>NC_141685.1:1536695414-1538044055 GCF_964263255.1 Lissotriton vulgaris
GCATCTTTTGTTCTTTCTGTATTTGTGATGACTTTACATTCAGAGTTATTTCGTGGAATTTGAAAGGTTTCATCAACCTTTTAAGAGACAGAGAATATGATCTCATCTTGCCTCTTATAATTCTGACCTGGTCTTTTTACAAGAGTCCCACCTTACAGAAGCTGAGGCATTAAAATTAAAGCAAGGTTGGGTGGGTTTAGTTTTATTCTCTCCTACTTCAAATAAGAAAAACTGTGTCATAAAAAACTGAAATGTAAAATTATATCGCAAGAAATTGATACTGAAGGGAGATGGTTGTTAGCTAAGTTAGTGATTAATAATATTTCTTTGATTGTTTTTAATGTTAATGGGCCTATTTACCCTGATTGTTCTATCTGGCCTCTAATTACACAGAAATGTATTTAATTTAGAGATGACTATTCCATACTAGGAGGTGACTGCAATCAAGTTGTTGACCCCTTTATTGATCGCCAATCTCAGGTTTTCTTTACTCCGCACAAATCACACAAACATTTTCTTGACAAAATCTCCCAATCTCATCTTGTTGATTCTTGGAGACTTTCTCACCCCAATACTATTGATTGCTATTTCTTTTCTCCCCCTCACAATTCCCTTTCTCGCTTAGATTATATTTTTATTTCTCAATCTTTATCTCAAAATCTGTTATCCTCCTCTATTAAACCTATTGTTATCTCTGATCATGCTCCAATTATAACTGATCGTGATTTACTTCCACCGCATCCCAGGTCCTCCTGTTGGCGTTTTGATAACTCTCTTCTTTTCGATCCTCTTTTCTCTTCCTCTTTTTTCACTTTTGCCAATGAATTCTTTGATCTAAACAGTGTCACCTCTTCTTCTCCCATGTTTTACGGGATTCTTTTAAAACCACTGCAAGAGGCTTCATTATAAATTTTGTTTAAAAAAGAAAGAAACGCTTTCTTCAACAACATAAAGCTACCCAAGCACATATTAAATGCCTAACACAAATTTTATACGTCATCGGCGGACTCTGTACTTACAGCTTTGATACGTGCCAAATTAACATTTAACAAAACTTCTACTGGTAATGCATCTTCTATTCTTCTTCGTAGCAGTGCTCGCTACTACGGAGGTCGAAATAAGGTTGGGAAACTTTTAGCGAACTATCTTAAAATCCATAAAGATCGTACTCTGATTGATTCTATCTATTCTCCAGATAGTTCTCTTCTAAACAAGGATCAGGATATTCTTAATGCATTCAAAATGTTTTATATGGATCTTTATACTCCAGAATCCCCTCCCTCCATCCCCCTTATCCAATCCTATCTTGACAACCTTCCAAGCCTTTCTACTTCCCATCTCAATCTATCAGATCTTGAAACAGAATTACATCTTAATGAATTATCCTCTGCGCTGAAGGCTTTAAAAAAAGGGAAAACTCCTGGCCCGGTGGCTTTTCACTTGAATGTTAATTGCATTTTTCTAACCTATTGCTTCCTAAACTTTTAAATCTTTTTCACTCATTCTTTCTCTCGGGGAAAACAGAGAGCACCTTTCAAGAAGCCACAATCTGCCTCATTCACAGGGAGGATCAAGATCACATGTTTTGTAAAAACTATCGACCGATTTCTCTGCTCAATGTAGATTATAAGCTATTTACCAAAACACTCGCACTACGTTTAGATCCCCTTATGCCTCACTTGGTTTTGTCAAGGGTAGGCAGACTTTGGATAATTTTGGCCTCTTTTTTTATGTTCTAAACAAGATTCCTTCCCTATCCACATCTTTAGCTGCCATTTCTGTTGACCCTGAAAAAAGCATATAATAAAGTAGACTGGTCCTTTTTATTTGCGGCTCTGAAATGGCTTGGTTTTGGTCCCAAATTGATTTCACTTATTTCTTTATTATATTCTGCCCCTAAAGCTTCGTTATTAATAAATGGTTGTGTACCATCCTATTTTCCCCTTCAACTCGGAGTACGTCAAAGTTGTTCCCTCTCCCCCCTCCTTTTTGTTCTTGCTCTTGAACCCTTCATATCTTTATTCGCAATAATGATTCTATTTCTGGATTTTCTTATGGTGATCAACATTTAAAACTTTCCGCTTATGCGGACAATATTCTACTTTTTCTTTCTGATTCTGAAACCTCTGTCCCCCCTCTATTACGTGAATACACTTCTTTTTCCCTTGTTTCTGGTTATAAAATGTATTCAGATTAAACAGAAATCCTTCCTCTCACCAAATTTTGTCTCCCACATTCTTTTTCCTCCACTGGTTTTGCTTGGAGTGGTTCCAAAATCAAATACGTAGGTATGTGGTTCTCTAAATCCATCACCTCTACTATTAAATTAAATATATCTGAGGTCCTTTGTCAGATTAACAAACTACTTTCCTCTTGGAACCCTCTTTTTCTTTTGTGGTGGGGTTAATTAGACTCAATCAAGATAATGATTAACCCTATTTTGATTTATGCTCTTTCTATGCTCCCTGTTCATATTCTTGCTTGTCATTTTAATTGCATTGACTCTCGTCTGTCTAAATTCCTCTGGAAAAAAAAAGGGCCAGAATTTCTTTGTCTTCTCTTCGTAAGACAAAATCTAATAGAGGTGTTAACTTTCCTGACTTCCGCCTTTATCACAAATCAATTTATATTCGCCAGGCCTCAAAGTGGCTCCTTTCTGAATCCTCCCCTTTCACTCCACTTTGGCTTTATATTGAGCGCGCCTTATTATTGCATTTATCTTTCAAAGAAGTCCTCACTTTTTCTGCCAAAATGTCTCACACTTCTCTCCCTAGTTTAAACACACTTGTTCTTTATTAAGTTCTCTCATCTCTCCAAAGTCTATATATGGAGAATCCTTTTTAGATTCACCTATTTGGCATGATTCCCTTATTATTCCTAATAATAAAACTATATTCTGGAAAGCCTGGAGACTGAAGGGTGTAATTTGGATTAAACATCTTATTGATGGCATATCTCCTTGTTCCTTTTCCCAATTTCAAGCCACATTTCACTGTCCCTGCTGCTTCCTACAGAAATTATCCATTCTAATGACGGTCATACTTGATGCTTTTTACTCTCATCCATCTTCCCCTCCCCCTCTGTTCGAAATTATCTTCTTGAAAACCTTTTTTTGGTACCCAAAGCTTCTCTTATTTATAAATATTTCTTAGCTCCCAAACCAGAACGTGCTAAAACTAAATTGGAACTCTCGTGGGAATCTGACTTGGGTTGTAAGTGGACCATTCCCTTTTGGGATAAACTTTGGTCCCGTTCTCTCAAAATCTCACTCTCTGCTTCTCCCACTCAATATATGTTCTTTCTTTATCACAGACTTTATCTTACTCCTACTGCCTTAACTCGCTTTTCTCTTTCTACTGATACCAACTGCTGGACTTGTGGCTTCTCTAATGCTGATATTATGCATCTTCTCTTCCTTTCCTCTTAAGTTTCTACTTTTTGGGAGAAAATTTGGTCCTATATTTCTCACCTATTTAATATTTCCATTTCCTACTCCATTTCTCTTTTTTTCTCTGGAAGTCTATCAGATTCTTTAGATCTTTCCCCCATGAGCATGGTCTCTTGTACCTCATGCATGCTTTGGCTTTCCAACACATCACTCTTAACTGGAAAATACTCAAAAAACTCTCTATCCAACACTGGTGGAATAGTCTCTGCCACTTTCATCGACTTGATATTGCTTTTACCACCTCATGCAAACCGGTGGTTAATAGAGATCTCTTCCTGTTACCTCTTACTACTTATATAGACAATCTAGCATTAACACATAATTCTTGTTTAAATGCTGAAAATGTTAAACCTCCTTGAATGCTTATCTTCTCTGTTCTTGATTTCTATCTATTTTTATTGGTTTAGTATACATACAGGTTTGTTAGGATTATCTCTCACATTCCTTTGTAATATGCATTTACTATTTGCTTAAAGTTTTCATTCTTTATCCATTTATAAGAATTCCTATTTCCCCTTCCTTCCCTCTTCCGTCCCTTCCCTTCGTCTCACCCACTCCCCTCCTTCCTTAAAAAATGTAAATAACTTTCTCTTCTGTAATTTCGCACCAGTCATTCAGTCATTATATTTCCTTTTTTAAGATGCTTTTTCTGTATTGCTGGTCTTCTGTAATTTTGTTATTTCTTCTAATAAAGCATTTAAACTTTAATAGAAAAATGCACACACAGGCTACAATGGCAGACCTGCGATAAGCTTAAATGGTTACTTTAGTGGGTGACACAACCAATGCTGCATGCCGATTAGTGTAATGACAATGTATATACCATCTACACCATAAATTCTTTTGCCTCCCATCTAAGACTACATTATTAATCCACGTCTGTATTAGCCCATGTAGGCTTCTTATTGTTTCATAAACTTTTGTCCCTACCTGCTCATACACATACATCACCCTATACATAAGAAAAAATGGCATGTATGTAAACACAAATTATCATATATGATAATGAATTCTATTAACGACAACACTCATGTCACTTTGTTGAGTATCTTTATGTTAAACGCCACCACATCTGCTTTATATAATGGCCTCATGCACACAATGCACAATATTGACAAATTTACACTTGGCAAAAAATACACAACATACATTCAATGCAACGTTAGTTCATGCTAAAACGTGACAACTTGTTATTTACATATATGTGTCCAACAGTTATATTTGCATATTGTATTCTTTGCAAAGCAGTGTTCAACAAAAACCACGTATGGTTAAACCTTTCATTTGACCAGAGACATCATGTAGCGCTCACAGTTAAGGTCCCAAAGATACAACATGGGGCTTAGTTATCAGAGGTTATTCTTTTTTTCTTAAATGTATAAATGCTCTCCTTGATGCTCCCATGTATTACTTGTTTCCTTTTCACTTGTGAATGGCTATCTCCTGGCCATGTTTGCGTGTATGCCAATGCGTTTAAAAATTCTTGTTGGGCCATTGTAATTTTAGCGGAGGTCTTCCTCAGGGCAAGAGTTCTACATGTATAGTACAAATTCAAAGATTGTCAGTGGGCTCCATATTCAATACTGGTTGGCAAAGTCCTGGACGTGGAGGTTACCGCCGCGTCATAAGGTACTGGAAATTCACTGACTGTATATCTGGTTAGAGTACCAGGTTAGTGTAGATTGCAGTCCTTGTCTGATATAAGATGCAACTTCCTTGGTATAGTAGCACTATGCATAGGGCGTCCCCTACCTCCTGGTAACTGGAGCATCTAGTGGCAAGCTCCCTAATGATTACAGACAGGGGTCTGCAGCGTCTGGGAGAAATTATGATGTAAGGGGTATATACATTTTCAATATATTAGTTTTATCTCCTGACCTTATTACCTCACCTGAATCACCCTGTCATGATAAACACAAACATGCCCACTAGTAGCAATTAATCTTAGGCCCTGGGCACAAGTAATGCCACTTTACTAGGGACTTAAGTTACATGTAAATTAAATATGGGGGGGCGCTAGTGAGCCCGAGCAAGATGGCCACACATTAGTGCAACTCTGCTGGTCAGGGCAATAATCCTTTAACTATTCTGAATCTCTCCCAGCCATCCACACTGGAGGGACACCGCACTGGAATTTACATTGTTTGCTGAGGCAGAAAAGGTGGTTTGTACAGCCAAGATAACGTGGGAAAGCACCAAACTGCAACTGCCAGTCGGCACCTAAAATGGTGGCAGTCTGGAGCTGAGACCAGCGGCGAGACAGATTGACCTCTAGCTGTGCCTGGACCACGGTTACGGCGCGGTAGGTGGTGGAGGCACTGAGGGACGCGCTGCTTTGTTCCTGTGCTGTGCGGACCTGCGTTGACTGCAGGGATTACGGCGATTGTGAAGGCCTGGCAGATAGGAGAGATTTATTCGCGGGCCGGCGCACGGGAGCCGCACGGATGGTCGCGGTGCAGCCCAGCTTCTGATGAGGCGTTACAAAAAGGGTGGTTGAACCCATGCAGTCACGGGGACCTGGGCGTTATGTGATACATATAAAGGGGGTCCCCGTAGATAGGGAAGGTGTATTGTAGGTTACATACACTGTAATTATTTGAAAGACACTAAAGCAAAAATATACAAATTGGAGCAATTGTGGGATTGGCATATATTATTTAATAACCAATACTACGTGATTGTATATTACAGTACGAAGTCATCTAAATTGTGAGCCCCAAAGGGGGGGGAGGGAAGAAAGGGGAGGGAGTAGTGCTCAAGGAAGTGTAAGAAGAAAGTAACACAGAATCAAGAAGTAACAATACCGAATTTAAAGACGGTTATCAAAGCAATTATAGTACAAAAGCCCAAATACAGGGCAAAATTCTTAAACACATTTAATAGTTGGAATTCAACGGTCACATCTGAACATTAGAGAATTAGGGGTTGTGCCGGAAAATCAACAAAAGGAAAACAGTCCACGTTTCGACCCCTATCCGTAGGCCAATTAAAGTCCTTTCAACGGGGTCTTCATCAGGACGTCACACAAGGGAAAGAAGAAGTGTGGGGCCATTCTGTGTAAAGAGATTTGTAAAATATTTTACTATAGTTCATGGAAGGGACGACAATCATCATCCTATCTAAAAATTAGACACAGATAATCATAGTTAATTAACAAAATTACCATGGTGTACGACCCAACTGGGTTCTGTACATGGACAAAGAAGCCACGCTGAACGTCGTGGGCAGTCTCGTGGAATGGACGATTCAACTGAGGAGGAGACAAATAATCAGTGAGATTCAGAAAGAATCAGGACACTTATTATAACTGCAGTATCAACCACAGAAGATGGACGCAAAAACATCATTGGCCCTACAGACCGGGGCAACTTGGATAGGGTAGAAATGGGTTGGAAGATCTACATAAAATCTGCATAAAATGTACATAAAATCTGCATACAATCTGGCTACATGGAGAGTTAAACACTACCTCTGGGTCGCTGAAAAATGACCTTCAAGGAATCGGAAGTTCTGGCACAGTGAGTGCAAGATTAGCGGCTTCGGCGCTTAAGGTACTGTAGTAAATCAGAGAAATGGGTAATGTTTACCAAATACGCGAGTTGGATGAAAAACGCAAGTTGTAGCAATGACAGCAAGTTAGTAATACTTACAGCTCAAAGAGCGTAACTGCACCGTCTACAATGGCGCAGAGACCATGGGATGAATGGTTCGACTGTAACAGACCACCCAATAGTGAGGTTTCTTGTTTTTTCTACGGTTGTAAACAAAAGGTGTTTTAACAAAAGGGCAAGATTGCAAGTTGAAAAAGATCCCTGCAGGATCATAGTCTTACTTACACAAGACTAGCGGATCGCCTTAACTGCAGCGCTCGAGGCGAAGGATTAGATAACTGTGAGTGTCGCCTGTCTCAGATGCTGCTGGAGGGTGGTAAGGTAACATTATTGACATGGAATGTCAGGGGATTGAATAATCGTAAGAAAGACAGGTACTTGCCTTCCTGGATTGCACAACGTGCAAGTGGCACTGTTGCAGGAAACTCACTTAACCAAACAAACGGCAGATAAAGTGGCTACTAGATGGGCGGGTGTTAAATTTGTGTCATCCTACTCCTCATATGCGCGGGGGTTATGATTTTTATTAAGAAAAATCTTGTGTTTGAAACGTCACATGTGGAGGTTGATATGGATGGCAGGTATGTCATAGTACAGGATAAACTGTGTGGGAAGATGGTTACTATTGTTAATGTGTATGGCCCTAACATTGAAAGTCCTGCCTTTTATGAGGGGTTAGGGAACTGGATCTATCGGCTGCAGCCAACTGCTATTATTTTGGCAGTGATTTTAATGTCATTTTCGATCCGGATCTTGACAGGCACACTACATCTGATTCTGCTGTTAAGAAGGCTGCACAAGCTGTACAGGCTGGGATGTATAACTTGTCCCTCATAGATATTTGGAGACTACGACACCCTTGGGCACGGGTGGGTACTTGCCACTCTTATGAGCTTCAATCTTGGTTCCGCCTGGACTACTGGTTGGCCACTAGTGATATAAACTCGCTGGTCACAAATCTACTCATTTACCTAGAACGCTTTCCGATCACTCCCCCTCGCTCTCCACTATGATGATACCTCTCTACAATCCGCCGCTACATCAGTGGCGACTGCAATCTTCTGCTCTGCAGGACCAAGTGTTTCGTGAGGGTGTAAGGGAAGCTATTTCACAATACTTCGAGTACAATGCAGGCACTGTAGATGATGTAGGCACTTTATGGGAGGCATTCAAGGTGACAATTCGAGGGGCGTGCATAGGGATTCATGCTGGGGTAATTAAGTCACTGCGAGGATCCATGAAGGCCCTTCTTGTGCTTGAAAAGCAGTATGAAAGTGAGCTCAATGGAGCTACATTGGGGACTATCAGGTCAAAGGTTACTGAATATAATGAGTTGGCGGAGCTGGAGGTAAAACATATGGCAAGGCGATAGACGGCTAGATATTATGGGGAAGGGGGACGCCCGGGTAGAGCGCTGGCGGCAAAAATAACTGAACGCTGGGCTAGAAGTTGTAAAGTTACTTCAATTTGTGTGGATGGGGCTAGACATAGTGATAGTGAGAGCATTCTGGCCTCTTTTGCCTCATGTTATAAGGGTATGTACAGCAGTAAGCAGACCGCTGAGGAATCTGAGATCGCTGAATATCTAGCAGATGTGATGTGGCCTTAATGTGATTATTGAAGGGGCAGCAGGATTTCCTAATGCATCCGTTAACTTTGGATGAGATACGTGACGCGGTGCAGGCTATGCCTGCTGGTAAGGTGACAGGCACAATGGACTCCCTGCGGATATATTGGCACCACATCTTCAAGCGATGTTTGTAAGTGCCTATGAACAGCAGAAGTTGCCTGACACCCTCCGGGAAGCACTGATTGTGGCTCTCCACAAGCCAGGGAAGGACCCTGATTGGTGAAACTCATACCCGCCGTTATCTTTAATGAATACGCATGTTAAGATCCTCGCTAAGGTCCTCGCTACCAGACTGCAATTATTATTGCCTGTGATGGTGATGCCGAACCAATCAGGCTTTGTCCCTGCTTGCTCCACGGCACACAATTTGAGAACGCTATTTGCAGTCATGCACATTCTGAAACCCACACTATCGACTACTGGCAGCGGCAGTACTGCTAGATGCTGCGAAAGCATTTGACTCCATCTCCTGGCAGTATATGCTGGCGGTGCTGCATCGTATGGGGGTGCCATTCATATTTACTAATTTAATTAAGCTGCTATACACAGCACCAGTGGCCCGTGTTCGTATTTGTTAGAAATGGGATCCCTGGCTGGCCAGGGCTTGCACCAAAGTCAGTCAGAGACCCCCACTCCTAAATCAGGGCAAGGGAGTTACACGCCAAGATAACCCCTGCTCACCCTCTAGGTAACGTGGCGTGAGTAGCAAGGCTAAACTTGGAGGCTATGTGAGTTAAGTATTTGCGCACGCACCCCAGCAAAACACCCAAGGCCCACCACATAGGAAACTCCACACAAGGTTATATATAAAAATAGCCTTTGTATTATACCAAAACACATTAGATAAAAACACACACTTTACAATGTGCCAACAGGCACGGGCAGAATTAACAGGGGATAAGTACATAGGACAGGGCCACACGGACCACTGTCAGGAATAAGCACTTGGTAAAGAAATAGCACTTTTAGAACTTAGAATACAATACTTGTATGCCAAGAACTTAGAACATAGAGCCTATCGGACACTACCTTTAGTCCTGGTTGCGCGGGATAATGCGAGTGATCTCCTTAGTAGGCTTGAGCGGGCGGCAGGCTAGCTACAAGCGTCTGTCTGGGGTGACCAATGTGTGCGACTCAGAGAAGGAGGGGGAGGCAGGATGCGGGCGGCCCAGCGAAGCGGCGCAGCTCAGAGGAGAGCGGCGCGGCTCGAGGCTTGGACGGGCGGTCGGGCACGAGCTGCCGAGGGGAGTGAGCGAGGCACACTTCAGCGAGGCCCCAGTGGCCCAGGGAGATCAGACAATTCCCCGCAATTTGTCAGGGAAGGCACAATAGAGTCCACTGGTACTGGGACTCTGGACAGGGGGCGAGCTCAGTATCAAGCCCTTGGAGAAAGTTAAACACCAAATAATCATGTAGCACACAACCAGTAACCACTGGTACCAGGTAAGTACCACCTACGCAACCCTAACCACCTTAGGAGAGGTCACGCAGGGAACCAGGACCTCACTAGCAACACCTGTACTAGGAGAAAACAACCACCTAAGTATCACAATACCTGTAGGGGTATAGGCATATTACACTTGATGCATCACAATACATTCAACGGTGTAGGGAAGGAAAACACATGATGCATAAACACACGTTCAGCGGTGTAAGGAACAAGGCACATGATGCATCAACAACACATTCAGAGGTGCAGCAAAGAACACTTCGCAGAAATCACATTAGCATAGAACTTACATCAAAGTCCAGGGTCCAGGTTGCGCCACTGCGCTAAAACCTAAACGTGGCAGCTGCCCACGAAGTGCTGGGCAGCTGTAGATTATGGGGGGGCCAACTTGGGAGCCTCGCAGGCTCTGAACATATACTTGTCCCTTTTTGGAGCCTCGCTGGGCTCTGAGTAAAGAAATGGCCCCACGAGCCTCTCTGGGCTCTCAAAACAAATAATGTGGGCTGTGAGCCTCTTGGGCTCAGACAGACAATTGTGGTGTCGTTGGAGTGCCTCCCTGGGGGACTCAATTTCACTGGGTGCCCTCTTAGAGCCACGGGGCTCCGTGAACAAATTAGCGCCTTGAGCCCCTCGTGGGCTCGTAAGACAAATGTGGCGCTGGGAGCCTCTAGGGCTTGAAACAACAATGGTGCGGGTAGAGACTCTCGGGGCTCGAAAAGCAATGTAGGGGGTAGGTGGAGTCCCTCTCGGGGGGGACTCTGCATCACGTGAGGCCTCACGGGCCTCTCTGCACCAAAGCACTCGTACTGGAGGGGAGGGGCGGGCACCGGCAATGTGCCCCGACGCCCCTCCTCTCTCTCAACGCACTCACCGGGTCTGGCGGTGCTCTGCGGCGGCTCTCAGGAGAGCTCCTGCTCCTCGGGTGTTGCGGCATCCTCTCGCTCCTCAGGGCTCTCACTCGGTCTTGGGAGCCCCGGGAGGGAACGGCGATGGTCATCTCAGCAAGGCAGGAGCGTGGTGTAGACTCCCGCCGCTTCCTGCTTCCTTGGCTCCTCCCCCTTTGATGTGGCAAAAGGCTCAACCGGCCGGGCCAATTCCAGCGCAGCCATGTGGGGATGCCGGCGGCTGCCTTTCTCGGGGGTCAGGAAGAGCTCGGGCTGCGGCGGTGATTTTCTCAGGTTAACAAGGGGTGGGCTCCCTCGCTAATTAAATAAAAGCGGCAAATGCCGGGTGGGCACCGGCGGTGGACATAAAGCGCTTCCTCAGCGCTAATGGGAAATAAAGCGCTCCGAAGTGCTAGAAGGGCAATGAATCGCCACTCCCCAGCGCGAATGGCAGGATACAGCGCTTCACAGCGCTAGGGCAAGGAACAAGTGCTCCAAGCGTTGCTGCAGAAATTAACCGCTCCCAAGCGCTAGAGGGCAAGAACCAGGGCTCCCAAGCGCTAGGCAGGAGGAGCAGCGCTCCCAAGCGCTGGGGGATCAAAGGAAAGCGCTAGGCACGCAGAAAACAGCAAAGTCCTTCAGGGGTCCAGGACCTCAGTAGTACAGGGGCTGGGCAGGACCCAGGGAGGGCAAGCCTTCCCCTGGGCCCCAGCAGCAGCATGCCCCTGGCAGATTCAAGTGTCAGAACAAGAACATTTTAGAAAAGGTCACAGCCTCTTTTTATACAGGAAATTCCTTTGTCTTTGGGTAGGGTGGGGGCAGAACCAGTCACAGTTGGTCTGTGAGCACTGTTGATGTGCTCTACCATCCTCTCTATTCACTGGCAGGGCTTGGGTCATCAGTCGCACCACAGAGGGCGGAACCAGCATTGTGGGGGGGAAAGCCCAGCCCTATTCTGGAACCAGGTGCACTCCTCCCCAGCCATCAGCATGCTAATCTCACACTCACCACCAGGCAGACCCATCATGACTCATGGAGCCTGGCATCCCAGCCAGTTCCAGCCAATCACACGCCAGACACCTTTTACACTAATATGCCAACTCCTAGAAGTGGCACTTCCGCACAAGACACAATCATGCCACATACATCATTTCGAAGCATTCAATCACACAAGTTCGCACATACCAAACTCGAGCATGCACACCTCACGCATCAGGAACTACCAGGGACACAGACATTCCCCATGCATTCCTATGGGAGGGCAGGCCAACCTTACTCCACGCACTCAGGGTGCGCACGCACTTTCCACTGGGACACAGTGAAATTGCGCAGAAACCAAGACATCACGATAATCATTTATTAACACCAGGCAAAAAGTTCAGGGGTGAACCTGCCAGAAGGGCCAAGTCCAACGGTATTAATGGTAGGACCTCTGCTGCCTTCCCGATTGGGCATGGGACGTGGCAGGGCTGCCCTCTGACGCCGCTCATCTTTGCGCTCATGTTGGAGACCCTGGCTTGCATCTTGCGGCAGCTGTAAGCGCGAGCGGTGTCACACTTTCAGCAGCAACCATTGGTTGTGTCAATGTACGCCGATGATATGCTCCTATATGTGCGTGAACCTGAGGTACATTTATAGCAATTAATACGGGAGTGCATTAGATTTGAATGGTACTCAGGATTAGGAATTCATTGGGACAAGTCAGTGGTTTTTGCACTCCCGGATTGTATGAAACAAGTGCAATTTGAATACCCAGTAATATGGAGTGATGAGCCAGTCAAATACCTGGGCATCTGGGTGCACAGAGATCCACAGACTGTTGTGCGTGAGAATAATGGGACTGCAATAGCTCGCCTCGAAGACAAAGTAACTAGGTGGATACAGCTCCCATTGACGTTTGCGGACAGAGTAGCACTGATTAAAATGGTGGTCCTCCCACGAATTCTATATTTATTTGTCAACATACCAGTTATTTTGCGGCAACATTTTTTTCATACATTGCGTGGAATACTGATCACTTTGGTCTGGGGAGGGAAAAAGCTGCGCATTAAGTGAAAAGTCCTGTTACTACCTTATGAGCAGGGTGGCTTTTGTGTGCCGGACATGCACTTGTATTACCTGAGTGCGCAAGCGCAATATGCATCGTATTGGCAGAATGGGCCGCCATACACACAGCTTGTAGCGGTTGAAGCAGGTGCTGTACACCCGTTACCACTCAAAGCAATGGTGGTTAATGAAGTTACGGTCTTTGAGAAGGATAAGATTGACACGGTGCAATGCATGAGGCATGCATGGCAGGAGCTGGGGAGACGAGCAGGGCGGTTGCCACTGTATGCGCCTGCCATGCCACTGTAGCATCATGGGCGGATATCAGTGATGTGTGAAGCTGGGACGTTAAGAATTCTGCAAGCTGCAGGCAAACGCACAATGGGGGATGTCTTCTCGGGTGAGAAATTCATTAGCTTGCAGGCCTTCTCCGACGGTGGGGCTGGTTCGGCTATGGCTATCTGTATATATAGTGGACCTAGGGCTGCGCTTAAGGCTTTATATCCCTCTTATCCTGCTGAGCCCTCCTCCCATGCGGCGCTGCAACACGTTTATACTGCACAAACTAGGGCGAAAATGGTCACCCGTCTATATAATGCATCGCAGGCGGATGAGGTGAATGGAAGTGTAGGCCCGCTGAAAAAGTGGAATGACATATTGCCACAAGAGCTGACGGATGATGAATGGGGAATCTGCTGTAAATTAACTGGGCAATTTACAGCTAACGGGAATCTGCGTCTGATTCATTATAAATACATACATCATGTCCATTACACACCGGCGCAACTTTTTAAATATGGGTTGAGGAGCTCTGGCAGCAGTAGATGTTGTGGGGCAGATACTGCTGATTTTCAGCACCTGGCTTGGAGGTGCAATAGAGTGGCGGAGTTCTGGGGGGAAGTGACCGCAGCATTAACGGATATGGTTGGGGAACTAGTACTTTGTTCTATGCTCATTTGCCTTCCAGGTTATGTAATGCATCTTAAAGCGTGTAATAGAAGATTGGTGGCTATAGCGCTCCTACTGGCTAAGCGCACAGATTCGCTCCACTTGAATGGAAAGCCAGCACCACAGTTTTCACAATGGCTGAAGGATATTGCCTTTTGTCAAGATCAACTACTTTGCTAATGGGAAGAAATGCCGAGGGCCTCTAGGCGGAAGGACATCTAGGGGCCATTTAATGCATATGTACTTGCTAAATCACCTGACTACTGAAATCCTCTGTGCAAATATGTTAGTTCATGTTGTAAGTAAAAGGTGACTGATGTTTTGTGCCAAATGTTTCGGTAAAGACTTTGCCACGATACGAATGCACCACTGTAGCGTTCTGAACACTGCACTTTGTAATGTATCATTGTTGACTATGTCTCTGGATACTGTTCTCTCATGAAAATATCAATGAAAAAAATAAAAAAAGAAAAATTAAATATGCCAATAGGGTATTCACCAATTAGTAGGCTTGAGCGGGCGGCAGGCTAGCTACAAGCGTCTGTCTGGGGTGACCAATGTGTGCGACTCAGAGAAGGAGGGGGAGGCAGGATGCGGGCGGCCCAGCGAAGCGGCGCAGCTCAGAGGAGAGCGGCGCGGCTCGAGGCTTGGACGGGCGGTCGGGCACGAGCTGCCGAGGGGAGTGAGCGAGGCACACTTCAGCGAGGCCCCAGTGGCCCAGGGAGATCAGACAATTCCCCGCAATTTGTCAGGGAAGGCACAATAGAGTCCACTGGTACTGGGACTCTGGACAGGGGGCGAGCTCAGTATCAAGCCCTTGGAGAAAGTTAAACACCAAATAATCATGTAGCACACAACCAGTAACCACTGGTACCAGGTAAGTACCACCTACGCAACCCTAACCACCTTAGGAGAGGTCACGCAGGGAACCAGGACCTCACTAGCAACACCTGTACTAGGAGAAAACAACCACCTAAGTATCACAATACCTGTAGGGGTATAGGCATATTACACTTGATACATCACAATACATTCAACGGTGTAGGGAAGGAAAACACATGATGCATAAACACACGTTCAGCGGTGTAAGGAACAAGGCACATGATGCATCAACAACACATTCAGAGGTGCAGCAAAGAACACTTCGCAGAAATCACATTAGCATAGAACTTACATCAAAGTCCAGGGTCCAGGTTGCGCCACTGCGCTAAAACCTAAACGTGGCAGCTGCCCACGAAGTGCTGGGCAGCTGTAGATTATGGGGGGGCCAACTTGGGAGCCTCGCAGGCTCTGAACATATACTTGTCCCTTTTTGGAGCCTCGCTGGGCTCTGAGTAAAGAAATGGCCCCACGAGCCTCTCTGGGCTCTCAAAACAAATAATGTGGGCTGTGAGCCTCTTGGGCTCAGACAGACAATTGTGGTGTCGTTGGAGTGCCTCCCTGGGGGACTCAATTTCACTGGGTGCCCTCTTAGAGCCACGGGGCTCCGTGAACAAATTAGCGCCTTGAGCCCCTCGTGGGCTCGTAAGACAAATGTGGCGCTGGGAGCCTCTAGGGCTTGAAACAACAATGGTGCGGGTAGAGACTCTCGGGGCTCGAAAAGCAATGTAGGGGGTAGGTGGAGTCCCTCTCGGGGGGGACTCTGCATCACGTGAGGCCTCACGGGCCTCTCTGCACCAAAGCACTCGTACTGGAGGGGAGGGGCGGGCACCGGCAATGTGCCCCGACGCCCCTCCTCTCTCTCAACGCACTCACCGGGTCTGGCGGTGCTCTGCGGCGGCTCTCAGGAGAGCTCCTGCTCCTCGGGTGTTGCGGCATCCTCTCGCTCCTCAGGGCTCTCACTCGGTCTTGGGAGCCCCGGGAGGGAACGGCGATGGTCATCTCAGCAAGGCAGGAGCGTGGTGTAGACTCCCGCCGCTTCCTGCTTCCTTGGCTCCTCCCCCTTTGATGTGGCAAAAGGCTCAACCGGCCGGGCCAATCCCAGCGCAGCCATGTGGGGATGCCGGCGGCTGCCTTTCTCGGGGGTCAGGAAGAGCTCGGGCTGCGGCGGTGATTTTCTCAGGTTAACAAGGGGTGGGCTCCCTCGCTAATTAAATAAAAGCGGCAAATGCCGGGTGGGCACCGGCGGTGGACATAAAGCGCTTCCTCAGCGCTAATGGGAAATAAAGCGCTCCGAAGTGCTAGAAGGGCAATGAATCGTGACATATTGCCACAAGAGCTGACGGATGATGAATGGGGAATCTGCTGTAAATTAACTGGGCAATTTACAGCTAACGGGAATCTGCGTCTGATTCATTATAAATACATACATCATGTCCATTACACACCGGCGCAACTTTTTAAATATGGGTTGAGGAGCTCTGGCAGCAGTAGATGTTGTGGGGCAGATACTGCTGATTTTCAGCACCTGGCTTGGAGGTGCAATAGAGTGGCAGAGTTCTGGGGGGAAGTGACCGCAGCATTAACGGATATGGTTGGGGAACTAGTACTTTGTTCTATGCTCATTTGCCTTCCAGGTTATGTAATGCATCTTAAAGCGTGTAATAGAAGATTGGTGGCTATAGCGCTCCTACTGGCTAAGCGCACAGTTTCGCTCCACTTGAATGGAAAGCCAGCACCACAGTTTTCACAATGGCTGAAGGATATTGCCTTTTGTCAAGATCAACTACTTTGCTAATGGGAAGAAATGCCGAGGGCCTCTAGGCGGAAGGACATCTAGGGGCCATTTAATGCATATGTACTTGCTAAATCACCTGACTACTGAAATCCTCTGTGCAAATATGTTAGTTCATGTTGTAAGTAAAAGGTGACTGATGTTTTGTGCCAAATGTTTCGGTAAAGACTTTGCCACGATACGAATGCACCACTGTAGCGTTCTGAACACTGCACTTTGTAATGTATCATTGTTGACTATGTCTCTGGATACTGTTCTCTCATGAAAATATCAATGAAAAAAATAAAAAAATAAAAATTAAATATGCCAATAGGGTATTCACCAATTCTACTGTGTTTTAAGGAAAAAGCACTTTAGCACTGGTTAGAAGTTATAAAGTGCACCGAGTCCTAAAGCCACCAAAAACAAAGTCAGCAAAACAGGAGGGTTGAAGACAAAAAGTTAGGGAGAAAACCACACCAAGTATGTCAGGTCTAACACACATGTCCTACTTTTTAAATACAATCCACCCTGCCCTACGGGCTTTTAGGGCATCACACTACAGTATACAACAATCGGAACAAAAAATGATAGAAGGAATGCTTTAATTATTCTCAGCCACTTTTAATTACTCCGGCTGCATCCCAGTGCATAGTTGTTTTGGACACTATGCCACCTCAGCTTGGACCCACCCATATGCTAATCAGTCTTGATGCTGCTGTTTGTCATAGCCTGGAAGGAAGACCAGCTATGGTGGGCCCAGGAACTTTATTAAGTTCAAAGGTGCCTTTGTATCCCTGGTCAGGTTGACACCAAACACAGTGGGAGGACAGCCAACCATAGAATCAATTTTTAGTCACCCCAAAGGAGGAAATTCCTCATACCATGGCCACACCTCTGGGTGGGTACACAGGCTCAGTACAAAGGACGAAGGGTTTCTCCATCGTGGGTATGAGAATAATCTGTACTGTGGGATTGTTTGAAGCAGGGCTAACAGAAACTGCTGAAAAAGTGGATAGGGTTGCCCCTTTGAACTTTTAGCCAATTGGTTAGAGAGGAGCATGTGTCACCCAAGCCTAGGAGCTTGTGCCTAGCAGAAATGTGGCAACACATAGCACCATAATCAGAACACTTTCTGAACCTGTGTATGAAAAAGAGAACTGCAATTGTTGTTTCAGACCTGTGAGGAGACCTGGCGGGCTGGACTTGCTCCCACTTGTACCTAAGACAAAGAAGTAGACTCTGAGAGTCAGTTGGCTAACCTCTTTTTTTGGCTACAGGACAAAACAAACTGCAGATGGCCTATTTCCTGAAGTAAACAGTTGGACAGGAGTATCTGGACCTGGCTGGACCCAGCTGGAGCACCCCCCTCCCCAATTGCTGTTTCTTAGGTTCCAGGACCCATGGCTGTGTGGCTATCTGGCATTCCGCTATAACCTCTACAATGCTGGGACTTAGGGATATTTTGGATTTTCACACCTATGGAGGATGAGCACCAACCACCCAAGCCAACCACTCAATGCATGACTTCATTGGGCTAAAGAAATATATTATTCTCGCTTGGAGTTTCTCCCCAGCGGTAAATCCATTTCAGTAGGCCAGCAGTGAGAAGGTATCTGGCCTCTTGGCAGTGTTGTAAAATGAATCTAGGACCCTAGTGTAATTTTCCAGATTCATGCCCTTATATAGGTATACATTACTTGTTCCTTATATAGGCATAGAAATCATTACCATATTTAGACTGAGCCTATGCAGCCCAAATATGGCATGGCTACTTCCACTAAGTTCCGAGAATCAACAACGATTTCTTAGAAAAACCCGCCTTCAGCAGCTAGGGACTTCCCCTCGCCTGAATACTAATTTATCTAGGAAATCATGGAGTTTTCAAAGAACTGAGTCTTTGAGTGACGTTATTATTTCCAATCATATGTCAAACTCGGCACCTTCAAAGTATAAATATGCCTACATTTGCCCAGACAAACACACATTGGTTTGGAGCAGATCAACTAACTCCTTGCCCTAAGCCCTGCAGCAGCAAGTGCCGAAGGAAGCCAACCCTTCAGCTGACGCACTGAGAGACGCTGTCTTTTCTCTTGCCGAGAAATTCAGCTCCAGTGTTTCCAGGCTACCCTTGCAGGTTGCTGGGAAATCGAGTCCTGAGAGAAAGATACAAGACCTCCTTTATTCTAAAACAAAGGTATGGACCTGATAAGACCCTTAGAGAATTCTTGGATAGATCCTTGGCAGAGAAATTCTAAACTTAAGCTACTCCTCACTTACTTCTTCCCTTGTACTAGACTTAGGTTAGGTACACCGGGGTAGGCGTATTTTAGAAGCACCAGTTGAGTACTTTTAGTCATTACTTTATTACTGTATGTATTTGATACGTTTTAGGCAACTTATGGTTTAGAAACCATATCATGCTTTTACAGTACTACTTTATAATACTTTTCGTATTATATGCCCTGTACTTTATAACCAGTATTACAGTACAGTAAATTTCTTATGCTTGAGAAAGAAGACTGTTCAATAAATACCTTTTATTGAAAACTCCTGTCTCTCTATTTTCTCAGCACCTCCGGTGAAACGAAGCATGCACGATTGACTGAGTAAAATAGTTATCTATTATTTCCGCGACTCTAGAGATTGATTTCTTATTCTTGGGAAACAAAGTTGTCATGTTTATGCGGTTGTCAGAAACTAATCCTGTCTTGTTTATTCGAGAAAGTTTCCAGTGGCCTCTGAGCTAGCTGGCACTCACAATTAAGTTAAATATATACGATAGAGACCTAGTCGACCTCAGTCCTACGTCTAAACTATAGTATATGTTATTCCAATGCCAGGAGCCTATTGGGAATATAGGAACTACACTACAGCATTTAGCAACACATACAGCCTGCAACCTGGATCACACTGGAGGAATTCAGCTTGAAAAAGAGTTAAAATGCCTGATTTATAAGTTAAAGGATGGAATTAACTCTGTCACTTCAAAGGAGTAGATTTGTTTTGGTACTTCTAAACTCATAGCACATTTTCTATAAGTAAAGTCTGTTCGTTCTGTACCATAGCTGCCAGGGGTTGAGCCCTGGTTTAAATGATTGAAACCATTGACTGAACCTAACAGGTCAGTATTTTTATTACATGTGGTGGGCTACCATCCACCCTAGTTCATTCTTCAGTTTCTTACATGCAGGGATTGCAATGATAATCATGTGGTATTTGTCATACCCAATAATTACCAGGGAGAAAAACATTCTCACCCTTCGTTAAAGTTTGGCAGTTTGTAGCAAAATTTAACGGTGTTAAAAGACGCAGCAATTATAGGGGCATGAGGACTCTAATGTAGTAAGCATACAAATCAACATGTTAATCCGAAAAATTCTGATTGGGCAGTAATCATCACATCAGATAAATTCAGAACACTCCACCGTTAGATTTATCAGTTGTAACAATTAACACATCCAGCAGGAGCCACTCATATTCAGCACCATTGTGTTCTTGCTATCTGTACTTTTAAAGCCCAGATAGGTAATACATGGCAGAGAAAAGTGCTCATTCAACTCACTTCTACATGGGCTTTGTACATCCATATGGCTGGGTGTGTAATGTATACATGTGGGAAATACTACATCCAGCATTTTCTAACACAGGCAGTCGCAAGTGGTAACTGTAAGTAGATTTTCTAAACAAAATCACCTTGAAAATAGCTTTTCAAGTAGGTATTCTAAGGAAATGGACAGTTGAGGTAGTTTTATTGCGCAAAACATATCTTTTATTTGTATTTTTTCAAAAAGAAGGAAGTGCCACAGAGGCTCCAGCTTCCTCTTCCTGTCCTGAAGGCTTCTATAAGCACTTTTCCCATCCACCGGTCACTTTTCATTTGAACTTTAAGGGGAAATGATCGCTCTCTTCATCCGCTATCCTTGCTGCTTATATTCAATGGGATTTTAAGGATTTTTTTGTGAGAAATCAAGAAAGTTAAATAACTTTGGATACATTTGTTGTTTGATGGAAGGCATGCATCAGTATTTCTTAACCTTTATCTTTTTTTCTTTTTTAAATTTAATTGTGGGTGGCTTGGGTTTCATTAGGGGTTGTGGTTCTGTGGTTTGAGGGTCTGAGGTTCGGAGGTTCCGGACTCGTTCAATGAAGGTCGTCGGATATAGACGATTTTGGTATCAGCGGACCACAAATCATGAGTGCGGTGTGTACGAGTGTTTTCGTCATAATCGATCAATGAGAACACTACGTATTCAGGGATTTCGTTTGAACCCTCGGGTTCCATTTTGTGTGCGGCAGCCATTTTGTGTGGTTGCCCTCACATAGGCCGATGACTATGGCCGCATGAGTCCTTGGGACACGTACACCTTAGCTGACTCTTGTGTGACCTGGCCGAACTGACTCCTTTGCCCGAGGCTGACCTCGCTGAGCCAGTTCCTTGTTAAACAGCTGATCAGATAAAGATCAAAGAGCAGGACATTGCTGAGTTTATGGTACACTGCACCCACCCTTCTATCTTGCTTCTCATCTGTTTCTGTTCCTTCCTTTATGGCTTAATCACTGATTTGGGTTGAGGTTTTATGATGGGTTTGTCCGGCCTGATCGAACAGGATATTGGAATGTGCTTGGTCATTTCTGGTGGGCTGGACAATGGAAAGTGGGATTGTTGTCATGCGATATGTTTGAAATGTCACTGTTTCATTGGTCAGTTTGTACGAAATTGATGCTAGCCTGGAATGTGATTTTTGGCATAAAAGACCATGCTCCGCTCATTGAAAGTGTGCAGTCTCTAGCGAACCACCTGTGTTGTGCTTCGTAGACCTCTGTTCCTGGTTGCAGCCAATAAATTTGGTCTTTGACGTCATCAAGAAGTTTCCCGTGTCTCTGTTTGCCGAGGCAGGGGAATCCGAAGACATCAGGCGTTATCCCTGGCGCCGCTGGGCTCTAAAACCCTGTTTTCAGTTGGCGCCCAACGTGGGCCAACTTCAGCGGTACCGGTCCAAGCCCGAAGATCGTGAGGAGCTTCGTGTGGAAATTCTGGAGGAAGGCCTGCCACTTCATCGACCCCTGTATGTCGTCGTGGTCCGAAAGTCTTTGCTGCGAGGTTCCCTGCTTTCCGACGGCTACGAAGGACTGCTGCCCTGACTGTCGCCCTGTCTTGGAGCCATTAGACGTTTTGTAGAGCGAGACAAAAGACTTGTCTTCTGGTTACGCCATCGACATTTCAGTTAAGTATGAGTGGAGCATCTCCCAGTCCTTAGTTTTGTTTGGGTATCCTTCGGGATCGCTTTGATTTGGTACCTGCAGGCCCCAAAGCCGAGGGACTCGTGTTTTCACGAGACATTCGTTTTCAGATTTCCCTTGAAGTTTGAAGCTAGACTAGTGAGCGAAGATGCCTGGTCTTAGCAGACTTGGAAAGATATTTGGTTTTGGTTGTACTAGGGATTCCAGGTTGGAGGATTCGTGTCCGGTTCCTCCAATTGGAACTCCGACCTATGAGCGCTACGTAAAACATGGAGTGGGCCCGATCACGTATAATGAAATATGGGTGAAATATACCAGGAAAGACGGTGTCCTACAGTGTGCCCATCATGGTAGCTTTAAAACTGAGATTTTAGACAATCTCGAAGTTAAATTGTTCAAGAAGAAAGGCCTGCCGGCAATGTTTGACTCTTTCCGCATATGGCGCAAAGAAGCCAAACAGAAAGAAATTAAGTTAGCAAAGCGAAATAAAAGAGAACGAGGTATGTCAATGGTGCAAGCTGCTATGCAGTTTAGGGATAATGAAGAAGAACAAGAGAGCGAACAGACGCTTAGGCAGCGTAAATTAGCGGTAGATAAGTGCTACCCAGCTTTGCCACCTAAACAGCAAGACGAGAAGAAAGATCTTGTGAAAGATCCTTTAATGTCGCATTTATTGAGTTTGCCACCCCCTGATGCACAGAATGCTACGGCAAGGCCACAAGTTGTATTGGCGCAACCTCCGGTTGCTTTGCCACCTGCGATTCCTCAACAGCCAGCTCCTCTTCCGTTGGCTCCTATTCCTTTGGTGCAGCCTTCTCAAGGGCCGCCACCTTTGCTACCTCCTTCGTCAGCTACTCCTACGCCTGTCTTGTATACTCCTCCTGTTTCGTCTTTGGTTTCTTCTCATTCTGCTCCGTCTCCTGTTCTTTTGTCACCTTCTCCTTCTGCTCGACAGAGAATGACTGATGCAGTTGCGAGTATCTTTTCTCCTCTGTTGGGTTCATTAGGTATGTCTCCTGTTGTCGAGCGTAGGCAACCGCGTAGTCAGTTGCCTAGTCCTGATAAAAGGACAGTATTAGATCACATGGCGCGTAAATGGATTACATATCCTTCGCATTATGACCTTGAGGGTGTTATGGATGTTTTTCAGCAATGGATAGCACCGAAACGAAGATATGTATTTGATATGATGTGTTCTTTCCTTCGTGAACAATGGGAAGATAGTGAGGTAGGTCAGGCTCCGCCTGAGTTGTACCGTATATGTTCTGAGTTTGCGAAAGGGACTGTTGTGGGTCTCGAGATTAAAAAAGCAGTTGGGACGTTGTTGTCGTTTAGGAATGCATCTCCTTCTGAGCGATTGTTTGAGCCTGATTCGTCGGTTAGGAGAAAGGCGCGTCAATACCCGATGCATGAGGTTCCTCCAGTTTGGAGGCCTGGCGATGCAGCTGCTAATCCAGCTATTCCACCAGACTTTCAGCGAGTTTGGGTACATGTTCCTTGGAAGCGTGCTGAAGTCTTAGCGCTTAAGCAGACTTTGCCTGATCCGCGCAAAAATCCAGCAGGGTTTTATAAGGAGCTAACTCAGACTGCGGGTTCATGTATCATGAATCTGGCAGATATAGATATGTTGTTTGGGAATGTTGTTCCACAGCCTATTTGGGGTAAGATTCGTCATACGGATCATGCACAGGAATTAGGTGATACATGGAATAATCTTAGTGCTGCAAATGATAGACAAGTAGGTGGCGCTAAGCCTGAAGATATAATTGCTGAACTCCCTGGTAGGATTAGTAATTATATGAAGACTTTGATGCCTGAAGTGCGTGTTAATTGGGACAAGTTTTCTGCAGCAAGCAGAAGAAAGATGAGACTGTGTCCGACTTTTTCACTAGGTTCGAAGAGACCTTTGTAGACCACAGTGGCCAAGACATGAGTACCGAAGGTGGTCAGAGATTGTTCGTTGACAAATTTGTTCATAATTTGCTTCCAGAATTGTGTAATAGGTTAAAGGATTCCGAGAGTGCTTGGGCTGTTTCCTCGTCAGCGCAGATTTTGGCTACTGCCCAGTACTATGAAAATAGGAACAAGGATGAGATAGAGAAAGCGGATAGGAAGACTAAGGAATTGAAGACTAAAGTTTTTCTACAACAAGCTTATCCGCCCCGTAATAATCAGCACGATTATCAACAACCTCAGCGATATCAGAGAAACTCGCAAAGGTTCGAGTCTTCTCAACAGCGTTTTCCTGTAGGTCCTAATCAGTTTGCGTATTGTAAAGAAGAGGGTCATTTCAAGAGTAGTTGTCCGGTTCTGTTACAGCGCACGAATGGTGCTTCTGGTGTGAGAGGTCGAGGTGTTCAACAAGCGCCTAGAGGTAGAGGTCGTGGTCAGAATACGCATTCTTTACCTCCACAGAATTCTATGAATAGCTTTGATCAGCAGAATGGTGCGTCTGGTAGGACGCCACAGTACAATGCGGACGATTACTACGCCGAAGGTGAGGAAGTGAATGGTAATGATTGCTAGGACAGCCATAGACAAAGAGAGGGAGTTGTTTCAGTTCCAGTAGATCAGAGTGGACCTTATGTTGAAGTGGTTGCATCAAGTGTGTCAGAGCCTTTTCTGTTGGATACTGGTGCTGCGAAGAGTTCTATTATGCACTCTAAACTCCTTGGCGCACCTTTGTCTGGCTTTAAGCATGTTTCAGTAGGTTTTTCTGGTGCCTCGGTTAGGAATCTGATTTCTAGGCTGTTGTCTATATCTGTTAGACCTTGTGAATTCGAAGCACCCCTCATTTTGACGACTGGTTGTGGTGAGAACTTGTTGGGATTGGACTTGTTAAAGAGATTGTATGCGATGCTATATTGTTCTCCGTCAGGAGTACAACTTACGTTCGGTAAGAGAGTGATCTCTCTGATGTATTTATCTAAAGATCGACTTCCACCTGAATTGTCTTCTCTCTCTGATTCTCTTTGGGCTACTGGTCCGAACGATGTGGGTCTTTTAGAGATTCCTCCATATGTTGTGACGTTGAAGGCGAATGCTAGATTGCCACGCATTCCACAATATCGCATCTCTAATGATGGTGAAAGAGCACTTTTGGCGATCATCTATGATCTAATTGAGAAAGGTGTGATTGAGGAAACGAGAGGTAATGTGTGCAATAGTCCGGTTTTGCCTGTTCTGAGGAGAACTGATTCTTCACAGCCTCCTGTATATAGGTTTGTGATCGATCTTTGCGGGGAGAATAAGATCTTTGTTCCGCAATTTTCTGTTGTGCCTGATATCACCGCTTTGTTGACTTTGATCCCGGCTACAGCCACGTGGTTTTCGGTGGTTGACTTGAAGAATGCTTTCTTCAGCATCCCGATTGCCGTTGTGAGTAGAGATATCTTTGGATTCTCTTTAGGAGGACGAAGCTTCCGCTTTAAGCGCGCTCCTCAAGGCTACTGCGAAAGTCCATCGATCAATAGTCAAGCTTTGAAGAGGCAACTTGATTTGTTGGTTTTACCTGATGGTGCTGCTCTTATATAGTAGGTTGATGATTTGTTAGTTGCTGCTGACAATGAAGAGATTTGTAGAGAGGCTACTTTGTCGTTGTTACGTCATTTGTCTGATTTTCATCATAAGGTTTCTCGTTCGAAGTTGCAATATTGTCGACAAGAAGTTACCTACTTAGGTCACCTCTTATCGAAGGAGGGAAGGAAACTGACCCCAGAAAGATTTCAAGCTATTGCGAAAATGAGTGTGCCTAAGACACAGAGAGAAGTACGTGCGTTTTTAGGTATTACGTCGTACTGTAGACAGTAAAACCCTAATTTCTCGTTGTTAGCAAAACCTTTGATAGCTCTTACTGTTAAGGATACTCCAAATCCTATTCCTTGGACTGACGAATGTCAGAAGAGCTTTTCATAATTACGCAATGTGTTGTGTTCGGCTCCTGTGTTGGGTACCCCCGACTACAGCAAGCCTTTCACATTGTATGTCCACGAGAGAGAGGGATGTGCATTGTCAGTTTTGACTCAACAATTTGGCGATAAGCAGCGTCCATGTGCTTATTTTTCGTTGACTTTGAATCCGGTAGCTAGAGCGTTGCCGAGTTGTCTCAGAGCTATAGCGGCAGCGGCTGTTTCGATTCGACAGTCTGCTGCTTTGGTTATGGACAATACACTGATTGTAATGGTTCCACATGCAGTGGATACCTTGTTGAATCGTACCAAGACACAGCACTTAACTAGTGCTTGGTTGTCGGGTTACGAATTGACCTTGTTAGTGAGTCATGTGCATATAAAGAGATGCAACACGTTGAATCCAGCTACGTTGTTGCCGATTTCAATTGAGTCAGATGACACAGAACAGCATGATTGTTTCCTTAGGACTGAGGAAGAAACAAAAGGGAGGATAGACCTTAGGGATACTCCTCTTCCAGAGTGTGATGGTACTTTGTGGGTTGATGGTTTGTGCTTCAAGCTTACGAATGGTGATACGACTGCGGCATATGCTGTCACGACTTTGCATGCGATTGTTGAAGCTGCACGTATCCCACACAATTCAGCGCAAGCAGCAGAGTTGATTGCATTAACGAGAGCGTGTGTGTTGGGGAAAGGAAAACGAGTGACTGTGTACACTGACAGCCAGTATGCATTTGGTGTGGCTCATAGTTTTGGACGTTTGTGGAGAGAGCGTGGGTTCCTGACTTCGCATGGGACTAAAATCCAGCATGGACAGTTGGTGAATGAACTTCTTGAATCACTTACTTTGCCCTTGCAAGTAGGGATTGTGAAATGCAGTGCGAATAAGAAAGTTATGGATGATGTTGGTCGTGGTAATGCATTTGCAGATGAAGTCGCGAAAGAAACTGCGAGAAATGTGAAGAGTCGAATGTGTGTTGCAGGTCTTGAGGTTCCGTGACAATTGTAAGTGGTGTTTTTGACTCGCACGAATATGGTCGAGTCTGGTATCTACGAACCGCAAATGACGAGTTTAGTGGGTGTACACAGTTTTGCTGTATTAACCTAAACCGTTCGTCTGTTTCGTGGGTTTTTCTATCTGTACCCACGGGTTCCATCTTAGATACGGCACCCATTTTGTTTCTTGCCCTCAAGTAGCCAGCGAACGGACGTTGTCCGCTTCGCGACCCTGGGATTCCCAAGACATTAGCGGAAGACACATTTCCTCCGAGAATGTCTTTATGACGAGGGGGATGATACTGTAAGGCAGATGGCGCCGCTCAAGGCTCATCTTGCCCTGCTGGTCTATTGTCTTAGCCGCGCATCTCATTAGGCACGTCCCTTTGATGCCTGTAGCTCGTGTTTCCCGATACCTCCTCTTTTACACCCTTTTCGATCTCCCCACTGTTTCCATCTTCCTCTGCACCTGTCCTTGTTCCTTATTCGATCTATTTTACTGCCGATTGGAATGTACTAATGGTGGGAAGATGGGTTTTTACAGTTGGGAACCGCCAAATGTTTCCGCACTTATGTTTCGGACCTTGAATGTATCAAAGTGACCAACGCGACCCCTCTCGGGGATAATTATGGGAACCGAGTTGTAAACCTTTGTGTACCATGTAACCCTATGGGAGAAATATGTATAAAAGGAGCGACCCACTTGCAGCAATTCGAAGCAGTCTCCCCAAGTTGCACGTGTTGTACTTGCTGTGAATTCTGTGTTCCCTGCAGTAATAAACCTCGAATCTTTGACGCCGAAGGAAGTGTCCCGTGTCTCTGTCACTTGTACGACGGAACAGGTTACCCACGAAGGTTTCAGGTGTTGTCCCCTGGCACCGCTGGGTCTTTAAAAGAACCCAGTCCTTTAGTCCGGCGAGATGGGTTCCAGATAGAAGTATGTGTGAAGATACAATCGAGAGTGTGAAATCCATCCAAGCTGAAGCTACAGAGAAAAAGTTGAATGAATGGAGAGAGAGTAATGGTAAACTGGATTCGAATGGTTGCTGGATTGATTTGTCAGAGCATCAGAGATGGTTGTTACCTGATGCGTATGTGCTTCCAGTGGTTACAATGGCTCATGGATTGGCTCACATTAGCGTGCAAGGGATTTGCAAGTTGTTGGCTTCGGTTTGGCAGAATGCAGGAATTCTTAAATGTGCAGAGAATCTGGTTAAGAACTGTATGGTGTGTTTGATGTATAATCCTGGTAAGGGAATTCCAACTCCAGCTGGTCATTTTGCTCCTCCAGCGTATCCGTTTGAGGCTTTGCAGCTAGATTTCATCCACATGGAGAGGTGCAACAACCTGAAGTATGTGTTGGTGGTTGTTTGCTCTTTTTCTAGATGGGTGGAAGCTTACCCTTTGAAGGACAATACTGCCTTGTCCACAGCGAAAGCCCTTCTCAAAGAGTTCTTCCCTAGGTTTGGTTTGCCGAGAATGATCTGGAGTGACAATGGGAGTGAATTTGTGGGTCAAGTGATGAAGAGAGTATGTGATGGGTCAGGTATAAGGCAGAAGCTCCACGCTGCAAATCATCCCCAATCAGCTGGTTTAGTCGAGTGCTATAATGGCACTCTCAAATTAAAATTGGCCAAAATCCAAGCGAGCTCTGGTTTACAGTGGCCAGATGCTTTGCCCCTAGCTCTTTTGTCCACTAGAATGACTGTGCATTCACGAATAGGTTTGAGTCTGTATGAGGTCGTGTTTGGCCGCCCGGCGAACATTTGGGGTGTGCCAAGACCGACAAAATTCAGTGAGATTGAACATCCTGTGTTACTCGATTACCTGTATGAATTGACAGCTAAATTGCATGTTTTGCATCAACAGGTTCATGACACTCTGCCACAGTCTTCTGAAGATCCAGATCATGCCATTGAACCTGGGAACTGGGTCCTGATTAAGAATTTTCAGCGGAGCAAGAACGAGCAGCCCCGCTGGACAGGACCTTTCCTCGTTTTGTTGTCGACACGTTCCGCAGTACGAGTGCACAGTAAAAAGAATTGGATCCACTGCGTACACTGCAAAAGGGCTCCTTTGCCTTTGCCGTACAACCGGTGGGTTTAGAAGGGACTTCCAGATTCTGAGACTGAGACCGTGCCTCGTTTTCTGCCATTCAGCGATGCCCGTTTGATTGGAACGAGCACTGAGCAAGAAAGTGACGATCTTCTTCAAGAAGCTGTGCCACCATTGAACCGCTTGAACACTACTGAACCTGAACTTTTGTTCCGTGAACAAACATTGCCTGGCAAAGACCGTTACAATTTGCGACCGAGAGTCGCGGGACAAATAAAGAAATAAAGTTATTTTTATGATCTTTCTGTTTGCAGGTTAACTCTCCTCTGAGGAACTACTTTGATTTTTGTTTTTCGGACCGCCATCCGGGTCCAGCTGTAGGGTCGCGGTTGACAAGTCTTTGGAGTGCAAGCTGGAGACACTAGGTCGAAGGTTCTGGTTGGCCTAAGGGAGTTGCCCTGGGCTGACAGAGGCATTCCTTAGCATAGAACACCCTACCACCGCGAGCAGCATATTAGTGAGGATGGAGTTTTTCGAGATGGAGAGACCTGTTGAAAGAATGAGCTTTAAGAGCAAAATTTGCAAATTGATGACTCGTAAACGATTTTTAATATTGTGTTTATTCATGTTGCTGAGCTTAATGATATTTTTAATTGGCTATGTGACATTCTCTTTTAAAGTGACGTTCATGCCCACTACGCAACCTATACCTCCTCCTACTATTTCTTCTCATTCTTTTCACCCTCTACCCAAACATAAAATAGTTAGAAGATTGGAATTTGCTAACAATTCTTTTATTCAACTTTTGCACCAATACCAGCTAGTTATGAACACGACAAATTGTTGGATTTGTGGCCTTTTGCCCCATACGACTGATAAAGGTATTCCGTACTTGGTTTTGCCTTTCAGTCTTAATGGTTCTATTTGGGCATATAGAACGATGTTCATTTTTGCCCATAGTGTCTATCCCTAATGTTCTGCAAAAGATAATCTGAAGAATAGTGCTCTGGCCAAGGGTATAGTCGATATGGTCAAAGGAACTAGTTTGTATGAGACTATTCAGAGAGATGAGAGACAACCATACATTGGTTGGAATGTTACTATATATAAAGTTAGTCTGAGTGTTAACCAGCGAGCGAAAAGTTCTCCACCGATTTGGATAGTGCCCCATCAGGATTGCTATTGTCTGCAAGGTAATGGCAAGAATCCGAGAGCTTAGTTAGGGAAGAGTGTCAGCACTGAGACATATGAATTTGCGCCTCAGACTTCCCCAGCGTTCTTAGCAGCTAAGGGTACCTATTTCATCTGCTACAACAAAGCGTATACATGGTTGCCCCCTGACTTCTCGGGCACATGTTTTGTTTCTTTCCTGTTGCCTCCCACTTTTTCAGCTGTGGCAGATTACCATAAGATGAGAGTTGCTAGAGGTGTCTTCAGCAAGGAAGATACCGCAGGGCAGGAATTGGAAGATTTCTTTATGGGTTTTTTGCCATTCTGGAGACCAATGGCTAACAGCAGGAACATTCGCCAGTTGACGAGAGTGGTTGAGTCCACCATAGTCGAAACTGCCAGTGCCCTTAGTAACCTGATTGCTGAGCTCCAGTCGGATCGACTTATGACACTTATACACAGAAAAGAGTTGCTCTTGATGTCATACTTGCGGATAGAGGTGGAGTGTGTAAACTGATTCAATCAAGCTGCTGCGTTTTCATTCCAGACAACGCTCCGACAGTCTTCCAGGCAATTTCCAAGCTACATAAAATCTTTGACTCTGTACATATAGATGAGGGAGATTGGTCGTTGATGGGATGGTTTTGGGGATTGATATCCACGTGGGGATGGAAGATTCTGATGGTCATTGGATTGATCTTAGCTATCCTTTTCCTGTTCTGTCTCTGTGTACAGTGTGCTCCTGCTATATGTGGCCTTTGTGCTACTTCGTGTACGAGGAGACCTGTCCAGAGAGAGTTGCTAAGTACTAGGATGATGCTACAGCAACATCTTGATGATCTGATGAATATAGACCTGGATTCAGACTGATATGGGTTTGGGTTTATTGCCTATGTAAGGGCAAAAGGAGGGTCTGTGGTTCTGTGGTTTGAGAGTCTGTGGTTCGGAGGTTCCGGACTCGTTCAATGAAGGTCGTCGGATATAGACGATTTTGGTATCAGCGGACCGCAAATCATGAGTGCGGTGTGTACGAGTGTTTTCGTCATAATTGATCAATGAGAACACTACGTATTCAGGGATTTCGTTTGAACCCTCGGGTTCCATTTTGTGTGCGGCAGCCATTTTGTGTGGTTACCCTCACATAGACCGATGACTATGGCCGAACGAGTCCTTGGGACAAGTACACCTTAGCTGACTCTTGTGTGACCTGGCCGAACTGACTCCTTTGCCCGAGGCTGATCTCGCTGAGCCAGTTCCTTGTTAAACAGCTGGTCAGATAAAGATCAAAGAGCAGGACATTGCTGAGTTTATGGAACACTGCACCCACCCTTCTATCTTGCTTCTCATCTGTTTCTGTTCCTTCCTTTATGGCTTAATTACTGATTTGGGTTGAGGTTTTATGATGGGTTTGTCCGGCCTGATCGAACAGGATATTGGAATGTGCTTGGTCATTTCTGGTGGGCTGGACAACGGAAAGTGGGATTGTCGTCATGCGATATGTTTGAAATGTCACTGTTTCATTGGTCAGTTTGTACGAAATTGATGCTAGCCTGGAATGTGATTTTTGGCATAAAAGACCATGCTCCGCTCATTGAAAGTGTGCAGTCTCTAGCGAACCACCTGTGTTGTGCTTCAAAGACCTCTGTTCCTGGTTGCAGCCAATAAATTTGGTCTTTGACGTCATCAGGAAGTGTCCCGTGTCTCTGTTTGCCGAGGCAGGGGAATCCGAAGACATCGGGCGTTATCCCTGGCGCCGCTGGGTTCTAAAACCCGGTTCTTCAGGGTCTATCCTACATTCACTTATTTGTAAAGAAGAAAACATCCAGCAGCGTCCTCCTCCCACCCTTGCGTTCCGTAGCCACCGACATCATCTGCGGCGTCCTCCAGGGCTCATCCCTCAGCCTGATGCTGTTCAACATCTACATGGCCCCCCTCGCACAAGTGTCCCGCCAGCACGACCACAACATCATCTTCTACGCCGACCACACCCAGCTCATACTCTCCCTCACCAAGGACCCTCACACCACCAAAACCAACCTCCAGGAGGGAATGAAGGCCGTTGCCGACTGGATAAGGAGCAGCCGTCTGAAGCTGAACTCGGACAAGACGGAGATACTCATCCTAGGACCCACCCCCTCAGCCTGGGACAACTCCTGGTGGCCGACCACACTGGGAACAGCACCAACACCCACCGACCATGCACGCAACCTAGGATTCATCCTCGACTCCTCCCTCTCCATGACTAAGCAGGTCAGCGCCGTCTCCTCCTCCTGCAACAACACCCTCCGCATGCTCCACAGGATCTACAAGTGGATCCCGACCGCAACAAGAAGAACGGTGACACAGGCCCTCGTCAGCAGCAGACTGGAGTACGGCAATGCACTCTATGCAGGAATCCCAGCCAAACACCTCCTTCCGACTACAATGGATCCAAAACACCTCCTTCCGACTGATTGTCAATGTACCCCGCCGCAGCCACATCTCCACCCACCTGAGAGACCTACACTGGCTCCCCATCGACAAGAGGATCACCTTCAAGCTCCTCACCCATGCACACAAAGCACTCCACAATGCCGGACCAGCCTACCTTAACAGCAGACTCAGCTTCCACACCCCACCTGCCAGTTCCGCTCCACCAGCCTTGCCCTTGCTGCTGTCACACGCATCCAATGAAAGACCTCCGGTGGCAGATCCTTCTCCTACCTCGCCGCCAAGATCTGGAACACCCTCCCTACCCACATATGGTGACCCAAGACCTACTCGCCTTCAGGAGACTCCTTTAGACCTGGCTCTTCGAGGAGTAGCAACACCCCCTCCCCCCGGCGCCTTCAGACCCTCACAGGTATATAGAGTGCCCTACAAGTACTCTGATTGATTGATTGATTGATTGATTGAGGGCTGGGGCGGCTTTTTAAGTACTTTTTTCCACTTTGTTGTGTGTTGTTTGTGAATTTTGCACTATCTTGCTTATTTTAGTGTTTTGGGCCTAGTTTTCCCGTGAGACATTTCTAGCCAGCAATTAGCATTGGGCGTATATATTAAAATTCTGTGATAACGTATTATTTTTAAACATCTTTTGATTTATGGATAACCTTGGATTAAAATCAAAATGTGTTTTGGGGTATTTTACCTTTTTTTGCCAAGTCCTAAAGTGTATTTTGGTGGGGTAATGTTTGATGTCTTGGGATCTTTGTTGTTGGGAAATGTTTAAGTTGGCTTACTTTTTGTTTTACCATTGCTGAATTAATGGTAATGTTTTCTTCTTTGTTTACCATTTCTGCTTGTTGACAAATTTTACTCTGTCGCCATCAGGGAGGTGGTGTTTCCCAGTCTATTTAGATAATACAGTGGCCTGGAGGGCTCACAGTGGCATGCTAGCATCACACACCTGTTGTCAATTGCATAATTGCGAACACCAGGCTACTACACCTTAACACACCCAATTTCAGACCATGATCCTTTGCCATTCCACAGCACCACAACACTGAAGCTGATTCCCAGAAGTCAAGCAGGATTTTTGGTCTCTCCCTGTTCCTTCTCCCTCTTTTTTAAAGTTCATTTGTTCTCTTGTGTTCATTTAATATCATTTAAGTATATAATTTTCTCCATAATGCCAGGCCAAAAATTTTACGGAAGGAAAATTGTCAGTCATGCTGGATGAAATCATAAACGTAGAGCCACAATTGTTTGAAAAACAAGTCCAAAATACACCCCTGTCTCAGAAAAAGATAATTTGGACCAGAATAGTTGACAGAGGGAATGTTATAGCTCACAATCTGCTCACAAATGAAATTAGGAAGCGGTGGAATGACCTGTGGGTAGAGTGTGTTCTTTGGCCTCCAAGCACCTCCTGCTGGTCCAGAGGTTAAGTGGTGATTCTCCCAGCCTCCCATTACATCTCATTTTCAGGGAGGAGAATGTCTTGTCCGTCCTACATCCTGAAGGCTTCACAGGAATCTCTGGTGAGTGGAGACTAGTACGTTGTAAGTTTCAATGTGCCACCAAACCTATTAGCTTTGACGTTAGCTGTTGCTAATGTGTCATGCATAATGTTTTTACATAGACACCTAAACATATCGGTAACATCTTCTCTGCGTATTAGTTTGAATGAATTGAGTTGTATTTAAGATAACAGATTCCAATACCCTTCACATTGCACATCATGTTATTGTGCTTGTAAGTGTTTATACCCCAAATAACCTATATGTGTTTCCCGTAGTAAATGTCCGTTCTCTTACTATTGCAGATTTACACAAGGTATGTTCAAATTACACCTTTGAAAAAGTTGTGAATGTTGATTTGAATACACTACAACTACCATGATGGTTTATTTCTGTGTAGGGAAACATTGTTTTCATTTAATTTTGCTCATAATCCCCTTTTTCAACAAATGTTCCCATATGCTAAAGTTTCCTTAATTCACCAATTTCTATTTAATACTCTCTCCTGAAAATAGTCCAGTGTTTTTAGGATCCTGTCATTTTCTTGTCTTATAAGTAAATTGAGGTCATCAGTACCACAAAACGTTTGCTGGCCTTAACAATATATGCCATCTAAAAATGATTGGGGAATACGTGTGGCATACCTTAAAACTGAACTATGCACTGTTCATATGAGGGGTTATGCTAAATATATCTCTGAGTTGTGTAAATGTTGGTCTCTTAGCATGATAGGCCTTGGAATGCTGAATTTCACATGTATGCTCTCTACTGTATTGTGTTGAATAGTTGCTACATTTCAGATAAACTTGCTAATGCTTCTTTTTTCCATTTTAGGGCATCTTCTTACCTGCTCATTACAAATACTATTGTGTGAAACATAAACACTATGTGTACCAAAGAAACTTTACACTGAAAGGTTCAATCATGATTTATAAAGTCCTTTTTTCCTTTTAGGTGTCTACATTATAGTTGTTCAAAACTCATTGGATGTGTAAGCAACACTTGTACTGACACATTTTCTCCTACATTCCAGATAGGTATACCTGCCACAGCATGTGGCCAAACATCTGCCACTACATATGACTCCACTCAACCCCACAAGCAAGCCTCGAGTGATGTCTTCAATGCAGAAAGTTTGGATGAACATGACATGGCTGGTCCATTACATCAGCCAGGGTTCACTGTACCAGTGAGTCTTACGAGGCCCACAATTAAACCTCCCACACCTTCTGTAACAACACCACAGTCAACAGATCACTCCACTCCCTGTGGACACAGTGCAAGAAGCACTATCTCTCCCCAGTCCTGATTGGAGGTGACCCAACACCCCCACCACCATCACCTCCATTCAAGCCAGGAACCAATGGGATGAGGCACACTGTGCCAAGGCCACCTGTTAGTGGGGTTAGGGGTAGTGTGGAGTGGAGTGGCTCGGTGGGCCAGCACAGCGAGACCACTGGGGTCAGTATCACCCAGGCCAACATCACCACTTATAGTAATCATTACTGCAGAAGGTGACGCAGTTGCAGAGGAGGGGGCAGGGTATGCTCAGACGTGAGTCCCTTGCTCACTTTGCCACTGGATTCAAGCAAGCGGGGCTGAAGATGGCTGTAATGCCAGAAACCGGTCCTCGGAAGCTTGTTTCCGGTCCAGGGAAGGCATGGCTTGGCAGTTCGGGCTGGAGTGTTCCCATGAGGCCAGCGGATATCGCTAGCATGGCTCCCGCAGGTTGATATACACGTGCTCGACTCTCCATTAACGGTAAGATACATGCCCATGCCGTATCTAGGATCCAACTGACTGCATATAATACGAAGTATTAATTAATTGTTTTGTAACTGTAGCAGCTTTCCATTTCCATTCCAGAAACTAAGTCCTAACGTGGAGTGATCTTCCCACCCAGTTCATACAAAAACAAAGGGATCGCGAGTCGTCTCGTTTAGATGCACCTTTAGAGAAAAGTAATGAACACGCCACCTGTGTTTTTGGTAAGGATAAATCATCAAAATCTAGCTTCAGTGCTAACGACTAGTTTAATCCATCTCTCGCTGCAAGTCTTATTTTCTTTTGTGTTAGACGACCCAATCCCAATAATGATCTATCCATCGAGTAACCTGTACAATATGACTTCACTATATTTCTCCGTTACATTTCGATGTGGTAAACTACCAGTAACCATTTCTGCTATGTTGGTCTAATTATGCAGGTTCTTGCATCCCGGTTAGGTCTAAATTATAAAAAGCTTTACCTAGTGCTCTCATGGTGAAAATTTGACTAGATTTCCTGATGTGCTTATTTTCAGCCTTGAGACATGCAAGTTACCCGTTAAGACAAACCAGGATAACCTCTGCCATATCTGATGAGTCCCGGGCAACATAACTTGCTAGTATTATTAAGGTGAGCAACAGCAAAGACACAGCCTACACTAGACATTGATCTGAGCTCTAACGTAGGAACAATTAGATTTCTCAATACCAACCTTGAGGAGCTCAATTTATCTTTTTATCACTAAATCACTGTTATTCCCAGTATCAAATACAGCGATGAAATATATATAACATATAAAACTGCTATCTTATATTTTTCAATCCCTTAAAATCTGACTGTACAGTCACACAATTAGAAGGACACAATGAGTCTTTCTCTCGTGGCGTCATAGACATCTTGGTAAGTGATTTCTAACGCTACGTACCACAGAATTTTGACAGTTATAGATCCTTCCTCCTAAACATCTATATCAGCTAGAGGAACATGGGGCTATTGCTTGTTGTCATCTACAGATGTTCAAACTCCAATGGGTTACGTCACATGGTTCATTCTTTCATACATACACATAGACCTATCCCTCTATGTGTAGTTCATGGAGGATAGAGGGTTATTTAACCCTTTCGATGCTGATGACGAGCTCAGCTCGTCATCACCCACGGGTGTCGTGTGCTGATGACGAGCTGAGCTCGTCATGTTGTCACTAAATTAGCATTTTCCAGCACAGGGGGGAAAACGCCCAGCAGCCATGTGGTTAAGGCCACATCTTCACAGCTTTAGAGTCCATCGTCCTGCCTGCCTTGCTGCAAACTTAATTCACCTATAGGGTATCTTCCCCCTTCCCCCCCCTCCCCTATCAACTACTGCTCAAATATACAACTATTAGCTTGTACCTTGCGTAGCTATAATTCTTAGCTACACAAGTAGGGAGTCATTGTTATGTAAGCACAGTTAAAGGTATATATTATTTTTTTGTATGTACTTCTCACTGTTCAAATTGGAACTTGAGATTGTAATTTTTGGTTTTAATTTCGTTTTGCATATGTTTTTCAGATTTTATTGTGTCTCCTGAAGAAGGCGTTTTCAACAACGCCGAAACGCGCGTCGATTAATATTGTTTGCCACCGTTTTATGACTTTTTTATGTAATTGTGATATAAGTATATGACTATTGTGCTACTGAGTTTATGTAATTATTGGTTTATTATGCTTTTTTATCAAATGTTTTTAATGTGAATAAGTTCACATACAAATAAATGTAATTCAGTTTTTTAATCATTTGGTTGTGTGCTTTTCATACAATTTCTCCCCTTTTGTGTTGATATTAGGTTATTTCTTTCACACTGCCCATGAGGCACAGGGTCAGACTGATTTGCATATGTCCATGTCTGAACTGGGGTGGCAGAGTGGGCTAAAGAACGGTGATGGATCAAACTCAGACCTTTTGACTGGGGGTGAGTGTTTGATTAGTTCAGATGCTCCGTCCATCATCACCCCCTTTTGTACCGCTTTGGCCGCCATAAGTGTGGCAGGGTATGCCCAGACGTGAGTCCCTTGCTCACTTTGCCACTGGAGTCAAGCAAGCCGGGCTGAAGATGGCTGTAATGCCAGAAACCGGTCCTCGGAAGCTTGTTACCGGTCCAGGGAAGGCTTGGCTTGGCAGTTCGGGCTGGACTGTTCCCATGAGGCACAGGGTCAGACTGATTTGCATATGGCCATGTCTGAACTGGGGTGGCAGAGTGGGCTAAAGAACGGTGATATATCAAACCCAGATCTTTTGACTGGGTGTGAGTGTTTGATTGGTTCAGATGCTCCTTCCATCACCACCCCCTTTTGTAACGCAGTTGCAGAGGGAGCACAATGTTGAGATGCAGAATCTGAACTCTAATGTGGGCTCACTGACTGGGGTGCTGAAGGACCTTTTTACCCATCTCTGCAGGGCTTTTCCAGCACCATTTTCCCTTTTCTGTGGGCCAACTCCATCTGGCCCAACTTGATCAGCCTCAGCCAAGAAAGGGAGGCCCTTCTACAAGAGGCAATACATTCAGCCATCTCAGTCCTGCAACTGTTGATCCACTACCCATCTGAAGGTGCACAAGTTCATCCTGACCACCAGGAGAATATGGCAAGACCCCCACCACCAGCAAGAAACCGCACTCCTAATTTCATCCAGTGTGTGACTACCATTCACAAGTTTTATCAAGTTTTATTTTTATTTATGATTACGGAACTCTCATGAGATCCACATAAAAGACATTGCATAACATTCCATAAAATCTTGAATAAGTGATATTACATTACATAGAATAATGAATAAAAATACAGAGTGAACTGGACGTCGAAACAACCACCTAATACAGGGTCAAAAAACATTTTTAAAAGTTATACAATTTAAAACAGAACATTTCATTAGGGGCGTTATTAATAGCCGCAATAAAAGCAGTAGCAGACAGAATATTCAATTGGAGACAGATGGGTCTTAGCCACTTTCGCTTGTGCGACATTAGAGCTGGGCAAACAAAGATGACATGCAGCAAGTCCTGATTTTTCATATTGCAGAGATCACATAAGGCTGATGAACCATACCATCTGGATAAGAGAGATTTCACAGGAAGTAAGTCCTGCCTTAGTAAAAACAATTCACCTTTAGGGACTATTTATGGGCATATTGACCTTTCTGAGGACAGGCATAATTTGAACATTAGACTACAAATAGTTTTAGCTTAACAATTATAGTTTCATTTGCCATGACTGACTTTTTATTTTTTTGTTTGCTTCATCCCCATTTTTTAATAATTTCCCTTTATGCAATAAAATTTGAAACAAACTGTTGTTGAAGTTTTGTATTCATACTATTGTTATACATTCCATCATACTTTTTAAAATGTTTACAACAAAAGGTTTGAATTTTTATAAGTGAATACGTGCGTAAGGTTTCTCCCTAATGTCTACCATGACAACCAAATACAAATTCCAAAAATTAATCAACTAGTATTCCATTCGAAACAGATTGCTCTGTGAAATGTTTTTTAAACATAACAAACCATACATAACACAAATACTCAGTGCCATTTTTACATCTCCAGTTCCACTCCTTGACACTATGGAATAAAGGGATATAATCAAAACATACAGATCCAATAGACAAAATAGGATTGGATTATATTGTCAGATGGAGCCAGATCTTCTGCCTCACAATAGGATTAGCACAACTATAACATCAATAGTTAAACAATCCTTGCGGTACCATAAACTGTTGCAGTGTGTGAGGAAATGTCACAACTAACTATAAGTGGTGTGCTACAAGACATTCTACACTGATGAGACACATCAGCATATTCACACACTGAACATAAAATGAGCATTTTGCCAATGTAAAGAAGGGTGGCTATACTTTTGTTTAATATCCACATGTGGTTGGAGCAAATCATAAGGCACATATTGACTTGGTGCCACCATTCAACAGAAAACAAGTCCCATGCAATCTTCTAAACTTTCAATCACTGTGCAAGTTGTCTTAGTACAATATATGTATGCCCAAAGTCTGTGTGTGTCTTCCACAGGATAAATCAATTTTTCTTTTTTACTATGCAAAAGCAGTATATAACTGCAAATGTCCCAATGTTGAAATGTCAAAAAGGAGATGACATGGTGAGGATCCTAAAAAAAATTAAAGATACAAATTTTCATTTTAAATTACAAGTCACATTAAACACATCACAAATGAGTCCTTTAGAGGTCACATTTTCTAAGAACAATCAAAGAGAAACACTTGAAATGAACCCATTAGTCAATGTGTCAATACTTTTAACAAAAAACATCTTGGGCCTGGACTTCATAAATGTGCCATCTCTAAAAAATGGCCAGCACAGACTGTACTTCTCATGAGAGTAAAAGTTTTTTAAGCTTAATGTCATGAAATGCAGATGTACACTTACTCTCAGGTTGTGAGAAGCTGGCCTGATATATGATGTCCACTAATGTAAATGGGCACCTTCCACCAGTCCGGACAACTCTTATAGTGATTTAAGAGGTCTCAGACAGCCTTACAAAGCTATCCAAGTGGTAGCTGTAGGGGAGCCGCCTTCAGGCTCAGTCTTGAATGAGTGTAAAACAGCTTATTTTACCAGAATGTAATCTTATAGTGTAGAATAAATGAAAATGAACCACACAACTTATTTATTATCATATAACACTCTGTAGTAGGTTATAGTATATCCTACATGGAGATAGACACAAATCATACAATACCTTAGCAAAGAAATCAAAGTAAATAGCACTAATACACAGTGGGCCCGGGGGGGGGGGGCAAATCATATAATAAGAAAGTGGTATAAGAACCACGACCGAGTCAGGACAATGTCAAAAAGATGTAAAATTGCTGGGGACCCACTGAATCACCCATGTTAAGTAGATAGGGACCCCACGGAGATCGTGTGCAGTGTAGGACCTTGCTGTCAGGATCTATGTAGGAAAGGGGGTGGTGATGAACAGAGTGTCTGAATTAAGCAGACCACTCTTACCCAGTCCAAATATCAGGGCTTGTTCCATCACCGTTTTTTAGCTCACTGCACCATCCCAGCTCAGAACCTGGCTACATGCAAATTAGTCTGTTCCTGTCCCAGTGCATGATGGGAACAGGGCAAACCAAACTACCAAGCCAAATCTTATACTGGGAAGGAAACAAGCTTCCGGGGACCGGTTTCTGGAATTTCACCCGTCTTCGGCCCGGCTTGCTTGAATCCTGATGGTGCAATGAGCAAGGGACTCACATCTGAGCATACCCTTCCACGCTTATGGTGGACAAAATGATTCAGGAAAGGGGGTGGTGATGAACAGAGTGTCTGAATTAAGCAGACCACTCTTACCCAGTCCAGCGATCAGGGCTTGATCCATCACCATTTTTAAGCTCACTGCACCATCCCAGCTCAGAACCTGGCCACATGCAAATTAGTCTGTTCCTGTCCCAGTGCATGATGGGAACAGGGCAAACCAAACTACCAAGCCAATTCTTATACTGGGAAGGAAACAAGCTTCCGGGGACCGGTTTCTGGCATTTCAGCCGTCTTCGGCCCGGCTTGCTTGAATCCTGATGGTGCAATGAGCAAGGGACTCACATCTGAGTATACCCTTCCACGCTTATGGTGGAAAAAATGATTCAGGAAAGGGGGTGGTGATGAACAGAGTGTCTGAATTAAGCAGACCACTCTTACCCAGTCCAAAGATCAGGGCTTGATCCATCACCGTTTTTTAGCTCACTGCACCATCCCAGCTCAGAACCTGGCTACATGCAAATTAGTCTTTTCCTGTCCCAGTGCATGATGGGAACAGGGCAAACCAAACTACCAAGCCAATTCTTATACTGGGAAGGAAACAAGCTTCCGGGGACCGGTTTCTGGCATTTCAGCCGTCTTCGGCCCGGCTTGCTTGAATCCTGATGGTGCAATGACCAAGGGACTCACATCTGAGTATACCCTTCCACGCTTATGGTGGACAAAATGATTCAGGAAAGGGGGTGGTGATGAACAGAGTGTCTGAATTAAGCAGACCACTCTTACCCAGTCCAAAGATCAGGGCTTGATCCATCACCGTTTTTTAGCTCAATGCACCATCCCAGCTCAGAACCTGGCTACATGCAAATTAGTCTGTTCCTGTCCCAGTGCATTATGGGAACAGGGCAAACCAAACTACCAAGCCAATTCTTATACTGGGAAGGAAACAAGCTTCCGGGGACCGGTTTCTGGCATTTCAGCCGTCTTCGGCCCGGCTTGCTTGAATCCTGATGGTGCAATGAGCCAGGGACTCACATCCGAGTATACCCTTCCACGCTTATGGTGGTCAAAATGATTCAGGAAAGGGGGTGGTGATGAACAGAGTGTCTAAATTAAGCAGACCACTCTTACCCAGTCCAAAGATCAGGGCTTGATCCATCACCATTTTTTAGCTCACTGCACCATCCCAACTCAGAACCTGGCTACATGCAAATTAGTCTGTTCCTGTCCCAGTGCATGATGGGAACAGGGCAAACCAAACTACCAAGCCAATTCTTATACTGGGAAGGAAACAAGCTTCCGGGGACCATTTCTGGCATTTCACCCGTCTTCGGCCCGGCTTGCTTGAATCCTGATGGTGCAATGAGCAAGGGACTCACATCTGAGTATACCCTTCCACGCTTATGGTGGACAAAATGATTCAGGAAAGGGGGTGGTGATGAACAGAGTGTCTGAATTAAGCAGACCACTCTTACCCAGTCCAAAGATCAGGGCTTGATCCATCACCGTTTTTAGCTCACTGCACCATCCCAGCTCAGAACCTGGCTACATGCAAATTAGTCTGTTCCTGTCCCAGTGCATGATGGGAACAGGGCAAACCAAACTACCAAGCCAATTCTTATACTGGGAAGGAAACAAGCTTCCGGGGACCGGTTTCTGGCATTTCACCCGTCTTCGGCCCGGCTTGCTTAAATCCTGATGGTGCAATGAGCAAGGGACGCACATCTGAGTATACCCTTCCACGCTTATGGTGGACAAAATGATTCAGGAAAGGGGGTGGTGATGAACAGAGGGTCTGAATTAAGCAGACCACTCTTTCCCAGTCCAAAGATCAGGGCTTGATCCATCACCGTTTTTAGCTCACTGCACCATCCCAGCTCAGAACCTTGCTACATGCAAATTAGTCTGTTCCTGTCCCAGTGCATGATGGGAACAGGGCAAACCAAACTACCAAGCCAATTCCTATACTGCGAAGGAAACAAGCTTCCGGGGACCGGTTTCTGGCATTTCAGCCGTCTTCGGCCCGGCTTGCTTGAATCCTGATGGTGCAATGAGCAAGGGACTCACTTCTGAGTATACCCTTCCACGCTTATGGTGGACAAAATGATTCAGGAAAGGGGGTGGTGATGAACAGAGTGTCTGAATTAAGCAGACCACTCTCACCCAGTCCAAAGATCAGGGCTTGATCCATCACCGTTTTTTAGCTCACTGCACCATCCCAGCTCAGAAGCTGGCTACATGCAAATTAGTCTGTTCCTGTTCCAGTGCATGATGGTAACAGGGAAAACCAAACTACCAAGCCAATTATTATACTGGGAAGGAAACAAGCTTCCGGGTACCGGTTTCTGGCATTTCAGCCGTCTTCAGGCCTTCTTGCTTGAATCCTAATGGTGCAATGAGCAAGGAACTCACATCTGAGTATACCCTTCCACGCTTATGGTGGACAAAATGATTCAGGAAAGGGGGTGGTGATGAGCAGAGTGTCTGAATTAAGCAGCCCACTCTTACCCAGTCCAAAGATCAGGGCTTGATCCATCACCGTTTTTTAGCTCACTGCACCATCCCAGCTCAGGACCTGGCTACATGCAAATTAGTCTGTTCCTGTCCCAGTGCATGATGGGAACAGGGCAAACCAAACTACCAAGCCAATTCTTATACTTGGAAGGAAACAAGCTTCCGGGGACCGGTTTCTGGCATTTCAGCCGTCTTCAGCCCGGCTTGCTTGAATCCTGATGGTGCAATGAGCAAGGGACTCACATCTGAGTATACACTTCCACGCTTATGGTGGACAAAATGATTCAGGAAAGGGGGTGGTGATGAACAGAGAGTCTGAATTAAGCAGACCACTCTTACCCAGTCCAAAGATCAGGGCTTGATCCATCACCGTTTTTTAGCTCACTGCACCATCCCAGCTCAGAACCTGGCTACATGCAAATTAGTCTGTTCCTGTCCCAGTGCATGATGGGAACAGGGCAAACCAAACTACCAAGCCAATTCTTATACTGGGAAGGAAACAAGCTTCCGGGGACCGGTTTCTGGCATTTCAGCCGTCTTCGGCCCGGCTTGCTTGAATCCTGATGGTGCAACAAGCAAGGGACTCACATCTGAGTATACCCTTCCACGCTTATGGTAGACAAAATGATTCAGGAAAGGGGGTGGTGATGAACAGAGTGTCTGAATTAAGCAGACCACTCTTACCCAGTCCAAAGATCAGGGCTTGATCCATCACCGTTTTTAGCTCACTGCACCATCCCAGCTCAGAACCTGGCTACATGCAAATTAGTCTGTTCCTGTCCCAGTGCATGATGGGAACAGGGCAAACCAAACTACCAAGCCAATTCTTATACTGGGAAGGAAACAAGCTTCCGGGGACCGGTTTCTGGCATTTCACCCGTCTTCGGCCCGGCTTGCTTGAATCCTGATGGTGCAATGAGCAAGGGACGCACATCTGAGTATACCCTTCCACGCTTATGGTGGACAAAATGATTCAGGAAAGGGGGTGGTGATGAACAGAGGGTCTGAATTAAGCAGACCACTCTTACCCAGTCCAAAGATCAGGGCTTGATCCATCACCGTTTTTAGCTCACTGCACCATCCCAGCTCAGAACCTGGCTACATGCAAATTAGTCTGTTCCTGTCCCAGTGCATGATGGGAACAGGGCAAACCAAACTACCAAGCCAATTCCTATACTGCGAAGGAAACAAGCTTCCGGGGACCGGTTTCTGGCATTTCAGCCGTCTTCGGCCCGGCTTGCTTGAATCCTGATGGTGCAATGAGCAAGGGACTCACTTCTGAGTATACCCTTCCACGCTTATGGTGGACAAAATGATTCAGGAAAGGGGGTGGTGATGAACAGAGTGTCTGAATTAAGCAGACCACTCTCACCCAGTCCAAAGATCAGGGCTTGATCCATCACCGTTTTTTAGCTCACTGCACCATCCCAGCTCAGAAGCTGGCTACATGCAAATTAGTCTGTTCCTGTTCCAGTGCATGATGGTAACAGGGAAAACCAAACTACCAAGCCAATTATTATACTGGGAAGGAAACAAGCTTCCGGGTACCGGTTTCTGGCATTTCAGCCGTCTTCAGGCCTTCTTGCTTGAATCCTAATGGTGCAATGAGCAAGGAACTCACATCTGAGTATACCCTTCCACGCTTATGGTGGACAAAATGATTCAGGAAAGGGGGTGGTGATGAACAGAGTGTCTGAATTAAGCAGCCCACTCTTACCCAGTCCAAAGATCAGGGCTTGATCCATCACCGTTTTTTAGCTCACTGCACCATCCCAGCTCAGGACCTGGCTACATGCAAATTAGTCTGTTCCTGTCCCAGTGCATGATGGGAACAGGGCAAACCAAACTACCAAGCCAATTCTTATACTTGGAAGGAAACAAGCTTCCGGGGACCGGTTTCTGGCATTTCAGCCGTCTTCAGCCCGGCTTGCTTGAATCCTGATGGTGCAATGAGCAAGGGACTCACATCTGAGTATACACTTCCACGCTTATGGTGGACAAAATGATTCAGGAAAGGGGGTGGTGATGAACAGAGAGTCTGAATTAAGCAGACCACTCTTACCCAGTCCAAAGATCAGGGCTTGATCCATCGCCGTTTTTTAGCTCACTGCACCATCCCAGCTCAGAACCTGGCTACATGCAAATTAGTCTGTTCCTGTCCCAGTGCATGATGGGAACAGGGCAAACCAAACTACCAAGCCAATTCTTATACTGGGAAGGAAACAAGCTTACCGGGTTCGGTTTCTGGCATTTCAGCCGTCTTCGACCAAGCTTGCTTGAATCCTGATGGTGCAATGAGCAAGGGACTCACATCTGAGTATACCCTTCCACGCTTATGGTGGACAAAATGATTCAGGAAAGGGGGTGGTGATGAAAAGAGTGTCTGAATTAAGCAGACCACTCTTACCCAGTCCAAAGATCAGGGCTTGATCCATCACCGTTTTTTTAGCTCACTGCACCATCCCAGCTCAGAACCTGGCTACATGCAAATTAGTCTGTTCCTGTCCCAGTGCATGATGAGAACAGGTCAAACCAAAGTACCAAGCCAATTCTTATACTGGGAAGGAAACAAGATTCCGGGGACCGTTTCTGGCATTTCAGCCGTCTTCGGCCCGGCTTGCTTGAATCCTGATGGTGCAATGAGCAAGGGACTCACTTCTGAGTATACCCTTCCACGCTTATGGTGGACAAAATGATTCAGGAAAGGGGGTGGTGATGAACAGAGTGTCTGAATTAAGCAGACCACTCTTACCCAGTCCAAAGATCAGGGCTTGATCCATCACCGTTTTTTAGCTCACTGCATCATCCCAGCTCAGAACCTGGCTACATGCAAATTAGTCTGTTCCTGTCCCAGTGCATGATGGGAACAGGGCAAACCAAACTACCAAGCCAATTCTTATACTGGGAAGGAAACAAGCTTCCGGGGACCAGTTTCTGGCATTTCAGCCGTCTTCGGCCCGGCTTGCTTGAATCCTGATGGTGCAATGAGCAAGGGACTCACATCTGAGTATACCCTTCCACGCTTATGGTAGACAAAATGATTCAGGAAAGGGGGTGGTGATGAACAGAGTGTCTGAATTAAGCAGACCACTCTTACCCAGTCCAAAGATCAGGGCTTGATCCATCACCGTTTTTTAGCTCACTGCACCATCCCAGCTCAGAACCTGGCTACATGCAAATTAGTCTGTTCCTGTCCCAGTGCATGATGGGAACAGGGCAAACCAAACTACCAAGCCAATTCTTATACTGGGAAGGAAACAAGCTTCCAGGGACCAGTTTCCGGCATTTCAGCCGTCTTCAGCCCGGCTTGCTTGAATCCTGATGGTGCAATGAGCAAGGGACTCACATCTGAGTATACCCTCCACGCTTATGGTGGACAAAATTATTCAGGAAAGGGGGTGGTGATGAACAGAGTGTCTGAATTAAGCATACCACTCTTACCCAGTCCAAAGATCAGGGCTTGATCCATCACCGTTTTTTAGCTCACTGCACCATCCCAGCTCAGAACCTGGCTACATGCAAATTAGTCTGTTCCTGTCCCAGTGCATGATGGGAACAGGGCAAACCAAACTACCAAGCCAATTCTTATACTGGGAAGGAAACAAGCTTCAAGGGACCGGTTTCTGGCATTTCAGCCGTCTTTGACCCGGCTTGCTTGAATCCTGATGGTGCAATGAGCAAGGGACTCACATCTGAGTATACCCTTCCACGCTTATGGTGGACAAAATGATTCAGGAAAGGAGGTGGTGATGAACAGAGTGTCTGAATTAAGCAGACCACTCTTACCCAGTCCAAAGATCAGGGCTTGATCCATCACCGTTTTTTTAGGGGACCCGGAAGCTTGTTTCCTTCCCAGTATAAGAATTGGCTTGGTAGTTTGGTCTGCCCTGTTCCCATGATGCACTGGGCCAGGGACAGACTAATTTGCATGTAGCCAGGTTCTGAGCTGGGATGGTGCAGTGAGCTAAAAAACGGTGATGGATCAAGCCCTGATCTTTGGACTGGGTAAGAGTGGTCTGCTTAATTCAGAAACTCTGTTCATCACCACCCCCTTTTCTGAAATCTCAAGAAAATCAATGTCTATCTTCCTCTTGGATTGGCCTCTCCTACAACAGTGGTCAATGGGTGAAATCGCTCCTCCAGATCATTGCCTGGCATCTCTCCAACTTTTCTCATTCCAAATGTAGATATGTATGCAATTGTATCCTATGCAAGCATGATGGGAATTGCTGTGCAATGCTGACATATGCTGGTATATGTGGTCACATTACTTTTGGGTGTGTCTTGGTGAATATTAGTGTAAAGATTGTGACCAATATCCATATGTCTGTACACTCCCCACATAGGTACTATGGCAGAGGGAGGAAACAAAAGCCTCCAGTATACTGGTCATTTGCAGACCTTTAAACTATGGAAGAAAGATACATAATCAAGAGTTTTTGCCTTAATAGGCAGACAATACAACATTTATGTGACCAGTTGGAGCCTCATTTCATCCTTTAAAAATGATCCTACATCTCTGACACTGATGGTGAAACTCATGGCAGCACTGCATTTTCTGGCCACAGGCTCCTTTTCAGTACACTGTGGCTATATCTGGTGGAATGACTCAACTTATGTTCAATGACATACTATGTGATGTGGTTTCACCAATGATGACACACATATACAGCTATATCTAGTTTCCAGACGTGAAGATTTGGCCAATGTGAAGGGTGACTTCTATGGATTTGGTTGCATCCCACATGTGGTTGGAGCTATTGATTTCACTCATATTGCCTTAGTACCGTACCATCGCAAGTCAAAGAACCGGTTTAATGGAACAGGAAGTGCATCCATTCTATCAATTTGCAAGTGGTTTGTTTATTCGATTTATACATCACACACATATGGGCAAGCTTCCCAGGATCTCTCCATGACTCCTTCATATTGCAGAACTGCACCATGCCCCAGCTCATGTCACAACTACTACTGGAGAGGGCCTGGCTTGTTGGTAAGTATGATGTGTCCACCCTTTGTGTGATATCAGATTGTATCTTTTGAAAGTGTGTGGCTCATTATTGCACTTCTGTCTGTCTTTCATCTAGTAGAGTCAGTTTATACCAACTACTCATGGTTGTTGACTAAACTTAGGAATCCGACAATGCCAGTGGTAGACCCCTTCATTGAGGCCCATGGAATCAACTTGGCAGACAGAGGAACAGGCATTTGGGATCCTGAAGGCCAGATTCAGATGTTTGGATGGGACTGGGGGAGCCCTCCTCTACTCACCCAGGAAGGATTGTCTGATCATTGTAGCCTGGGCATGCTCCACAACCAGCACTGTGATAGAACATCCCTCTCATTGCAGAGGATGGAGACCAGCAGGAGACACTGGGTGCCACATGATGAACATAGTAGTGAAGAGGAAGGAGTTGACATGCTTTAAGAGCCCATTAGCAACATCTTCTCATGAGTGTAAGTATGCTTTGAGATGTCATGACTGACTGGTACCATGACTGGTGTTGTGATGCTACACGGAGGAAATTCATGGATACATGTTAGGTATGAAGGCAAACTCCTTGTTTGTTATTTGTGGAAGAAGGTCTTTTCAAATGCACATGATGTTGATGTTGCTTTTTGTAGGTAACATTTACCCATGTACTGTGTACTCCAGATGTGGGTTCTGATTGGTGTCATATGTATAGCTTCCCAGCTAATGTCTTTGCATAGGTCTGCTTTAGCTGCTTTCATCATGTCATATTCATTTGGACATTTCAGAGTTGTTATATTAGCAGGTTGTTGATGCTGTTGTGAAGTACGAAGTAGATATTGACTATTTCTGGAAATGCCTGGAACATACTTTGTGTGTACAATTCCAGTACCAAGCCAGCTTCCACAGTAATACGATGGAAGTTGCTAAGACTCCATTGAACTTGTTCCTTGTTGTGTGGTGGTCCTTTTGCAATATGTGTGTCATTATGTTCTACAACACAATGTTGCTGTTGGCCCAAATCATGCTAATCTCCCTTCACGTTGGCTAACTTCTCAATGTGTATGAACTGGATGTAGTTGTTGATGTGTTTCATCATTGTATGCCACAGTACTAGTAGCACACCCCTGACATGTTGGTGAGCTTCCACCAGATGCAGAAACACTGGACTGGAATGGACATGTGCTCATAAACTGTTGTACCATCATGGTTTGGTTTCTTGTTTTCAATGAAGTGGGAATCCTTTTGTGAGGTTTTTGATATAGCTCCTGCTGATTCCATGAACCAATTTTCATTTGTCTGTACTATTTGGCATTTTCAGATGTATCCCCTTTGACCATTTTGTTGAGGTCAGCACATGACATTTGTTGTCACTGACAGAGATCATTTCAGTGATGTACTATTTAGCTCTGATTTTTACATTATGCCAGCCTAAGGTTGGAACAGTGGAATACAGATGTAATGAGACTGTACACTTGTATGTCTGTTGGAGTGACATGGTTGTGATACTCATTTGCATATTGTTGGCATGCCACATCTCCACACTTACACATGTACCATCTACTTACATTTGGTAATTCACAAGGCGATAACTTCATAACTTGCTAGATGGGAATGATACTACAAGACAAATCAAAATACAGACAAATAGTGACAACACAGGAGTGTACTACTCAGTGTAGGTGGATACAACCTTTTTTGCAGGAGCCACATTGTCTGAAGTCCAAAGTTCAACAGATTCCTCCCATCAGAAATGGAAAAGTGTACAGAACCATCAACAAAGTGAATGTGTTGCACAAAAAGTGGGCGATTAAGTGCAACGTTTCTTCCTGGCCGTGGTGGGTAATTTGCCAACCAAAACTCCTAGATGTTTTCTTGAATGTACTGGACCATAAGGGGGTGAGGGGGTCTTCAGTTGCAGGGCCAGGGGTGTCTGAGGAGTCATCCTCTGTCAGGTCCTCCCATTTTGTGGCTGCCACAGATATAGAAGGACCAGATGTAGATGGATCACAGGATGGAGTATTTGGCGGGAGAAAGCCCTAATATCCCAAGGCACCCCTATGAGCTGGCCCATGATGTCATTTTGCGTGTCCAGCCTATGGTCTATGGACCTCTGCAGCTGCTTCTTCTACCAGAGTTCTTCAAGTGACTGGGCCATGACTCCTTGGGAGACCTCATAGGCTCCAAGGACTCTCTCAATGTTGGCCTGGGTGTCAGTGGCATCAGTGGCCACACCTTGAGGGCCCACAGATACCCTGCTCCCACCTCTGCCCCCCATGGAACTGTGACCTTGGGCCAGCCTGCCCCCTCCCACAGGCTCCTCCATCCTCAGTGAGAGTATTGTCAATGCTCACCTCCGAAAGTGTGACCGCCGTGCAGAGATGTTGCTGCCCATGCTAGGTCTACCGGTTGTTGGGGTAGAGGCCAGCTGAGATGTTGCTGCTGGGTGGGAGGTGTGGTAGTGGGCAAAGGGAGACTCACTGTTCCCATCTGTCCAGACTGTCCAGATGTTCCCTCCACATCCATGGTTCCAGGAGATTCTGCATTACTGGAGGCTTAATCCGGAGGGGGGAGTCTGGGCAGTGTCCTGAGCCTGGCCAGATGTTGTGCCTGATCAACCTGTTCAGACATAAAGTAGATTGTTACTGTTGTAAGCGTGATATGTACATCCACATCATTTGCTACATAGTGAGTTCGGGCCTGGGCAGGACAAAAGGGTTGGAGGTTGAAATTGGGAAGTATCCCTGTTGTGCTTGACTCATTTGCAAGCCATTGGGAGACATTCATTACATGGGGTGTTATTTGGCCTTATCATTTGCTTGACAGATATGCTTCATATTGACATGAGGGATGGACATGGCATGTCCCCCCAATAACATGAAGCTAATGCAGTGTAGAAGTTACATGTGTATTAGTAAATCCAAGTCCTGGTTGTGTACAATATAGGCATGTTAGTAGATTTAGCATTGGTGATCATGTGTGCTGTGCAGTGTCAATGGGTTTCAGCCATTTCAAATCAGCTGGGTTACCTTCATGGTGTTACTGATATTTCAAGTACACACTTGATTTGCTGTCACTCATGGCCTCATTCTTTTCATTTATGGAGACCAGGGTAAGTTCAGACTGAGTAGGCAACATGTGTCTGAGAAGGACATTATGTGTAAGGTACTTAGTCCATATGACCTGGAGATCAGTGTTGACATGGCTGACAAGTGAGCAAAGGCAAACTACACTAGTGCCTCATGTTCAGAGTTAGAGGTACGAGGCCTCATGGTAGTCAATTCAACCACTCATACCCCATACTTGGCCAATGGTTAACTGCCTGTGAGGTGAACCTCAATGATGACATGGCTGACAAGTGAGTAAGGACAAACAACACTGGTGCTTCCTGTTAAGTGTTCTAGCATTAGGGCCTCATTGTAGCTGTAGTCATTTCAATCACTCCTACCCCACACTTGATGAATGATTAACTGCCTGTGAGTTGAACCTCAATAGTTACATGAGTGACACGTGTGTAAGGACAAGCAACGCTAGTGCCTCTTGTTCAGAGTTAGAGGTAGCAGGCCTCATGGTAGCTGAACTCATTTCAATCGCTCCTGCATCACACTTAACTAATGGTTAACTGCCTGTGAGGTGAACCTCAGTAGTCACATGGCTTATAAATTAGTAAGGACAAATAAAACTAGTGCCTACTGTTAAGTTTTCAAGCAACAGGACGTCATGCCAGTTCTAGTCATTTAATTTTCAACTTGCCAATACTAGCAACACTGGTTTGTGTTACATACCTGATTCCAAAATACAGTTGAGGTAGACCATACTATTTGCACATATAATAGGTCATGGGATGATGATTTGATGGTAATACACTTACAGACGCATTGCCACATGTGGGATGTAATGGAGGTTGATATATGTGAACTTACGTACAGGGCTACTGATTGTAACTGCCAATAACACATCTGTGATACTTTCGTTACTGCATACAGAAAAAGTAGATAAGAAACAAGATAGCAAGAGATGAGCTGTGTGCAAACGGAACATTGATATGTTGTGACAGTTGGTGTGGTGTTACTTACTAGTCTTCATTCCCCCGGTATTCCTGTCAAGCTCTCAGAATGTAGGATGGTGTTCACCTTCTATTCTCAGGGTGTGAGTTCTAATGGTGGCGCCGGAGGACCAGCGCCTGTCTTTTGGGCCACAAGGTAGTACCTGGAGGCCAGGTTCTTCACTTTCATCCTTAGGTCGTGCCACCTCTTCCTGATGTCCTCCTTTGTGCGCAGGGTGGAACCTAAAGCATTCACTTTGTTGGCTAACCTGACCCAAATTTCATTCTTCATAGCAAGAGAAGTTTGTTTGACTTGGGCTCCCAAAATGTGTCTCTCTACTCTAATGATTTTATCCACCATCACTGACTACTCTGTGTCTAAAAAACCTGGATGTTTGGCAGGTGGCATGTTAATTCAATAAAGCGAAAGGGAGTGAAGAAACTGAAAAATCCCTTAACACCAAGGAAATATGTCAAATAAAGTTTTAAAAAGTCTGGGGGGTGTGTGTATTGGGATTGTGTGAAAAGGGCAGCCTTATGTGAGCGATATTGGTGCTCTGACTTGCTGTGCTGCAGTGTAGAGGCAAAGGATCATGGTCTGGGATCTGGTGTGTTTTATTGTTTGATTTGTAGGTGTGTCGACTTTGGCAATGGCCATTAGCCGTGATGATTTTTACTGCGTCCAATGTGCACTGTTGTGGTGCTTCACAGAAGCACAGCTGTGAAAGCGCCGACAAGGGTCCACTAGCCAGTTACAAGACTTTAATCGTAATCTGCTTGGTGGTGGTACCACAGCCCTGGCGGTGTGGAGTCTCAATCGACAACATTTCTGACTGTATTGCCCCATGCTCAGGCCACTCCAACGTCTGCGGCCCATACAGTGAACACTTTGACTGGTGCGGTCGCCAGTTCGGCCTGCATGCATTGTAATACAGCGGGGTAATTTCCCGAACTCTGCAGTTGAAAATGGTCCAAGGCCATGGCGGCAGACAGTTGGTCCGACTGGCATTGCAATCAGCCCCTTAGTTTTTATTTTTATGTCTGCTTTGCTGCGTGTTTGAGAAATGTGTGTTGAGGAATAAGTTGTATGTTGTGAGTGTCAAGGATATGTGTATGAGGGTGACCATGTCAGATGACATTGTCACAGTCATACACATATTCTAAATACACACAAGTTGGCACACTATCCTAAAACACACATACAAAATCATTCTAGTATATATACATCCAACGTGCATTCCTCAAACATGCAACAAAGCACACATGAAAAAACACTCAGTGACATGCTCACCGTTCAATAGCTTTACCATACTGGGAGAGACACACACATAAGGTCACTCATTCATCAGGGTTCACAAGCAACCTGTCAGGGGTCGCAAGACGCGACCCTTTGTGACTCCTAAATGGCGTCCATTTGTGTGGGCCTTTTTGAAGGAAGAGCCAGATTAGGCTCTGCTATGCTACTTTTAAAAAAAAGTATTTTCTCAACTCTTAATGAGTTGGAGTTGAGGGCCAAGAGGTGGGCACACGTTTCAGCAGTAGTAGAGATAATAAACAATACGCACTAATAAAGAAAACATTACAATTATTCTCATGCAAGCCACTCCAAAGATGCATTGAATGCAAAGGCTCTAGGGGAACCAATCTAATGTAGGAAGAAATATATCTGAAAGAAACTTTAAGCTCAAATTTCAAAATAATGTGTTCTGTTGAGAAGCAACTGCAAATATTTCCCATTTATTTTGTGCTGCCTCACCATGTTGTCTAGGTCTAATAGCAAAGTCAATTGAAACTGTAAGGGTTAGCAAACAATTATCAAGTAAATACAATACGAGGGTCAATTTACTTTCAGCTAATGCCAGAAGAGGCAAGGTTCAGTCAGCAAAACATTGGCAAAGCATTTATTTAGTTCAGGGAATTGCACTGAGTTTGAATGTTCAGCAGCATAATGGAGTTGAGTTTCAATGTACCATAATTGCATTCTGCACGTTATTGACAAGATTTCAGTATGACCTACATTATAACACCCAGGGTAGTTGGACAGTTTCCACTTACTAACATTATCAAAACCATAGGATTCACTGGGCATGTTACATTAGAGGCTTAGGTACAAAAGTACCAAATAAATAAAACGTGTATTTTTTTATTTGTTATCTATTTCATTACTCTGTGACTCTTCCTATGTTCCTTTTTCTTCAGGTGAAGAATGTACAATAATAATGATCAAAGTGATAGCCTAATGAAGTACAAAAGGCATATCTATACATCTACCCATCCGTCCACCCATCCATTCCGTCATCCATACATCCATCCTTCCGTCCGTCCATCCGTCCTTTTCGTACATCTATCTATCCGTCTATCTATCTATCTATCTATCTATCTATCTATCTATCTATCTATCTATCTATCTATCTATCTATCTATCTATCTATCTATCTATCTATCTATCTATCTATCTATCTATCTATCTATCTATCTGTCTGTCTGTCTGTCTGTCTGTCTGTGACTTCTGTCCAGCAGCCAATTCTGCATAGGGAAGTGGCTCATCAGCAATGCAGAGACAATTGTGTGACTTGCGGACAGTCCAGAAATAAAGGTAATCAGCTGTTGAAAAGCGGGTTAAAGTACCATAACAGACAATATATTGAAGATAGGGAATGTAGCAGAGAGTCAGGAATATGGACAGCCGCGGTCCGTGCAGGTAACAGCGGTGGAGCGGTGGGACCGGGTGGGGGTGATTCCAACAGATGATGCAGAGGGAAAAACAAATAAATACATAATTTTCCCTCTGCATCATCTATCAGAACAACCCCATCCGACCCCACTGCTGTTACCTGCGTGGCTGAATATGGCAGGCAAACGTTAACAATCAGAGAGCAAGTTTAAGGCCTCTGGCTTTGGTCAAGTTATATTTGGATTGAACCCAAATCTGTGAATAAATGGCATAGTAACGAACCCCATTATTTTACTTTGTGATTTTTGGAAACTATTTCCTAAAGTACATCTGGTACAGTAGGAAACATACTTTTTTAGCTGTCAGAAAACATTGAGTGACTGACACATGTCTGTGCGCTTTGTCCTGAGCAGGTTTTCTGACAAAGCATCGAAATCACAAATATTGTGAGACATAAATACCTTGACAAAAATATGGAGAACAGAAATTTTGTTATCCTATACTTATAATATAAATAACAAAAATAGGCAAAGAAATATCTGTATAAACTAATATTGAAATAGTAAACATTAAATCTATTGAGGTTAAACACTAAAATAAGGTAAATTAAATATACATTAATTAAAAAATATATATATATACATGTTATAATATTTTAAAAACTCATATATATACATGTATGTTTATCTAAACATATATAATGTAAAACTATTATTAAAATAATTATAAATTAAGTCACAATTTACACATTTTTGGTAAATTAGGAAAAATATATATATATTGATGTGTGTGTGTGTGTGTATATACATATATATATATATATATACATATATATATATATATATATATATATATATATATATATATATATATATATATATATATATATATTCACAAGGGGGAGGGGCGAACTTGTGCACACCATGTAAATGGACGCAGGGAGGAACTATGAGTCATGCTAGTGTTGGGCGCTGACGAAGGCACACGCCGAAATGCATTCGCCGCCATCAGAACTGTGACCGCGTGAATAAAGGCTGCCTTTCTTGTTCTCCTCTGGGCTTCCGCTTCTTCTTTTCCTGGTTGGAGCACTTCCTGACATTAATCGTGCGGTTTAAAGTAATGCACTTTGGATAGTCCCTGCCACGCTTTGGGTCCGGACTTCAACTGGTCTGCTTCACGGCATTTTCGTTTGTTCCAGGTATGGAACAGTCCGTTTCCCGCCACCCGCACTGAAGGAGAGGAGCAGTGGAGGTATCTTACCTCTCTCGTGGGCACTCTGCATCCGCAGTTTAGTCCCTGCACTACTGACTTCTGGTTCGGGAGGCTGTGGCAATTTGAGGAGACCCGAGGGGAGCCCGAGTGAACTTGGGACATTTCAACATGACATCTCACCCTGCTCAACGAATGCATTCGGCTTTTTCAACATAACCCCCCATAAGATTTAACTCACCATCCTGGGTTACCTGTATCACAAGGCATCCTGGGAGTTGCAGTCCGGAGAATGGAGAACGGACTACACCTGATGAGTGGTATTCACAAGGGGGAGGGGCGAACTTGTGCACACCATGTAAATGGACGCAGGGAGGAACTATGAGTCATGCTGGTGTTGGGCGCTGACGAAGGCACACGCCGAAATGCATTCGCCGCCATCAGAACTGTGACAGCGTGAATAAAGGCTGCCTTTCTTGTTCTCCTCTAGGCTTCCGCTTCTTCTTTTCCTGGTTGGAGCACTTCCTGATATATATATATATATATATATATTAAGTTCCACAAAGCACCCACGCTTGAGGCGCACTCACAGTCAGCTCACATCAGGTAAGGGAGAACCAGGTGCATCCTGCGCCATGCAGAACCTGACGCGTTTCGGGCTCCGCCCTTATTCATAGGTTCACTGCTGCTGGGTAACTGCCGCCAAGAAAACTACCAATGTTTAACCCCTCATTCTCATTTATTCAATTCAGGTGAGTCGGAACATCACACAATGCATGTTGGGATCGGTAGTTTCAAACATCATTCCCCAGTGGGCTGGAAGGCAGTCACTCCAGAAATTTGCAAAACATCAAGGGTGCACCGTTCTGTTACATCCCCGTTCAAGTTCTAAGCCTGACTGTCCCAATCCGCTGATGTACCCATCTGCAGTGGAGTCGCTCAATCCTGCGATGGTGCGCCCCCCGACCGGGTCGGCCGTCCAATATTAAGTTCCACAAAGCACCCACGCTTGAGGCGCACTCACAGTCAGCTCACATCAGGTAAGGGAGAACCAGGTGCATCCTGCGCCATGCAGAACCTGACGCGTTTCGGGCTCCGCCCTTATTCATAGGTTCACTGCTGCTGGGTAACTGCCGCCAAGAAAACTACCAATGTTTAACCCCTCATTCTCATTTATTCAATTCAGGTGAGTCGGAACATCACACAATGCATGTTGGGATCGGTAGTTTCAAACATCATTCCCCAGTGGGCTGGAAGGCAGTCACTCCAGAAATTTGCAAAACATCAAGGGTGCACCGTTCTGTTATAATCCCCGTTCAAGTTCTAAGCCTGACTGTCCCAATCCGCTGATGTACCCATCTGCAGTGGAGTCGCTCAATCCTGCGATGGTGCGCCCCCCGACCGGGTTGGCCGTCCAATATTAAGTTCCACAAAGCACCCACGCTTGAGGCGCACTCACAGTCAGCTCACATCAGGTAAGGGAGAACCAGGTGCATCCTGCGCCATGCAGAACCTGACGCGTTTCGGGCTCCGCCCTTATTCATAGGTTCACTGCTGCTGGGTAACTGCCGCCAAGAAAACTACCAATGTTTAACCCCTCATTCTCATTTATTCAATTCAGGTGAGTCGGAACATCACACAATGCATGTTGGGATCGGTAGTTTCAAACATCATTCCCCAGTGGGCTGGAAGGCAGTCACTCCAGAAATTTGCAAAACATCAAGGGTGCACCGTTCTGTTACATCCCCGTTCAAGTTCTAAGCCTGACTGTCCCAATCCGCTGATGTACCCATCTGCAGTGGAGTCGCTCAATCCTGCGATGGTGCGCCCCCCGACCGGGTCGGCCGTCCAATATTAAGTTCCACAAAGCACCCACGCTTGAGGCGCACTCACAGTCAGCTCACATCAGGTAAGGGAGAACCAGGTGCATCCTGCGCCATGCAGAACCTGACGCTTTTCGGGCTCCGCCCTTATTCATAGGTTCACTGCTGCTGGGTAACTGCCGCCAAGAAAACTACCAATGTTTAACCCCTCATTCTCATTTATTCAATTCAGGTGAGTCGGAACATCACACAATGCATGTTGGGATCGGTAGTTTCAAACATCATTCCCCAGTGGGCTGGAAGGCAGTCACTCCAGAAATTTGCAAAACATCAAGGGTGCACCGTTCTGTTACATCCCCGTTCAAGTTCTAAGCCTGACTGTCCCAATCCGCTGATGTACCCATCTGCAGTGGAGTCGCTCAATCCTGCGATGGTGCGCCCCCCGACCGGGTCGGCCGTCCAATATTAGGTTCCACAAAGCACCCACGCTTGAGGCGCACTCACAGTCAGCTCACATCAGGTAAGGGAGAACCAGGTGCATCCTGCGCCATGCAGAACCTGACGCGTTTCGGGCTCCGCCCTTATTCATAGGTTCACTGCTGCTGGGTAACTGCCGCCAAGAAAACTACCAATGTTTAACCCCTCATTCTCATTTATTCAATTCAGGTGAGTCGGAACATCACACAATGCATGTTGGGATCGGTAGTTTCAAACATCATTCCCCAGTGGGCTGGAAGGCAGTCACTCCAGAAATTTGCAAAACATCAAGGGTGCACCGTTCTGTTACATCCCCGTTCAAGTTCTAAGCCTGACTGTCCCAATCCGCTGATGTACCCATCTGCAGTGGAGTCGCTCAATCCTGCGATGGTGCGCCCCCCGACCGGGTCGGCCGTCCAATATTAAGTTCCACAAAGCACCCACGCTTGAGGCGCACTCACAGTCAGCTCACATCAGGTAAGGGAGAACCAGGTGCATCCTGCGCCATGCAGAACCTGACGCGTTTCGGGCTCCGCCCTTATTCATAGGTTCACTGCTGCTGGGTAACTGCCGCCAAGAAAACTACCAATGTTTAACCCCTCATTCTCATTTATTCAATTCAGGTGAGTCGGAACATCACACAATGCATGTTGGGATCGGTAGTTTCAAACATCATTCCCCAGTGGGCTGGAAGGCAGTCACTCCAGAAATTTGCAAAACATCAAGGGTGCACCGTTCTGTTACATCCCCGTTCAAGTTCTAAGCCTGACTGTCCCAATCCGCTGATGTACCCATCTGCAGTGGAGTCGCTCAATCCTGCGATGGTGCGCCCCCCGACCGGGTCGGCCGTCCAATATTAAGTTCCACAAAGCACCCACGCTTGAGGCGCACTCACAGTCAGCTCACATCAGGTAAGGGAGAACCAGGTGCATTCTGCGCCATGCAGAACCTGACGCGTTTCGGGCTCCGCCCTTATTCATAGGTTCACTGCTGCTGGGTAACTGCCGCCAAGAAAACTACCAATGTTTAACCCCTCATTCTCATTTATTCAATTCAGGTGAGTCGGAACATCACACAATGCATGTTGGGATCGGTAGTTTCAAACATCATTCCCCAGTGGGCTGGAAGGCAGTCACTCCAGAAATTTGCAAAACATCAAGGGTGCACCGTTCTGTTACATCCCCGTTCAAGTTCTAAGCCTGACTGTCCCAATCCGCTGATGTACCCATCTGCAGTGGAGTCGCTCAATCCTGCGATGGTGCGCCCCCCGACCGGGTCGGCCGTCCAATATTAAGTTCCACAAAGCACCCACGCTTGAGGCGCACTCACAGTCAGCTCACATCAGGTAAGGGAGAACCAGGTGCATCCTGCGCCATGCAGAACCTGACGCGTTTCGGGCTCCGCCCTTATTCATAGGTTCACTGCTGCTGGGTAACTGCCGCCAAGAAAACTACCAATGTTTAACCCCTCATTCTCATTTATTCAATTCAGGTGAGTCGGAACATCACACAATGCATGTTGGGATCGGTAGTTTCAAACATCATTCCCCAGTGGGCTGGAAGGCAGTCACTCCAGAAATTTGCAAAACATCAAGGGTGCACCGTTCTGTTACATCCCCGTTCAAGTTCTAAGCCTGACTGTCCCAATCCGCTGATGTACCCATCTGCAGTGGAGTCGCTCAATCCTGCGATGGTGCGCCCCCCGACCGGGTCGGCCGTCCAATATTAAGTTCCACAAAGCACCCACGCTTGAGGCGCACTCACAGTCAGCTCACATCAGGTAAGGGAGAACCAGGTGCATCCTGCGCCATGCAGAACCTGACGCGTTTCGGGCTCCGCCCTTATTCATAGGTTCACTGCTGCTGGGTAACTGCCGCCAAGAAAACTACCAATGTTTAACCCCTCATTCTCATTTATTCAATTCAGGTGAGTCGGAACATCACACAATGCATGTTGGGATCGGTAGTTTCAAACATCATTCCCCAGTGGGCTGGAAGGCAGTCACTCCAGAAATTTGCAAAACATCAAGGGTGCACCGTTCTGTTACATCCCCGTTCAAGTTCTAAGCCTGACTGTCCCAATCCGCTGATGTACCCATCTGCAGTGGAGTCGCTCAATCCTGCGATGGTGCGCCCCCCGACCGGGTCGGCCGTCCAATATTAAGTTCCACAAAGCACCCACGCTTGAGGCGCACTCACAGTCAGCTCACATCAGGTAAGGGAGAACCAGGTGCATCCTGCGCCATGCAGAACCTGACGCGTTTCGGGCTCCGCCCTTATTCATAGGTTCACTGCTGCTGGGTAACTGCCGCCAAGAAAACTACCAATGTTTAACCCCTCATTCTCATTTATTCAATTCAGGTGAGTCGGAACATCACACAATGCATGTTGGGATCGGTAGTTTCAAACATCATTCCCCAGTGGGCTGGAAGGCAGTCACTCCAGAAATTTGCAAAACATCAAGGGTGCACCGTTCTGTTACATCCCCGTTCAAGTTCTAAGCCTGACTGTCCCAATCCGCTGATGTACCCATCTGCAGTGGAGTCGCTCAATCCTGCGATGGTGCGCCCCCCGACCGGGTCGGCCGTCCAATATTAAGTTCCACAAAGCACCCACGCTTGAGGCGCACTCACAGTCAGCTCACATCAGGTAAGGGAGAACCAGGTGCATCCTGCGCCATGCAGAACCTGACGCGTTTCGGGCTCCGCCCTTATTCATAGGTTCACTGCTGCTGGGTAACTGCCGCCAAGAAAACTACCAATGTTTAACCCCTCATTCTCATTTATTCAATTCAGGTGAGTCGGAACATCACACAATGCATGTTGGGATCGGTAGTTTCAAACATCATTCCCCAGTGGGCTGGAAGGCAGTCACTCCAGAAATTTGCAAAACATCAAGGGTGCACCGTTCTGTTACATCCCCGTTCAAGTTCTAAGCCTGACTGTCCCAATCCGCTGATGTACCCATCTGCAGTGGAGTCGCTCAATCCTGCGATGGTGCGCCCCCCGACCGGGTCGGCCGTCCAATATTAAGTTCCACAAAGCACCCACGCTTGAGGCGCACTCACAGTCAGCTCACATCAGGTAAGGGAGAACCAGGTGCATCCTGCGCCATGCAGAACCTGACGCGTTTCGGGCTCCGCCCTTATTCATAGGTTCACTGCTGCTGGGTAACTGCCGCCAAGAAAACTACCAATGTTTAACCCCTCATTCTCATTTATTCAATTCAGGTGAGTCGGAACATCACACAATGCATGTTGGGATCGGTAGTTTCAAACATCATTCCCCAGTGGGCTGGAAGGCAGTCACTCCAGAAATTTGCAAAACATCAAGGGTGCACCGTTCTGTTACATCCCCGTTCAAGTTCTAAGCCTGACTGTCCCAATCCGCTGATGTACCCATCTGCAGTGGAGTCGCTCAATCCTGCGATGGTGCGCCCCCCGACCGGGTCGGCCGTCCAATATTAAGTTCCACAAAGCACCCACGCTTGAGGCGCACTCACAGTCAGCTCACATCAGGTAAGGGAGAACCAGGTGCATCCTGCGCCATGCAGAACCTGACGCGTTTCGGGCTCCGCCCTTATTCATAGGTTCACTGCTGCTGGGTAACTGCCGCCAAGAAAACTACCAATGTTTAACCCCTCATTCTCATTTATTCAATTCAGGTGAGTCGGAACATCACACAATGCATGTTGGGATCGGTAGTTTCAAACATCATTCCCCAGTGGGCTGGAAGGCAGTCACTCCAGAAATTTGCAAAACATCAAGGGTGCACCGTTCTGTTACATCCCCGTTCAAGTTCTAAGCCTGACTGTCCCAATCCGCTGATGTACCCATCTGCAGTGGAGTCGCTCAATCCTGCGATGGTGCGCCCCCCGACCGGGTCGGCCGTCCAATATTAAGTTCCACAAAGCACCCACGCTTGAGGCGCACTCACAGTCAGCTCACATCAGGTAAGGGAGAACCAGGTGCATCCTGCGCCATGCAGAACCTGACGCGTTTCGGGCTCCGCCCTTATTCATAGGTTCACTGCTGCTGGGTAACTGCCGCCAAGAAAACTACCAATGTTTAACCCCTCATTCTCATTTATTCAATTCAGGTGAGTCGGAACATCACACAATGCATGTTGGGATCGGTAGTTTCAAACATCATTCCCCAGTGGGCTGGAAGGCAGTCACTCCAGAAATTTGCAAAACATCAAGGGTGCACCGTTCTGTTACATCCCCGTTCAAGTTCTAAGCCTGACTGTCCCAATCCGCTGATGTACCCATCTGCAGTGGAGTCGCTCAATCCTGCGATGGTGCGCCCCCCGACCGGGTCGGCCGTCCAATATTAAGTTCCACAAAGCACCCACGCTTGAGGCGCACTCACAGTCAGCTCACATCAGGTAAGGGAGAACCAGGTGCATCCTGCGCCATGCAGAACCTGACGCGTTTCGGGCTCCGCCCTTATTCATAGGTTCACTGCTGCTGGGTAACTGCCGCCAAGAAAACTACCAATGTTTAACCCCTCATTCTCATTTATTCAATTCAGGTGAGTCGGAACATCACACAATGCATGTTGGGATCGGTAGTTTCAAACATCATTCCCCAGTGGGCTGGAAGGCAGTCACTCCAGAAATTTGCAAAACATCAAGGGTGCACCGTTCTGTTACATCCCCGTTCAAGTTCTAAGCCTGACTGTCCCAATCCGCTGATGTACCCATCTGCAGTGGAGTCGCTCAATCCTGCGATGGTGCGCCCCCCGACCGGGTCGGCCGTCCAATATTAAGTTCCACAAAGCACCCACGCTTGAGGCGCACTCACAGTCAGCTCACATCAGGTAAGGGAGAACCCTTGTCATGAATGATGTAATATGTGACATCATCAGCAGTGGATTGCGGGTGCGCGATATATAGTTAGCGCAACTAACTATATATGCGAATTTCAATGGTTTTGTGCGAGTAAATTAAGGTTTTGTAAATGCTAATTCCTAACTATATATGGTCTATAACCTATGGTTTTTTCAGTGAATTTCAATGGTTTTTTAATAGCAAATATGAAAAGCTGTAAAATGTCAAGTACGTGGTAGGTAAAAACATTTTCGTATTTATGCACGCTGATGTGCTTTGAACGCTGCCCCCCCCTCCTCTTTTCTTTTAAAAATTGGAAGAAACAAAAAGTATTCCCTTCCATAAATAACCCAAGACTTTTATTTTGTTATGGCAAGGGAACGAAATAGAGAATAAACTATAGTTGGTCACCATGGGGTTTAAAGAAGGGATGGTTCTTCCCCAGATTAGATATTTTCCCAGACCCTCATTCTCCAATGTGATGAACTAGGCTAAAATTCTTCTGGTGCCTGCACCCTGTCACAGAATATCACCCTAAAACATGGAATCTCCCAAACACCAGATTGAGTTGAACCCCACAGTAAGCCTTATTTCTTCAGGGCCTCAGAATTTCTTTTGCTTTGCTCATGGAAATTTTGGGATATAGGAGAGACAAGGTGTCACCATTAAGAAAGGGTAGTATTTAAATTTGCATATCAATTATGTTAAACCTTTTAGACATATGATATGCTAGCTTGAACTTATGCTTTACATTTGAAGCCGAATTCAACAGCTTAAGTAAGTAGGTTTTCGTAGTTGTAACTTTAAAGGGTGATCTAGCAAGCTGTAAAGATTTTCTAAAACAGTGGAGCGTATTTAGTTTTTAATGTACATGTTTATGAAACGATTACACAAATGAAACATTTGTGAGTTTTAAATTTCGGGAGAAGTATAATTCACCAATAGCTTTCTCTGTAGATGTTTTTCCATTAAGAATCCCAGTTCCATCACCCGCCCAGGATATCACTACTGTTAGTTGTCATTGTTGCTTCTGTTTTAATAAAAAATGTTTTAAGGTGTTTACTGTTTTTGTTGCGATGTATATATTTATAAGTTATTAAAGTGTTATAATCCTACTCATTTTTTATCGATTATTGCTCTTTGAGATATTCCCTGTCTACAAACAGAGAAGAATAGGAATATTCTGTCTCCCTTTGCAGATAGTGAAGGATAGGTAATGCGGACTTTTGTCCCCCGTTGTAATCCGTCATGCCTGTTTTTCTCACCACTGATTGATTGATTGGCTGGACATTTATTGTTCAAGGAATAGTTCTATCGAGGTATTCTCTGTTTGCAAATAACGTGGAATAGAAATATTCTGTCTAGTCTTTGCAAGTAGTGAAGGGTGGGTAATGCGGACCTTTGTCCCCCGTTGTAATCTGTCATGCCCATCTACTCCCCACTGATTGATAAACTAGTTCCACCCGGACCATTTATTAGAGGTACCCCTAATAAAGAAGACATATGTAAAATACGAAGTAATCACTGTATTCTGTTAAACAGAAACTTTAGCATGAAACACACTTGAAAAGGAAGGGAAAGAAATCGAACAAAATCAGTAGGCCACTGGTGAGTTTTTGACTTCGCTAGAAATAAGAAACATGAAAGTGGTGAGAGAAGCCAAGCTTGACGTTACGGCAGCCACGAGGTAGCTAGGCTCCGCCACCCCCCTTCTGCTCCAAGCATGTCTGTCCCACCGCCCGCCACGCCCAATAACGGTAACATGAAATAGATACAAATCAGCAGATACCTACCCCCATTCTGGAAACTCCCGAAGTGCAACAGGTTCGCGGCTACGCCCATCTGGAAGACGAGGCCTTCGGCACGTGTAGGGCGGGTCCTGCTGGCAGCCGTCGGCCGGGGAGGTCGCCGCGTAAGGTGGGCCAGGAGAGGAGCCGAGGCCGACGGGATCCCTTGTCCCATCCTCTTCTTTCTTCAATAATGGCTGCGACAACGGGGGGGGATGTCTTGCACATGCCACCAACCCCCCCCCTCCCCTCGTATCTGCTGGTCTGGCCCCGGCTTGGTATGACCTCCCCGTTCGGTCCTGAAGCGGCGCCCTGTAGGCCACGGGGGGGATGTCTTGCCTCTGCCTCCAACCCCCCCCCTCTTATCGCCTGGTCCGGACATCACGGATATCAACGCCAGGTGTCGGCGTGGGGTGCGCTGGGAGGGAGAGGCGGCGCGAATGAGCCTCTCCCACCCCCCCAGGTGGGGGCCCCTCAGCTGCACCCCCAACGCTCCACTCACCCAACAAAAGGTCTCGTCCACTATTGCAAGGCAATGATGCTCCGCTCACCCAGCGGGGGTCTCGTCCACTGTTGCGGTGCAACGGCGCTTCTGAGTTCAGCTAGAAAAGGAGTCCTGCGTCCAGAAACGTTCTCCTCGACTTTGAAGATTCTATAAGAGCCATGGGGGCCCCCGACCCCCGCAGACACCCCCGATGGGGAATGACTGCCATGATCACCCACGGAACGACCACGACGTAGCCGCGGGACGTCGGCGCGCTCATGCCGGCGCCGGCCTCAGTCTTGAAATGACCAAAATCCTGCAAGACTACCAACTTGATCAGTTCCGGTGGGACACCAGTATAACCCGGTAGGAGAGATTGTTGCCTCCCACCCCACTTTGACTGATTGTTCATGTCGCCAGTCCCCTCTGCTACCCTTCAACGAAAACGTTTGGACTGCCGAAAGAGGTCCCGGTCCAACCACGAGTCCAACTCCTTGTTGTGCCCCGATTGCTCAGCCTTGATATCATGAGATATGTATGCAGTTTTTAGCACATGAATTGATACGGGATAAGACTGATTATATGTTCAAACAATGAATTGATCCGGGATGGGTATTGATTATACGTTCGAACAATGAATTGACATGGGACGGGTACTGATTACACGTTCGGACAATGAATTGATATTAAGTTCTAATGCATCATTGATTACTGTATTTATTGAAGGTTCGAATTGTCGACACTTTTGGTACTTGCTCACAATGAATTATCGATATGATTTTGTTGCACTTGTCGCACTTTTTACTATGAAATCAACGACCACTGACTCTGTTAAGTTTTCCACAAATAAATACCCCCCCCCCCCCATTTACAGTTCCAGCCTGCTCCGTGGCCGGCCCACGGGGTTGCAGGCCCGAATTTGTGCACCAACATTTTTATTAAAGGTTTTTGAAAAAGCAAACGTAGTTGTAACGCGTACATTGCTAAGTTTCGAATAAATGGCCACTGTTTCCGATGTAAAAAAAAAAGCAGGTGAAATGAAGCAGCTCGATTAGTTAAGGGTTAAAAAGTATAGTACGCAGAAACATTGCAAATATGAATGGTCCAGGTTTGTTGTATGTGTTTTTCATTTTTGTACAGCATAAAGCAATCGATAAAGATCCTGGTATTTAGCCTCTACTTTATATGCTACCTGTATCAGGGAAGTTGTTTTAAATGCCCCTAAGCCACCCCGAAGGAATGTCACCTGGCCCCCCTAGTACGAACGAAAACGACCCCGTACCACTGTAGGTTATCTCTCTTCCTCAAAGGAGAGCACGAGCTCGCCCCCACTTTACACCGACTGCCCTTTGTTTTGACCCTCCCCTGCACACGATCCGTAATGCCACACTTGGGCGACCTATGCTATCCACAGGCCTCCGATAATTATCTCTCCCACATTACCGGTCCCCCCTGGGCTTAAACGCCGATAATGTGTCGGAACCTTTTCTTGATTGACCCCGACTAAGTATTATGCCGATCTCTAGGCTTGTATGTATAACCCAGCAAATGTAAACTCATATGTACTACATCTCGTCTATTCCATCGAATGTACCTGGTTATACGCAATCCGCCAGTATTTACAAATGTCTTTCCATTGACCACACATGGCTATATGTACACCCAGTCAGTTGGGGAAAACACAGAAATTAACTAACTTATGTTAAAAAGCGGTGACTGTTGAAAATGGCAATGTATATGTACATAAGCGGCGTTCATTTGTGTTCACCATACCCCTTGCTGTAAACAGAACGAATACCGCGAAACACTGACAGCATTATCCCGCCAGCATAGACATATGCACGCACGCAAACGACAGCCATTTTTAGGCACCACGGCCTCTCTGCCCGTTTGTTAAACCCCCAGCACCCCTCCCGCGCACACAACTCATGCATCGACCATAAAGCCCTCTCCCTCTGCGTGACCCTGCTCTAGAAGTAACACTCCTGCTTGACCCACACCCCCCCCATTTCCTCCTAGGAACACCCTTCCCCTCTGCTGACGAACACCCCCCCCCCCCAGCTGCACCTGGCCTCTCGACCCGGTCCCAAGTCATAAGACCAAGCCTCGTGGGAGTACACCCCCCCTTTTGCCCAGCATAACAAAACCGTGATTGACCATCCGAAGTGCTCGATCTTATCGCATGCCCAACCTTTGATCTGATCATCCCCTCCTGCCCTCGTGTCCTGTAGGAATGTCCGGCTGAGAGATCACAATCTCTTGTTACATTCAGGAGGGGGGAGATGACATCCGAGCGACCGGTATGGGAATAGGCCTGAAGCTGGGATTCCAAACATGCTTTTCCTACTTCGAGGTATCTTTATTGCAATAAGGAATGTTTGTGCATCATAAACATGTGTATAAAAGACGAAACCTCAGAGAAACTTGTTAGAGCACCTTCTGAAGACAATATGTGCGTGTCCGAAATGACAGGCTCTCCTCATGAGAAATAAAACTCTGTTCTTGTGTTCCTGCTTCCAGCGCCCGTCTCTTTATTTGGTAACCGTTCAAGATGGGAACTAAGTGGCGTCTTGTGCCAGCAGCCTGGGCATCGGTTGTAATCTGGGCTGAATTTTCCTCAGCACGGGGTGTGATTCTCAGGGAAGAGCAGGGCATATGGGAGGAGGTTTATGTCTCATGCATGAGAGAGAGAGCGTGGGTGACCAGTGCATGGGGGAGATGCTTGCGAGGGTGGGGAGCCATGCTGAGGATCGGCGGCGTGCAGAGAGTGGGTCTGGTCAAGGCATCTAAAATGGCTGCCGTGCAAGACAAAAGTGTGGCATTGGAAAAAAAGCAAGATGGCGCAGACAATGTTTCTCAATACGAATTAATGTATAACAATTATTTTTAACAATATATTTACTCGCAGTGTCAAAATGGCGGTCAACACTTCCTGATTTTCTTTGAATCGAACGTTAACAGACGTCACGATCGGCGTCGTGCAGAGAGTGGGTCTGGTCAAGGCATCTAAAATGGCTGCCGTGCACGACAAAAGTGTGGCATTGGAAAAAAAGCAAGATGGCGCAGACAAGGTTTATCAATACGGATTAATTTATAACAATTATTTTTAACAATATATTTACTCGCAGTGTCAAAATGGCGGTCAACACTTCCTGATTCCCTTCGAATCGAACGTTAACAGACGTCACGCAGCAAAAAATACAAAAAAAACGCTCACGCGCAGCCGCTGGAAGACAAGTATCAACATATATGAGCATCCTCAGCCACCCTCAGAAAATAAGGGGGTCAGGATACATCTCCCGTACCCCCTTATACCCATTTCCCATATTGTTTTTCCTCAATCTTGTAATTTAATTAAAACGAAACACAATTTTTTTTTTATTTTTTTTTGGCCCCGCGGGGCACTTTAATATCCCCCTCATCAATCCTAGGGGGTCAGAAGGGGTCTACCTTGCCCCCTTTCCTTCATTTCCCCCTTCGTTTTGGCCTCCTCTAGTCTCTCGATCCTACCGAGAGACAAGATGGCGGCCGCTACGGACTGTTTAGAATGTTGACAGACACCGGAGAGACAATCAGCTTCGCTTCGCAAAGCTCCGTTACGCGAAAAGTACGCGAACTGGAGCGCTACTTGGGACGCTGTCACAGATATATCTGTTTTTTTAAACGTTAATTTCTCAAAATCCACTGGAGCACATATATTGAGACCCAGCAAAGGCACATCGGGCTAACAGTCCCTACAATTTTGCCAAGTTTTGTGCAAATCCATTCAGCCGTTCGAGCTAAAAGTGAGGCCAAACGCCCTACGGAAAAATGAATGGGAAAAACCCATTTTGGGACCCCCCTTTTTTCTTGGCCCCCCCTTGACGGAACCCCCCCACATTTTCAGGGGCTGCTCAGAAACAAAATGTGCCATTTTCCTGAAAATTTCAGCCAATTCCGTCCACAAACGCCAAAGTTATTAGGCATAGAATTTTCAAAAGTTCCATAGAGAAAAAATCCTAACTATATATACCTACTGGCGACCGCGAGTAGGTAAAATATATATATATATATATATATATATATATATATATATATATATATATATATATATATATATATATATATATATGACGTCCACAATGCTGCTTGAGCGAACCTCGACCAAACAACGCTGATGCCGTCGGTAGTAGCAGCCGCTACCTCGATATTTAAAGGTACTGGATCCCACCGATTTCGAAGGACACAGAGACGGCACACCAGGAAATCTTGCACAAATCCTTTATTGTGCACTCTTTAACCAAGGACGACGCGTTTCGGCGTAAGCCTTTTTCAAGTAACCACCATCTTATTTTTGACAAACTTATAGTCCCACATTTGTGTCAATGATCAATGAACATAGAAAAAACATTTCACTGCGTACATAATGTTAAGTAAGCACATTGGACATTCAACACTTTAGATATATTCGAAATCATAAAGGTGAGTGTAGTTGAATAAATAGGAACAAGAAGAGTTTGGTTTTTAATTTTAACACTTGTCCCGATAATTATCATATGGTATTGGTCAGGTATTTTGGCTATGAACTGTCCCAAACAGAGTAATTAAGGGGATCTGTAGTTCATGATGTGTCTAAGCCCGACTGCCGTAATCCCATAAAATGTATTTCCTTTTATTCCGTGATATCGTTGTAACGATAATTTCGACCAATAAGGATCGACAATATGCGGACCGGCGCTAAACCTACTGGGAATTGTAGTTTAGTGCGCGATAGGGAGTGGGTTCGAGACCGTAGTCAAGAATTATATCACGGGAGCTCCCCGGCTTAAAGGCAAAGGGCGGGCATCTGAACTCGGTCTGGTCCCATCTTAATAGGATCATTGCCAGGTATGCCAATAGAGGAGAGCTCCCCTCGTAATATGACCATAGCCCATAGCTCGTGACAGGGTAACTGGTGGTAATGGGGTCAGGGATCGAGTGCTTTTACATTAGGGATGAGTGTAAGGTGACACATAAATGTTAAAGTGAATGTGTGTGACATTTGTGAAAAATTAAATAGAAATATGATTTAAAATATAACCACAACAATACTCAACATTCAATCCATTTCGGTGAGTATGGTGCTATACCCCTATATGATAATAACATAATTTCAACAGTAGGAGCTACAAGGCACAACCTATTCAATGAATATCGGTTACACCTTTCCTACCTCTTATTCATTACATATGTCTATCTATAGGGGATTTCTTTCAGTAAAAAGTGCTAGTGTAATTCAAAACATCATTCAACATACTGCGAGTTTGCCTCTGCTCTGTACTGTTCAGTCTTAGGATCCTATATGGGATGCCAATTCTTCCCCATAATTAAGTCCCTTAGGGGCCTTGCTCTCCATGTCTATATTGTTTCGGGACTCTCTAATTCTCAGTTGTGTTTCACGGTCCCCACCTCTGATGGTTTTCGGTATTTTATCAATGCCATAAAACCTCAGACTACCATTATTTCCACTATGCACTTCTTCATAGTGGCGGGCCATTGGATAATTGTGATCTTTATTGGAGATTGCACGTAGGTGCTGCAGAATCCTGATTTTCAAGGGATGTTTCGAGCTGCCCACGTACTGGAGCCCACATGGGCATTCCAATACGTAGACAGTAAACTCGGTATTGCAGTTGATTTGTTGGTTGATGGTTCTAGTCTGACCAGATCCTGTTTTGTAAGTTTTGCATGATTTGCCATTACGGTCACATTTGCAGCCGCCACAGGTAGTAAAGCCATCAGGAGTTGGAGGCCACTTTATTTTGGCCTGTTCCTTAGGATAACTATGCACTAGTCTGTCTTTCAGAGATCGTGCCCGGCGATAGGTTATTTGAGGTCTACTGCCCACTAGCCCTCCCACAATAGGGTCAGATGTTATTAGCTTCCAATTGGCTCTCATTGTCTTTTCCAGGGCCCAGGCTCCCCTGCTATAGTTGGTGATCATACGGGGGGCAGTTGGTTGACTTCTATTCTCCATTGACTTCTTTCTGGAGTCACTCTTGGACGTTCTAAATAGAACTTCCTCGTGTTTCAGGTCCTGGACTTTTATCTGGGCATTTTTCAATGTTTCCTCGCTATATCCTCTCTGGCTAAAGCGTTCTATCATTGCTTTCTGTTCTTTATGGAAATCTACCTCGGTGCTGCAATTGCGGTGGGCCCTTAGCAACTCCCCATAGGGGATACTCCTCTTGAGGGGAGCTGGGTGGTGGCTCGCCGCATGTAACACCGCATTTCCGGCTGTGGTTTTCCGGAACAGGCGTGTGGTCAGATTCCCTTCTTTAATCTCCACTGCTACATCCAAGAATTCACAATATGTGTTGCTGATCACATACGTGAACTTCAGATTGAGGTCATTTATACCTAAGTGACTGATGTATTGTCTCGCTAGTGTCTCAGGGCCATTCCAGATTAAAAACAGATCGTCGATGTATCTGACCCACATCAAGATGTGGTCAGTATACATCTCGGACCCTTCAGCCCAGACGACCTGTTCCTCCTACCAGCCTAGGAAAAGATTCGCTAGGCTGGGGGCAAAACAAGTCCCCATCGCGGTCCCGGAGAGTTGTCGGTAAACCGCTTTTTCGAACAGAAAAATATTTTCTTGAAGACAAAACAACACCTTTTTTTCTCAAGCATGGTATTGTGCCCCCAACAATCCACATGTCGACTTCTCAAAAAATGCATACATGTCTCTACACCTTTCACTTGATTAATGCAAGTGTACAGGGAACATACATCCATACTGATCATATAATATCCCTCCTCCCATTTCACATCATGCAGTCTCCTCAGAAAATCTGTACTGTCCTTACAGTATGAGTTCAGATTGCGGACATATTCATTTAGATACAAATCCAGGAATATGGATGTATTTTCCAGTAGTCCCCCATTTGAGGATACGATCGGACGCCCTGGTGGTCTAGTGGGGTCTTTGTGGATCTTGGGGAGGAAATATATACAGGGGATACGTGGATTTTCTGTCTTTAGAAATGTATATTTGTCGGTGTCTAGTAGACCGGTATGATACCAATCCCCAAGTAGTGCGTGATACTCCTTTATGGTGCGTCTGTATCGTTCCCAATTGATCAGTTCATAGCATGAGGGGTCGTTCAGCTGTCTCATAGCCTCCTGTTTGTAGTCCCTGTAGTTCATGATTACTACGTTGCCCCCCTTGTCGGAGGGCTTGATTACAATCGTCGTATCCTCCTCTAAACCCTTCAATGCGATCCTTTGGTCTTTTGTCAGATTATCCCATTTGGAGTTCTTAAAGTTCAGTCTTGTTCGTTTCAATTCATTTATCACTGCTTGGTTGTATGCTTCTATATCGTCAAATGGGACATTTGGATTGAATCTAGTCTTTAGTTTTAGGCCACTATGTTTGACATGTCCACCTGTTACGCCACAGGCTTGTAACACAATATGATAATTTCTCTCATTTTCATCTGCTATTTCCAATTGGTACATGTCCCTTAACAGTTCTAAGTCGTGTACCTGCAGATTAATGTTATTGGATCCCATGGGGTCTGGAGTTTTTTGCTTGTTACTGGACCGGGTTGCGTACATTTTCAGCAATTTCAATTTTCTTACAAACAAGAAAAGGTCTACCCTAGTATCCACATAGTCTAGGGGACTGCTGGGACAAAAAGATAGTCCTAATTGCAGTACCGAGATCTCCGTGGGATTTAATGTTCTTTCAGACAGATTTACAACGGTTTCGTTAGTTTCGCTCGGATCGATTACGGGTTTGCACATCTTGGTTTTTCTGTGTTTTCTTTTCAGTTTTCTTCTTCGGCTGGAGTCCCGCGTCCTCTTCCTCTTACTTTTTGTACGCTCTTGCCTCTGGATGTTTGGCCCCTTGTTTGTACCCTGTTTTGTTGGCCCGGTTCATTCTTCTGGTTCAAGATTTCGAACTCCTGATGGAAGGTCAAGGGAAGCGACTCTAAAGGGATCCCTCGAGTGCGATCTTCTGTATCAGTGCTGATATCAGAGCTGGATCCTGATGTGACCGTTGCAGATTTTTTGTTGGCCAACTTCGCCCTGATATTCTTCTGTGCTTTGTCGTATTTTCTCGCATACATCAGTATGCGTCCTTCTGCGTAGTCTCGTTTGTCTCTGATAAACTTTCGTTGTTTCTTTTGTTTTATGGTCTCCTCGTAATCTTGCAATCTTTTAGGGAGTGTTTTGGTGAATTCCTCAAATGCTTTCTCGGTTTTGTACTTCTCCAATTCACTTCTGAGATCCGCCAAATCTTTACGTGTTGTGTTCAGATCGATTTGAGCATACTTTACGAGCATTTCAAGCATACCCTTACATGTCTTGGCCATATACTGTGCCCATTCAGACTTACTCACTGAATGGGCACTGTATATGGCCAAGACATGTAAGGGTTCTCAGAAGTGAATTGGAGAAGTACAAAACGGAGAAAGCATTTGAGGAATTCACCAAAACACTCCCTAAAAGATTGCAAGATTACGAGGAGACCATAAAACAAAAGAAACAACGAAAGTTTATCAGAGACAAACGAGACTACGCGGAAGGACGCATACTGACGTATGCGAGAAAATACGACAAAGCACAGAAGAATATCAGGGCGAAGTTGGCCAACAAATATGATACAGAAGATCGCACTCGAGGGATCCCTTTAGAGTCGCTTCCCTTGACCTTCCATCAGGAGTTCGAAATCTTGAACCAGAAGAACGAACCGGGCCAACAAAACAGGGTACAAACAAGGGGCCAAACATCCAGAGGCAAGAGCGTACAAAAAGTAAGAGGAAGAGGACGCGGGACTCCAGCCGAAGAAGAAAACTGAAAAGAAAACACCGAAAAACCAAGATGTGCAAACCCGTAATCGATCCGAGTGAAACTAACAAAACCATTGTAAATCTGTCTGAAAGAACATTAAATCCCACGGAGATCTCGGTACTGCAATTAGGACTATCTTTTTGTCCCAGCAGTCCCCTAGACTATGTGGATACTAGGGTAGACCTTTTCTTGTTTGTAAGAAAATTGAAATTGCTGAAAATGTACGCAACCCGGTCCAGTAACAAGCAAAAAATTCCAGACCCCATGGGATCCAATAACATTAATCTGCAGGTACACGACTTGGAACTGTTAAGGGACATGTACCAATTGGAAATAGCAGATGAAAATGAGAAAAATGATCATATTGTGTTACAAGCCTGTGGCGTAACAGGTGGACATGTCAAACATAGTGGCCTAAAACTAAAGACTAGATTCAATCCAAATGTCCCATTTGACAATATAGAAGCATACAACCAAGCAGTGATAAATGAATTGAAACGAACAAGACTGAACTTTAAGAACTCCAAATGGGATAATCTGACAAAAGACCAAAGGATCGCATTGAAGGGTTTAGAGGAGGATACGACGATTGTAATCAAGCCCTCCGACAAGGGGGGCAACGTAGTAACCATGAACTACAGGGACTACAAACAGGAAGCTATGAGACAGCTGAACGACCCCTCATGCTATGAACTGATCAATTGGGAACGATACAGACGCACCATAAAGGAGTATCACGCACTACTAGGGGATTGGTATCATACCGGTCTACTAGACACCGACGAATATACATTTCTAAAGACAGAAAATCCACGTATCCCCTGTATATATTTCCTCCCCAAGATCCACAAAGACCCCACTAGACCACCAGGGCGTCCGATCGTATCCTCAAATGGGGGACTACTGGAAAATACATCCATATTCCTGGATTTGTATCTAAATGAATATGTCCGCAATCTGAACTCATACTGGAAGGACAGTACAGATTTTCTGAGGAGACTGCATGATGTGAAATGGGAGGAGGGATATTATATGATCAGTATGGATGTATGTTCCCTGTACACTTGCATTAATCAAGTGAAAGGTGTAGAGACATATATGCATTTTTTGAGAAGTCGACATGTGGATTGTTGGGGGCACAATACCATGCTTCAGAAAATGATGTTGTTTTGTCTTCAAGAAAATATTTTTCTGTTCGAAAAAGCGGTTTACCGACAACTCTCCGGGACTGCGATGGGGACTTGTTTTGCCCCCAGCCTAGCGAATCTTTTCCTAGGCTGGTGGGAGGAACAGGTCGTCTGGGCTGAAGGGTCCGAGATGTATACTGACCACATCTTGATGTGGGTCAGATACATCGACGATCTGTTTTTAATCTGGAATGGCCCTGAGACACTAGCGAGACAATACATCAGTCACTTAGGTATAAATGACCTCAATCTGAAGTTCACGTATGTGATCAGCAACACATATTGTGAATTCTTGGATGTAGCAGTGGAGATTAAAGAAGGGAATCTGACCACACGCCTGTTCCGGAAAACCACAGCCGGAAATGCGGTGTTACATGCGGCGAGCCACCACCCAGCTCCCCTAAAGAGGAGTATCCCCTATGGGGAGTTGCTAAGGGCCCGCCGCAATTGCAGCACCGAGGTAGATTTCCATAAAGAACAGAAAGCAATGATAGAACGCTTTAGCCAGAGAGGATATAGCGAGGAAACATTGAAAAATGCCCAGATAAAAGTCCAGGACCTGAAACACGAGGAAGTTCTATTTAGAACGTCCAAGAGTGACTCCAGAAAGAAGTCAATGGAGAATAGAAGTCAACCAACTGCCCCCCGTATGATCACCAACTATAGCAGGGGAGCCTGGGCCCTGGAAAAGATAATGCGAGCCAACTGGAAGCTAATAACATCTGACCCTATTGTGGGAGGGCTAGTGGGCAGTAGACCTCAAATAACCTATCGCCGGGCACGATCTCTGAAAGACAGACTAGTGCATAGTTATCCTAAGGAACAGGCCAAAATAAAGTGGCCTCCAACTCCCAATGGCTTTACTACCTGTGGCGGCTGCAAATGTGACCGTAATGGCAAACCATGCAAAACTTACAAAACAGGATCTGGTCAGACTAGAACCATCAACCAACAAATCAACTGCAATACCGATTTTACTGTCTACGTATTGGAATGCCCATGTGGGCTCCAGTACGTGGGCAGCTCGAAACATCCCTTGAAAATCAGGATTCTGCAGCACCTACGTGCAATCTCCAATAAAGATCACAATTATCCCATGGCCCGCCACTATGAAGAAGTGCATAGTGGAAATAATGGTAGTCTGAGGTTTTATGGCATTGATAAAATACCGAAAACCATCAGAGGTGGGGACCGCGAAACACAACTGAGAATTAGAGAGTCCCGAAACATTATAGACATGGAGAGCAAGGCCCTAAGGGACTTAATTATAGGGAAGAATTGGCATCCCATATAGGCTCCTAAGACTGAACAGTACAGAGCAGAGGCAAACCCGCAGTATGTTGAATGATGTTTTGAATTACACTAGCACTTTTTACTGAAAGAAATCCCCTATAGATAGACATATGTAATGAATAAGAGGTAGGAAAGGTGTAACCGATATTCATTGAATAGGTTGTGCCTTGTGGCTCCTACTGTTGAAATTATGTTATTATCATATAGGGGTATAGCACCATACTCACCGAAATGGATTGAATGTTGAGTATTGTTGTGGTTATATTTTAAATCATATTTCTATTTAATTTTTCACAAATGTCACACACATTCACTTTAACATTTATGTGTCACCTTACACTCATCCCTAATGTAAAAGCACTCGATCCCTGACCCCATTACCATCAGTTACCCTGTCACGAGCTATGGGCTATGGTCATATTACGAGGGGAGCTCTCCTCTATTGGCATACCTGGCAATGATCCTATTAAGATGGGACCAGACCGAGTTCAGATGCCCGCCCTTTGCCTTTAAGCCGGGGAGCTCCCGTGATATAATTCTTGACTACGGTCTCGAACCCACTCCCTATCGCGCACTAAACTACAATTCCCAGTAGGTTTAGCGCCGGTCCGCATATTTTCGATCCTTATTGGTCGAAATTATCGTTACAACGATATCACGGACTAAAATGAAATAAATTTTATGGGATTACGGCAGTCGGGCTTAGACACATCATGAACTACAGATCCCCTTAATTACTCTGTTTGGGACAGTTCATAGCCAAAATACCTGACCAATACCATATGATAATTATCGTGACAAGTGTTAAAATTAAAAACCAAACTCTTCTTGTTCCTATTTATTCAACTACACTCACCTTTATGATTTCGAATATATCTAAAGTGTTGAATGTCCAATGTGCTTACTTAACATTATGTACGCAGTGAAATGTTTTTCTATGTTCATTGATCATTGACACAAATGTGGGACTATAAGTTTGTTAAAAATAAGATGGTGGTTACTTGAAAAAGGCTTACGCCGAAACGCGTCGTCCTTGGTTAAAGAGTGCACAATAAAGGATTTGTGCAAGATTTCCTGGTGTGCCGTCTCTGTCTCCTTCGAAATCGGTGGGATCCAGTACCTTTAAATATATATATATATATATATATATATATATATATATATATATATATATATATATATATATATATATATATATATATATATATATATATATATATATATATATATATATATATATATATATATATATATATATATTACCTACTGGCGGTCGCCAGTAGGTAGTTATAGTTAGGATTTTTTCAATGTTAAATCTCAAAATTCTATTTGGAATAACTTTGGCACCGGTTGACGAATCTGCCTGAAAATTTCCTGAAAATGGCCTCGCGGCGCCCCGGTCCTTCCTTGAAAGTTTGGGGGGGATATGTCAAGCGGGGGCCGAGATAAAAGGGGGGTCCCAAAACGCGTTTTCCCCATGTTAATTTCCATAGGGTGGTCGATTTCACTTTTAGCCCGAACGGCTGAATGGATTTCCATCAAACTTGGCAAAATTGTAGGGACTGGTAGCCCGATGTGCCTTTGCTATGTCTCAAGATATGTGCTCCAGTGGATTTTGAGTAATTTAGGTTCAAAAAAATATATATATCTATAGGCGCTCTCCGGTGTGCGCACCGGAGAGCGCTCAAGGCGCGACACGCGACTTGCGCGCAGAAAGCTGATTGGCTCTCAGTTGTCTGTAAACATTCGAAACAGTCCGGAGTGGCCGCCATCTTGTGTCTCGGTAGGATCGAGACACGAGAGGTGGGCAAAACAAAGAGGGAAATGACCATAAGGGAGCAGGGTAGACCCCCCCCTGACCCCCTAGGTTTGATGTGGGGGCTATAAAAGGGCCCCGCGGGGCATTTAAAATATTTTTTTTTTTCGTTTTGCGCGGGGGAAGCGCCCAGTACGCGCACCAGGCAGCGCACCGGGGAGCGTAAAATGAGGGAAAAAGATGACAGATTATAAAAAAAAGAAGCCTTTATTTAGAAATTGGAGGTAGTTCTAAAAAGAACTTTTTTTTTCTTCTTTTTGTTGTTTTATATTTTTTTTGTGTTTTTTGAACTTTTTGAACTTTTTTTGGCTTTTCAAAACAGTTTTATATTTTTTTTTTATTTTTTTAGGGGGAGAAACAAAAAAAGGGAATTGAAACTGGCTCAACTGGAGCAGAAAAAGTAAAAAACCCAAAAAATTACTTCTTTTTGGGGCACTTGTGATTATCACCTGCAAGGACGATAAGCTTAACGCTTTTTTCACCATAGGCGATAAGCTTGCCACATGCAGAACAAGTGATTTTAAAATCAGCAAATCTTGGCTGAATGCAAGGCATCATCTCGGATGTTTCTGGTCCTGATGAAGTGGGTTGGTTTGTTTGGGAGGTGGTCCTTGACGACTTGGGGAGGTTACTGGCCAGTTCCCTGAACTCAGCACGAGAGTAGTTGTTTGGGTGCTTTCTGGTCATATGACGAATCATGGTATAGTTACCAAATGAATATTTTTTGTTTGGGTTGCCCCGTGAAAGTTCATCATTGCAGATTAGGCAAGTTACCTTGGGCGCATTAACTTTTTTCTTGCCCTCTGGGATTGAAAAAAACTCCCATATAATGTGTGGCTTGGGTTTGTATGGAGTATTTTCTTCAGGCAGCCATCTTCTCCTCCCCTCCTCCTCTTCCTCTTCCTCCTCCTCCTGTTCTTGACCACCAATATAATCTTGAGGTGGTCCTCTTGGTGGTTGTGGTGGTGGTGGTGGGGCAGATGCACCAGCTGCTGCTGCTACTGAAGCCATTATTAATATCAAAAAGGTACAGAGATGTACAAACAGGTCTTCCTCAGTCAAAGGACAAAGTCAGAATAAGGAAAAAAGGTGGGGTCTTTCATCATTTAGAAAAAAAACTGTTCTGAACCAATGAGAAGTGTTATTTTCAGGTCACAAGACCAGGGGCTTCATCATTATGAAACTAAAACTGTTATGAACCAATGAAAAGTGTTATTTTAAGGTCACATGATCCGACGCGCTTACGCTACGCGCCCCCGGGCGCGCCCGGGGGCGCTCTGGGTCGCGTAGCGTAAGTGCGTCGGATGTTTACGTTGCGCGATCGTATTCGCTCGAGTACTTCCGGGTGCGCTTACGCCGTGCGTATCACGCGGACGCGGCTACGCGATACGTCATGATCATGTTTTCGTTCGCGATATTGGCGCTTACGGGACGCTCCTCGGAGCGCGCCCGGGGGCGCTTTACAAAAGTACGCTTTTCGGGGCGCTCCCCGGGAAGCGCACCGGGAGCGCTCAAAAGCAAAAAATAAACAAAAAAAAAAAAAATGGGAAAAATTGTAGGGACTGGTAGCCCTATTCTTAAGTGGTTTTTACGAAAATTAACTTTGATAAAATATATATTGTGCTACATTGGGCTATATATATATGCCAAAATGCCAAAATGTAACCCAAATGTAGTCCAATGTAGCCCAATGTAGCCCAAAGATGGCCACCAGAGACCAAAAAATGTAAATGTAGCCCAAATTTCAACTAGATGTAGCCCAACTGTAGCCCAATGACAGAATGTACCAGAGTGTTCTAAAGAACAACTAGAGTGCTAACAGTCTTATTTATAAAGTGAGACTTATAGTTAGGAATTAGCATTAAAAAAACCTATGAAATTCACTGAAAAAACCATAGGTTTCACACCAGTTATAGTTAGGAATTAGCATTTAAAAAACCTATCAAATTCACTGAAAAAACCATAGGTTTCACACCAGTTATAGTTAGCTGGAAATTTTACTGATATAAAACCATTGAAATTCCCACGTTATAGTTAGTCGGACTCACTATAACTTGCGCGTGCAATGCACTGCTGATGACATCACATATTACATCACTCATGACATGGTCAGTGACATCACTCATGACATCACTGATGACACCATCCTTGTGACACAGTGACAGACCTCCTCTCACTGTAAAGTAACCTTTGAAACACATATTGAAAAATAGAAACTAACATTTTCAAAAAATTGCATATACCCATACCAGTTACAACAACCAATTCAGTAATTTCACCATCTATATACAAATTCACACATTCACCAACAGTTTTATGTATTCACTCATACATATACTCATTCATTATATGTAGTGATACCCCTATTCATTCTGTTACACACCGACAGTCATCAAAAACTTACTCATACATATACTCACACATGCATTGCAAATAAACTAATAAACATCCATTTATTTGCATATACAACTATACACACATTAGCACATTACTTCTAAGGAAACTTACACATACTTACTCTCTTAAACAATGACTTACAGAAACACATACTTATTTAAACAGGAACTCTTTCAATCTCTCACTCTCACATATACTTACTTATATACATCAATGCTCATATATACAAGATTAAAACATATATAGTTACTCATAAAGACACTAGTGAGAGAGGCATTCACTCACTAACACACACATATACACACTCATCCACCCATACAGTCCTGCACATATGCTGTCTTCAAAACACATATAAATAATGAGTTTTGCATTCATGCATCTATGTGGTAAGTAACACCCCACCAAACCATACAGACACTCATACTGATACTAAAAAAACATCTAATAACCCATATACACACACATGTAGCTACTCACCAACCCATGCAGCCACTTGTACACAAAGTAAAACACTGATACATATATTTAAATATTTAAACATTACTCGCTAATATATGTATTCACTAAGATACACTTAATAAGCCAGTTAACCAATCCATTTTTAAAAAAAAAACATCCATTTAGACACTTATTTAAACATTTATTCTTCCATCGACCTTAACATATACATATATAAAATATATTTATTTTTCAGAAAGATACACATTCACTGGACGATGTCATCAGTGATGTCATTTGAGATGTCATCAGTGATGTCATGAGTGATGTCACTGACCATGTCATGAGTGATGTAATATGTGATGTCATCAGCAGTGCATTGCACGCGCAAGTTATAGTGAGTCCGACTAACTATAACGTGGGAATTTCAATGGTTTTATATCAGTAAAATTTCCAGCTAACTATAACTGGTGTGAAACCTATGGTTTTTTCAGTGAACATATATATATATATATATATATATATATATATATATATATATATATATATATATATATATATATATATATATATATATATATATATCTCCAAGCAGCAATTCCTCAAACCTCCACACAACGTGGGGAAAGAAGGAGACGGACCCCACGGCTTCAGGCAAGATGTTAATTCATTATTTGGAACCTTTCAAGCGACGCATTTCGAGTAACAAGTACTCTTGATCACACACCTGTTTAGCGGTCAGCTTGCTTTTTTAATGCTGTGTTTCCCTGACCCTTCCTATGGGCCACACCTCCTAACGTGCATCACATGACTGAATTCATTAACATAGAAATAGTGCACATTGTAAATGAGAGTTTGCCTGAAAAAATACATATATATTAATTAAATAAATTGCAATGTTTTCATTTAAAATACCTGTCCCATATTCTTGTGATATTATAAAATCACCAGATTGCACAAATTTCAATAACGTCCATCTTTTTCCAATATCTTGACTGCATGAATACAGATACCAACAAGTATATAAACTGACTAGTGCTATATTTTGTGAAATAACAACATATTCAGTATATTGCTAATCATCCTTATTTACAAATCTCATAACTGTATGAATGTGGATACCAATAGGTATATAAAATCACTAGAATTATTGGTTGTGGACTAGCAATTGAAAAAATATTATACTCATCATGAATCATGTAAGTCATGTCAACATCCGAATAATCTTGGTGAAGCAAACACCCTGTTTACCCACGAGCTTTTGTCCTATATATTTATTTAAAATGTAAAATGTTTTTAAATTTTATACATCATAAATATTAAGACCTATTTGCATTGTTTTTATACTCAAAACCAAAGTGTAAGTGCTGATCTGTACATGTGTATCTTAGTGAGTAAACAACAAATGAAAAAACTATGAGAAAAAAGAAAACTGATGTAAAAAATGTTTTGAACTGTACATAATGCTTATAAAAGCTAGGAATTTTTGTACACACGTTTGTAATTCATATGTTATTGAGGTGCATTAGTTTTTATAATATGCCCTCGATATGTACACGTGTATGGCTCTATGGGTTTCTATCGTTGACACAGGTTAACAACCTAGATCGAAAAGTACACATAGAGTTTCCAGGAGTGTTGGATATTCTCATGAACTCGCAACGAACCAGTGCTGCCAATTTAGGGGCCTTTATAAAAAGTTGTGCAAATCTTCTGTCGCGTTAAGACTATGAGGCTGTTTACTATCAAGCGCGATGAGGTATTTTGTTTCCAGCTTCCTCAGCATTTTATCCCTATCCCCACCCCTTCTCAGTGGGGGCACTGCATCAATGACATAATAACTTAAGCACGACAGATCCCTGTTGTGCTTTAAGTAAAAATGTCGTGCCACAGGGTAGGCTGAATCGTGGTTTACGACTGCCCGGAGATGCTGCAATATCCTGAACTCCACCTGTGATCTCGTGCTTCCAACGTAGCACAAACCGCAGGTGCACGTCAGGACGTACACAGAAAAATCTCCGTCCGGCAGTTGAGATTGCCCCTGATTGCTATTTTGGTGCTGGAGAATGGAGTATCATAGTGCGTGGTGTTTTGCCTAAACTTGCATGCCCGACATGAGGTGCATTTAAAAAAGCCTCTCCTGTTGAGCCAGGCACTGCCACTGCCTAGCTCGGGACTGGCCCTAACCAATTTACTGTGCGTGCTATAGGCTCTTCTGAAGGTAACAATGGGTCTGTCGGGGATTCTTGAGCATAGTACACCGTCTGTTTTTAAGATAGACCAATGTCTATTGATGATGGATTTAATTTGGCGCTGTTGCTGACTAAAAGCTGTTATCAGCCTGGGAGATTGTTCGCTGTTCTCTACTTCAGCGGATTTGGGCATAAAAAGCGATTTTCGTGTCTTTTCTTTAGTTTTGATTATTGCTCTTGAAAGGATAGATTCACTATAACCCCTTGCCCTCAAGCGTTCCATCATGAAGGTAGCTCCCTCATCAAATTTTTCACTACTATTGCAGATTCTTTTTAATCTCAGAATTTCCCCCAAAGGTATACTGTTGATACTGTTGATAAAATGTTGAGGGTGTCCACGACTGGCGTGCAGTATACTGTTGCCAGCCGTGGGCTTACGATACATTGATGTTGTAATCATTGCCCCATCAATTGTAATTAGGACATCTAGAAATTCTGCTGATTGTCTGCTTATGTTGGATGTGAAAAATAGATTACTGGTGTTGTGGTTGAGAGCTTCTACAAACTGGTGTGCGCTGGAGATGTCACCCTCCCATATGCGCAAAATATCATCTATGAATCGCATCCAATGTATGACATGGCTGAAACCTGGTACCGTGATGAGATCCCGCTCCTCCCACCTGCCCACGTGTAAACACGCGTAGCTGGGGGAGAAGCAAGACCCCATCGCAACACCTCTAATCTGTTTCCAAAATACTTTGTCATACATAAAAAAGTTGTTATTTAGACACCAATTCACTAAGTCACAAAGCATTCGATTATGACCATAGTATTCACATGATTTTTGTTCCAAATAGTATCTGATGGCCTCTACTCCCTTACAGTGTTCAATACAAGTGTACAATGACTCGATGTCCAATGTTATCATGCACCAATTAGTCTGCCATTGTATTTAACCAAGCTTGGACAAAAAATCATCAGTGTCTTTTATATAGCTTGCAAGATTCTGGACGTGTTCCTGCAGGAAATAATCAATGTAACGAGAAACATTCTCACCCATACTTTTTATCGCAGATGATATATATATATATATATATATATATGGGCGGCAAAATGCAAATGGTTCACTTGAACTCAACTACCCAGTACTACCAAGACCAGAAGGCAGCACGCTGTTCCCGCCCACTTGGGAGAGTGTCACAAGTATATGTAGAGCTGGGATCATCGTTTACTGTTTCTGCCGGAGTCAGCCCATGAGGTAGTGACTTTCTTTTATTCATTGGGTGTTTTGCCTTGACTGAACGCTGCAGCTGCTACCATTAAAAGCGCTGAAAACTTACCTTCTTGAGTGTGGCATCTTGTGGATAAATAAATATATATATATGTACATATATGGATCAGTGACTTAATATCAAGGGACATAATATAAAATGCCCAAAATATCGAATCAAAAACATCTAAGTACAGAATATTAAATCCCTATCTACAAACAGGTAAGTACCAAAATATCGAATCCAAAATATAGATTGTTAAAAATATAGTTAACTAAAATATCAAATTTTGTGAATGTATTAAAAATAATATAAAATTAAATAAATATTAAAAACAATTAAATAAAACATACTTAAAATAATGTAAACAATCTTAAAATGTAAAAATAATGAATGTAATGTAAAAAAAGTAGAGAATTTGTTGGATAGTGAGTGCAACAGTAGGGAAAGCGTTGCATAGCGTACAGGTAAAATTTACTATTCCCAATCCAAAGAGTGCAACAGTAGGGAAAGTGTTGGATAGCGTAAGGGTAAAAATTACTATTCCCACTCCAGAGAGTGCAACAGTAGGGAAAGCGTTGGATAGCGGGCGGGTAAAAATTACTATTCCCACTCAAGAGAGTGCAACAGTAGAGAAAGTGTTGGATAGCGTAGGGGTAAAATTTACTATTTCCACTCCAGACAGTGCAACAGTAGGGAAAGCGTTGGATAGCGGGGGGGGGGTAAAAATTACTATTCCCACTCCAGAGAGTGCAACAGTAGGAAAAACGTTGGATAGATTAGGGGTAAAAATTACTATTTCCACTACAGAGAGTGCAACAGTAGGAAAAGCGTTAGATAGCGGGGGGAGTAAAAATTACCATTCCCACTCCAGTGAGTGCAACAGTAGGGAAAACTTTGGATAGCGGGAGGGTAAAAAATTACTATTCCCACTCCAGTGAGTGCAACAGTAGGGAAAGCGATGGATAGCATAGGGACAAACATTACTATTCCCCCTCCAGTGAGTGCAACAGTAGGGAAAGCATTGGATAGCGTAGGGGTAAAAATTATTATTGCCACTCCAGAGAGTGCAACAGTAGGGAAAGTGTTGGATAGAAAGAGGGTAACAATTACTATTCCCAATCCAGTGAGTGCAACAGTAGGGAAAGTGTCGGATAGCGTAGGGGCAAAAATGACTATTCCCACTCCAGTGAGTGCAACAGTAGGGAAAGCCTTGGATAGCGTAGGGTAAACATTACTATTACCACAGTAGGAAAAGTAATGATTTAATATTAAAATTAAATTACAATAATTATCAATACCAATAAAAAATGTATTACAAATAATTACCAATAACAAAAATTAATTACCAATTAAACAATTAATTACAAATTAGTAAAAATTAATTATCAATTAATAATTATCAATTAATTATCAATACATGTGAATACAAATAAATATTTACTTTATAACAATTAAATTACTTTCCACCCTATTCCCCTATAAACCCACAACCAGCTCCAAATAAATAATACAATGAACATAAATATCAATTAATCAATTCATAAAAATAATTTACCAATTAATACAAAAATAATTACAAATTAAAAAAAATAAATACCAATTCATAAAAATTACTTACCAATTAATAATTAATTATCAATACATATAAATAAAATTTGATGTTTAATTTATTATAATTAAATTACTTCCCGCCCTATTCCCCTATAAACCAACAAACTGCTACGGAATTAAATTACGCAAAAATGAAATTACATAACATTCATAACTTTAAAAAAATGTAACATACATTACAAAATTAATACATAATTTTAATACATGTACTACAATACATAACACTAGAATAATTCGATATCATGGGAATAGATATTTTAAACTCAATATATATATATATATATATATATCAAAAACACAAGGTTGCCCCAATGAAGATGTCACTCCTGAAGGGGTTACTGCACTCGTATCTACGGCAGCTGCAGACACACCTTCCCAACTCGCTTTACTGTTGAATCTGCCAAACGTGTTTCGAGCATTGTAGCTCTTGATCACTGGCTTCAAACAAAATGCGGGGATGGTGGTATGTGTTCGGAATCTTATTTTTATTCAAGTACAAATTCCCGCCCATGTGGGTATGGGCAAATAGGCATGCTGGTAATGGTTTTCTATATTAGTTTGTTGGATCTCATGTAGATAATTACTAAACTGCTGTACTGCGGTATCATGGATGACAAAGATGATGGTAATAACAGGTGACAGGATGAAAATCAAAGTTACAATAAAATGGTGAAATGTCAGTTGAGGTGTGTACAGAATTATTATAGGCAAATTCTGCTGCCAATAGGAACTCATCCCAAAATCCCCCATTCTTTGTAATGACAAGCATTGTAAATATTGTTCTAGAATTTGGTCACCCTCTCTGTCTGTCCATCTGTCTGTGGGTGGTAACTAGAAGATGATCAGATATCAATGTGTAATATATTGCCTAAACCCTTTCAGAACTTGGATCCAGACTGTGAACCACAATCAGAAATAATTATTGATGGAAGCCCTAGAAGGCATACTATAGTTCTCAAAAGGTTATCTGCTTTTTTCTTAGAAAATGGTAAACCCTTCATAGGATGAAAATGGGCCACTTTAGTCAATAGATTTATTATTACCAATATAGTGGTGTAACATTGTTTAGTCTTGGGTAACTTTACTATAAAATCCATTGAAATGGTACGCCAATGTGCCAATGTGTAGGAGGAGTGGGAAGAGGAATTAACATCCCTGGGGGTACCTGGGGCCATATTAAGCATTGTCATTGTTTGCGCCAGGCGCAAACAATGACAATGAATTACATTATGGTGAATGCACTGCCCCCAAGACAAACACAAACTCACGCTGGCAGCCACTCTGTGTTTTCACAGTACAGGCGGCAACCTGCCTGCACTTTTAAAGGGGATTAGAGATACCCTTGCAGTCAGGTGTAGTCAGTGACTGCATCTGCCTGCAAGGGGATGTCTGGGGGTCCACAGTTCCCCCGTTCTCCCCTCCGGAGGGCCGCACTCAGGGGGCACACTCACAGTGCACCAACTAGAAGGTGGCGCACTAAGAGTGCGCCCCATGAGAACTTTGCTGTCTCCGTGCCCATGTCTATAAGATGGTGCAGATGCAAAGGAATTCCCTCAATCACATAGGGCATGCCCCTATGCAAATGTGGAAACGCACCCTGAAGGTTGTACTGGTAATGTAAGTGCGCCAGCACTATCGGTGTTACTGAAGGAGATGCACAAGCGTCACAAAGCAAGCACGAACGTCCGTTGTGTCCTCAGGGCACTTATTGTAATACAGTCCCTGTGGTGTGCTATTATCTTGGTCACATACACTGCATTTCATATAAATGTTTTGACACCAGGACTGAGATTAGGCCACAAGAAGTGTTTTGTAGTTTATTTTCAACCAGATGCCCTACTAGGATGTGTGATGACACTATTCTATAGCCTGTTGCTGTAACAGGACTGTAGGTATAAATAAGCCAGGTTTGATGTATATAATGTAATTTATAAGTTGCCCCCCAAGAGTCTGCGAGATAGAAACTGCCTCAATGTCCTTTTGTGCTTTGACTACTTCTTTTGGAAGCCCATGAAGGCATATTTGTAAACTGTTTCTTAGTGAAGGAGCCTGCCATTATGTAGTCTGGAGGTATAATGTACAGTAGTCTGCCACAGAATCTTGTACCCTAAATGGGAAAGAGTATCCGCTATTCAATGTTGTTGCCCAGGCTGAAATTGAATAATAAAATCATAGTTACTAAAATATTTTCCCTAACAAAATTGTAGCATGTATAATGCACAAACTGATTTCAAGAACTTCAAATTTCTATGATCAGTCAGGACAGTAAAAATGTGTACAGATCCTAACAAATACTCAAACTATTCATCAAATGCCATTTTTATGGCACACAGCTTTCTGTCTCCTATTGAGTAATTTATTTCTGCTTTGCTTGACTTAACTTGTGAGAGAAGAAACCTAGAGGATGTAATACCCCTGTGTTACTGTTTCCTTGAGATAGAACCCCACCCACTGCCACCTGGGAAGCATCTGTTTCCACGCAAAATGGTTTGGTGGAATTAGGATGCTGAAGAATGGGAGCACTCATAAAGGCTTTCTTTAACTGTACAAACACCTTTTCAGCTTCTTCCTTCCATTCAAATATGTTACCTTTCCATAGCCGCCTCATGATAGGAGAGACTAGAGAGGAAAGGCAATCAAAACATCAATGCTAAAAGTTGGCGAAGACAAGAAAACTCTGTACTTCTTTTACAGTTTGCAGAGACGTCCACTCGAGAATTGCCTTCACCTTCTGGGGGTCCATACTAAATCCCTGTGCTGAGATAACATAACCCAAAAAGGAGACAGTGGATACATTGAACTCACATTTCTCCAACTTTGCAAACAGACGATGTTCTCTTAACCTCTGTAGTACTGGTCTGACATGCTGCCCATGCTTTTGTGGAGAGGCCGAATACACAAAGATATCATCGATGTAAGCAATTGCACAGATAACCAAATAATCCTATAATGCCTCATAAATAAAACACTGAAACACCGCTCGGGAATTACAAAGATCAAAGGGCAATACCAAATAGTTATAGAGCCCATATTTAGTCCAAAAGGCGGTCTTCTATTCCTCACTTTACATGGACCAGATAATATTTTCCCCTTAGATCAAGCTTAGCAAATATTATTGCATGCTTGACCTGGTCTAACAAGGATTGTATTAAAGGCAGAGGGTATTGGTTCTAAAATTCATGATAGTCAATACAAGTTCGGAGTTCACTCCACTTTTTCGAGGACAAAAAATAAAGGCGAGGAAGCAGGGGATCAGGATGATTGTATAAAGCCAATCATTACATTACATCCATGTACTCACAGAGATAGAGGCTCTCCTTCTCTGTTAAAGCATATATCTGGCTGCAATGTATTTGAGCACCAGGAATAAGATCAATCTGGCAATCAGAGGGCCGATAGGGTAGAAGAACTGTAGGCTTCCCTCGATCAAATACATCAGCAAAAATCCTGATAACAAGGAGCTAAGGGGGGAGTAACAGTTGCCATAGTTACCACTGTCTTGTTTTGGAACCCTAGCATGTGATTGTCAGATAATCAATTTTTAGACAAAACTGGACAAGAATGTTAAAGAATGCTTAGTCCAATCAATCTCGGGGTTATGTTTCTCTAGCCAAGGAATACCGAGAATGGCTTGAAACTGTGGAGCTTGGATCAAATCAAAATGTAACACTGCTTTGTCCTTTTCCTACATAATTATACACCCTCAGTAGAATGAGTAATGGGCCTAGATGTAAAGGCACTACCATCAACAGTCTTGGCTTCGTCCTCCCTCTCTTTAGGCACAAAGTGTATGCCTAACTGTTTGGCTAATGTTATATCCATAAAATGTTCAGTGGCTCCAAAACAAAATTATATGTGTAATGTAATGGAGTGTTTCCTTCAAACATCATGAGTATGAACCAAGAAGTGTTGCAATGTTTGTAAGGAAGTAACCTGAGCTAAGCTCTTTCAGACTGTAAGACTACCCTAAACTGAAACACCAATTTCAGTAGGTATCAGGACAGTTATGTGAACAATTCCCCCTTTTTCTGGCTTCTGAGGACACTCCCATAAAAAGTGGCCCTTCTTTTTTTTATGCAGATTTATATAGCACAAGCTCGACCCGAAGGTATTGGAGCGCTTAACAGGAGCACAAGTTACGTTATACAAGGACACATAATTGTATTTTTTGTATGCATGAAGAGATTAAGAGATTTGCCTAGAATCACAGGATGTGGAGTTGACCCTGAGGCTCGAACCTTGGTTTCCCAGCTCCAAGGCAGTCTAGCCATGTTACCACATTCTCTCCCCAATATAAGCATACTTTCATATCTGTAATTTCATATCTGTACAACACTGACATTCCTCATCACTTATTGGCCCCCTCATACTTCAAATTTTCAAAGGTTCAATCATGAGGTCTTTATTACCTGGTCAGAGATTCACTAATTCTGCATCCTTATTATATATTATAATCCTCTGATTATATGAAGAATTGTCTATCAAACTGGCATTTTTATTTAGCTTTAAAATTGGCAAAATGATATAGTAGTAGGTCATTCCATTCCACCAAAGGAATAGACCATGTGCCGCCTAAGTAGGATATGGCAAATGCTACGTTGGATTGTTCATTAGGGAAGCTAGATGTCTTGCACATAAAATGCAACTGGTATTCGTTGATAAGTGAGGCAAATTTCTCACAGTCTTCCCTAAAGCGTTTCAGAGGAGCTAAGGGAATTGTGTTAGGGGTAGTAACATGTATTATAGGTGTCCCTGAATCCTGACCAGAACTTGCTGCTATGGGTGATGTGGGAAATGTACCCTAAATGCACCTAATACTGGATCTTGATGGTTGGGCACTAGGTCCCACAGAGCTTAACCCCTGTAATGCATCAACTCTCTGTGTCATTACCAACTAAATCTGCTAAAGCGATTTCACGTTTCTCCATATCTTTCAGGTGAAAACTCCATGAGAGCTTAGCTTTCTGTCAAAGCCTCACCTTGGCCTTTACAGAGGAAAAGAAAGTGACCATGATGAAAGTCCCAACCTCCTTAATAGATGAGTCGATCCAATGTGGTCAAAGTCAGACTTAACCGAAGGAGATGAGGGGTGGAGAAGAGAAGGAAATCAAATAGAAGCTGTGCTAAGATGCCAATACTCTCGATGTGAAGTCACGTAGGGCCACATCTGTTCTCTTCCTCTGTGTGTGATACAAAAGTATGTTAATAAAGTGTCTTATATAAGAAACACCTGTTAAATGTCTCTATTTCAACAATATCATATTACTTGTACCTGTGTGTGTCCCCTCTTCCTCTGCATGGGTAATTATTGAAGCCACCGATAAGTGCTACACATCTAAAGGACTAAGAAAAGAAAAGAAAAGTTCATGCACATTGGTATACAATTACTTCGAGATTCATAACTAAATCTATATCTAATTCAAATAATTTTCCTACTTATAGCATTTGTAAATCTTTACAAGTAGACTTTTGTGGCATAACTAAACAGTATATGAAAGGAACATAATTCATAAAATGCATATAAGCATTACTTCATGTATGTAGTATGGTATGGTAGTATACTTAAGTATGGTAGTTCATAACAAAGTAACACATAAGCCTTGCAAAATATTCTTAATATCATCGAGTAGGTCACTGTGGCATATGTTAATTAATAAGATTCCTGCCAAGATCAAACAGGCTTCAAAATACAATAAGTATATACATTAACGTCATAAATCAAACAAAGCAGCGCATAAACTACTATATAAATCGAACCAGTGCTTATTTCTGCGAAAACATAAGTGCCCAGGCCCTGGTCAGGAGCCCACTTCAGCTTGCAACTCCCCATTGCCAGAGTTCCACGGACATTACTGAGCTAACTACTAACCATCATACTCCTACAAGTGTGACAATTCAAACTATTTCAGGTTATCAGAACTCTATGAATAGGTTTGGCAGCAGTCATATTTAATCTATAACAAATTAATAAACAACTGTTCTTGTGGTTATCTCCATATTAGACAAACAGCGTCACCATGTGGCAGACTATCATAAGTGATGGAGCAGACAATTAAGTGCTGGTGCCAAGCACCATAAATAAACATAAGCATTGAACAGAACACCAAGGACTTCTCATTAAGTTTCCAACCCTCCTCTGTCTGCAGCTAGATTAAATGATGGGTGATGGTGGGTCATTTACATCATATCCTATCTGGAGCTTCTCTTCCACCTCTTCGCTGACAGTGTCGTTCACTGTCTTACGTATTTTAAACAATTAAGAGAGTTTTAGACAATTACGGGTATACTTTCCTCAAATACATCTAAAAAACAAACATAACGGACTGTGACTGCCAATGTTTATTTAGAAGGGCGTATTTAACTCTATTTGCAAGAACTAAAGATACTGAGATGAAATAAAAGATTACAGTATAAAGTGTAATAAAACGTGACTCAAAGTATTTTGCATAATATGTGGGTTCTGTAGAAGAGGACATCTCTTGATATGTCTGCCGCAAGGCCAAGGGAGCTCTTTTGAGCGCTAATAAATATAAGGATAGACCCTTGGTTATACAAATGAGGATCCTCTATCGTGAAAGTATTATGCAAGCAAAGAAGGAGTGGGAGTCACATAGATGGTATTACATTAGAACAGCCCTTTTTAATAGGGACATAAAGGCATTCTGGGTACTAGTTTCCACAGATAGTCGCAAAGGGAAGCAAGCACTTGAGCCTAACATTGCCGCAGATGTTTGGAAACTACACCACCCAGGAAGTCTTAAAAGATGAAATATCCCCAATAACTGTTTGAACTCCTCTTGAAGAGGCTCCAGGGTTCACCTTATTAGAAGTCCTAAATGTAATTAGGAAGCTCCCCCTTGTCAAAGCCCCGGGCCTAAACAAGCTTCCTGGGGATTTATTTCGGGCAGAGCCACAAGTATGGGGGTCCCTATCTTTAGGCAATATTTAATGCTATCCTGAGAAGTATGCGGTACAAAAGGGAGTGGTGATGGACCCCAGTTCAGACACGGCTATATGCAAATCAGTCTGACCCTGTGCCTCATGGGAACAGTCCAGCCCGAACTGCCAAGCCATGTCTTTCCTGGACCGGAAACAAGCTTCCGAGGACCGGTTTCTGGCATTCCAGCCGTCTTCAGCCCAGCTTGCTTGAATACAGTGGCAAAGCGAGCAAAAGACTCACTTCTGAGCATACCCTGCCACACTTATGGCGGCCAAATGCGGTACAAAAGGGGGTGGTGATGGACGGAGCATCTGAATCAATTAAACACTCACACCCAGTCAAAAGATCTGGGTTTAATCCATCACCGTTCTTTAGCCCACTCTGCCACCCCAGTTCAGACATGGCCATATGCAAATCAGTCTGACCCTGTGCCTCATGGGATCCTGAGAAGTATGGCAATTCTGGACACATGACTAGGGGCTGAAATATTTCCTGTCTTTAAAAAGGGTTCACCTCTCCTGCCGACCAACTACAGGTCAATCAGCCTGATTGATTCTCCTCGACCGCCTTCAAGTGTGGATAGAGGAGTGTGAAGTTCTTGGTGTCTATCAGGGTGGTTTTAGAAAAAATATCTCCACTATCGACCAAATCTTTAGGCTCCATTTGTTGTACTGGAAGACGGTGTCAATGGAGGGTGGCAGCCTCTATTTGATATTCATCGATTTAAAACCTGCCTTTGATTTGGTCCCTAGAGTTAAGCTATGGGAGGTCCTTAAGCAGTTGGAAATCCCTACATACCTCTTGACATTGATTATGAGACCACACACGGGCAACTTTGCTCAAGTAAGGAATGGAAAATTTGAGGAACTAACCCCCTGCTTTTCAGTTAACAGAGGAGTAAGGCAGGGGTATGTGCTTGACCCTACTCTGTTATGTCTATTTAACGCTCTGATTGCCCAAGTAAATGAGGTAAAGGACAACGATGCCCAAAGCTGGTGCAAAGTAAGGTACCTGCAATGATGTTTGCAGACAATACTTTGTTATTATCTAACTTCCCTATAGGCATTCAGAGGATTTTATCGGGGCTTGAAATTAACTCACAAAAGACCAAATTCATGGTCTTTAATCCAGTTAAAACATCTTGTCCATACCCAACCCTGAATGGCACCTCCTAGAAAGGGTCTCTGTCTTTGACTACCTCGGTGTTCCGCTCACCGAATAATTTGAGTGGGACTCAAAGCTAGCAAAAAGCAAGCCTTAAGTTATCCCAGACAGCTGTGGAATAAATAGAACTCCTAGGAATTCCGCCCACAAATTGGTTGCACCTGTGACAGAGATATACAAAGTACAAGCGAGGAGTGCGGCAATGTATGGGGCTGAACTTTGGGGACATTGCTCTTCTGATGGACTGTCCAAAACCGAGAACAATTTTATGAGACAGCTGCTGGGACTTCTACCAAGCACTCTCCTCATCCCTCAATGCATGGACCTAGGTATTAAACCTATTGCTGAAGAGATGGAAGCTGAGTATATCATTGAGCCTTTTCTGGATGATGTACAACCTACTATGGAAATAAAGTTGTACATCCAGTTTAGAGTGGGGACACTGCCGCTTCGTGCCTTTACCAATAAATGGTTAAATGTCTCCGCCCTTGGGTGCCCTGTCTGCAATTGTGTAGATGAGTTCGACATTCATGTCTTTTATTTTTGTCCTGGCTATAAAATTGCCAGGCGGCGATGGCTTGTCCCTTTTTGCAGAAATCTAGGTTTTAGGCAGTCTATGGAGGCATATAGAATATTAAGAACTGATACTCACCCACCTATTGTATTTGCTGTATCCCAATATCTGAATTCTATGTGGCTTAGTCTTAGGCTGCTGCTAAACTTAATACCCCAAGTATAAAGCTCCCATATTTTAGACATTGCCATATTTTAGCTATTTTTAACTTTTTAACCATTTTGCAGCTTAATTTTAATCTCATTTTTTATTTTGTACAAATAAAAGTATTAATGAAATGAAAGTGGACAGTATTAAAATAACACATGGCCACCTTTTTATTTGTGACTGTGGTTGTAAACTGTGTATTTGATCTGGCAGTTGATGGACATTAATCAGAAGTTCTATTTCTGTTTTTCTTTGACATTTTTATTCTGCGATGAATTTAAATGTTGGTAATTTCCAATTTTTGGGGATGTTATTGTTATATATTGTTTGTGTATTGTTTTTTTATTGTCAAACATTTTTATGGTCTACTATGATCAAAATAAAGTTTATTGGATTGGATATGTTGCACAAGTAGGAGATATTTTTCCAAAGCTATTGTGTTCAGAAATTAACGCTGTTAGGTATTACAACTAGGGGTGGGCAGACTTCCAAGAGTTGCACTATGTGGTATTCTGCAGAATAGCATAAAAACTCCGAGGAATTTCATGGAGTTTCACTCTGCCCTACCTGAATGTATTGTTGCTGTGTAATGTGTTCTGATGCTGCGTGCAGACTGAAGCCAACTGGAAATGATGCTCTCTTTTTATATCAGCTCACAGGCACCTTGTGCACTGTACCTCTGCTCAGAGTAGGAGCTTCCATTAGAGATCTGAAAGCAAGAGAATAGCATACTGCACGCAAGAACAGCACACTCTACGCACCCTCATCCTCAAGGTACTTGTCTTTCTTTAACCTACTTATCGACTATTGGAAACTTACTGAAAATAAAACAACCAAGTTGTGTCCCTTATATTACAGAACAACATTTTAGAAAGCTGCGTAATGTGCCGAAATGAAGTGTGCACGCACTGGGCAGGATGTGCCATTCAATTACTCAACATTTTAGGCTCAAAATAATCAAAGAAATTGGCATGCGCACACTCACTACTGGCACAGTAAAGGGGTCGGCTTCACGTCTCTGCATGAAAGCAAGAGAGTTGTATTATTGTGTGATTTTGACCTACCAATGTAACTAAACAAACCTCGATGCCACTGACCCTGTCCCACCCTCCCCCACCCCCACTTATCCTCCCTATCTGGCGTCTGAGGAAAAGAATCAGATGAAAAATTATATTAAAACGGCCACAGGCACTGGTTTCACTGACCTCAGAGCGTCATTAGTGTCTTCGTCCGAGGAGAACCCACCGTGACAGACACTGACGCTCTACTGGCTGGATTTCAGTGCCACCAGGAGTTAGTGCCAGTTGGTTCCCTTTGTTGCCACCTGAGGGCTCAGGCAAGTCCAGTTTCCCTCCCACTCTGCACAATAAGTGAAGTGCACTGCTTCCTGCTTTGTTTCCGGAGCACTGTGATGTCCTCGCTGCCCAGTGTTCCAACAGTGCCTGAAAAATCCCTCTCCCCTCCAGCAGGCTCCCTCGACAGAGAGGTAAACAGTCCAGCGCTAGGGGGGAGGGGGGCCGCGCGGCGCCGCCATGCTCGTGACAGAACCACTCCGTGACGAGCATCGGGCGCTCTGTGCTTGTGACGGAGGTGTTCCGTAACGGCCCGCCCGCTCAATAGAACGCGCTGAGCAGGCGCGAAATTAGTGCAGCGCAGGCGTGGCGGCCGGGCTGTGACGAACCACTCCGTCACCAGCACATCACGTCCGAGGCTGGTGACGGGATGGTTCCGTCACCAGCATGGATGTGGTTAATCTTGAGAACTTTATGGTTCCACTGTGTAGCAAAGGCATTAAGGGACCCAAGGCACATAGGGTCAAGTGAGCGGCGCACACCGCTGGTAAACCTCCGCTCCACTGGCGGTAGGCAGAGTTGGACAAACTCTGCTCTCCATGGGGGGGAAGAAGGAGGGGGGGCCGAGTTGCAAACCTCCACAAACTCTGCCAGCGGAGTGGTGTATACCGCCCACTCCTAATTACAGCCCATGTATTATATGGATAATAATTTCCCTGATGACAAATTTAGGACACCCCATCCTGATGAGTGTGAATGCGCATGGCAATAGATAATATTAAGTTGCATGACAACCTTGTCTTAGATTTGAATTTGGTATTCATGAATATCTATTATCTGGATTCTATCATATTCATGTTTCATTCAACCTAATAGGATAGTATAAATCAATGTGTTTTCGAATTTGAACCAATCTTTTATAATAAGATTTAGATTGTTGGTACATTTTAATGGAGAAAGAGAAAGAATGAGAGAGAGAAAGAGAGCGAGGGAGAGATAGCTTCATCTCGGAATATAGAAAAAAAAAACTTTTAGCTCTGGTATTGCGATGCCCGAAACAGCTTTAAAATCAAGGCAAGCAACCTTAGATCTTTATATAATAGTAAGAAGAATGAATCAATTTATATATAATTGTTGCTTCTATCCAATTAAATGAGTGGTGCTGTTGCATTCAGCAATGCATCAAGGTGCTATAGCAAACAACAAGAAAGGCCATTTAGCACTGCATTTTCATAGATGGTGAGACAAAACAACACTTTGAATAGAACTAGGCAAGTCAGTAGACAGGATCACATGGGATTACTTCATCATCAGGAAATATTGGTGATTAGCTACAATGGCAATTGTTAGACCTGTCAGCCTTAGGGTGGTCTCCCCCATTCTTTTTTGATTTTTGTCTTCCTGTTTTGCTGAATCTTATTGTTAAGCCTTTGGACTCTGAGCACTTCACCACTGCTAATCATGTGCTTTTTCCCTAAACATGTGTGAAATTGGTGTAAGGTGGTATACCATATATCCATAGACTCCACTTTTTCACTGTTTCCTTTAGTTTCCTTTTCTACACAAGCACTGATGTGTAAAAGAATGTTTTAAGTTACACCCACATATATTGTAAATATAGCAGATACTCTAACTGTATTATTTTTTTCTAAATATAGATTGCTCTATACATTTTTATTTCAACCATTGATATCTCCCTGTTTTCTTATTTCTATGATCGTTATTTGTGCTTTACATAATTGTCTACAAATATTGCCTGTCGAGAACTTGTCTGTTAAAACACTAACTACCAAGGTCTCAACTGGGTCTATGGGTAACCTCCTGTGGCTTTTTCTCTTACCTCCAGAAATTGACACATCAGGCTGCTTATCACTATTGCTGCATCTGATTGAGATCGATTAATTCCCTTGTCTGCATGGCAGAAACCGGTGCATTGCTCAATGCCTCTCGACTCCAGCAGCCTTCTTTGGAACAGACACATCACCTTTGCTGCATTGAGAAGATCAACTCATCTCGTTATTTACGACTAGGCCCAAACTTTGACTTTGCCTGGTCCAGAGCAACCTAAAGTAACATTTTACCGCTACTTGCTTCTTTGTGCTTTACTGCATTTATTCCTGTAAAATTGAATATCTCATTTTGTAGGCATTGGATTTTGGTCATTTTGGTCTTGCTTTGTTTATAATATAATAATCGATTTTTACAAACCTGTGTGGAGTCTTTTTGTGGTGTATTGAAAGAAAATGACCCGCACCAAGGTACATACGTATTTGATATATATCAATGTAGCAAACTACACAATACTCAGAGATACAGTCCAATGTAACTATAAGAAACTTCCCAAAGATAAACAATTCTCAAAGTCTTGATTGAAGGTTTACTTTCTTTATTGATCATCAATTCATTAAAAGAGTACAGAATTGCCTGTCACCGACGCGTTTCGTCACACCTGTGACTTCTTCAGGGCTAGAAGCAATTTATAAAAAGTATATACAATAAATTCCAAATATATACAAGAACATTCATTAAAACAGTATGCAAACATTCATGTCTTCATGATCTATTAATGACCAGCCATAGCTTTAAGTTTTTCTTTGGGAATCAAATTTTAGCATGTAATCACGTGAAATTATATACAAGCTTATCGTTATACAGTGTTACGGATGAGGCAAGATATCCTAAATATGAGCACTGACTGGAGGAAACATTTAAAAATACCTTGTTGTGCTTCCTTTACCTATACAGTTCATTTCTAATTTTTGATAGGAACCCTGACATTTGCATTTTCATTAGTAAGACACAGTGTCGAAAATCATCTTGGTATTATAGAGGCTCAATTGTATCCACATTATTTGTTAAAAAACAATATTATGCCAATATTCTGTCATACCTTGATTTGTAATATTCTGGTCAATGGTCACATCAACTTTCATAAAGTATCTGCACTGACGGTATCTTATATCTATAAACAAACATTTACATAATCTTTAAGCTGAAAGCTGTCTTGGCAGTATGGCTACTTTATTTTTAGAGCTTATTGTACTATTTGCTGTTTAGGCATTGTTAATATTTAATCCCTGAATCATTATTTGATTACATTGTCATACATCCATCAGTGGTTTTTCACAGAGCACGCTTTAAATTACACATTCCGTTGATGCTTTTAAAAATCACACTCATGTTCTTTTATACAGATATATATATCTGCATATGTTGTAAGGTTCAGGGTGTGCTTCAAGAGCACATACATTTGATCTGTGTAATCTAAAAAACATTTTGTACTTTCAACAGAGTCGTAACTGTTCCTATTTACTCATTCATAGTTGTTTACAGTTACCTAAACCCTGAGTACTTGAACATATTGATACATTTTATACTTTCAACAGAATCGTGATTATTCCTGCTTACTCTTTCATAATTATATACAATAACCTGAAGCCTAAAAACTTGAGAATATTTAACTATATTTAACACATTCTATTTACAGTTAACCGCTCGTTTGAGTAGAGTCACATAGTTACTGAGAGCCTTGAATGTGATCTAAACATAATACAATTCTTAATACTGAGATAGTCAAAATTGACACAAGCTCCATCTTTGCTTCTCTATACTACTCTACATGGTTCTCTTACTAATCTTGTCATATACATGAAAAATATTCGCACTTACTATTCTCTGGTTGTGAGGGTTCTTGAAAAAGCTTCAGTACGGCTCCTCCAGGGTTTGTCCCTCCTGCATCAAGTAACCTCTAACCGTGATGCCATCCAGTCGTGAACATCTAGAAAGGGTATGTCAAAATATTGTATAAAATACAGGCACCGCAAATACGACACCACGAGAAAGGCTAAGACTATCCTCATTGAGCTCTTCATTGGTATCAGTTTAGTTAGTTGTCCTATGGTAAGATCCATTGTGTGGCTTACAGTGCGACCTATAATTATAGCATTTATTCTGCTACAGAAATGTTAAGAAAGCCACATTTAACGTTTTTAAATCATCATAAACATTAGTGGAGTACTGTGCAATAAAGTATAAACACGCCGCATTGGCGTTTGAAACATTAAAATTAGTGATATCTTGAGGTCTGGCTCATAGTGTGATGTATATTGTAAACATGCCTATATATATGCAAAATAATTATGCTCCACGTTGTTATTAACAGCTGCGTCAATCAATGTGGGCATTATTACTACTGGTCATGTGCTCGTAAAAATGTTATGCTCCACAATATTCTGAAGGCAACGTTCAGGAAAAAGGGGGCGTTTATACTGCTAATCAGATGTTATATAGTTTGTAATTGATGATATTTGAAGTCTGGCTCGTTATGTGATGCATATTACAGACAGGCCTATACATACGCGAAATAATTATACTCAGCGTTGTTATTAACGGCTGCATTGGTCACTGTGGGCATTATTGCTGCTAGTCATGCGCTCGTGACAGTGTTATGCTCCGTGATATTCTTAAAAGCGGCATTGAAAAAAAGTGACGTTCACACTACTAATCAGACGCTATATACGTTGAAGATAGCAGTCTTTTTAAACATAACTTTTCCAGGATTAGAGCCATCTATATGGCTTGCCCAAGCCGGCTTGGCAACTGTCTATTCAAACGCGAGTCTAGTATATCAAATGGAACCTACTCTCAGGTCCACTAGGCCCAATATCTATACGCCCCTGTTTTTTACTCACTCAGGCATCCATTATCGCCCGTTCCTGCTCCAGAGTCCGGTCCTGTCAGTGTACGGGATGGCATTTTCACTGGGCTTATATTCCCAGATTTTAACACGCTACACCAGTGCTGTTTTCCATGCGCATCTGAATAAAGTATCAGACGTGACAAACAGCTCAAGGTGATTTGGGAAATGTAGTTTAATGGAAACAAGCATCGCGGTGTGTTGGATAATATGGTGACTATTACAGAAGTCATTTTATTTACCCTTATTTGTGCTCATACGTTGTTCTTTGCATATCAGGTAAATTTAGTGTGGCCCCTATAAGATAACACATAAGAAAAAAAATGCCAGATTTATTTATCAACATTCTTATCAAAGGTCAATTATATCCAGATTACATAATTGTCTACAAATATTGCCTGTTGAGACCTTGTCTGTTAAAACACAAACTACCAAGGTCTCAACTGGGTCTATGGGTGACCTCCTAATGCTTTTTCTCTTACCTCCAGAAATTGACACATCAAGAAGCTTATCACTATTGCTGCATCTGATTGAGATCGATTAATTCCCTTGTCTGCATGGCAGAAACCAGCGCATTGCTCAATGCCTCTCGACTCCAGCAGCCTTCTTTGGAACAGACGCATCGCCTTTGCTGCATTAAGAAGATCAACTCATCTCGTTATTTACGACTAGGAAAGGTACTTTGTTCACCGGGGCCCGCATGGGTCCCATAGCTGGCCGTAGCTCCATCGTGATCGGCCCAAACTTTGATTTTGCCTGGTCCAGAGCAACCTAAAGTAACATTTTAGCGCTACTTGCTTCTTTGTGCTTTACTGCATTTATTCTTATAAAATTGAATATCTCATTTAGTATGCATTGGATTTTGGTCATTTTGGTCTTGCTTTGTTTATAATATAATAATCGATTTTTACAAACCTGTGTGGAGTCTTTTTGTGGTGTATTCATTGTGGTATTGTGTTTGTGTTTTGCACAAATACTTTACATATTGCCTCTTTAGATAAGCCTGACTGCTCTGTGACAACTACCAGAGGGTGAGCACGGGTGGTGTTTTAGTGTGCATCTAGCTTATACTGACTAGGATTGCGACTTTTGTTTGGACAGGGTGCATACCTTCGCCAACCAGAAACCCAAATTCTAATTGCAATGATCAAGCAGGATATTTCAAATTCAATAACAAGACTGTCAGAGACCCTTTCAGAGGGCCATGGAAAAAAGGCAGCAGCTACTTAGCCTGACCGATTTGTGTTTCTGTATTGCACAAATACGTTACATATTGCCTCTTTAGATAAGCCTGACTGCTCTGTGCCAACTACCAGAGGGTGAGCACGGGTGGTGTTTTAGTGTGCATCTAGCTTATACTGACTAGGATTGCGACTTTTGTTTGGACAGGGTGCATACCTTTGCCAACCAGAAACCCAAATTCTAATTGCAATGATCAAGCAGGGTATTTCAAATTCAATAACAAGACTGTCGGAGACCCTTTCAGAGGGCCATGGAAAAAAGGCTGCAGCTACTTAGCCTGACCGATATGGTTGAGACATTTGACTTCTGATGTCCTGGGGCCCGACTTACCATGAAATCTGAGAAAATGGGACAAATACCCCTCCAGCAATTGATTCTCAGTGGAAGCTGAGTTCATGCAGTCAAGGCTTCTTGGGAAAGAGATCTGTGTAGGTAGAACACAGGCTCAGAACTCAAAATACCTCATGCAATCCCTAGTAATTGATTGTCCAGCCAAATATTTATTTTTATGTAAAAGACAGTATCAATATACAAACACAAAGTAGAATATGGCACATCACAGATAATACACACAGTCTTCACAAGGCAAGCCTACTAATGTTCCACAAGTCAGCTTCTCAAGTCTCACCTCACTTTCTAAGGTCCATTGTTATCCCTCAGTTAAGTGAAGTGACATCCAAGGTAGGCACTGCAATTGAGTTCAAATCTTAGAAGTTCCTCAAGGGCATGGCGAATGTCAAAGTGTTCCTGGGCAAAGTCAGAGTAAGGTCCTCCCTTGGCTTGGTGGTCCAGTATTCAGGGCCAGATTTAGATCTTGGCAGAGGGGAATACTCCATCACAAATGTGACGGATATCCTGTTTGGCGTATTATGATCCTATTATATTCGATGGATATCGTAATACAGTGGATGGGAAATCCGTCACATTTGTGACAGTAATCCATCAGCAGCGATCTAAATAAGGCTCTCAGTTTTACTTGTAGTGTAACGTAATGTAAGGTAAATGTGTAGGCCACTGCTTGTCATCTGTGAGGGTATCCAGGCACTGAGTAGATGGGAGTAGGCATGTGGTGAGACTTTGCATGAGTACTGAAAGTGTTGATAGTCCCACAGGAAAACTAATTGTAAAGCCAGGTTCTCAGCTTCTTGCATAGTGCAAGTAGTGACAAGGATGCTCTGATGTGTTGGGCAAGGTTGTTCAAGGATTTGACAGCTTGGTAGCAGAATGATCGATCTCCTGTTATGATTCTGTGGATGCAGGGTGTGTGTGTGATAGTGAGATGGATGCTGAGTGAAGTTGTCTGGTGGATTGCCGGAAGTGAAGCCGATGATTGAGATATGTGGGTTCCATGTTCTGCAGTGACTTGAATGCACTTGTGATAAGTTTGATTGGATAAGTAATCAAAGGAGCTCTCTAAGAAGAGGTGCTGTATGGGATCAGCGTGGGAGTTCGAGGATGAGTCTGGATTGCAGCATTTTGGATTGCTTTAAGTCTGTGAAGAATATGGGATGGGATGCCGATGCACAGTGGGTTACCGTAGTCAGATCTACTTGTGTTTGATGGTACGTCTAGTATTGAATGGGAGTATTTTAAAATTATTTATTTATTTATTTTGAATCTGTTTATTAGGCAGCTTGTAATAACAAATAAGCAACAGCCCAATCTAAGACTACAATTCACATTGAACTTTTGCCGATACAAGCTATGGATCAGCAGTCAACAGATACATATATACTTGAAGCAGAAGTTCTGTAATAACATGATACAGTCTAAACTCCCTTCCCTTATACTAACCCCTCAGAAGGAGCCCGTCCTACCTAACCCCCCCCAACAAAGTGGATTGCAATACATTACACACCAATGACACAGTATTGAGCAGAATTCACTCTAGGAGGTGACAGATAACACTGATAGCGTGGTCCGTATCTTCAAAGGAATAAACTCTCTGTGAACATAAGCAGTGCTCTATAAAGAGGTGCCCAGAAGTCCTTGGGGCGCGAGGTTTCTGGCAGTTCCTCGGCATATATCTCCAATTGGTCTCTGCAATAAATCAAATCCCTGATCCAGCTTTTGACAGTGGGAGTTGATTTTGCCTCCCAACAAAGTGCGATAGACCTCTCTGCAAACAAAGTAGGCACAGCGCACAATCCACTCCGGCTCTCCGTCACACCCATTCCCGCACCACGTCTTCAGATGAGCAAGCAGCTCCATCGCACCCCACCTACGCAATGTCATCAAGCTCTCCCTTGAGACCGTAACCTTCCCAGAGATCTCGAAACACGCTGAGATCAACCCCCTACTCAAAAAACCTAAGGCAGACCCAGGAGACCCAAGAGACCTCAAGAACTTCCGGCCCATCTCTCTGCTCCCCTTCCCGGCCAAGGTCACAGAGAAAACCGTCAACAGACAGCTCACCCAATACCTCAAAGAAAACAGAATCCTGGACCCTTCCCAGTCAGGGTTCCGCAGCAACCACAGCACCGAGACTGCCCTCATGGCCGCCACCGACGACATCAGGACCCTGCTGGACTATGGCGAGACTGAAGCACTCATCCCCCTAGACCTCTCTGCCTCCTTCGACACCGTCTGCCACCGCACACTACGCGCACGCCTCCACACCGTAGGGATCCGAGACAAGGCTCATGATTTGACCACCTCCTTCCTCTCCATCAGAACCCACAGCGTCCGCCTCCCTCCATTCCGTTCCAAAGCCTCCAAGATCATCTGCGGGGAACCCCAGGGATCCTCCCTCAGCCCGACGCTGTTCAACATTTACATGGCCCCGCTTGCACACGTAGTCCCACAGCACGACCTTAACATAATCTCCTATGCCGATGACACTCAGCTGATCCTCTCCCTCACCAAGGACCCCATCACCGCCAAAGCCAACCTCCACAAAGGAATGAAGGCCGTCGCCGACTGGATGAAGACCAGCCGTCTAAGCTGAACTCGGACAAGATGGAGGTCCTCATCCTCTGCTCCATCACTTCAGCCTGGGATGACTCCTGGTGGCCGACAGCATTGGGGGCAGCCCCGACATCCACCGACCATGCACGCAACCTGGGAATCATCCTCGACTCAACGCTCTCAACGACCAAGCAAGTCAACGCCGTCTCCTCCTGCTTCAACACCCTCCGCATGCTCCGCAAGATCTACAGATGGATCCCGACAGATACAAGTAAGACAGTCACCCAGGCCCTCGTCAGCAGCAGACTCGACTACGAAAACGCCCTCTACGCGGGAGCCCCGACCAAGCTCATCAAACGACTACAGCGCATCCAAAATGCCTAGGCATGACTGATCCTCGATGTACCACGCCACTGCCACATCACCCCCCACCTGAGAAACCTGCACTGGCTCCCCGTCAACAAGAGGATATCCTTCAAGCTCCTCACCCCAACACACAAGGCACTTCACAAGACAGGCCCAGCCTACCTCAAGAGACGGCTCTCCTTCTACATCCTCAACCGCCAGCTATGCTCCGCTGACTTCTAATTCTCCACCGTCTCGCGCATCCGAAGAAAAACCACCAGTGGGAGATCCTTCTCCCACCTTGCCACCAAGACATGGAACACCCTCCCACTGAGCATACGACAGACCCAAGACCTGCTGACCTTCAAGAGGATACTCAAGACCTGGCTGTTCAATCAGTAGGGCCCCCACCAGTGCCTTGAGACCCTTGCGGGTATGTAGTGTGCTTTACAAATGATTGATTGATTGATTGATAGCAATTATCCGCCTGTTGAATGATTTCAACAGCTTTACAAAGTCTAGCAGGCAGAGTTCCAGCTCACACCGTACTCTTCTAGCACAACCTCTTTAAGAATATGTACAACCTTGGACCAGAATGCGGAGATCCCAGGACAGGTCCTGAACATGTGTAAAAAATCAGCGTCAGCTTGCCCACACCTTACACAATTAGCATTCTCATGCAAACCATACCTGTGAAGTTGCAATGAGGTATATTAAAATTGGTGCAAGTTTTTGAAATGAATTAACTGCAAGTTACAGTTTGCTGTGAGACGACCTGTCAATGCACAGCAGTCCTTCCACATTTCGATTGTCATTGCAGTTCCCAGTACCTGCTGCCATCTATAATAAGACGGGTGTTCCTCAATCTCTCTCTCCCGCAATGAGGCATTATATAATTTGGTAATGAGGCCTTTCCGTTCCTTCCCTCTCAGCATATCCTGCAACGCATGCAGAGTAACCGGTTCTGTTGGATAGTCCGGATAAACAGATTTTATAGCTTGTCGAACTCTGACATAAGTGAAGATTAGCATAAACCCTCTATTTCAGTGTCTTGAATCGACCGTGTATGTAAAGATCTCCTAGCGTGGATATATCAACACACACTACTGCCTTCAGAGCCGGTGTTTCCCTTGCCGCAGAAATGTCCGGGTGAGAAGCCAGGGTTAACTTCTGGGCATAGATATAGGAAAGTCCTGCCCATTTAGATAGCATTTTCCAGGCCCAAGCAGTACATAACACTGGATTAATTTCAGTCCTAGGACCCGGCGATCCTCCAGAGAGGGTCGCTGCCTGTAAAGGCATGGGTCGGATAGCGTCTGCTTCAATCGTAAGATGGGGTAAAAATCGCGTCGGGTAATGCCAATAATTTGCAAATCGCGCCTGAGCACCTAAATAATAAAGATAGAAATCCGGAGCTTGAAATCCGCCCCATTCAAATGGTTGCACCAACACCTCCCAAGTACATCTAGGGTTTTTTCCCTGGCCACACAAAGGCAAGTAGTGCTGATTGTAATGTCTGGAATAAGGCTATGTTCAATTATATGGGTATATTATCAAAGAAATATAGCAGCTGAGGCAGGAAGGTCATTTTAATGACCGCAAGCCGATCTGCAAGAGAGAGCGGCAAGTATGCCTACCACTCTGCCTTCTCAGTTACATGTGTGATGGTCCGGCTATAGTTCTCCGTAATCACCCGTTCAGGCTCTCTGTTCAGCCAGACCCCAAGATACTTTACCGGTTCATGGTCAGAGGGAAATCTAGGTCTATTTCTTTGGTGCTAGCAGTCAATTGAAACACCACAGACTTTGACCAGTTGATTTCCCGACCTGAGTAGCGCTCAAATTTCACATACTAACGCAAAAGGGCTCCTTAAAAAACTGCAGGTTCCCGGACATATAGCATCATATCATCAGCATATAACGAAACCGCAAGTGGTCTTTCTCTGAATCATGATGCCGCGTGCGCATGTAGCTGACTGATCCTACACGCCAAAAGTTTCAAAGCCAGCGAGAAAAGCATCGGTGATAAAGGGCATCCCTGCTGCATTCCTCTTTCTATGGGGAGCGTTGGGGAGACCCACCCATTAACCCGCACCCTCCCAGCTGGATTCGTGTATTGGACCCGAGGCCATTTAAGAAAAAAAGGAGGGAAGCCCATGTGTTGCAAGACCATAAACATGAAGTCCCAATGAAGGGAATCAAAGGCCTTTGAGGCACGAGCAGCACAGCCGTCGCCTGAAAGTCAGGTTCAAAATAATGCAGCGTAGAGAACACAGTGCGCAGATTATGTGTTTGTCAATCTAGCGGTCACAAATCCAGACTGTTCTGGCAAGACCAACAGAGGGATCAATGGTTGCAGCTGGGTAGCAATCCTCTTCGCCAAAATGTTGGCATCGATATTAATAAGTGAAAGGGGCCTGTACGATTCGCTTCTGTTTGGGGGCTTGTCAGGCTTCAGTAGAGCTACTATTAGAGCCTCCCGTAACATAGGCGGAAGCTGCCTTGTATCATAAGCTTCCGCAAATACTGCCAAAAGGCAGGGCGCTACATCATCAACATACATTTTGTAGAATTCACTTGGGAATCCATCTATACCAGCTGCTTTACAAGTGGGTAACGCCATGATAGCGAGTTTGACATCTTCCTCATCAAAGGACTGCACTAAATATTCCCTGTGCTTATTGGAAAGCCACCCCAACGCCACATCATAGAGATAGGAGTTGATTTCTTCTGATGGAGGACCTTCTTTAGCAGCATATAGAGTAGTGTAAAATCTTAACACAATATCAGTAATCTCAGAGTTCAAATAATGAGTTTCCCTGTCTTCATCTACTAGTTCCTTGATGTGGTCCTGACTGCAGGGTTCCGACAAATTCTGTTCTAACAAGCGACTCTAGCGTCTCCCCTCACCATAATAATGAGCCTTCGCTCGTTGGGAATTATGTTGCAATTCCTGGTCAACTGTATCATTATATTTGGATACCAGGTCTCTAATTATAGCCAGTAAATGATATGAGGGGTTCGACTCATAGTCACGCTCAAGTGTGGATATCTCAAGCGCCAGTTTATGAATCCTGCATCTAATGTCTTTCAATACCCCCGCTTGCGCTCCAAAAACATGCACCACGCACTGTCTACTTAAAAGCCTGCCATAATGAACCAGAGCTGTCTACTGTCCCCTCATTTTCATGGAAAAAAATCAAAATAGTTTCCCCAATATGCTTAAAAACTGGGTCCGCAAGCTCAGCAGGTTGCAGTCTCCATGCAAATGGTGGTCTCTCGCATAGAGGTAGCTGCAATGCTAGAACTACCGGAGAATGATCTGATAATGTGCGTGGTTCGTGCCCCACACTAGCAACCCAAGTCCCAACCATTTCAGACACCAGCCAGTAATCAAGACGGCACCAAGTCCCATGCACTGAAGAGACAAACGTACTTTCTCGGTGTACTGGGTGATGAAGCCGCCAAATATCCAGTGAGGCAAAACAAAAGGGAATGATGGATGGAGCGTTTGAGCAAATCAAACACTCACCCCCAGTCAACTGATCTGGGTTTAATCCATCACCATTCTTTAGCTCACTCAGCCAGCCCAGTTCAGACATGGCCATATGCAAATCAGTATGACCCTGTGCCTCATGGGAACAGTTCAGCCCGAACTGCCAAGCCATGTCTTCCCGGGACCAGAACAAGCATCCTGGGACCGGTTTCGGATTCATAATCTTCATCAGCCAGGCTATCTTTAATCCAGTGGCCAAGTGAGCAAGGGACTCACATCTGAGAATACCCTCTCAACTTAGGGCGAACAAAGCGAAACAAAAGGGGATCATGGACGGAGCGTTTGAGCAAATCAAACACTCACCCCCAGTCAACTGATCTGGGTTTAATCCATCACCATTCTTTAGCTCACTCAGCCACCCCAGTTCAGACATGGCCATATGCAAATCAGTCTGACCCTGTGCCTCATGGGAACAGTCCAGCCCGAACTGCCAAGCCATGTCTTCCCTGGACCAGAAAAAAGCATCCTGGGACCGGTTTCGGATTCATAATCCTCATCAGACCGGCTATCTTGAATCCAGAGGCCAAGTGAGCAAGGGACTCACGTCTGAGCATACCCTGCCAACTTAGGGCGAACAAAGCGAAACAAAAGGGGATGATGGACGGAGCTTTTGAGCAAATCAAACACTCACCCCCTGTCAACTGATCTGGGTTTAATCCATCACCATTCTTTAGCTCACTCAGCCCCCCCAGTTCAGATATGGCCATATGCAAATCAGTATGACCATGTGCCTCATGGGAACAGTCCAGCCCAAACTGCCAAGCCATGTCTTCCCTGGACCGGACACAAGCATCCTGGGACCGGTTTCGGATTCATAATCGTCATCAGCCTGGCTAACTTGAATCCAGTGGTCAAGTGAGCAAGGGACTCACATCTGAGCATACCCTGCCAACTTAGGGCGAACAAAGCGAAACAAAAGGGGATGATTGACGGAGCGTTTGAGCAAATCAAACACTCGCCCCAGTCAACTGATCTGGGTTTAATCCATCACCATTCTTTAGCTCACTCAGCCACCCCGGTTCAGACATGGCCATATGCAAATCAGTCTGACCCTGTGCCTCATGGGAACAGTCCAGCCCGAACTGCCAAGTCATGTCTTCCCTGGACTGGAAACAAGCATCCTGGGACCGGTTTCGGATTCATAATCCTCATCAGCCAGGCTATCTTGAATCCAGTGCCCAAGTGAGCAAGGGACTCATGTCTGAGCATACCCTGCCAACTTAGGGCGAACAAAGCGAAACAAAAGGGGATGATGGACGGAGCGTTTGAGCAAATAAAACACTCAACACCCAGTCAACTGATCTGGGTTTAATGCAGAACCATTCTTTAGCTCACTCAGCCACCCCAGTTCAGACATGGCCATATGCAAATCAGTCTGACCCTGTTCCTCATGGGAACAGTCCAGCCCGAACTACCAAACCATGCCTTCCCTGGACCGGAAACAAGCATCCTGGGACCGGTTTCGGATTCATAATCCTCATCAGCCAGGCTATCTTGAATCCATTGGCCAAGTGAGCAAGGGACTCACGTCTGAGCATACCCTGCCAACTTAGGGCGAACAAAGTGAAACAAAAGGGGATGATGGACGGAGCGTTTCAACAAATCAAACACTCACCCCCAGTCAACTGATCTGGGTTTAATCCATCACCATTCTTTAGCTCACTCAGCCACCCCAGTTCAGACATGGCCACATGCAAATCAGTCTGACCCTGTGCTCCATGGCAACAGTCTAGCCGGAACTGCCAACCCATGTCTTCCCTGGACCGGAAACAAGCATCCTGGGACCGGTTTCGGATTCATAATCCTCATCAGCCAGGCTATCTTGAATCCAGTGGCCAAGTGAGCAAGGGACTCACGTCTGAGCATACCCTGCCAACTTAGAGCGAACAAAGCGAAACAAAAGGGGATGACTGACGGAGCGTTTGAGCAAATCAAACACTCACCCCCAGTCAACTGATCTGGGTTCAATCCATCACCTTATTTAGCTCACTCTGCCACCCCAGTTCAGACATGGCCATATGCAAATCAGTCTGACCCTGTGCCTCATGGGAACAGTCCAGCCCGAGCTGCCAAGCCATGTCTTCCCTCGACCGGAAACAAGCATCCTGGCACTGGTTTTGGATTCATAATCCTCATCATCCAGGCTATCTTGAATCCAGTGGCCAAGTGAGCAAGGGACTCACGTCTGAGCATACCCTGCCAACTTAGGGCAAACAAAGCTAAACAAAAGGGGATGATGGACAGAGCATTTGAGCAAATCAAACACTCACCCCCAGTCAACTGATCTGAGTTTAATCCATTACCATTCTTTAGCTCACTCAGCCACCCCAGTTTAGAAATGGTCATATGCAAGTCAGTCTGACCCTGTGCCTCATGGGAACAGTCCAGCCCGAACTGCCAAGCCATGTCTTCCCTGGACCGGAAACAAGTATCGTGGGACCGGTTTCGGATTCATAATCCTCATCAGCCAGGCTATCTTGAATCCAGTGGCCAAGTGAGCAAGGGACTTACGTCTGAGCATACCCTGCCAACTTAGGGGCATGCATCCAGGAGTCCAAGAATGGCCTCCGCCGCCTTTCTGCTTCTCCCTGCAGTATTTTCCGTTCTATCTCTGGATGCATCCAGAAAACATTAAAATCCCCCCCCCCCAGATTATTTCCGCTGATGGAAAACTTAGATACGACGCCACACATCAGAAAAAAATGTTGGGTGATATATTTGGTCCATAAACATTAACCATTAAAACCAGCCTATTTCTCATTTGGACATACATAATTGCCAATCGCCCCTGGTCATCTGCATCTGTCTTAAGCGATGTGAAGTTTGTTTCTTTTTTTATAAGTATCATCACTCCCCTTGAATACGTTGATTAGGATGAGCCCATCTCGTACCTGTGCTCTGCGCCGATGCCTTAGTTAAGTGCGTCTCCTAGAGGAAAGCCACAGACACTCCCAATCTATCCAGCTGAGCAATTTTTTTCTGTGAATAGAGACCACGGACATTCCAAGTGACAAACTTAGTTACACCACCCATACTATGCATTGATCAGTCAGATAGAATCTTAAAGCAATGCCATCAATGAACACGTAAACTGCAATATTCTTGAGTGCTACACAATCCCATTCAACCCATCCTACCCCCTTTCCCGAACGTACCCCCCACCCACTTCAGCTACCCCAACTAGTCAAAGCCATCCCAAGTGTATCTAACCAAACCCTATTAACTGTTCCACAACACAGCATAACTTGGGGTATTCTCATATGGGGGCGTCAGAGTACTACTGTCCTCCCACTTCGTAGGAGGTAGCTGATCAGGTCTATTACCTGAGCTACAGTATGCAGTCGAATACTCAAGACTTAAGGCATCTCTCAACTTTGGTAGTTCCGATATGCAGCACATTTACCGGCCCCACTAAGAATAACAACAGTGTGCATATATAGTTGGCAAACCATATGGCAACATTTCTACACATCGTACTATTGACACATCACAACTTCTTGGTTGTCATGATCAGTCGTCCCCTTTCCGCCCAGCATCTGCCTCATGTCGGTGTCTTTTTAAGTGTTTCGCGTGTTCCAACGCCGCTTTGGTAGAAAAAATCTTGAAATTCCCCTCCGTCCCCACACGAAGTCTTTCAGGATACAACATGGCGTAAGGGATATTTTCAGACTGCAGAAATGTTTTAACCGCACCATAATCTCATCTTGTGCCTTGTACCGCAGCCATAAAATCAGGAAAGAAGGAAAAATAATTTCCTTGGTGGTTGATGGTACCTTTCTCTCTAGGTAATCGCAAGACAGTGTCTCGGTCGTTTAATAATCGAACTATTATGGGGCGAGAAGGAGCCCCAGGAACCGGGCGGGCCACCAGGGAGCGGTGAGCGTGCTCCACAACAAACTTGGATGAAAGATGCTCAGACCCAAAGGTATCCTTAATCAGTGTTTTAATGAATTGTTCCATCCTCCCAATATTTGTTGACTCAGGCAGGCCTGTTATGCGAATATTGTTTCTCCGCGACCAGCCTCCAAATCCTCATTCTTGGCCTGTATGAGGGACAGCACCTTTTCCATATTCAGATTTTTGTTGTTACCTCACCCAGACCATCCTCCGCATTCGAGACCCTCTGCTCGACCTCTCCCACTCTCGTCAATTGTTTTGCCAATTGCGAGGACATGTGGTCTAGTCGATGATTGATAGTAGACATGCCACCTTCTATAGCCTGTAGGCTTTTTTGCATGGCCAGCAGTGTGGATTCCAGATTTAGGGGGCTATCTCCTTGCCCATCGGCCTCCAAATCAGAAGCCGCCTTTTGCTGGGCCCTGCCCGATTTTCGCGCCTCAAACGTGAGGCAGGGCTGTGACTTGTCTGGCTTACCCATGGCTAACAGCAGGAAATGTAAATCACTCAGTCCTACCAGGCTATGTTCCAAAGGCTACTAGCCTCAGGCGAGCGGGAGTAGCCCTATACTGCAACACGCATTTGTATGCCAGTCTTTTTCAATGAGCGTTTTCACGCCTTATGGACAGGATCAAAGTTCCAGTATGGAGCCAGAATATTGAGGTAGACAGACCTAGCATAAGTTCACAAGTTCACAGTTCTCCAGATATAGTAAAGATTCAATCCTCCAGGCAGGTATCAATCACCCAGCAACCAGCCAAAAACACAGGTTACAGATCACTTTCCCAAACGTCGCAGACCTTTTAATACAGCGACCTCCATAATGGAAGCAGACAAAGCCCAACACGTATGGTAACAGCTGCCAGCAGTGACAGTAAAGTAGCTGTGTTTATTTCAATCTCCGTCCGTCAGGCAGGACCTCCCAGCACTGACAATGGCCTCAAATGCGGTAAAAGTGAGGGGTCAATAAAGATTGCGATACACTTCCAGGCTCTGCCTCATATTAAGCACAGCACACCTCCCCAGTGCTGTCCGTACAGCCTGTTGTCAATCCTCAGCAGCTGGCACCCAGAGACGAGTACCTCACCACCACAGCCCACAGTATACTCTCCCTGGGTGGAACTGCCGCCGGCAGGGCCCCCAAGCAGCCGCACACAGGCTGCACACACAGACCTCCGGCGGCAGGCCGTGGGCCGAATCCCACACCCACAACCATCTCCACAGCAGCAGGCTAAGGTCCGGGCCGCACCCACCTCCATCAGCCCACCACGTACACCGCCGCACCTACACCTCGGGGGCTCAGCGTCTTCGTCTGGATTTCAACGCCTCGCATCCGCCATCCAGGTGACAGGCCCCAATGCCTGATCCACAGGAAAGCCGCAGTGAGGAGCAGTCACACAGTCCCCACACCGCTGCAGGTCAGTGTTGTCAATTCTCTCCAACGGCAAGCACAAGTCAATGCTCCATACAGCACAGGGTCGCTAAGTTTTCCACTGCTCCGCACACCACACGCCGCTTGGGCTCCTCCCTCTGTTCGTTCATGCCGCTATTTCACTGCCACTAGCGGTGAAGCCTCATCATCCACCCGCAGCTCACCACACCGTTTTCCAGACGTTATTTCCACACCATTCACCTCAGGGGCATTGTTACTCCCTGGATGCCAAAGAAGGAGGTTGAATGTCTCATTATTGTGCAGATATTAGGAGGATTGCAGATCAGCCGGGCGGAGCTGCACTAAAGCGCGGCCATCTTGCCTGGCGCCTCCTAGCGCCCCGTATTTAAAGATTTTACGAAACATGTAGAGGATGTGGAAGAATATGCAGGTGACGTCATTGACTTGGGACATCATGGTCAGGTTGGTGCCCAGAATGGTGCCTATGTTTCTAGCGTGTTCAGTTTGGATGGGTGTGGGTAAGAGGCTGCTGGGCCACAAAGTAAAGAAATCCAATTTGAGTTCTTATGTCCAACGATTATCACTTCAATTTTGTCAGTGTTGAGCTTGAGGCAGTTCTCTTTCATCCAACTGGCCATGCTGGTCATTGTATAAAGTTTATTTTGGTGTTGATGTGGCTGCCTGAGAGGGTAAAAACGAGCTGTTTGTCATCACCATATGAGATGATGTTGATTTCATGGGTCCCATCATGTTAGCCAAAGGAGTCATGTACATGCTGAAAAGTGTTGAGCTGAATGATGATCCCTGTGGTACTCCTCAGATGAGGTCCTTGGATTATGGTGTGAGGGGCATGAGTCTGACTCATTGTGTTTTTCTGGGGAGGAATGAAGCTGTACTTTTGAATGATGCGCCTTGTATTCCCACTGTATGTAGTCTAGTGCTGCGTGTGTGGTGGGAGGCGGGGTCTAAAGCATCAGATATTTAGAGGAGAATGAGGGAGGTGGTCTGTTGACATTGTAGGATGGTGCATATGTCATCTGCGACACTGATGAGGGTTGTTTTGGTGCTGTGGTTGTTTCCGAATACTGATTGCAAGTCATCCAGGATGTTATGGCATTTTAGGTGGTCAGAGGGCTGTCTGTTGATGGTCTTCTTGATTACTTTGGTTGGGAAGGGGAGCAGCAAAATGAGTTGGTAGTTTCTGAGTACTTCGAGGTAGGCTGAAGGTGTCTTGAGGAGGGCGGTGACTATGGCATCTTTCCAGGTATCTAAGAAGGTGGCTGTCTTGAGGGAAGTGTTGATGATGTAAGTGAGTGCAGCACTGATTGTGGCTCTTTCCAGGTTGTACTTATAGTGAGACAGGGGTCTGTGGACACCCCTGAGTGTATCTCTTCAATATTTCTGCAGTGTCCTTGATGGATAGAGTGTTCCATGCTGTCAGTTGGCAGTCTTTGGCTGGTGATGTTACCAGACTGTGAAGGTCGATGTGGGATGACTGGCTTTTGAAGTTGCTGTAGATCTTGGCGATTTTTCGTGGAAGAAGTTGGAGAGGTTGATTCAGAGATCTTGTGTAGATGATTTTGTTTGCGGCTGTTGGGTTGGTGAATTCCTTGACAATGGTAAAAAGGCCTTTACAGTTGTTGGATCTAGATTTAATTCTCAGCGTCAATGTCTACTTTTAGGTGGAATGTATGAACATGCCATTGTGGACCATCGATGAGCTGAGCTCTGGATCCTTGGGTCAGGTGGTAGGCTTCCACTGTGCTCCTTTGGTCACACAGTGATTCCGGCCAGAGGTCTTGGGTGTACCTGGATTCAGATAGTTGAATCTTTTTTTTTCGCTCATGAGTCATGGCTCACTCCTTTTTCACAGTTGCATGCTGCCTCAGGATGACAGCTCTTTCACTTGATTACAGCACACACCAGGCGTCCCAGGTGTCGCAAACAGTGGCACACAGTCTGAACGGCCACTTCAAGGCATGCCACTGTTAAGGTTTCCTCTTGTCACAGTGATGCATTAGGGCCATAGTCCTTGATCTTCTCCGCAAGCCCCCACCTGGCATACAAGGGTAGCAAGTGGCAACAATAAGGCCCTCCTCCAGTCATGCCACTTCACAGGGCCATTGCCCTTGTCTCATCACAGCATAGCACCAAGGGCAATGCCCCTTATTTTTCTACAGAGCCCCCATATGGCATATGGGGGTTGAAACTGCTCACATGAGCAGATAACCCAATTGGTCAGGCGGTAATAATGGATTTGAATCTCACACTCTACTCCTGGAATGCACTCAGCAAGATCCTCACTGGACCTCACACCCTCCAGGCATTTCCTTTTCCTTCTAGAAAAAGGTCCTCTGGTTTCGGATCAGGCAGTTTTTGCCAGGCAGAAATTGGAGGTCCAGACTCTAGGTGAGTGCTCTTGATTCACCTGTGTGATGTTTCCTCATCCACACTGGAGACTGATAGACCCTTACTTCTCAATCAATGCCACAACAGGTAGAATGTGTGCCTAACGTCTCCACTCTAATGTACAGCTTCAGTTTGACAGCCTGGGAGTTGCAAATCCCTATGTTTATAATCTATTTCCAGACAGAAATGGGATTTAGTATCTCTGTCTTGGAAGGCATTGTTCTGGGGATCCACCACTTTGAAGTTCCCACTCCTCTATTGTGCTCTTTCTTTGCAAAGCAGTTTATCACAGCTGGACAGTATGCAATCTTGATAGCCACAATACAGGGAGTGAATAGAGGTTAACACTTGGATGCTATCTTCAGTGATATGGGCATCAAAAGGCTACCAAATGGCTCAACCCCTATTCTTTATAATTTCAATTTTATCCCCATCCCCTTCCTGAGAAGGAATCCTTCAGAATCAAAGAGTCCCTTGGGAGTAAACAGAGGAGCCTGGCTCTTCCTTCCTCAGTGTGGGTCTCAATAAGCCCTCTGGAAGGTAGCAATCCCCAAATCTGCTTAGGGGAATCCTATATCACTACATGTTCCTCCAGCTAGCCATGGGGTTCCCAATCTGGACCTACAGGCTGCATGCACTGTGCCACTCCCAGGCATTCATGTACTGCTGCCACTGGTACACATACATAATAGCATGCTGTGTAAAACATGTGCTCAGCCTCTATTCACTGCTGCCATAGGCATACATACACAACACCATGCTGTGTAAAGACACGAGGGCAGGCCTCCATGCACTGCTGCCACAGGCACATACATAGTACACTTTTAGCACCCATACCTCCTGCAAGACCCAAGGGCACACATAAGGGGCTTTTCTGTGCCTCCATCAATCTTGATGGAGGCGAAGTGTCAACTAAACACACTGCAACAGAATTTGAATAGAGCTAGGCCCTTCTCCATGTATAGGTAACTGGGCACCTGGCCATGCTTCTGATTATTCATTTAAAAAAGATATGCTGCTCTGGTTACTTAGCTCTTCATAATGGCTGGAGCCCTTTACCACTATAAGATCCCGGTCTAACCAGACTGCAATCCATGAGACAGGCCTTGGTCATGGAGAAAATGCATGATTGGTGTTCACCCACAAACACATTATATTGCAGAGGATCCAGTTATCACCACAGCTGGGGCAATCATGACAGGGTTACATGTCTATTGCCATGCACTGAACTGTTTCAGTCACAACTAGGACCAAAATGAAAACTAAAGATTTCATTTGGATGTATGGAACCTTGATGTCACTATCATTCGGATATAAATCTATAATTATGAGATTCAACAGTAATACCTGTTGAAAGGTCTACTGTACTTAAAGCATGTCATTCAACTCCCAATGTTATCACTGAGGAAGCATGGACGAATAAGCAAGATCATAATATATGTGAACAAGGACTTACAGATGGCATCTCCAACGTAGTAAAAGCAATTTACGTTGTGACTCATAATGCCCCTGCAGATGATCGGCATAAGGACAAGAACAAACCTCAAAAGGAATCTCAACAGAGATCTGACAGGAGTTACAATAGTCAACTGAATCACTGCAATGGCAATCTAATCCTGGCCTTCCTTACTACACAAGCCCCCTTGACACCAGGGAAGAATATGTACATTTTTCTGTGAAGTGATGCACCAATTTCGATTCCAAGTCTAATTTTTCAATCGCCTCTCTATTTCTTCTCAGAAAGATATCAAAAGATTCAAAATTCATCTATATCCCTATAAGAAGTCAGAAAGGCCAAAAGAACTATTTAATACGCAAAAAATACAGGAAGTTATTTAACCCTTCAAAGTGTTTAGTAGCATTGCATTCAGTGATCTTACAATAGTTGAATTTATCATTGTTGGAAAGTGGGTTATTGGTAGGGGCAAATGTAGGTCTGCCACTGGCAATAAGGCCACTAACACATGGTAGGACTCAGCATAGGTCTTAGAAAACGATTCCTATGCTCAACCCTTGGTAACGTGGCTGTGAGCAGACAGGCTTAACTTCAAAGACAGGTATGTAAAGCATTTAAAAACACCATTTCACTAAAATATTTAAGACACAACACATAATAAAAATCCAACATCAGTTCATGAAAAAAGGAAATATTTTTATCTTTAAAATGACACCAAAACAACAAAAATACAATGTAGGGAACTGGAGATGTACATTTTCAAAGATGTAATTATATATAGGACTTAGAAGATTATAGCACTATATGGTGATACCTGCTCGCGGTAGACCGCGCCAAAGTCAAAGTTTCAGGCCTGGCACGATGGAGCCCTGAGTGGCTACTGCTCGCGGCAGGTCCCGGTCTCAATTTCTATCTTCACACTTAGAAACTTTTCTGGAGCTTTTATCCTCAAGACCCTCGAAGCTCCCAGCCAGTCTGGATTCAGTGAGGTTTCGCCGGCTTGACTTGTGACGAGGTCCCGGTCGACTTCCCTGGAGCGAATTTCTCAAGATCGCTTCAGTGGGGCAACCCAGGAATCCCGGCCGGCCCGCGATGGAAGGCTTGGTTCTCACGGTTGCTCCCTGTCACCTTTTCTATGAGTGGACTTAGAAACTTTTCCGGAGATTTTTCTCGTGGGGTCTTTCGATGCTCCTCATGTAGCCGGATCCAGTGAGGGTTCGCCGACTTCAGTTTTCTTCTAGTCTCGGTTAATCTCTGGAAGTTGGAGCAATGAAGCTTTTAGCAGGAGGAACCTGGTTGGCTTGGCCGGCTCGCGGTTGAAGACAGGCAGCCTGGCTGGCCAGGTTGAGCCGGTCCCTCTATGGAGCTATTTTCAAAGTTGCTCCAAAGTTTTCTAAACTTCGTGAACCTCTTCCTGAAGTTCCTCTTGGGGTCCCAAAGTGTCTCAAACTGACTCCAATGGTCTGGAAGCTCCAAGAAGGTCCATGAAAGTTGAGGACTTCAGTTCCCACAATCCACTGGTACAAAACCCTTACAAATCCACTGATGGTTCTCCAAGGTGTAGATTTAGTTGGTGATGTCCCAGATGAGCTCCTTTACCCTGTAGCTTTCAGGGTGTCCACTTTTTAGTTCTTTTTCAGCAAGATAATCCACAGGGCTGCAGTTTCAGACGGTGCAGTCTTCAGAGGTGAGGCCTTAGAAATCTTTGCACAGCAAAAGTTCTCAACAGGGCACTTCTTGTTTGACGTAAGTTTCAAGCAGAAGATCTGGAGGGTTCTACCCTTCTCAGATACTTATTCCAAGTTCTCTGGGTCAAGCAGGAGGTCACTTCTGACCAACGGAAGCAGGGTAACTCCTCAAAGATATGAAGATATGACCACATCCTGTAGAGTGCTGAATTATTTTGTCCCAGAGTGCATCAAATCTTCTAAATCCATAATGGATGATTTTCCAGCAAGGAGGTAAGAGCTGGCTAAACACACCACTAGTATGGCTAATCTACTTAGACTCTCCCCGCTGCATCTGCTCATACCTTCCTTAATCCTACCATCTGCCTAAGGTAGGAAGTTCAGAGCTGTAAATGACAATGGTCTCTACTCTCTCGTTTTAAAGAGCATAGTTTATGACTCCTCCCCCTGGCCTGGCATTCCTATGGAAAAGCACACTGCCCTGCCAGCAGAGCTGGTTAACTCCGGGGGCTCTTTACCACCTCTTCAAGGAAACCTGGTTAATCCACTTCACTCTGAACTATCACGGCAGACCACTGGAAGGTTGAATTTGGACTTACAAACAAGGAAGTCTTATAACTTCTTGTCTGTACACTTTCGGAGAAATTCAACAATATGATATTGTTGGATTTATTCATACCTTTCTGTGAACGCTTTGAATGGCATTTCTATCCCTCTCCTATCAAGAGTTATTAATCCATAACTTCCTACCATGTTAACCTATGGAACAGGGGATTTGTAATGGGAAAAGTTACTTGGGCCATTTTTCCAGCACCAGGACATACGAAAACATATTTTATAAGTACTTGCCTTATATATTGAGGAACCCCACCCCATGTGCAACTAGGGGAGACTTTAGGGAGGGGGGTTCTGAATCCGTAGAAAAATTGCAGATTCGCCTTCCACAGTGCTCCTAGCATCAAAGTCGAATTTGAGCAGCACTTCACCACTATGTGGGGAGTGAAATGTAATTTTACCCAGGCATACAAAAACTCATTTTTATAAGGGTGTACCTTATATATATTTGACCCCCCACCCCCTGGGATACCTATGGGAGAACCTGGGGGTCCCTAATATGCTACACAATTGTAGGTTATCCATTTTTAAGTGCCCCAAACACCAAAGTCAAGTTTGAGCACAATGTACTTTTTAAAAGCAATCCTGGCACCCAGGGCTGTTTTTAAAACTGACCTTAGGCTTCAGTAGTGCACACATGCAAGTGCAGAATAGGGCTGATGGCCTCTAAACTGCCATGCCCCAGGGTAATGGGGACTTCTAGGTAGTTTCAATCCCCCTGCCCCATTATATACTAGGGGCCGATAGGGTAGGTCATACCAATCACAGGAGTACCCCCACCATACCATTGAAAACCCTAGTGTATGTAGGTGTTTTCACTGTATTCTAATGTGTCTCTCTCAGCATAGCACTGGCCCTGGGCCTGGTTAGGCAGAGCCTGGCGTCAGTCACTTAATCAATGAATCAATCAATGACACTTATAGAGCGCGCTACATACCCGTAGGGTCTCAAGGCGCTGCTTATAGAGCGCGCTACATACCCGTAGGGTCTCAAGGCGCTGATTAGTTACCACCAGTACCATTCAGCAAAAAGTGAGGGGGCCCAGGGCACAGGATGACTTTGCAACAATCATGAATAACACAATAAAGGTAGAGAATTTACATGACCAGCCTAGTTCTTTAGAAACAGGTTAAACCTCCTTCAGGATCAAAAAAACACATATAGCCTTTATAAAAACTGTTGCTAAGGCAAAATATCCAAACATCTTTAGATAAACCATGGATGGTTATTGCTTGTCTCTATTCCATTCTAACCAGAACAAAGCTACCAACTTTGAGAGTCCGACACACTTTATGCCAAGGATGTGCACAAATTGATAAGAGACTTGTCAAGCTAGCTATTCATCTCCAGAGAAATAACATTCCCTGGACCTGAGGCACTTTCATTAAGAAATATGGGGAAAGCAAAATAAAACATAACCAGAGCTTTAATTGAAAACCATACACGGTGCTCCTCACCTACACTCAGTGCTTAATTTTTAAAATAAGGAGTGTCAGTGCCTAAAACACTGTTCAGAAGCTCACAATTGAGTTGGTGCTATGAAAAGCCGGGCTTCTTTAATTCACTACCACATATTGCCTGCCTCTTTATCTCTCTTTTGCCAGTCCCTGCTTTCTCCTGTTGTTACAATTTTCCCATCTAATCTCTTCCTCCATTTTCCTGTTTTTGTGTTTTCCCTCTCTTGCCCTAGGTTAATATCTGATAAGGAAAATAAGTGCTGATCCCCAAAAATGAGTGTGGGTGCTTCCCACCGGCAACCACCAGCTCAAATTAAGCAAGGCCAATGTCGCTCATTCAGTAAGTTTCTCATTTTCTCTGGGAAAAATGCCTGGATAAAAAAGGAATAGGATTAAGTGGTCCTGTTGGACCTGGCCCTTTTTGCACAGTGATCCCCAAACCTTTTGTTTTCTTCCTCCTACTTTTTCTGACCGGTTTTTGTTGGCTTTAGGAATTTGGGCACTTTACCACTGCTAATCAATTCTAAAGTGCATATGCTATCTGCGTACATTGTAATAGTGAATGGTTTATCCCTGATTGGCATATTTGATTTACTGGTAAGTCCCTAGTAAAGTGCACTATGGGTGCCTGGGGCCTGTAAATCAAATGCTACTAGTGGGCATACAGCACTGATTGTGCCACCCACATTAGTAGCACTGCAAACATGTCTCAGGCCTGCCACTGCAGTGTCTTCAAGTGCAGTTTTAAGCTGCCATGTCAACCTGGAAATGTACACACTTGCCAGGCCCAAACCATCCCTTTTATTGCATGGAAGGTAGTGCTAAGGTAGGGCCAAGGTAACCCCATGGGCAGGGTGCAGTGTATCTGACAATGTCACTCCCTCCTTGGACAACTCCTGCAGCTGTGCCTCGTTGAACTTTAACTTCTCAGAATATTTTTCTCAAAAAAGTTTCTAAGTCCAAAGGTAAGCTCTGCCTGGGCCCAATCCACTTCTTGTGTAGCTATTGCGGTCAAGCATATTCTTCAACTTTGACCAGGTCTCACGCAACTAGATATCTCATGGATGAATTGATGGAAAGACTATCCGCAAAATTTTATATAAACACTATGGGGATGTAAGATATGCTCAGGGATCAGCCAAACAATCTGTGAAACAATATATTTTAATGACTGGTGAGGGCGGTCCTTCTTTGTGTTCATCCATTAGTTACCTCTTAAAAAATATTACACGCTGGGAGCGAAGCCTTCTTATCCGTCTTAGATCAGGATTAATAAAGTATTTGTTGAGTTTCCCCGTAGGTTATCAACCTAATATTGAGAATTTGGACTGCCCATGTGGTAACCCAGGGAAGCAGTCTACGTTACATTTTCTGTTCTTTTGTTCCTTTTATAAAAATTACAGCATGCACCTTTTGATACCGTTTTTTAGAGCAAAGGGCATAACGGATTTTATGGTTGCCTATAAAGTTATTCTCCAGCTCAACAATGATGATATAATATACCGTGCGTGTACTTTCTTGAGAATGGCCATCCATTCACGCTCTTCTATGAATTGGTGATTGCTGGATTAGGTTGTACCACAAGTATTTATTGGTTTTTGTTTTGTTTGTATTTATACTTTGCGCTATGCACATTTGCACTTTTATTTAATGCTGCTAATTGTAACCTATCTGAGATTTAATGACCTGCCCATTTCAAGATGCTCTTCTGCGAAACTTTGCACTTTGTACATTGTCACTTTAACATCATTGACTATATCAAAGATACAGATAATTTAGCAATATTTTACCTGAATATTTTTAACGCTGAGTTTCATTTTTAATGATGATGGACTATGTTTGTGATTATGTGTAATGTTTGTACTTTTATGGATAATGCTCACCCGAATAAAGATTATTCTATTCTATTCTATTCTATTCTAACTAGATGTCTTCGGTTGGCGCTTTGATCTTTAAGCCCCTAGTTTTCACTAAAATGTAGTCATACCTCTGGTTTCACTGATTGGATTTATGATGTTTTACTGTCCAATAATTTATTAAAATGTAACTATTTTTTAACATTGGTGTGTACTATTTCTTGTGTTGTGTTCTCACTTCATTACTGTGTGTGTGCTGCATAAATACTTCACACTTTACCTCTAAGTTAAGCCTGACTGTTTTGTGTCAAGCTACTCTGGGTTAAGCACAGGTTAATTTAGGTACTTTTTGTGGGTCACACTGCAAAGAATTATGGCTGAAACTTCACCAGGGCTCCATCACCAATCAACCTGCAGTCCAACTTCCCACAATTTATCTGTGTTACTTCTTCAACCTGATCTCTTTGTAGATCAGCTACTATAAGTAAGTGTACGCTTCGTCCTACAGGCAATTAAAAAGCCTGGGTAGATTTGGCTGAAAGCTTTTATCTAAAATTAGAATATAGCAAGACAGATTTTAGATGCTAGCGTTTAGCACTGAAATGCACATCATCATACTGTGAACAGAACATGATGACTAAGTACATGTAAAACATTTGTTCTTTGCAGTGTCCAAAAATTATAATAACTCGCAAGATGATTCATGTTATTTTGAGACATCATTGCCTTGCCAATTATGCTATCACTAAGGTTAAGAGGAGAGGATCACTTTTATTTAATCTCAGCTAATCTACAATTCTGATATTGGACCTTCAAAAAAGATACAATAAGATCACATTTTTTTCTGAAAATATCTCTGGGAACAGTAAGCAGGAAAACCATCCAACAGACAGAAAAAATGCTTTTGGAAATCGGAGCTGTTTTGAATTTAGGATTGCCAAACAGAAGCAAAATCTTCTGCAAATTCATGTTTAGATGTGGATATTGCAGGCTTGTGAGACTGAATGAGTATTTACTCTCATGAAGACGAATGTTTGATAAAGACATCAAAACAATTATGCACTCAACAAGACAATGCATTTCCAAAATTTGATGGTGCAATGAGGCACCCAGGATCGGTTTGCGCAAACTTGAACAATGTAGCATACAGCAGAGCATGACTTTTACCAAATCACTACGAAACAGCCCCTCTATTTGTATAAGATGCAGTAACCATCAATGGCATAGATAGGTCTCTTTTTTGCTTTAAAGTCAAATTGGCTGGTGGTGAAAAACGGTTAGTTCTCAATTCTGTGGGAGACAGAGAGAGATCTAAATTTGACAATTTTATCACATCAGACAATTTCCTTGGGTTGGAAGAAAATGAAGTGTAGATGTGTGAAAGTCAAAAGATGTTAAAAACAAAATGGCTGGCTTCAGGTTCCTATCCTCTGGTTCTAAAGGGGTGATTGGCCATAGAGTGGACATAATGGACAGGAAGAGAAATTTTTGAGAAGAGATTTTTGGTGGGCAGCCTTTCCTTCTCATTGTCATACTACAGATAAGTAATCCATTTTTCCCTGATCACTCCCATTTCTTGACTGATGCTGGTGGATATTGAAAGTTCCTTAGTCTTAGGGCTACCAAGAGTAGGGTGCATTGTTGTAAAAAGCAGGGACAATATGAAATATGTTTTAAATGCCCTGGTAGGGAAAATCAGCCAATAGTAGTTTTTCCCTATTGGAGTGCTACTAGTCCAATAGCCTAACATGGAAAAGCTTTATTAAACACAATAAAGGGCCTTAATATGACTACTGTGGCCAATAGGAATGCCATAGTCATGGTAGCGGTCCAACCACCGCCACATTGTGGGACTGCCAGTATTACAAGTGAGGCTGTTGACTCCCCACTGAACTGTTGCTCCCGCCATGGATCAAGGATTGTGTGGCAGTCTAGCAGCAGTTTGAGGCCAAAATATGCTTGTGATGCCTGAATGACTTACTTGTGCCTCTGTGAATGGGGGTACATGCAGGGGGAAACATGTTGAGCCCCCCTGTAGTTTTGGACTCCCAGTTCCTGCACAGGAAGGAATGCACAACATAGCGCATTCCTTCCAGTGCAGGAATGTGCACTGGCGTTCCAGCGGCGGTGCTGTTTAAGGCTCACAATGAGCCTTTAAACAGCACTGTCACTGGACCACCAATACGCCAGCCCACCAGACCACAAAATTACTTGTAATCCGATGGGTCAGCAGTGTTGAGTTTTGGCGGTCCTGGAGTGGAGCGATGGTGTTCCGGCCACTACAGGACTGCCAAAACTCATAATAAGGGCCAACGTCTATTCTTGTTTGGGAGAAAACATACAATTTCATACAAAGTGTCACAATAATGGTTACAATAAATCCAACAACCTGCCTGGATTGAATATATTATAACTATTTCAGGAAAGTAGTTTTAGAAATTACTATCCTGAGATTACCTAAGGCAAACCTGTGGCAGCCTCTTTGGATTGGTAAGCCATTGACAGCCTGAGCCAAGATGCTCTCTCAGTAAGTGTGAAAAGGCTGAAACAATATAGCCATTTGGTGTGAGGAGATTTGTGTCCTGAAGAAGCCAGGGAGAGGAAGGGTGCTGGGGAGATAATCTGGACTTCAAAGGCAGTAGAACAGATGTCACAGGACTCAAGCCACCCAGTGAAGAAGTTGAAGACCACGTAGTGCAGAATAAGTCGGTTATTAAGATGCAGGTAATGAAAGATCTCATCCACAGCAGACATAGGCATCAACTGTCTCAGTAAAGGATTACATCAGAACATTCACAAGCATGCATCATAACATTCTACCACTTAACATTATACTACAACTATTACATTGAAGAGAAGGATACCACACACCTTCCCCTGGAACCCAAAAAACCCCAAAAATCACAAACATAAAACTGTTCAGAATTACTGTAAGAAACCAAAAGATTATTTCAAAACATAATCAGGAAGAGCTGCAGGAACTCTAGTCATACGAGCACTTTTCCTAACAGGAGTGTGAACTACAGTCTGACCACAGTTGTTGAAAGAATTAGGAGAATTGCTTGTGCTTTTCGATTGACTTTTTTTTTATGCCAAATCAGAAACAGGAGCAACACGATTCAAATTCCATATGCGTCCATCATTTAGTTTAATAGCATTACAAAAGAGTTTAGTAACATGAAAAGAAGGGGAGAACTTTGTCCCAGAGGACTTAAGAGGGAGACGAACCCTCACCCGATCACCAACAGAATCATTTGTGTGAGCAACAGCATGTCTGATGTCAAAGTTCACTTTCCTATTTGTAGACTTAACAAGACGTCTGCATATGACACGATGTTGAGTCCGTAGGTTCTGACGATGGGGGCAAGTAGAGCCATGTAGACGTTGAAGAGCGTCGGGCTGAGGGAGGAGCCCTGTGGGACTCCGCAGGTGATCGGTGTGGGGTCTGAGAGGAAAGGGGGGAGTCTGACCCGCTGCGTCCTGCCGGACAGGAAGGAGCAGATCCAGTCGAGGGCCTTGTCCTGGATTCCTGCATCGTAGAGTCTGCGTATTAGGGTGCGGTGGGAGACTGTGTCGAACGCCGCTGATAGGTCGAGGAGGATGAGGGCTACTGTTTCTCCTTTGTCCAGTAAGGTGCGGATGTCGTCTGTTGCGGCGAGGATGGCGGTTTCCGTACTGTGCTTTTTTCTGAAGCCGGATTGGGAGGAGTTGAGGATGTTGTGTTCTTCAATGAATGTGGCGAGTTGGCTGTTGATGGCTTTCTCGATGACTTTCGCTGGGAACGGGAGCAGGGAGATGGGTCTGTATTTTTTGAGGTCGGTGGGGTCCGCTGAGGGTTTCTTTAGGAGGGGGTTGACCTCGGCCTGTTTCCAGTCGTAGGGGAACGAGGCGGTCGCCAGGGAGCGGTTGATGGTTTGGCGGAGCATGGGTGCGATGGTGTTGGCGGCTCTGTTGAAGATGTGGTGGGGGCAGGGGTCCGTGGGGGCCCCTGAGTGGATTGACTTCATTGTCTTCAGTGTGTCTTCGGTGGTGAGGGCTGTCCAGTCATCAATCGCTGGTTTCTGGGTGTCGGGGGTGGTTGGTGAGGGTTCAGTGTGTTGGTTGTCTTCGTCGAAGTTGTCGTAGATGCTCTTGATTTTGTGGTGGAAAAAGATGCTGAGTTTGTCGCAGAGGTCTTGTGAGGGAGGGATGTCGGTAGACTCGCTGGTGGGTTGGGCGAACTCCTTGATGATGCTGAAGAGTTCCTTGCTGTTGTGTGCGTGGGTGGAGATTCTGTCTTCAATCGCTTTTTTCCTCGTTTCTCTGATGAGTTGATGGTGGGTGTTGGTGGCGGCTCTGAAGTTGTTGTGGGCTTCTGTGGATTTGGTGTTTCTCCAGGCCTTTTCAAGGCGGCGGCATGTGCGCCTGGACTCTCGAAGTTCGGTGGTAAACCATCTGGCTTTCTTGGCACGGGTATTTTTTTTCTTGAGGGGGGCTATGGTGTTGGTGCTGTCCGAGATGCATCTATGCAGGGTTCGGGCTGCGGTGTTGGGGTCGTCGTTTTCCGCGATGGTTGGGGTGGAGTTGTTGAGTGAGGAGGTGAGCTGGTCATCAGTGATTTTGGTCCAGTTTCTTTGTGGAAGCAGGTGCTGGTGTCTGTGGATGGTGGGTGTTCTGAAGGTGAAGTGGACGCAACGATGGTCGGTCCATGGGAGTTTGGTGGTGTGGCTGAAGGTGATGGAGCTTCCTGTAGTGAAGAGGGGGTCGAGGGTGTGTCCTGCTGAGTGCGTGGGCTCGGTCACGATCTGGCGGAGTCCAATGTTGTGGAGGTTGTCCAGGAGGGATGTGGTGTTGGGGTCCAGTTGATTGTCGAGGTGGAAGTTGAGGTCTCCCAGCAGGGTGTAGTTGGTGGATGCGATGGCCTGCGGGGAGATAATGTCCGTGATGGAGTTGGCGAAGGGTCCGCGGGGTCCAGGGGGTCGGTAGATGAGGGTTCCTCGGAGGGTGGCGGTGGGGCTGGCCAGTATCTTGAAGTGAAGGTGTTCCATCAGTTCTGTGGACTCTTCAGGGAGTGTGCTCAGGCGGAGGCTGGATTTGTGGACGATGGCGATTCCTCCTCCTGGGTGGATGGGGCGGTCCTTCCTGGAGATCTTGTATCCTTGGGGGATGGCGATGGCGATGTCCGGTCCCGAGGTGGTGTTGGTCCAGGTTTCGGTGAAGAATGCTACGTCTGGGGTGGTGCTGTCGAGGAGGTCCCAGATTTCTGTTGCGTGTTTGTGGAGGGATCAGACGTTGAGGAGGATGCATTGCAGGGTTTTCGGTTCGGTTGTGTTCTTGTGGGCGGGTTGTGCTGGATCCGTGTTCTTGGCGGTGCTGCAGGTGTGCCGGCAGCGGTGACAGCTGAAGGGTCCATGGGTGTCGGCTGGTGATGCTAGCTTGCAGTTGTTGTTGCAGCCTGGGTTGAGTGCGTGGAGTGCTGCTGGGTCGTAGCGTTGGCGGGGCGAAGGTCCACGGTTCCTGGTGCTGGTTGCGGTTGCGGACGGGTCGCAGACGGGCGCAGACGTGGTTGCCTTTGACGCGCCTTCGGTGCACCGCCATTAAGTAGGGGTCGGGGAGGGCTGGACAGCTGGGAGGGGGGAGGGGAGCTGAATTTGGCCGGTCGTGCTGGGGGGGAGGGGCCGCGGGGGCAGCAGCGGCGGGGAAAGGTGAAGGGAGGAAAGAAGGGATAAAGAAAAAAGGGAAAATAAGCAGAAATAAGGCACAAAAGAGCAGAGATGCAGAAAAGAGCAGAAAGCTGAAAGATAGAAAGGGTAAAAAAACGAGTGAAAACGAGTGAAGGAGCAGAGGGAGAGAAAGGGAAAATGGGCAGAAATAAGGCACAAAAGAGCAGAGGTGCAGAAAGGTGAAAGATAGAAAGGGGAAAAAAACTAGTGAAAACGAGTGAAGGAGCAGAGGGAGAGAAAGGGAGAATGGGCAGAAATAAGCCGCAAAAGAGCAGAGGTGCAGAAAGGTGAAAGATAGAAAGGGGAGAAAACGAGTGAAGGAGCAGAAAGAAAGAAAGGAGACAGAGGTCCACTGGACCACCAGGGATGAGGCGCAGGGAAACCTGCGGGTGGAGGAGGGCCTCGATCACCAACACTGAAGAGTGCAGGGGCAGGGGCACCTCACTTAATGGTGGAGCTGCGAGGGTGGGAGAGCAATTTCACTGACAATGAGTCAGTGGTCTTGCTCGCCTGTCCCCGCAGTGGCCGCCATTAAGTAGGGGTCGGGGAGGGCTGGACAGCTGGGAGGGGAGCTGGATTGAGCCGGTCGTGCTGGGGGGGAGGGGCCGCGGGGGCAGCAGCGGCAGGGAAAGGTAAAGGGAGGAAAGAAGGGATAAAGAAAAAAGGGAAAATAAGCAGAAATAAGGCACAAAAGAGCAGAGATGCAGAAAAGAGCAGAAAGGTGAAAGATAGAAAGGGTAAAAAAACGAGTGAAAACGAGTGAAGGAGCAGAGGGAGAGAAAGGGAAAATGGGCAGAAATAAGGCACAAAAGAGCAGAGGTGCAGAAAGGTGAAAGATAGAAAGGGGAAAAAACGAGTGAAAACGAGTGAAGGAGCAGAGGGAGAGAAAGGGAGAATGGGCAGAAATAAGGCACAAAAGAGCAGAGGTGCAGAAAGGTGAAAGATAGAAAGGGGAGAAAAACGAGTGAAGGAGCAGAAAGAAAGAAAGGAGACAGAGGTCCACTGGACCACCAGGGATGAGGCGCAGGGAAACCTGCGGGTGGAGGAGGGCCTCGATCACCAACACTGAAGAGTGCAGGGGCACCTCACTTAATGGTGGAGCTGCGAGGGTGGGAGAGCAATTTCACTGACAATGAGTCAGTGGTCTTGCTCGCCTGTCCCCGCAGTGGCCGCCATTAAGTAGGGGTCGGGGAGGGCTGGACAGCTGGGAGGCGGGGAGGGGAGCTGGATTGGGCCGGTCGTGCTGGGGGGGGGGGGCGCGGGGGCAGCAGCCGCGGGGAAAGGTAAAGGGAGGAAAGAAGGGATAAAGAAAAAAGGGAAAATAAGCAGAAATAAGGCACAAAAGAGCAGAGATGCAGAAAAGAGCAGAAAGGTGAAAGATAGAAAGGGTAAAAAAACGAGTGAAAACGAGTGAAGGAGCAGAGGGAGAGAAAGGGAAAATGGGCAGAAATAAGGCACAAAAGAGCAGAGGTGCAGAAAGGTGAAAGATAGAAAGGGGAAAAAAACGAGTGAAAACGAGTGAAGGAGCAGAGGGAGAGAAAGGGAGAATGGGCAGAAATAAGGTGCAAAAGAGCAGAGGTGCAGAAAGGTGAAAGATAGAAAGGGGAGAAAAACGAGTGAAGGAGCAGAAAGAAAGAAAGGAGACAGACGTCCACTGGACCAGCAGGGAGGAGGCGCAGGGAAACCTGCGGGTGGAGGAGGGCCTCGATCACCAACACTGAAGAGTGCAGGGGCACCTCACTTAATGGTGGAGCTGCGAGGGTGGGAGAGCAATTTCACTGACAATGAGTCATGGCTCCACTTGCCCCCATCGTCAGAACCTACGGACTCAACATCGTGTCATATGCAGACGACACCCAGCTCATCCTCTCCCTATCCAACGAGCCCAACACCGCCAGACGCAACTTTCGAGAAGGCATGGAAGCCGTCGCCAAATGGATGAAAAACAGCTGCCTTCAACTAAACACCAACAAAACAGAAGTACTCATCAAGGGCCCAAACCCGGACGCCTGGAGCGACACCTGGTGGCCCACCGCCCTCGGAAACCCGCCAACCCCCACAGACCACGCACGCAACCTGGGAATCATCCTGGACTCCGAGCTCAAAATGGACCGCCAGATCAACTCTGTCTCATCTTCCTGCTTCCACACCCTCCGCCTCCTTCGTAAGACATTCAAATGGATCCCCCTCGAACACCGAAAGACAGTCACTCACGCCCTGGTCACCAGCAGACTCGACTACGGCAACGCACTCTACGCCGGAATAAACAAAAACCTCATCCGCAAGCTACAGAACATCCAGAACGCCGCCGCAAGACTGGTCCTCAACCTGCCAAAACACTGCCACATCTCCCAGCACCTGCGCACACTCCACTGGCTCCCCGTCGAGGCGAGAATCACCTTTAAGATGCTCATCCACGCACACAAGGCCCTCCATGGCACCGGACCAGCATACCTGAACAGCCGACTCAAATTCCACGCACCTCAAAGGACCCTACGATCAGCCCAGCTTTCCTACGCCGTGGTCCCCCGCACCAGAAAGACCAGATCGGGAGGCCGCTCCTTCTCCTTCCTCGCGGCCAAAGCATGGAACGCCCTTCCGCTCCACCTCAGACAGACAACATCGCTCTCCATCTTTGCAAGAAACCTCAAAACCTGGCTCTTCGACCGACCCCCTCCTTGATGGAATGGAACCTGCACCCCCCCACCCCCCCCCACCCCTAGCGCCTTGAGACCCTTACGGGTGAGTAGTCGCGCTTTAACAAACTCCTGATTGATTGATTGAACATGTTGTTTGAGCAAACCCAAACCTTTGTCAGAGTTCTTAGTCTCAACACCTAAGTTCCTCATCCAAGATTGGAACATGTACGTGTACGGTGTGCGACCTCTAAATAATACAAAAGGTATCTCACTAGTGGTGGAATGCGGTGTGATTCTATAAACCGTACCTCTTTCAAACAAATTCGCTTTCCAATCAGTGCCTTGATCTTTCAATACTCGAATACATTCCCTAAGTACCCGGTTGAATCTCTCTACCATTCCGTTGCATTCTGGATGATAGAGAGAGCAACGCTTATGTTTGATGCCCTTATTGGTTAGGAAGTCCTCCATCTCCCTTGCCACCAATTGGACTCCATTATCTGTAAGGATTGTTTCAGGAAAACCCTCCCTACAGAAAATGTCTTGTAGAAACTTGGTAATATCCTTGGTTTCGATGCTTTGAGTGACTTTAACCTCGGGCCATCTGGAGAACATGTCAATCAGGACCAATATATAGAATTGACCACTTTTGTTAGAAACTGGCCCTAGAATATCTAGCGCTACATCTTGCCAACACCGTACAGGGGCATCTCTAATAATCATAGGCTGTATTCTAGTCTTACAAACTTTGTCTGAAGTACTGCACTCAACACAATCTCTTATCATACGCTCAACAAGGATATCTATGCCTGGCCACCAGAAATGTAAGCGCACCCTTTTTTTGTCTTCGATATGCCCTGATGTCCTTGATGAGCTAACTGGAGAATCTTCAATCTAATAGGAGAAGGAAGAACAAGTCTGGTGCCCCTCCAAAGTAAATCCTCCCTCACAGAAAGCTCATCTTTTACATTCCAAAATTTCTTAGCATTCTCATTCAAGTTCCTAAGACTAGGCCAACCTATGCAAACTAAATTACAAATTTCTTGTAAGTCCGCATCCTTACTCATAGCATCTCTCCATTCAGTTTCCGGAACAACCCCTTCAACAATTTCACACACCTTAAACTCATCCACCTCCCATGAATCGTCAGAGAACAAAGGAGTTTGGGCATCATGCTCAGGTATCAACCAGGAAAGGCAGTCAGCCACTTTGTTATTGACGCCAGGTATATACTTCACTTCAAACTCAAAATCCTGGAGAGCTATAACCCATTTACAAATACGAGAAGAAATAGCATCAAGGCTTTTTTTTACAAAAGACATCTTTCAAAGGTTTGTGGTCCGTGTGGACCGTGAAAGGATTTCCCCAAAGAAATTTTTCTAGCTTCTTGATGGCCCAAAAAATGCAAAAGGCATCCTTCTCGATTACTGAATAAAGCAATTCAGGACCAACCAAAGACCTTGAGAGAAACAAGATGGTAACCTCTTTCCAATCCCTCATTTGTTTGAGAACAGCACCCAGGCCCCGAGAACTTGTACCAGTGACTAGTATTGAGCCAAAGGAAATATCAAAACTCTGTAGAGACGGAGCCAGGTTCAGATCCCGCTTCACATGCTCATACTCCTTTTGGCACTCTTGAGACCATGTAAGTTTTACTCCTTTTTTAAAAGAGATCTCATGTTAACAGTTTTGCATGCAAAACGTGGTATAAATTTATTATAATATCCTGCCATACCTAAGAAGGTAACTAGCTCTTCTCTAGACTTTGGTGTGGCAAGATTACATATCGTTTTTACCAACTTATCTTTAGGTTTAACCCCACCAGGTGTCAAACAGTGACCCAGATAATCAATTTCAGTAAGGTTGAATCTACACTTGTTTTCTCTGAGTGTCAAACCTCTGTCAGCAAAACGCTCAAGAACGGACTTAACCCTAATATTGTGTTCTTTTTGAGACGATCTATACACCAGCACATCATCTTGGTAAATCTTAACTCCATTGATCCCCTTTAGGTCGTCCTCCATGTCCCCTTGAAACACTGAGGCCGCAGAAATTAATCCAAAGGGTAAACATGTGAATTTATATGTACCAAAGGGGGTTATAAAGGATGTAAAATCCATGGACTTCTCATCAATCTTCACCTGATGATATGCTGCCCTGAGGTCAAGGGTAGAAAACATACAGGCATCACCAAGTTGAGTTAACATGGTGTTGATGTTGGGTAGAGGATACCTATCTGCTACAATCTCCCTGTTGAGAGCCCGAAGGTCCACACAAAAACGAATTTCACCTGAAGGCTTTCATGCTAAAACAACTGGAGCTACCCACTCACTTGCTTCAGTCTCGACAATGATACCCTCCTTCTTGAGTTTTTCCAATTCTAAGCGCATGGGTTCCTGCATGGCTAAAGGCACATTACGTACTTTGCATGCAATGGGAATCGCATCTGCTTTCGAAGTGATGTTGTGGACATAGCCTGAAAGACAACCCATTTTATCACTAAAGACCTGTTTGAATTCAGCACGCCAATCAGGATGAGAATCTCCAGAAGTATTGGAGTTCAAGACGTTAGGATCAACAAATGAATCTTTGTTTGGTGAAAGGGAAGATGATAAATCTTCCCCAGTGTTATGCGAATTTGAGTCAGATCTAATGTCTCTCAGGACAATACAGGGATTCCCACCAGGAACTTTGGAGACACCCAAATCGGCTCGGTGGAACCAACTGAGTATGCTATCCCCCCTGCAAGAGATGTAGATTTTACCCGCAGTGAGTCTCCCTTTATAGTCAATGTGACCATTGAAATAACCAAAAAGTTTGATCGGTTGTTCCCCGTTGGCTAACGGTCTTATATCAGGCTTGAATACTTTCACATCTCCAAGAAGATTCTTGTCAAAGAAAGCTTTAGGTATATGGGTAATTTTTGCCCCGGAGTCAAAAAGCATTTTAACTTCACAATTATCAATGGAAACATTATCCACTGCCCCTTTACACTTTTTATCACATGACAAAGAAATTTCCCCACAATTTAATGTGTCAGAATCAGAATCAGAATCTTCATCAATTGATACCTCTTTAACACGTCTATTCTTCTTATTAATTTGCGACCTGCAAGCTTTTGTATAATGCCCAATCTTGCCACAAATCATACATTTTGATGACAAAGCTGGACATGACATATCATTGGCAAGATGATCAGAGGCATTACAACGGAAACATTTAATTCCAGAACCAGTTGTGGGTATAAAAAAATTGGAGGAAAAAGCAGTGGAATTAGGCTGTTTCTTAGTAAACTTGGAAGTTGGTTTAGAAGTTGGTTTCTCAACAGATTTCTTTTTAGTAACATAAAGAACTTTTTCTTCAGGGATGGCTTGCTCTTTCTTAACACCTTGGCTGCTAGGCGTTTTCCCCCTCCTGTGCTGAAAATTACCATTTTGCTGGTGTCATGACGAGCTCAGCTCGTCATCAGCACAGCTCAACTGTGCATCATGACGAGCTGAGCTCATCATGAGCATCGAAAGGGTTAAAAACTTCTACACAGGCAAGAGAATGTTCCAACCTCTTGGCTATGGTGATTACCTAATTCAAATCCGGATCATCCTTCTGCCAGAGTTCGTCCTTAACCTTCTCTAAATTGCACCCTAGCATGAACTGGTCACGTATTCTCTCTTCTAAGGCGCCCTCAAATTTATAAGTAGAGGCTAGTTTGCGCAAAACAGTGACATACTTTTCGACAGACTCCTCCTCTTTTTGTGTATGCCTGCCAAAATGATACCTTTCTAAGATGGAACTAACTTTTGGAAGGTAGTGTTTGTCAAGCTTTTTAAGATTTACTTCAAATTAATTGAGATTGTTAGACTCCTCAGCAGTCAAATCAGGGAGATGTTCAAAAACTTCTAGCCCTTCGGAACCCAAACAGTGCATTAATAAGGCAGACTTTCTTTCTGCAGAAAGAGATGTTCCACACACTCTTGCGTAATTAAGAAACACCTTTTTCCACTTTGACCAGCGAATGGGAGGATCGCCAGGTTTTGAGAGAAAGAAAGGGGCAGCAGTGACGTTCTGCATTGCTAAAATAGAAGTAAGTTGGAACTAAGCAATAAAAACCTAGGAGAAATGTTCTAGAAATGCAAATTTGTAGTGTGTCAGCAAAAGGTAGGTAAGGTATGACACACCCTATATCCCCCTTTTTTTTTTAAGAATACACTGTGTGTAAAGATATGTAGACACCCTATATCTTATATTTAAAATGCACTTTATGTAAAGCTGTGTGCCAGTGAGGAGAAAGTTGGCATGAAATGACACACAAAGGAAATAAAAGAATTTGTGTGTGTCAGCGAAGTACAATAAGGAAGCAATCAATAAATGAGATACAAATCAGTAAAGCAATCAATAAATGAGATACAAATCAGTCAAGTAAAAATATATTGAGAACCTTAAGCTGTGTGCATCAGCATGTTGTAGCTCCCTTGAAAAAGCTGAGTGTGTCAGCGAAGATACACACGTAGAAGAGACACACATGTGAAGTATAAAACCAACCTGAAACAAAGAAGTCATACGTGCTTAACAAAATCGTGCACGTTTAAAGAAAAGAAGTTGAGTTTTCACGTAGAGAAGATATTTCATTTATGTTCTCCAGAAGAAATGTCAGAGTTAAAAGATTTTAGCTGACAGTCGATTTAAATTCTGGAAAAAAAAAACATCCGTAAATGTCCCAAAACGCTGGTTAAAGTCGCGCTGCAAGTGCTTATAACCTTGATGAGCTCCATCGATGGGAAGCGCCTTACACAACACAGGCAGACGTCATGTTGAAACAGGAGCGGTTGCTGCGCAACAGTGACAAACCAAGCTAGGTTGAAGTACGTAGCGTTGCCAAGCGTTGTCAAGGAGAAAGCTTGGTTGACGTAGTGCGCAGAAGCTGCGTGATGACAGAAGAGGACAAGACAGATGAGCACGAGTGAAAACTGGAAGCGCGAGTCCGTAGTAAGTGACTGATCTTCGATTTTCAAAAAATGCCAAAGTGAAGCGTAACGGCAGTAAAGTTGAAATAATGCCGTAAAGTCAAAGTTTAAAGAAATGAATCACAGTTAATGTCCCCGACTCAGAGAGGCTTCTTAACAGGCAATATGTTGATTAAATGTTTATTTCCCTTCAGAGAGCAAGTCAAAAGCGTAATGGCAGTGAAGTTAAAATAATGTCGTAGAGTCAGAGTTTGAAGCCGCAAAATGCAGGTAATGTCGCGGACTCAGAGAGGCTTTTACAAGGCAATGTATCAATTAAATGCTCATTTCCCTGCAGGGAGCAAGACCATTGCGCACAGGGCATGCGAGGAAGATCCACAAGGAATAGATTAGTGTTTGTTATAGAGAAGAAAGTGGATCCTTCATTTCGCTTAAGCCTTGGTTTATTGAAACTGCAGCGCAAAATACCTTGTTGCCCAAAAGAGTCAGTGTTGAGATCTTTTCCAAATCTGCACAAAATATGATGGTCTTGAAACTTGAACATATGATGAATCTTCACCAGTCCTCGTCGCCAGTGTGAAGAAGTTGAAGACCATGTAGTGCAGGATAAGTTGTTTATTAAGATGCAGGTAATGAAAGATCTCATCCACAGCAGACATAGGCATCAACTGTCTCAGTAAAGGATTACATCAGAACATTCACAAGCATGCATCATAACATTCTACCACTTAACATTCTACTACAACTATTACATTGTAGAGAAGGATATCACACACCCCACTTCCTTAATCCCCCAGCCAGATAGCCCCCCCCCCTCCCATAATTAGACCAGGAGATGGATTGGAGGGCGAGTGTAGTGAGTTGTTAGCCTAACCTTTGGTTTAGGTTACACAGACACACACACCAAGGAAAGCTTTTCTTGATTTAGATTTTTGTAAAAACAGTGCATTCTGGGTCTGAAATGTGCCACAGTTTGCTAAAATTGGTCATAGCAAGTTGAGAAAACATTACCTCTACCAGCACAGAATGGAGGATAAATATGGGGAGCTAGAGGAGCTCCTCAGAACACTGCCTGGAACAAAAGAAAAAGGCTGACCAGTTGCAGTTGGATTTTTCCTTGACTATGCAGGTGAATTGCCGGAAATTAAGTCCAAACCCTCAAGAGGCAATCAAGAGTTTCTAATCCCTTGGACTGAGCTAGTGGACATTTATTTTTCCCAAAGGAACCAAGGAAATACTAGGGGCCCGATGTAGGTCTCCCAATACCGGTTGGTAACGGCCGATTTCGCCCGTTACCGACCGGTATTTGGCTTTTGACATGTAGGTGGCTCTGAATCTACAGAATCGGTATATTTACCGATTCGGTAAATTTACCGCTTCAGTATTTTTCCGAATCGGTAAATATACCGATTCTGTAAATCCATATGTAGGTGGCACACTTTGCAGTGCCACAGGCCCTTAGGAATTCTTAATTTACCACCCAATCCTATTGGGTGGTAAAATACCGAATACCAGTGTACATGTAGGGCATGTATGTGTGCTACATGGCACACAAGCCTGCAATTGGGGTGCTACAGGGTGTCAAAGTGACACCCCGTTCCCCCTGCCAGGATTCAGTATTTACCGAATCGGTAAATACCGATTCAGTATTTCCCATTGATTCCTATGGGCTTCAAGGCCCGTAGGAATCAATGGGAAATACCGATTCTTCATTTACCGATTCGGTAAATACCGAATCTTACAGAATCGGTAATTGAAAAAGAAAGATTACCTACATCTGCCTACTTCCAATTTACCTACTCTTAAATACCGAATCGGTATGATTCGGTATTTAAGAGTAGGTAAATCGGAATTACCTACATCTGGCCCTAGATCTGCCAAGATCTGCAAAGAAAGAAACTTTCTAAAAAAGGTTTACAGGAAAGTTCAGGGAGGATGCAAGCTCAAATTCTAGAGCCAAGCCAACGTTTTCGACTTGCAAATTGGCCTGACCGAGCTGGCTTGTACCTCTGAAAGTTCTGGAGTTCCTCGCTGTTGAGGACAAAGTCTTCCAGGAACTCATCGAGGCTTTGCGCTACAGAAGGCTGTTGTCGTCAGATCGAACTTCGGATCTGAGAAGCCTGAGGACTCGCCGGAGAGCCTGTCAACAAGAGAAAAGTTACAAGAAAAAGACTAAGGGCCACATTTATAAGAAACTGGCATAGGGCAGCACTGTAAGTCTTCTTGCTACTCTGCCCTACGCCAATGTGAAAAGGCAGGAATGCACCATATTTATGAAATACAGTGTATTCCTGTCCTTTTTCCCATGTGCTGACACACAATTTGCTGCCTAGTGCAAATGTAGGGACCCCTGCACCATGGTGCAAGGGTGCCTGCATTGCAGGCAGAAATGTGTTTGTGCAGGAAGGAGCCCCTACATGCAGAAAAACAATCCTGCATGCAATGCAATCCAGAGAGGTGTTTTCCTCTGTCTATTTGTGATGTGGGATGCAGCACACATAGAGGAAAAAGCAAGGAGAAATAATAACATTTCTCCTCATACACCTGCTCTGGAGAAGCATAAGGCTTTGATGGTGCCCCAGGTTTACGTGATTAAGTAAATTTGGGGCAGACTGAAAATCCCACTGGAACGTCACCTTGACACTAAGTAAAGTGACCCAACAGCTTGCGCTGCTTTGTCTTAGTCCATATCATTAAGGCCAATAAAATCCAAGCATAGTGGCTTTGCGTCACCTCATAGATATGATTGAGAGGCTTGTGCCCCCAGAGCGGCAAAAAAGTGAAGCTCAGGTGGCTCAAACCACTCATAGAGAAGCTACTAGGCTCGAAAGAAAACTTTTCAACGGGCCCTAGCACTCAGCCTATATGACATGTGCTCCACTGTGGTTGGTCTAAAACTTTGACTTTGTCCCAGCAGAACTAGATTCCTGTGAGTTATGCTTAAAGATTCTGGTACTAGACTGAACAATTATTTATATTGGGGCAGATGTATCAAGATTCCAATTTGCGAATTCAAAATAGCGATTTTTTGCGAATCGCTATTTCGAATTCGCAAAATGAAATGTATGTACAAAATCGCTATTTTTTAGCCATTCCTTGATATTCTTTATATGCGAATTAGCATTTTGCAATTCGCAAATAAGGAATAATTTCCAATGCATTCCTATGGGCCAGGAGGCCCATAGATATGATTGTGAAGTAATTCTCAAATTGCGAATTCGCAATTTGATAATCGCAATTTGAGAATTATTTCAAGGGTGCAGGGGTGTCTGAAAGACACCCTGCTGCACCCCTGAAATGTACATGTGTGTGCATATGGCGCACATACATGCCCTATGGGCATGTGTGTCCTTCACATGCCACCTTAACAAATGACAACTTGTGCTTTTTTTAAAGAATTCGCAAATTACCATCAACAACAAGTTGGTGGTAGTTTGTGATTTCTTAACCAAAATTCGCAAATTGAAATTGCTACATACATAGCATTTAAGGAATCGCAAAAATTGCGATTCCTTAAATACTATGGCAAAATAAGGAATCACATTTTTCTGCAATTCCTTAAATTACGATTTTTTCATGCATTCCAAAACATGCAAAAAGGCCGTTTGTGATTCCCAAAGGCCGAAATTCTGCGAATTTTGTCCTTTGCGAGTCGCAAAAGGCTTGATACATCTGGCCCTTAATCTTTAAAAATTCACATTTCCAATTCCCTACATTGAATTGTTGTCATGTAGGTGTTGGTTTGAAGATTAAAACATTTTCTGTTTTGAGAAATTGTTGTTGGGTTTGAATTGTGTTGTGTCATTTACTTATTGGCTGTTTTGGTGATATTAAATGCTTTACACATACCTGTCTCATAAGTTAAGCTTGACGGCTCGCTTGTCAAGCTACCAAGTGTTGAGCAAGAATTATTTTATTGAGAATTGACTGGAGCTGTAAGTGATTGCGATATTATTAGTAGCTGAAGGTGAAACCCCTCTCCTATTGATAATCCACTTTCCTACAGAGACCCAATTTGAACTTCCAGAAACTGCTTTTGTTTTCTGTCGTTAGGGTTGTGGTTGCTTATCTTGGTATTCACATCCTTGGTTAGTATCAATATAAACATTTTATTTGTATCTTTCCAATAAATATTCCTAGGGAAATAAGGAAATAGAAATGTGGTGGGTGAAATGAGTGATTTCATCTCTCTCATTTAAGTCCATTGTTTTTTGCCTACCATGCCACCACTGAGAGCAGGTAGCCACATGCAAATTACCCTTTGTCTTGGTCTAATAGAAACAGTCCATCCTGAACTGCCAGGTCAGGTTCCCTTTGAATGAGAACAACTGAACTGGAAAACAACAACTCCAGATTGGTTTGGCCTATTTTGACCTCGCCACTATGTGTCAATTTGGACATATTGATGTGATCTTTGCATTTTCTGAATATTTACCCCCCAGTGCATTTGAATATTCATGCGTCTAAGTATATAGTTTTTATTTGCAAATGTGTGCTGCATTTAACTGTTCCCATGAGGCACAGGGTCGAGGCTGATTTGCATATAGCCATTGTCTGACCTAGGGTGGTGTGGAGTGCAAAAAAACGATGGATTTAGGCCCAGATCTTTGTACTGGGGTGAATGTAAGACATTGTTCTGCATTCTGTCCATCAACTGTGTTTTTTTCATTTAATATTGATTGCACATATGTACATTATAGCATTTGATTATTATAGTTAGATACTGCATCAATTAGTCAAATATATGTAATCATATGTTTATAATGTGTGATAGAATTCATATGCTACTTCTTGTATCACAAGACAATGGGCCTGAATCACAAAAGTAATCTGAGACAAAATCCTAACTTTATGACTTTGGGTATTCACAAAGGGCATTTAGGTGTACTAAAGTTAGGATTTTGGCTCAGTTAAATTTACGTTTTGGTCTTAAGTTAAACGTAAGACAAACTTAAGTTTAAGTGAGAAAAAATCCTAACTTCAGATCATTCCCCTGGTCTTTTCAAAATAATCATAACTGTTTATTAAACCCGCTAAACATATGTAGTACAAAGAGAGAATCCTAAGCTTTCTATGAGCCTTGTGTGAGGTCTATTGCAAAAATCCTTAACAAAGGCCACTCGCTCCTCCGAGCCATCAGGTTCTTATGAGTTCAGAACTCCTACGACTGAGACAGAGAGTGGTCTTCTCCACTTACATAAGCTAACTTACACAATTCCATTGTTCAGCTAACATATGTGGGCTAGAGGATATCTGCAAAAACATAGACAGCTGCTTTCGGTGCACAGGAAGTTTTTGATACAATGAATTACCATCACAATGTTATGATTCTTCTTCATATTTTGTTTATTGATCATTTTCATTGCCACAGCTGTATTTATCTTTATAGCTGAATCTAGATAAGGGGATTAATTGTAATAAAGTCTTAAAAACGTGTCTTGTGGATTTACTGGGTGGTTCCTGAGTGGAGAAAAGAGTTTCAGACCTCAGTGATAAACAAAATAAATCCTGTAGACTCACGGGATTGAACATTTCACAGGAATCACAGCAATCTTGTGGTACAACGCAGAGTAGGTGATGTTGTAGTTTTTGAAATTGAAATGAGTTGTAGTGTACAGGCCACTAAAAGCCATGTTAACAGCAAACCCTATGATAATGAGTTTTTGGTAGCTGTCCCAAGAATATATGTTTCTGTTTGGGTTAACCTTGTCAAAGTGGTAATGCCGAATATCTTCAAAGATACTCTTTCACCTGCCTACTTGATGTTTGATAGTTGTAAAGCTTCGATGTGTGCCAATCTGATGCTGGGTGACACTTTCATTCTCTTTACAAGTAAAATAGAGGCCATATGACAAATTTTTACCTCTCTGCATTGTCGCTCATGAGACAGAAGGAGTCTTTGTTGTGGGTAAGTTTGATCCTAAAATCGATACCATTGATAAGCAGCTTATTTGGGGGAAAAAGGTCGAAAAGTGTACGGTTGAAGAATTCAAACTGTTTACCTCCAGATGCAAAGCTAGCTCTCATTACAAAACCTTTCCTGGATCCCTCCAGCTCCTTGTCTTAGAAATGGGCATGTGTCAATGCAGAAGAGCCCTGCTGAAAGCTAGGTGCCCAGGGCATAGCAGTTGTAATTGAGAATACGCTTGATGTAGCTTCCGTAGATGTACATGTTATCACTTTGTGTGATGAAGCATTCACAAAGGGAAATGTCTACTTGGTTAAACATGGGAAGTGACAATCACCACTTTAGTATCATCATCTATGTTGGTTCCATTTGCTTCAGTTAATTTAGAGACCAGATGTAGTATAGGAGTGTTGAGATCCAGATACATGGCTGTAGACCCTGACACAAAAAACTCCATCAGAATGAATGGAGTTAAAGCAGATAGAGGTGAGACTTTCATGACAAAAGGTACTTTCAATGCTGGTCTGCTTTGGTTTAAGGGAAAATAGGTCTAGCTCATATTTGACTCATTTTCTGGAGGTGCAATGTATGAAGGGCATGGCTGCTGTTGTTGAGTTTAAAGAAAGATTTCCTCTGGCTTTTGTATTCTTGTTCTTTTAGTCTCTCTTCTGGGTTTTGGACATTTTTTGTTTAGAGACTTTTAAGCATGTATACTTTTTCATAGGGCTTGGACGGATCCCTCCGCCTTGATGCTTTTTGTTTCCTTGCAACATTTGTGTTACACATGTACACAAGCCCAACTCCTTCTTGGGGCAGTTTGTTCATTTGCTCAGTTACTGCCAACTTCACAGACCCTACCACATCCTGGACAATGTTTGCGGAGGCTGCTTTTACGTGGGGTTTTGCGATTTGAAAACCTCTTTTTCAAGGTTGGAAGGTAAGGTGATATAAAATGACTCTATCTCCATATTTCTGTTTCGCCTTCTTCTGCAGAGAGTTCTATACTCACACAGTCATTAGAGAGCTAGCTTGGAACCAACTGTTACATTTCTCAGGCCAAACTCTCCATTTGACTAAGGCTTGTTTCTTGGCCCTTCTACCTTTCCATTTGAGAACTTTTTCAACCCTGTAGACCCTCTGTGGCTCAGCTAACATCGTTTGTAACTCTCTGCTGTAAGAGCTGCTCATAACTTCTTTGCTTTCATAATCATTCAAGTAGTAAATATATATACCTTCTTTAACCTCTACTCATACTACTATCAATATTTTATTGCTAAAAGTCTGTTGGTAGCCTTTTGTAAAGGACCCTTTCACCTCAGATACCCTAACATGATCACCTTATTTTGGAAGGGGATACTTTACTTTGAATGCAAACTGATTGCCAGGCATAGTTCTCCACACCGCTAAAGAATTTAGAGGCATTACTGCTATTGGCGATGTTTTGATGGTTCTGTGGTAGCTGGCATTATAAACATCTATAAACATTTGTAATACGTCCACATAATGGTATATGTTGAAAGCTACGAAATTTCTCCACATCTTAAATTTAACAGTTCTGTTAAAATGTTTGAATACTGTGGCTTTGACCTCTATGAGCATTATAAAATGATTATTCAAAGTTGTTTTAACAAGTTCTGAAATTGATTCTTTAAAAATGATTTTCCTTCATCTGTCTGCCATTTCTGAAGGGAATCTGCCTTACCTTAATATGGCTTTAAAGTTCACTGTGATGCTAGTTCCTGTCTTATCATGTAGCGCTTCTGTGAAGGTGTACGTTGAAAATACATCTATGACTGTTAATACGTGTTACAAAATGAAGTCTCCATGCACTCCGAAATCAGTCAGTGTTGAGTTCATGGTATTAACAATCTTATCTTAGCATTATCATTTGGCCATAAAATAGTATATGTGCTCTACTATTTGGACAAAGCAAAGTTAAGTTGAAAGTGATACTTTCCCATGCCTGGATACATTAGGTGACGTAACCCATTAGGTGCGTCTATACTGCCATGCTATCAATCGTGTGGGCACAAAATATCCTTTACTTTACAATATAAAAGCAAACCAAAGTAATGTGGAAAATATATTTCCACAAAAATGTTGAATGTGTTTATTCACTGTATAATAATGTAGAGAAAGTAACTCCTAGGCAATCAAATTCAGATAACATCAACAATATAATATAAGGAGAGACAGAAAGAAGAAAATATATGAATTGTGTCATCACTTTAATTATTGTTTGTTAAAAAAGAGATTTTCCTTAATAATTTATAAATCATGTCTATTGCATAATATACATTAAATCAATCTTTATAAAAATAACAAATACAAAGACAACATTAAGTTCATTTCTCTACATTAATTTTACCCTGTATGAGGAATCGTACTCATTACTGTTCAGGGGGTCCATGTTTTTTTTCATTTATTCACTGTGTATGCATATTATGATATACATCACTAGTGTGAAGGCCAAAACATGTCTCAGATTCACAGGTTTTGATATTTTTTACAGCTACAAAGTCAACTGCTCTAAATAGAATTTCTGTGTCGCCCCTCCTATAACTTTGTAAACATAGGATGCTGGTGGCATTCAGAAGATCATAGAATTCGTCATCATACAATGCATAACCTTAATTACAGAAATAGTCTTCAGTCACAAAATCAAAGGTGCTTTGCAACCTGACCATCACCGGTAGTATTAGCCCCTCATATGGTACTTGTGCATGCTATTCATCTGCCACAGGTAACAACACTTTGACACACCATCAAGCTACATGTAGGACTATCACACTTCAGTGCCTCTGGCGAACACAGGCCTTCAAAGAGAACAGAATTGTTGGATGCATTTCGGCTATTCTTTCTTTAAGCAACACGTATGTTAATTCCACGATGCTTATGTAACCAGGCCTTATAAAAGTGTCAACCTGCGGATGGTCATTCTGTAATTTGTCCTAGAAGTAAATACATAGGTAAGTTAAATAACATGATAATGCCCCAATAATGAAGTGTGGAGCATTTTAAAATAGCTATCCCCGCTGCCTATTTTTTATATATTGTTCACACACATTTTTTTGTACAGCTTTCAACCATCTTTCTGACAAATGTCAAACACTGCCCTTGCATGCACTCAAGCTTTTTGCATGGCTCACATTTGCATTGGGCCTCTCTCAACGTACTTTACAAGACACTGATCATATCTGGATCAACAATTTTTTCACCTGTCAAATGAAATATCAGCTTTAGCAGATTATGTACTTTGTCAGGATCTAACAAAAAACATATGTGATCGAAAGTGTGTGACGTGTACGAAGCATGTAGACAGTCAGCAGCTTCTTGATGTGGGTCATTGTTGATTTTATGCCGGTGACAGAGAGTGCCCGTGACAACACAGGTTGCAACACCTTTAACAAGTAATATGTCTTTGGAGGGTAAAGCCGAGGCGTCCTTTTCCAAATCAGTGATATTGTGGATATAGGCACATTCCTCACTCGGTTCTCTGTTTTGACTTATGGAACTTTCAGTCAGTTTTGAACAGGATAAGCAGGAAAAATGAACAGCATTAACTGGCAGTGGCGTACCCTCAACACCTGCAATTTTGGATGAGGCTTTCTGTGGTTCAATAAAGAATGAAATACAATCTATTAGTTAACATCAAATGGTGTGCATACAGAATAAAATACCAAATACATTGTTTACTCATTTCAGAGCACACTGCTTATTCAAAAACAAGCTCTTGAGAGTTATTCAGATGCATTGACACATAACCCCCGTCAGAGCTTGCCCCTGTCTCTCTCTTGCATGATGGCAATTTCAGCAGACGACTGTGCTTGAAACCCCATATCTTCATACATAAGCAAGTTAGGATCTGTTATACATCCTTCCGTTTTGTCCATCTTAGCTAAATTGCTTTGAGGCCATATGCAAATCAGTCCTGACATTGTGCCCAATGGGAACAGTGCAGCCCGAACTGTCAGGCCAGGTCCTCCCTGGAATGGAAACAAGCATCCTAGGACAGGTTTCGGGCTTTCAGCCCTCATCAGCCAGGATAGCTTGACTCCAGTGGCATGGAGAGCACGGGACCCACATCTGGGCATACCCGTCCCACTCGGGTGACAAATGCCCAGCCGTGGGTCCCTTGCTCACTGTGCCACTGTATTCAAGCTAGCCTGGCTGATGAAGGTTAAAATCCAGAAACCTGTCCCAGGATGCTTGTTTCCAGTCCAGGGAGGACCTGGCTTGGCAGTTCGGTCTGGACTGTTCCCATGAGGCACAGGGTCAAGACTGGTTTGCAAATGGCTGGGTCTAAACTGGGGTGCCATTGTGAGTAAAGAACAATGGATTTAACCCAGATCTCTTGACTGGGGGTGAATGTATGATTTATTCAGCATTCCGTCCATCATTTGTTTGCGTAGCACTTTTCACCCTAAGTGGGATGGGTATGCACCGACGTGGGTCCGTTGCTCACTGTGCCACTGGATTCAAGGTAGCCTGGCTGATGAAGGGTAATACCCAGAAACTGGTCCCAGGATGTTTGTTTCCGGTCCAGGGAGGCCCTGGCTTGGCAGTTCGGTCTGGACTGTTCCCATGAGGCACAGGGTCAAGACTGATTTGCATATGGCTTGGTCTAAACTGGTGGTGGCATGGTGAGCAAAAGAACAATTGATTTAACCTAGATCTCTTGACTGGGGGTGAATGTTTGATTTATTTAGCATTCTGTCCATCATTTGTTTGCCTAGTAACTTTCTAGAAATTGCATTTTCAGAATTGAAATTTAAAATCCAACTTCACCATAAGCTAGGATTTAAAATGTTCAATCCAGAGACACCAAAAATTAACTGGGTACCTATTCCTATTTGGAAATTAGATTTAAAAAATGTAATAATGTAAATCTAAAATGATCCTATGGGAGAGGTAGCTCTTGCAGTAGTAGAAAATGAATTTAAGAAATTTCACTACCAGGACATTCAGAACTTGAAGGGACATGTCCAACTTTTTAATAACACTGCCCATGCCCTGGGGGCTATCCAGGGCCTACCTTAAGGGTGACTTATGTGCATTAACCCCTTCGAGGCTAATGACGAGCTGGCCTCGTCATGGCGCTTACCTGCCGTGCGCGGATGACAAGGCCAGCTCGTCATGAAACAATGAAAAAGAATAAAACCCAGCGCAGGACGGGAAAACGCCTAGCAGCCATGGGGTTAAAAATGAAGGTTTGGGCCTGGCAATAGGTTTTTTTTGCCCAGTTGAAATGGCAGTTTAAGACTGCATGCACACAGGCTGCAATGAGAGGCCTGAGCCAGGTTTAAAGTGCTATTTGAAAGGGTGGCACAATCAGTGCTGCAGATCCACTAGTAGTTTATAATTTACATGCCCTGAGCACAGGTAGTGCCACTTTAATAGGGACTTACAAGTAAATTACTATACACTGATTCTACCATGTTTTAAGGAGAGAGCACAAGCATGTTAGCATTGGTTAGCAGTGGTAAAGTTCACAGAGTCCTAAGGCAAACAAAAACAAATTCAGCAAAAAATTAGGAAGGCAAAATGTCTGGGGATGACCCCACAGAAAGGGCCAAGTCCAACAGTGACATACAGTCACTGGGAACTACAGAAGCTGGGATACACTAAAACAAGAAGTGGCATGGAGACTGACAGACAAACAGGGAAACATGAGCACTAAGAAACATACACCTGCAGGTTACAGATAAGGCACAGTTGCAGGGAAATGTGGATAGCCACAGAAATGGGGTAAACTCACTGAGAGACATGGAGAAACATTTGCTCTGAGGAATGCAGTGAGATATAGGGAGATACAAAAACTGGGAAACAGATTCTGGGAGACAGTGCAAAACCTCATCAAATTGGGAAACATATCAGGACATGGGGAATTGGGTGACATGCAGGAGAGGACATTGCAGGTACGAGCGGTGGGGCAGAGTAGGGGAGGCGCGACAGACGACGATGAGGGAAAATTAATTATTTTTTCATTTGCCCTTGTCGAGTCTCACCCCACCCTGCCCCCCCCCCCCCTTAACTGCATGGGCAGATCCTGGTGACATGGAAAACATACACTAGGAGAGACGGTGAGACATTCTCATACACAAACATGAATTCAGAGACACACAGAGATAAAGAAATAGAGAAACCCAAATCTAGGGAGAAATAAGTTTAAGGAGAAATGTGAGCGTCAGATATGGGGCAAGACAGTAGGAGACTCAAGAAAGCATGGATCTCTGAGAGTCATGGGAAGGTAAAAGGAGAAATGAACACAGAGAAAGTTGTCAAAACAAGGAGAGTTAAAGGCACAGGGAGATTGAGAATCTAAAAAAACAAGGAGAGGCAAAGGCACATGGAGATTGAGAATCTGGTTTAGATTTACTCAGAAAAGTGTATTTGACGATTTTACATTAAGTTGGTTGTGAAATAGCAGCACATTTGAAACAGTCAACTGTCGATACTTTGCAATAGTTCCTTAATGTTCTTATTTTTTTTAGTCCTCATACGCCAAAGATATTCTCGAAGTTCATTCAACTGTTACCATCCACTGATAGCAACTGTACCCAGGAAAGCTTATAAACTTTGAAGATCTTATTGGAAGCTCTTTTTGTGGATACCCAGCTGACATATTAATCAATTCAGTTCATCTAACTGACCACCATGGAACTGATCTTAGGGTACATCAATCCACAAAAAGGCATAATCATTGAATCTTGTTCTTAAGGTTTATCCAGCCAGGAAATGCACGGAATTCTGAAATGTTTTTTACTCTTCCAATTTATACTATCTAATTTCAAGGTATATTTAATTAAATTAATCCAGTATAACTTCAACATACTTCCCATACCTTCAGATACCGCACACCAATAATTATACAAGACCGGACATGTTAAAAACATATGGATATCATCTGCCTTTTCCATCATACATTTTGGACAACAGGGAATACTGTCCTTCAAAAATTTAGCGAGCTTAGCAGGGGACCAATAGACTCTGTGAAGAGAGAAAAAATGATTGCGTTTTAAATTGGCGGGAGAAACTGTAGTGTGTAGTATGTCAAGAGATACTTGCCATAGCTTCTCCAAATCGGCGTCCAAAACATGTTCTCCCCACAGATGAGCTGGCAAAGTGAAGTCGCCGTCTTATGCTTCTAAAATGGCCCAGTAAAGGATTGCTGTCTTTATCTTCCTGTTCTCCCCTTGAAGCAAATCTTCTAAGACACTGGTTGTTCCTACTTGCGATCCTACAGCCTGACTCCAGCTCCTTATTTGAAAGTATTTGAACATAGATAAGCTATTGTTAGTCGCACTAGAAATCTCTTCCCAAGATACAAGCGACCCTTCAGGCATTAGCTGAGACCAATACTTAATATCCATGTCCAGCAAAGGCTTTACGAGACTGTCTTTAGTCCACTCCGGAGAACCAGGAGAATCCCATATAGGAGACATAGCTGTGTAGTATGTAAGTTTCAGGGCCTTCCTTGCCCTAGCCCAAGTAAAAGCCATATCTCTCAACATCTTCAATCGCACTTTTTTAAAGAAGCGTGGGTCCCCATATTTATATAGGAAACCATTTAAGCCCCCTTGGATTTCTCCCAGCATTTCCTTAAACATTATGCCGACTTCTGATCAGTCTGGACAATTAAAAAGCAAGATCCCTGCTTTAAGTAGTAGATTCCATGCGTAAATCTTCAAATCCGGGGCACACAAGCTCAATTTCCTCCACGAAATCCTGATTCCCTTTGAGGCCCATACAAAGGAATTTATTTTGCTTCAAATTGTCTGAGCTTCACTTCGTTAAAGGCTAGGGGTATACTCTGAAACAGAAAAATCAATTTGGGGAGAAGCATCATCTTTATAATGTTCACTTTTCCGATTAGTGTAAGGGGAAGAAGAGACCATCCCTTTAATTTCTTTATTCAGTTTATCTAGATTTCTATCTGTTAATTTTGCAATGTCCTTGGTGATTTGAACTCCTAAATATCTTATCTCATGTTTTAATATAGGAAGTTGAGCTACCACATTCCAGAGCAAACATTCTGTTTTGGGCAGGTTACTCTGATATCCAGAGAGCTGGCCAAACTGAATTGCTGCGGTGTATATTAACGGGATTGCCAGTATTGGATCCGACGTATATATCATCATATCGTCAGCATATAATGACACTTTTTTTACCCAATTTCTAAATTTAAAAGGCACAATGCTCGTGTTTTGCCTAATCCTCTCCGCCAGGGACTCAATGTTTAGGTTAAAAAGCATGGGAGAAAGAGAACATCACTGCCTTGTCCCTCTCTTGATACAAACGGGTGCTGATAGATTCCCATTAATCAATACTGTGGCTGTGGGATGCTGATATATTGAGGATATAGCTCTGCAGAAATATTTTCCCAGATTATATTTTTCTAAATAGACCCAATTTACGCGTTCAAATGCCTTGGCGGCATCGAGCGTAATAATGGCCAAGGGCAGTTTATATAGAGATGCTGTATCTATAGCTCCCACTAATGCTTGAATCAGATTCTGGATAGATCTGCCTCTAACAAACCCCTTCTGATCCCCATGCACTAATTATTATTAGTGACACCATTCAGTCTCTCTGCTAAAATCCCGGCAAAGATTTTATAATCGAGATTCAGCAGGGAGACTGGCCTATAAGATTCACATAGTGCCCTCGGTTTAGATGGTTTGAGAATTAGCATCACAGTTGCTTCATTCCATGATGAGGGAATATTTCCTCCCTCCTCATAGATGGAATAAAACAATCTACAGAGAATTGGGGCGACAACTGGGGATAACATTTTATAGAGCTCTGCTGGCAGCCCATCAGGACCTGGAGCCTTACCCCTCTTGCTTATATTAACTGCAGCAACTACTTCCCTCAGATCTATCTTACCGTTTAAATTATTAGCTGCTTCATCCTCAATTCTCCGAACTGCATACTTCTCCAACCATGCTTGAATTGAGGTATTCTGAGGAGACAGGTCCTCATTATAGACCTGTTCAAAGTGGTTAAAAAGGGCTTTTTCTATGTCAGAAGCATTTTCTGTAATCGGACCCGTTATATCTGACAGCACCTCTTTAATTCTATTCTTAGATTGATCTTTTTTAGTTTTCCAAGCCAAAAGCTTTCCACTCGCTTCCCCATATTCAAAATGGGCCAGTGAGCTAGCCTGCCACCGCTTCCTGAGTCTAGCATCCAAAACTTCTTCCAATTGAGATTTACATAGTGCTAATTTTTGTATAGGAGCTGATTCGGACTTATGTTTTTGAGCTAGTAGATCTTGTTCTAACCTGGCTATTTCTACTTCTATTTCAGATACTTTACCACTAAATCTTTTTTGCCTCATAGATTGAATAGCCAGGATCACCCCCCTCAAAAAAGCCTTATAAGCGTCCCAAACAACTTCAATTGGGGCGGGTCCTAAGTTTAGCTCAAAAAAACTCTCTGACTCCTCTATCAATTATTTTGTCACATTGTCCTCCAACAAGATAGTTCGGTCCAAAATCCACCTCTTCCTGTGTTGCTGTCCCGAGAGCTTTAATACTAAAGAGACAGCTGAATGGTCTGAGAGGTGGCCTCCTAAATGCTTAACCTCCTTAACCTTATCCTTCAACTCCTCTGCAATTAAAAAAAAGTCTAGCCTTGATTTGTGGTCTAACCTCTTGTTATGAAACGTATACTCCTTTTTTAGTCCCCATTTTTTTCTCCAAATATCTATCCACCCCAGCTGACGCATAGCATCCACCAAAAAATTCCTTGTTTTAGAGTTATACATGAAACTATCTCTGTATATTTTGTCCGTTTGGGGATCCAGGACCACATTAAAATCTCCTGCTAAGATTAAGGGTTCCTTAAACTTCAACAGCTCTTCCAACATTTCTCTAAGCGAATGAGGGTCGTCCAAATTCGGGCCATAGTACCCCGCTATAGTAAATTTATGAGAATGGAATTTCATCGTAGCTATGGCCCATCTACCCCTTTTGTCGACTCTAGCTTTCTCTACTACTACGGCTGAGTTAGCTTTGACCAGGATAGCTACACCTCTTATAGTTAGTTGCTGAGAGGTGCAGACCACCTCTTGGGTCCACTTTCTTACTACAAACTTCCCTCAACTCTTCCTCGGTGAGATGGGTTTCCTGGAGTATAAAGACCTGCTCTGGTGCATCTTTCAGATATTGAAAAATCCTCTCTCATCTTTGAACTACCCTTAAACCATTTAGATTCCACGTTAAGACCTTTAGATATATATCCTGGGTTAACTTAGACTGTGCCATTTCTTCTTTCGTGGATGGAAATCATAATGTAATGCAACAGTTAGGCGAATCGGACATTTTTTTTTATTTTTTCCCATATGCTCCCCACCCGGTGCACACTTTCCACCCAACCCTCCCCTTCCCCCTCCCTAGTGCTCCACTGGAGAACCCCCCTTCTTCTTCTTGGCCCTATTCTGGCCTTGAGGCTCCCCTCCTGACTTCAGACGACTTATTTACATCTTTATATAATGGATTTTGTCTCTCTTATATATGATTTAATTTCCCCTCTCTTTTCCAACTGTTTACCTAAATGACCTATATACTTCAGTCGCAGGAAAAATAGAGTGAAAGAGTTATAGAGGCGCTCAAGAACTCCAAAACAAACTGATATTTTAAACCACTCCAGCCTCCTGAGCAGAATCTAAAATTAATTGGAGAAAATGTTCTGCTTCCTCCACTCTTTTAAATACTCTCATCTTGTTTTTATACATGATCTTTAAAGATGCTGGGAACTGCAACTGTGCCGATGTGCCCTGCTGTCTAAATGGGTCAAGTAATTTCCCTAACTCCCACTGTCTGGACGCCGTGATTGAGGAGATGTCTGATCTGAGTTGAAAAGTGATCCCCTCTGCAGAAAGGGAGTTACTCTTTAAAGCCCTGTTAAGAATCTCATCTTTCAAAGAGTATTAGGAAATGGATCAGAATCTTTCTTGGCCTCGTTTTATTTGGTTTTAATCTATCTGGATCTCTTTGTACTCTGTATGTCTTTAATTATATCCTGCTCTGACATTTCAATTGCTGTGGCTTGTTTGATTAATTTAGCTACAAACTCCATGATGTTGTCCCCCTCTGCCCCTTCCGGTACTTTTAGCAGACAAAGATTATTTCTTCTTTGAGCACTTTCGATTGATTCCAGCTTTTCCTGGTATCCCTGCTCCCGTTGTCTTATATCGTCTATTATCTTTGTGTGTTGCAAGGTTAACTTTTTCAGATCTGTGACTGTTGATTCTAGGTCTGTCGTTCTAGCAGATAATGCCTCAAATTTTTCCTCTAATTTTTCGCAATACATTTTAATTTCTTGCTGATTTTTCTGAGAGATCTTGAACCCGTTCCTCATTTCCTGGCTTAAAGACTGCAGAATTAGCAACACCAACTGATCATTAGAGATCTTATCATCTTCATCCAGTAGTTCCGCACCCAAGCTATCTGGCATTAGATTCGAACATACCTGAATCTTATCCTCCATAATTAACAGGGAGTCTTTACTTTCCTTAGAAAATAAATCTTCGTTGCTAGATGCTGCTAAGCCGCTTTGTATGCTGGAAAAGTTGTCACTTAGCCCTGAGCTCTGCGTGTCCATTATATCTTCCTGCACCACTAAGGGCTGATATCTATTCGGGCTGAAAAAACCTTCTGGTAAATTAGAGTCCACACAAGTAAGACCCTCAAGTAATGATTTTAGCTCCAGAATAGGAGGTATCACCTTAAAATATTGTTTGAGTGACGGAGTGGCCTTTGTTTTATTTTTGGCAGATTTAGGGGGTGAATTTTTTAAACCACCTTTCCTCTTCTTCGATTTCCCCTTAGCTTTAGACGAGAGGGGCAGTTTATTTATGGAAAGCGGCACTTTGTTTTTCGGGAGTATTATATCCTTTTTCACCGGTCCCAAAAATTTTAAGCATTGACATACCGCCACGTCTTGCTTCCTCCTTCTTAAACAATACCTTAAACCTTGCGGTCCTTGTATATCACTAAATCGAGTGTTTCCTCTATCGCTCCAGTCGGTAGAGTACTATCGGCCTGATTTTGTTTTTAATTCTCTACCCTAGTGGATTCTGGGTTTTGTAGTCCGTATGTATACTTTATCCCCCTGCCTCTACCTGCATGTGAAATTCTAGAAACTGCACTGCACCCTCTCCTCACCTTTATTCGCGGCTCTAAACCATTGGGTACCAGCCCCCTTCCACACCACAGTCCTGAATCCTCCTCACCTCCTTTTCTGGGCGCGGGGCCGGTGGACCCTCGCCGACAATGGCTGCCTCCGCCCCGGGTTTGTTGCCTGCTTCAGCCAGGTCCTCTTATCCTCCAGGAGCTTCCCCCGGGAGCTTGCCAAATCCAAAAGGAAACAGAAAACAAAAAGAATTCTGATGAGTATGTAGCGTGTCCTGCAGAGCGCCGCAGAGCACCACGTACTGCAAGAAGCTGCCGAGGCACAGGCTGCCAAATCTCTCCCAGCACAGTGCGGTATACAAAAAACGCAGTGTTAGAACAATATTGCACCAGTAAGAAGCCCTCGTTTTCCTGAACAAATGTCCGGATTCTTTTAGACATTTTCCGTCACTTGGCGAAACATATTGCCTCAGGAAACGCCGAAAGACGCTGCAAAAACACTGTCAGAGTCGCAGAGCCTCCCGACTAGCAACTGCTGCTAGCCGCCATATTCTGCCGACTTTCTTAATGTTTATATATATGTTCTCACTTGTTTGATTGTATTCTGGAAAAACTCTAGTACTTAACTCACAAGACATTTGAAAAAAAAGTAATGGCACCTTTATACAACTGTATTTAGACAGTTTCTAATAGTAAAAAGTGTCTGAAATTTACTAGAAACCTTCCATCTGTGGAGCCGGAGAAGTAGTCACAGCTGCAGAAGCACTTTTTTTGAAGGTGAAAATGAAAAGCAATATACACTGCCACTAGCACTCACTCAAAGAGAAAACATTCTAAAATATAAATACTTTTAAGCCTTGCTTCACTTTCAATTCTTGCAGTGATCTCCACTGACACAGGCTGACATTGCTCCAGGAAGCAAAAAACAGAGAGAACTCACCTGATTTCAATTGGGCAGTTTTTCAATGTTCTTCATCTGTTCCAAACCTGTAAATGCACCAACTTACTGAAGGCTATGCTCCACTCACTGCCAAGGTCTGCCTTGTGCCATGTTGTATTTCAAATGCTGGCAGACAGCCATCTCGTGAGAGGAGGCTTGCCGAAATAGTTAACACTATGACAGTTTTGAAAAAAGTTTGACAATAGTCAAGATATTATGATCGTAAAACATAAACGATTAAGGGATTGATTCTATGTCAGGACCGAAGGCTCCGATTATGATTCTCATTTTCTTTACTGAAAATTCTCAGCAGCCAATCAGAAAAGTAAAAACAAAATACACACTACAATACCCATAAACCCTAGTGGGTATCACATGGCAACCATAGAGTGGACCCCTGTATAAGGAGCATAAGAGAATACTACATCCTCTTTCTTTGCTGCTCCGCAGCCAGTTAAGTACATTACCTTTATTACTTTTGCCTTTACATTTATGGTGCTTAATGTCTAATCGCTTTGTGCGCTTACATAATTTTAATTGTGCCTGTGCTTTGTGCCTGTGGTGGTAATGTGCGCGTTGCTCGTGCTGTGGCTTTGACTGCTGTGCAGGTTCATTGCGTTTTAGCTGAATTTGGGATTAGCGCTACCTCGTGCTTTGCTGGTACTGCTCAGGTCTGCTACGTTTGTTCTTTATTGTGCGCGTCATTGGGAGCGCAGATTACCTCCCGGTCCCAGGCGCTTGCTGCTCGTGTTCTTTCTGGTGGAGCGGAAGATGGAGGTGAGGACGTGCGTTCTCTCAGCACGCAGTCCTCTTTCTGGCTTGGGTCTCGGTCACTCCGCGCATGCACGGCGGCCATTTTCTGCACAGTTTTGTTTTTTCACTGTGTTTACCGGGTTTTGAGGAGTGCTGGAGCAGCGCTGGATATTGCTCTATACCCACATACCGTTGCCAGCCCCCCAGTGATGCCCAAGTCATACAGAAGGGCTTTTGGGCTGTACAATTGAGCATAGGCACTGCCTAGAGTGGTATTTCTAGGCGAGCCCTCCCTCCACAGTTTATAATAAGTGCACACTTTAGGATTTCTGTATCCCTGTGTTGCTTGGCTTGCCTGGGGTAAGCCACTCCCCCTTATTCTGTCACTGTCATTACCTTTAGGGTTTGTGCCACCGCTGACAGTGCTTATTGGCTACATTTTTTCCCTCCTGTGGGTGTATCTGTCACTTTACATGCCGAACATGTCTGAATACTATTATGATGATGCAGACTATTTTGAGGTGGAACCCTCTGGGTCATTGGAGCATGAGCTTGTCGAGGCTCTTGATGTGGGAGTCCAGCACCACTCCGTAAATAAGGCCATGGTCAGAGCTATTGAACCCTTTAAGAGTCATTTATGTAATTATGCCCTGCAGAAGGGCTGGCTTCCTGGCTCAACATCCCTATCTTCATCAGGTGTCAAGGGGTCTAAAAACCCACACTCTTCGGACTTCGCAAAGTTGGCTAAAACTTTATCTTCTGACCACTCTTATGGTTTTGCATCCAAAGACACTTCTTCTAGATTGCCTCACTCGGATGATGGTAATACCTCCTCTGGTATGGCAACTAAGTCGGAGACTTCTCCTCCCCCAGCTAAGAAACAACACAAAGAGCGTTTCATGGAAGCTCCAACCCATCCTACTTTGCTTACATTTGATCCTAATGAGATTGTCCACCCTAACTCCTCCTCATGGCTTCCCTCTACTGAGGTTGCTGGATATGTGCAGTCCCACCTGCGTCAACCCTTTGATGAAGATGTCAGAGCGTGTTTGCATTCGAAATGTCCACGTCCCGATTTGGCAGACAAGGTGGCGGATACTCCAGAGGTGGATCCCTCCATGCTCACATATCTAAAGAAATACACAAAAGACCCTAAGAAAGGTATTGATCGTGCATGGAGGTCCTGCCAGAATAAGTTGCTCAATTTGACCGGTCCCCTAACAACAAATTTGGATTTAGGTTTCAAATCAAAAGCTTCAGGGCAGATTATAAATCCTGATGATTTAATTGGATGGGCGCAACGTGCCATACGTCTATTGGGCAATGCCAACTGTGCTATGTCCAGCGAGCTTCGGCGCTCTATTCTATTAAAACTCGATCCTAAATTGGCGGAGTTGTCTTCCTCTGAGTCAGGCCCTTTAGCACAGGGTCTTCTATTTGGTCAACCTTTTTTTAAAGAGTTGACTACATTTTTCGCTACCTTCAGTGGCCTTAACAAGGTGCAAGGTTCCTTAAAACTGAATTTTCGTCTGTTTTTTGACCGGGCTGGATGACATCCAGGGCGGTCGTTCGGCAGAGGTCAGCAACAAGGTGCCCAGCGTGGTTATAATTCACAACGTGGGAAGTATCAAAACTCCAGTTCTTCCACCAACTTCTATCGCACACATGGATCCCGCAACTACAACAATAAAGGCCACTATGGAGGTAACCAAGGAGGTCAACATGATGCCGCTGCTTCAGGTGAGCCTGATTCCATTTTCCGAAGTTAAATTGGGAGGCCGAATCCAGTATTTTCTCAACAAATGGCAAGAGATCTCGCAGGATGCGTGGATCCTGGATTTAGTGCAGGGTTACAAAGTAGAGTTTTTTCATTCCCCCCTCGTCCAATGATTTTTTCCCATCAAGATCAGGTGTTCATTTCCAGCGAAAGGGCTCTGTCAGCAACGTCTTCCTTGTTCAGAAGAAGTGGGGTGGATCCATGCTTGTTTTAAATCTCAAGGAGTTCAATGGCTGGGTTGTATATCATCACTTCAAGATGGAGGGGATCCATCTTCTTCGCGATATTCTTCAGGAAGGGGACTGGATGGTCCGCCTAGATCTGAAAGATGTTTATCTGTCAGTGCCCATTTACAGACCTCATCGTCGTGTTCTTCAATTCCAATGGCAGGAAATGTGGTGCGAATACAAAGTCCTTCCTTTTGGCCTCTCATCAGCACCTTGGTCCTTCAGAAAGCTTCTGAGGCCTGTGGTCGAATTTCTTTGTGCCAAAGGTGCTTGCCTCATCATTTATCTGGACGACATTCTCATCATGGGTCAGTGTCCTCGTCAAGTGTTGCAGCATCTTGCCATGAACCATGGATCTTTTACAGAATCTGGGATTCTTGGTCAACCCTCAGAAATCAGTGTTGATTCCCTCTCAGTCTGTAGTGTTTCTGGGCTTTCTAGTCAACTCCCTCACTTGTCAACTCCTCTTGCCCAATCAGAAGATCAGATCGATCAAGAGAGTTGAGGTTGACTTTGAACAAGCAGACTGTGTCCTTGAGGTCTGTAGCCCGGGTCATCGGTTTGTTAGCTTCTTCTATACAAACGATCTTCCCGGGCCCCCTTCATTACCGAGCACTTCAATGGCTCAAGATACGCCATCTCCAGAAAGGCCTCAAGTACTCCGGTCAGACTCCTCTCTCAGAGGAGGCGAGGTGGAAGATGTTGTGGTGACAGGAACATATGGGGTCGTGGAACGGTCGAGCCCTATTCGGCACCACTCCAATGCCAGCCGGTGGGGTTAGGGAACCCGGTGCGGTCAAGTATCCACAGGCGCCCATTGGTCTCCGGAGGAATTGACTCTTCATATCAATTGCCTGGAACATCTGACGGGCTCCTTTGCGATTCGGTGCCTCTCGCCCCGTCAGATGAATTGTTGCATCCTTCTCCACATGGACAACGTGTCGGCGGGTCGTTATGTGAATAAGTTGGGTGGGACCCGGTCCCGACTTCTAGCGGAGATTGCAAAGGACTTTTGGCACTTTTGCCTTCAGAATAAACTGTTTGTAGTGGCGAAGTACCTTCCAGGGTGCAGCATCCAGGTTACCGATTGGCATTCCTGACATCTCCAGGATTTCAGCGACTGGAGGCTTCATCCTAAAGTGTTCCGATTATTGAGCAGGATGTGGGGCCCTTCTCAGATCGATCTGTTTGCCTCCAGACTCAACAAACAGATTCTGGTGTTCTTAAGCTAGCATCCGGATCCGGAGGCTTTAACCACTGATGCTTTTATGCAGCTGTGGCCTCCAACACTTTGTTATGAGTTTCCTCTGTTTGTCACGATTCCGAGGATCCTGACCCGAGCCAAATGTTATCAGTCGGAATTGATTCTGATCACTCCTCTTTGGAGGGCTCAAGCATGGTTCCCAGTACTTCTGGAACTGTTATGTGCGGTTCCGGTCCATCTTCCCCAGCGGTGGAATTTGTTATTAGACCCTCTCAAATCTCTGCATCTGTTAGTAACATCAGGTCAACTCCTGCTGGTCGCTTGGTGCATTTCAGTGATTGCTGGAAAGTCCCAGGCCTTTCGAGAGAGGCTACCAGATTTATCTGCAAGGCTTGGTCGCCCACACACACAAGCCTTATGCTACAACATAGAAACGTTGGTGTGATTGGTGCTCTCAACAGGAGGTGGATCCCACCACAGCAGATGTCTCCTTGGTAGTGAACTTCCTTGCGCTCTTAGCCGCTTCAGGCCTTGCTTATCGCACTGTCAATAATTTTCGGTCAGCCATCTCGGCGGGTCACTTGGCCATTGAGGCCAAACCTCTTGGTGAACATCCATTGTTATGTAAATTACTCAGAGGTATCCGGTTGGTAAAACCACCCTGTTCTAAATATTCAGAGCTTTGGGATGTCTCCTTTGTCTCACGTTTCTTGGACTCCTGGCCTGTAAATCACTCTTTGTCTCGTAAACAACTTTCTGCCAAACTCGCTATGCTGCTTTGTTTAGTATCCTGCAAATGCGTTTCTGATATTCGCACTCTAGATCTCACGGGTCGCAGATTCTCTCCAGAGGGTGTTACTTTTTTAGTCACCAGACGCACTAAATGTAACACTACTTCTGTCACTTATCCTGTATTTCCTGACAATGCAAAATTGTGTGTTGTACAATGTATCCGGGATTATGAGGTGAGTACTGCAGGTTTTCGTCACAATATGGCGGTTCAATTGTTGATTTCTCTGCAGAAACCTTTTCGCCCAGTAACCCCAGCTACACTAGCAAGATGGGTGCGTTGGCTCATGGGCGAAGCTGGTATTGATGTTTCCGGATTTGGTGCTCATTCTGCTCGTGGTGCAATGGCCTCCAAGGTTTTTTCTGTGGGAGTCAGTTTATTGGACATTATGAATGCAGCTGATTGGTCCTCTGGCTCTACTTTTAAAACTTTTTATTATAAGCCTATTGTGAATGTTGCATCTGTTGCGGTGGCGCAACTTTGAACAAGCATAATCGGAGCCTCAGGTCCTGACATAGAATTGAAAATTCTTGTCACGAATGTTCGCAAATTTTGAATTCACCAACGAATGTTTGACTATTAGAAGCAGTACTCCGGTGGTACTCTTAAGTTATCACGTCTTTTTGCATTGACCCTAAATTTTCTAACTCCTATTAAGTGGTAAGAAGGCACCAAACTACTGTTCTAATTTCATATGAATATTCCATGAATATCCACATTGCATTCCCATATTAGATGTTAAGGAGCCAATTTACAAAGGCAAGCAATAAAAAGAGAAAGAGTACCACAGGAGAACTACTTTACTTTCACTCCAAAATGCCCTTGTGACTAGGCCCCTATGACCATAAAATGATGACACTGAACCAGTTACTCCCCATAAGTTATGGAAGGCCGATGACGCCTATAATTGAACAAATGAGGGGAACAAAACTCGTTATTAGGCCAAAAAAAGTTAACTTATTTTATGGAATTAACAGAAACAAGAGTTCTGATGTATGCGGTAAAACATCCGCCACGATATGAAAGGGCGGATCGTTTTTGTTTAAAGACACTACAAAATATGCCACAGGAAAGCTACCACGACCGAAATGATCCTGTGGTGTGAGCCGAGAAACAATGCCCATCTGAGCTCACGCTGTTAACAGGACTCATGAATTAAACAGTGTCCAGGATGCCTTCAATGCAGTTTAGGACATGCTATTCCCTGCCCAAGGAAGAATGGCCTTCTCTGACACAGTACTGCAGCGTGATTACCAGAACAGGTGGCAGCACAGGTGTTCGTTTGTTACACCGCTGAGGCCGTGAAACCGAGAATGGCAAATTAATTAAACGGAGGAGCATTGCTTAGTTGTGTTTGTGACTGCAGGAAAAAACACCACTTTTGAAAAACAAATTGTTTTTTCGGCGCCCAGTGAGAGAAATTCACCTTTTAAAATTCTGAGTATTGCAGGAAAAGGTTACTCTCGCGATACAGAAAAGGTCGCAGAAGAAAATGTATCTAAACATTCAGACTGAAAAGTGTCTCTGAACATTATGAAATGTGTGTTTGACGATGATAGAACTGCAATATTAGAACACTGCAGCGCAGGCGATGAGCCGATATTGCTGCATTTTGTGACGGTGACATATGAATCTCCAGGCACGAGCTTGCAATTAACCTCCCACAGTGTTTCCAAAGAAACAACAGAGAATGCAAACTTTTTATTTTGTCTGATTAGGATTCGGCGTGCTTGCTTCTTTGACATATTTTTCAGCTGCACTAGGTGACCTAAAAAATGCGTCGAAGGCCTATCAGCGAACGAAATAGAGAAAGGACCCAGCAACGACTCCATTATTTCTAATGTTCTCTTTGAAAAAATTGTATGCTCCCTCCAGGGTCGAATAGTCCGAACATCAGCATTTTGGCAGACTACGGCGAAAATACTGCCCTCCTTATTTAGTATTTTAAACACAGCTGTTAGGTCCATACTCTTTAGCAGTTTTTCCGACCTGTCATCTTAAAATCCAGTAGGTGTACATATTTCTTTCCCAGAAGGAAGGCAAGGCCAGTGATAATTGCATTTGTCTGGGGCTGTTCTCAGAGATTCAGTTTAAATGTAGCTTAGCCCAAAAATGTACACCCAAAACACAAGCTAAGTCTCCTTCGTGGCTGAGCAGTCACCTCTCTCAAAGATGGATCTTTTAGGTAGACAATATTTTTCTTAAACTTCAATCTTCCGTTAATTTTCGTGTTACTTTTACTTCCTCTATTGTTGACAATATCCATCGAAAATATAAACATCATTTCCATGCTACACAAGGAAGTACAAAAAGGAGATTTCCCAGTTATAAATTCTATTCATGTCTCATTTCTGGTCACTATTGATTTCCTTGTTCTAATTTGAGAAATGTTGTTAGAATTTGCTATGATGCCCCTTCATGTTCTTGCCTGTGAATGCGAATGGGTTCGTTGAAGACAAGGCAGCATGTAGAGGTCTCCTGGAACATTACAAACGAGGTCCCTTCCAAGCAACCTTGGTAAATCGAATTTTGATCTTAAACATATTTGCTATCTGAGGTGCGGTTCTAGTACATAAATCTAATCTAGCCCACAGAGACTGCTTCACTCTGATGACCACCACAAAGCACAAAAGACAAGAGTGTCATGGTGCTCTTGAACGTTTCAACACAATGAATACTGCTTCCTTCCACCACATTTACCAAGATGCATTGATTTATTTCAAGGCCCCCTGCTCCTTGGGGGAGGTGATGAGGCTTGTCTGAGCATAAGGTCTGAAAGGGAGCAATGTTGGTCCGTGACCCTGCGAGATATAGCAGCAAGTCATGCAGAGACTAATCCCTCATGGCCAGACCCACAAAAACGAAACACGTCTGAATTGCTATATTCAGCTCTTCCCGTGCTTGAAAGTTTCAGCAAACACTATGAAAATTGCAAGTAAAAAGAATGTTTTCACGGCAGTTACAACAAAGAGGCCCTGGGGACGACAGGGACAGGCTTTGCAGCTGGAGCGTCCTTCAATCCTACTGAAAATGGACACAGCTCCAGCTCATTATCGGAACCACTGACGGCTGTGTGAGGCAGAGAAATGAAACTGAGCATTGCTGGGAATTTCACTACAAACATGTAAGCTCTTTTGCAGACTACTTACTTCTGACACGTGCCCAAAACTGGGAAACATCATTCCCCAAAACTACTATGCAGCAAGGGAAATCCAGCACTGGCCGTGCTTGAACTTTTCAGCAAGCGCTATGAATAATGTAAATAAACTGACTGCTTTTCACTGCACTTTCCAGGAGACATTGGAGAAGACTTGGGCAGGAGTGTCAGTCAGTGTGCACAACCTCCTGATGCAACGTTGGAATGGTTAGACAGGCTGGGCAAGAGGGGGGTAAAATGATACAATGGATGTATTTATTTGTGTCCCTAGTAATTTAGGGCTTGGGTGTTGTCGAGCAGGTTCTATATTGGTTGTGGTCCACCTAATCAGGGACACTATTTTTGAGAGGAAAATAATGATCTTAGGTTGAATATGGTGTTCGTATGGCAAGGAATTGTTTGACCTACGTTATTAAGCTTTGGTTTACTATATACAGCACTTCGAGCATAATGTCCCTTGTAGCATATCAAATAAAGAGTCGTATTCTTGAATAATATTCTGCCAAGGCATAAATAATGCAACCCTCGCTCATTCCCTGTGATGCAATCTCTGCCAACGTGTTTATTTAGAGAGGCAGAAGCTGCTCATGTTCTTACTTCAATAAACAGTTTATTCTCCCAGGCTGATCCTATGACGTCACTCAAAGTGACTGCACCTGAAGATCTACCAGTAGCAAGACTGAGATGGTCCATGTTCATGAACTGAAAGAAACAATTAAATGTAATAAGGATAGTTTCCAGCAGTGATGGCTAGCACTGAGAAGGTTGATTTGTGTACCCATGCGCTTAAAAAACTGCTGTTAATTATAATAAAAATAATAAGTGAATGCATGGATAATAGGCTAAAGGGTGGGCTGTTTATTTAAAAAGTCCCCTGTATGAGAATACATGAGGAGGATCAGACAATGGTCCCCTGGACCATTGTCTGTTTCCCCCTTCATTCGCTCAACAGGATTCACAAAGCGGATAGGTTACGATTTGCAAATCAGTTACCACTTCCTTGGATGTGTCAGTAACTGATGAATAATTTGGGACATTTGTTGTCGCAAAATTGCTACATAAGTGTTGTAAAGTGGGTTATTGGTTGGGCTAAGTATGCACCTACCACTAGTAATAAGGGCACTAACATGGTTTAGGGTCCAGTAAAGTCTTAGTAAATGTACCCCTTGCTCAACACTTGGTAGTTGACAATGAGCAATCAGGTCTAACTTAGGAGACAGGAATATACAGCATTAAAACACCAATACATCATATAAGTAAGACACCACACACCATAAAAAATCCACATAAATTAAAAAAAATAGGAAATGTTTTTATTAAAAAAAATCAACATCAAAACAGCAAAAATCCAATGTAGGGAACCAGAGATATGAATTTTGAAAGATTAACCACTTTATAGTGCTAATAAACCCATAGAACCATTCTGGGACATCTGGTCATGCTTGACCGGGACAAAGTCAAAGTTTGAAGCTGACCACAATGAAACCCTGGTCGGATACACTAAACAGGAGGTCCCAGTCAAAAGTTTACCTTCACACTTTTGCTTCAGGCTGCGTTCCATATTTCATAACAGGTCGTATTCGGAGAGGGTTCGTTGGCTTGACTTTCTGCAAGGCCTCAGTCAAATTTTGGAAGTCCAGAGCTCTGGAGCTTTCAGCCAGACAAACCTGAAATCCTGGCTGGGTCGCGAATGAAGGTAGTCGGCTAGATTCTCGCGGTCGGTCAACTTATGGAGCTTTCTCCCACAAGTTCTCCAAAGTTCACCAGACTTTAGGATGTGCTTCCTGATGGTGTCTTTGTAGGTTCAAAGTGACTAAATAACCAATCTAAAGGTCCAGAATCTCCGAGATGGTCTGTGGCATGTTGGAACCACAATTCTCACAATACACCTGGACAAATCCTTAAAAGTCCACTGGACGCACTCCAGGATGCTGACTCTTGGTGGAGATGATGCAGGTGGGCTCTCCTAACCTGTAACTTGCAGGAAGTGCATTCCTTAGTCCTTCTTGAAGCAAGGTATAATCCCAGGGCTGTAATATTAGCTTTCCCACCAGGCACAGTTATTCAAAGTGCAGGTTTTTGAGTGCACATCCAGATTTGAGAAGGACAGTCCATATATTCCTTGTAATTTCAGGCAGCAGATCTGAGAGACTATGGAGCATTTCACATATTTATTAACATCTTCCGTGCTCATGACGACCTCAGCTGGTCATGAGGCACGGTTGCGCTGTGCTCATGACAAGCTGAACCCGTCATGACACGTGCGGCGCTCACACGCAGGGCTTTTTCCCCCGCTGTGCTGAGTGTTCAGAAAAACAGGCATGGTCATGACAAGCTCAGCTCATCATGAGCACAGCGCCACCTCGAGTGTGACGAGTCGAGCTCGTCACAAGCACCGTGGCGCTGCGCGCGCCCCCTCCCCCCAGCGCCCTGGGGGAATTAGCTCCACAGCGAAGGGGTTAAATGTTCTATTGCAACAAGAATGGGGCACCTCTGTCCAATGAGATGCTGGGTGCCACCCAAAAGCATTACAACATCCTCCAAAGTGTGGCATCTTCTTGTATCACAAAGCACTGCACTTCCAAAATCCAAAATGGATGATTTCTCTCCAAAGGAGTAAGAGCTAGCTAAACAAGCCCACAGTGTGGCTCACTTCCATTAGCTCTTCTCCTCCTGAACTCTGTAAATTCATGTCCTAAGCCTGCCATCTGGCTGGGTCCCAGGATGTGGGGTTAGGTATGCCTGGCATTCCTTACTGATCAGCTCTCTTTGTGAGCTCAGTTCGATTTACCCAGCTCCCTCTGAAGGAGACCTCCTCCCCAGCTGAAGAGCTCCTCCATCTGATAACCTCTGCTCATGGCAGGCCTCTTATCACCCAATCAAAGCAACCTGGTTAAGCCTGTTAAGGCTGACCAATCAGCAGATACCACTAGAAGGCCCGACCCAATATCTTAGCTGACACATCAATTAATGATATCGGTCAATAGCACTGGGGATTGTCCCTATTGCCCTTTCATAATTTCTCTTCTGTACTAGTTATGATAAATTCCATAGTGGCAAGTTGTTGCATTTATCAACACCAATCTTTTAGGTAATTGAATGATATTTTTTTACTGGACCTGCAAAACGAAACACAACTGGTGGCCAATGGTGCAATTGGTACGAGGGTAAAGCTCCTTGCTACCCCAGCTGCTGCATCTCCACCCTCTCTAACCAACACTATACTTAGGGGAGTTGCCCCCTTGGAAGTAGCCAAAGCGCCTCCGTTGGATCAGCGGAGGACCCCCAATTCCCTAACACCTATAGGACCAATGCCGCTTTTGACAAACTGTAACCCAGAAAATAAGTTGAGGGTTTTATCCTGGAACATTTTCGGTCTAAAGAACAAACTGCACAGCCCAGAATGGGGGATTTTTGTGGAATAATATGAAGTGTGCATGTTTCAGGAAACGTAGGGGAGGGAAGACATCGCAAGGATCGGCTATACTACATTCAATGTACCCGGTATTTTGGGGGGAAGAGGCAGACCTTCAGGGGGCTTATCTACTGGGGTTTCCACGCATCTGGGTTGTACAGTCGAACAGTTGAATCCCTTGCCCAATGATATCCAGTGCACTGTACTCACTTTTTCCTACAGCTTGAAAATAGCCTTTATTAATCTCTACTCCTGTCCCATAAGCCTTGGCCACGAATCCTGACCCTCGACCAATTGAACACTTTCATTGATACAGTCCCCACGAATATAAGGTTGGTCATTGGGGGTGATTTTAATTGCCTATTTGAGCCCCTTGGTTATCCCCTTGATACAATCCCCCTTGAGAAGGACCCCTATTGGCTAATCCCTGACCCTTTAATGTCACTGATTAAGACTTGGACCACGTTGGCACTCCAGATTAACTCAGTCATATTGACTGACTCACTGAGAGCGTGTAATGGCCGTACCAAATCAGACAGACCAGGGAAGGTAACGTTTAACAGAACAGGTCAATCCTCTCTGCTGGACTATATTCTAGTGGAGACCAGGCTATGTCAAAGGGTTGTTGATTTTGCTGTTCTGCTTGGACCACGTTTGCACTCCAGATTAACTCAGTCACATTGACTCACTCACTGAGAGCGTGTAATGGCCGTACCAAATCAGACAGACCAGGGAAGGTAACGTTTAACAGAACAGGCAAATCCTCTCTGCTGGACTATATTCTAGTGGAGACCAGGCTATGGCAAAGAGTTGTTCATTTCGCTATTCTGCCGCAACAGGACATCGATCACAATGCCTTGACCTTGGAGTTGGAGTTGTCAGACTTTACAAATCCTAGGATCAGTGGCACCCCCATAGCTAGTACTTTTACACTCTCTAATAACAGAAGAAGAATAAAGTGGGGGGTAATGTAGATTTTCCACAGTCTGCTGAAAAGAAAATCTGGATTGTTTTAAGGACACAGAGGCTAAGATTATGCAATCTCCTTTTATTGCCAGCTCACAGCAGCAACAATTAGTTAGAATTTAGAACTTTCAAAACATTCTGAACATCTATATAGTCTAGCAACAGGCAGCCATCTTCCTTCTTTTATTCTGCACTGCAAATGGTATAAACTTGAATCCAGACAAATTCCTGATGAATAACTTCAGGAGAAGAAAGGTTCCATGACCAAATTTCGTCACTCTGAAAGAAAATAAATAATAAGTAAATCTACCCTGGCGGGTATTAGTGGTGGGATAATCTTAGCCTCCGTGTCCTTAATAAAATCCAGATTTTCTTTTCAGTAGGCGGTGACATGGCATGACACTGAGGCCAATATTATGCAAGTTCAAAGTGCATTCAATACATTATCAATTACATTAGACATTGGTTTAAAGTAGCAGCTTATAAATATGCTTTCGTTAGACCAGTCGGCTGCTCTTAAAATGTCTTGTAAACTACCTCCCAAGGTGAAAGCTTTGGAGGCTGAGGCACCTCTAAGTGAATGAGCTCCAAAAACAGATATGTCCACACTCCCTTCAGTCATTACATCTTTCACCCATTTAGCTAAGGTAGGGGGGAAACGGCTTTGTGAGGTCTTTTGTGAGATATAAGAAGTTGCGTGACATCGTTCCTCAAGTTAAGGGTTCTCCTTTTATATTCTTTCAAACATTGCACCAGGCACAGTCTAGTGTTTCCAGAGAAGTAAGGGTAGAAAATGGTTGAGGAAAGAGTTTTAGTTCTTCTTTTAATATAGAAGCAAACTCTTTCAGGTTGGTAAGCTTTACTGGTGACATGTAAAGCTCTAACGTCAGAAGTACGTCTAAATGAAACGAGACAAAGTAGGGTTGTGAGCTTATGAGAGAGTTTTTAAGTGACAAAAAGTGATTATCACCCCAGTTGTCTAAAACCTGAAGGATCAGTTTAACATCCCAAAGCGAGGTGTACTTAGGAATCGGAGGAGTAAGGACCCTAATACTTCTCATAATCCTCTTTGACAAAGTATTCTGACCCACAGGTAGTCCGTCTATCAAGGAATGACCAGCATAAATGGCTGATCTATAAATGTTTACTGTCCTATAGGATATACCAGATTCAAATAATTCTGTTAGGTAATTTACTACATAGACTACATCAGTTGAAATGGAATTGATATCCCGTTGAATACACCAGCAAATCCATTTATTCCATGCCAGTCTATATGCCTTTCTCATGCCAGAAGCCCATGACTCAGATATGAGAAAATCTTCCATGCCATCAGTGTGAGGGAGCCTTCTTCTATCAGAGTATGTATTTCCCCTCGAGGCCCTAGAACTAAGGTCTGGAAGTGGGGAATTAGTAGAGGGAAATCTATTGCCATTTCTAGAATTACAGGGAACCATGCTTGAGATCTCCAAAGAGGAGTTACCACTACTTCTCTTTCCCTGAGTCTGCATGTATGTAAGAGGAACCTGGGTAGCATGACAAATGGTGGGAAATCATATGGCCTTAGACCTCTCCAATCTTGTAGGAAAGCGTCCAACCCAGCTCCTTGAGGGTCTGCTTTCCAGCTGAAAAACTGTGTCAGTTGAGTATTCAGCCTGTCTGCAAAGAGATCCATGTTGAGAGAGCCCCATATGTGATGGATGTGTAGGAATATCTCCCCGTTAAATCTCCAATTGCTGGAGTCTTTGAAGTTTCTGGAGAACCAGTCGGCCACTCCATTGCTCAGTCCAGGAATGTGTTGTGCTACAACTGAAATTCCTTTGCTTAAACTCTAACCCCAAAAGTACTTCGCTAGTTCCGCAAAGTCTTTGGAGTGTGGACCTCCCATCTTGCTCACATATTGGACTGCTGAAATGTTGTCCATGGGAAGCATTACACAACATTTAATATTTTCTTGAGTGAAACTAGAGACTGCAAAGGAGCCCGCTAGGAGTTCCAAGCAGTTGATGTGCGTGTTCCATTCTTGGTCTGACCAATGTCCCCCTGTCGAAGAGTTTCCGCATCTCGCTCCCCAACCCTCTAGGGTTGCATCTGAATCTATTAACAATTTGGGTTCCTCCCCCAAGATTGCTTTCCCATTCCAAGCTTGTGCATTCTTGAGCCACCATTCCAATTCCTCCTTCGAGTCCTGATCTAAGGACAAGATTTGAGAGTATGATTGATTTGTGTGAAGGCATCTCTTTTTTAGTCTTTGTAGGACTCGATAATAGAGTGGTCTGGGGAATATGGCTTGGATGGTAGAGGATAGGAGACCCAGGATTTTCGCTAAGTCTTTCCGTGTAATAGTCTTGGCTAATAAGACTTTCTTTATTTCCTTTTGTAACTTTTGTAGTTTGTCTCTCGGTAGGCAAAGTTCTGTGCAGAGGGTGTCTACAATGAATCCCAAGAATTTAGTGATTTTTTTAGGTTTATCACAAATCCTAACTTTTCGAATATCTCTATCGCCCACTGAGTATGCAGGGATACAACGTCTTTGGACTGACCCATTATTAGGATGTTGTCTAGGTATATAATTAAGCTTAAGCCCTTCGCCCTGAGCCATGCTACTACCGGTCTGAGTAACTTTATGAAGGACCAGGGTGATGAAGATAGATCAAAGGGGAGACTGGAGAATTCCCACATTCTGTTTTGCCATGGAAAACATAGGGATATTTGGCGAGGAGGGCAGATGGGGATAGTAATGTAGGCATCTTTGAGATCTAGTCTTGTTAACCAATCCCCTTTTCTTAGGATGTCCCTTAAGAGATATATGCCCTCCATTTTGAAGTGGCGGTATACCACCCATTTATTCAAATCTTTTAAGTTTATTACAGACCTCATCTCTTTGTCCTTTTTCTCCCCCAAAAATATGTTGCTGACAAAGCCAACCTTGGGATGAGTTGGCTCCCTGATGGTGCCTTTGGCCAGTAGGTTTTCTACCTCCTTTGTTACCAGTTCCGAATATTCATGAGAGAAGAGGATTTCCCTTGGGGTTTTGTCCTGGAAGGGAGTGTCTGTGAACTCTATTTTGTATCCCTTGACCGCTTGTAGTACCCAAGGGTCTTTTGTCACTAGGTTCCAGTTTCCAGAGAACTGGGCTAATCTCCCTCCCACCTTTATAGGGGAAAGCAAAGGGTCTTTGAAATGATGTACCTGATGAGTATCCTCTCTGTTTTCTATTGCCTCTGTTGTTCCGGAAGTGACCTCCTCTTTGTCTTTGGGGATAGAAGATGGAATAGCCATAGGTTTGGAAGGACCTTTTGCTTCGTGCCATGTAGGGTCAGGAGGAAGGTATACCCCGGCTGGGGAAACAATCCCTTGTTCGCCCGGCCCTTCCAAAAACTCTATCATGGAAAACTTTTCTTATTTCTTTTTGTGATTTCTATATTGAACTGAAAATTCCAACATATTTTGCCATCTCCTTAATGAAATTGTCGCCAAAAAGTTGGCCTTGAGAAGAAGCTCCCACTTCTTTATTTACGAGCTCCATGAGCTTAGGATCCAGTTTTAAAAGGATGCTTTTTCTTCTTTCATTTGATAGGGCGGTGTTCGCATTCTCAAGAAGGCAAACAGCTCTCTTTGTCCATTCTCGCAGTTCTTTGGGGTCGACTTTACTATCGCTTAGGCAGGCCATCTCAGAAATCTTAGTAAGTGGGCTAATAATGTCGAGGAGTCTGTCCTGGCAGGACTTTAGGCCTCTGTCTAGACCTCTTCTAGGGTCTTTTCCACCCTTGTTAATGAAAAACACCACCTCTGGGTTGAGTTCGGGAGTCTTAGTTATCATATCTGGGAGGGATGGGCAAGGGCATTGTAGCATGGTCTAAAAGGAGGACAGAGACGCAGGTGGGGTAAAGATGGATCTTTATTCGTCACGCTTGCACAAGTATCCAAATGACGACCTCAGCCACAGCTGACTGGCACAACAACTCTAACTGCCGGTATCGAGGTTACACCAGCGCTCGCCTTAGAACACTCCCAGTGGTGATATTCGGAATGATGTCACCACAGAGTGTTCCAAGGCGTACAGTGCAACAGGAGGGAGGTGGGTGGAATGTACATGCTAAAGGTGGACGATACCACACATCCCCCTTCCCTAAACAAAACAGTACGTAAACCAACTTGAACATTACAATGACATTAGCTGCGCTCATTTAGTTACATATTGCTCCTGGTGTCTGGGAGGTTTGGCCACTTTCTGACTGGTTCTGCTAGCAGGGTGGGATGCCCCTAACTGCTACCGAGCGGACAGTTGTCCTCGCACCAGGAGTTTGTCTATTCTCTCTTCCTCAAGGTTTGTGTCTTCCTGGGGAGCGTGGTACCTAACTACTCTTCCCAGGTTCCAAATCTTCCCCTACTTTGTTTTCACAGCATTTCTAAATAGTTTGATGATCTTTGTGGGTTTGCTGAACTCAGAACAGCTCACTCTGCCTGTTGGCTGTTTGATTTTTATGTCATCTCCTACCTTGAATCCCGCCTCTTGCGTGGAGTGTAATCTATCAAACCTTTCTTTCCTCTCTAACATGGCCTTGCGCTGTCTGTCTAGTCCCTTGGACTCCCTAGAGTGGTCTGACCATCCTTTGTGTCAACCCATCCATCCCGGTGATAGTTTGGTATTGGGTCTTCTCACTCTGAGCAATTCAAAGGGGGTAGCCTCCTTCGTCTGGTGTGGAGTCAAGCGGTAGGCTTCCAGACGCTTCATGATTTCTTCCCTCCAGTTCAATCCATTCATTCTCGCTAACTGGATGCTTTCCTTGAGGGTCTTATTGAACCGCTCGACCATCCCATTAGTCTCAAGATGGTAAAGCGTGCAGCGTTTGTGTTCAATCCCATACTTCGAGAAAGTCTTTCATTTCCTTTGAGCACAGTTGCTCACCATTGTCCGTTAGCAGACTGCTAGGTAGACATTCCCTGAGGAACAGTTCCTGTAGAACCTTGATGACAGCTTTCGTAGTGATCTCAGATACAGCTTTCACCTCTGGCCATCTCGAGTACAGATCCATGAGCACTAAGATGTACGGTGTGCGTAACTCTCCTGTCAGTGGGCCTAAGATGTCCAATGCCACTTAATTCCACTGCTGTGACGGGGGTGGCCTGCACACCATGGGCGGCGTATGTTTTTTCAAAACCTTGTCATTAACAGTGCATGGAATACAGTCTCTTACTTTCCTTTCAATTATATGGTCCATGCACGGCCACCAGTAGTCTTCCCACATCCTCTGTTTGGTCTTGGTGATGCCCAGGTGTCCGTCGTGGGCTATGTCTACCAGATGCTCTCTCACCGTTTTGGGCGGGATCAGCCTCGTTCCTCGGAATAGACATTCGTCGACAACAGACAGTTCCTCCCTGACCATCCAGAATGGGCATAGTGCTTCATTTTTTCATCTTCGTGTCTCCTCTTTCCATCCTTTTCTTCCACTAGCCGCGAGAGGCATTCTGCTGCCAGGTTCCTTGTTCTTGGCACATATTCAACTCCAAATGTGTATTCCTGGAGATTTACGACCCATCGTAAGCATGGGCGAATTTTGCGAATCTCGCGTTCGCGAATTTTGCGGATTTGCGAACTCGCAATCCGCAAAATCCGCGAATTCTCGCGAATTTGCGGATTTTTTTTTTTGTGTGTTCGCGCGGGTTTCTGCCAGGTCGCGAGGGTTTTTGTACAATTTCGCAAACGCGAACTTACCTGTCGGGTCGCAAGTTTTGAGAACTTGTTGTTTCTACGTGTCCAGCCTGTTTGGGACACTCTTCTTCATCACTGCCACCCTCTGTCACCACATGCCACCCTCTGGCTCACCCATGCCACCCTCTGTTTCATCACAGCACCCTCTGGTTGTCCAGTGTACATTATTGTGGCAAAGCAAAGCACACCTGCCCTGCCTCAAGTGACCTGAATTAATTTGGGGCTGATTAATGTGTCACAGAATATTTTTTTAGCTGGCACCTGCTTCCTTAGTGCTTCCTGATTAGTGATCTTTTGCACTTGCTAAGTGCTTTCATTGTTGCAAAATTAGTTACAACACCTGCCCTGCCCCAACTGACAATAATGAATTGGGGGCTGATTAATGTGTCACTGGATTTGAACTTCCAGCCTGGCTCCTGCTTGTCTCCCTTAGCTGTAATTCAGGACCTTTGTGGCATATGCGTAACTATTCTGAGGGTCAGAGCAGGGTCACATAATAGTTGCAAGTAGGCAACTGAACTCTGGAGGGGCCCCTCAGGAAGCACTACAGGAAATGGCTACTAATGATGAGCTTGAACTTTTGAACCTGGTAAGTAGTTTCAGTTTTGCTAAGATCGTATTTCTGCAATTTAGCGCTTATTCGTGGGGCGCGAAGTTGAACTGGGAAGCCGAGAACTCACGCGAACAGTGCGAGCAAGCCATAAAATCCGCTGCTCGCGGATTTGCGGATTTTGCGGGAAATTCGTGAATCTCGCGGATTGCGAATTTACCGAAAATCCGCAAAATCCGCGAGAGGAACGGATTTTCCGCCCATACTTAACCCATCGCCTGATTCTGCTTGAGATCGCGACAAGCCCGTTTTTGTTAAACACTTCGACAAATGGCTTGTGGTCTGTTCGAAGAACGAATTTTGTCCCCCAGATGAAGTCTCTGAACTTGTTCATGGCCCAGTGTACCGCCAATGTCTCCTTCTCGATTACGGAGTAGTTGATCTCAGACTTCTGCAGGCATCTCAACGCGAAAGCTATGGTTTCCTCCCCACATACCCCTACTTGTGTGAGAACTGCTCCGAGCCCTTTCGAGCTCGCTTCGGTTGTCACTACCGTCTTCCTATGGGGTATAAATGCTTTGAGGCTGGGAGCTTCTGCAAGTGCTTTTTTCACATCCTCAAATTCTTTCTGGCACTCCTCGTCCCAGCTGAATCCTACATCCTTCTTGAGCAACCGGCGTATGGCAAATGTCCTGCCTGCGAAGTTCTGTACAAATTTGCTGTAGAATTCCAGCATTCCCATTATCAATTTATTTCATCTTTGTTATTCGGAGGCGTCCAGTTTGTTAAGGTGTTTTTGAGTTCAGCTTTAGGACGAATCCCATCTGGTGTCACCTTGTGCCCCAAAAAGTCTAATTCCTTGCACCCGATCCTACACTTTTCTCTTTTTACTGTGAGTCCTTGGGCTCTAAACCTCGCCAGCACTTGCCTCAACCTTGCGTTGTGTTGTTCATTGTCTTTGCCAAACACAAGCACATCATCTTGGTAGCACAAGACACTGGGAATGTCCCTCAGAATGCTGCCCATGATCCTCTGGAATATGGCTGCAGCCGAGACTAGACCGAAGGGCATTCTCTTGAATTTGTACGCACCCATGGGCGTCACGAACGCTGTAAGTTCCTGGGAGTCTTCGTGGAGCCTGATTTGGAAGTAGGCCGAGGTCAGATCCAGTGTTGAGAACAATTTTGCGCCTTCCAGCATGCTCATCATTTGCGTGATATTTGGCAGTGGGAATTTGTCAACCACCACCTCCTTGTTCAGTGCCCTGAGTTCGATGCATAGGCGGACCGATCCATCCTTCTTCCTCGCGTTGCGACGATCGGCGCCAGCCATTCTGTTGCTTCTACTGGTTCTATTACTCCTAGGTTGCACAATTTTTCTAGTTCTGCCCTAACCGCCTCCTGGATTGCTATGGGTAGGTTCCTAACTCTTGCTACGACCGGTACTGCGTGCTCTTTCAGTTTTATCTTGTGGGAATATTCTTCAGGCATGCCAATTCGCCACTGAATACCTCTTTGAACTCTGTTTCGATGCCCTCCCAAGTTTCCTCTACTTCCTGTATTAAAATTTGTGGGATTTTGTTTGGGTTGAGATAAATCCCTAACTCTTTTTGGGCCTGCCACCCCAGAATCTTGTCTCCCAACGAGGATACATAGACTTTTGACACAGTCACTCTATCTTTATACTCCACCGTGCCCCAGAAGTAACCCTTCATTCTGATAGGTTTTCCCCCATAGCCCCCTGAATTTACATCCATCCTGTTCAACCTGATTTTGCCCTTGGACACCCGCTCAAATTCTTCAGCATTAATGATAGTCAGTTTGGAGCCAGAATCAAACATGGCTTCTTCACCAGTCTCCTCAACCTTTATGGTGTCTTTGGGGTTGCTGACTTAACCACTCTGTACCTGCAGTACTATTTCATCACACACTCTGGTAGTATTGTCCTTCCCCTGCTTCCTATAGCCCTGACCACTCCTGCAGTACTGCCTGAAGTGACCTTTCCTGCCACATTTGCTGCAAGTGTATTTAAGTTCAGGGCAATCCTTATCATTCGCCATGTGTCCTTGCTTCACACACCTGTAGCAGTTGCCTTTGAATGGCCATCCAGCTTTGCTCTCCTTCTGCTCTTTGTGTACCGTCCTCTGTTCCTTGACTTCTAACACACTCTCGCTTTCTGCCACAACCTCGCTCACCTTGACCTTGTTCTCTCTGCCCTTGACTTCACTGTCCTGTTTAATTTCAGTAACACATTGCATCATGTGTTCTACTTGCTTGGCAACTATAAGTACCTCTTTCAGTGGGGGGTCATCTTTCAGCCACAACTCCTCACGTACGCGTTCAGTCCTGCACGCTAACACAAACTGGGCCCTCATTCTTTCTTCACTAGCACCCCCAAACTTGCATGTAGCAGCTAGCTTGCGTAAGTCAGATACAACATCATCTATTGATTCTCCCTCCTTCTGTCCTCTCTTACCAAAGTGGTATCTTTCCATTATAGTGCTAGTTTTGGGGAGGTAGTGTAAATTTAGTTTCTTTATACTTATTTCGAATTCATTCAATCCCCTAGCTTCATGTGCGCTGAGCTCTAGGAGATGTTCCAACACTTCTTCTCCCTCTGCCCCCAAATAATTTGATAGCAAAGCCACTTTTCTTTCCAACCCCAGATTTGGCCCGCATACAACCGCATAATTCATGAACATTTTTTTCAATTTTTTCCACTGTATTGAAGGATCTCCTGGGTTCAAAAGAAACATAGGGGGTGGCGTTATGTTTTTTCGTGCTGCCTACAACACTCTAGCCTCTTCACCCACTGCACTTGGTATGCCCGCTCTTCAGGTGTGTAATTTGGCTTTAAAGAAACAATATATATATATGGCACAGGTTAACCACACTTGTTTGCTGAGGGGGAATATGAGCAGCGTGATAAGTATCACACTGAACAGCTAAATCACAAATTTGAGATGAATGCAGTGCACCCAGGGGCCCACTAGGTGGCAGTGTCAAGTCGTGTTGCCTCTTTCAGTCAGTGTAGTGTTCCACTATAAACAAGCCAGTTCCTTTGCGTTTCTAGAAGTGACAGGAAATGCCACAGGTATGAAATAACTCCTCCAGTTGCCTCAGGCTATTAGCTCCGTCACGCCACCAAAACAAAATTGTCTCGCACGTCTCGACAGTCACCAGTCAATCCCAATGTGCCTCCTGACTCCTCTGCCAAAACCGAATACCTCGCGCTGTCACTCTGTGGATGATGCGACTTCTCCTCACATTCCGCGCTGCCTTCCGCTGTTGTTGATCGCGCCGCCTCACTAAATCATGCCTCGACACTACAAGAGTGAAATTATCTACCTGCTTCCTGCCTCTTGTCACTGTGTACACTCCCACATGACGCCTCTCACATGCAGGCCACAATAAGCATGAACTCCGCTGTTAGCAATTCTCTTCACGCTGCGCCAATGCTCTTCAAAATTCTCCAGCCAGGTCCACCTTCGTAGTTATACGCCCCACAGTCTCTGTCCGCTCTCCAATGCCTTATTATTAAGCCGCTCTGCCACCTCTCTTGGCCCCTCAGTGACACTCACTAAGTTCTTCTTATGTACTTCCCAATATTTTGATGAGTATTTCAAAAGTTTTCCGTTTTGTTTGGCTTGACGTTTCTTGCTTATATGAGTACCCACTCTTCCGAATCTTCTTCTAATACTTCTTTTCTTCTTCTTCATTTACCGCTATTTCATCTCTTTCTTTTACCCATTCTCATTACTTCAATACTGTCTTTTTGCTCCGGTTCCTTTTTTACTCTTCGTTATTATGCGTGTTGAGGTCGCCTTCTTTACCATATGTTAACCCTCGTCGCCAGTGTAGCGTGGTCTAAAAGGAGGACAGAGACGCAGGTGGGGTGAAGATGGATCTTGGTAGAGCATGAGACTCTTAATCTCAGGGTCGTGGGTTCGAGCCCCACGTTGGGCGCCAATTGGAGTTCTGGACTTTTTGGTTCCGTCCAGAGGTGTCAGGGAACAACACCCAAAGACCCCGGAGTTCCACCTGCCTTGGTGCGCAAATGAACAGAAACACGGGCTTCTCGAAGGTGGCGTCAAAGACCAAAGGTTTATTACTGCAGGGACACAGAAATCACAGAATCTACACACGGGCAGAATCTAGGAGACTGTTCGATTTGTACATTGAGGGTTGCTCCTTATATACCAAAAATTGTGCTTCAGGCAAATATTTCACATGTCAGTACATTCCCAAACCTTTGTGTCTTAAACAATAAATATTTGGCGTTACACAGGAACTGTCGATAATATCTGATGCCAAACATCACGAAGAGGGGTTCCCACTAGTCCATCACAATCCCTTGTCAATATTGCATTCAAGAGCCGGACCGCCTCATCGTAAAGTTCGTTACCTCCCCCTAATAAAGGCCCAGAAGGAAAGGAACAGAGCCAGGTGCAGAAGATAGGAAAGCGGGATAAGAGATGTTTGTGGGTTGTAAATGGGCAAGGCTACCGGCTTCGGCCGCCTAATCATGATCAGGACAATGGACAGGAAAACCAGTTCAGGTGGGCTGGCCTCGGGCAGAGGAGGCAGCCTTTGTCGAGTCATGCAGCTTCAGCGTGATCTGGTTTAAGGTGTACGTGTCATGTAAGAGGTGAATCTCCGGCTAAGGCTACGTGTCCTTAATCAAAGTGAAGCGAATGAAGTATCAGAGGCTATTGCATATGTGAGGGCAAGGAAACACAAAATGGCGGCCATGATCTAAGATGGATGCCATGGGTAGATCAGAAATGTGTTCATAACAAGAGTGCTCTTGCTCGTATCGTAGCGAAAACACCAGGATATGCTAAATGGATCATTTGCGGTTCGCTGATACTAATATTATGTATTTCCGACAAACTTGAAAACACGGGTTCAAATCGTCACGGAACCTCAGCACCCTTGCACAAGTATCCAAACGACGACCTCAGCCACAGCTGACTGGCACAACAACTCTAACTGCCGGTATCGAGGTTACACCGGCGCTCGCCTTAGAACACTCACAGTGGTGAGATTCGGAATGATGTCACCACGGAGTGTTCCAAGACGTACAGTGCGACAGGAGGGAAGTGGGTGGAATGTACATGCTAAAGGTGGACGATACCACAGGCATTTAGACCGTAGTTGAGATCTAACCTCTTTAGGTATCTCTCTCCTCAGCCAGAAGGTAATGTATTTAGCCACATGTTGCGAGGGGGTCCATTGGGGTGAGAGGGGATGTTTTATCATCAGCGGTCAAACATATTATCCCCAAATGGGTCAAGAATCTCAGACCCAGAGGCCGAAGATGCCTCATCAGATGTCCCTTTTTTGATTGTGGGCTTATCATCGTAATCAGAGATGAACTCTGAAGAGCAGGACTAATCAAGCTCTGGCTCAAAAGTTTGATCCTCATAAGATTCACTGTCTATGAGGACAACCGGGCTGTCATGCCCATCCGCAGTGTCAAACACACTGAGTCTATCACCGGTGTCATCCGGTACATCCTCAATGACCCCTTTTGATCTTTTAGATTTCTTATGAGGGTGGTCACCCGATGGCCTTTTCTTCCGAGACTTATCTTGCCGAGTAGAGCAACCAGGTTCGTTATTAGGTTGGTTAGAGAGGCTTTCTATTTTTTTTATTGATGGTGTCATCCACGACCCCATCAGATTACCTAAAGCCCTATTTACAAGATCTTCTAATCTTCTAATCTATTTTCAACTAATGACTTTAGCTCTTGTTCAGACATTCCCTCTTTTTAAAAAAAATGAATAAATAATCAAAGGGGTAGAAGAAGTTAGCTATATGAAGAAGGGTATAAGGGGTTAAAAGATTGGTAGCAAGTTATTAGATAAAATGCAGGCCAGGAGGGGGCAGAGGCGTAAAATAAGTCCTTTCCTCAGTACTTCAACTGTCATCTAAGCTTGAAACCAGGGTAAGGGTAGGATGTGGAAGGCGCTTTCCTCTAATATTGAAAGAGAGGCTTGAATTCTATTGTAGGGAGGTGGGCATGACGAGTTACTAGCGATCGCTGGAGGAGAGGAATGCATTCGATTTTAAAATAAATAACATGTCAAGGTCATTGCACCAGTAATTTTTAGCCGGTTGCGTGAAACCCCATCAGTTTACTAATGGCCTGAAGCAGTGCGTCTTTTCAAAGACGCTGTGAGTATTCGCGGAGGGAAGGCTCGCGGCTCCTCCCGCTGCGCCTTTGAAGTACGAATGTGTATGCATGCGGGACCGCGCTGGTACGACCGAGGCCCCGGTGCATCCTTCAAACTCGGGCTGTTGGCGGAGAATACGATTACAGAATTAGAGGGGTGGGGGGTGTAAACACATGATAAGCGCCAAGTAGTTTAATCACTGATAACGGCGTAGATAGGCGAAAATGAACAACCTGAGATCCTAAGGGCATAAATAGCTCAAAATGAGCAAGTCAACATCTCAAAGTAATATAACAATCTTATTACGGTACAGATAGTTCAATTAAGTCCAAGTAGACATATACAAAGAAACATATTAAAGGCAGTCATAAGATAGATAAGGAGAGTGTAAAAGTTACTTCTCTTGTGAGCAACAGCAATAAAAGAAGGAAGATGTCTATACAGATGTTCAGAATGTTTTGAAAGTTCTAAATTCTTACTAATTGTTGCTGCTGTGAGCTGGCAATAAAAGGAGACTGCATAATATTGGCCTCTGTGTCATGCCATAAAATCAAGACTCGCCACACTGTATTCTTTAACCATGTTGTCTTTATTAGAAATGGGAGAGGTTGCCACTAAAATGAAAATTTTCCACAACTTCGATAGAATAGTGGCACTGCACACAGAACTGACATCCAATCTGACAGACGTATTTTGTCCTAGGGTATCCTCTAAGGTGAAAAAGGGGGCCAAAGAATCCTGGTTCATTGATACCTGCCGAAAGGCTAAACGAGCCATGTTAGATGCCATCAAACTCAAGGACAGGCAATTAATTAAACAAATGAGGGTGCTCTTCCGAGGTAACATTCAACAAGCAAAGAAGAGCTGGGAATTAGGAAGATGGGATGCTCTTAAAACTGCCCTAACCAACAAGGACATGAAGGCGTTCTGGTAAATAGTGGGTACAGGCAGCACTGAAGGGAAGCCAGCCTTGGAGCCAAATATTGCAGTGGTTGCATGGAAGACCCATTTTCAGGCTCTATACACCTCAGAGGAAGTTCACCCCCAAAGAGTGAAATATCTTTAATACCCCCTGGAACATGTATGAAGAGTCCCACAGGATTACCCTGACAGAAGTTCTAAACGCCAAAAGAAAGCTCCCTCTTGGAAAAGCCCCGTGACTGGACAAGCTACTGGGGGACCCATTCTGTGCAGAACCAAAAATATGGGGTCCCTACTTATGGGCATATTTAATGCAATTATGAGGAGTATGGAGATCCCGGAAACTTGGGCTGGGACAGAAATCTTTCCCGTATTTAAAAAGGGTTCACCCCTTCTGCCAACTATAGGTCGATCAGCTTGATCAGTGTTACACAGAAACTGTTTTCAAGGATTCTGCTCGACCGCCTTCATGTGTGGATGGAGGAGCAACACATTCTGAGCCCATATCAAGCTAGTTTCAGAAAAAACAGCTCTACCATCGATCAAATCTTCAGACTACCTTACTGGAAAACTGTGTCAATTGAGGGTGGCCGCCTTTATCTAATATTTGTGCACCTGGAGACGGCCTTTGATCTGGTGGAGATAAATTGTGGACTGAATTTAGAGACCTGGGAATCCCTGCTTACCTCTTGAGTTTGCTCATGAGACTGCATGAGGGCAATTTCGCTTAAATAAGATTTGGGAAATTTGGTGAACTAACCCACTGCTTCCCAGTAAATAGAGGAGTAAGGCGGAACACTGAAATAATATAGACTGCCAAAATATCGACCTGCAAAAATATCGTTGCCAAAATATCGACAGACAAAATATCGACTTTCTATCTACAAACAGGTAAGTACAAAAATATCGAGTTTAAAATATCGAGTGTTAAAAATATAGACTGTCAAAATATCGATTTTTTTATGTCTTTAAAATAAGTTAAAACTATTATAATATTACATATATTTAATATAAGCATTGTTAAAATTATTAAATAAATGTAACATAATTACATAATTAATGTAAATTTAAAAATTAATAATAATAATACATATATATATAAATACATGTTATTAATAAAACATATAGAATATATTTACCGTGGCATAGCAAAAGGTTTAAATTTAATGTAACCACTCCAGTGGGTGCTACAGTAGAGAAAGCGTACGCCTGTACCCCAAAAACCCAAAACTGACCCTGAACTCTAAAAATATCCCTGTACCCCAAAAACCCAAAACTGACCCTGAACCCTAAAAATACCCCTTTCCCCAAAAACTGAAAACTGACCCTGAACCCTAAAAATACCCCTTTACCCAAAAACTGAAAACTGACCCTGAACCCTAAAAATACCCCTTTACCCAAAAACTGAAAACTGACCCTGAACCCTAAAAATACCCCTTTACCCAAAAACTGAAAACTGACCCTGAACCCTAAAAATACCCCTTTACCCAAAAACTGAAAACTGATCCTGAACCCTAAAAATACCCCTTTACCCAAAAACTTATTATTTATTTTAAATTAATTACCAATTATATTTTAATTATTTACCAATTATTATTTAATTAACAATTAGATTAAATTTACATAATTAATTAATTATAATAAAATTACTTCCCACCCAATTCCCCTATAAACACACAACCCGCTACAGAAAATAAATGACAAAATATTAATTATTTATCAATTATTTATTTTAAATTAATTACCAATTATATTTTAATTATTTTCAAATTATTATTTAATTAACAATTAGATTAAATTTACATAATTAATTAATTATAATTAAATTACTTCCCACCCTATTCCCCTATAAACCCACAACCCGCTACAGATTTATATTACTCAAATATTATTAAATATTAATAACTTACCTTATTTTCGATATTTTTGTAGTCTATATTTTTTCTAGTCTATATTATGTCTAGTCTATATTTTTGATTCGATATTTTTGCTATTCTAGTCGATATTAGTCGATATTTTTGTTGTCTATATTTTGTCTAGTCGATATTTTGTCCAGTCTATATTTTTTCATCGATATTTTGTCCAAACGATATTTTGGAATCGATATTATGTCTGTTTACCGAGTAAGGCAAGGGTGCGTGCTTGCCCCTACCCTGTTTTGCCTTTTTATCAACAATCTGGTTGCCCAACTTTATGAGGTAAAGAACAACAATGCCCCAAAGCTGGCACATACCAAGGTGCCAGCTATGATGTTTGCGGATGCCACATTGTTACTATCAAAGTCACCCATGGGCATCCAGAGGGTCTTTGATAGCTTTGCCATCTTTTGCAAAAACAGGGGGCTGGAGATCAACACACTGAAGACCAAATTCATCGTCTTCAACGCAGCCAAAACTTCTTGCCCGAATTCCTCCCTAAATAGTACTTGGCTTAAAAGGGTGTCAGTCTTTGACTACCTAGGTGTCACTCAGTCAGAACCGTTTGAATGGGGCCTGCAACTGGCTAAAGTAAGCATTAAGTTAGCACAGACTGTGGGGGGTATTGCCAAAATGTACAGTAACTCCAGCCACAAACCTCCTGGGCCTAAAGCAGAGATATATAAAGGGAAAGTTAGGGGCACTACAATGTATAGGGCTGAATTATGGGGTCACCGTCCCTCTGACAGATTCACCAAAACAGAGAACAACTTTATGAGGCCTTCCGCCTAGCACCCCTCTGATCCTCCAACGCCTTGACCTAGGAATCAGACCAATAGCAGATGAGATTGGATTTAGGCCTCTAACATTCTGGAGTAGACTGTGGGTGACCCCGGAATTAGCAGGCTATCACACAGAACTAAAGGATTTATTGAGCCTCACGGGTCAGGGCAAAATACCCTGGCTTATGTATATAAAGGACATATGTTGTAGACTGGGTAAACCTAGCATATGGGGCAAAACTGAGGAAACGTGTATGGTAACATCACATCCAGAATTGGCATAAGTCTACAGGTTGCTCAAGGTAGCAGATGCCCTAGGACACCTGACCGCTGACTTCTTAAAAATTAAAGACGAGTATCAGACCGAGTCCTTTATGGATGACATCCAACCCACTTCGCCAAGGAAACTACTCATCCAGTTCAAAATAGCGACCTTGCAGCTTCGTGTTTTACCAACAAATGGCTAAAAGCCACTCCCCTTGGGTGTCCCGCCTGCAATTGTGTGGATGAGTCAGAGCTCCATGTTTTTTTTTTCTGTCCCAGCTATAAACTAGCCAGACAGCCCTGGCTCATCCAACTTTGTAGGAATTTAGGGCTTATGCACTGTGTGATGGGATTCAGAGTTTTGAAATATGACACCCGCCCACTGTTTTTGCCGTATCCTGTTTTTTAACCTCAATGTGGCATAGCCACAGGGGGATGGCAAACTTATCACTACATTGATACAAAGTCTATAGTGCATGCATTCTCTTTTTGAATCTTTTAAACTTATTTTTAACCTTTTCCATGTTTTAACAACTAAGACTAGTGATGAATGGCAATTTTATTTTGATAAGACTGTATGTGTATGTGTAGTTGCTTATGGCTCTAGTGGCTTTACACAGGGTAAATGACATGGCAGCTGGCCAAGGACAGGGTGTAGGCCTGGACTCCCCGATTCTCCCACCGTGTTCAATGCAATGTATTTTTTATTAAGTTTGTTGGAATGGAATGGATATTTTGAATGGATATTTGTTTCTCCTTTCCTAGCAATCGTTATATCTACATAAAATATTGCAATCGTAGCTTATGAATCTAAGTATCTACAATGGGGACAAAATGAAATGGGCAGTTGTTCCTCAACAGGGCATATAACCCATCTTTTAAAAGGTCACTGCTTATAGTTAAATGCCCCCACCCCTGGGACACCCAGGGGAGGGCCTAGTATGTAGGAATTAGGTAGATTATAACTTTTTAATTGCCAATAACACCAAAGTTGAGTTCATACGCAAGGTAGGTTTAAAGGTAGTCTGCAAAGCCAGGCTGCCTTTAAAATGACAGCATTAACTTCCAAACCTCCTTTCCTCATTATGTACTTGCAACTTATAAGGAAATTGTACCCCTGACCCTATTATCTATTAGGAACTTATAGGGTCTGGCATTGCCAATAATAAGTGTACCCCATTACATGTACCTTTTTACACATAGCACTAGCCCGGGGCCTGGTTACCAGAGCCTAGGGTTCAGTCAGAGTCAGTTTTCATCAGTATCATTCAACAAAAAATGGGGGTGAACAGGGCAAAAGGATGACTTATTACCAATCAGCAATTATAACGGGATGTCCCTTCCCAGATAGGGATGTTTAGTGAGCTGCAAGGACAGTGGGTGGACTGGTGCCACTTGGCAGAACTACCAGCCTCTGGGTTGGAGCCCCTATTGAACAAAGAACCACCCAGGCCTGACATGGTCTATTCCAGGCACTCGGCAAAGCCACCTGCCAATGGAGCTCTAGCCTGTGTGCCACATTCCCACAGCCCACTATGAAGTTTTCCCTACAAAATATTACCTTTGGTACTAGTAGGTGGCCACTCCAGCTTTATCTGTGGCCCCTTGTGTGCCCTGTTTTAAGGATTACTTCAAGAAACATCATTTAGGTTTTTGGGGGCATCAATAGCTGTTTTCAAATAAACCAGTTCATCAGAAACCCAGATAAACTCGCTAATGCCCACTTAATATTTCTAGGACGAAATAGACAAAACACAAGAGTATCCATACACACAAATATTACATTCTGTACATTAATTTACTTGTCTCACTCAGGTCAAACTCTGCAGAACCCAATGACTGATGTATTGTGTCAGAGGCATAAAAACATCAAGTTCACTTACAAGATACAGCCCATACTTTCAGTCTTCTAATTTTAACTAAGGATCAGAAATTCTGAAAGAGAGCGAAATGCCTCTTTTTAGAGGGGCGGTCCATTTCACTACCAAAATCCTTGTAACATGCTTGGCATTAGGAAGCCACTGGATCTCCACAAAGAGTATTTCACACCACAATTTTAGTTAAACTGAGGTTCACAAGCAATGTAACCATGGTCCTAGAGCACTGTTTTGATGTAGCCTCCTGTAAGAAATCTTTCATCCTATTTGTTAAAAAGTGTGACAGGTACCAAGTTCTCATTATTTTCCAGCAGCATTCACTTATGCATAGCAGCTATATCACATTCATAACAATAACCGTGAGGGCTCATTTAGTTACTTGTGTTCCATCTATCACTTTGCAAAGCTATTCTTCACAAAGAGGAAAGTGGTAGACATGTGGCCCAATTACTGTTGATACTAACTTAATCTGCAAACCACATGGTTTGCACAAGTATGTTTCTTATAACCGAGTGACTCCACATGATTTGATTTGCTTTACCTTAAATTATGCAGAAGGACGGGCTCTGAGCTCCTGGAGCCATCTATCAGGTTATGCAAAGAGCTTGTAGAAGACCATTAAAAAAAACTAAACTTTGGCAAGAAGTACAATCTCCATAAGGTGTAAGAGGATTTGAAAGGCTTTCTGTGACACATTCATAACAATAACCATGAGGGGTTAAATTAGATAATTGTCTTCCATCTATCACATTGCAGAGCTATTCTTCACAAAGAGGGAAGTGGTAGACATGTTGCCCAATTTCTGTGGATACTAGCTCAATCCGCAAACCACATGTCTTGCACAAGTATTGTTGTATATTATTCCACAAGTATGTTTCTTATAACTGCGGGACTCCACATACTTTGATTTGCTTTACCTTAAATTATGAAGAAGGGAGGGCTCTGAGCTCCTGGAGCCATCTATCAGGTTATGCAAAGAGCTCGGAGAAGATCATCAAAAAACCCTTAACTTTGGCAAGAGTACAATCTCCACAAGGTGTATGAGGCTTTGAAAGGCTTTCTGTTACCTTTGACAATATTAAATGTGAAATAATTCGTACAGATGCTTTTTCACTTAGATGTCCTCTCCACAAACCACAATGTGAATGAGAATGGCAAATGTTCAGTTCAGTTCAAATTCTTTATTTGGTTCAAAACAACCATAAAAGCATAGATAAAACAAATATTTCTCTCAAAACCATTTGTGCATTAAAATCAGTTAAAAAGCATACAGTGTATTAGATAAGTTGACTAAGTGCGTGGCCATGGCCTATCAACTTATTTCCAGTCATTGCAAGTCATCGCTGTTTAACTACAGCAGTGATGACTCGGGTGGCAGATCATGTTAGTTTGGAGAACTTGAAGATACTCCAGTGCAGTCTAACATTTCCTTATATTAAGGTCCCTCAGCAAAGGTTTTAAAATGCATGTTCTCTTGTTCTTTTAGAGTGCACAAAAAAGAACAGATTTAGCTGAGACAAGATGGCTGCTGAGTCTCATGGACATGGTATTTACTCTCTGTTGGTGAAAGTATCTAGAGGATACGATGCCAAATAGGTACCATGCCCAATCTGAATCTGGTCAGGTAAAACCTTTTCTGGCATGGCACCGTAAATAAGTATGGTTCTATGGCTGAGGTTGTACGTAACAGAAGATATACTTTGAATGACTTCTTTCCCGATTCTGCTTCTACTCTTTTCCAAATTATGAAATTAAAACATTTTCTGCAGCTTTAGTAGCACTGTTAGTGTTCTGTGGGTCTTCCTACAAATCCATTCTGCCAATAGCCCGCAGTTCATCTTTGAGAATGAGGCATACTTCTGTGGCTTAGTGTTTGAGCCACAACATTATTGAAGTATAGACACTTAACAAAGCCAGAATACGTAGTTTCTAGCTCACTTTTCAACTCTAGTCTGGTCTATAGTATTGTCGAGCTCTGTTACAAATTGTGTGCAGAGGCCGATAACACCTTGGCCAATTTAGTCTGGTCTGAGATCAATCTACAACAGGGGAACAACGCCCCCAAGAAACATCTGGAGAATAATATCAGGCTGCTAGAACTAGGCGACCTATAGAACTCTAAAATCACTGGGCAAACCTTTAAAACATTGGTAAATAAGTTGAACAGATTGCAAATCTAGACTGCAGTCAAGGAAAGGTTGAATAAAACGTAGTCATGGGTGGCTGGTGCTGAAATCATATTCAGTCTTAAAGAATCACTCCTGCTTGCAGCACCCTATCACCAGAAGGTTAAACAGTAATTTTTGGCCATCAAACTTGGTGAGATACCCACATTTGTACTCATGCCAAAAAGGAGGATGGGTACTAAGTGAAAACTGGACCTGTTGACTATGCCATCAGGGGATCGAGACTTTGATCCACATTTTATATATCTGCCCAGTGTTGGTCGACCAATGAAGAAGCCTATTAAGATGAGAGTTTCTTGAGTAATGAATCAGGTCTTGTAGAGTCAAACGGACCCAAGTAATACAATGGTGAACATTAGACTAGCCCACTTTCTGACTATTTAAAAAAAATGTTTAGCACATAGGTCGGTTGTTGAGTGAACCTGGAGGGGTCCTCGAGGGGATGGATAAGTTCCTAATAGGCCACAGGATCTGTTGGCATGGTTGGCCAGGTAATCCCAAATAAAGTCTGTGCCAATCTCGTCATTTTAGGTAAATTCACATGAGCGGGTAAACTGGATTCGCAAGGTTGGCTGCAAGGGATAACGATAGTAGCTGTTCCCTATCCCATCATGCTAAGGCAAAATTTGCTTCAACCAGCATTTTTGTACTGCACATCAGTACTTTCATAATAAATAGTTTTGTATAATGGTACTTTCTCAGTTGAAATACCACTGCTCATTTATTAAGGCACATATACCTTACCAACTCTCTGGATTTCCACACAAGCTCATTAATCATTTATAGTCCTGAATAATGCTATACATTAGTGGAATTACAACTGGCTGTATTGTAAACATACTCTTTAACAAATTAGGGAAAAGGTCTTTGCTTGATCAGTCACCTTGAGCCACTCATCATCTGTATTTGGCATTTTTATTCATATAATTAGGAAGGGAAATAAAAAAAGTCCACTTATGGACCTTTTTTGCAAAGTTGCTCCAAACGTCTCCAAACTTCTGAAGCTCTTTTCAGGGTCTCAAAGTGTCCAAACACAATCCAAGGGCCCAGAATCTTCAAGATGGTCCTTGAAATTTTGGGACTTCAGTTCCCACCATCCACTTAGACAAAACCCTACAAATTCACCGGACAGACTCCAGGCAGGGGATTCTTGGTTGTGATGGTCCAGGTCAGCTCTGTTAACCTGTAGTGTGCAGGGAGTCCACTCTTTATTCCTCTTAAAGCAAGTTAGGTCCACAGGGATGTAGTTCCAGATTGCGCAGAAAGTGCTGTCAGTCAGAGGGCAGGGCCTGGTTGGTGCAAATCAAACTTCCAGGATGGACCCTTCTTCTTCTGTTGTTCCAAGCAGCAGATGTGAGAGACTCTGCCCCCCAGATACTTATTCAGTGTTCTCTGTAGTCAAACAGGAGGGCACTCCTATCCAGTGAGGTGCAGGGCAACATCCCACAGCATGAACATTTCCTCCAAAGTGTGGCACAATGGTCTCCCAGAATGCACTATTCTTCTATAATTCAATATTGCTGAAGTCTTAGCAGAGACGCAAGAGCTAGCTAAACCAACCTCCGGAACGGCTCATTTCCATAGCTCCCTTTCCTCCTATATCTGCAAATTCCTTTCTTCAGCCAACTATCTGACTGGGTTCATAGTGGAACAGGGTAGATGGACCTGGCTAACTACTTCTACCTTTGAAGCAGATTCTTTATGACCCCCCCACCCTTGCTATGACATTCATGTGGAGCAGGTCCTCTTACAAGAGACAGCCTTTTCTTTCTGGGTGCCACTTACCACCTCATCAAAGCAGCCTGGCAAATCCACTTAACGCAGACCAATCAGGGCAGAGAACTTAAAGGCTGAATGTTTGTTTATGGACAAGAAAACTGTATAACTTCTTTTCTGTATATTGTAGGATAAATTCAACAACAGCATATTTTCTGGTTGTTCCTTGCGTTAGTTATGAATTCATAAACTATTGCAATGTTAACCTATGTAGCTAGGGATCTAAACTGGGGAAAATTAAATGTCCAATTTCTCCAACAACAGGGCCTATAAAACTGCTCTATAAAAGACCCTGCTTATAACTACATGACCCCGTCCCACCCCTGGGACAGCTAGGGGAGACTTTTGGGATCCTGAATATGCAAAGATAATGCAGATACTCACTCCACAGTGCTCCTAGCAAAAAACACAAAAGTTGATTATGGAAAGCACTTCACTACAATGAGGGAAGTGAAATGTGCAATTTCTTTATCCCCAGGGCATATAAAACCTCTTTTAGAAGGGTCCTCCTTATAAGTAAAACCAAAAGGGATGATGGACGGTGTGTTGAACATTGCAAGCACTCGCCCCCAGTCAACTGATCTTGGTGTAATCCATCATCATTCTTTAGCTCACTCTGCCACCTCGGTCAGACATGGCCATTTGCAAATCAGTCTGACCCTGTGCCTCATGGGAACAGTCCAGCCTGAACTGGCAAGCCATGTCTTCCCTGGACCCGAAACAAGCATCCTGAGACCGGTTTCTGGCTAATCAGCCGTTATCAAAGAGGCTAGCTTGAATCCAGTGGCACAGTGAGCAAGGGACCCACGTCTGGCCATACCCAGCCAACTTAGGGTGAACAAAGCCAAACCAAAGGGGAGTGTTGAACATTGCAAGCACTTACCCCCAGTCAACTGTTATCCCCCCTCTCATGAATGTCATGAACCCCGCAATTTCGGAGGGAGTGTTCCCTTCTCCATGGAAATGGCAGTTGTTAAACCGCTTCCTAAAAAATCTACATTAGACCCAGGGGTTTTGAAAAACTTCCACCCTATCTCACTCCTTCCTGCTCCTGCAAAGATGTTAGAATCTCATCTTAATCGGCACCTTAGTTCTTTCCTCCAGGATTCTGCCCTCTTGGATATTTCCCAGCATGGCTTTAGGAGTTCTCATAGTACTGAGACCGCCCTTACGGCAGTTGTCAATAAGATCTGCTCTCAGGTCGATAAGGGCCATACCACTCTTTTGGTCCTGTTAGACCTGGCGGCGGCTTTTGACACCCTATCCCCATCTATTTTGGTTACTCGCCTTAGGGATATAGGGGACGGAGGTCCTGCACTGGGTCTCCTGGCTTCCCATCTTAATGAAAGGGAACAGAGAGTAAAGCTGGGCCAGTTCCTTTCTGCCCCCAAGCCTGTGCATTGTGGGGTCCCGCAGGACTCTTCATTGAGTCCTTTATTATTCAACATCTATGTGACCCCACTTGCCAGGGTAGTTAGATCCTTTGGGCTGGAAGTACGCTGACGACACCCAAATAATGGCTTCCCTTACGCAGCCTGTGAAGGAATCAGCTCTGAACTTCAGGAACTGCATGAAGGCTGTGTCGCAATGGATGGTACAGAATTTCTTGAAGCTAAACGGGGAAAAAACAGAGGTGCTGATATTTGAGGGTAGTCAGGATATCTGGTCAAACAATTGGTGGCCTGCCTCTCTTGGAGACTGCCCTCCTCCCCCTCAGTTTGCTAAGAACCTAGGGATGTTGATGGATACTACTCTTTCCTTCGACCGCCAGGTCAGTAGGACTGTCTCCACCTGCTGTGGTATTATTAGGGCTCTTAGAAAAATTGCCCACTATCTCTACCCTGATGCTCAGAAACAGGCCACTGTGGCATTAGTTTCCTCAGACTGGACTACTGCAATGCCCTTTATGTGGGCATAAATTAAATCCTTATACACCGTCTCCAGATGGTCCAGAACGCGGCGGCAAATATGGTCCTAAATCTACCTAGACTGGCCTCAGTCACAGCAGCTCGGAGAAGCCTACACTGGCTTCCCATTGAGTCCAGGATCTCTTTTAAGATTCTTTGTCTTGCCCATGGGGCCCTCCACGGTACAGGTGCTGAGGGTCTTAGGTCACATTTCCATCTCTACTCTCCTAGTCGATCTCTTTGCTCCTCTAACAAAAATCTTCTTGAGGTCCCTAGGTTTGTGGCCAAATGGGGAGGTAGAGCATTCTTTATGGTTGTACCCAGGCTATGGAACTCCCTCTCCTCGGAACTCTGAGGGCAACTCTCACTCGCTTTGTTCCGCAAAGCATTGAAAACCTGGCTTTTTTCTGAAGTGTAGGGGAAACCAAGCAAAACCAAAGGGGATGATGGACGGAGTGTTGAACATTGCAAGCACTCCACCCCAGTCATCTGATCTGGGTTTAATCCATCATCTTTCTTTAGCTCATTCCGCCACCCCAGTTCAGACATGGCCATATGCCAATCAGTCTGACCCTGTGCCTCATGGGAACAGTCCAGCCCGAACTGCCAAGCCATGTCTTCCCTGGACCGGAAACAAGCATCCTGGGATCGTTTTCTGGCTAATCAGCCGTCATCAGCCAGGCTAGCTTGACTCCAATGGCAATGCTTAAGACTCCGTCCATCATCCCCTTGGGTAATCTAAGGTAAAGGGCTTGCTCAATAACGAATGCGCACCTCACCAGAGATATTTCCCGAAGTGGTATCTAGAGTTTAGCGCTCCGCATAGATTCTTGTTCCTTGACGAAAACCGCGCTCGGTTTTCTCCTGTTTACAACGCCAGTGTATTCCTCATCAGAAGTCTGTTTCCTCGTCTCGTTGAGCAGTTTACAGAGGTCGACATCTGAAGAAAAGGGAGTTGTGGAGGAGCTCCTTCTCTCAACGCCTCTCCCATCAGGAATCCCTGAGAAGCTTGCTTCAGTCAACGATTTAACTGCTGTTCCTTGCATTCAACAAAAGAGAGAAGAGATGATAAGTGGTTGCACATTTACTTACTAAAATTATTACGAACTAGAAAATAAGAAAACAAAGACTTGCAAGTAAAACTGATAAAGAAAGAAAGAAAGACTTACCTTTTTGAATTATCACCAATGGTGTAAGTAAGAAGCAGAGAGAAGTTAAATGTCAATTTTAGGAATAATGTACAGATAAGGACTAAAACATTGTTAAATAGTTTTTCCCACAAGAAGAATAAGAACTAAGAGTAAGGGAGTAAAAGACAGTCTCGACAGGAAGATAGGTAAGATATTAGAATAACATTAAATAGTTATGGAAAGAGCTAAATAGAAAACATAATAATTCAAATCTTGCTTGATAGATTTAAAGCTTCCAGAGAACTGTTACCAAATCCCAGAAAAGAAAGAAAGAAGAGAAGCTAGTTATATGGAACCTTAGTTATGTGGTAGGGTTAAGATTGTTAATTAGAATTAGTTTAGAGTAGAGTAGGAAGTACATTAAAAATCTCTCTTTAGCCTTACCAGGACTTCTCGGGGTCTGAGTCTGCGGGATGGATAAAAGACAAGAGAAGCTGATAGAACAGTTCCAGAACCAGTCTCTTCTGTTCTTTGTTATTTTATCCACTCCCCCTTCCCCGTTAGGGGTCTTCTAGGGTCTAGATCATAATCGGACTCTGAAGCATCCTTGAGAGGGAGTTGGGAACTAGCATTTTCTGTTCCTGGGCAAGTCTGTGGTAAAAACGTACTCTTAGTCTTGACAACGTGGGTCCCTTGCTCACTTTGGCACTGGTTTCAAGATAGCCTGGCTGATCAGAGCTGTGAGCCCGAAACCGGTCCCAGGATGCTTGTTTCTGGTCCAGGGAAGACATGGCTTTGCAGTTCGGGCTGGACTGTTCCCATGAGGCACAGGGTCAGACTGATTTGCATATAGCCATGTCTGAACTGGGGTGGCATAGTGAGCTAAGGAATGATGATGGATTAAACCCAGAGCAGTTAACTGGGGGTGAGTGCTTGCAATGTTCAACACTCCGTCCATCATCCCCTTCGGTCCTCCTTATAAGTACCTCACTCCCACTCCTTGGAACATCTAGAGGAGACCCTAGGGGAACCTCATATGCCAAAATATTGTAGTTTATCAATTATTAGGTGCCTCTAACACTAAAGTCAGATCTGGGCACAATTTACATTTAAAAGCAGTTCTGCAACACAGGGCTGCTTTTAAAATGACCCCAGGCTCTCAACAGTGCACACATGGAAATGCAGAAAGGGCTGCTGGCCTCTAAACTGCCATGCCATATTATGCACTAGGGACTTATAGGGTAGATCATTCCAATCATAGGGGTACCCTATTCCATAGTTTACCCTAGTGTGTGTGGGTGCTTTCACTGTGTTCTAACCTGCACCAAGTTCTCTGCGTCCTGCCTGTTATTGACTGCTCAATCCCAAGGAAGAACTGCGTCTGGGGTCCCTGCCTGCCCGCCTCCCGCCGCCTAACTCCTTGTAACATCGCGGAGTGGGGCCGCCTAGTGGAGTGTGGGCGGGGCATAAAAACTACAAGCCCCAGCAGCCCTAGCGGCACCCAGTGACAGCGTTTCACGCCAGGAGCACATAAATTCAACGTCACCCCGGTCGAGTGGGGGAATCCAACCTGCACCAAGTTCTCTGTGTCATGCCTGTTATTGACTGCTCAATCCCAAGGAAGAACTGCGTCTGGGGTCCCTGTCTGCCCGGCTTCCGCCGCCTAACTCCTTGTAACATCGCGGAGTCGGGCTGCCTAGTGGAGTATGGGCGGGGCATAAAAACTACAACCCCCAGCTTCGCGCCAGGAGGCGCATAAATTCGCCGTCACCCCGGTTGAGTGGGGGAATCTAACCTGCACCAAGTTCTCTGCATCCTGCCTGTTATTGACTGCTCAACCCCAAGGAAGAACTGCGTCTGGGGTCCCTGCCTGCCCACCTCCCGCCGCCTAACTCCTTGTAACATCACGGAGTCGGGCCGCCAAGTTGAGTGTGGGCAGGGCATAAAAACTACAACCCCCAGCAGCCCTAGCGGCACCCAGTGACAGCGTTTCGCTCCAGGAGGCGCATAAATTCAACGTCACCCCCGTCTCGCCGGACGCGAGCGGTACGCCGGGCAAAGCCCGGGCCAAGGGCGGGCCCGTTTAAGCCCGTTCAAGACCGGGTAAGACTGGACTGGGCCACCTTATTAAGATTTCTCTATCGAGACTTTGCACTCTGTATCATTTGTGTATGCTCAACTGCCAAACCTATCTTTCCTAACTTATTGCTGGCAAGAGGGCTTCCATCAATCTCTAGGTATACGCCAGTACTACCTTCTCTAATCCCCGTCTATTGTATTACATACGTTGATTTCTACCACTAATTATGTGTACAAGGGGAAGTAGGAGCAAAACGGCTCAGGGTGTAGGCCAGATCACAGGCCCGATTGATCAATTCATTACGAGGGCAAATGAGGCGATAAACCAGGGCATCATTCTGTTGGAAAGAAGGGTATCACAAGACCTAGCTATATCAAGAAGGTCCTCAATGGGCCCCTTGGCGTCAGCTAGAACCCCAACCCAGTCAGGAGCAATTGGAACAATTGTTATTGGAAATCCCTGCAGATATTCATAGCATCCCTAATAATGTAGATCTATCCGCATCCCAACTATCAATGGACTCTGAGATAAGGGAAGATTTAGAGAAAACCCCAGTCTTGGCTATAAGTCCAACCCAAATAGAACCCCCAACCCAAGTAGAATCCCCCAAAAAGCAGGAAACGGGGAGGAGGGAGGGAGCCATCCCAAAACAAAGAAATAATAAGAAAAAGAAAGAGCTCAAACAACAACCCACTAAAGCCCCTGCAAAGAACCAAAGACACCGAAACTCCCCCCCTAAACAAAATGACTTAAATCCTATAAACACATCTATAGTCAACCTCTCTCCAACGCCGGCTAACGCAGATGTTACAGGTGGGGGGGTGCGTGTAATCTATGTGAAACAAATAAACAGCTGCTAGCCAGCTTCGGGGAGCTGATTAAGATCCATCTACTACCGAAGGAGCGAACTTTAATGAACATTGAAAAACAACTAGCCAAGCTGACTACTCACCCAAAAAACCTGACCAACTCAAAAGCTATATAATGTGGGGGTACCAAAGGCAAAACTACACAGAAAAACCTAGGGCCATCAATAAAAACTATAACACCTTCAAACATGCCCAACGCACAAGAAAAACCAAAGGTAGCCCAAGATAATACACAGATAACATCTGATATCTCTAAAGGACCCACTCAGGCAGAAAAACAGAAGCCAACGCCACCTAAGACACCAGTACCACAACCTGAGGGAGACAAAAAAAAGGGAGGGAGGTTCAGGCGTACCATTGATCTTCCACCAGAAGCAAGCCCATTTACAGTGGTCCTCACAGGGGTTCCAGAGCTCTCAGAAAATATGAGAGAATCCACTTGGTCTCTAAAAAATAAAGTTCAGCAATGGCTTAGCACAAATAGACCGCTTCCCCCCTATCGTAGTAGTAGAATCTCTATGGTGCGCAGGGTACCCTGTATTGGAGAAACAAAGAAAAGAACACAGGGAGATTGTATTATTATAAATTTTGATGACCCAGGCACAGTTGAATATATTTCCTCATGTCCAACACTGGCAAAAAAAGAAGGAATTGATGCAAATCGTCTATCCTTCTTTTACCCTCCAACATATGCTTATGACCAAGAACCTCCGTATAACTGGAACCAATGCTCTGAATGGAACTGGAACCAAGTAGACCCCCGGAATAGGAGAAGGGACTAGGAGGCTTGGTCCTGGAATCCAAGAAGAGACCAATCCTATATGGAGGGCTGGAGTGGCATACCAACTAGCAACCGATTTACTTGTCTAGAAATGGTAGACTGACCATCACCAAGCTTAAAACCTACCGAGATAGATGCTATAAACCCCAGGACGCCCATAGCTCAACAGGGAATCAATACCTAAACAAATGATAGGACTTGCAATTCATCCGAACATAAACTAGGGAAAAATAATATTGATCCGTCTATCGACCAAGTACCCCCAGCCTGCACCCATTAGTATTAAGTAATGTATCTGGGGGGACTAACATTCTAACTAATAACAGGGGAGACGAACCAGTTTTACCGGATGGTAATTTCTATTTCTATTTCTAGGTTTGGTGAAGCGCAGCAGCTACCCCAGCAATGGGGCGTCCCGGCGCTATGAGACGAGCACGCACCAGTAAAACAGAAAAGGAAGTGGGAGAGGGGGGAGGGGGGCTTAAGGAGCAGGGAAGAGGTAGGTCTTGATAGCTTTACGGAAGGCTGAGAGGCAATCTAAGGAGCGAATGCTGAGGGGGAGATCGTTCCATAGTTTGGGACCAAGGACGCTAAAGGAGCGGCCTCCAGTTCGGCAAAGCCTAATCCTGGGGACGGTCAGAAGGAGTTGATTGGAGGAACGGAGTGCACGACCTGGGACATACGGTCGGGCCAGATTCCGCAACAGAGGGGGATTTGCTTGTTTAACGATCTTAAAGATAGTAGTAAGAGCCTTAAATTTGACTCGGTGTTCCACGGGCAGCCAGTGGAGCTTACAGATGGTGGCTCTAGCAGAGCATCTGCGTGGTAGGCCAACCAACGTTCTGGCCGCCGCATTCTGGATACGTTGGAACCTAGCTGTTTCTGCTTTGTTTGCTCCCAGAAGGAGGACGTTAGCGTAATCCAGGCGAGATAAGATGGTAGCCTGGATAATTAGCTGGCGAGCTTTAGAGTCGAAGAGACCAAGTATAGGCCTGAGGTTCCTTAGGAGACCTATGCAGGTGGCTGCCACCTTTTTAGTGTGGGACTGGAAGCTGAGGTTGGCATCCATCCAGACTCCCAGATTTTTAACACAGTTTTTAGGGAGTGGAGTGGCGCCCAGGGATGACGGCCACCAGTGCTAGTTCCATAGGCTGGTGTTTCGGCCAAGGAGGAGTACCTCGGTTTTCCCGGCGTTAAGTTGGAGGTGGTTGTCCGTCATCCATTGTGCCACTGCTGCCATACCCTCTTTAAACTTGGATGCCGCGATGGACGGGCTTTCCGAGAGGGTGACAACCAGCTGGGTGTCGTCGGCGTAAGAGACCAGCGTGAGCCCCCACTCTTTAGCCACGTCAGTAAGTGGCTGGACGTAGAGATTAAAGAGGGATGGGCTCAACGCTGAACCCTGGGGGACACCTTGAGCTATGGGATGGAATTTGGAGAGAAATGGAGGGGCCGACACCTTGAAGGATCTATCCTTGAGAAAGGATTGAAACCATGCAAGAGCGAGGCCAGTCACACCGGCCATCTCCAGACGTTTCAGAAGGATGTTATGGGATACCGTGTCAAAGGCTGCGCTGAGATCTAGGAGAATCAGCGCAGCACTTTGACCGGAGTCTAAAATCGTCCGGAGATGTTCTGTGGTGGCCAGTAGGGCAGACTCAGTGCTATGGCCTGCGCGAAAGCCATTTTGGGAAGGGTCTAGAATTCCGTGATAATCCACATGTTTCGAGAGGATACCATTGACATGGGCCTCAGCTATCTTGGAAATCCAGGGGAGGAGGGATATTGGCCGGAAGTTTTCCGGTTTAGAAGGGTCGAGGGTAGGTTTTTTAATTATCGGTGATACCCACGCTTGCTTCCAAGCTGTGGGTACAGATCCAGAGGTAAAAGAAAGGTTAAGGATGTTCAGCATGGGGGATAGAAAAAAATCAATCGAGTCCAGGAAATGAGAGGGGCTCATGGGGTCAGCTGGGGAGCCGGACTTCACTTTCTTACACAGGTTGGTCAGGTCAGCAGCAGTGATGGCAGGAATTTTGGAAAGTGGAGTGAGCTTAGAGGCTGGGGTCTTAGATAATCCAGAGGGAGGAGGGATCTGCGGAAAGGTCGCGTAGATTTTTTGGACCTTTTCAACGAAATATGTTGCAAGCTGCTCACATTGTTCGTTGGAAGAAATTTTAGGTGGGGGCGCCCTAGGGTTTTGGAGTTCTTTAACTAATTTGAAGATGGTTTTAGTTGGATTCGGGTTGGAGCTAATTTTGTTGGCATAAAAAGAGGCACGGGCAGATCTAATGGCTTTATGATAGATTTTAAGCCTGGATAGATAGTTTGCCTTATCCTGGTTGTTATAGTTTTTTCTCCATTGGCGCTCGGCTTTTTTACACTCCTTACGCATTGATTTAAGGGTATCGTCAAACCATGGATTGGAAGGTGTATCACGTTCTTTGGTCAGTTTAGCCGGAATGAGAGTGTCAAGGCCATTGCTGATCCATGTAGTGAACGAGGTGTAGATTGCGTCAATCTCCTGGTTAGCTTCGAATTGGAACTCTCCAAGGGTTTCATGAAGAGCAGGGGAGGAGAGTTTATGCCACGGTCTTTTTAAACGCTGGTTGGATTCAGTTTTATACAGACGTTGAGGAGTCGGAACCATCAGTTTAATGAGGTGGTGGTCTGTCCACCCCATCGGAGTGGGGGTATCTGTAACTGCCTCCTGAATGTTAGTAAAAATTGGATCTAGGGTATGGCCTGCTATGTGGGTAGAGGCATGGACTAAAGAGTTAAGTTGTAATGCCGCGAGGTCTGCAAGAAGGTTGGTGATTGTATGGTCACCAGTCGCATCAAAGTGTAGGTTGAGGTCACCTAAAATGGTGAAGTTAGCGTATTTGGTAGTAAGCGCTGTGGCCGTTTCGAGGAGGGCGTCAATAAACCTAGTGGCCTGGCCTGGTGGGCGATAGATGTATAGGCCGGATAGCGTAAATTGAGGGGTCACGCTGATTTTAAATTGGGCGCATTCACAGTCTAGGAGCGGTTCTTTGGTAAAAGAGCAGGTCAAGTGCTTTTTATAGATAATTGCTATGCCACCACCACGAGAATCGCGGTTAATGGCGACCAGTTGGAACTCGTCTGGGAGCGTTAGGTTAGGGATGGTAGTTATGCCGTCTCGGAGCCATGTTTCGCACAGAAATAGGACGTCGGGATTTTCCTCCTGAAGAAGCGAGTTCACCTCAAGGTGGTGTTTAGTGAGGGATCTGCAGTTAAGTTGTAGTATCTTCAGCGGCAGGGTTGTTGTAGTGAGACGGTCACTCCACACGCGGGTGGGCGTGTTGGTGGAGAAATGGCAACGGTTGCAGTTGAGATGCGTGAGACCTAAGATGCCAGTAGCATCAGAACATCTTTGGGTAGGGTCAAAACAATTCTGTAGCCCAAAGAGCTAGTGCAGAAAAAAATGGGAGTTCAATCCAGCTAAGAGTGGGGTCAAGTTGAACGGGGCCAAGTCGAAAAGATTCCAGGGACAATCTGTCCAATGTAACATGGAACATTGCGGGACTTTCCAAAAAAGCCACAGACCCAACTTTTTTTAACTTTGTCAATAATTTCGACTAATATGTCTTCAAGAGTGTTGGGATCTGGAGCCCACTGATCTAGATGGCTTTAGCACTAATTTTACCCCGGCTATACAGACTGGTAAAGGTAGGAGCTCAGGCGGACACTGCATGTATGCTTCAAATATGGCAAACATAGCAGTAGAGAGTCTGGATCTTGAGCGGGATAAGAACAAGAATAAAAACAAAAACAATAAAATTGGACACTCAATCCAGGTATTCACAGTGAACGGGAAAGTGGCCCATAGTTTCTTGCTGATTAATTTATATAATAATAGCGCGAGGGATGACCAAGTAGAATTCATGGATGAGTTATCAAAGGCCCTGAAGTGGGGAATGGGAAGAGATAAAGTGGAAAGATGTGCCATAGTGATGGGCGATTTTAACTGTCATTTATGCCCCCACAGTGGATCAACTGTTTGTGATATAAGAAGCCTTAATGGCGAACCAAGCACCCACTTCGAACATACTCACCTTGGAAATCTAATGAACAAATTAATGCATGACTGGGACTTAGGCTTTGTTAATGGGATCACTGACAAAATATCGACCAACAAAATATCGACCTACAAGAATATCGAGTCAAAAATATCGAGGGCAAGAATATCGACATCCTATCTACAACATGGTAAGTACAAAAATATCGAAAAAATAATATAGATGTTAAATATATCGATATTAAAAATATCGTTTTTTTTTCCTTTTAAAATATAAATGTAAAATAAAGTAAATAACATTAATAAATAAACTGTACCTAGTTAAAAATATCTAATAATGTTTAAAATTAATAAATAATACATATATAATAATAATACTTTAATTAAATATATACAGTAAATATATAATATATATGTACTGAACAATAAGTAGTAATAATTATTTTACTAATTTATAAATTAATACAATATATTCTAATTTACTAATACATTTACAAACATAAAAAAATAACATAAAATGTAATAAATACAAATAATTAAATATACTTATAATATTTTTAACATTATTTATTTTAAATGTTGGATAGCGTAAGGGTAATATTTACTATTCCCACTCCAGAGAGTGCAACAGTAGGGAAATCGTTGGATAGCGTAGGAGTAAAAATTACTATTCCCACTCCAGAGAGTGCAACAGTAGGGAAAGAGTTGGATAGCATAGGGGTAAAAATTACTAATCCCACTCCAGTGAGTGCAACACTCGGGAAAGTGTTGGATAGCGTAGGAGTAAAAATTACTATTTCCACTCCAGAGAGTGCAACAGAAGGGAAAGCTTTGGATAGCATAGGGGTAAAAATTACTATTCCCACTCCAGAGAGTGCAACCGTAGGGAAAGCGTTGGATAGCCTAGGGGTTAAAATAACATACTTATAAATAAAAGGTTTTTTGTAGTGATAAAAATAAAAACTATTAAATAAAAAAAAACACACACAATACCTATACATGATTATTAAAGACATGATTATCAAAATATATTTATCCAAAAATAAATATTTAAAAATACCATTTTATAATATTTCATTAGCAATTAATATTTAATTATCAATTATATTATTTAAAAAAAATTAATTTAAAAACATTATTACTTAATTACATTTAAATTACTTCCCACCATATTCCCTTATAAACCCACTACCCGCAACAGAACACATTTATCTAATTATGAATTAATTATTTACCAATTAATTAAAATTAATTACCAATTAATTAAAATTGATTACCAATTAATTGAAATTATTTAGCAATTAATTACAAATAATTTATAATTCCTACTAATTAATAATTAATTAAACATAATTAAATTACTTCCCACCCTATTCCCCTATAAACCCACAACCCGCTACGGAACATCTTTATCAATTAATTAAAATTAATTTCCAATTAATTAAAATTAATTAGCAAATAATTAAAATTAATTTATAATTCTTACTACATAATAATTATTAAACATAATTAAATTACTTCCCACCCTATTCCCCTATAAACCCACAACCCACACCGGTACTAAAACATATAATTTGCTTATAAATAAATGTTTTAATATATTAAATTAATACACATATAATATTATTTATTTTAAATACTTAAATAAAACATATAAGACATACATAATAAAAAACAAAAAAATTATACAAATATCGATATTAGTGTCATCGAAATTAGTGACATCGATATATATGCTATCGATATTACTAACTTCGATATTACTTACATCGATATAAAGAATTTCGATATTACTTACCTTAGGGTCGATATTCTGTCCAACGATATTCTTGACATGGATATTCTACACCTTTGAAATTTCAAACACGATATTATGGTAGGTCGATATTTACAACTCGATCTGACCGTGTACCTTGTTAATGAGCTCACTGAGCCAATGGTTAATTTCCAACCCACTTTCCATGAGAGTGGGACATATTCTTTAATAGATTTCATGCTGATGTCCAATAGCCACTATCAAAGTGCTATGGCTTTTAAAAATGAGGACATCGCCATGAGCGATCATTATCCGATTAGTGCAAAATTTGATGCAGGTCTTAGTGCCAGTCAGACATCGGATTTGACGGAAACCCTACACTGTCATTCGATCTCCCTGGCACGCACAAATGGTTACTCTATAAAATGGTCCAAGGTAAACCCGAACATTTTCTTGAAAGATCTGATCATGGAGGATCTCGATCAATTTATGATATGCCGTGAAGAACCTTTTAATTTGTGCGCAGTAAAAGCGGCCGTTGGAAAAATAGCAGCCACAATCAAGAAAAATTTGACAAGGAAGCAAAGAGAAGATGATAGGGATAAGACTGTGGGTTGGTTTAACTCTGAATGTTCAAAAGCCCATAATACCCTTAAAGACACATTAAAAAGAGTACCCAAAGACCTATTAGAAATTAGAACAGCTCGACTGGTATATAAACAGTCAATCAAGAAACGAAAAAGGGAACTGAAAGATGCCGCCTGGGAGGCGCTACTAAAAGCTAGCACCCTGAGGGATAGCACGGCCTTCTGGAGCTAAGTGAACGCACCTTTTTTCAGGGAGAGGAGGACAGACCTCCTAGAAATTGCTATTACAGAGGACGTCTGGATCAATCACTTAACGGATTTATATAAAATAGATGACTTGGTTGAACCACATAACCTCGATCCCTGGCTGATAAATGAGAGCGACTTGCAGAGATCCCCGGCAGATATATTCCCGTTACAGATACACTTTTCAATTCCAGAAATAGAACAGGCCATACAGGAAAGTGCAAACTCTAAAGCCCCCGGGCCGGATGGCATCCCAATCGACATATTTAAAGATAATATGTCTTTATGGGCCACCCTCCTTACAAATGTTCTTAATTGCTATAGCCTAGAAGGTTTTCCAACAACATGGTAGGAAGCTATTGTAATTCCCATTTTCAAAAAAGGAGATAGAATGGACCCAAAATGCTACAGGCCAATCTCCCTACTTGATTCAATGATGAAGGTAGCTGGTAGAGTTCTGTTAAATAAATTACAAACCTGGGCCACAGAAAAGGGAGTTCTTTCAAAATTCCAATATGGATTCGTATCGGGGCTAGGCACTGTAGAGCAATGTCTTAACCTGGCCTTGATTACAAGTAAATACACGGTGGCAAAAAAGAGCAATCTATACATGACTTTTGTTGACTTAAGAGCAGCATTTGATTGCCTAAATCACAGCGTACTTTGGAGCACCCTTATAGAGCTAGGAATCGAATTGAACATACTTGAATTCATAAAGGAACTATACCGAGGGGCGGGGGCAATGGTCCGTTATGGTAAAAACGGAAAATGCACCAAGAAATTTCCAATAAAAAAAGGTGTCCGTCAGGGATGCATCCTTGCCCCGTTTCTTTTTAACTTATACATAAACGGAGTGGCAGACTACCTGACTAAGCTGGAAGTAGATTACCCCAAAATCAATGGCATGGCAGTGCCAATATTACTTTATGCAGACGATGCTGTCATAATGTCAAGAACACAACTGGGTCTGCAGAAAGCATTGACTGGTTTTTCCTCATTTATGGGTTCAAGAGGACTTAGGATAAATGTGGGAAAAACTTTTACTATGTGTTGCACGTCAAAAAACAAAGTAGACTGTAATACTTTTTTAAATCAAACAAAGATAAGCTTGACAAAAACCTTCACCTATTTGGGCATTGTTTTTAATAGTAGGGGATCATGGAGCACAGCCATCAACACACGCAACCTGGCCTTTTGTCGAGAAATTGGCGCGTTAAAGAAATTTGCTAAAAAATTGGGCGGTAAGCCGGTCCAGATCCTGCTCAACATCTACGCAGCGAAATGCATTTCCACTGCGACCTATGGCGCAGGAATTTGGGGCACTGTATCAAGTGAGGGGTTTTGTCCTACGGGGCCAGGCTGGACTATATACGTTTTAGAAAAAACAAGAGTGCCTGGTCTCGAATTTGATGCTGTTTTTTTTATTATTTTACAGCGGATCAGAAGCTTCTAATAAATCGTAAAGCTTCCATGGTTTGTTAGATGTTTACCTCTTTTCTTTAATTTTTTGAACTAATACGAGGTTTGAACACAAACTTTAACAAAAAATGTTTCTGACATTCAGTGAAATACAATTATACTCAAATTAAACAACATTTCAAATACAAAGTAAATAAAATACTCATTTTTGACAGTGTAAAGAAAAACAAGTTAGTAGGGTACACCAGGGGCACGGCAGATTGTCGAGAGATCCAAATTAGTGAGAACACTTTTTTGAGATACTTATTAGCAGTGCCTAGATCTATCTCTACTACCATCTGCCACAATGAACTTGCCCGGGTCCATATCACTGACGTAATTAAGATAAGTCCAATAATGCTCTGGCACAAGATATGGACCTCCAGGGAAACAGATTTTAGTAAGGATGTTATTAGAGACTGTATGGATCTAGCTACCACAAGAAACATACTGTGGCTCTCTTATGTTAGTAGATTTCTAAATTCTATAGGCCATTCAGAACTGTTTGAAAATCCTACTTCTTGTTCTTTAATTACGAAAAAGGCCCTTAAAGAATGTTGCCTAGGTTTGCTGGAAGATAGGTGAACCTATCTAGAGGGAAATAAGCTAAGTATTTCCCACCATCGCCTCCTGTTGTGCGGAGTAGGCATACAATCATACCTATCACCACTACACACTGCCTATACGAGATTATTATTAACAAGGATGAGGACTGACTGTTTCTTCAGGCTGATAACATTTCCTACTGTAAATGATGGGTCTGCCAAATTGATTAACTGCCTGTGTGACGATATTTCAAACCAATCAAATATCCATTGCATTTTATTTTGTAAATATTATGAATGGGGAAGAAAGAGACATCTGGTTCCGCTGCTAAAAATGTGGGGCCTTAGGCAATGCAGACCAGCCTTGATTAAATTATACATGTTATAAGATGAAGTCACCATGGCAGCAGTAGCCAGGTTTCTGAAGTACGTAGTAAAATGTAGAGCGTTGATGGACTAAACACTTTTTATCAACTATTTTTATACATACCATTTTCTGGAAATACCTCATAGTAGGCTCTTATCAATTATATAAATTTTAACCACATGCATAATGTACTAAATGTATGGAATATGTTTTAAAAAATTGTATTTAAATGTGCTTTTATGGTTTTTATCTTCAAAAATCGAATAAAGCTATCTTTGAATTGAATTGAAAAAAGTGTTCTCATCATATCACCGGGCCTGGGCCTGGTTAGGCAGAACACAGGGGCAGTCAGAGTGAATTACCACCTGTAACAGTCAGCAAAAATGGGGGTGCCCAGGGCACAGAATTACTTTGCAAGAATGTATTTGCAGCTTGGTTAAAAATATTCTAGGGCATTGCTTTAGAACCCTTTTTGGAGAACCTGTGCATTACTTGAACTTGAGCATCAATTTCTTGAAAGACTTGAAGGAAGATGGCACATGAGCAGGAACTTTTTTTTTTTTTTTTTTTTACACAATCTTGTCTAGGAACCTTCTTGACAGGGGTTATCCCAAAAGCGATGTTCTGAGAGCTAAGAAACGGGCAAGAAATAACAATCGCGAGGCACTGCTTGAACGCCGGGAAAAGGCCCCGACTGAGAACCAACCCATCACATGTGTGACAACGTTCACCCCCTTATCTAACCAAATTAGGAAGACAATTAAACACCACTGGGGAATATTAAACACAGGCGACATGACCCTGGAAGACCCCAGGTTCGCCTTTAAGAGGTCACAGAACCTTAAGGACATCTTAATCAGTACCCGACCTAAGAAGGCCAGTAAGGAAACCCAACAGACACTGTGGCATCTTCCACCGGTCACGGGTCATTATCCCTGTGGTATGTGTGGCGTCTGCCGATACACCATGACAGTGAAAACTATACAGCTCTCTGAGACCTTCACATGGGAGTTGAGGCACCATACCAATTGCAACACCTCACATTGTATATACCTCCTCACGTGCCCTTGTGGGTTGCTTTATGTCGGAATGACAACCCGCCCCATCAAAACCCGCATTATTGAGCACCGTAGCAATTTCCGTTGCAAAAAGACACATACAAAGATGTGTAAACATTATGTAGACCATGGCCATGACGAAGACTCAGTCAAGTGGGTGGTACTCGAGTCCAGCCCTCACTGCCCCAAGAATGCCCTCTTTCGTAAGGAACAGAGATGGGTCCATCGCCTATCCTCTGACAGATTGGGACTCAATGAAGACATCCCGTGGCACTCACTATGAGCTACTCGAATTCCAACATATAGCTTTGCTGCCATGTAGCCTCACAACCAACATTAGGCTACAACCTGTAATTATACCTCCCCTCACTGGGTTCATACCCCTTGGAGAACTTAACCTACACTCAAATATGGGGTCCCCACTATTGGCAAACACCATGACCAGTAATTATGCCACAACACCTCAGGGGCTGTTCACATACCCGGAACAGACGACCCTTCATTTCTCATCTATCACTAATATGCTATTTACATTCTTCCTCTACAGCGTGTACACTTTCAGACGCATTACGAATCCGCCTATAGAACGTCAGGTCTGTGGACTGGCTCAGGGGTTTAGGCATTGTCACCCCAATCCAACATGGCCGCCACTCCACTGTCCGACACCACGATGCAGTAAGACACTCGCTCCACCACAGTTTAGCACACTGGAGCGTAACCCGGTTCCCACGGGACTTAATCTCCTTACTAACGGGTGTCTTGTATAAAGATTAGTGATACGCGACTACACATTACAGTTCTCCTTTCGCTATAGCTCCTCCAGTCTAAGATGGCCGCCCCGGGATCGGCAGGAAACCACGTGACACGCCAAAAGGCGGAGACGCGCGCTTCAAGCCGATTCGTTGTTACCAATGTAAATAACCCGTCCCGCCGAGCTCCCATATCTACTCGAGCTCGGCGGAGAAGGGTAGGTCAGACAGCAAAGGCACAAGTGACTGGAGGTGAGTGTGACAGCGGGATGAGAATGCGCTCTAGACCAGGAGTTCCATGTGGCTTTAGACACTGCCCTTTGACTAATGGTTCCCTGGCGGTTTGTCTACCTTTTACCTCAGTTTTAGACTTATGGACTCCTCCTTGATGCCTTCCCCCGCCGACCCCTCAGGTGGCTGGTAGTTCTTGGCAAATAGGTGAGTGGGCAATGTGAATATGAGTATGCTAGAACTTAAGTTTTTTATTGAATCAGTGTGTTTGCAACTGTTCACCAACACCATCTTTATGCTTGAATGGGTGTTTTCCACTTTAGCGACTAAGGCCAACACACGGTATGAACCCAGGTGTACACTTAAACCTGGATAACTGCTGCATATTTTAAATCTTTTTAAACCTCTTCACACTTCACAACAATCCACCTCACCTATTCAGTGATAGTGCTGTGTGCCACACTAGTGACGCTTGGCATACATTACCACTTAGGCATGCATTGATTGTTACTTGAATCACAAGTACACCTACAGCATGCCACACTACTCACTGTCCTTTCCCATGGCGTGACCTATTTGGCATTTTGCATATTGTTTGTAATTATTGTTTTTATCTCTTTTCTATGTTTAGGCATAGGACAACCCCCACAGAGGTAAAATAAACACAAACTCACACATGACACCAGCATGTTGTAAATCACCTTTTAATAGGTCCTGATGAATCGCGGGTAACTTTTGCCCACTGCGAGAAACATGTCGACCGTCTTCACCACTAGCCTCATCTAGGTTCACCTGACTATGCTCGTTGACTCCTAGTAAGCTAGCCCCCTGTTTTTATTTGCAGCGAGGGACCCCCAGAATAAAATTGATTCCGGTACCCTTAGCTACATTTTAATTATCCCTGTTTCACTATCACATACCCCCCTGCCCACACACCCACACCTCACCATAAGGCTGTTGGAAAAAAGATCTCCGCCAAAGAGCCCCTCTTTGAGGTGAGCCCGTCAGGGATTGCACCGCCTCCCCGACGAGGAGCAACCGCCGATGATGAAGCATGACATCCTTCGGGGTGTGTGAGGCCAATCCATCCAACACAATGGATGCCCTTGGGTGTTACATTTACACCTTTGGTCACGCCAGTTAGTTCCTTCCTTTAGTCACGCTTAGGAACAGTTCAGCAACCCTTCCTTGTTGTAACCATTGACACGGGCACACGCTGTGACTGGACCTTCCACTCCCCTGAGTGGTAAACGGTGTCCGCTGATCTATTGATCATTTCTCCTTTCTCCCTTATTTTGACAAAATACTTGAGCACGGTTCACACCGTGGGAGTTCCTTCTAGGTGGGTTAGAGTTTTCAGATCCCCCATCAAGTGTTGACCTTATACCTAATTGGTGGGTCATACCGGGTCCAGAGCCCATTGTGGCACTTGGAACCCCTTCTTTCTCTCTTTCTTTTCCTCCCCCTTCCCTACCTTCTGTGAAGGACTCCACTCTACTGAGACCAGCCACCCTTGACCATTCCACTATGGAAGGTCAAGGCCTGAGTTTTGGTGAAGAGAATGCAGCAGCCATCATGAGGATACCATCTTTGTTTGGTATCGACGCTGAACCAGCCACGGGGAGTAACACAACAGAGTGGCAATCTCTATCAGATTTAAAACGAGAATGGATAAGGATAACAATCCACGGGACAATGATGGCTCAATATTTCAAAGCCAAAATAGCACCTAATGGGTTGATCGTTAAAAATTTCCCAAGGATATTCTGGGAGGATGGTCAATTCAAGGTGGAGTGGTCACAGGTGTCATGGAAATGTACACACGACCTCCTCATCCTAATAGTTAACACAGCCAAACGTCTGGCGGATGCACTTCTAGTTAGAATACAAGCAGCCGAAGCTGCCCTGAAAACAGCGGTACAGAATCCAGGCTTTAAGACAAAACTAGCCGAAATTAACAAAGAAATGGCGGAACACAAAGAATTTCTGATGAACCAGAAGGTTGCCAAATTGCAAAAGGACATCAAGAAATTCTCAAAGGAGAAGGTCTATCCATACCTAAAGGATGACTATGTGCCCCCAGGGACCAACCCTAATTCAGATTATAACTCTGACTCCAGTACAAATTCCTCCAGAAGGGGCTCCAATAGCGGCTCCGACAGTAGTGGAGAAAATGGTGCTGCACAGATGCCGCCGAGACCGAGAAGAGGAAGGGGCAGAGGGCAACAGAACTACCCTAACTATCCAAACCAAGGACCACTTACTGGGCCACCCCCTTACTGGCAATATCCCCAGTTTCCCCACTTCCAACCCCCGTTTGCTCCCCAATATCCTCCATTCTACCCCCCTCAAAACCCTACACACCCTCCTTTTTTAGGCAGAGGTTGGGGCAGAGGGCGAGGGCGAAAAAGAGGGAACGCGCCGGAAAAGAGAGTACAGTGGGAGGAAGCACGTCCACAAGGGATGGACACGAGGAGTACGAGCCGATCAGGACCACAATAAGCCTGGTAGTCAACCTCTCTGACCGCCTCCTCTCACAGAAAGAAGTGGAGGTCCTACAAAAAGGTTTAGGTTTTGTTCCGACTCCTAAGATAGATCAATTCCAAGAGACTATGGAACTGAAGTCCTTTTTCAGAAAAGTCAGGTTAAAAGCCTTTTTTGAAGGCAAACCTTGTGAACCGATAGAAGACTCTGGACTACACAATCCTTCTACATTCACGCCACATAATGGAATGGTCCCCCCTGAGGTGCTCACATTCGAACAAGCAGTTCTGAAAGATATTTCTAAATTGAACAGACACACACCACACTGTAACATCTCCAGGGATGAGATGAAAGTGTTGAGATCACTGGCTGATGATCCACTGGTCACTATAAAACAAGCAGACAAAGGAGGCGCCACGGTTCTAATGAACACCAAAGACTATGAGATAGAATGCAACAGACAACTGGGCAACCAAAAGTACTATACTCCTATTAGTAACGATCCTACCCAGCGCTTGCTAACTACCATCACGAGCCTGGTCACAAGCGCCGAGTGTGATCAATGGATCACGAGAAAGGAGGCAGACTTCCTGATCAAAAAGGAACCGAGGGTCCCCTATTTTTACATCTTACCCAAGATTCACAAAGCTACCAGACCGGTACCAGGGAGACCTATTGTCTCAGGGATTGACTCCGTCCTGGAGCCCCTATCACAATTTTGCGACCACTTTCTGCAACCCCTCGTCAAAAACATCCCCTCCTACGTCCAGGACACCACAGACGTGTTACGCATTCTGGACAGTGTGCAGAATGCTGAGGAGGTGGATCTATTAATTACCCTAGATGTGGAGGCCCTCTACACGAACATTCCTCAAAGGGCCACTCTAGAGGTAATTGAGGAGAGACTAGGCCTGGAAAGGTGGTCTTCCAACACCCCTCAGTCGTTTATCATGGAATGCGCCACCCTAGCGCTCACAGAAAACTATTTTGAATTCAAGGGCAAATTTTACCACTAGACCCAAGGCACCTCTATGGGTAGTACATTTGCTCCCTCGGTAGCCTGTTTGTATATGGCCAAGTTTGAAAGTACACACATAGACCATGAGTCCAATCCTTTCCTAAATAACATCAAATTGTGGAAACGTTTTATTGACGACATCCTGATCTTGTGGAAAGGTCCCACAAGTTCCCATGAAGCCTTCCTTGAGTGGGTCAATGCATTAAACCCACATCTGAATTTTACCATGACTTCATCACCCAAAGAGATTGCTTTCCTGGACTTAACTATAAGACTAGACGAGGGGGCGGTTAGCACTACCATGTATCGGAAACCCACCGACCGCAACAGTCTCCTGCACTATAAAAGCCACCATCCGAAGGCCCTGCGCACCAATTTGCCCTTCGGGCAATTCTTGCGTATAAGGCGCAATTGCAGTGATGTGCGTGACTATAAAAAGGAATCCACAATCTTGTCTAGGAACCTTCTTGACAGGGGTTATCCCAAAAGCGATGTTCTGAGAGCTAAGAAACGGGCAAGAAATAACAATCGCGAGGCACTGCTTGAACGCCGGGAAAAGGCCACGACTGAGAACCAACCCATCACATGTGTGACAACGTTCACCCCCTTATCTAACCAAATTAGGAAGACAATTAAACACCACTGGGGAATATTAAACACAGGCGACATGACCCTGGAAGACCCCAGGTTCGCCTTTAAGAGGTCACAGAACCTTAAGGACATCTTAATCAGTACCCGACCTAAGAAGGCCAGTAAGGAAACCCAACAGACACTGTGGCATCTTCCACCGGTCACGGGTCATTATCCCTGTGGTATGTGTGGCGTCTGCCGATACACCATGACAGTGAAAACTATACAGCTCTCTGAGACCTTCACATGGGAGTTGAGGCACCATACCAATTGCAACACCTCACATTGTATATACCTCCTCACGTGCCCTTGTGGGTTGCTTTATGTCGGAATGACAACCCGCCCCATCAAAACCCGCATTATTGAGCACCGTAGCAATTTCCGTTGCAAAAAGACACATACAAAGATGTGTAAACATTATGTAGACCATGGCCATGACGAAGACTCAGTCAAGTGGGTGGTACTCGAGTCCAGCCCTCACTGCCCCAAGAATGCCCTCTTTCGTAAGGAACAGAGATGGGTCCATCGCCTATCCTCTGACAGATTGGGACTCAATGAAGACATCCCGTGGCACTCACTATGAGCTACTCGAATTCCAACATATAGCTTTGCTGCCATGTAGCCTCACAACCAACATTAGGCTACAACCTGTAATTATACCTCCCCTCACTGGGTTCATACCCCTTGGAGAACTTAACCTACACTCAAATATGGGGTCCCCACTATTGGCAAACACCATGACCAGTAATTATGCCACAACACCTCAGGGGCTGTTCACATACCCGGAACAGACGACCCTTCATTTCTCATCTATCACTAATATGCTATTTACATTCTTCCTCTACAGCGTGTACACTTTCAGACGCATTACAAATCCGCCTATAGAACGTCAGGTCTGTGGACTGGCTCAGGGGTTTAGGCATTGTCACCCCAATCCAACATGGCCGCCACTCCACTGTCCGACACCACGATGCAGTAAGACACTCGCTCCACCACAGTTTAGCACACTGGAGCGTAACCCGGTTCCCACGGGACTTAATCTCCTTACTAACGGGTGTCTTGTATAAAGATTAGTGATACGCGACTACACATTACAGTTCTCCTTTCGCTATAGCTCCTCCAGTCTAAGATGGCCGCCCCGGGATCGGCAGGAAACCACGTGACACGCCAAAAGGCGGAGACGCGCGCTTCAAGCCGATTCGTTGTTACCAATGTAAATAACCCGTCCCGCCGAGCTCCCATATCTACTCGAGCTCGGCGGAGAAGGGTAGGTCAGACAGCAAAGGCACAAGTGACTGGAGGTGAGTGTGACAGCGGGATGAGAATGCGCTCTAGACCAGGAGTTCCATGTGGCTTTAGACACTGCCCTTTGACTAATGGTTCCCTGGCGGTTTGTCTACCTTTTACCTCAGTTTTAGACTTATGGACTCCTCCTTGATGCCTTCCCCCGCCGACCCCTCAGGTGGCTGGTAGTTCTTGGCAAATAGGTGAGTGGGCAATGTGAATATGAGTATGCTAGAACTTAAGTTTTTTATTGAATCAGTGTGTTTGCAACTGTTCACCAACACCATCTTTATGCTTGAATGGGTGTTTTCCACTTTAGCGACTAAGGCCAACACACGGTATGAACCCAGGTGTACACTTAAACCTGGATAACTGCTGCATATTTTAAATCTTTTTAAACCTCTTCACACTTCACAACAATCCACCTCACCTATTCAGTGATAGTGCTGTGTGCCACACTAGTGACGCTTGGCATACATTACCACTTAGGCATGCATTGATTGTTACTTGAATCACAAGTACACCTACAGCATGCCACACTACTCACTGTCCTTTCCCATGGCGTGACCTATTTGGCATTTTGCATATTGTTTGTAATTATTGTTTTTATCTCTTTTCTATGTTTAGGCATAGGACAACCCCCACAGAGGTAAAATAAACACAAACTCACACATGACACCAGCATGTTGTAAATCACCTTTTAATAGGTCCTGATGAATCGCGGGTAACTTTTGCCCACTGCGAGAAACATGTCGACCGTCTTCACCACTAGCCTCATCTAGGTTCACCTGACTATGCTCGTTGACTCCTAGTAAGCTAGCCCCCTGTTTTTATTTGCAGCGAGGGACCCCCAGAATAAAATTGATTCCGGTACCCTTAGCTACATTTTAATTATCCCTGTTTCACTATCACATACCCCCCTGCCCACACACCCACACCTCACCATAAGGCTGTTGGAAAAAAGATCTCCGCCAAAGAGCCCCTCTTTGAGGTGAGCCCGTCGGGGATTGCACCGCCTCCCCGACGAGGAGCAACCGCCGATGATGAAGCATGACATCCTTCGGGGTGTGTGAGGCCAATCCATCCAACACAATGGATGCCCTTGGGTGTTACATTTACACCTTTGGTCACGCCAGTTAGTTCCTTCCTTTAGTCACGCTTAGGAACAGTTCAGCAACCCTTCCTTGTTTTAACATGAGCAGGAACCACACCAAAAAAGCCACCTTCAAATTTAGCCCTCAATGACTACCATTGACAGATCAAAGCGGCAAAGAGGAAGGCCCTGACCCACCAGATCCACACCAATGCCAACCAAACCAATGAACTCTTCCCCATCGTCAGAGATTTCACCTACACATGATCCACTGAAAACTCAATCCCCACATCACAGAAACTCTGAGACATCCTTGCCGACCACTTCCACAACAAAATAACCATCTAAAAGAACTTCGATCCTCAACCCTCCAACCTCCTCAGCCCGTAATCAACCACCACTGCTGACCTCCTGCTCACTGCATGAAACAACTCAGAGAACCGAAACCCAACCACCCTTATAAACTCCATCAACTCAGGAGCACCCACTGACCCTTGCCCCAATTGACTCTTCAGCCGTAGATGAAATAAGATTGGCTGCAAACTCACCACCATCATCAACACCTCTCTAACCACAGCCACCTTTCCAGATGCCTGGAAACAAGCTGAAGTCATACCCCTTCGCAAGAAACCCTTGGCAGCCCCATGTGATATCCAGAACTACAAGCCCATCTCCCTGTTCCTGTTCCCCTCCAAAGCCCTAGAAAAGGCCATCAACCTCCAACTCACCAAACATCTGGAGAGAAACAACCTACTAGACCCCTCCCAATCAGGATTCAGAACCAACCACAGCACCAAGACAGCTGAGATCATTGCAACAGAAGACATTCACAACCTACTCAACAGAAGAGATTCAGCTGCCCTGATCCTGCATGACCTCTCCGCCTCCTTTGGCATGGTCTCCCACCACACACTCATTAATCGCCAACATCACATTGGTATAGCGGTGACTCCGAGAGTATGGCGCTGCCCCGACAGAGGGAGGCGCCTGAGCGACACCTGCTTTGGCTGCCAGAACATAGTGAGTGTAAGCCCGATGGCTTCCTGCACGCAGAGGTGACAAAGATTCAGGCACGATCACCGAGGTGCCCCGACTGCAGTGTCGATCAAGGAGTGGACTTGGGAGCAGCCCATGCCTTGTGGGCTGCAAGGTGCGTGGGGAAATGCTTTGACATTGGCCCCCTGACAGGATAGGACCGCCTGTGCCCCACTTTGACCTTTGTCCGGTGGGAGAATTACCTACAGTTGGTCGGACCTTTGGCCCCACACGCGCGGCCCTGTGGTCACCACTCATCAGCCCTTAATGTACAGAGGACACGCCACACTGTGTATTGGGTGTTGGCTCTGGCTGGGGCGCCGTTGGGTCTGATGATAGAACTGTGCCCTGCTCTCTGTGTCATCCAGAGCTAGCACATTAGGAACAATGTGGATGGACACTTTGTAAGGAGAGGGTCAAGATATCGTAAATGGAGACCAGTGGGAAACACAGGGTTAATAAAAGTCACCTTGGGGGCGGAGTTTGAACGAAGGTGTTTAAATACTGAATGGCGGGTGAAACACAGTTAGTGAGCCACCTGGGAGGGAACGAGAAGGATGTTTGTAAAGGTAAGGAACTTGATTGAAGAGATTCTGCTTGTAAATTAATTCTAATAACAGCATCTCAATTTGCGCACGTATAGAATAGTTACAATTAGCGTGGAAATTAAATGGAGGCAGTACATTGTATCTGGTATGTTTAAGATTATGACACAGAGATGTATAAATTCAACTATATGAGATGAATAAGGGAGGGAGACCTAGACATCAATTAAGAATTTAGTGGCGGTTTATAGTCACGGTTAGCGGGAAAACGTTGAAAAGGTTATGATATAATCGCTTAGCAACATGTTTAAACATGTACTTAGATACATCTTTTTTGTATTGAAACATTGTTTTTTAATTGTAGAAATACCCATGACGAAGGGCCAAGACAAGGCCCGAAATGCATTGGGTTATCGTGAAGAATTTATGAAGAATACAGGAATACACTCCTAGCTACCGATTAAGGCCTCGGCATGCCTGTAGATTTTGAGGTTATAGTGATGCAAGCAAAATGCCTCGCACTTATCCTGGATATTGTGAATAACTTGAATAAACTTTGAATTAAGGTTGGAACGAACTTGGTTTAAAACGTTGCATTATTGTAATGCTTCCATGATCGCTGTGCGTCCAGTAATGGGGTGAGAGTTTGCCCCATTGTTCCTAATGTGTTTCACAAGCACGTGGTTTAGGGCAGACCGCGATTCTGGGCTAAGCATGCAAATAAATACAAAAGTGACAAACTAATGATTAAACCGGTGTGCACTCTGTCACTCTCTTTTGGATTACTCATCCAGAGCTAGCCTCACACCAACCCACGCAAGTAGGCTGCAGGGCGCAGTAGAGGTGCACTGCTTAGAAAACAATCTGGTATTGAACTGACCCAGTAACTCACTTGTGCACCTGGTGTAGAACAGCTCTCTCTGTGCTAGAGAAATATAAACTTTGCCATATCCATTTGGAACACCCCAAGCTTGGATTAATCCGAGGATCAGACTTAGGCATTAGCTTTACCGCCGAGGCCCATAGGTGTAAATTATGAGAAATAGGAGGTGTTGGGATCAGACGGAACGGTGGTCGGCCAACACGTGACCAAGTGGGGGCCTAGAACTCGACAATACAACTGTGGACCTGATACGTAAATCTGTGCCTGGGCGCTAAGGCAGACATTATAAATCTTTCTGGGAGCATCAAGTGAATGGTCTGCGGTAAGGAGGAGCACAACAAGGAGAACCTACCTGCTTCACACAATAGTGCTACGAACGTGCTATGCTCACATCCTGAATAGTTCATACACAGGCACATCTGTAGACACATTCACACTCTCAAAGCCGGTTTAGAACGTAAAAGACAGAGCACACGTACCTCAAACCAATGTCGCATGACACTCGAGCAAAAACTGGACTGAATGGCACAACTACGCAAATCTCCTCATCCAAAACTAAACATGCCAAGATGGCTGAACCGAACCCATTTGACCCTACCTCCGCCAAACTGGACGCTGTGCTAGCAGCATTGAAGAAATTAGGGGAGACACTTAATCAAACATGGGCCTCATTAGAAAACAAGATAGACAAAGTGGCAATTGATCTCACACACCTCCGAGTACACCACCGAAAGCTGGCAGACCGTACCACCACAGTTGAGAATAATGTTGCAGATATTACACCGAAAGTAAATGCCGCAGACAAAAATTTGCAAAATCTACTGAACAGAGTGGAGTTTCTGGAAGATAGAGTTAAGGGCGCTGAAGGCCGTGCTCGGCGCAACAACATCTGCGCTTTGGGCCTGCCGGAGGGGAAGGAAGGAAGACACCCAACGGAGTACGCTGAGTCCTGGTTTCTAACCTTGTTGCCAGAGGGAACCCTCTTGTTCCACTTTGTTATTGAACGCGCGCATAGGGTGCCTGCACAACCCCCACCGGATGGCTCTAACCCCAGACATTCCTAATATGCCTGCTCAACTATAGGGATCAGGATGTGATATTGCAGGAAACCAGAAATGTGCAAGTTGTCCAAATAGACAACTGCAAGATAATGTTCTTTCCTGACTACACCATGCAAGTGCAGAAGTGAAGACACTCATTCATGGCAGTGAAGAAGCGCTTACGACAGTACGACCTCAAATACTCACTGTTGTTTCCAGCGTGCTTAAGGGTAGCTGCAAATGGAAAGAGCAATTTCTTTCATAATTCTGAGGAAGCAGAAGAATGGATGGACACATATGCCCAATCAGGACCTGAGAATGCTGCCTCTGGAGCAAGCAAATCGCTATCAAATGCCTCATCATGCCGCCGCTGTGTGAACCGTAGATGGAAGCAATCGCAGCTTTCCCAATCCATTGGACCAGACCCAGACCAGGCAATCACTGAACAGCGAGCAACCCGGACATCAGTAGACGACAGATTGACAACACTGCTTCCATCTCCAGCCATCAGGACCAGGCTAGTGATGACAACTTATCAGACGACCTGCAGGACTCACAGGACTCTTGCGAATTGCCTAAAGTTAACCCACAAACATCAGACGATATTGTTTAAATGGACAAAGTGCGGTTATGCTAGAGAGATGTAGCAGCAGACTCACTGAGGAGCACGCACGTATAACCTGTCTGTACTTGAATTGTTTGGAAGGTCAGCAAATAGATAAAAATGATCAGTATTTAGTGTTTGCAATATCTGGGGTTGGATTGGGGGATAAGCAAAGAGTTGGGGATATACTCAGCTACCATTCAGCATACCTGCATAAATGGGGGGACAATCTGGGAACCTCCACTCCTGCTGGCTACGCTCTCTTTCTCTTCTCACCGTATACCTCCAGACGATATTGCGTCATATTGAGGGCGGCATAGCTCTGGTCAGCATAGCACTAGCTGGTGGGGACCCAATGATACCATTTCAAAACTTGATACACGCGCTGTGTGCAGCATAACCTCCATAGTCCTCATTTAGATGTTGCCTCTAGGCATGGTTTAGACGGCTGCTAGTTGCATGCTCGACCTTTTAGTATTATGTATTGTTTTGTTTTTGTTGGTATTGTTATTTACTGTGTGTTGTAACATGCCATCTGAGAAGACAGCGCAAACGCCATTGCAATTGCTAATGTGGGTGAACCCTTACTGCTCATTATGTATTCCTCATTGGTTTGCTTGTTGCATATATTATTCTACCAACCAAACATCATGGCTTCGATTAAGATTGGTACCTGGAATGTGAGAGGAATACATACCCTATCACGCAGATACCTCATTTACTCTTATCTCAAATGCCACTGAATACAAATAGCTCTCCTACAGGAGACTCACCTCCCTAAAATGGAGAGAGTACTTTTACAACATCGCTGGAGGGGACAAATCTATGCCACGGGCTACTCAGCGTTTGCTCGAGGGGTCCTAATATGGGTCAGGCCAGGAGTCCCTAACGGATTCATTAATAGATGTGGCGGGTACAAATGTCATAATCAATGGCATATTGAATGGTAGACAAAAAGTTATTGCCTCGCTCTAAGCAACCAACTCCGATCAGGGGGCTTCCTTTGATAATCTTTCAAATGCTTAGCGCCCTGGCACGGTGTTCCAATGATACTGGGAGGTGACTATAATAGTGTTCTAGATGTCTCACTGGATCGCTCGTTCCCTCCTCTTACAGGGACAAGTACACATATTGCCATGAAGGCTCTGTCTAACTGGACGGCACAGTGGCGTTTGACTGATATATGGCGCCATAGGAATCCCTCTGGCAAACAATATTCATATTATTCAGGAGCGCATGGTCTGTATGTGCACCTTGACCGGTTCCTGCTGACTGATGACCTACTCTTGAGCGTATCCATGGCTTACTATCTGGGGCGGACGCATTCAGATCACAATACTCACGTGCTGGAGCTAGCATGGGAGCATGTAAGACCACCAATCCCCCTCTGGCGGCTCCATCCAGACACCTTACTTGATGCACCGTTATGTAATTTACTAGCTACGACCATTATGCAGTACTTCGATGAAAATGCAGGCACAGCCTCTACCCTGCAGTTAGAATGGGACGCTTTTAAGGTGGTCATAAGGGGGGACTGTTTAGGAGCATAAGCTGGGATGCATACGCAATTAGAGACAGAACTCATTGCCGTAGAGAATGGGCTGGAGCTGGGAGAGCGTGAGGCCCTGGAAGGTTCTACGGAGCCCTTAACACGAAAAAGAGAGGAACATGCTAGATTATTAGAATGGCTGTGATGCCTAAATTATGTCCATCAATTGTTGTTTTTGCATTTGTCACCCCGAGTGGGATGGGTATGCTCAGACGTGAGTCCCATGCTCTCCACGCCACTGGAGTCAAGCTATCCTGGAAGAAGACGGCTGATAGCCAGAAACTGGTCCTAGGATGCTTGATTCCAGTCCAGGAAAGACATGGCTTGGCAGTTCGGGCTGGACTGTTCCCATGAGGAACAGGGTCAATGCTGATTTCCATATGGCCATGTCTGAACTGGGGTGGTGTGGAGTGCAAAAAAACGATGGATTTAGGCCAGCATCTCTGTACTGGGGTGAATGTATGACATTGTTCTGCATTCTGTCCATCAATTGTTGTTTTTCCATTTGTCAACCCGAGTGGGATGGGTATGCTCAGACATGAGTCCCATGCTCTCCACACCACTGGAGTTAAGCTATCCTGGCTGAAGACGGCTGATAGCCAGAAACCGGTCCTAGGATGCTTGATTACTGTCCAGGAAAGACATGGCTTGGCAGTTCGGGCTGGACTGTTCCCATGAGGCACAGCGTCACGGCTGATTTGCATATGGCCATGTCTGAACTGGGGTGGTGTGGAGTGCAAAAAAAACGATGGATTTAGGCCCAGATCTCTGTACTGGGGTGAATGTATGACATTGTTCTGCATTCTGTCCATCAATTGTTGTTTTTGCCTAAATTATGCGGCACACTTGGCGTGAAAACATCAAACAGGGGATAAGGCTGGCAGATTGCTATCTTGGTTGATTTGCCAAGACCCAGTGACTTCACCAGTAACATCCATATGTACTTCCCAGTGCACTACAGTCTACGCACAAAGAGACATACATGCTGTGTTTGCGGCTCACTACGCCCAACTATATAAATCCCAGCTCCAAACTTCATCTAATGATATTCAGTCCTACCTCACTGACCTGACGTTGCCACAACTAACGCCAGGACAAAGAGCGGAACTCAGCAACTCTACACTTTCAGAGGAAGTCAGGAACAGCATTTTCTCTCTATCTAACGGCAAATCGAATGGCCCAGATGGCCTGCAAGACAAATTTTATATGGCCAACTCACAGGTCCTGATACCACAATTAATAAAAACATATGAAGCTGTCATTGAAAACTCAGCCTTAACAGTCACGCAATATGAAGCAACATTGGTATCGCTACTCAAACCTGGTAGAGATCCAGAATCCCTTGGCTCGTACTGTCCATTAGCTTTATTAAACAATGATTTCAAAATATTTGCATCCCTTCTGGCTAAGCGCCTAGCTCCCTGGTGAGAACGATGATCCATCCTGACCACAATGGCTTTCTTCCCACCAAGAACACATCCCTTAATATCCGCTGACTTTTTAGACTTCAGAAATAAGCCTTAGGTAGGTGGCCGTGCTCTGGCTAACTGGTACTTGATTTAGAAAATGCCTGTGACTCCCCGTGGTGGCCCTATCTTGCAGCAGTCTTATGCAAATATGATTTGGGAGACCAATATATGCAGATGATCCAGTTGCTTTATCTGCGCCCCACCGTTCGAGTCCGCACAAGGAAGCTTATTTCTGATACAATAAGGGTCAGATGTGGGACAAGGCAGGGGTGTCCTCTATCCCCGCTGCTCTTTTCCCTTGCAATGGAGCCCCTAGCTGTGCTACTCTGAGAAAGTGGCATAGATTGGGGAATACATTTAGGAGATGGGCTACACACAGACTCTTTTTATGCAGATGATCTGTTATTATATGTGCGAGACCTGTATAATGTTCCCCCGCCATAGCAACCATCTTCCGGCAATAAGAAAATCTGTCCGAGTTTTGAGTAAAGTGGACCAAGTCAGGAATATATGCATTAATTGAAAACTTGAATGCGGCCACCATATCTATTAATTCGACCTATCTGCCCTGGTACTCAACCACGTTTCGATACCTAGGCATATATGTGTACAGGTCCCCAGCTGATATGCTGGAGGGAAATCTTATAAGAGCAATTTCCACGGTCAAAGCACAGATGCAATTTTGGAAGACTCTGCCGTTGAGTGTATTGGGTCGTGTTTCATTAGCGAAAATGATAACCCTGCAGAGACTGCTATATTATTTCTCAAACCTTCCAATATATGTCCCAGTGAAGATACTTCAGGACCTGGAAAGCCAGATGCGGGACTTGATCTGGAATAAAGGGAGGACCAGAGTGGTGCTTCGGAAGCTATACGCCCCTACCAGCAGAGGCATACTGGCAGTTCAAAATATGGAGTTATATTATTTTGCATCTCAATTGCAGAGGGTAACAAAATGGCTAAGCGGTAAAAACTTAGAAGATACTGTGACAACTTCCTCAGTGGACTCAGCCACAAGTCTGCCATTTGTTTCACCCTGTGGCATCACTCCCCTGTCCTCCTCAAATGTATATGGAACTTGCGCACAGATGTTATCGCAGAAGTCTATACCTTACCCGAGATACGACTCCCTATGCTCCATCGTTACCACTGATGGGGACACCCTGAGGCCGGGACAGAGTGCCAGATTCGGCCTTAGTATGTTGGCGGGAGGCCAGGCTGGAAACACTGTGGGACCTATATGCAGAGGGGACGCTACTCACATTTGAAACTCTAAGGAATGCCAATGATGTCCCTGCAGGGCAATTCCTTCTGTACAATGCAGTAGTCAAATCTTTACCGGCTGCATGGGGAGACATTGCAGAGGAATTACCCACACATTTACTCCTACAATACCTCCATGTCTTGGGTGAGGGATATCATATAGTGCATTGGCTAGCAGAGGCCCTCCTCATGCACACACTGAAACCAGCAACAACACTCCTTGCACGATGGGCAGAAGATAGGGGAAAGCCATGGACGGACGTGGAGTGGGACAAAATCCTGGCAGGCTCATATACCCCGAGGCTCTAAATTTAAATTGATTAAAACATACATAATACACAGAGCATACCTTTCCCCAGACAAAATAAATCAGTACTTTCATATTACCACCTCCGCCTGCCCAAGATGCCAACTCGCAGACGCCGGTCTTTTACATATGCTATGGTCCTGCACCCAGCTCCAAACATATTGGTGTGCGGTCGTTGAAACGCTTCAGAGATGCACTGAGTCCTCACTAGCGTGCACATAGGAGGCCTGCATACTAGGACTCTATGAACGAATGAAACGGAACAAGGTTTTCACTGGATTTAAAGATGTTGGTCTAATAGCAGCAAAACGCCTCAGCACTAAAAGATGGAAGCATAAAGATCCATCAGCAATAACTAGTTGGGAGAAATCTCTAGCGGTGTGAGCGCAAGCTGAAAGCACCCCATTACATAGAGAAGAAACTGAACTGCAGGACTGCTTAAGTATCCTATTGCACAGTCCTGGGATGCAATCCTAAGCACCCTCGTACATCCAGATGGTGAAGAGGAAGGTATGTCCCCACAAGTGGCCAGTGGTGACGAAGCAGCAGCCACCTAATAGCTGACAACATGCGACATCTGACAACCTAGCCCAGCACACTCACTCTGGCACGTCTTCTTCACAGTCAGCTCGCACAGCATTTAGGTATAGCATCTGCGATCATTTTTGGACTCACCTCCTTGGCAGCACATTAAGCAAATCATTGAGCTAAGCGCACTCATAGTTACATGCACACAAAATCTAACCACAGTCTTTATTAGCTGGCAGTCTCCTCACCCCCTTTTCATTAGTAACATGTTTTCCTTTTGTTATTTTCTGAGGCATTGATTATTCTTTTGTTGTTGTTATCAATTCATGAGTTTTATAAAGGTGTATATCTGTTGGATTGAGAATCGCCATTAGAACATTGTCACACAAAAATTCCTACAGCATTATCCCCCAGTCAAATATAAGAGATAAGCAGCATTGCAACTGTCAATCGCATGAATATTATGTGAAAACAATGTTAGTAACTAAGGGCAACATAGAAGCAAATGTAGGCGCATGACGCTGATTTTCGTTTTGCTTTAACACCTTTGCTGCTTGAGATGATCTTCTGCTGTGCTGGGCCATAATAGAACTGGGTGTGGTCATGACGAGCTCAGCTTGTCATGAGCACAGGAGCACCGTGCCTCATGACGAGCTGAGCTCGTCATGAGCACGGAAGGGATTAATAACACTAATGGTTTCATCGCATTTGCTACACTGTCTCCTAATGAGTGGTACCAGTACCTCTGCAAATTTACGACTGACAGTGTTTTTCTTTTTGCAATCGAGACCAATGTACTGTTTTTTGTTTGCATGAATAAAATTCAAAAAATATATATATTTTTAAAAATCACATTGGTATAGCGGGTGATGCGCTCAGCTGGATGGCCTCCTTTCTCACAGGATGCACCCAGAAAGTCTGCATCCCTCCCTTCACATTGCAAGCCACGCATAACATCTGCAACAGTCTCTAAGGTTCATCCCTCAGCCCAACACTCTTCAACGTGCACATAACACCACTTGCATACATCATCAGATCGCACGCCATCACATCTTCACCTATGCCAACGACACTTAGCTCATCCTATCACTCTCTGCAGAGCCCACCTCAACAAAGACTAACTTCCACAACTGTGTGAGGAACGTTTCAGCATAGATGAAGGACAACCACCTAATGCTCAATATGGACAAGACAGAAGTTCTAATTTTTGACAAATACACCACCCTCTGGAAAGAGTCCTGGTGACCATCGGAACTTGGACCCACACCCACGTCGAAAGACCACACCCACAACCTCTGCATCATCCTAGTCTCCATGAAAAGTCAGGGCAATGCTGTCTCCTGAGCGTGCTTCCATGCACTCGCATGCTATGCAAAATCTTCAAGTGGATCCCCATCACCACCAGAAAGAAGGTAATGCATGCCCCTCCTCACCTGTCGACTGTACTATGGCAACGCACTCCTGGCACCTCCACTGAACTCATGCAAAGACTCCAGACAATCCAGAACACAGCCCACCAAACCGATCCTCAACCTGCCCAAGAGGACCTCCATCACCCATCAGCTGAAAAACCTCCACAGGCTCCCGGTCCAGAAGAGATGCCATTTCAAGCTCCTGACTCAAGCCTACAAAGCACTCCACTACCAAGGACCTGTGCACTTGAACAAATGTGTACTTCCACTGTACCCCCAGGAACTTCCGCTCTGTACACCACACCTTCTCATAGATCCCTTGCATATGCCACTGCCGCAACAGAGAACACGCCTCCTTTCTTGCCTGGAACACCCTCCCCCTCTGCCTCCGCACCTCGCCCTCACTGACCAACTTTAGGAAGGGGCTCAAAACCTGTATCTTCAAATAAGACCTACAGGAAACGCCTGGATGCCCTTTTGGTTGAAAAGCCGTCGTTTACAAACTTTGATTTATTAACGGAATGATTGATTTCTCAAGAACCTATCTATTTTCTTAAGGGTCGGAATAATGTGTTTCATTCTTGGGAAATTGACAACTTCTTTGGTAGTGGTGTTCTGAACCACCTTAAACCTTTGTATATTTCCTTGATGGCTCCTCTCAGCTGTTGTAGATCCTTCAGTTTGAGGAGTGATTTTGCTCGCTTATGGAGTTTCAGTTCGTAATTATGTGAGGACGCAATAGTATTTACTTTGTTATTCATTAAGATGAACCCTACAGTTTTCACCTCAGTTTTTGGTTTGATTTCTACTGACCCTGCTAGTAAATAAGGGTAGCGCACTTTTATCCTACAGAGAACCTGCTCTGAATGTGTTACGACAGACCATGTTTATTTCTTTATTTAAACTAATCCAGCTTTTGTTCGTGCACTTTTCAAATGTTGGGAAGTCTTTCACTTCATGTTCTGATCCATTTCAGGATCACTGGAAGATGTGAGCACCACTTGTCATCATTATATTGTGTACGGATTAGATATAATGTTTTCTTCAAAAGAATGACTGTGTAGCCCTGTTAAAATATATGTAGGGCGACATATAATTTTACAAACATTGGAGGAGCAAAAACATGCAGACTCTTTTTTAGAAGCAGACAGAAGAGTTGATCTCACGTATTCTGGGTCCCTGCAGTACCGAACACCTATTACCAGAATTGGCCAATCAGTTCCATGACTGACTTCTATGTCATGAGAGGTTGATTGCTTTGTGTATCAAACCTGCTGCCTGGGAACCAGGCACCGGATATTCAGAGTGATGTCATACCTAATGCAGAGGCCTAAAGGCAAAAGAGAATATTTTTGTTTTTATAAAGCCAGAACTGCCCTTTGAATTTTTTTTTAAAGAGGAAACAACTGGGAAGCAAACGATCCTCACCTGTTCGTGAGTGTTTGGCCTCCCTCGAGCCTCGCCACAACATATCACATGGAAGAAATACACAGGGGGCTTTTGTGCGTATCCATATATGAAGTTTGTAAGGAGGTCAAATCAAAGGAAATGCAGATCACAGTACACATTGAACAAATTCTCAACAGTTACTTTGGCTACAGAAGCGTTAGTGACAATATAAAATATATTAATAACAGTTGCTGGTAACCGAGCCCTTGCTTTATTTACAAGAGGTTTGTAGTTTAGCTTACTGGTATGCACATTACTGGACTAATAGGGACTCCTCCAACTCTGAAGAAACACCCTGAACGCTGCCACAATATTCCTGTTTTAAAGAGATAATGATGCCACAGCTTTGCCCATTTATCTCGAAAAACTAGATAGTATAAATATTTGTAATACTCTCCTACACAAAAATACAAATCTAGGCCTTAAAGGAGAGATGGAATCAGTGCAGGATTCGAACCTGCTTTGCCAGAAGGGCTTCAAATGCTCACTCATAAGAAGTTAATTTTCAAATGTAATTTTGGAATCCAACTCGCAGATGATGGCAGTACAAAAGTTTATAAGCCAACTTTAGATACAAAAAAATGCTCCTTTTAAGCCTTTTAGGAATTCAATCAGTGTTCTCAGGCAGATGTAAATAGGCTTACTACTGCATAATTCTCTTCTGTCAAAATACACAGCAATAAACCCATCCAAAAGGCAGAATGGGTGAAGCAAGGCATGGTTTACCTTGTTACTTTGTGAAGGCCTGAACATATGTGGGTTTGTGCCACTCAGAAACTCTGCTCCATATCTTATCACCCTGGACAAGAAAGGATTTTACGTCAGCAACAGGCTGGAGAAACAGATATGCCAGAACTTGAACAGATCACCTCCAAATGTAGGGGAAACTAAGCACAATGATTTAGAATTTCTATCGATGTAAATAACAGAGGGGGCAGGTAAATGTGCTCAGATAAGAACAAAACAATGGGCACAATACATAAAAGAGGTAGTTTCACACATTATTGCCCCTCTGGGGACGCCAATGAACTGTGTAAATAGAGGTGAAAAAAACATGTCCACTTCAAGAAATGAAACGGAAATAATGGATTGATTTTGCCAGCCACTCAAATAAATCTCATATTACTGAAGTGACATCTACGTATGGACAATAGCTTACACGGCATCAATAATCTGCTTTGTTAATACTTTTAAAGATTTAAATTTATAATTATAACCTGATTGCAGTCATTCTGTAATTCTTGGATTGCTGTTCTCTGTTACCTCACCCCGCTGGTTGTTCATTAATTTATCAAGCTTGTTTTTCTGCCAAAGCAGCTTCAGTCTGGGATGTGGGTGTCAGTAGGGATCTGTGCACCGAGTAGAACTATGCTGGATGAACATCAAGTATTAGCCCACTGACTTTCATTCTGAAAAACATTCTAAGGCAGGCTCCTGCTACTCTACACGAACAGAAAATAAGGCGCTCTCCGACAACTCTAAAGCCATGTACGAAGTATGAAATCCCCCAAATTCAACGACTTTGTAGGCGTATTTAAAACTTCCCCATGCTCCTAAAAAACGTCAGACGTACTCTAACCTCTTGTTGAGGTACAAGATATGATGATACCACCCAAGCTCATGGTTTCAGGTTATCTATGTCAGAAAAATGAAAGGCTGTATTGGCCTTTTCAGGAGTTGAACTTTGTCCCTCAGGCTCGAGATTTGCAAACATCTTAGCAGTAGGTGCATAGCTCACCAAGCTACCACACAAGATTGTGGACATCCTGCAGATGACATCCAACAAGCTACCAGATGAGCACGTTATGCATGCCAAAATAAATTACTGAGAACAGACTATTTTTGCACTGGCAAATTTTCAACAGCTCCTTTAATGTCAGCGAATTTATTTCTATTTATCTTGCCGCATTACAAAATTATTATTAAATAAAAATTAAATCACTAGCCTTGGAAAGGGCAATAGTTCAAATCAAAGGAGCTTCAGACACTGGATGGTAAGGAAATCACATTTGCGGCTGGAATATAATGGTTAATTGTAAATTTAATACTGGAAGTCAAGCACATCAGTATTATGATCCATTTAATTTTAATTTGTATTGCAATTATGTTCCACTTTAGCATTATTACAGCCATAAAAACCAAACCACAGTAGAGCCGCTGACTAAAACATGCACAGTCAGAAAGTAGTCTACTCATTAACAAAAATCATAACGCCGTCTGCAAAACACATTTTTTCCCATTACATTTTTATTTTGACCCGGTTGTATGTTTTCTGCCCTCTCTGCTTTATTCCACTTCGCAGCTATTCCGACTCTTAGCTCCTCAGGGCCTCTGAAATCATTGAACAGGACAAACAAGACTCTAGCGGGACCCAAGAATATTTCAGACAAGAAGAAAAGGACAAAACAATGTCTTCTAAACAAGAAACTGAATCGATCTCATTATATACGGTCCACTGGAAAAACAGGCAGCCTTTTGACTCATTATTGTATGTGTACAGATGGCTTTCTGGCAGCTCTCAGAATTTTAGTTTTGCCTTGCTAAATGCTGAAGTGACTATGCACCGACACTAAAATAAGCCAGTTGCTATCCCCAGAAAAATAGATGAACATCCTGGAGAAACCTCCCTGCATATACAACAAGGCCCCTATCAGGAAAGGAAGATGGGTAGGCGGCAGGCCTACCTCAACAGGTTTTAATAACGGGTCTGGCTAATAAAATGAACCCAGACTCACTGAACGCACTCTTGCGACTCGTGGACAAGAGAAATTGGGGGCAAGGTGTAGAGAATTATTTGATCCAGGCTAATAACAAAAGTATCAATTCTCAACATGAATCACCAAACAAGTTGGTGCAATTGTCCGCATCAGTCGTACATATCCTCAAGCGGGTCATAACACTGTAGGGTGTACTGCCACTTTCTTCAGCATCATATCCCTTTGTTGAATATATGTAGGGAAATGGTGTATGTTTGCCTTTACGTGATATGCCTTTATTAAAGTACCTAGTCTGAAACTGTCCAGTAACATACATTGGTGCTCATGTTTCCTGGCGATACAGCAACATCATGGTGTTAGATCAATTAGAAGGCTGAGGTACCTCACTACAGGGGCTGTATTACAGAACTGCCCCGAGGGGTGCCACAGGAGATTGTGCAGGCTTTGTGCAACATTTGGGACACTTTATTATTGACCCCTTCCATGCTGATGACGGCCGGGAGCCGTCAAGGCACACAGTGCTCGTGTGCTGATGACGGCTCCCGTCATGACCTCACCTGCGTTAGGAATGTGCCGCACAGGCGCAGAATCGCGGCCGCGCCCAAGGGGTTAAAGAAGGGGCTGCCATCCCTTCTCTAATACAGACATTGCTGGCATGCATGTAGGGGTCGACAAACAAAAGAGGGTATGCAGTTCCCAGTGAAAAATATAAAGAGTGGGATGAACCAAAAGTGGGTAAAGGCACACAGGAGGGGGATCCTCCTTGTCGGAAATAGTGTCCTCACACACCCAGCAAGCTATGTGTCATGCTTCATCACATGGGCTCACTCCTCGTCGGGTCGGCGGTGCAATACCCGACGGGCCGTATGGTACCGTGGGTGTGAGGGCCCCCCAGGGGAGAGTGTAGATGAGTGTTGTTTTAAAAAAGGTTTGATAGTGCACAGTGCAAATTTAATAACGTGGTAATCCACCTTGTTAAAAAATGAAAAGAGATGCTGCTCGCTGGCACAATGGTCCAGGGGAGCAATGCTCTACTCTATACTAGCCGTCAACGTGTTTCATGCTGTGTGTTCAGGGTGATACAGTGCATTTCTTCAGGACCTAGAATAGCTATCTACACAATGTGGTCAGGAGGCAAGGTTCCTACCTAACACTGAAATACGCAGCGAGCATGTAGTCCCGCCACATCTAGTGGAACCCTACTAGTTGGAAACGCTGGCTTCAACGGTCTTCTCAAAAATTAGCACCTCAATTCCGGGTGCCCTGTCCGTAGTGGGACAATCCCCTGTCACCTATCCCTGTGCAGGGTACGAGAGGCCAGAGCCAATGTAGTGGTATCATTAGAGGGTGCTCTCTCACAGGTGGGGGACAGTCATGAGATCGTTGTGCAAAAACAATTTCCAAGATTAACACCCCGCACAATACAGACATACCCGTCAATGATACCACACAGACAATTGTACTTGCATTGGAGAAATGTCAGCATTCTCAGGCCATATTTATTAGACCTCATAAGCACAACGTTAAAATTCAACAGTTGTCTTAATACTGCATATGATTTCTGTAAACTTAAATACAACATTAGTTTATACATTTTTTACTTTAACCAACATTTTCTCACATTCCACCAGGAGTAATGATTGACCACCCCACAGTTCCTTGTAGCATAATTTACAAGACACACTCTCCACCATTGCAAGCTCTGATGACTAGGGCCAACAGAAGAACTGGCCCCTAGAAAGAACCATGCCAGAGCAACCCAATGAAGAGACAGCCCCTGGCACTCAATTGGGGAGATGTAGTTGGGCATCAGGGCCATACCTTGGTCCCCTGGCGTGGCCAGCAAACCACCCCCCCACTACCATGAGGCATATTACGGGGTACCTGCCAGGGCCAATTTCGGTAGCAGATGTCCTCTACCCTTCACCAGTAACCATGTCACCCCTGCCCCGGGTTATGCAAAAAAATCAACAATCTATTGAATACGCCTGCACTTAATTTGTGATGTCCCACATTGGCAACCCATTTTGTCGTAAAAACATGACTCTTTAACTGCCAGGCAATGACAAGAGCTAAAGGGATGGGAAGGTGGGAAAAGAGATTTGTCCTGGGTATGGTGGTGAAGTCCGGTTGTTCCCAGGGGCAGGCTGGCAGCATGTGCTTACAACACAGTACCCACACCCTTTTTAAGGGCTGACCCGCCACCCCTGGGGGCTGCCCAGGAAACCCCAATTGCCCCCAGGCAACCAATCGTGCTCACCGGCGGTAAAATAAGCCAGTGAAAATTCAGAGATGCAGCCACCGTCGGCTACTGGCCCCAACGGGTCAATACGGGCCCCTACCTACCTACAGGGCCTTTGAGGTGAGTGCCGTGGCGCTTTTCCCACAGGTGGGGGACCGTTGTAAAAAAAAACTGATTTCCAAGATTACCACCCCCCACAATACAGAAGTATCCGTCAAATGATACCACACAGACAACTGTACTTGCGTTAGAGAAATGTCAGCATCTCAGGCCATATTTATTAGACCTCATAAACACAACGTTAAAATTCAACAGTTGTCTTATACTGCATATCTATTCTGTCTACTTAAAATCCAACAATAATCAATGCATTTTTTACTTCAACCAACATTTAATCACATTCCATCAGGAGTCATGATTGACCACCCCACGGTTCTTTGTGGCATAATTTATAAGACGCCCTCTCCACTGTCGCAAGTTGTGAGGGCTACGGAAAATCAAAGACCTGTCCCTTAGAAAGAACAATGCTAGAACAACCCATTGAAGGGAAACCTCCTGGCACCCATTTGGAGGGATGCAACTGGGCAACTGGGCCATACCCTGGTCCCCTGGTATGGCCAGCATCTCCCCCACTCCCACGAGGCGCATTACGGAGTACCTTCCAGGGCAAGGGCCAATTGCGGTAGCAGACACCCTCTGCCTTTCACCAGTGACCATGTCACACCTGCACAGGGTTATTTAAAAAATCAACAATCTCTTGAATCCACCTGCACCTAATTTGTGATGCCCCACATTGGCAACCCATTTTGCGGTCAAAAACATGACCCCTTAATCGCCGCAGGAATAGTTGGTTTACCAACCAACTTTGACTCCCCCTAAGTTTGGCTACCTAGTGCTGTGAGAAATGCTGCATCGCGAAGGCCACCAAATTCTCCACAAAAGTTCATCACCCTGAGCCGACAAGTGGACCCCAGCCTTTAGCAAACACGCTTTCCCCCGCAGGCAGCCATGTGAAATTGTCTTTAAACTTGTTGTGTTCAATAATTGTTTTACTCTGCTGTTCAAATGCCTGACTGATTCATTCAGGCCCTTCACAGACCGACCACATTTCCAAACTCTCCTTGGAATCATATGAGACCATGCTATATTTGCATCTGGCAACCTCTTAGCCAACCATGCGATTTCAACCAGCATGGCCTCAAACAGGGTCCTTCTGCCCCCAGCTGACAAATCATTGCCACTGATGTGAAGTATGATGAGTGCCCATGGTGATAGCCCCCGGGATGTAACTTCCTCGATAAGTCCGCGTAGGCCCTCCAAACAAAGATCGCCCGTACCAATCCAGTGAAATTGAAGACCTGCATACGCTGGCAGCTTGCACAGGCAACTCCCACTGAACGTTGACCTTGCTCGGCACACAAAGGAATGACCAACAACCCACACGCTGGCAGCAGCCTGTGTCCTAATGCAACATAAACAGTGAGGGAAAAAATACCATTACAGCCATGGCCCAATGATAGCCCCCCATGTTTACAACATATTGAGCCATCCAAAGTACTTGTAGCAATCAGATTTCCACTTGCCAATCCTGTTTACAGCGTCTTCACTGAGCCCTGCACCCACTGCAGATATTGCAGTCCCCATACTAAAAGAATGTGTGTGAATGTACCCTAAATGTCTGCTGCCAAGAGGGCTTTGCACATAACGTGGGCAAACACAGTACCCACACCCTTTTTAAGGGCTAACCCGCTGCCCCTGGGGACTGCCCAGGCAACCCCACCGTCCCCAGTCAACCAATCTTGCTCACCGGCGGGAAAGTAAGACAGCAAAAATTTAAAGATGCAGCCACCATCGGCTGCTGGATTTGCATATCGCCATTTCTGAACTGGGGTGGCAGAGTGGGCTAAAGAACGGTGATGGATTAAACCCAGATCTTTTGACTGGGTGTGAGTGTTTGATTGATTCAGATGCTCCGTCCATCACCACCCCTTTTTGTACCGCTTTTGGCCCCCATAAGTGTGGCAGGGTATGCTCAGACATGAGTCCCTTGCTCACTTTGCCACTGGATTCAAGCAAGCCAGGCTAAAGACGGCTGGAATGCCAGAAACCGGTCCTCGGAAGCCTGTTTCCGGTCCAGGGAAAACATGGCTAGGCAGTTCGGGCTGGACTGTTCCCATGAGGCACAGGGTCAGACTGATTTGCATATAGCCATGTCTGAACTGGGGTGGCAGAGTTGGCTAAAGAACGGTGATGGATTAAACCCAGATCTTTTGACTGGGTGTGAGTGTTTGATTGATTCAGATGCTCCGTCCATCACCACCCCCTTTTGTACCGCTTTTGGCCGCATAAGTGTGGCAGGGTATGCTCAGACGTGAGTCCCTTGCTCACTTTGCCACAGGATTGAAGCAAGCTGGGCTGAAGACGGCTGGAATGCCAGAAACCGGACCTCGGAAGCTTGTTTCCGGTCCAGGGAAGACTTGGCTTGGCAGTTCGGGCTGGACTGTTCCCATGAGGCACAGGGTCAGACTGATTTGCATATAGCCATGTCTGAACTGGGGTGGCAGAGTGGGCTAAAGAACGGTGATGGATTAAACCCAGATCTTTTGACTTGGTGTGAGTGTTTGATTGATTCAGATGCTCCGTCCATCACCACCCCCTTTTGTACCGCTTTTGGCCACCATAAGTGTGGCAGGGTATGCTCAGACGTGAGTCCCTTGCTCACTTTGCCACTGGATTCAAGCAAGCGGGGCTGAAGACGGCTGGAATGCCAGAAACTGGTCCTCGGAAGCTTGTTTCCGGTCCAGGGAAGACATGGCTTAGCAGTTCGGGCTGGACTGTTCCCATGAGGCACAGGGTCAGACTGATTTGCATATAGCCATGTCTGAACTGGGGTGGCAGAACGGGCTAAAGAACAGTGATGGATTAAACCCAGATCTTTTGACTGGGTGTGAGTGTTTGATTGATTCAGATGCTCCGTCCATCACCACCCCCTTTTGTACCGCTTTTGACCGCCATAAGTGTGGCAGGGTATGCTCAGACGTGAGTCCCTTGCTCACTTTGCCCCTGGATTCAAGCAAGAAGGGCTGAAGACGGCTGGAATGCCAGAAATCGGTCCTCAGAAGCTTGTTTCCGGTCCAGGGAAGATATGGCTTGGCAGTTCGGGCTGGACTGTTTCCATGAGGCACAGGGTCAGACTGATTTGCATATAGCCATGTCTGAACTGGGGTGGCAGAGTTGGCTAAAGAACGGTGATGGATTAAACCCAGATCTTTTGACTGGGTGTGAGTGTTTGATTGATTCAGATGCTCCGTCCATCACCACCCCCTTTTGTACCGCTTTTGGCCGCCATAAGTGTGGCAGGGTATGCTCAGACGTGAGTCCCTTGCTCACTTTGCCACAGGATTGAAGCAAGCTGGGCTGAAGACGGCTGGAATGCCAGAAACCAGACCTCGGAAGCTTGTTTCCAGTCCAGGAAAGATATGGCTTGGCAGTTCGGGCTGGACTGTTCCCATGAGGCACAGGGTCAGACTGATTTGCATATAGCCATGTCTGAACTGGGGTGGAAGAGTGGGCTAAAGATCGGTGATGGATTAAGCCCAGATCTTTTGACTGGGTGTGAGTGTTTGATTGATTCAGATAAATTTCCATCACCACCCCCTTTTGTACCACTTTTGTCCGCCATAAGTGTGGCAGGGTATGCTCAGAATTGAGTCCCTTGCTCACTTTGCCACTGGATTCAAGCAAGCCGGGCTGAAGACGGCTGGAATGCCAGAAACCGGTCCTCGGAAGCTTTTGTCCGGTTCAGGGAAGACATGGCTTGGCAGTTCGGGCTGAACTGTTCCCATGAGGCACAGGGTCAGACTGATTTGCATATAGCCTTGTCTGAACTGGGGTGGCAGAGTGGGCTAAAGAATGGTGATGGATTAAACCCAGATCTTTTGACTGGGTGTGAGTGTTTGATTGATTCAGATGCTCCGTCCATCACCACCCCCTTTTGTACCGCTTTTGGCCGCCATAAGTGTGGCAGGGTATGCTCAGACGTGAGTCCCTTGCTCACTTTGCCACTGGATTCAAGCAAGCCGGGCTGAAGACGGCTGGAATGCCAGAAACCAGTCCTCGGAAGCTTGTTTCCGGTCCAGGGAAGATATGGCTTGGCAGTTCGGGCTGGACTGTTCCCATGAGGCACAGGGTCAGACTGATTTGCATATAGCCATGTCTGAACTGGGGTGGCAGAGTGGGCTAAAGAACGGTGATGGATTAAACCCAGATCTTTTGACTGGGTGTGAGTGTTTGATTGATTCAGATGCTCCGTCCATCACCACCCCCTTTTGTACCGCTTTTGGCCGCCATAAGTGTGGCAGGGTATGCTCAGACGTGAGTCCCTTGCTCACTTTGCCACTGGATTCAAGCAAGCCGGGATGAATACGGCTGGAATGCCAGAAACCGGTCCTCGGAAGCTCGTTTCCCGTCCAGGGAAGACTTGGCTTGGCCGTTCGGGCTGGACTGTTCCCATGAGGCACAGGGTCAGACTGATTTGCATATAGCCATGTCTGAACTGGGGTGGCAGAGTGGGCTAAAGAACGGTGATGGATTAAACCCAGATCTTTTTACTTGGTGTGAGTGTTCGATTGATTCAGATGCTCCGTCCATCACCACCCCCTTTTGTACCGCTTTTGGCCACCATAAGTGTGGCAGGGTATGCTCAGACGTGAGTCCCTTGCTCACTTTGCCACTGGATTCAAGCAAGCGGGGCTGAAGACGGCTGGAATGCCAGAAACTGGTCCTCGGAAGCTTGTTTCCGGTCCAGGGAAGACATGGCTTAGCAGTTCGGGCTGGACTGTTCCCATGAGGCACAGGGTCAGACTGATTTGCATATAGCCATGTCTGAACTGGGGTGGCAGAATGGGCTAAAGAACAGTGATGGATTAAACCCAGATCTTTTGACTGGGTGTGAGTGTTTGATTGATTCAGATGCTCCGTCCATCACCACCCCCTTTTGTACCGCTTTTGACCGCCATAAGTGTGGCGGGGTATGCTCAGACGTGAGTCCCTTGCTCACTTTGCCACTGGATTCAAGCAAGAAGGGCTGAAGACGGCTGGAATGCCAGAAATCGGTCCTCGGAAGCTTGTTTCCGGTCCAGGGAAGATATGGCTTGGCAATTCTGGCTGGACTGTTTCCATGAGGCACAGGGTCAGACTGATTTGCATATAGCCATGTCTGAACTGGGGTGGCAGAGTTGGCTAAAGAACGGTGATGGATTAAACCCAGATCTTTTGACTGGGTGTGAGTGTTTGATTGATTCAGATGCTCCGTCCATCACCACCCCCTTTTGTACCGCTTTTGGCCGCCATAAGTGTGGCAGGGTATGCTCAGACATGAGTCCCTTGCTCACTTTGCCACAGGATTGAAGCAAGCTGGGCTGAAGACGGCTGGAATGCCAGAAACCGGACCTCGGAAGCTTGTTTCCGGTCCAGGGAAGACTTGGCTTGGCAGTTCGAGCTGGACTGTTCCCATGAGGCACAGGGTCAGACTGATTTGCATATAGCCATGTCTGAACTGGGGTGGCAGAGTGGGCTAAAGAACGGTGATGGATTAAACCCAGATCTTTTGACTTGGTGTGAGTGTTTGATTGATTCAGATGCTCCGTCCATCACCACCCCCTTTTGTACCGCTTTTGGCCACCATAAGTGTGGCAGGGTATGCTCAGACGTGAGTCCCTTGCTCACTTTGCCACTGGATTCTAGCAAGCGGGGCTGAAGACGGCTGGAATGCCAGAAACTGTTCCTCGGAAGCTTGTTTCCGGTCCAGGGAAGACATGGCTTAGCAGTTCGGGCTGGACTGTTCCCATGAGGCACAGGGTCAGACTGATTTGCATATAGCCATGTCTGAACTGGGGTGGCAGAACGGGCTAAAGAACAGTGATGGATTAAACCCATATCTTTTGACTGGGTGTGAGTGTTTGATTGATTCAGATGCTCCGTCCATCACCACCCCCTTTTGTACCGCTTTTGACCGCCATAACTGTGGCAGGGTATGCTCAGACGTGAGTCTCTTGCTCACTTTGCCCCTGGATTCAAGCAAGAAGGGCTGAAGACGGCTGGAATGCCAGAAATCGGTCCTCGGAAGCTTGTTTCTGGTCCAGGGAAGATATGGCTTGGTAGTTCGGGCTGGACTGTTTCCATGAGGCACAGGGTCAGACTGATTTGCATATAGCCATGTCTGAACTGGGGTGGCAGAGTTGGCTAAAGAACGGTGATGGATTAAACCCAGATCTTTTGACTGGGTGTGAGTGTTTGATTGATTCTGATGCTCCGTCCATCACCACCCCCTTTTGTACCGCTTTTGGCCGCCATAAGTGTGGCAGGGTATGCTCAGACGTGAGTCCCTTGCTCACTTTGCCACAGGATTGAAGCAAGCTGGGCTGAAGACGGCTGGAATGCCAGAAACCATACCTCGGAAGCTTGTTTCCGGTCCAGGGAAGATATGGCTTGGCAGTTCGGGCTGGACTGTTCCCATGAGGCACAGGGTCAGACTGATTTGTATATAGCCATGTCTGAACTGGGGTGGCAGAGTGGGCTAAAGATCGGTGATGGATTAAGCCCAGATCTTTTGACTGGGTGTGAGTGTTTGATTGATTCAGATAAATTTCCATCACCACCCCCTTTTGTACCACTTTTGTCCGCCAAAAGTGTGGCAGGGTATGCTCAGAATTGAGTCCCTTGCTCACTTTGCCACTGGATTCAAGCAAGCCGGGCTGAAGACGGCTGGAATGCCAGAAACCGGTCCTCGGAAGCTTGTTTCCGGTCCAGGGAAGACATGGCTTGGCAGTTCGGGTTGGACTGTTCCCATGAGGCACAGGGTCAGACTGATTTGCATATAGCCATGTCTGAACTGGGGTGGCAGAGTGGGCTAAAGAACGGTGATGGATTAAACCCAGATCTTTTGACTGGGTGTGAGTGTTTGATTGATTCAGATGCTCTGTCCATCACCACCCCCTTTTGTACCGCTTTTGGCCGCCATAAGTGTGGCAGGGTATGCTCAGACGTGAGTCCCTTGCTCACTTTGCCACTGGATTCAAGCAAGCCGGGCTGAAGACGGCTGGAATGCCAGAAACCGGTCCTCGGAAGCTTGTTTCCGGTCCAGGGAAGGTATGGCTTGGCAGTTCGGGCTGGACTGTTCCCATGAGGCACAGGGTCAGACTGATTTGCATATAGCCATGTCTGAACTGGGGTGGCAGAGTGGGCTAAAGAACAGTGATGGATTAAACCCAGATCTTTTGACTGGGTGTGAGTGTTTGATTGATTCAGATGCTCCGTCCATCACCACCCCCTTTTGTACCGCTTTTGGCCGCCATAAGTGTGGCAAGGTATGCTCAGATGTGAGTCCCTTGCTCACTTTGCCACTGGATTGAAGCAAGCCGGACTGAAGACGGCTGGAATGCCAGAAACCGGTCCTTGGAAGCTCGTTACCGGTCCAGGGAAGATATGGCTTGGCAGTTCGGGCTGGACTGTTCCCATGAGGCACAGGGTCAGACTGATTTGCATATAGCCATGTCTGAACTGGGGTGGCAGAGTGGGCTAAAGATCGGTGATGGATTAAGCCCAGATCTTTTGACTGGGTGTGAGTGTTTGATTGATTCAGATAAATTTCCCTCACCACCCCCTTTTGTACCGCTTTTGTCCGCCATAAGTGTGGCAGGGTATGCTCAGAATTGAGTCCCCTGCTCACTTTGCCACTGGATTCAAGCAAGCCGAGCTGAAGACGGCTGGAATGCCAGAAACCGGTCCTCGGAAGCTTGTTCCCGGTCCAGGGAAGACATGGCTTGGCAGTTCGGGCTGGACTGTTCCCATGAGGCACAGGGTCAGACTGATTTGCATATAGCCATGTCTGAACTGGGGTGGCAGAGTGGGCTAAAGAATGGTGATGGATTAAACCCAGATCTTTTGACTGGGTGTGAGTGTTTGATTGATTCAGATGCTCCGTCCATCACCACCTCCTTTTAGACCGCTTTTGGCCACCATAAGTGTGGCAGGGTATGCTCAGACGTGAGTCCCTTGCTCACTTTGCCACTGGATTCAAGCAAGCCGGGCTGAAGACGGCTGGAATGCCAGAAACCAGTCCTCGGAAGCTTGTTTTCGGTCCAGGGAAGATATGGCTTGGCAGTTCGGGCTGGACTGTTCCCATGAGGCACAGGGTCAGACTGATTTGCATATAGCCATGTCTAAACTGGGGTGGCAGAGTGGGCTAAAGAACGGTGATGGATTAAACCCAGATCTTTTGACTGGGTGTGAGTGTTTGATTGATTCAGATGCTCCGTCCATCACCACCCCCTTTTGTACTGTGATTCTGAGAATCTTCATGCATAATTAATTAGGCTAGTTTTCGGGGAAAACCACATGACATTTTATGCAGCTCTTAACTAGGTAAAAGGTCAATACCAAAACTCGTTATGTAGCGGAATGGAAGTTAAAGTTAAAACTACTCAAGCTTATTTTGGTGTACCCTATGAAACATAACTCCCACTCCTTATCCGACTGGACGACATACTAAAAAGGGAATTCCTTCAAATCAAGCATTAAACATTGTTAAAAGGCTACTAAAATTAATAACATCTCTAAAAAATAAACCCTTATAGTCCTTAAAAATATGTTCATTTATGTAGTCTGAGACACTGAGCACACCTGAAAGCCATGGAGCTAAGTAAATGTATATAGAAAATAAACATTTTGTTTAAAATTTCAATTTAGGTTGTTTTAGAAAATGGCCCAAAAACTTCCCAGCACACAAAGAGACAAATGTTTATATGTTCTGTGTGGGAGATGCAACATCACTGCTGCTTGCCTTCACAGATGACCCTGTAACACCTCACAGATAAGGTCAATTGAGCAAAGATGATCTTCCTCAGTTCCCACAGCCGGTGCTGGGGAAGCATTTGTAATATCCTGTAGTAGAGCCAGTATCCGATCAAACAGAAGCTGAAGCGGCCCATGGTAGCTTTAAGAATGCCGACATTAACATTGGAATACACTGGGGACACTGCAGTATGTGGTTTGTTAACGGGTGCAGCAATGCATCCATGTCTGGTGGCGCAACCGATGGAAGTGTTAGACAGAGGTCCAACACACATTCATAACTGCAGAACAAGAAGTGGAGGACAGCTAAAACACAGTCAATCCAGACTAATCGAAACAATAGGAACTAAGACTCGCATCGCTCCCAAAGTCGAGGAGTGCTAAGATGAAGTACCAAGCGATCATGGAATTGTCGCTCCAAGAGCGTCTTTCCCATTTCCTTGGTGAGTGGGATGTCCATTGTGTAGCAGAAAAATCAAAATCAGTATACCCACTACCAGTAGCATGATTTGCCGAAGCCCTCCAAAAATGTTTCAGAGTAAATGAAGCAGGAATCACTCTGAAAAATGTCTGAAAGGTGCTTAACAGTCCAGAACCTTTTGTCTAAACTAGGAGCACCATACCCTTCGTATCAGACATGCTAAAAATACACTGTACCATTTCTCCGAAATGGAAAGGGTAGTTAGTTTATACTAGTTCCTGTATCCAAGCAGAGGACCTTGCAACATGGAGATCAAATGTCTCCCGGGCTGATGTTAAGGGCACATCTTTCTGTAAAAGCATGGTGTTCATTCGACTCAGAGTATCAAACCGTATAAAGGAAACATTCAAGAAAGGCCATAATGGTGCCTCCCTGACTGTGTGGGTCGGTGGAAACAATACTGCATACAACAAGTAACCCTGGAACTTACAGTGACAAGATATGCGATGCCTGGAAGCATCCCACAACAACCTTGAACATTCAGCATTAAGTAACTCACATTCAAGAGCAGCTTGAACACTGGATTAAACACTGCAGCTGGGGAACCTTTCAAATGACAAGTTAAGTTAGCTACTGAACCATTACCTGCCCTGTGAAGCATATCCTGGCAAACGAGAGATCCACTCAAATAATTTTCGCAATCTTTACCCCTGTGGAACACTTCAGTGTCCCCGTTCTTGCATCTAAATCTATGTGGTAATTCCCAAGATTCATTGATGAATTTCCTGCCCATTGCTTCATACCTGCCTAACTGGGGTTTTCTAAGGCAACATTGAAACTGGAACGTTGTTACTGCAATGTTATATGGCCATGAATTACTCTGCCAGGGTGAAAGTTAATTGGTCTAATTTTTCAATGCACAACATTGTATATTTCGCACCCCTTTGTGCCATTGTAGTCTGCTTTTCAGTAAATCATATGCAGAGAACAGAGAAACACTGCTGATATGTCGCCTGGGCACATAACAAGAGTGCAGTGTTTGTAGCGTTTGGCATAATCACATAATGACATAATAGTACATAACTGTGATTGTCTGTGTTGTGAGATGGACAGATCCTGTTCCATTATATCCATAGCAGAAGATACAATGTTGCCCAGGGAAAATTGTCCTGGATATTAGTGTGGTCACGCCATTGTCAACCACAACCAAAGGCTTTTCTAAGTTAATTCTGTCAATTTCATGCAATCTCTCCACAGTTACCTGTTGCGAGAGTTTCTAAATTTCATTATAAACAGCATATAAGAATCGTTTCTGATGTGGCTTTCAGGCACCTAGAAAAAAATCGCTAAGATCCATGTCATCTGAGAGTAGGGACAAGTGTTGTTTAACCTGAGACAGTGTTTAGGTTCTTAGCCAATTTAGCTATAGCTGCCCAACACTGTATGATGACACCACCTCTGGATGCTCTTGTTGTACATAGCGTACGTCGGACCTATGGATACTAAATCCTTCAGTGGCACACCTGAATCTTGACTGACACCTATTTGTGTCTGTAGGGCAAACTAACCATCCCTTTCAATTGGGGTCTGTTGAGGTGTATGAAACGCCGTGCATGATGTCATCTAGTGTACCCTCACTATTTTCTGTATAGTTTTGCCACCATCCTCCAAGTGTGAAAGCAATGGAATATGAGGTGTGTTCAAGTCCTTAATCTTGGCTAACCCAAGACAGGAAGTCTGTTGCACAGTATCTTTCAGGAACATCAATTGTTGTGGTATGAGGCATGCTCTGAATAGTGCCTCAGTTCCCTGAACCTGCCATTCTTTAGTCCCCCAGGCTGATTTGATGTCTATAGTGTCCTTCCATAAGCGGAAACTCTGTTCAGACACTTGGGCAATAAAGGATGCAGAGTATATCTGTATTGTGTTAGCGAGCATACTTTTCTTTGCAGCAACGGGTGCAAACTTATAATAATATGATTGTGAATCTGATGCATTGAATCCAGAAAAATAAGCAAACTTTTGTGCAAACGTTTGTGAACTACCTTTCAGTGGTGTTGGGCAATGTTTCCATTGGTGGTATGCAAAAACTTTACGTGGTGCATTCGTTTTATGGAAAAAGTGATGACCATAGTGTTGAAAACAGTACATTGCGTTAAAATCAGAAGAGTCATGAAACATTTCATTTGTTGAAAATGCTGCAGACAGTTCTAAATCAGACAACATATTTTTAACAGTTTCAAAATCCCAATCGTCAGAGAATGTACTGGAGGTAATGATATAATTAAAGAAATTTTGACTATATGTAGTATTTTCAAAAGTTGAGTGGGGCCAAATACATCATATGAAACTCTATCCCAAACTATTCCGGCAGGAACTGGAACTGCTGTAATGTTCACATAGGACAGGTCCCTTTATTCATGATGCGATGACGTATGAGGTTTCAATACCAAGTTCATTTTTGATACTGCAGAGCGTTTGCAAGAGAGTGTCCATTCACAATCAAGGAAAAGACAGTCACTAAACCTATCCAGAATAGTAGGTATAGTATACCAGTGAATATCCAGAGCTGTAGCCTTGGTGAAACTAGGTATGTCTTTTTCAGAAAAATGTAGAAATAATGAATGTAGGAAACTGAAGCTGGCGGTGACTCAGGTTCGTTTGTATCCAGAGAAAATGTGTCAAAATCTATGATGTAGCCAGATGCAGTTTGATCTATCTTTGGTTTTTCAGCAGGTTTTGTTGAACTGGCAGTTGTCTCCTGCAGAGACATATTGATGTAGATGTCAGTCTTAGGCCAAATTGATATTTGTGTTTCAATAGGGAAGAATTCAATTTTATTGTTGGTAACTTCATTACTTCGAAATGTAGACTCTTCAAATGTTATAGGTCTTTCTGTCTGAACTTTCTATATGGTAGCGAGAGGCTACCCGGAAGCCTGCATTTCAGGATTGACCACATAGTGTGGTTTGATCAAATCAATTGACAAGAATCTCTTTTCCTTTTTACTGGCAAGAGGTGGATGAAGTACTATTCTTGTCCCTTCAACAGTATGGACAGGTGCAGGCTTTCTGTATGGTGGCCCAAATTCTTTCTTGTCCACAATCTTTTCTCTGACTAGATCCCCAACTTTTTGGGATCCAGGCTGGACTTACTGATTTCACTTACCCAGTGGTGGTGCGTTTTACTTTGCCATTGCTTTGTAGTGCCCGGAACTCATTAAGATCCTGTAAAACAGCCAAATGTTTATCGATGTCAAAAGGTTTTTCATCCGCCACTGTGCTTTCATAATCAAGATCAGGTACCCACATTCTTGTCCCAAATAGGACTTCATAAGGGTTGACACCTCCTAGGGAACTTCTTGGCATATTATTTAGTGCCCTCTAGACCCAATATAGGTGATTGACCCAACTACCACCCGAACCCAATACCCTTGCCGTTTAAGATTGCTTTAATCTCGGTTTCTCCTCTCAATGACTGAATTTCCCTCTGGATGGTACAGAGAGGAGTATCGCACTGCACCACCCAAACTTCCCATGGCTACCTTGTAAGCCCTAGAGCTAGACGCGGGGCCACTGTCAGAATGTAATGTGCCAACTGCGCATGTCCCTATGAAGACTCACAAATCTTTTATTACAGTTAAAGCATCTGCCGAGCGCTGAGGCCAAACCCATAGAAATCTAGAACATGAATCCATTGCCACCAAGATGTAATTGTAAGCCCCATCAGATTGTAAGGGGCTGCAGTGGTCCAAATAGACACAAGCGAGAGGTCGGTCCGATATCAAATAATGGTGTTTGTGGTGGGCGTGCTACGGTGGAACCCTTCATCTGCTGACAGATGTCGCACTGAAGGACATATGCGTTTGACTCTTTTAGTTAAACCTGGCCACCAGTAACGCTGTTTCAGGTGAGAAACAGTTGTGATAATACCTGCATGTGCAGAACCCAGACCCTCGTGTGCAGCTAGAATTAAACCTAATCTGCAATCCATGTTTGGTATTACTCTATCTTCCACTTACAGCATACACAATATTTTTTGCATCTAACTTGTAGGAGTACTTGAGAGGAAAGATTTTTGGCAAGGCTGTGCTGTTTTTGCAGGAAGTAATGACAACTATCATGGTGCTTCCATCTATTCTCAGGCTAGAACGAGTGATTGCAGCTAGGCAGCAGTTTGTACGGTCCATTTTGCTGCTTCATCAGCCAATGAATTCTCTTCAGCGTGAACGCCATCACGTTGTGTAGTATGGCCGTTGGGGACATTGTCGACATTGCTAAGTTTGCATGAGCTCTGCTGCCATGATGATGCTTTTGCGCACCTTACTACATGACTTTATTTTGCAACACTCTGTTTGTGCCTTTCACATTGGAACTGTCTGCTTTCTGCATTCTCTGCCTGTTCCTGGAGTTTAGTTTGAACACGATGTGCAAGGTCGACAGACAATGTCCCTTGTTATTCTGTTCTGGCCAGTCCCTAGCACTTAGACAAAACATGCTACAAAGCTGCACGCTGTTGGAGACTGGTGCTTCGATATTATGGTATTGCATGTTGATTTATTACACACTTGTAGAGGGACCTTTCCAGGGAGAAGAGCTATGCTGTGGCTATGGTGTAAAAACTACCATCTAGGCACTAAGTTATGGGGTCTGCTGACAAAGCCCAGAGATCTTCCTTTATACAATAACACTTCTTCTTTCCAAGGGGAGGGTGGTTAGAACTTATAGTCCTTTATCCACTGTCTGTATAAGATCCCCTTTCATAGTCTATCGACCTGCTACAATGCTAACTGTTTTAGGTTTATATGTTATGCTGCTGGTAGTGGCCTGTATACTGCATTATAGAGCACTATAGTTAAAATAAACATTTTGAACTATAACAGTGACTCTTGTCTATTCTTATTATGAACAAGTACGAGTGAGTGAGCAAAAGGGAATGTCATGCTACCGTGATTCCTGAGAGAGTCAGTAGTGTTGTGTTCTGGGTTGTCTAATCATTTGTAGCTTTGTGATTATGTAGGAGAACAAAGGAGACACTATAGCTAGTCGGTTCTGGGATTTTGGGTACTGAGGTGGTAGGAAGGCTTATCCACTACACACCAAGGTCCTATTTTCCTGTGCATTGTTCTGTTAACATGCAGAATCCCTGCAACAGTTGATGACTCAGTGTGTGTATTACGCGAGCCCTCAGCTAGTCTTTTTTGAGCTCTGCCACTTGTTCCCAAAGCATTTTGTGCTTCATTGTACAACGCTTTGAGTCTTTATACACATTCTAACCCCAATAGTGAAGATATTAATTGTAAGACTGGACACAATAAAACACGTCGCACACTATAAGTTTGGGGAATTCCTGATCCTGTTGTATCAGTGCCAGTAATAAGGGCTTTTAATTCTGTCAACTGTGCCGCATTATCTCCTAGAGACTGCGTCTTCTTACTGCTCGGATAGAACTTGATGTCCTGCACATGTCCTTTTATAATCGCACAAGCTATGCTGTATTCCTGACTGTTTACTTCCTATGGCAGGCAGGGCAGAACCGTCAGTGTAAATAATGTATTCATATTGACCTAAAGGCATAATTTCATTCAGGAGAGAATATTCTTGTTCATATTGCAGGAACGCCGGTGTTTTCAATGTTGAAACAAATTTGTATTCTACATCTGTTGCAGTGAGAGAATTAGCCCACTGTATCCATCGCGGATGTAGAGCTTTTGCATTCGAAACGCTAGCTTTTGTAAGTCTCTAAGGCCGGTACGGAAGTTACAACACTTATTCGTTTCTCCTGTGCCAGTGCGCTTACTCTCACGACCACAGTCTGTACTGTTGTCAAAATTTCCTCTGTAGAAGCAAAACGCATTTCAGCATTTGTGTACAGGTATGATTTGTAGGCTATGGGTACCAATTTGCCTTCATTGAATGTTAGGTAAGTGTACCCTGTACTCGGGTCTGGAGCACGGGTAGGACAGCTGCTAGTCACACAGCCTTCCAGCCAGCAGAGCAACGAGGTACTCTGACATCTCTGCTGGCACAAGCCCCAACACTAAGGGGTCTTTCACCTCAGGAGCACTGAACCCGGGGCATCCTATCTGGTTATTAGCTTGGAATTCACAGAACCAGATTAGCGGTAGTGCTACAAGTACCCATTTTTTCACTTTTTTGTCCTGATGAAGTACAGCCAGACCCGTTAGGGGCTATCTGGCATGAAACATGTCAACCTTATGCACCACACTAGCCCTACAGGAACATTACATCCAGTTAAGGCAGATTACCTTTAATTAAGCCAGTGCCCCCTGAGAATAAATACATTAAGAAAGGACGGCCCTAGACCTATTTTAAACCCACTCACTCACTCACTACACTACTAAGCCCACACACCCGCACTCACCCTATTGCTTCATCCAAAAGATCTCCGCCAAAGAGCCCCTTGTGCGGGTGCCCGTCAGGCATTGCAGGGCCGGACCGACCAGGAGCAAGGCCCAATGATGAAGCATGACATCCCTCGGGGTGTGTGAGGGTACTTTTCAGAAGAGACCTGTCTTCCCTTCCCATAGGAACTGCACACCCTAGTATTCCCTGAGGTGACTCAGCATCCCACCCTACATGGTTGCATTATAATGCTGGAGCACATCCACCCGCCCACTCCTGCGCATATGTATGTTTTAAGTATATTGGAACAAGGTTGCTACCAGTATTGAGTCAAAGTCTGGATGCGGTATGTAAGCCGTTAGGACCGGCCAAGTCGCTCCATCTCTGCCGAGTGGACCAAGTCTTCCTTTATCTTTTTTGTGTGGGAAGTATTCCTCTGGTGTTTCATCTTCAGTGTAAGTATGAAATGTATTTGTGAGTGCATCTGCTTGTGGGAATTTAACCCATGAATAGAATACCTCAGTTCTATATGGTTTGTGTGCCTTAATCACGAATGTTACTGTTCCACCCTTAGCTGTGACTCCATAGTCTGCTAGTTTAAAAGTAAGGGCAATTCTGACATTTTCTGAAATGTTTATTTCACCTTCTAGTTCTCCTTCTTCTGCTGCATTCACACTTTGTGCTGGTGCAGGGTTGTCTTTGTCAGCCAATATTGAAAGAGTTTCAAGGAAACTGAGATAAGGTTTTATGCACAATAGGAACTATTTGTCCTGCAAGCTTGAATAATCCTACAGCCAAAACATAGCAAATGCCTGCTCAGCTGTGGCAGATATTTTTTTCCTCCCACTCCAGACGTCTCTGGAAAAATGTGAGTAGGGGTCTCTGAGAAAAGTACCAAAAACGAATCAGATTTGACCGTTAAATAAGTACCAAACCAATGTTGGTGGTGCCATGTCGTGTAGTTCTTATAAACCTATATAGGATCTGCGTGTTTTGACAACATAGACTTGTATCCAGACTGATTCCAGACATCCCCACTGGGTATGTACGCCTGTATACATAGCTCACTCACAGTGCCACTGTAAACTCCTCTTACCAAGGAGAGACTAGTTCTTGGCAACTATTGAACATGACAACTCTGTCCCATCAGGGATCATGGAAACAGTACAGTGCTTTTCGCTCAGTCACTCTTGCTCACTTTGTCTCAGATAGATACACAGAATAAATAATGGGGATGTTTTCAATAAGCATTAATTGAACCAGCATCATTCTAGTGTAAAACAGGTGTGCTGAAACAACCATAAGACAGAAACAGATATAAATGATTATAAGTACAACAGAGTAAATGAATGGTACAATCCTACCATAGTGCTTAAAACAATGAACATATGCAAGCATATAAACACATGACAATAATAATGCCTACTCCTACAATGCAACCCTGACTAGATGTACTTAAGTGAATCTAGCATGTATTTAAGTGTAGAGCCAAGAATCCCCCTAGGCTGAAGCCGTCCCTATTACCTGAAGTGAGAGACTGTGAGACCCCTTCTTGTTCTCGAGATGGACACCTCGCGACAGATATCAGACCAGTGCAAGCTAGCGTGTCTGCTTGCAGGAACCTCAGCGTCTTGCGTCAGTGTGTCAGCAAAATTTGCTCCTCTGCCTGCCTTGGCAAAGATATGATGTTTATATGCCCAAAAGGTACCCTCGGCTCAAAAGAATCTGTAGTTCCCCATCTGACTATAAACATTGCCTAGAGGAGTTGCTAGTGTGTTTGAAAGATAGGGGTTACTCTGATACCATTCTGAAAAAAGCAGTTGAAAAATCTAAACTCAGATCCAGAGAGAGCCTGTTTCCAATATCTCAGGTAGAATTAGAACAAAAAAAATCTCTGTCATCCAAGAAGATGGTCCACGCATGATCACTGCCTTTAGTAGTGAGGACAGAAAACTAAAAGCAATTCTAAAAAAGAATTGGCCCATTGACCTCAGTGACCATATCTTGAATACTAAGTTGTTGGCCAACCCTATTATCACTTTCAGAAAGGCCAAAAGCATGGGTTCTGCTTTGGACAAAGCAGCCCCTGAATTGAAGTCTAAAATTCCCTGGTTGAAACCTTCTAGGGGTTTTTTCAAATGTTCTAGCTGCCGCGCGTGCAGGTTCGGTATTAACACCCTACATTATTCAACTCCCTTTGATGTAGAACCTAAAATGATCACCGGCAATTTCAATTGCAAGACTGACTTTGCCGTGTATGTCCTGACGTGTACCTGTGGATTAAGATATGTTGGAAGCACCAAGCTGCAGGTACACATCAGGATTTTACAGCATCTATGCGCCATATTGCATAGTGACCCAGCCTACCCTGTAGCCCGTCACTTTAAAAGAAAACACAACAATGACTTATCCTGTTTAAGATACTTTGTGATTGGAGCCATACCCCCCCCTCAAACGAGGTGGGGACAGGGAGTCACTATTGAGACAGCTGGAAACCAAGATGATAACGGACGGCCTACGCGTTTTGGCTACTCCTAGCCTTCCACTGGACCATAGAGTCCCTGGGTCTAGACCTCATTTTAAAGTGCTCAGTGTAAGTACCCTCTTCCCTTTCCATGGTCATCTAGACCATCAACCCTGCACAGTTTTTACCGGCTTCTCAAGTCAGCCATTATACATATATTATTTTGTTTAAACATTTAAGTGAAGTACTATAATTGTTAAAAGAAATTCAAAGCTGAAGTAGTGTGGCTCACTGGTTAGAGGCGGCAGACCCGAGAGCAGAGGACGGCCCGGGACCAGGGTTCGATTCCCAACGCGGCAGGTTTCTGGACCAGGGTCAGCGGACTCGATAATTCTCTCGCCTCGGTGCCCACTCTGATCAGCGTTCACACTCGGCAACTCTGGGCATTAGCTTGCCTCATCTTCACTAACGGCCCCACCAGACCGCCCGGGATGCCTGGTCTCACCCTGGAGATACCCATTAAGGGACCATCTCTCAGGGAAGCCAGGAAGGGTTTCGCAGCGGTCGAAGCGCCTTGGGACCCTCCGGGTAAGTAGTGCGCTATATAAATGCCTATACATACATACATACATACAAAGCTAAATTATATTATATACATTATTTACATTATTCAATTTTATGCATCCCGTTCTAATATATATATATATATGTGTTAGAACTAGGGGTCTCTAGCTGGCAGAGGTAGGTACCACTGTCCATATAGGGACCCTTGCTTCTAGTAAGGGTAAGGAGAAAACAATCTCAGATAACCTCTGCTCACCCCCTGGGTAGCTTGGCACGAGCAGTCAAGACTTATCGAAGGCAATGTGTAAAGTATTTGTACCAACACTCACAGTAACACAGTGAAAACACCACAAACTGACTCCACAACAGTTTAGAAAAATAAAGGTATTTTAATCTAAACTACACAAAACCAAAACGACAAAAATCCAACATAAACATTTCAAGAATATGGTTTCAAATGAGTTCTTAAGGTTGCAGTAGAATTGTGCACAGTTGCATCATGTTTTAGCAAACAGTACCTTTAAATGCGATAAAGTTCCACGTGAAAAGCTGTAGCGAGGAAAAGCAAGCGATGCATCACTCCTTAGACCTTGGGGAGGCGATGCGACAACCCCGCTCGATGTAGCGGGCGTGTTGCGGTGACTCCGGTCTGTACGGGGAGGGATGAGACACCTTGCATTGATTCCGGTGCACAGGTTTTTGTGGAAACAGCTCCCAAAAGGGATGATGCCACGATCTTTGGAGCGGCAACGATCTCTAGTGCAGCGGCGATTCGCGTCTCAATGGCGATCTTCTACTCTAGCGGCCACTCGATGCGATGACTCTGTCACGACTCTTGCAGCAACGTGATGCCGTCCGCAAGCAAGCGGTGCGACATTCTCACCCAGAGATGACAGGCTCTGGGACGATACTTGCAGCGATGATAATCTTCCTGCACTGGACTGGTGCGTACCGCAAACAAAGGATGCTACGACTCTGGCAGCGCCAACAGGCGCTGCGATGACCTCAGCCTTCGTAGCTGCTGGAATTTCCTCACACTGACGGGGATGTGCTCTGCAAGTCTTTAAAATCTTGGTTTCCAGCTTCCCAACACAGGTATAACTTCCAGAGGCACCACAAATGGGCCAAGCACTCCAGGAACAACAGAACTCTCTCAGCAGAGTTCAGGGAAGCTGGGGATGAAGTCCTTTTGTTCCTGGGACTTCGTAACTGGGAGACAGCTCTTCTCAGGCCCTTTGAGATTCCTTCAAGCAAGGGGGCACAGCACAAATCAAAGTCCTTCCCCTCTCCTTGGCAGCAAAGAAACAGCAGGTCAGTCCAGCAGAGAAACAGCAGGACAGTCTTCCTTCTTCAGTTTCAGCTTTCTCCTTGGCAGAGGTTCCTTCTAGATTACAGGAGGATCTAATTTTCTGTAGTCTGGGGTCCTATACTTATACCCCTAAAAATATTTTGTTCCCTTTGTGCAGGAGGGCTCTGAGCCCGGTCTGAACAAGTTCTGGGTGTTCCCTGAGCACTTTATTTTCCTGTATTCTCCTTTCCTTTCAGAGAGAGGGGTAGGGTCGTCAGCTGCCCAGCAGGAGGTGGAGCCAGCATTGTGGAGGGAAAGCACAGCCCTGGAGCACTTTGTTGACATGATTCCTTCTCTCCTTTCACAGTGTAGGGCAGAGACATCAGACGCACCACAGGGGTTGGAGCCAGCCCTGTGGGGGGCAGGCACAGTCCTATTCAGGTCCCAGGTGCAACTCCTCCCTCCCATCTAGATGCAGACCTCTCTATTCACCACTGGGCGGACTCATTCTGTCTCCTGGAATCCCCCAGCCCTGTCACTCAAAGTCAAAGTCAAAAGCCAGCTTTACTCGATTAGTTAAAATCATAAAAGCAACACTACAATGCAATTTATAAAAACAATTGTTAAAAAAGAAATTGTTTTTACATATCGTATATTTCATATGGATAAAACAGTAAAAAATCTGTCAAAGTGATATGTAGGTCCATTCAATAATTTAGATGTTAATACAAAAGCAATACATTCACAGTGTAATCATAAGAAGAATAGTTAATTTAAAAAATATTAGCTAAGTATGCAGGATAATGAGGTCGCCCTTCCAAGTCCTTCGGGGATAGCTTCCTGGTTTTAGTGCGCATTGCTGCGGCCAGAAAGCTAGCAACCCCGAAGATTATCTTGGTACTCCCTAATAACTGTAGATGAAGTAACGCTGGGCGCACTTGCATAAAACCTGCTTCCCTTAAAATAGGGACCAGGTATAATTTTCTACTCTTCTTGAAGTGCTCACAAAACATTACAAAATGTATAAGGGACTGCTCTGAGAAGTTATCGCAGCTACAAGGAATTGACTCATCTGGCACCCCCCATAGAGGGAAAACTCCCAATGAGTACTGTATGATGTTGAACCTAAACCTAACAAGAAGGTGTCGATGGTATGGACGGCTTACAATGGTTAGATAAGGTTCAATCGAGGGTGTAGTGAAGAGGAGGAAGTTTGCTCTGGCTCTGGGTTTAGTCAGCTCCTCACTCTCCCGCTTTAGCGCTGCCATCCTCAGGAAATTATCCTTAATCCATTTCACGTCCCCCTTGCAAATTGTATTAGGGTGGCTAAAAAGATTGGGCCTACCAAGACTTTCCAGGGCGCCCTTGACATAAGCCATCCACGGGATCTTTAAAACACTATCCAGTGCCATGCAATCCCTAAGAATAATGTGGTTAATCCTAATTTCATTGTTCAACCAGGTTTTGGCCCAACACACCAATGGTTCCAAGAGAAGCTGATCAGTAATGAAACCCAAGCCTAACTCTGTGTGTAAGGAGAAAAACTGGGGTGGATTGTGGGACACTTAGTAACGTTCTAAGAAACTGATTTTCCACAATCTGCAAGTCCCCGGTTGAATGGTAACCCCACAGCGCTGCGCCATAGGTAGCCATGGAAAGGCATTTTGTTTTGTACACTTTCAATAGTGCCTCCATTGGACGTGAGCCTAGTCGCTTTGCAAATCTTAGCAGGGCTGAGGTTGAACGGAATACAGCAAGTGACTTGGCACACACCTGCGGTTTCCATGAGCCCTTCTCCTCAAAGATCACACCCAGATAAGTGAAGACCTGTACCCTTGAGAACCCCTCACCACAACAACTAAAACTTTTAATTTTTTTCGGCCTTTGCCGCCTCCCGGCCACCATGACGTGTGATTTTTTGTTATTAATCAGGAGGTCGAGCTTCGCCATAAAATCGCCAAAGGCATCCAGAAGTTTTTGTAGCCCCACTCCCGCGCGGGCAAGGAGGACCGCATCGTCTGCGTAAAGCAGAACAGGCACTGCGGATCCCCCCACATACGGGATGTCAAGTGTGGACCCCTCCAATGCTTTGTCCAAAGAGTTGATGTATAGGGTGAACAAGAGGGGGGCTAAAATACAGCCTGGCCTCACTCCTCTTCTGGATTTAAAGGGTCTGGTGGTGTTGCCTTCCTGAGTTATTCTTATGGATGCTGATAAATCTTCATGAAGGGCCGCCAAGAAGTCTATAAGGGGCGGATCAAACCCTATCCCAGCTAAAATGGCCCATAACTTGGTCCTATTGACCAAGTCAAAGGCCGAAGAAAGGTCCATAAATGCAAGGTATATGTGACCCTCTTTTGCCACGGTATATTTGCTGACCAGCATATGTAAATTCAGGCACTGGTCAATTGTGCCCCGTTTCTCACGGAAACCGTACTGGAGTTCCGAGAGCACCCCCTTTTCTTTCGCAATATTGTTCAGTCTAGTCAAGATAACTCTGCCGAGAATCTTGACAGCGCAGTCAATTAACGATATCGGCCTGTAGCAGGCCGGATCGTTTCTTGGCCCCTTTTTATATATAGGGACAATAGTTGAGGTGGCCCAAGATTCGGGGAACCCCGCTGTAACCGTTGCATTAAAAACGTTAGTGAGTATTTTGGCCCAAAAGAGTGGACTTGAGCTGTATAAATCTGCCGGGACACCATCGGGTCCTGGAGCCTTGTGTTTGGTCATCTCAACTATTGCCCTGTTGACCTCCAGTTCATTAAAAACAACAGGGGGGTCTTCTATCGTAGGCTGGTAGGACCTACTGGTTGTTGGAAGCATATCACTCTTATAGATTTTACTAAAATGTTCAACCCATTGGTCTTCAGAAATTACACAGTCCATAACACTATTGTTTGAAGTAGAGAAATAGGGGTGATTAATGACCGTCCAAAATTTGGAGCTATCCTTCAAGACATTGGCCGATATTAGGCTATCCTAGGCCTCGCTTTTGATTAGCTTTTTCCGCTTTTCAGTTGCCTGTCTATATTTTTTCCTAAGCCCTGCCACAAGGTCTTTATTTCTTGGCTGTTGTTTTAGGGCTAGAAGTAGGTCTTTATGTAACCTAGAGCATTCTTTGTCAAACCATTTTGGAGTGGAGAGATCAACCTGCTTCTTGGTGCAAGTTAAGTCCTTATTAATATTAGAACAAATAGTAGTAAAAGAACTAATAATGGCAATACCCTCAGATGTACTATCCATGCATATTGATATATCATCTTGAGAATTATGCACAAGGTTATTCATAAAAGAATCCGGCACCACCTTTGCCCATTTAAGTCTGCAGCCCTGGTCCTTAGGAACAAGGGTGTCGCCACGTCCCCCCAGACGCTCAACCTGGGTGACACTATTTCGGCCCATGTTCAGGAGCAGGACCACTGGGTTGTGATCACTAAAGGGGGATAAAATCACTTCGTAAGATACTACTATATCGATTAACCCTGGTGTAATAAAAATATAATCGATGACCGTGCTAGCATCCCTGCCAACAAAGGTCGGTGTTCTTACATCCTCCCATGACCCGTGTGCCTCGTACAAATTTTGGTTTGCTAATAAGTTCTCCAAATCCACCCCCTGTAGGGTGTGCTCGAAGTGGGTACTGAGAGCTCCTGGTGGACCCAATAGCTCCTTATTCTGGCATCCCCAATTGCACGGGTGAACATTAAAATCTCCCAATAACAGGGTTTCGAATAAAGCAGATTGCTGTGACTTATATCTTATTAAGAAAGAAGATAGGGGACTCAGATGTGAGCGGCTTCTATCTCTATCGGGTGCATTATAGAAGTTTATAATCAAAATTAAGGGGGAATTTGGTCTTACCCACTCTATACCTAGTATATTTTCAGATGAAAACGCAATTTTCCGTGCGGAGCCCCGCAATTTTATGGAAAAGAATATATACAGGCCCCCCTTATGTCTGCCACCCTCCCCGGGGGTAGCTTTAGTCGAAAAGCTCCTGTACCCATCCATGAAGAATTCACCACTGGAATCCCAAGTTTCCTGAAAACCCAGGATATCATGTTGTGTGATTAGATTTAACCATCTTTCATCAGAGACTTTTTTCCTTAGCCCAGCAACGTTCCAGCTCATTGCAGTGACATGACAACCGCTAGCTACTGTAGTGGCATCCCGAGATGGTAAAGCAGTGGGTGGTTGTCAATCGTTAGTGTCTAGCGTAGAGGTGTTTATAAGAGGGTGGAACCTATTGCTAAGTGTAATCCCTGGCCCCTGGCTAAGGGTATGCTGTACTTCGGGTGCTATTACTGGAGCACTATTTGGCCTTGCCCTCAATAGTGCCTGCTGGGTTTGATAGGATACATTGGACTTCGCTCCCAGTCTCTCCCCACTGCCTATAGAGGCTGGGCCATAAGGTAAGTTTATTTTGGGTTGAAGGTAGGTGGGGGGAGGATAGAAATACCCTAAAGGGAGTGGTCTGATACCTCCACTCACTAGGTCAGAGCCATCCCAGAGTAGGGAGTCTGCAATGTTGGGTGTGTTAAAGTTGACAATCACGCAGTCTCCAACAACGCATTTAGGCCTCCTCCCCACCCAATCCACCCTTCGAGCAGCTATAATGTATTTACCCACATCCAAACTTCCACTGCTAAACTGAGCACACCATCTCCTAGTTCTGTTTAGCAAGTCTAAATCAGATTCCTTCTGTTGTGGTTTAAGGCGCGGAATCCCAGTTAGGATGACAACTAAGCTTGCTGCCTCCGGGGGAAGATCCACTGGGCGGCTCAGTCTTTTACTAGGCTCACTGAAGGGGTACTCCTGTGGTCTAGGGGTAGGTATCGTATTAGCCCTCCCCAACTCCTCGAGCCCTACTGGTTGGGACCCCCGTGCTAAATCAGTATTTTTATCAAGTAAAATAGGTGCAGGTAAATGTTGCGAGCTGCGGACTTCCATTGGTGAGCTGGATAAAGCCGCAATTGATGTTATACCCCTCCCTTCATGTTCAAGGGCCACACTACTACTGGTGTGGGGCCGGCAGTGTGGGCAATGTGTGATTGGCTCTGTGAGATATTTATCAATCCTTTCACATTTTTTCATAATGTTATCAACACATAATTTGAGGGTGTCCACAATGTCTTTAGCCCAGTTCACCAGTCAAGGTTCCAGACGGGATTCGATTAAGCCCTCCACTACCCCCACCAAATTGTCCTGGAAGCCCTGGACTGTCTGTTTAACCGCTTTTGCACCGTGTACTTCATGTGGCTTCTTCCCAGATGAGTTTTTAGCCTTATGACGCGTGTTTGCAGTAGAATCCACATGTACAATATCGCTGCCCGGGGCATGTGGAGAGGTAATGGCCCTAGGGACCGAGGAGGCAGTAGAAGTTGTGACTTCTATGGTGGGTTCCAGGGGGATGTGTGTAACGTGCTCGGGGACCACTATGTCTATTACATTCCTCCCCTCTGTGACCGAGTGGTCAAGCCCCAGTTCTTTTTCCTCGTTGGCAATTTCGTCATTTAAGGCCCCCACTGCAGATGTCAGATATGATATTATAGTCTCTGATTTCTTAGGGACTTTAGCCTTCTTACCTTCTCCACCATTCGTTGTTAACTTGCGTTTTCCCATTGCGAGGAGCAGGGTCTCTGGCCCTACCCTACCTCCTCCTGCCAACGACTGCCAAAGACTGTCCCGCCCTTGTCTCGGGCTTATCCCGCGCGCGTCCCGCGTAGGCGGGAGGTGAAGCCGGTGCTTTGTAGCGTCTCCGGGCGCAGCACTCGCGTCACTGGTGGTGCGCCGGGCCCCGGGGCAGCTGGGATCTGTGGTCTTCCCGCTGTCGCCCAGTCCCGGTCCGGCGTGGGAGAGACAGCCGCCGCTGCCCACACGGCCTCCCAAGGTGCAGAGCAGGTGAGTTTGTGATCTGGCCGTTGCCCTCACGGCGATTGTCCAGCTAGTTCCATCCCCCCTGTCACTCACAAAGCAGACAGTTAATTCACAAACAGCCAAAGGCATACAAAAAGGTCAGACAAGAAAGCAGCCACTTTCTAAAAGTGCCGCTTTCAAACACAGGATTTAAAAGACATCCTTCATAAAAGATGTGTTATTAAATTCTCAGTTCAGGAATACCAGACTTCAATGTTCTATCTTGCTCCTATGGAAAGATACGCTGGTAGCCACTGTAGCCAGCATTCCCCATAATAGCCTATGGGCAAGATAGCCTTACAATAGAGAAAAATGAAAATGGCTGTTATTCACTACCAGAGCATGTCACCTGCACTAGTACATGCTCTACCTTTCACATACACTGCACCCTGCCCAAGGGGGTACCTTGGGCCTTCCATAGGGGTGACCAATGTGCGCAGGAAGGGAAGTGTTAGGCCTGGTCAGTGGGGACACTGACAACGAGGACAAGGCAGTTCGCAGACTGCACACAGGCACTGCGGTGGCAGGCCTGACACACCATTTTAGGGCTACTCATGTGGGTGGCACAATCAGTGCTGCAGGCCCACTAGTAACATTTGGATCACCAGCCCTGGCACTCTCAGTGCACTTACCTAGGGACTTCTTGGTGAGGCAAATATGCCAATCATGGATAACCAATTACACTCACAATTTACACAGAGAGCATATGCACATTAGCACTGATCAGCAGTGGTACAGTGCCCAAAGTCCTATTGCCAACAACCACAGGTCAGGAAAAATAAGGGAGGAAGAAGCAAAAAGTTTGGGGATAACCCTTCAAAAAGGGCCCTTTCCAACAACATATATATATACATATATATATAAGCTACTGGTAAACTTGTTATAAGTAATCTATGAAAATAACTTTTATTTAAGTTTGCATTGCTGGTCGTTGGTGCTCTAAGACTTTAAAAAAATACACACGTCATGAAATGTATCATTATCAACTAAAATCGATAGATATTTTCATAAAATTCTAAACATAGAAAAACTGTAAACCTGAGGTACATTTAGGTTCTTGAAAGTGTAATATATTATTCATCAAAAAGATAGCAGCACTTTTGAATTAGACAGTATCCTTACATGTAGTGCTTCTACTGCTGTATATACTGGAGAACTAGAATGAAAAACTATAAAAAGAACTAATTACCTCTTTAGCACAAAACTTTGCTAAATTGTATCCCAAAGGCTTCTCTTCTAATAAGATTCGTGTTATCATATCTTCACTGCTTCATGGAAGATTTTTGCCCAAGGTACATTATAATTAAATTCTGACCATGTAAGCAAAGCTTGAATAAGCTCAAGGGAGCAAGAAAAAAAAGAACCATGAAGTTTTTCACAAGCCCCTATAAAATCATTTCCTCAAAATTAGTTCACATAAGAAATGCATTCAGGTTATAATGACCACTTTAAAGGCATGTGGGGTGAATGCTCTGCAAACCCAGGCTCACTCCCAACCATAAGCAAACCTTGAAAGCAAGCAGGTGTTGACAACCACACAGCCTGGAATGCAAAACTACTGCTTGGAAGAATGAACCTTGTGTACAATTACAAAAAAAATGTTGTCTGCTGGCAGGGTCTTCAAAAACAACAGCGAAGGTAAACATATGGAAAGTTAAACATCTCATCCATCCATTGTGCAAAGACTGCAAACGTGCTTCAAGCTTTTCCAATCTGCTGTCAAGTTACCTTGATAAAGATGCAGCATGTATAAGAAGGAACGTATTTTGTTCTGTCATTATTTCAGTATGGATGGATGACTCTCCATCAATTTCAATGTGTTTGTCTTGTTTGTTCATCATCTGCGCTCCCAAACATATATTGCTGTGGATTAACCATGTATCTATTCGGAATTAATGGGTACAGTCCCAGAAGTGAATTTGTACCACTGCCCCAAATCATGAGTGCTCTTGTTCAGAATACAGATTTTTTTGCACTGCGTGTGGATTTCATTTCTCGAAGTGCGCCTGATTCGCAAATGAAGGATAAGTGTCCAAAGACTGCAAAAGACCTCTGGCACGATTATTATGTGCGAAAAAGATACTGGGCCAACAAGATTAAAAATGTCCTGTACGGAGAAGTGAACAAGTATTAAAGGGGCACAGTGGGATTGTTCTTTCATTGGATTTGGGAGTTTCGTTTTTATTGATGGTGCTTTCAGTCTCAAGCCCAGGCCTAGGCCCTGTTCTCCTTAGGTTCTAAACCCCAAGGAAGGCGCAGGTCGCATCTTCATTGGCACATAAGAGCTCCTTTATATCAGCAAGTAACAAGCAAATTATACTGGTGTACAAGTCACAGACGCATATTTCTAGTACTGCTCTACTGCCCAGTGGCATGCTTACTGCCTAGCTGCCCATTTGCGGCTTTCACATATTAGGGGTGGGCGGCCAGCTACGCTCCGTGCACGGAGTGTGCGTAGTGCCGCCTACTCCGCATTTTGCGGAGCTGGCGGAGCCAGGCGGCACTACGCACGCTCCGCAGACGGAGCGTAGCTGGCCGCCACCCGCCTCCCTCCCGCCCTCCCTAAATACTTTCAAATAAAGGAATGCAATAATTTAAAAAGCACTTACCTTGCCGCCGCTGCCCGCCGCGTCCCCGGGGCTCGTTATCTTCCGTCTTCCGTCTTCTTCAGTAATGCGCATGCGCGGGCGGCCGCGCATGCGCATTACTAAAGAAGACGGAAGATAGCGAGCCCCGGGGACGCGGCGGGCAGCGGCGGCAAGGTAAGTGCTTTTTAAATTATTTCATTCCTTTATTTGAAAGTATTTAGGGAGGGCGGGAGGGAGGCGGGTGGCGGGGCTGGCGGCCAGTGGTTTTGCGGAGTGGGGCTACGCGGAGTGCGGAGGTGGGCGTAGTTTCTCGCCCACTTCGCGTAGCTCCGCGAAGCCCCACTCCGCCAACTCCGCCCAGGGCTATCACATATACGTAGTCTTTGCGGTTTAAATTAAAAAAAAAAATGCAGGAGCAAGCACCTGTGAGCCATTGTAAGGTTGCTCACTGTCCCAAAACTTCACACGTTACAGGAGCAACCAGAAAGAAAGCTGTCCTAAGGAAAAGGATGATGCAAATCAAGAAGTTGGATTTAAGAACAGATTCTACAGATCAAACAACACGCCCAGCAACAGGCCTGGGCAGCAGCAGGTATTGCCCGTCAAAGCAGACTAGCTCATTCTAGCAGCTAGGCATGCTATGCAGGGCACTTCTGTGACAACAGTGGAGGCGGGGGAGAAGGAAGCCTTCAGTCACTCTCTAAGACCCTTCAAATGACGTACCTTATCCAGATCTGAACATCCTTCTCCGTTTTCCATAAAGAAATAAAAGGACAGTTGCTCACCAACAATGTTAGGACTAAGAGGTCGCCTGCTAACCAGTCTCCAAGAGGCAAGACAGAAAAAAACTTGCTTAGAAATGCCAAAGAAATAGTAGGAGATGGCAGCAGAGCTGCAAACAAAAACAGAACAGTTAGAAGAAGGTCAGTGAGGTTTGGGAAACCTGTATTTCGGCTCGGGGCCATAAAAGTACACAAATAAAGCATTAATAAACGTGATAGAATACATACATACATACTATAAAACGATTACACCGAAAAACAACCTTAAAACTGTCGTTTGTGCGTAGAAATAGTGCTCAGGATATTACAGTACAACGTTAAGAGTGCAAGTTTTGTTGCACTTACACACATAAACTCAATAGCACCATATATTTGGCCGTTTGAGGCACTTCAGGCAGATTTACAAGAACTGGCGCATCACTGCATATTAAGAGAGATGCGTCAGCTAAATTGTGTGATGGAAAAAAAGCCTTGTGCCACCATGGATGCGCCGCATTTACAATGCTGCGCACCGTGGCGCAAGGATAGACAGATGCGTGATGCATCTTTTTGCAGAAAGGCAGTGCATAACTGGAGTCGTGTCCTAAGCACGATGGAACTCCAGCACTGGTCAGGAATGCCTATTCCCTTCATGCTGCATCACTCCTTACGCCTGCTTCATGCAGGTTCAAGGTTTTGACGCAGTGGCATCGTATAAATGACTCTCGTAGATTTCACTGCGTCACTTTCATGAGGCTTCCTTGCAATGGAACCTCCACCCTGCATACATTATACCTAACACAGGTATAATGTAGCTCAGGGCTTTACAACGTGACGCATCTCCCTAAATGCTTCTCGCTGTAAATATTTTGCATTGTGGCGCATTGTTTACGATGCCGTTGTGTCACCGATGTGAAGCAAAGGCGGTGTAAAGTTGTCGCTAGGGGGCGCACAGCGGAATGGCTGTGTGATTCACAGCTCCGCCGGGCGATCATTAACAATGTGATCTATCCCCGTCAAAACCCCGCCAACTCGCCTTATAAACGGCCCTACATGCGTGGGAAGGTGTGGTGCATCCACGTATATGGAGCGAGCCGCGCTCCCTTCGCGAAAGAAGAGTTAATTAGCGGCGATTGTGGTAACCCGAGGCTCGCCTGACAAAATGGCGGACTGCCGACTTGCCGACTGACTGGAGAACGCGGCGGCGGCCTGATCATCATCGGCGTGCGGTGGCTGGGCAGTCTCAACATGGGTAAGATCCGGCCCTCCGGACCTTGATTCGCATTGGGGGACGCATCTGATCCCGAACCCCGCCACCCGTTCTAGACATTGCTCCGGCCCGCGCACCTGACAAACATGGTGGCGCCCATGGAGCCAGCGACACTGCCCGCACCCTCACGCTCCTGACAGCGGACTCGGACAGGCTGTGGCGGCCGGCCGGCCCTGAATACCAAGCGAAAGGTCACCGCATCTCGGACACTTCCACCGCAGCTGCACATCACCCAGTAGGACTGCGTGACGATACGCTACCACACGGGGGTCATGGCGGAACGGCATGTACCAGTGGGAACGCGCTTGCATGAACCAACCTTTGCCAAAGAGTAAGAGAGTGGGGGTTTGGACTTTGACTCCACCAAGGCCGGTAAGGGACTCTGCCCAACTGCGACGAGCGCTCTCTCCCAACCCCGGCTGCTTTGCAGGGTATAACATCGTCTGGTGACGTCCCGCATCGCCCCAGAAAGCACGAAGCAACACAGAGCTAACGGGCGGTGTCCATAGAAGCACCCCAACCGCCCAGCCAGAAACATTTGCTGTCCACACGTGCAACTAACCGCTATCCCCCCAAGTGCACCACGGCGACTGCGGCAAGAGTCACGAGGGCGTCAGGCCCCGCTTCCAGGACAACAGCACCGCAGGCTGTAGTGATGGGGAAGCCAGATAAGTAGCAGCCAAAGCTCTCATTTGACAACAAAAAATCCAGCAAAACCGCCGAGGAAATGGCGGACACTGGCGGCAATGCCGAACCAATACCAAACAGCAACATGGAGAAGATATTGCTCGCCATCCAGTCGAGTTTACAAGACATTAACGGCAAACTAGACAATCTGACATGTAGAATGGATGGTATGGCCGCAAGACAGGAGAAGCACGGTGAGCGTCTAGACGAGGCCGAAATGCGCATATCAGCTGTAGAAGACGAAGCGCGAACCCCCACCACCAAATGCACGGGAATGGAACGCATCCTTGAGGTGATTAAAGCAAAGGAGGAGGACTTGGAGGCGCAATAATGTGCGCATTACAGGCTTGCCGGAGTTGACCAACACTGGGCACATGGAACTGTACGTTGAAAACCTGTGCAAAGATCTCTTTGGTGCGGAGGCATTGTCACCGGTCTTTATTGTGGAGCGGGCACACAGATCGTTAGCACCTCGACCACCGCCTGGGGCGACACCGAGACTAATAGTGGCAAGGATACTCAACTACCGAGACAGAGACACCATCCTCAGGCTGGCGAGGGAAAAAGGCAAAATCACTCATCAAGGCAATACCCTGGAATTTTATCCGGATCACACGGTTGCGGTACAACAAGCAAGAAAAGAATACACATCCGTCAAGGCGAACCTGAGGGGCCTAAACATCGGCTATTCCATGCTGTATCCTGCCAGACTCCGAGTAACGTGGAAAGGAAAGCGATTGTGCTACCAACACCCAAAGCAGCCCAAGACTTCGTCAAAAAGGTGCAACGGGAGAATAAGACAAATGTTCAGGATGACCAGCATCAAGACTCGGACTGAGGTCACTGGCGGGTCTTGTCGTCGCCTGGCGGTGAGTCTCTCAGCGGTTGTGGGGTGTAAATGCACAATTATATGGACCACTTCTAGCAGCGGACTACGGCAGTAATGTGGCTGAGAATGGGCAGACTAAGTGACAAAACCAGTAGTGGGACACATGTAGAAGCGAGCCGGCTAGTTCCCATTGACAATTTAGACAATTGAGGATGTATTACTGACAACGCTGAGCGGGCTGCAAACTACTCCAATCTGGCACACACACTCCTGCCAAGGGCCGGAACCTCTGTAACCGCACGCACCCTATGACTAAACATTGATGTTCCCCTTCCTGTGAGGTGCAACAGTACAGTGGTCTGGGTGGCTCTTCCTCACTCGGCACACAGTCATGCCCAGATGGCAGCCTCCTAGAGGGTTATGGACAGAGTAGGTGCATACCTGCAACATAATCCAGACCTGTGCTGCAACATTGCACAAACTTTTTCACCACATATATGATCCCGCGTAACCACATTGCAGTGAGAACGAGGTGTGCCAGGCTATTTGAGTGGGAGGTGGCCCTATATTGTACGGTGCGTAACTTCTTGCCTGCTTACATAGACGAGAGATTGTAACCTGTATATACTAGCACAGCACTTGAATATATTTGCTCTTTGAATTTTTGTTGAGCACCCGCCCTCAGCTTGCTAAACCCTTTTACCAATTCCATTATGAGATGGTTGTGCCATTTTTTTATGTGATATATTCAGGGATACCTTCCCATTTCTGAAATTATATATTTACATACTAAATAGGTTATGTGTCCCACGTCTCCTGTCCTGATGAAGACCCCACTGCAAGGATAGTACTAGTTCCTGCGTATTCCAGAGGGTCGAAACGTCGACAACTACCTGCTTCTCATACTCAGCTCCACGCCCGAATGTTTCATTAGTTGAACTATGTGGAGTATGCTCGCTTTCGAAAAATTGTTTTGAACCTATGGTCTCGATTATGTACATATTGTGTAACATTGACAACCCAATGATTTAGATTGGTTGATTGTACTGTCACCTAAGAAGTACTTTTCTCTTCTTTTCACCTTATCCTCACTTGACCACCAAATACCCCCTCCCCATTTCCTCTCCCTCTTGGGGCACTTATGAAACACATATTTATTGTTCAGATACATTGTATATTTGCTATACGCTCCTACTGTGATTAAAACAGTGTGGATGGAATTGCTGTTTGGTTTATAGTTATTTTTATTTTTGTTCTATTGTTGTGTCATTGCAACTGGGACCCCTTCCTTTAACCACTTAGATATCCCAGGTCCCAGTGACTTCAGCTGGGTAAACCCCCTATCAGTATACTGCTTACATAGACAGCAACAGATGGGTTAAACTGGCAAAAGACTACTATTGTGATGTACTTCATGTGGTATTCCTGCAACTATTGGAGGGTAAGGGGAGAGCGGGTACATAGACACATACCTTACATGTATATCAGCTTTTATAGTATCGCCCACACCCGTACCATCGGGTGTAGAGTTGTGCTCCTTGCGGTCCTCCACAAGGGTAATACCCAGCACAAGTTCCACGGTATGGGTATTGGATTGTTTGTTACATGTTTGTGGGATTTGTCTTCAAAGGGACCATGGCTTCGGCATGTTGGGGCTGCTGGAGTGGGTGGGATTGGGGGTTTGGACAGTTCAGAATTTTTAGAGAGACCACAGACATTGAAATTGGACAAGTTTCTGATTTCTCCCTGGCAGAGGACTGCTATTGCTAGACGAGGTACTACTAATGCAACGATACAGGCATCACCCATGGTTATGATTTACACAAGGATGGATCACTGCGGGCGATCAGATGGCCCAGGGTTCTAGGCACACAGGCAGAACACACTTGAACGTCCTTACCTGGAACATCAGGGGATTCGCCCAACCACAGAAAATCAGGAAGATTTTTGCGAGCCTAACCAGATGGGAGATAGACATTGCATTTTTGCAGGAATCTCACCTAGCTCCCGACACGCACACACATTTGGGAACACGGTGGGCAGAATCGACGTCGAGGGCTTCTTACTCCTCTTATTCCCGGGGGGTGCTCATATTGATTCGGAAAGGAGTAAATTTCAAATCGCAGCATGTTAAACAGGATCCTAATAGTAGATACGTGTTGGTTTCCGGTACATTACGAGGCCAACACGTGACACTCCTCAACGTCTATGGTCCCAATACTGACACTCCAGAGTTTTTCAGGGAGGTATGGGGCCATTTGCAACCGCATGCGAACACACATATAATTTGTGGAGGGGACTGGAACGTGACATTGCTGGACGGGTTGGATCGCTCCTCTAATTCGCTAGAGCAACATAAGCAAGCGAGGTTAATGGTGGGACACATGAGGAAAGATCTGGCTCTGACGGATCTTTGGAGACTAAGCCATGCTGACGAACCAGGGGCCACCCACATCACAGCGTCTGACAGCAGCTGGTCTCGACTAGACTACTGGCTAGGCACGAATGATATCGCCCTGTGGGTTAAAAATATACAGATACTACCTCGCACGCTGTCGGATCACAACCCCGTCCTGTTACAGATCAATATACCACAATACTCACCCCCCCCATTTCAGTGGAGATTCACCTCACAAGCTCTATCCGATTCTGTCTACACAGACACCTTAACAAAGGAAATAAAGGAATATTTCCGCATAAATTCACAAACTGTAGAGGATCCGGGTATATTGTGGGAAGCTTTCAAGGCCACGATACAAGGCGTCTGTATTAGCACCACTATAGGGGTCTTGAAGGACATCAGACGTCAGATACAACGCTGCGAGACTCGGAAAAGGAGTATAGAACTGGCTTTTGAGAACACACAAGAGGTTTCGCTGCTAACTGAACTGCGCGACCTGCACACAGACCATGCCGACTTCATGGCAGCTGAAATCAAATACTTGGATCGCAAACACATAGCCAGGACCTTTGGGGAGGGAGGTAGGCCAGGGGGGACGTTGGCGAGGAAGATTTGTGAGGGGAGGGGGCACTCGGCCATACTTCGAATCAAATCAAGGGAGGGTCAGACGCACACACAATCGGCAGACATCCTAAAAACCTTTGTGGAGTCCTTTAGCTCCCTATATAAATCACAGCCCACAACAACAGCTGACGAGATTTACGATTATTTGCAGGATATAGCGATTGGCTGGCTGTCAGATGAACAAAGGGAATACTTAGCAATGCCCATTACAGTAGAAGAGGTGACAGCAGTGATTAAATCACTACCTAATGGTAAGGCACCGGGCCCTGATGGGTACACCAATGAGTTTTACAAACACTTCGCAGACATTCTTGCACCTCACTTTGGTGGACACGTTTGGCACTTCCTTCGAGAAAGCCATACTTCCCCCTACTCTCCGCAAGGCACTAGTCATTGCCCTCCTAAAACCATCCAAAGATCCTGAGGAATGTGACTCCTACAGGCCCTTATCGCTCATTAACGTGGACTCGAAAATACTCGCGAAACTGCTAGCGGTACGTTTATCCCCTCTGATGACCCATCTGGTCCTTCCGGATCAGTCGGGATTTATCCCCACGAGATCGACTTCCCACAATACCAGATCCCTCTTTGCGCTTTCCTACTATCTCAAGCCCTCGGTTAAAGCTGTGGCAGTAATGCTCGATGCCGCTAAGGCATTCGACTCCATTGAATGGAGCTATATGATAGCTATTTTACACAGGATGGGTTTTCCCAAACGGTTTGTCCAATGGGTCGCACTACTATATTCCCAACCATGCGCCAGAGTCCGGATCAATGGTTATGTCTCTACCCCTTTTAACGTGGAACGTGGAACGAGACAGGGTTGCCCCCTTTCTCCCTTACTCTTCACGCTGGCGTTAGAACCCCTTGCATGCATAGTGAGGCAAAATTACGAGTCTTCAGCTTTACAGTTTGTTGCAAGACCACTGCACATATCTCTGTACGCAGACGACATGCTGCTGTATGTACGCGACCCCAACATCCATCTAAATCCTTTGCTTAGAGAATACATTCGATTCGGAGGTCACTTGGGGTTGACGATTAACTGGTCCAAATCTTCCATAATACCCCTGACAGACACTACCGCTCCCTTTGAAATCAACTACCCGCTGGAGTGGCAGCATGATCCGATTCGCTATCTGGGGGTCATGTTCCACAGAGACCCGGAGGAAGTCATGCGCGCCAACTATGGGGTGGTGATATCCAAACTGGAGGATAAAATACAGCGCTGGATTCATTTGCCTTTATCCCTAGCTGATAGGATTGCGATAGTCAAAATGAATATCTTACCTAAATTACTATATCTTTTTAACAACATTCTAATCACACCATCAGGAGCAATCTTTCGCCGCATCAAGACACTGGTACTGACACTGATATGGGCCGGCAAGCAAGCCTGCATAGATCTCCAGACATTACCTCTCCCGTATGCGCAAGGCGGTTTTGGAGTACCGGACTTTCTCCTATAATACCTTTGTGCCCAAGCACAATATGCAGCTTATTGGTATCATGAGATACCATACCTCACTCACACAGCCATAGAGGAGGGAGATGCGGACCCTATCCCCCTGTCAGCGATAATCACACACACCAGATCACCACTGCATGCGAAAGACATAAACACCATAGATACCACAGTCAAAGCTTGGCACAAACTTGGACAGCTAGCCCACAAAACCCCATTATATGCACCAGCTATGCCATTGCATCATCATCAGGCACTGTCGGTCACTAGTGAACAGGTAGGCAGGTCTTTGCTAAGAAGAACTGGCATTGACAATATGGGAGATGTGTTTAAAGAAGGCACATTCCTGGGCATTGATCATTTAACATATATACAACACAAGACCCCCATGTTCCGCTTCACGTATTATAGATCAACGAGGGCATTAAAGGAACACTATCCAACATTCCCTGTGGAACCAGATTGCTTGGCACCACTCCAGCTAATAATTACCACGCAGGACTTAACACACTTGGTGTCTATATTACATACGGCAGCGCAGTCAGAGATGGTGCGGCCTACTACAAAGGCTAAGGCGCGGTGGGATGCAGGGCTGGAGACTCCGTTAACAGACAAGGAATGGCAGAGCACCTGCGCCCTGACACAGATTCTTACACCAAACGGAAATCTGAGAATTATACACTACAAATTCATTCATCAGGCGTACTATACCCCTACAAAACTACTTAAATTTGGGCTACAAGATGAGGATAGGTGCAAGAGATGCAACAGGGAAGGTGCGAACTTTACACATCTAGCATGGTCTTGCGCCAAGGTAGCGGAATACTGGGTAGATGTTACATCCACACTCACGGTCATGCTAGAGGAAGAGGTACAATGCACAATACAGATCTGTCTCCTTGGTATTGTTCCACAATTTTGTGCATTAAAGCGCAAGTTCTGTGCTATATCCTTATTACTAGCGAAAAGACAGGTGGCACAATGCTGGCATAGTCGAAAGGTGCCCAAAAAATCCACATGGCTACATGACATGTCCATATGTAGGGATAAGTTGCTGACGTACGAGGAGAGCCTCCCGGCGAAATCTAGACCAAAGGATTATTGGTGCTTCCTAACAGACTATATTAACTCATTGACGGAGGAAACGGAAGAGTTAACCATATACCATAACATCTGAAGGTGGTTAGGTACTTTGTAAAGACTACGTGCAGGTATTCACTAGTCCGGAGGGGAGAACCAGGTTTGCTAATGTGAACATTTAGTCTAATATGTGCAATTTCGATGTAAGGTCTCAAAGTTGAGTTCGTTTACTGTTCCTATCTATAAAATAACAAAATGTAAGACTCATGTTGAAATGCTAGCTGCGAGAGCTGCAGAGGGTGCCAGGGGCAGTTTCGACTAGTGTATACGATTGATTTTCATCATGACTGCCTTTTTTTTTTCTTTAGTTGTCTACTACTACTACTACTACTACTACTACTACTACTACTTCTACTACTACTTCGTTGCAAGCAGGGTCATGGCTGTGTAAACTGCTTGGTTTTAATAAAGGTCTTACACACAAAAAAAAAAAAAAAAAAGTTGTCGCAAGGGGCTTGTAAATCTGCCCCTAAATTTGGCCAGGGTTTTTCACATGGCTATCAAGTAACAGGAGAGTGCAAAAAACAATGGTTTGCTAAGGTCGTTTTTTTAAAATCTATATGGGCGACGTATGCTCCCTAATCCCCAGATTCGGATAAACTGGTAAAATCCAACACCGCCTATTAACTGAGTAGGGTGGGCTGAAAAAACATTATGGGACAGATTTAAAATCCAGTCAGTTTGTCATGTAGTTAGCTGCTCTCCTACTGATTTCTTTGAGCAAATGAATGTGTTATTTTTCTTGGGATTGATTTATGTGATCACGATATGAACATCCTCTCAATGCTTCCTCTAATTTGATTAATAATTTTGAGACATTTAATGGTCTCTCTCTCTCTGCACTGCCACTAACTTCCAATCTTCCTGTGCATTCTGGCTTTGTATTTACTCTGGCAGTTTCTTCAAACCATGGGGAAAGAATTCCATCCTGAAACAAATTTGTATCTCACTGTGTTTTCTGTGTTGTAAAGACAAGTCCCTGTCCTTCTTTCTGCTCGTCTTACCGGCTAGCCAGGTAAGACGAGCAGACAATCACGCGGGACGTATGAGATCTACAGACTAAAGGGTCTACAGAGAGGAAATTGCCTCGTGTAGTGGGTATCCTATTTGGAACCCTGAACCCTGAACCTTGAATTTCACCGATTTCGTAAAACGCTCCATTGAGAGGTGGAAGTCGGAACTAATAATAGAATTACCGCGTGCTTTGGACGCAGCGTTTTTAACCTTTCTCCTCCAGTTACTAAGCTGGATGCGTCTACGACACTGAAATATATATAAACGCTTCTCGTCACTGTTTTTAAACAGAAGTCTGAACAGATATAGAAGATCATTCGCTGGACGAATATCTCTACTCAATGATAAGGAGGCTGAACACCCCTTATGATACACTGCTAGACCCATTTCTTGCTTGAGAAAGTATTGGGAAACATTTTCTATACATTGTCCTGATGAAGGCGGTTTTAAATTGAGTGTACCGCCGAAACGCGTCGATGCCCAAGGAGCTAATCCGGGATTACAAATTAAGGAAAAATTCAAAATTACTGTTTGTGTTTGAGTTTAATTCTTTCTCCCTGTAAACTCCTTTTTATTGGAATGTTGTTTTTATTGATTATTGTTCCGTCCTGTATTTGTTTCCCAATTTTTAGTTTTTAATTGATGTAATGTATGCTTAATAAATTGTTTTAAATACTTTATTTTTTCCAGAGTGTTTTCACATATATTGAAATTTTCACCTGTTTGCATTGCTTCCTTGTTATATGTGAGATGTTGGTTAGTGCACTGTATGTTTGTGGGTACTTATGTACTCATGTTAATTCGCCCAAAGGAAATTACTTTCTGACTTGCGTTTCTCAAATCCCCACAGCTCGGCACCTCATAGTGCAGAGCCGAGGGCTTTGGCCTCATAGACCTGCAATGCCGGTTTAATTGGTTTAGTTCTAGATTTTCTATGCTCTATACTAAGGGCACCAGCCAGTTGCCTATGACGCAAGACTGCTATGTCTACATGCTGGGACCATCTAAGATCATTTGATACATAGATACCTAGAATCATAAAGGCATTGACTATCTCTAAAGGGCGGTCATTCATTACTAGCTTAGATCTGAAACTACGGTGCGGATTGAAAGTCATAAGCTTAGTTTTAGCCAAGTTGACTTCTAAGCCATGCTCCTTACAAAATTGATCGAAGATGAATAATGCACGCTGTAAACCACTTGGAGTCTTTGATAAAATCAAAGTATCATCAGTGGACATTAAAATCGGTGTCTTTTTGCCAGCTAAAGAAGGAGCATCCAAGTTAGCAGACAACATACGAGCCACAACTCCGTTAATAAAGAGGGTAAAGAGTGTTGGAGCCATCAAGCACCCTTGCCGGACTCCCCGCTCTACCGGGAAGTCTGTTGTAACTTCCCTGCCCTCCCCACTGGATTTTGGCAAAATTTGCTTCATGCAGCCGCATTATCATTGTCAGTAGATCGTCAGGAAAACCCAAGTTCTTTAACACTGACCACAGCTTAGACCTGGGAACCAGGTCAAAAGCAGCCCGCAGGTCGACAAATGCCGCATACAGACTGCCCTTGCCCAGTAACACAGTTCTCCACTGCAGCAGTGTAAAATGGAAAACCTGGTCCACCGTACTAGTGGATGCTCAAAACCCCACTTGGAATGGAGACAGGGCGTCATTCTCCTCAGCCCAGTCTAATAGCCTATTGACTACCATTCTCCCAACCACCTTTTGAATGGTGTTAATTAAGCTTATGGGCCTATAATTCCCTGGTTGAGATCGATCTCCTTTTTTAAATACGGTTATTATAACCGCTCCTTGCCAAGATGTAGGCACAGGGGCCCCTTGTGACACTGCGTTGACAAGGAGGGAGATGTACTTAACCCAGCGCTCCTTGTCATTGATGAAGAGATCCGCCGGCACCCCGTCTAAACCTGGGGCTCTACCACTTGTCACTGTCCTTAGTGCTGTCATTACTTCATTACTACTAAACGAGTTTTCTTTGTAGTAAACCGGCCTGAAGCCAACCTTACTTCCAGGTTGCTTTTCTGCATACTGGGGCTTGAAACAGTTAACCCATTCCTCCTCTGCTATGTTGTTATTTAGGGGGTTGGGTACACCACCCCTAACCCATTTTACGATGTTCCAAAAGAGCCTTGAGTCCTTTTTCCCACTGGCTTCCATTATCTCATTCCAGTGCAGCTCATCCCAGAGTTTTTTTGCTGTAGATATGCTATTTTTATACTCTTTTCTAGCTGTACGAATGGCCGCCCACTCTCTACTTTTGATTGCAGTACCTAAGGCTAGGCGGGCACTCCTACACTGGGTATTATACAATTTTACTGGCTTAACAATTTCCCCTCTGGCCTTCCTTGCTGGTTTCAAAAAATAATCCCTAATGGTGAAAAAGAGGTTTTTGTCGATTTTAGTAACGTTGCCCATACCTGTTTCAGTTGGGCTAATTTGCTCCATGGCGTTTATAGCTCTGTCCACCTCAGTGTTAATATTATCCATAGACTGTTGATTGGACACAACAAATGGCCATTTTAACCTATGCATGTCATTAGTAGGAACAATCAAAGGGGGGCCATCCTTCTCAAAAATCGGGGTCATGTTGTCAAGTGTCCACCACTTATGCACTACGCACAACGGGTTGTGATCGCTTTCGATCCTCCACTTAACTTCCGTATCACAGACTAGTTTCCAAAGTTCCATGCTTCACAAAACATAGTCTATTCCACTCCTGTGTCGCCCATTATCGAAGGTGCATGCCCCAGCCTTGTCACTTGTGGTCCTCCCATTTAATGCCCTTAGACCCCTTTCGAAGCAAATAGCATTTAAACATATGATATCCTCGGTCCAACGAGTAACGGGGTTCAAATCAAATTTGGGGATCCCCCATAGCCTATCCTTTTCATCCCCAGCAAAATCATCGCAAATAGCCAGAGGTTCAAAAGTACGGTTCAAGTCACCAGCTATTATGATGTTATTGTCCAAATAATGGGTTTCAAGAAGGGAACTCAAAGCCGCTAAAACTTCTGACCTCCCACCCTTATTACCCCTGGCATAGACGTTGTAGATATCGAGCCGTCCTAGAGCACCCAAGTCGACTTTGATATGTTGGATATCATTACTTTCAACGTCTACCACTTTAACAATAAGGGACATACTCTGACGTACCCATATGGTTAAGCCGCCCATGGGTCGCCCCTTTGGACCTTTTCTTGCTGGAACTGAATAGTTCAAAAACCCCAGTGCAAAAGATGGTTCACAGAGCCATGTCTACTGGAAAATGCACACATTATAAGTTTTAACAAAATTTAGCCACTCCTGAGATTCCATTTTGGTACGCATACCAGCGATGTTCCATGATGGTAGTTTTTCCACACCATCACTAACACGGGCAGAAGATCCCAGGGGAGTTGCCATAGGGGAAGTAGTGAAGACAATGGTATTAGTGATAGCTGTGTCTTGATCAATATTTCCACCCCCCTTGACAACCAGAGTTAAGGGATGGACAGATTGGATAATAGGGTCGTCCTGGATATGACGGCAAGCTGTTTACCACCTAGTCAGTCACAGTCGTTGAGGTCTGAAAAGGCATTGAATCTGTTTGAGACCTCAACAGCTGCGATGTCTCCTATGCCACCTCTCGGCCAAGCTTTGTTAACTTTCATAGGTACTGTATTCCACCCTCCTGTTTCCCTGTGAAAAAGAGTGTTGTTAATGGGCATCCCATTCATATAATTCCTATTGCTAGAGATGAACTGATTCACTGGCCTATAAAAAAAACCCGAGAGGCAATATTTCAATGCCCTGACCCCCCGTCATTGTTCTACACTCTACCTCCCATAGAATCCTAGCTATGGGTAAGGGACTATTGAAATTTATAACTATGCAGTCACCTTCTTTGGTCTTCCTAGAGTGGCCCAACCATGCAACACGATGGGCCATAATAATATTTTGACCTACCGCATAGCCACCAGCAGTATTTTGGGAGAGCCAATGGGTGACCTTATTCTTCAGTTGTAAGAAATCCTCTCTTTCACCTTGCCATAGAGGGGGAACATTGGCCAAAACTATCACTAAAGGGGTACTCTGAGGGAGTAGATCTAAAACAGATCGATTACCTGAACCCTGGGCCAGCTTGTTGGAATCAATAGGGCCAGATGTCCGTATAGGTGACTGTACACCACCCTCCTGATACGACTGCCGGCCCCCTAGGGAATGCTGGCTTCCCCCTTTTACCGGGGCTCTACCCCTTGGGTCTATAATACTAAGGTCATTATTGGTCACAGGCCCTTTATCTGGTTGCAATACAGGATCACATGGGACTAATACAGGGGGGTTGGTATTATCTACCCGTTTAATTACTTGTAAAGAATCAACTCCCACCTTCATATTGTCATTTAAAGAATGTAACATTTTAGAATTATCAATGGAGACTTGTTCCAACTTGCCTAGGTTAGCAGTGATTATGTCAGTCTCTCTATTATAGGGAGAGTTAAGGATCTAATTATCTGCTCTATCTGTCCTATCAAGGCCTGGTCTCCATAAGCGGCAGCTATAGGTTTTAGCATTGAATGCAGTTGGGCGTTTTTCGTATGAAGAGGTTTACATTTATTATTCTGTAGCAAAATGTCAGCCTGTGTGTGATTCAGAACACCCAGGGATTTAGCCCCTTTGTTTACTAAATTTGGGATTTTTACGCGTTTACCTTTCTGTCTTCCACCCCCACGCTTTCTTTTACCTGTCAGCATGTTACTAGAGGATGACAAGTCCACTATGTGACTAGTGGATTCAGAGGGGGGGCGCCGTACTAGGACAGCTTCTACCTGAATAGCGCTACCTGTCTGTAAGATCAGTGAGCTAATCTCAGTGGAAACATTTCTGAGTGAGTCAGACTCTATACTGATCTCAGACAATCCTAAGTCACTTAACCGTTGACTTAAACAGTTTTCCGGGGTTATGCAATGCTGTATTAATCCCAGGTAAGACCGTTTTGTAAATATTTCGGTTGCCAGTCTATTTTCTACATCAACTATCTCTTGGTCCAAGGCGGCTGAGACCCGAGTAATATAGTTATCAAGAGTTCCCATAAGACTCCCACTGATAGATTTAAATCCCGACTTCCCTTCTTTGACCGGCTGGGCGGCCATGTTATTTATGCCAATACCCTGACGAAAATGTGAACGGTATACAAAAAGTATAACAGATTACCAGTTAGCCTTCTATCAGTAGGGAAACAACCAGAAAATATAAATGAAACACCAGTACGATATCAAGAGACTTAGAGGGGGGCCCAGCCCGGCCTCTTCTGGCCTCTGGCGGCCACAGACGGCCCGCCCTTTGCCCGGGCTTAGCCCGGCACCCGCCCGCGCACGTCCAGCGTGCGAATTGATTGTTAGATAATAGGAGGTTGGGGGCTGGAAGAGGACTAGCTGTGGCTAATCGGCGCCGCTGTGCACGCTGGTCCTCGCAGTCCCGTGGGTGATCTTAGGGTCAGTCTCTCAGTTTGGGGCAGATTCCTTCCTCATGCTCCACAATGCAAGCTCCTCCCGCGCAGCGGGGGCCGCGAGAAGTTGGTTTTACTCCCAAGGAAGGTCCGCAGTATCCGAAGGTCCCCAGCAGCAACACCAGCTCTCCCTCCACCAGGCAAACGACAAGCGGCACCAGGTTTGCGCTCCCCAAAGCAGATTTTAACCAGACAGGAGGTGGGGGCGGGAAGAGGACCAGCTGCGACTAATCAGCGCCTCTGTGCACGCTGGTTCTCGCAGTCCCGCGGGTGATCTTAGGGTCAGTCTCTAGGTTTGGGGCAGATTCCTTCCTCACGCTCCACAATGCGAGCGGCTCCCGCGCAGCGGGGGCCGCGATAAGTTGGTTTTACTCCCAAGGAAGGTCCGAAGTATCCGAAGGTCCCCAGCAGCAACACCAGCTCTCCCTCCACAAGGAAAACGACAAGCTGCACCAGGTAGGCGCACTCCAAAGCATATTTTAACCAAACAGGAGGTGAGGGCGGGAAGAGGACCAGCTGCGGCTAATCAGCGCCGCTGTGCACGCTGGTCCTCGCAGTCCCGCGGGTGATCTTAGGGTCAGTCTCTCGGTTTGGGGCAGATTCCTTCCTCACGCTCCACAATGCGAGCGGCTCCCGTGCATCCGGGCCGCGAGAAGTTGGTTTTACTCCCAAGGAAGGTCCGCAGAATCCGAAGGTCCCCAGCAGCAACACCAGCTCTACCTCCACAGGCAAACGACAAGCAGCAACCTTAACAGTAATGTTTCTTCCATGAACACCACCACACTTCTATTAACAGTAACCCACCAAGATGATGTTATTCCCAAGTAATCCCTAAAACCTATCAATATTAGCACAATCACAATAAATATTGTTACTGTCCCTATATCACTTGGGCAGTCGACAACATGCACTACAAATCATTAGCAGACAAGAATACCAAAATCAACTCTTTGTTTATCTAGCTATCCCGGGTCTTAGACTACTTCTTATCCGATTACCTCTTTATCTTCTTCAACAAAAGCAAATGAATGTCAGCAAACCACAAACTTTAATATAATAATTCAACCTCAATTCTTATACAAATCATAAATCACAATAGCCAACACATTTGCAATGCAGAACCCTATTGATACTTGTACCTCCAATTCAGTGGCTGCAATCATCTTAGAAAACCACACTCCGTCAGTCTTAAAACTTGTGCTTTGGGCAAATGTGCATTGGGAATTTATCTATCTTTATTGGGCAATATTACATTTTTGCAGCTCCTATTTCACACTACGTACAGTGGTGTAGCTAGGGGGATGGGGGTCGGGTGGGGGGCGGACCGCCCCAGGCTGCACTGTTTTGGGGGCGGCGCGGCACTGGTGGCCCGTGGCCGCAGTCTTTATAATTGATTGGGCAATATTACATTGCTCACCTGCCTGTGTTGAAGGTTAGTTGGACTGCGAGCACTGCACTGTGGAAGCGCTCTTCCTTCAAGCCTCTTTTTTTTCAACACCTAGCGGAACCCGCTTCGCGGGTCCCGCATCGCCTGCGGATACATCGGACTGCGCCCTTTGAACTGCGCTTTGGACAAGCTCTAATCTGAGGCAAGAACAGCTAAGGTCTCATCTCTGGGGCGGTGGTGTGTGCAGGGCTGCGAGCGAGGGCAGGCGCAGGACTTCAAGTCCCAGGAGCGCCTGACCCTCGGCATTATCACCAGCTGACACGCTCTCCCTGCTGGCTCCTCCCCCGCCTCAGCGCTCTTAAAATCTGTGTGTTAGTTACCTTCACTGGATTGCTCACCTGCCTGTGTTGAAGGTTAGTTGGACTGCGAGCACTGCACTGTGGAAGCGCTCTTCCTTCAAGCCTCTTTTTTTCAACACCTCGCGGAACCCGCTTCGCGGGTCCCGCATCGCCTGCGGATACATCGGACTGCGCCCTTTGAACTGCGCTTTGGACAAGCTCTAATCTGAGGCAAGAACAGCTAAGGTCTCATCTCTGGGGCGGTGGTGTGTGCAGGGCTGCGAGCGAGGGCAGGCGCAGGACTTCAAGTCCCAGGAGCGCCTGACCCTCGGCATTATCACCAGCTGCCACGCTCTCCCTGCTGGCTCCTCCCCCGCCTCAGCGCTCTTAAAATCTGTGTGTTAGTTACCTTCACTGGATTGCTCACCTGCCTGTGTTGAAGGTTAGTTGGACTGCGAGCACTGCACTGTGGAAGCGCTCTTCCTTCAAGCCTCTTTTTTTCAACACCTCGCGGAACCCGCTTCGCGGGTCCCGCATCGCCTGCGGATACATCGGACTGCGCCCTTTGAACTGCGCTTTGGACAAGCTCTAATCTGAGGCAAGAACAGCTAAGGTCTCATCTCTGGGGCGGTGGTGTGTGCAGGGCTGCGAGCGAGGGCAGGCGCAGGACTTCAAGTCCCAGGAGCGCCTGACCCTCGGCATTATCACCAGCTGCCACGCTCTCCCTGCTGGCTCCTCCCCCGCCTCAGCGCTCTTAAAATCTGTGTGTTAGTTACCTTCACTGGATTGCTCACCTGCCTGTGTTGAAGGTTAGTTGGACTGCGAGCACTGCACTGTGGAAGCGCTCTTCCTTCAAGCCTCTTTTTTTCAACACCTCGCGGAACCCGCTTCGCGGGTCCCGCATCGCCTGCGGATACATCGGACTGCGCCCTTTGAACTGCGCTTTGGACAAGCTCTAATCTGAGGCAAGAGCAGCTAAGGTCTCATCTCTGGGGCGGTGGTGTGTGCAGGGCTGCGAGCGAGGGCAGGCGCAGGACTTCAAGTCCCAGGAGCGCCTGACCCTCTGCATTATCACCAGCTGACACGCTTTCCCTGCTGGCTCCTCCCCCGCCTCAGCGCCCTTAAAATCTGTGTGTTAGTTACCTTCACTGGATTGCTCACCTGCCTGTGTTGAAGGTTAGTTGGACTGCGAGCACTGCACTGTGGAAGCGCTCTTCCTTCAAGCCTCTTTTTTTCAACACCTCGCGGAACCCGCTTCGCGGGTCCCGCATCGCCTGCGGATACATCGGACTGCGCCCTTTGAACTGCGCTTTGGACAAGCTCTAATCTGAGGCAAGAACAGCTAAGGTCTCATCTCTGGGGCGGTGGTGTGTGCAGGGCTGCGAGCGAGGGCAGGCGCAGGACTTCAAGTCCCAGGAGCGCCTGACCCTCGGCATTATCACCAGCTGACACGCTCTCCCTGCTGGCTCCTCCCCCGCCTCAGCGCTCTTAAAATCTCCCTCTAGGCTCCGCGACGCGGGAGCGCGCGGGAGCACGCCGGGAGAAGCCCGGGACAAGGGCGGGACCGTCTGAGGCCGTCAGAGGCTGAAGTAGGCTGGGCTGGGCCCCCCTCCCTTTGATCTCGGGTATTATTTAGTTGGACATTTCTCTACAGGCTTGTACTGTACCTTAGGGTTCTGGTATTTTCTATCTATTGCTTGTTGTGTAAACTATTCTCATGACGGCTAAAAAACTGCGTTCTGGACGGGTTTTAGTAGGTAGATCTGGGTCTAAAACGAAATCCAACCCTTTACGCAATAAAATTACGTCCTCCATGCAATTGAAAGGCCAGTGTCAGCTTTTCAATTTATGGGACAAAGGGAAAGACAAGTCGATTGAGCTGCAGCCCCCGAGTGAAATCCCAGAATATAACGTTTCAGAGCCTGCTAAAATGGTCATTAACGTTTCCTCTAGTCTGAGTTTAGTTCCTAGTCAATCTTTGTTCATACCTGCTAGCCCCGAAATAGTAAGGGGTTCACCTTTGTCTTCAAATAACTCACAATTGAAACTGAATTCACTTTCAGAGTCTTTGGATTGTAAGGTTTTGAAACCTGATTGTACTGTCCCCCCCCAAGTGTCTCTCATGGAAGTTCCCAAAGTTATAGGGAACACTAGCCCTTTGTCAGTTTTACCAGTTAATCCGCCTGTCCTAGGAAGTGATTTTACATTACCTGACATTGATTTAACAGCTCACAAGGATCGGATGAGATCCCTGCAGGGGAAATCTAGGGGTATGCCAAATTCAGATGAAGTTATAACCATTTCAAGTGTGGGTCCTCTAAGTAGTACTCCCTCAAATAAATTAGATTTTTCCCTTGCTCAATTAAACTTTACCTCTTGTTCTGGCCCTATTTTGAACAACTTAGCTGAGGGTTCCCCAAGTATCAATGGGAGGTTAATCTCTAATTCATTGTCCTCTCTGGAATCTATCCTATCTTCGATTCTGAGCCTACTTGAAAAATTTGTTGGAGGTTCTGAGTGTATTTTTGACACGGTAACTCAAATTTTAAAAGTTCTTTTGCAAGATAAGAATGGACCAGTGTCAGATCACCCTCCAACTTCTGCTACTCTGATGGAGATTCCCAAAAAGAATTCTCCTAGTGCTCAAGCTGCACTGGATTCAGCTCAAACTCCCCTCCCGATGGAGGGCCAAAAAGCATTGAATCCAGTAGCGCTTCCAGCTGTCCTTAAGATTTTTAAAGCGGTTTCTGATGGTTCTAATTGCATAGCTTCCATGAGTGATAAGATAGAGGTAGAATCTACGTCCCCAGTTAATCTTAAAATTGAAACCCCCTGTCTCTTCCCTATATTTTCCGTACAGTCAAACAAAGAGGGGGAGATCCCTACAGCAAATTCTGGAATGGTAGAAAAATCGATTCCTCCAAAACACAAAAAGATTAGAATAAAGAAGAAAAAACCTATTCGAAGATTCTCTAAAAAAAGACAGAGAAAACTTCTATTTGATAAAAGTGCGGAACCAGTTCTAGATGATCCCCCTCAGGCTGAACAGTCTTCAGTCTCTCAGGATGATATGATTGCTTCCCCTAAAGTGGAGCATATGTCTACAGGTTTAGGTCCCACAAGTTCCACTAACCCTTTCCTTCCCAAGGTCACCTCACCTTTAGTTAATCCTTTCCTTTCCTATCTTAATCCCTCAACAAGGCCTCCCCAAGTCGCACCCAAGGTCCCTTCCCCCTCTGTTAATCCTTCACTTTCCTCTCTCAATCCTTCAGCAAGGCCTTTTCAAGATGCACCCTCAATTGTAGTCATTCCTCCTAAAGAAAAAATAAACGTAGATACTTTGTTTCTTGATTTTTCTCCCTTATTTGAACCTGATTTAATTCTAAATAGATCTGCCCTACTTCTTTGTTTCAAAGAGATTGAAAGTTTAAAATTAATTCAGACATCTGATTTGGACGTAGTATTCCTTCTTAACTCTTTGGTAGGGAGATCTACAAGGGTGAAATTTCATTCTAAAGTTGTGTTAAATCTTATTCTCCAGTGGGCAGAGGAATTACAAATCAGAGGGATAGATGTTACGCCATACTTTGGGGAAAAACGAAATCAATGTGCTTCTTTCAATTTGTCATCTCCCTCCAATCCAGGTTTGATGCTGTCGGATTGGGCTAGTTCTAGATCAGAGGACTTAAAAATATGTGTGTCCAGGAATGAAAGGCAAGTTTTATATAAAAATCCTCCTCTTAAAGAAACTGTGAAGGATGACCAGTCTAAATGGAGTTGGTTACCTGGAGTCTTAGCGAGTAAATCAGCTTCCTGCTCCAAACTGCACTCAAATTTTTAACTGAGAGCTGAAGCTCATCTCGTGGAATACTTCAGGTTTTAAAGATCATAAGGAGAAACTGTGCTTTTTGCATTCCCAAAAGGCAGATATTATCTGTTTACAAGAAACATGGGTGGAAGGTAGACTAGCTCTAGAAAAAGATTACTTTGTTTTGGAAAACAGCGCAATCGCCTCCAGAAGAGGCCACGCAAAGGGAGGAATGGCATGCTTGTTAACAAACAGAATAAAATGGAATTATTCTCATTATCTCGATCCAGGGAAATTATTCCAAGTAATAACCTTAGAGGATGTATTCGAGGACTGTCCTAATAAATCGTTGGTTCTGATAAATATCTACATTCCCCCAAATTGCTGCTTTAATGATGGTCTAAAAACACTGTTCTCTTTTTTAACTAAAACGATGGATGCTTCCCCGTCTCCTCATGTATTAATGTTTGGGGATTTGAATTGTAATATATCCAATTGCGGGTTGGATATGTTTAGAAACATCCATAGGGAAGAGTCTTTGAATATACCATCGGCTCAGTTCCCTGCTAAAGTTAAAACTAACAAAAGAGGTAAACTTGTCCTAGAAGGCCTACATAAAGTTGATTGTTTAATAATAAATGGGAGGCTCCCTTCCGACACCCCAGCAGCTTTTACGCATAAATCTAATAAGGGAAAATCTATTATTGACTATGTTATGGTAGATTATGCCTTATTTTCTCAGTTGAAAGACATGAAAGTCATTGAGTCTAATCTTAGTGACCATAATGCGTTGATGCTTACTGTCTCCGTTAGTCTCCCGAAAGTGGATTCTTGGAGTATGGATACGGACCTGGTGAATTTTGATTCCAACTCAGGGAAATGTTTCTGGAATTTTCGCTCCTTTGAAAGCTTGGTGTCCCTTTTGAATTTAACTGTTGAGAGTTTACCTCTCTGGGAAGGGAGAGAGCTGTTGGGATTTGCTAAATTTTTAGAATTGGTAACTTCCTTAGCGAAAAAGAAACCCTGTGTGAAACAGTCTTCTGCAGTACCTCATCCCCTGCGGGCTATAAATATAGAAATAAATAAAGTAATAAGGGGGCAATATTTATTATTTTCCCAAGAAGCTAAACACAAGTTGTCAATTTTAAAAAGAAGGAGAGTTAGGCTTAAGGCCCGGTTAAAACGCAATAAGGAAGACTCTCTTTGGATACAACTGAGGGAAGCTTCTTATAACGGCCAAGCCAAGACTTTCTGGTCTTTAATTGGCAAGGGGTGTGGTACCAGAGCCAGTTCCACTCCTATTGCCATTGAGGAACGGACGTGGGTCCAATATATCGAGAATTTGTACAGTAACAATAATTCGCAAGTATACAAGGTGGAATCTGACAATGTCTCACGTGTATTTGATTGTCCCTCGGAAAAGGAAATTGAGTTTGCTATTATGAACATGCGTTCCTCTGGTGCGATGGGTCCTGATAAAGTTCCCATCTCTGTATTAAAACAACAGAGTGAACTTTGGAGCAAAATCCTCTTTCCAGTGTTTAAATTTTGCTTCTCTAGTGGAACAGTCCCCCCCTCCTGGAAAGGAAGTATCATTGTTCCTTTATATAAAAAAGGGGCAAGAGATCTTCCTCAAAATTATCGTCAAATCGCTTTGCTTGATGCGATTGGTAAGGTTTTCGCAAAATGTATTCTTACTTTAATGAACCAATGGGTAACTGAGTTTAAAATCCTTCCTATTGAACAAACAGGTTTCAGACAAAATCATGGAACTCTAGATAACTTGACGGCATTACAAGTTATCACGGAAAAATATGTGAAAGTCCGTGGTGGGCAGGTATATGGCGCTTTTATTGACTTCTCCACCGCTTTTGATAAAGTGGATAGAATATTGCTGTGGAGAAAGTTATTTGATTTAGGTATGCCCCCTTTTCTTATTAAGTTAATTCGCGCCCTTTACTCAGATACCTGGTGTAGAGTTTTACTGGGAGGTGAATGTGGTTTATCTAAAATAATTCCTACTTTTAACGGGTTAAAGCAAGGTTGCCTTTTGGCTCCTTTGCTGTTTTCCCTCTATACAGTTGATTTACCCGTGGCCCTCTCAGTCAGCGCTGGTATTGCCCCGTCCTTGGGTGGAGTTCCAATTGCATGCCTTATGTATGCAGATGACATCTTGATTCTGGATCTAACCCCGAAGGGTTTGAATAATCGCTTGCAAGCGCTTTCTGAATACGCGGAAAACCATTACCTATCAATAAACACGGCAAAAAGTAAAGTGATGTGTTTCTCTGGTAGGAAGAAACCTAAATTCCCTAATTTTTCTTGGGTTGTGGGGGGACAAAAATTGGAAACTGTGAAATCCTACACTTTCCTTAGCAAAATTGTCACCAACATTCTAAGTGACAAAGCACATATAGACAATAACTCCCGGAAGGCTATCTCACAGGGAAAGAGTTTAGTATCCCTGTATAAAGCCACAGGTAGAAGGCATTTTTCTATTCTTTTAGACGTATTCAGAGCAAAAGTTCCCGCCTCCCTGTTATACGGAATAGAGTTAATTGATCTAAAAAAGTGGAGTTTTTTAAACTCCGCGGAAGGAAAAATTTTGCGTAGTCTCTTATCCGTTTGTACAGCAAATTCGACTGCTTCCCTGCGACAGGAACTTGGTTTACGTAGTAGCTGGGTTCAAGGTTTGGCCAGTATTATACGTTGGGTAGTAGGTATATCAAAAAGTGAGTCTAACACCTTAAGATATCTTATAAAAAATGAATTACTGGGAAACTTGAATGACTATTCCTTGATTGTACAAAATTTCAGATTTGCCGTGGCACAATTGAAACTGGATAAAGAGACTTTATTTTCTTTGTCCTCTTATCATTTAAAAACCATCTTGAAGTCTGCCACATGGGAACTGGGGTTTAGTCAGGATAGAGATTCCCGGCTGCTGAAAAAAGGTGGTACTCCTGTTATTGAGTCTTGTATTCTTCGGAAAGCTCAACCTTATATGTACTGGAACATCTCTCATGGCGTTAGACGCCTTGTGTACTTAATAAGACAAGATCTGCTTCCGTTGAAAGTTCTCAATGCGAAATGGTATGGCCATTCGGCACTATGTGATCTTTGTCAGATGTATGATCAGGATTTAGATCATGTTATTTTTGTTTGTCCTGCCCTGATGCCTTCCAGGCGTAGATGGTTAAGACCAATTTGCCTACAACTAAACATTCTATCTGCTTCTTCATTTCAGGCAGCCTTGATTAATCCACCTAACGAAATGTTTTGTTTTAAACTGTACAGTTTTTTAAAATGTTTTTTGGACCTGTATTAAGATGTTAATTTTGTATTTTGGTTTTGTTGTTAAATGACATCTCATGTGTTTCTTGCTTTTGAATGTATCTTTTGGCTTTTATGTGGACCTCATAATAAGTTCCTTTATCATAATAAAATAAAACTTGAAATAACTTGATAATTGATTTGGACACTCGCAGACACTACTCTCAATCACTACAGTAGTGTCCGTGTCCCCAAATGAATAATAAAGACCGCTGCCACGGGCCTCCAGTGTGGCGCGGCCCCGTGTGAACAGCAACCACACCTGCTTAGTGCTTGTTAAGCAACGTGGTATGTACCTTTGTGTTTCCTGTCCCAGGGCCGTCAATCTTGTAGCGAGCGAAAGCTTAACCAGTGACGGCCCTGGGCATGAGGTTTTGCCTGCCAGCCCTCGTGCTGAAATGTAGCGCAGCACGGCAGGCGGCAGATGTGACTTGTCACGCACTCTCCTTTCATGAGCGGCTGTCTTAACTTTCGCGCCTTGCCCGTTATGGAGAGTAAGTCATTAGCCCAGAGTACATCTCAGGTAGCGGCCAGCAGCTTTGTTTTTCGTTGTTTGCTTGCAGGCACGATGTTGTTTGAAGTCCGGACCTGTGTGGCCCAATGCCTCAGAAGCTCTCCCTGGCCCTGACTTCTTACCTGCCTCAACGTGGGCTGCTGGGTCGCGGGTGGTACACTTACACCACCAGCCTGTGTCCTTTAAAGGCAGCCAGCTGACTTGTGATGGAGAGCATGGCATGCCTCATGGCTGATGCGCTGCCCTTCAGATCGGCTCAAGAGCGGAACTTGCACAGAGGGCGGCCTGGGGGTGTGGAGGGAGCGGGGAAGGTTCAGTCCTGGGTGAGGGGCAGACGCCTACAGGAGGGGCAGTCAGCGAGGCAGACACCCACAGTAAGGGGAAAGTCGGGGTCCCTGCACAAGCAGTGCTTTAAATGACCGGTACCGAGTGCACTCGGGGCTTTCTATAACAAGTGAGAGTACCTGCACTTCAGTGGACAATGAAATCTGACGCCCTTTTGTCTTTGTCACGCTCAAAATTTTCAATATCCTGTGGCCAAAATAGAAGCTATTTTTTTGAAGTTTTAATAATGCTCATTAGGATACTGATGATCTCATTTGTATTGACCTTTGTACATTACAAGCGCATAACCACGGTGACACAACACACAAATCTCTCCAATCAGCGCCATATAAGCATCTAGATTTAGACATAAAAATAGTATGTGTGAGAGAGCTCGGTGTATTAAAGCCTGTGCGTGCCTGCCTGTGTTAGTACTAAGGTGACATTGTGGGATATTTTCAGTTTCAAATATCCTACTGGCTTGGGCCCCTAAGTTGCTATTTTCAAATGTGTGCTCTATTTCTTGTTGAAAACTAGGCAAAATGCTTGTGAACACTGCAAATCACTTCAGTTTCATAACTACCAATGAAACCACTTCAGCTGTTGTCTGGGGAAATGTGCTACAAATTACATTTTGCTAGACCGGAATAACAACGAAAGAGTAATTGTGTTGGTATAATGTTTGATGTAAAGTGCTCTGGCAAACTTCATTGGTATGAGCAGCACTAGAAAACAAATGAGAAATGTGAGAGAGAGGGGCTGAAAGATGTTAGGGTGCTTTACAAATAAAGATATAAGGCATATAAATGATACCACACAATGGCGTTGGGCATTGACAAAGAACATAACAATAGAAACTACAGCAGTCACAAATATTAAGTAACAGCAAAGCCACAGGTCATTTGCAGCAGTTTTCAGATCTTCTTAGAGTTTCTTGTTGCTAAGTGGGTGCAATTTCCTATATTTATACGCTTCAGTCGTCTTCATTGCTTGATTTTTGCTAGTGCGGTAGTGTCACTCATGGTCATTGAAATGCCACTCATATTTACACTAAAATTATGAAAATGTCACACATAAGCAATCTGAAACCTTGTCAGCTATGGAAGGTGTTTAGTGTCTCGTCAGCAAGCACTTGACATGTATACTTCATGATGATAAGACACTTTTTTCATAAATTGATACTTTGACTTACATACTGAGAGTTGCTAACCTCAAGCTTTGGGAGGGAAAGGTTTGTGTTTTTCCTGAATACATGTGCCATACAGTGACTGCTTCCTAAATCAATTTAAAGCACTGTATTAGGTTTATTAGCTCTTCTTTTTTTGCATTCACTGTCCTGTAGCACTGAAAATCGCAACATACATTATTGTCGTTGAGCAACATATTTCAGAAAGTTATTCTTGTCAAATACATGCTCAGAAAGTGATTTAAAATGGCACACGTTATATTTAATCATCTAAGGCAACTGATGCAGCCCAGCATCAGTCTACAGATATTAGGTACCTGAACTCACTGTCTCTCCAGTGCAGCTCTTTTATTCTCTCTCTGTTTGGCTGAAAGAGCTTACCTGTTTATGTACTACAGTACATTTATATATAGCTTTTTTTTGTGCTCATGACTCCTCTTCAACGTTACAAATAGGGAATGTCATTTTCTGAATGGCCATTAGTCTAGACACTTTCCGCATTATTACCATTACTCTTTCTGACTTTAATAGTTGTTCCAGGCTTTTGTGTTTAACATTAATAGGACATCCGTCGTCCGCTGGGAAACTGATCAAGAAGTGCTCCTCCTGCCAAAAGGTATGGTAAATTGTTAAAAAAAAACGAAACTGCAGACCTCTTTTGTTGCCTAGGTCAAACATTAACCCGACCTCTTTTGTTGTGTCAGCGTCTGCCATGTTTGGATTTTCACATAACAGGACATTCCATTTTACACACAACACCACCCTGGCTGGCTGTAACTTATGTGTGCCTCACCCTCACTCCCCTGAGCCTTGCAGGATGAAGAGTGTCTGAGGCGAGTGTCTGAGGCCACTGTCCAATCAAGTTAAAAGGGCACTAGGGTAGTTCCCCTCCTTTCTGGTACTTTGCAGCTGTGAGACTTTCTCTTTGCTCAAATGGGAGTAATTTCTGATATTTATATGTTTCCCTCGTCTTCATTGCTTGATTTTGCTTGGGAGAAAGTGTCACTCATAGTCATTGAAATTCGAGTCCGAGACTTAAGATCACACAATCACAGGGCTGCGGAGTCCATGGGCGGCAATATGCGGGATAGCCCCGGGCGCCTCAAGCTCTAGCTACGCCCCCATCCTCTGCTATCAACTTTGATGGAGCACAGGGCTCAAATTAAATAAGTAAATAAACCAGCTTAACAGCGTTTCTGGAGAAATAGTCCTTGCGCCAACTGGGCCCTTTGGTAAATTAGATCTTTTTCAAGGGTGAGATTAATACGAAACTGAAAATCAAAATCATCTTATTTATCACAATGTAAATTTATCTTATTGGAGTCAAAGATGAGATTTTCTGTGAGTTTAAACGTTTTTATTAAATTCTTTTAGTAAGTATTTCTTTATTAGTCATCAATAAGTAATCAATTCATCCGTAATACAATACAGAACAAATGTATAAACTACGTTCCATATAAACCAATCCCTAATCTAAATCTAGAACAATTTGAGAAAAGTATCTTCTAGAACCCATAAAGAGTTCCAATTCGAGAAGTGACAGCATAAAGCTTTAAGCAATTTCTCATTCAATAAGCATTTCCCATCAAGAGAAGCTCAGATTCTCAGGGGAGTGACAAAACAGCATATATTCAGGCAAGGGAAAAATGAATGGGTCTTAGAATAGAGCTCAGCAAATAATCTGAAAACGGTATGAAAAGTCTCATAAGAGGAATCACAAACTCTTCTCTACTCCAAGGAACACGCTTGTTCGAAATGGGTTTTCTGGTTGGCTAGGGTATACAACTAAGCCATGCAGAATCCACCACTTTAGTCAGTATAGGAGGATTACACGTCCAATATTTATCTGTGGAAAACAAGACCAAAACAATAAAAAACCATCAAAGATGAATAATGCAAATATAGGCTTTATACACAGTTCCTTGAAGTCAATAGCTCCATCTGGGGCTATCACAGGGTCAAGAACAAACAAATCCAACAGTTCCAGATGATCATGGTTTTGCGGGCCATCTACAGTATCAAGCAGACCCGTAAAACAGTACCTTTGGAGATGCAGGGGGTTGGACCTTTTGGTGACCTCCAGAAAATTAATGTAAGCAGGTATCAGTTCCAAACGTCCATGCAATAGTTGTTGGGCCCTTAAAGTCACCCACGTTGAAGTCAGGAGCTCCAGCAGGTATCGTGGCTGTGTTGTGAAGCAGAGTGGTGTGATGTGCAGTGCCCTCAGGTCACGGTGCAGGCAGCGACTCGGTGATGGTCGTCCAGTGGTATTTGTGAAATCAGGGTTGCAGTGCAGAGGGGGCGGTGCTCACAGATCACAGTGCAGGCAGTGTCATCGTCATTGCTGAAGCGCTATTGTAGGTAGACCCAAGGCTCCAGTGTGAGATGGGAAATGCAGTGTGTAGGGTTCACAGGTCACGGTGCAAGCAGCGTCATCGGTTGATGATCTAGAGACGATAGCACTGGCGTTGGTCGGCCAAGGCTGCAGTGTGGGCAGGGGCAGTGCGTTGAGTAACAGGACGAGCTGTGCCCCCAAACCATGGTGCAGGCAGTGGCATCAATGTCAGCCTGGACCGCCATCAACGGTGAGACCAGGGATATATAGTTTGAAGCCGGAGGGTGCCCCGTGTTCTCCACGAACAATGTCCTCAGGTCATGGTGCCGGGAGTGGCATTGGTAATGGCATTGCATCATCGTTGGGGATACCCGGGGAGCAATGTGTAGTGAGGCAGTGCGGAATGTGTTGCCCCCAGGTCATAGTGCAATCAGCGGCTCGTTGGCGGTGTCAGATGGCCCAGGGTTGCAGTGCAAAGTACGATGGTGCCCTCTGCTGTGCCTTCAGGTCATGGAGCCAGCAGCGGTGTTGTTGACAGCATCGAGTTACCCTTCTCCTCTGTGGCAGCAGACACATCCAGGTCCAGAAGCCGGTACCCAGAAGATATTGAAGTCTTTGTTTCCCTGATAGTTCCAACAGGAGGCACGCTCTACATCAAGCCCTTAGAGATACTTTGGATGTAGAAAGCATAGTAAAGGCTCTTTCTACCAGCAGTAATCTAAAGTTCGGGGGTCAGGGCCCTGATATTTATTCCACATTTGACTTTGAAGTTGGCACAAACAAAGTTTCACTGGCATATATCATCGCCAGATCTATTCAGCTGGGCTATGAGTCACCCAGGTAAGGCAAGACACACTTCAACCCAACCCACAACCACTTGTGGCTGCATAGCATGAATGCACATCCCCTGCTCCTGTAACTCAAAACCCAGACACGGAATACACAAAATGCAGAGGCACACAGAATGGTTAGACAAGAGAATAACCACTTTCTAAAAAGTGGTATTTTCAAACACAATATAAAAATCATCTTTACTAAATATATGTAATTCTAAATCCATTTTTCTATCAGCTCCCACTGGCAAGCTACATTGGTAAAGTGTTACCAAGCAGCTCGTATGTTAACCCATGGGAGAGATAGACTTTCAACAGTGAAATGAAATACACAGTATTTCACTATTAGGGCATGCAAAAATACACCACTACATGTCCAACCATTTAAATATATTGCACCCTGTCCATGGGGCTACCTATGTTACATGTATGGAAAGGGAAAGGAAGGGCCTGGCAAGGGGGGCTCTTGCCAGGTTGACATGGCAGTAAAAAAACTGCACACAGACAATTCAGCGGCAGGTCTGAGACACCTTTGAAAAGCAGCTGTGTGGGTGTCACAACCAGGGCTGCAGGCCCACTACAATCATTTGATTTACAGGCCCTGGGCACACTTGTGTACAATACTAGGCCAGAAAGCAAAAAGTCTGTAGGTAAACCCACTGAAAAAGTCTAATAACACTCTAATATAACATTGTAATATCTATAACTAAGGTAAAATATTGCAGTCTCCTGTCTTCTCAGCAAATAAGTACACAGTGTCTTCATGGCAACAGGACAGCTTCCATTGTCTAGGTAGTTTTAAGACATGATTATTAACATTGTACAAGTTGAGGTTTAATTCCCACTGCCTTTTCTTCTACAAAACAACGTAGTTCATGGTTAGGTCTGCCATTGCACAAATGAAATCATGCCTTACTCACACATTTTAATTTGCAAATGTATACAGGTTTATAAAATGTATATGTAAAAAAATAGGAGGGTAGCTGTTCCTAGTTGAATGTGTGTGCTGGTAGATATTGAGTACTAGGGAGAAAATCTTCCTTTATAGGGGCATTTTTCAATCACACTTTTTAGAGCTCAGTGTCCCTATGATTTTAACATGACTTTATTTATGTCACATCTACATTAGAGTGTTTATTGGGCTAACGCATTGTTACCCTTTACCCAAGTCCCAATACTAATATACACAGATTATACATAGCAGCAATTGGTTTCTTTACCACTCCAAGATGGCTGCCACTGGAGTTGGCAGCAGACTTGCCCCCTTGCCTCATCCACTCCCTCGCCTCCTGTGGCCTCGGCCCCGTGCTGGTGTAAATCATCACTGTTGGCACCTGGAACAAGATTTTTAACAGACCTGGTCCGGACTTTCGTCCTCTATGGACGAGTAGATGCAGGGGTAAGTGACTAGACCTAACACCACACTGGCAATATAAGTATGTGACAAATCAAGGGGATTTCTTCACCCGACCGTTCATTCCCCATACCTTACGATGATTTTCTCTTGTATACCCCCTCCATAGACTTTATGCCGCAGCATTGACGTGTGTGACTGCTCCGACCCAAGGGGCAAAAACTTTGCAATTGATGGGTAAGATAACATCCCAACCCTTTTCAATAAGGATAATTCACTGCATGTGTGTTTTATTGTTAAAAAAATAAAAATAAATAAATGCATATATATATATATATATGTCAGCAAATCCTCGAACCTCCACGCCGACGGCGTGGCGAAAGAAGAAGCAGGACCCCACGTTTCAGGCAAGATGTTGTATTTTATTTCAACCTTTCAATGACGCGTTTCGAGTACGATGTACTCTTGTTCACACACCGGAAAAATGGTCAGCCTGTTTTTTTATATATGCTTTTCCCTGACCCTTCCTAAGGGCCACACCTCCTGTTGTACATCACATGACCAGATGTATGGGCATAGAAAGGGTACATAGCACTCAGATTTGTGTGAACACGGGACATTTTTGTTTCACAGAAATGCAAATTACATCCCCCTTGTGTTTGTGCAATATAGATAACATTGTAAATTTGTTATTTTAAAATTATATTGCGTCCCTTGACTTTAAAAAAATGAATAAATACACATTTAAAAAAAATGTCATTTCCTACCCTGAGGCATTGTACAGATTTTACATCGTGGCTCAAACACATATCATAACTGCTTAAATGCAGATTGCACGATGGCCTGGTTACTAAAGTGACTGGTGCCTACATTTTACTGCATGAATGCAGATAACAAGAAAGGTAATCAATACCTATTGCAAATTCATGTTAACCGGTCACCAGAGTGATCTGTATTGATAGGGCCTGGATTGCCCTGGTCATATAATGTACTCATATTACTAGCCACTCACATTGTGATACCCATGAGCTAAAATCTAAAATATTTATTAAAACTCATATTTGATGAATTTACACATTTCATAAATATTAAGACTTTAGTGCTCCTATAAACAAAACCATATAGTGTAAAATAACCACCAATGATTTGTGCTCCTATTTATAAGTGAGAAAAATTATGAATAAAACTAGGAAACAGTGAAAAAAGTTTTTGGAAAATAAAACATTATATACAATGTTATTGCTAAAAACGAAAAGTAGCAGCTTCCATGCGCACACCTATAGTATGAGTATCTCCCAGAGTTTTGACCGCTCTTATTTCTTATTTGTGCGCAATGGAATTGGTAACTCAGTGGGTTTATCAATACCATAAATGATGCTAGTAAAGAATAAACAAAATCAAGCTAAGACTGATCAGGACCTAGAAATTCCAACACACTGTACAGCCTCGCCAGCGAAAAACAGGAGGAGATGTTATAAAAAGTTGTGTAAATCATCTGTGGCATTGAGCCCATATGGCTGTTTACTGTCCAATGACACAATGTATTGGGTTTCCAATTTCCTAAGGATTTTGTCCCTATCGCCTCCCCGTCGCAGTGGGGGCACGGCATCGATAACGAAATAACTTAAACACGACAGATCCCTGGCGTGTACTGCATCGAAATGCCGTGCTACGGGGTAAGCTGTGTCGTGATTCACAATAGCACGGAGATGCTGCAATATCCTCACGTGCACCTGCGACCTGGTACTACCCACATAGTTCAAGCCGCAGGTGCAGGCCAGGACACATACAGCAAACTCCGTGCGGCAGTTGAAATTGCCCCTTATTGCTTTTTTGGTGCCAGAGAATGGATCAACATAGTGTGTAGTATTTAGCCCAAACTTGCATGCAGGGCATGAGGCGCATTTGAAAAAGCCTTTCCTGACGAGCCATTCACTGCCACTGACTAGCTCCGGACTGGACTTTACTAACTTGCTATGCATGCTGTAGGCCTTCTTAAAGGTGATAGTGGGTTTGTCCGCCACTCTTGAATTAAGTACACCATCTGTTTTTATGATGGGCCAATGCCTGTTAATGATGGACTTGATTTTTCTCTGCTGACGGCTATAGGAAATGATTAATCTGGGTGACTGATCAGAATTTGATCTTTCAGTGGTTTGTGTTGTCAAAAGTGATGACCTTGATCTATCCTGAGCTTTTGCAAAGGCCCTGGACAGAATGGATTCACTATAACCCCTTGCCCTCAGTCGTTCCATCATAGCTTTGGCCCCCTCATTGAATTTTTCATCGTTGTTGCAGATACGTTTTAACCTCAAAAGTTCCCCCAACGGTATGCTCTCAATTACGTGTCGGGGGTGTCCACTGCTGGCGTGAAGAATACTGTTGCCAGCAGTGGGTTTACGGTATAAAGAGGTTATGATTTTGTTCTCAATGATGTCGATTTGAACATCTAAGAATTGGGCCGATTGTCTGCTTACACTGGAGGTGAAAAACAAATTACTATTGTTGTTGTTAAGAGATTGGACAAACTCTTGTGCTCTTGTCATATCACCCTGATAAATACAAAAGACATCATCAATAAATCTCATCCAGTAAAGGACATTGTCGTACCCCGGAGTTGCCATGAGATCCCCCTCCTCCCACCAGCCCACGTGTAAACACGCGTAGCTGGGGGAGAAGCAGGATCCCATGGCCACCCCTCTGATCTGTTTCCAAATGTCCTTGCCATACATAAAGAAGTTATTGTTGAGACACCAATTAATCAGGTCACACAACATTTGATTGTGACCATATTACTCACAAGGTCTATGTCCAAGATAGTGTTTTATAGCTTCAATACCCTTGCAATGTTCAATGCATGTGTATAGCGATTCAATGTCCAATGTAATCATGCACCAAGAGGCTTGCCCTTCAATGGTACTGAGTTTGGACAAAAAATCACCAGTGTCTTTTATGTAACTGGCAAGACCTTGAACATGGCTCTGCAAAAAATAATCAATATAACAAGAAACATTCTCACCCATACTTTGAATTGCAGAGATGATTGGTCGGCCTGGAGTGGGTTGGCGCATTTTATGTACTTTTGGAATTAAGTACAAATGCGGCATTACCGGATTTTCCACATGTAAAAAAGTGTACTCTTCCGATGAAATTAGATGTTCCCGTTTGTATGACAATAATTTGCGTTTTAATGTATAACGGGCTCGTTTGTATTCCATGCCATTGCTTGCCACGTAACAATTATTGTCACTGAATTGTCTCGATGCTTCTGCTGTATATTCCTTCTTCTGCCAAAGCACAATGTTACCTCCTTTATCCGAGGAGTTGATCACTATGTCCTGATTTTTACTCAATTTTTCCATCAATTTGTTATACTGGATGGATTGAAAATTACTTTTGTTGATCCGTTTCTGTCTTTGTATTTGTTTGTTTAAAGTTTTTAAATCTTCCACCACACACTCGTGGAATATATCCACTGCATCCTTGGGCATGACTGGGACGAATTTACTTTTTGCTTTGAAGGGACTTTCCCCAGCTCCTCTCTGTGTGACGCTGATGGCGCGAAGCTGGTCCTGGGTGTTGGATGCAATGTTGTCATCTTCAGTGCTGGAGGGGGATCCGGATCCTAAGTTGCATAACGTTAAAAGAGTTCTTGCGTCACAGGCAGCCGCCAATGACGACTCCCCATGGGAAATATTTTGTTCTCTGCGGGTTGACTCTGGGACATTAGGTTTAATTGCAAAGAATTTTTCAACTTGAGTTTCCTAATAAAAAGGAAAACATCTGCTCTAGTCCCAGTATAATTAAACGAACTTTCCGGGCAATAATTTAAACCCAAAGACAAAAGCTGTTCTTCCGCTGTTGTTAATGTGAGGCTGGACAAATTAGTTATGGTACTTGCCATGTCAGTTGTTTTTAATTGTTGTTTCTCCTTCTGTGCCAGGGCTTCTTTTTGTTTTGAGGCTGATTTGGCGCGCTGCCGCCTTGCTTTGCGCCTGATGTTGTGCCGTTTCCTCCGCCATTGTTGCGGATCCTGGGTCGCAGTGTTCTGAGGCGGTCTTCCACTAAAAAATCAACCTCTTCGCCTAGGTCCAAAACTGCTGGTCTATATATATATATATCACTTCAACCAAGGTTGCAGGTGTCCCGCGTAGCTCCTGACAGAGACACAGAGCGCCTGAAATCATTGAAACTTATCCCGGAGCTGTCTCGTACTTTGTCCTTACCTAGAGGAAGCCTGGTGATTGTGTTTGCCAGCTTGCAGGTGCTGGCCTAAGGAGCGCCCTCTCGGTCAGGAGCTATGCGGGACACCTGCAACCTTGGTTGAAGTGATGTCTACAACGCGTCGCCCCCGCAGTGCTGCTCATTTCCATTAGGAGGTTATTGGCATATGGGGAGAGAGGAGGCAGAATGTAATGCCTGAAAAGAAAGACTCAAAATGTTTTGCACCCCCGAAGTCACTGCGCAGGAGTGGGGTTCACCAGCCAACAAGGATTGGGGCATCACCTGGTGTCTGAGAGGCCCCTCACTGGATGAGCACTCATGGAGGACTTCAACTCCCAGCATGCAGCGGCCCGGGGAGTGGAGCGCAAGATGTCCTGCAACCTCAGAAGTGGAGGAGGGGCAAGTAATCACCTGACTGGGAGTAGCCACAGTAACAGCTATATTCCATCAGACCCCCAGGACATTGTTTTAACCTTTGAAACGGGCATGATGAAGCTAATTAAGCGAAACGCATCTGCCAAGCGCTTCAAGGTTGTTGCACACAGAGCGCCTGAAATCATTAAAATCAGCTTTAAGCCTATCCCGGAGCTGTCTCGTACTTTACTGCACCACAAAAAGGAAGATCTCTGCAAGTGGGTAAGCACTCTAGAGTAAGGGGTGGATGAGACTGAATCTAATTGCATGCCGGAGGGCGGGTTGTTAATTACGCTCGAATCTCTCCCGACCTGGGCGTAGGCAATCTTGAAACGGAGGCATTGGAGCAGACGCATAACCCATTCCTAAACTCAGTGAAGGGTGTCGGAGGATTGATTGTGTGAAAGGAGGAGTACTAAGAGCGAATGGGAGATTTCCAGGAAGGCAGAAGCCCTAACCTTATTTGATGAAGGACTTGACTAAGTCGCACATGTGCCACATTCAGGAAAAACTACTAATGTGGGCGATTCTTCACACAAACAGAAACTGGCACTTTTGTAGAAACTAACAAAACTTATAAGTGGTGGGAAATAACCTCATTACCAAATTATATTGAAGTCAACAGAGTACCACGAGGACTCAGAATCCCTATTATTCAGACATATGAGAACCCGAACCCCAATTTGTTAAAGGAATGGTCAGAATATATGGCAATGACATGTCGGGGTATGCTTGAGATGTTGGTAAAATACGCTGCAATTGATCTGGAAAATACACGCAAGGAATTGGCGGCATTAAGACAAGAGCGGGACAAAGTGAAAACAGATAAAACTGTTATAGACTTTTTTAAAGGCTTGGAAATTAAACTGAAAAAATACGAAGACTCAATTAAAGCGAAAAAACAACGCACGTTTTTGCGCGACAAAAAAGATTATGCGGAAGGGCGAATATTAACCTATGCAATAAGATTTGATTGGGTCCAAAAGAATTTCCGCCCAACAGAAAAACAAAGACAACAAGACACTATCTCTACGGGGTCCAGCTCAGGCGTACGCTGAGAGGGTGAATCAAGGCATGACCCTTTAGGAACACGACCTCTGACATTCCTGCACGAATTTCAGATTCTCAAGCAGAAGAAGGATCAAGAGGAGAAAGCGCAGGTACAAACCAGAGGAAAAGGAAAAGGAAGAGGGCCAAAAAAGGAAGAGGCGTCGCAATAAGCATAGATCAAGATTAGAGAATAGATACGGTGGAAGAACTAAAAACTATACACTACCTCCTAATGAAATTGACAATACCTGCAATAATAAATCAGTGACTAATCTGTCCTCAAGAACAATATCTAGAGAAAAAGAATCTCTTCTAAAATTGGGTCTCTCTTTTTGTCCCACTGACAACTTGAATTTTGTGACTACTAGGATTGATCTATTCTTGTACATTCGGAAATTGAAACTGTTGAAAATTCACAAAATCTACAAATTTAATAAAAGCGCAAGAGATAGTGATGTTAACTATCTAGCACCAGAAAATATGAAGCATTTGAATATAGAAGACGCAGATCTGTTAATTGAATTACAAAGGATGGAAAATAACATGACAGACATGACACTCAAGGAAAAACAAAATCTATTGATAAAATCGGGCTTTAGACCAGATATGACTTGCCATAGTGGCCTGAAACCACGCTCTCTGTTCAATCCAAATGTACCTCATGATAATATAGAGGCCTTCATCAACATCATGATTCGAGAATTGACCAAATTAAAAGACCTCCCATCCAAACCTTGTCAAGATAATTTAACTAAAACACAAAGAACCGCCCATATCAATTTATCATCTGATCAAACCATTAACATAAAACCATCGGATAAGGGTGGAAACGTGGTGATAATGGACATTGAACAATACAATCAGGAAGCCTTAAGGCAATTAATCGATGTGACCTGCTATGAGGAGATTGGATGGGTAACATACAACGACTCTATAAAAAAGTATCATGATCTACTTATGAACTGGCGAGTGGAAGGCATGTTGGACAAAGACCAGTATCCATTTTTAAAGACAGATAATCCAAGGCTGCCATGTTTTTATCTCCTACCCAAGGTGCATAAACATCCCACTAGACCACCAGGAAGACCTATTGTATCCTCCAATGGTGGCCTCCTGGAAAATACATCGATTTTTCTTGAAATATTTTTGGCACCTTTTGTAGTGAAACTGCGATCTTACTGCAAAGACATGGGGACTTCTTGCAACAAATTCATGACATCACATGGGAGAACAGCTACCACATGCTATCCTTAGACGTGTGTTCCCTATATACACATATCAATCAACAAAAAGGGGTGAAAGCATGCATGTATTTTTTTCGAGAACGTCATATCTCGCTATGGGAACATACTCAAATGTTGAAGACCATGATGTTATACTGTTTGGAAGAGAACATCTTTATATTTGAAAAAACGTTGTATCGACAATGCTCGGGACTGCGATGGGCATCTGTTTCGCCCCCAGCCTGGCAAATCTTTTTCTTGGCTGGTAGGAGGAACAGGTGATATCGGTGGAAACCAATGACAGGTTCACGAGCATATCCCTACCTGGATCAGGTATATTGACGACTGTTCCTGATATGGGATGGGCCGGTAGACCTGGGACAGGAGTTTATCACTGAATTAGGCAGGAACAGCCTTAACCTACAAATCACTCATTCCATTAGCTCCTCTTATTGTGAATTTCTGGATGTACCTATAAAAATAGAGAATGGGCAAATGGTCACTAATCTTTTTCGTAAGGAAACCACAGGGAATACCCTGCCCTATGCTGCCAATAACCATCCTACTCCCCTTAAAAATAGTATTCCCTATGGGGAGTTTCTCTGGGCCCAGAGAAATTGTAGCACAGAGCAGGGTTATGTGAAGGAAGAAAACGTGATGAGAAACAGGTTCCGCCTGCGGGCTATAATGAGAATGTGATTTCTAGGGCCATATCCAAAGTCACCATCATACCTCGCCATGAGGCACTTTTTGGTAAGAAAAAGAAAGACAATCACAGAACTTTGATTCTGAGATTGAGCACCACGTATAATAGCAAATCGAACACTTTATGACACGTCATGAAACGACACTGGAATCTACTAATCACAGATCCAGTAATAGGCACTGTGATTGGTAAAGCTCTATCTATAACATACATGAAATCAAGGTCCCTAAGGGATCAATTAGTGCACAGCTTTAATACCCCTGTTGAAAACACCACTTGGTTAGGTGGCATTGTCGGTTGTAAAAGATGCAATTCTTGCAAGGCCTGTAGACAGAGGCCAAGCAGAGACAGCTACACGGCAGAGAGTGGCAGTCTCCAAAAAAACAAGAAAATCAAAAAGATTAAGAAATGTATCACCTGTACTAGTGATTTTGTGGTGTACATTCTAGAGTGCCCTTGTGGCTTTCGCTACATAGAAAGCACTAAATTGCTCCTTAAAACCTAAATTTTACAACATATGCAAGCCATTAATATCAAGGATTGTAATTACCCTGTGGCACGACACTTTGAGATGCAACATCAAAGTGACAGCAAACTACTCACATTCTGGGGTATTGACAAGATTCTTCCTCATCCCAGGGGAGGTGATCGTGAGAAAGCGCTAAGGGTAGCTGAGTCTAGGCACATTATTGAATTGAATACTAAAGCACCGAATGGATTAAATTCAGGGGAGGAACTGGCCACCCATATTGGAGGCCGTTAAATGTCCTATTTCATGCACTGTAAATAGCCTGGAAATATATGTAAAACAAGAATCGCAGTGGCACTGTGGTTCTTTTTAGAAAGATTTCACTTTTTTTAATGTATAGGAGGAGGGCAGGGATTCAAGGCAAACCATGGGTGGGGAGGAAAGCATAATGGGATATAGGTTCCTCTAAGATCTGATATTATTGTATTTTCAGAACAGGTCCATTTATTGTGATATGCCCCGTACAGTATTTGTTGATGTCCCCTCCTCATTATGAATCACTTTCCTTCAATTTATGGAATTCTCTTTCTTCTTTCACCTTGCTGTTTTTGACCACTGACACGGTTATACCTGCACCCACATTCTGTTTGAAACAGAAATGCGTATTAGAGAATATAGTGAATATCTCAGGGATAAATGTGCGAAGAGGGTACATCACCCCAGCGAAAGAGGTTTTGCTGATCATAACCTGTGTGCATCTAGATAAGTCGATGGGGAGGTTACGATATTATGAAATGGATTTATCTGCTTCCATGTTCTTACCAGGCACACTAATGAGTTAAATGTAGGGTACATTACCCATTGACAGTGATCTTTTCTTTTAAAATGTTTTTTCTTTTAAAATGTTTTTGATTTATGTAGGTACATTACCCAGAGATTTTCACATAATCACGTTGAAACTGTACAACTTTAATGAATTTTTTCACTGCAGACAACATACGCGCATTATGGAGGTGTTATAATATGGTAATCAAGGGCGGACGCCTAAAAGCCACCACAAATAGAAGGGGAGGCGTTGATGGTGATTCCGCTATGAGCAGCAGATGCCGCAATAATCATATACCCTTTGATTCTGTAACCAGACATGTCATCGACTCTGTGCAATGCAATAGGGTTTAACATCGAAACTCGAGTAATGCAGGATGTACATTTTTAAATTATCGCACTATTTCCTTCAGTGACAATTATGTTTAGATTATTTATTTGAAATGAATTAAGAAGAGATACTAGATTTATTTCAAACTTTATTGTAATATATGAATTTGATTGTTTACAAAGTATGTGAAAACGGAGTATGTTTTCTGTTTCCATGCATTTGACCTTTATTCCTAAGGAAAGTTGGGCGCAGGTCACCAAACTTGAAAAAGGCATCGCCGAAATGCGTTGTTGTGGGCACAATAAAGTATAATTGTGCTATCCTCTAGTGTGTCATTTTGCGTTATCTTCGGAGCTCCGAGGGTGGCAAATTTGTGAAAAGAGTAACGCAGTTGTCGTCACCGCTTTTGGCACCGGCGTCGTGAGGTGGAGGATCGACAAAGTACGATGCAGATTTTGCATATTACCTACTGGCGGTCACCAGTAGGTAGTTATAGTTAGGATTTTTTTCAATGCAAAATCTCAAAATTCTATTGTGAATAACTTTGGCACCGGTTGACGAATCTGCCTGAAAATTTCCTCAAATTGGCCTTGCGGAGCTCCGGTCCTTCCCTAAAAGTTTCGGGGGGATTCGTCAAGCGGGGGCCGAGATAAAAGGGGGGTCCCAAAACGTGTTTTCCCCATGTTAATTTCCATAGGGCGGTCAACCTCACTTTCAGCCCAAACGGCTGAATGGATTTCCACCAAACTTGGCAAAATTGTAGGGACTGGTAGCCCGATATGCCTTTGCTATATCTCAAGATATGTGCTCCAGTGGTTTTTACGAAAATTAACTTTGAAAAAATATATATTGGGCTACATTGGGCTATATAAATATATGTTACAGCAGGTCTAACTTGAACACTGTAGATTTCAAGCGCTGGGGAGACTGGCTTAAATTGCGTTGCCCGCTGAAACTTACCTATGCCCCCTAAAGTCTGTGAGAGCTTTAGGGTAGATTTGGATACCTGAGGGCCCCAACCAAAGTCCTCAGTTTGAGATGTCATCAGTGATGTCATGAGTGATGTCACTGACCATGTCATGAGTGATGTAATATGTGACGTCATCAGCAGTGCATTTCACGCGCAAGTTATAGTGAGCCCAACTAACTATAACGTGGGAATTTAAATGGTTTTATGCGAGTAAAATTTCCACCTAACTATAACTGGTGTGAAACCTATGGTTTTTTCAGTGAATATATATATATATATATATATATATATATATATATATATATATATATATATATATATATATATATATATATATATATATATATATATATATATATATATATATATATATTCACTGAAAAACCATATGTTTAACACTCATTATAGTTAGGAATTAGCATTTAAAAAACCTTTGAAATTCACTGAAAAAACCATAGGTTTAACACCAGTTATAGTTAGCTGGACATTTTACTCATACAAAACCATTGAAATTCCCACGTTATAGTTAGTTGGACTCACTATAACTTGCGCGCCCGCAATCCACTGCTGATGATGTCACATATTACATCATTCATGGCATGGTCAGTGACATCACTGATGACATCGCTGATGACATCTCAAATGACATCACTGATGACATCACTGGTGACATCATCCAGTGAATGTGTGTTTATGTAAAGTTAAAATATGTTTTACATATTGAAGAATGAGTGTATGTATGAATGTGTGGATGAAGGATTTAGTAGGTGCTTGACTGACTGTATGAGTGAATGATTAAATGTGTCTTACTGAATGCATAGGTTAGTGACTAAACTGTCTGAATGTGTGCATAATTATGTCTGTTGTTGTGTAAGATGCTGCATGTGTTGATCAGTAGTTATGTGAGTGGCTATATGGGTTATTGGTTATATATATATATATATATATATATATATATATATATATATATATATATATATATATATATATATATATATATATATATATATATATATATATATATATATATATATATATATTTAAATCCAAAGATGCCCCAAAGCAATGAGAGGGCACACAACTTCAGGGGACAACCTTCTGGTTTATTTCCACGAAAGAACAGGCATCAGCTTTCAAAAATTAAATGTCCCAACGCGTTTCGAGGCTCCTGCCTCTTAATCATGGGTGATTAGCGAAATACAGCAGAATGACTCTGAAACTTTTTTCTCGCAGCATGCCTCGTTAATTAACTTACATGGCAGCCCTGCCGTGGAAAGCTGCACCATCCCTTCATCTGTGGGAGGCTGGAGTCGGAACTGTGCCAGATTCATCAGCACTTCAATGGAGTTGTGGGGCATCTTTGGATTTAATTAACTTCCACATTCCAAATGGAATCTTCACTCATGATGCTTTTTGAAAATTCAGCTGTGTCATCTGTGCAGCTACCGAGCTTACCATCTTGAAACTACTTGAGGAAGGCGGAAGCTGAAACGTTGTAGTGGAAATATATTTTTGTTCTTTGGTGAATCTATCTGTTTGAGTCACTTCTTTCTTGTATATTTTTTATTTCTTTGTGACTCATTGTATCCTTTTGGATCCGGATTTTTGCCCTGGGTGGCTGTTGTTTTCTTGTGATCCTTCATCTTCAAGTATATATAAATTACGGCAAACCTTGAATTTGAATAATTCACGACCTCCGGTCGGCAAGAACATCCTGTAGAGATGGTTCTGGCTTCTGTTATATAACGCAGCTCCAAACCTCATCAAAAAACAGATTCTTGCTGAACCTCTGGCGGGTGCCAAATAACAGTGAGGATGGGACTCACTTTAAAATGCCAACTCCAGGGCATGCATGAATTAGCACACAAAGGCACTCAAAGGGATTTTTTCAAACACCTTTATTAGCAGACGCGTTTCAGCATTCAGCTTTCTTCAGTGCTTCCTGGTGTCAAAATCTTATGCACGTCGTTCTTTTTTTAAATAGGAAAATGTCTCTCCTGATTGGCGCTCTTAAGATGTGGCAATTAAAACAGGACTTGCCATATACGCTTCATATGACCGCCATACTTGAAAGGTATTGTTTAGCTTTTTAAAGATGTTCTCCATTACCATCTCAGCTCAAGAGATACTGTCTCTGAAATGTTCAATTGAGAGTCTTAATAATGCTTACGTATAGCGTGCCCTTTGGTGGTTCAGTCCAGTACGATGTCTGTAGCCACATGAACGCTGTGCATCATATTCCCTTTGCCAAGTCTCTATTGCAATCAGGATAGAACCGCAGGCAGCAGAAAATTACGGCAAACCTTGAATTTGAATAATTCACGACCTCCGGTCGGCAGGAACAACCTGTAGAGATGGTTCTGCCTTCTGTTATATAACGCAGCCCCAAACCTCATAAAAAAACAGATTCTTGCCGAACCTCAGGCGGGTGCCAAATAACAGTGAGGTTGGGACTCAATTTAAAATGCCTGCTCCAGCGCATGCATGAATTAGCACACGAAGGCATTCACGGGGATTATTTCAAACACCTTTATTAGCAGACGCGTTTCAGCATTTAACTTTCTTCAGTGCTTCCCGGTATCAACATCTTATGCACAGCGTTCCATTTTTAAATAGGAAAATGTCTCTCCTAATTGGCACTCGTAAGATGTGGCAATTAAAACAGGACTTGCGATATAATTGCTGCATCTTAAGAGCGCCAATATATATATATTGTATTGTATTGTATTGTAATTGCATTTATATAGCGCTAACTACCCCTGACGAAGCATCAAAGCACTTTTTCAGTGAGTAGCATGCTACTCCGGGACCCATAGAGGATTAGTGTTGCAATAGTATAGTGAAACATGAAAGTACATTTTAAGTGGTGGATAGGTTAGTCAGTTTTTGGATTTGGAATGATAGCAGAAGGCTAGAAGAGAACAAAGGTTTGTATTTATATAGCGCTTGTTGACGCACGCTATTCATGAAGCCTACAAAGGATTAGTGGTGAGTTAATATGGTGAAATATGAAGTAATTTCAGTGGTGGATATTAGTCAGTTACTTGGAGTGAGAAGGATAGCGGAGGGATAAAAGGGGAAGAAAGATTTGCATTCATATAGCACTTGTTACCCCTGATGGGTGTTGAATCGCTTTTCTGGTGAGTAGCACGCCACTCCGAAACCCATAAAGGATTACTGTTGAAAATTAGTATAGTAAAAAATATATTAAGTAATTTGAGTAGTGGATATGTTATTCAGCTATTTGGGTAGTATATTAGTATAGTTTAATATAGAATTTGAGAAGTGAACATGTTAGTCTGTTAATTTCGATTGAAAAGGTTAGTGGATGGATAAAAGAGTGAAAGTTTTTTTTTTAGGTCTTATCAATAGGAGGAGGCTTTTGGATGAGTAAAAATTAGTTTTGGAGGGGAGGACTCAGAGGAAAGAGTTTAGAAAGGCTTGTTTTCGAGGATTGGCATAGTAAACAAGGTGTCAGATGATGCAAGGAGGGGTAGAGTAGGAGATAAAAGGTGGTCTGTTAGGTGTAAATACAGCAGGGAGAGTGTGTCTGAATGGGATGTAGTTATGTATGGTGTTGATTGGCGTTGTGTTAGTGATGAGTGCATTGGTTAGTGGTATAGGATAGAGTTGTGTACTGTTTGTAGGTGACGGTGGATATGTGTGGTAGTTGGGATAGTAGGGTGTGTAGATGTGGTTTGGTTGGGTTTGTAGTGCAGGCTGGTACATTCGTTTGTGCATAGTGTTGTGCGTGGTGTATATTTGGTGTGAGTGCGCTGCTCTGTTTGTGGATGTGGATGGTGTGGGCTGGGTATTGCTAAATGAGAAAAAGGGCAGCATTTCTGGCCCTAGTCCCGACCAGTCTGGAACAGGCTCAAACAGGACACTGCCCTTGTCCTTTCTGCCCTTCGCCTCAACGCCTGGACTGAGATGCCCTAAGCCTTGCCTTTGTTATAGCCCCAGTAATCAGGTGACCCCTTCAGCCAATGGGAACCCTAGTCCTAACACTATCCAATCACAACACTAGCCCTAAAATCTAGAGCCAATAGGAGACCAGGACCTTACAGCCAATCTTAGCCCTAGTCCAAGCACCCAATCAGTTCAAAAACCCAGATCTCTACGTCCAATAAAGGCCTTAGCCCTACCAGTAGTCCCAAAATAAGTCCATGCAACTAATGGCACAGGTAGCACTATTCCCTACTTCCATTAGAAAGCCTAACCCTACTCTAAGTCCTACACCTAGTTCCGCAACCAATCACACTGTTAAAACCTAGACTGCAGTGTCAATATTATCAGCACCATCTTGCCCTCTTTTCAAGCCATTTCGTGCGCGTAAGCGGCAGCCATTTTAGACACCATGACCTCTCTGCCCATCGCCGACAGCCAGCGCGTCTCTCTCTTTCTCTCCTGACCTCGCAAGCATCCCCCGCGCGCTGACAGCCCCCGCTTCCACATGCCCTGGGCCATAAAACCCCTCTTCAGCACAACTCTGCCTCGGAACCCAATCCTGTTCCCCGCTCAACACCTCCCCTCATTCCTTTCATGATCCCGGGTCCTTTGATAAAACCCCCTTTCCTCTGTGCCCGTTTGTCTTACTCGTTCCCAGGCCACCACCTGGCCCTGCGGATGCTGTTTATTGCCCCCCCCGTACATTAGGAAGCTTCTCCCATCAAATGATCCACGAGTTGATCACAGCCCCCACCCCATGAGATCCGATCAACCACATACATTCTGTGAATCGGCGGAATGTCCAGCTGCGCCACAATCATCACCTGTTGTGACCGGGGTGGGGACTTCAACTGTAAATGTGTGTGGGAACGGGCCTGAAGCGGGGATTCCGAGGATGTCCTTTCATACTTCAAAGCATTTGCAAGAATGTGCCACATGCAATAACCTGTAATAAAGATCATAAACCTGTGTATAAGAGGCCAGGCCTCAGAGATGCGGTTAGAGCACCTCGAGAAGATACCCTGTTGTCTGATTTGATGTGTTCTGCTCCGTCGGAATAAAACTTCTGTATCCTGCCTTCCAGTCTCCAGCGCCTGCCTCTTTGTTTGGTACCTTGAGTAGGTAATAGAGGCGGTTAACGCCGGGCAACTCTGAAAGAGGTCATCGGCCCTACCTTTTTCCACAATAAACTGTCCATGCGGTCCGGGTAAGGTCGTGTAAATGCGACAAATTGCGAAATGATTGTTTGATTTGGATAATACTAGTATTACTCTTTTGTTGGTTCGTTTGGAGATTCACTGTCTGCAAACGGAGAAACAACAGGCTCTCTCTTTGCAAGCAGTGAAGGATAGGTAACGCAGACTTTTGTCCCCGTTGTAATCTGTCGTGCCTATCTTCCTCCCCCACTGATTGATTGTTTGGCCCGAACTGTTGTTCGCGGATTGTTTTCTGGAGATTCTCTGTCTGCAAACAGGGAAGAACAGGTTCTCTCTTTGCAGGTAGTGAAAGGGTAGGTAACGCAGACTTTTGTCCCCGTTGTAACCTGTCGTGCCTACTTATTCTCCCCATTGATTGTTTGATTGACCGAACATTGACTGTTCGATATTGGTTCTTTTGAGGTATTCACCGCCTGCAAACAACGAAGAATAGAAATATTCTGTCTAGTCTTTGCACGCAGTGATAAGATAGGTAGTGCAGACTTTTGTCCCCGTTGTAATCCGTCATGCCTATCTTCTCCCCACTGATTGGTAGCCTGTTTAGCCCGGACCGCTTATTAGAGATGAACCATCCGGCTCCACTGGAAGGCACCCCTAATAAGGACATGTTTATGAAGCATGGATTGATCGCTATAGCTTATAGCAAGCTGTGGCATAAATATACGAAGAAGGATCGGGAAAGTCAGTGGCCACTGATAGGATCCTTCGACGAGCATAAAATAAGCATGCTAGAAACAGCCCTTGGGAAACACAAGACAACGCCCACTATGCTTGATAGTCTCGGCATGTGGCGCAAAGAAACCGAACAACGTAAAAAGAAAAATGAGAGTAGGTTGGGAAAAGAGCTGCGAAAGGCAGCCCATCTAGCTGCTAAGAAATTAGAAGAAGAGATTAAGGAAAGAGAAGAAGCCAAACAGAAACTATAGGTAGAAACATCAAGCCAGTGTCCGGTAGAACGCCCTCTACGCTCTATCCTGAACTGCCCCTGAAACAGCGAGCCAACGATGATCTTTTGTTAGGTCCTCCAATCATCTACATGCCCCCTCCATATGCCCCTTCCCAAACCTTAGCACAACACCCGCTATCCCCAAGCAAGGACAAGAATGGTACCAGAGCTTCGGTCCCTATGGCCTCCGCGCCGGCCGAACCCCTTGTACTAGATACAGCACAAGCGTCAGTGTTAGATGACCCAGAGACCCGAAATTATTTACAACAAGGGGTGGTGAGGGACAGAGTCTCTGAATTAAACAGAATACTCTCACCCAGTCAAGAGATCAGGGCTAGATCCAACACCGTTTTTTAGCTCACTGCACCATCCCAGTTTCAGAACCTGGCTGTATGCAAATTAGTCTGTTCCTGTCCCAGTGCATGATGGGAACAGGGCAAACCAAACTACAAAAGCCAATTCTTACACTGGGAAGGAAACAAGCTACCGGGGACCGGTTTCTGGCATTTCAGCCTCTTCGGCCCGGCTTGCTTGAATCCTGATGGTGCAATGAGCAAGGGACTCACATCTGAGCATACCCTTCCACGCTTAGGGTGGACAAAAATATTTACAACAAGGGGTGGTGAGGGACAGAGTCTCTGAATTAAACAGAATACTCTCACCCAGTCAAGAGATCAGGGCTAGATCCAACACCGTTTTTTAGCTCACTGCACCATCCCAGTTTCAGAACCTGGCTGTATGCAAATTAGTCTGTTCCTGTCCCAGTGCATGATGGGAACAGGGCAAACCAAACTACAAAAGCCAATTCTTACACTGGGAAGGAAACAATGATGTGATGTGAGTCCCTTGCTCATTGCACCATCAGGATTCAAGCAAGCCGGGCCGAAGAGGCTGAAATGCCAGAAACCGGTCCCCGGTAGCTTGTTTCCTTCCCAGTGTAAGAATTGGCTTTTGTAGTTTGGTTTGCCCTGTTCCCATCATGCACTGGGACAGGAACAGACTAATTTGCATACAGCCAGGTTCTGAAACTGGGATGGTGCAGTGAGCTAAAAAACGGTGTTGGATCTAGCCCTGATCTCTTGACTGGGTGAGAGTATTCTGTTTAATTCAGAGACTCTGTCCCTCACCACCCCTTGTTGTAAATATTTTTGTCCACCCTAAGCGTGGAAGGGTATACTCAGATGTGAGTCCCTTGCTCATTGCACCATCAGGATTCAAGCAAGCCGGGCCGAAGAGGCTGAAATGCCAGAAACCGGTCCCCGGTAGCTTGTTTCCTTCCCAGTGTAAGAATTGGCTTTTGTAGTTTGGTTTGCCCTGTTCCCATCATGCACTGGGACAGGAACAGACTAATTTGCATACAGCCAGGTTCTGAAACTGGGATGGTGCAGTGAGCTAAAAAACGGTGTTGGATCTAGCCCTGATCTCTTGACTGGGTGAGAGTATTCTGTTTAATTCAGAGACTCTGTCCCTCACCACCCCTTGTTGTAAATATTTTTGTCCACCCTAAGCGTGGAAGGGTATACTCAGATGTGAGTCCCTTGCTCATTGCACCATCAGGATTCAAGCAAGCCGGGCCGAAGAGGCTGAAATGCCAGAAACCGGTCCCCGGTAGCTTGTTTCCTTCCCAGTGTAAGAATTGGCTTTTGTAGTTTGGTTTGCCCTGTTCCCATCATGCACTGGGACAGGAACAGACTAATTTGCATACAGCCAGGTTCTGAAACTGGGATGGTGCAGTGAGCTAAAAAACGGTGTTGGATCTAGCCCTGATCTCTTGACTGGGTGAGAGTATTCTGTTTAATTCAGAGACTCTGTCCCTCACCACCCCTTGTTGTAAATATTTTTGTCCACCCTAAGCGTGGAAGGGTATACTCAGATGTGAGTCCCTTGCTCATTGCACCATCAGGATTCAAGCAAGCCGGGCCGAAGAGGCTGAAATGCCAGAAACCGGTCCCCGGTAGCTTGTTTCCTTCCCAGTGTAAGAATTGGCTTTTGTAGTTTGGTTTGCCCTGTTCCCATCATGCACTGGGACAGGAACAGACTAATTTGCATACAGCCAGGTTCTGAAACTGGGATGGTGCAGTGAGCTAAAAAACGGTGTTGGATCTAGCCCTGATCTCTTGACTGGGTGAGAGTATTCTGTTTAATTCAGAGACTCTGTCCCTCACCACCCCTTGTTGTAAATATTTTTGTCCACCCTAAGCGTGGAAGGGTATACTCAGATGTGAGTCCCTTGCTCATTGCACCATCAGGATTCAAGCAAGCCGGGCCGAAGAGGCTGAAATGCCAGAAACCGGTCCCCGGTAGCTTGTTTCCTTCCCAGTGTAAGAATTGGCTTTTGTAGTTTGGTTTGCCCTGTTCCCATCATGCACTGGGACAGGAACAGACTAATTTGCATACAGCCAGGTTCTGAAACTGGGATGGTGCAGTGAGCTAAAAAACGGTGTTGGATCTAGCCCTGATCTCTTGACTGGGTGAGAGTATTCTGTTTAATTCAGAGACTCTGTCCCTCACCACCCCTTGTTGTAAATATTTTTGTCCACCCTAAGCGTGGAAGGGTATACTCAGATGTGAGTCCCTTGCTCATTGCACCATCAGGATTCAAGCAAGCCGGGCCGAAGAGGCTGAAATGCCAGAAACCGGTCCCCGGTAGCTTGTTTCCTTCCCAGTGTAAGAATTGGCTTTTGTAGTTTGGTTTGCCCTGTTCCCATCATGCACTGGGACAGGAACAGACTAATTTGCATACAGCCAGGTTCTGAAACTGGGATGGTGCAGTGAGCTAAAAAACGGTGTTGGATCTAGCCCTGATCTCTTGACTGGGTGAGAGTATTCTGTTTAATTCAGAGACTCTGTCCCTCACCACCCCTTGTTGTAAATACCAGAGACCCGAAAGGCTGATTCCGCAAGAACAAACAGATTAAGCAAGGATGAGCGAGCAGGGATTGACAAGATAGGGAGGACACTGGTAGAAAGAAAGGAAAGTGAAGAGCACATCACGGATATGTTCAACTCATATGCAGGGAGCCACAGACGACATTTTGCCGTACGACTGTGTTATCATGTCTTGAATGCGTATGAGGACCGATATCGAGACAAAGGTCCCGAGAGCCTAACGACTCTGTATAGGAAGGTCGATATCGGGGATGAGGGCGAGTGTGATGTGACGGACCTCCTTACGCGCACGCTTGAGGTTTTCCGCCACCTCACTGAACAGGAATCAGAAGCTAAACCCACGACACCCGTAGCAACCGAAACACGAACTGAGCGAGCTAGCACCATGATGCCAATAAGAGAGGCTGCCCCCTACTGGGTTCCTCCATGAGGTCTAGGAACACACGATGACGTCAACCACTAAGATGCAAGAGGGAGGGTAGTGTACAACTGGGTCTACCAGCCATGGGATCGGCAAGATATTCTGACGTTCCGGAAATCTCTGCCCGATTTACGTAAAAACTAAGCATGAGCGGGAAATCCGTTACGCTCGCGGATTTTGCGGATTTTTGGGAAATCCGCAATCCGCGAATTTTGCGGATTTCCCGCAAAATCCGCAAAAAATTTTGAGTAGTGGATATGTTATTCAGCTATTTGGGTAGTATATTAGTATAGTTTAATATAGAATTTGAGAAGTGAACATGTTAGTCTGTTAATTTCGATTGAAAAGGTTAGTGGATGGATAAAAGAGTGAAAGTTTTTTTTTTAGGTCTTATCAATAGGAGGAGGCTTTTGGATGAGTAAAAATTAGTTTTGGAGGGGAGGACTCAGAGGAAAGAGTTTAGAAAGGCTTGTTTTCGAGGATTGGCATAGTAAACGAGGTGTCAGATGATGCAAGGAGGGGTAGAGTAGGAGATAAAAGGTGGTCTGTTAGGTGTAAATACAGCAGGGAGAGTGTGTCTGAATGGGATGTAGTTATGTATGGTGTTGATTGGCGTTGTGTTAGTGATGAGTGCATTGGTTAGTGGTATAGGATAGAGTTGTGTACTGTTTGTAGGTGACGGTGGATATGTGTGGTAGTTGGGATAGTAGGGTGTGTAGATGTGGTTTGGTTGGGTTTGTAGTGCAGGCTGGTACATTCGTTTGTGCATAGTGTTGTGCGTGGTGTATATTTGGTGTGAGTGCGCTGCTCTGTTTGTGGATGTGGATGGTGTGGGCTGGGTATTGCTAAATGAGAAAAAGGGCAGCATTTCTGGCCCTAGTCCCGACCAGTCTGGAACAGGCTCAAACAGGACACTGCCCTTGTCCTTTCTGCCCTTCGCCTCAACGCCTGGACTGAGATGCCCTAAGCCTTGCCTTTGTTATAGCCCCAGTAATCAGGTGACCCCTTCAGCCAATGGGAACCCTAGTCCTAACACTATCCAATCACAACACTAGCCCTAAAATCTAGAGCCAATAGGAGACCAGGACCTTACAGCCAATCTTAGCCCTAGTCCAAGCACCCAATCAGTTCAAAAACCCAGATCTCTACGTCCAATAAAGGCCTTAGCCCTACCAGTAGTCCCAAAACAAGTCCATGCAACTAATGGCACAGGTAGCACTATTCCCTACTTCCATTAGAAAGCCTAACCCTACTCTAAGTCCTACACCTAGTTCCGCAACCAATCACACTGTTAAAACCTAGACTGCAGTGTCAATATTATCAGCACCATCTTGCCCTCTTTTCAAGCCATTTCGTGCGCGTAAGCGGCAGCCATTTTAGACACCATGACCTCTCTGCCCATCGCCGACAGCCAGCGCGTCTCTCTCTTTCTCTCCTGACCTCGCAAGCATCCCCCGCGCGCTGACAGCCCCCGCTTCCACATGCCCTGGGCCATAAAACCCCTCTTCAGCACAACTCTGCCTCGGAACCCCATCCTGTTCCCCGCTCAACACCTCCCCTCATTCCTTTCATGATCCCGGGTCCTTTGATAAAACCCCCTTTCCTCTGTGCCCGTTTGTCTTACTCGTTCCCAGGCCACCACCTGGCCCTGCGGATGCTGTTTATTGCCCCCCCCCGTACATTAGGAAGCTTCTCCCATCAAATGATCCACGAGTTGATCACAGCCCCCACCCCATGAGATCCGATCAACCACATACATTCTGTGAATCGGCGGAATGTCCAGCTGCGCCACAATCATCACCTGTTGTGACCGGGGTGGGGACTTCAACTGTAAATGTGTGTGGGAACAGGCCTGAAGCGGGGATTCCGAGGATGTCCTTTCATACTTCAAAGCATTTGCAAGAATGTGCCACATGCAATAACCTGTAATAAAGATCATAAACCTGTGTATAAGAGGCCAGGCCTCAGAGATGCGGTTAGAGCACCTCGAGAAGATACCCTGTTGTCTGATTTGATGTGTTCTGCTCCGTCGGAATAAAACTTCTGTTTCCTGCCTTCCAGTCTCCAGCGCCTGCCTCTTTGTTTGGTACCTTGAGTAGGTAATAGAGGCGGTTAACGCCGGGCAACTCTGAAAGAGGTCATCGGCCCTACCTTTTTCCACAATAAACTGTCCATGCGGTCCGGGTAAGGTCGTGTAAATGCGACAAATTGCGAAATGATTGTTTGATTTGGATAATACTAGTATTACTCTTTTGTTGGTTCGTTTGGAGATTCACTGTCTGCAAACGGAGAAACAACAGGCTCTCTCTTTGCAAGCAGTGAAGGATAGGTAACGCAGACTTTTGTCCCCGTTGTAATCCGTCGTGCCTATCTTCCTCCCCCACTGATTGATTGTTTGGCCCGAACTGTTGTTCGCGGATTGTTTTCTGGAGATTCTCTGTCTGCAAACAGGGAAGAACAGGTTCTCTCTTTGCAGGTAGAGAAAGGGTAGGTAACGCAGACTTTTGTCCCCGTTGTAACCTGTCGTGCCTACTTATTCTCCCCATTGATTGTTTGATTGACCGAACATTGACTGTTCGATATTAGTTCTTTTGAGGTATTCACCGCCTGCAAACAACGAAGAATAGAAATATTCTGTCTAGTCTTTGCACGCAGTGATAAGATAGGTAGTGCAGACTTTTGTCCCCGTTGTAATCCGTCATGCCTATCTTCTCCCCACTGATTGGTAGCCTGTTTAGCCCGGACCGCTTATTAGAGATGAACCATCCGGCTCCACTGGAAGGCACCCCTAATAAGGACATGTTTATGAAGCATGGATTGATCGCTATAGCTTATAGCAAGCTGTGGCATAAATATACGAAGAAGGATCGGGAAAGTCAGTGGCCACTGATAGGATCCTTCGACGAGCATAAAATAAGCATGCTAGAAACAGCCCTTGGGAAACACAAGACAACGCCCACTATGCTTGATAGTCTCGGCATGTGGCGCAAAGAAACCGAACAACGTAAAAAGAAAAATGAGAGTAGGTTGGGAAAAGAGCTGCGAAAGGCAGCCCACCTAGCTGCTAAGAAATTAGAAGAAGAGATTAAGGAAAGAGAAGAAGCCAAACAGAAACTATAGGTAGAAACATCAAGCCAGTGTCCGGTAGAACGCCCTCTACCCTCTATCCTGAACTGCCCCTGAAACAGCGAGCCAACGATGATCTTTTGTTAGGTCCTCCAATCATCTACATGCCCCCTCCATATGCCCCTTCCCAAACCTTAGCACAACACCCGCTATCCCCAAGCAAGGACGAGAATGGTACCAGAGCTTCGGTCCCTATGGCCTCCGCGCCGGCCGAACCCCTTGTACTAGATACAGCACAAGCGTCAGTGTTAGATGACCCAGAGACCCGAAAGGCTGATTCCGCAAGAACAAACAGATTAAGCAAGGATGAGCGAGCAGGGATTGACAAGATAGGGAGGACACTGGTAGAAAGAAAGGAAAGTGAAGAGCACATCACGGATATGTTCAACTCATATGCAGGGAGCCACAGCCGACATTTTGCCGTACGACTGTGTTATCATGTCTTGAATGCGTATGAGGACCGATATCGAGACAAAGGTCCCGAGAGCCTAACGACTCTGTATAGGAAGGTCGATATCGGGGATGAGGGCGAGTGTGACGTGACGGACCTCCTTACGCGCACGCTTGAGGTTTTCCGCCACCTCACTGAACAGGAATCAGAAGCTAAACCCACGACACCCGTAGCAACCGAAACACGAACTGAGCGAGCTAGCACCATGATGCCAATAAGAGAGGCTGCCCCCTACTGGGTTCCTCCATGAGGTCTAGGAACACACGATGACGTCAACCACCAAGATGCAAGAGGGAGGGTAGTGTACAACTGGGTCTACCAGCCATGGGATCGGCAAGATATTCTGACGTTCCGGAAATCTCTGCCCGATTTACGTAAAAACTAAGCATGAGCGGGAAATCCGTTACGCTCGCGGATTTTGCGGATTTTTGGGAAATCCGCAATCCGCGAATTTTCCGGATTTCCCGCAAAATCCGCAAAAAAAATCCGCGAGCGTAACGGGTTCAAAAGTTGAACCCCCACTCATGCAACTATTTTACAATGGCGCCAGCAAGCTGCCAGCGCCGTTGTAAAATAGTTACAAAGTTAGCTTGCACAGGAACCACTAGATAAAACGAAGCAGGTGCTGCTTTATTTTATCTAAGTGCTTCCTGTGCAAGCTAACTTTGTAACTATTTTATAACGGCGCTGGCATTGTAAAATAGTTACAGGCACAGCCTTACACAGGTCACTCAAGGGACCCCTGCGCCCTTCAGGGTGATTGCATAGTAACACACACATGGTCACTCGAACTAGTTGCTCAAATTCAGTGACTCATTCATTAGCCCAAAAACAATCATGAGCGTCTTCGAGGCTGGACAGGTGTGCCTCTTCCCAAATCTACTGTGGAAAATCAGCTGTGATGCTGGGTAGAGGGCGGCCTTTGCATGGTCGCTCGAACTAGTTGATGCTCAAAATCAGTGACTCATTCATTAGCCCAAAAACAATCATGAGCGTCTTCGAGGCGGGACAGGTGTGCCTCTTCCCAAATCTACTGTGGAAAATCAGCTGTGATGCTGGGTAGAGGCCTTTGCATCCTTGACTTTCATGAGCGCAATCTCCGTGCTGTTCCTGTGGCCAGGAGCTTCTTTCTCTTCATATAATTGTGTTCGCACGGGTTGCTGCAAGTTCGCACGCGTTTTTTACAATTTCGCAATTTGCGAAATTGTACAAAACCCTCGCGAACTTGCAGAAACCCGTGCGAACATAAAAAAAAATCCGCAAATTCGCGAGAATTCGCGGATTTTGCGGATTGCGAGTTCGCAAACCCGCAAAATTCGCGAACGCGAGATTCGCAAAATTCGCTCATGTGTAGTAAAAACCCCACTGCCTTCTATACTGAATTAGGTACAGCCCTAGGTTCAACGATCATGACCCTGGCTGACATCGACTTGTTTTTCGGGTTATGTCTACCAGCTGATGTGTGGAAGCAAATCCGGAAAGTCGACCACCTTGAGCTATTCGGACATACCTGGTCACAACTCGATGTTATAGATAGACAACGAGAACCTGGACAGAAGCCTTTGAAATCCATTTTAGACCTCCCAGACAAAATTGTACAGAAATTGAAAACCCTGATCCCAGAAAAGAAAGTGGACTGGTCGATAGTAACGGCTTGTCGTCAGAAACCCCAGGAAGATGTATCGGACTACTTCTCCCGGTTTGAAACGGTGTTCTCCGATTACAGCGGCCAGGACATGACCACTGCAACCGGACACCATCTGTTTGTCCAGAATTATGTTAAGGGTTTGTCGCCGGAGGTCTCTCAGAAACTGCAGGCCAGTGAGAGTAGTTGGGCGGCCTCCAAACCTGCGGCTATCCTTCAGATGGCCCAATATTACGAACACCAGAAAAATGAAAACGATAGAGCAACAGAGAAAAAGAAGAAAGACTTAAAAGAGAGGGTGATGATTGCACAGTTGCAAGGGGTGACTATAGGACGAGAGCAATACAAAGGAAACTACCAGACAAATGTCCCTAGGAACGCACCTCCTAAAGACCGCACCTCAACACCCCACATTGGACGTACAGACATTAGCGAGGACCAGTGTGCCTTCTGCAAAGGATTCGGCCATTGGAAATCCCAGTGCCCGGTCCTGTTGGAGATGATCAGAAATAGGGACCCCAAGGACGTAGCGGGTGGACCGAGAAATAGAGGACAGCAACGAGGGCCCGCAAATGACACGACTAACAATAAATCAAACAGACCAAATACATTTGACCGACCCAGACAGAATCAGTACCAGCAGTCTGACTGCGACGATGCCCACAACTTTGCATAGGACTGCCAAGGGCAAGGGAGGGATCCAGTCGAGCTCTATGTTGACCAGCAAGGTCCTTATGTCACTGCTAAGGTCCTGGGTACAAAGTCTCCATTTCTGGTAGACACTGGCGCGACACGTAGTGCGTTATCTAAACGACTGATTCCAAGGGCACCCTTGTCTGGCTCACTTGTGACATCGATAGGTTTCGATGGAACGCCCTCCACTAACCCTTTTTCCACTCTGATCCCCTTCGACTTAGAGAACAATACCACTGACACAACGTTTTTGCTTTCCGCCAATACTCCTGACGCCATTATGGGACTTGACTTACTGAAGCATTTCCGAGCGACTATTAGATGTTCCCAAGACGGAGTTCGAGTTTTCCTGTACGACAACCCCATTCTGCTTAGACATTGCCCTTCCCGACGCATGTTTTCTATCACTGACGCTGACACGTCCTTGCTTGACAGATTCGGACGTAGGACGCATGATGATTGACCCAGTGCACATCACTGTTCGACCGGACGCAATACTCCCAAAACTTCCACAATATCGGATATCGCCCGAGGGCGAGAAGGCATTGGTAAAGATTATTCAGTCGCTGATAGACGCAGGAGTGGTAGAGGAAGTGGTTAGCAACGTTTGCAACAGCCCTATCTTGCCCATCATCAAGAAACAAGGAGAGGGAGATGAGAAAGCATACCGCTTCATCATTGACCTTCGAGAGATCAACAAAGTGGTTGTACCCCAGTACCCCATGGTTTCAGACATCACCACTATCCTGACTTTGATTCCTTCTACTGCCACCACCTTCACTGTCATTGACCTCAAAAACGCATTTTTCTCTATCCCCATCCACCCAGAAAGCCGATATCTCTTCGGCTTCACCCTAAAAGCCCGCTCATATAGATTCTGTCGAGCACCCCAAGGCTACACAGAAAGCCCCAGCATCTACAGTCAGCCCCTCAAGAGACAACTGGATGAGGTCCAGTTACCCGATGGGGTGGTGTTGATACAATACGTCGATGACATCCTTTTGGCGGCCGACACCACTCCACTAGCAGTCACAGCCACCATTCAACTCCTGCACTTCCTTGCGGAAAATGGCCACAAGGTCTCCAAGAAGAAGTTGCAATTCTGCCAACCCCAGGTCACTTACTTAGGCCACCTTTTGTCCAAAGACGGAAGGAAACTTACTCCCGACCGGATCCAAACCATTCTTGAAACTCCTGTCCCTAAGACTCAGAAACAGGTCCGCTCCCTACTAGGCCTCACCTCCTTCTGTCGGCAGTGGTTGCCAAACTTCAGCCTCATTGTGAAACCGCTGCTTTCTCTGCTAGCTAAAGATGTCCCCTTCCCCCTCCCTTGGACCCCTGAATGCCAATCCTCCTTCATAGAGCTGCGAGATGCCCTTTGTTCAGCCCCTGTCCTAGGTACCCCCGATTACACGAAGCCCTTCTCCCTCTACACTCACGAAAGGGAGGGGTGTGCTTTATCTGTCTTGACCCAACCCATTGGCCCAAAGCAACGACCATGCGCTTACTTCTCTGCCACTCTTGACCCCGTAGCCAGAGCCTTGCCCGCCTGCCTTCGAGCTGTAGCTGCCGCTGCTATCTCTATCCGACAGAGTGAGGGGATCGTGCTCTCTAATTCCCTCACGGTATTAGTACCCCATGCAGTTGACACCCTCCTGAACCAAACCAAGACGCAACACCTGACGAGTGCACGACTGACTGGATACGAACTGACTCTGCTCGCACCCCACATCACCCTGAAAAGATGCACCACACTGAACCCGGCAACTTTGTTACCCCTACCGGAGAATGATCCCAATGTGCCCCCTGTACACGACTGTGTGACCCTCATGGACGAACAGACTAGAAGTAGGGTTGACCTCAGAGACACGGCTTTTCCTGACCCTGACGGAGAGCTGTGGGTGGACGGCTCTTGCATCAAACTCCCCGATGGCACCACTTCAGCTGCCTATGCAGTCACCACGGCCCGAACTGTAGAAGAGACAGCCCGCATCACACAACGATCTGCACAGGCAGCGGAACTGATTGCCCTGACACGAGCATGCATCCTAGCAGCAGGAACCTCAGCGAACATTTACACCGACAGCCAGTATGCCTTCGGGGTGGTTCACCATTTTGGGCTCCTTTGGAAGGAGAGGGGATTCTTGACCTCGCACGGCACCCCCATCTTACATGGAGATTTAGTCTCCGCCTTGATTGAAGCTGTCCTTCTCCCCAAAAGACTTGCGTTTATCAAATGCCAGGCACACAAGAAAGTGACAGACATTATTGGACAGGGAAATGCACTAGCCGATGTCACTGCTCGAACCACAGCTGAAAATAGGACGACGACACGCATGTACGTGACCAGGTCACAAGCAGAGAAATGGACCAACGCTAGGGACACTATTAGAGACATTCAAATGGCTAGCACACAACACGAATTGACTGAATGGGCACGGGTGGGACTGAAAGACGATGAAGGCTGCTGGCGGACAAAGGACACGAACAAATGGTTGCTACCTGACTCATACCTGATTCCCATACTGACTATGGCACACTCCCCTGCTTACATAGGATCAGCCCCCATGATTGAACTTGTCTCCAGAGTTTGGCACAACGACAAAATCACAGACTCCGCCAAACGTCTGGTCCAACAATGCTTGATATGCCTGCAACATAACCCCGGGAAAGGAACTGTGGTACCCCGGGGAGGGTTTGGGGTTCCCAATCACCCATTTGAAGTCCTGCAGATGGACTACATCCAACTAGACAGATGCCAAGGTCTGAAATACGTACTTGTTGTGGTGTGCGCATTCAGCAAATGGGTGGAAGCATACCCAACCCGTGATAACACTGCTATGGCCACTGCAAAAGTACTGTTAAAAGAATTTTTCCCTCGCTACGGCCTTTGTCGAATTTTGTGGAGCGACAATGGCCCCCACTTCGTAGCCGAAGTTATCCAGCTCATCTTAAAGGGGCTGGGTATCAAACAAAAGTTCCACGCAGTCTTCCACCCCCAGTCCGCTGGACTTGTTGAGCGACACAATGCCACACTAAAACTAAAGCTAGCCAAGATAGTGGCTACCACAGGACTGAAATGGCCAGACGCTCTCCCACTGGCATTGCTATCGATGCGTTCCACCCCCACCAAACACCACTTGACACCTTACGAGGTCGTTTTCGGCCGACCCATGAGCGTTTGGTCTGCACCAAAACCGACTTCCATTCATGACGTCCCTGACGTCCTAATGTCTGATTACTTGTATAAATTGACTGAAACTCTGTATGTCATTCACCAACAGGTGCTGCATGCCATCCCTAACGCTTCCAGGGGTCCCGGACACAACCTGCAACCCGGGGATTTCATTTTGATCAAGAACTTCCAGCGCGCACAGCTCTTCGAGTGGAAGGTAAGCGGACCTGGGTGCATGCGCACCATTGTAAAAGGATTCCCCCGACTCTGATGACAACCGAAGACGTGACCACCCAGGAAGAGCTCCTGAACAAAGACCGACCATCGCTGAATTGCTACCCAGACACAGAGACACTTGAACTTGCAAAGATTCCTGACCCTACCGTGCCATCCAAAGAAGGGTATAACCTGCAACGAAAGGAGAGAGTTTCGGCTAAGCAGACCATTGACTAAGTCATAATTCTCAGATCGGTGGCCTAACACAACAAGGGCTGTCAGGAGAGAAAGCCAGACGAAGTCTTTGGTTCTGCCCGCCACCGAGCTCCCTTGAAGGTGATGGAAGCGCCCGATAAGAAGATGATGGAAGTGCCCGATAAGAAGGTGATGGAAGCACCCGATAAGAAGGTGATGGAAGCAACCGGACACCCGAAAATTCGCTACAGGAACCCAAAGACAGACAGAATCCACAGTTCAAAGACAATTGCACTTTTTATCACGATCCTCTTCTGCCTTCTCTTCATGACCACGCTCTGGATCGTGGAAGAAAATGCACCTGCTCATGAAACATTCCTGACCACTGCACAGCCTACCACCATGAAGGAACATTATTTGATCTCGCTCTCTCCTCAACTCAGAGAAAGGCGAAAGGAGTTTTGGAACAACTCCTTTGTGCAGCTGCTGCACCAGCACAATCTTGCCACCAATGCCACTAACTGCTGGATCTGTGGGTTGCTACCCCACGCCACTGGACATTCGATACCTTTCATCCCTTCACCCTTCTCAATTCACGGCTCCTGCCTTGCTTAGCTGATCCTCCTGCAAGAGAGCTATAAGGACAATGCCACCTCCAGCAAAACCATGACGCATTTCTTTCACGAGGTCTGGCGAAACAAAACAAAGACATATTTCTGCCCGCAGACCTCCAACAACTCTATCCACATGGACATCCCTGCTAAAGAACGAATTGAAATGCAGGTGTTCAACAATCCAACCAGACCCACCTTCTCCTACCTACGGAAACGAACAGCTGCCACTCTGACTGTGGCTCTATCTGTCATCAACGTCACAGGCCATATGTGCATAGAAGGGCTTGGGACACAGCTGGTGGGCCGCAGTGCTTGCCGCTTCACCAGAACTTTGGACTCTACCGATCCACCTTCCTTTGTATCCTCTCCAAACATGTACTTTGTTTGCGGCACAAAGGCTTACACCTGGCTCCCCAAAGGCTGGGGGGGCACATGTTTTATCTCCTTCATCCTTCCTCCGACCTATGTGGCTCCAGCGAACCACCATAGACAAAAACGAGCCAAGGACATTGAACAAGCCGACTCTACAGGAGCACAGTTCCTCGATGCAATGAAGGGACTCGTTCCACTCTGGGGCCCGATGGCAAACAGCCGTGCCATCCGACATCTGACTCAGGCAGTCGAGACAACAATGAACATCACAGCTGGTATCCTTGCAAACAACACAGCCGAACTTCAAGCGGTCTGCCTGGTGGCTCTCCAGAACCGCCTTGTTCTAGATGTGGTTCTAGCGGACCGTGGTGGAGCATGCCGCATCATTGGGTCCAGCTGCTGTACATTTATACCGGACAATTCACCCTCAGTGTACAAAGCCATCAAACACCTCCACAGACTGTCCTCAGAAGTCCACCAGGAGCAGGAAGAATGGTCGCTTGGTGGATGGTTTTGGAATATCATTAAGAACTGGGGCTGGAGACTGTTTACCATTATCCTGATTCCTGTTGTTGTAATATGTGGGTTCTGCTTAGGAATTCAATGCATGCCACCTCTGTGTTCATTATGTGCAAATTGTATCTGCCCTAAGACTGTGGACTTTGGAAAGGAACACATGGGAGCACTGTATGATGTTGAGGTTAGGAATTTAATGCAGATAGACCTGGAGTAGACAAGCTGGCTAGATATGTTGAAAAGGGAGGACTGTTAAAACCTAGACTGCAGTGTCAACATTATCGGCGCCATCTTGCCCCCTTTTCAAGCCATTTCGTGCGCGTAAGCGGCAGCCATTTTAGACACCATGACCTCTCTGCCCATCGCCGACAGCCAGCGCGTCTCTCTCTTTCTCTCCTGACCTCGCAAGCATCCCCCGCGCGCTGACAGCCCCCGCTTCCACATGCCCTGTGCCATAAAACCCCTCTTCAGCACAACTCTGCCTCGGAACCCCATCCTGTTCCCAGCTCAACACCTCCCCTCATTCCTTTCATGATCCCGGGTCCTTTGATAAAACCCCCTTTCCTCTGTGCCCGTTTGTCTTACTCGTTCCCAGGCCACCACCTGGCCCTGCGGATGCTGTTTATTGCCCCCCCCGTACAGTAGGAAGCTTCTCCCATCAAAGGATCCACGAGTTGATCACAGCCCCCACCCCATGAGATCTGATCAACCACATACATTCCGTGAATTGGCGGAATGTCCAGCTGCGCGACAATCATCACCTGTTGTGACCGGGGTGGGGACTTCAACTGTAAATGTGTGTGGGAACGGGCCTGAAGCGGGGATTCCGAGGATGTCCTTTCATACTTCAAAGCATTTGCAAGAATGTGCCACATGCAAAAACCTGTAATAAAGATCATAAACCTGTGTATAAGAGGCCAGGCCTCAGAGATGCGGTTAGAGCACCTCGAGAAGATACCCTGTTGTCTGATTTGATGTGTTCTGCTCCGTCGGAATAAAACTTCTGTTTCCTGCCTTCCAGTCTCCAGCGCCTGCCTCTTTGTTTGGTACCTTGAGTAGGTAATAGAGGCGGTTAACGCCGGGCAACTCTGAAAAAGGTCATCGGCCCTACCTTTTTCCACAACACCAGAAGCCCTAATCGCTACTTCCAATTAAAGGTCTAGCCCTAGCCCTAGTCACACCCTACTCCCAACAACCAATAACATAGGAAGCCCTAGTCCCTTCTTCCAATAGAAATCCTAACTCTAGCCCTAGTCCCAACCGTACAATGATTGAATCACAGACCCAGAAACCAATTAGAACCCTCAAATACCCAACCAATGAGGACATTAACCCTAATCCAATAGAAACACTAGATACAACCACCAATCAGTGTAGATATGTACCAACCACTAGCAGCCCATAAAAGGTCCCAGCGAACTCAGACAAGGTTTGCTGACCAGGGAGTTGGAAGCTGCTTCTCCTGTTCAGAATCTCCTAGGAGACAGACAGGCTCAATCCACACCTTGGAATTCAGCAGCTAAGGGCCTCACTAACTTGAAAATTTAACAATACTGTCTGAATAAAACTTTACTCCCCCTGCTGGCCAAAAAACGAAGTACACAGGCCCTAGTAAAACACAGTTTAAACAGCTCACTGAAGCACCCTCTGATGTAGAAAATCCCTGTTGCTGAGGAGGGGGGGGGGCTGGTTTCACTGGCTTGTGAACACAAAATGGTGGCTGGGGTGCACTGTTTTAACATACAGGTCTTAGCGCAGAGCAAAGGAGAAATTTGGAGGGAAACAGAATTGTCACCAAGGAATGAGAGGGACAAACTACAGAGGTTGGACTGCAAATCCCGCAATTCAATACGCTAAATGGAGGCTATCATGGGCAGGGGAAACAACAAGATTAAAACACAACACAGGTGATAAAATATGCAATTACAGGCAGGCTTACAATGTATTTTTTAACTGTAACAACCACAGGCATAGACAGTAAACACAGAAAGTGAAAATCGTTTTTTAAACAACTTTTTGCTTGGGAAGAGACATCACTAATCTGTCTCCTTACCACTTCCTGGACTCTGCTCACTGCAATCTGGGGCACAGGTAGGCTGCAACTCACAAGATGGAGGAGAATGATTTGGGGTGCACGCAGCAAGGCCTTAAGGGGCCTGGGCAGGTGTGAGAGGAGGGCTCAGACTTGACTGGTAGTTGAATAGCCAATGGTCTGCTGGCCTGGGGGTGGGGGCTAGGCAGCTGCTTCTCCTGTTCAGAATCTCCTAGGAGACAGACAGGCTCAATCCACACTTTGGACTTCAGCAGCTAACTTGAAAATCTAACATTACAGTTTCAATAAAACTTTATTCCCCCTGCTGGCCAAAAAACGAAGTGCAACAGCTCACAGAAGCACCCTCTGATGTAGTAAATCCCTGTTGCTGGGGGGGGGAGGCAGGAGGCTGGTTTCACTGGCTTGTGAACACAAAATGGTGGCTGGGGGTGCACTGTTTTAACATGCAGGTCTTAGCACAGAGCAAAGGAGAAATTTGGAGAGAAAACAGACATAGGTTGGACTGCAAATCACACAATTCAATAGCTACATGGAGACTATCATGGGCAGGGAAAGCCAAAAGTTTAAAACACATATATATCTTCACCCCAAAAAACATTGGTTTCAGGGACGTTATAGTTAGTTGAACATTTGACTCATATAAAACCAGAGAAATGGTCCTGTTATAGTTAGTTGAGCTAACTATAACTTGCACGCCCACAATGCACTGGTCATGACGTCACATATTACAACACTCATGACATGGTCAGTGACAGTACCATTATAATCTCATTTATATTAAATCTCCTTAACCCTTTGTGTTTAGCCAACCAGTCAATACTCTTGTTCCGTAGTTGTGCCCAAGACTCAGATTTATTCTTCCCTAATGGGGAACCCCTGCAAGAATCAGGACATATGGGCATGCAGCTGGTGGCAGGCTTAGGACATCTTTACTTGCCTCAGCAAACCCGCAGACATTAATACAAGCAATATTTGAGGGTCTGTAGGAAATACGTGATCAACAATTTGACAAGGTGGATATGTTGTGGTGGAAATTACTGGATTTTGATGTTTAACGGGATCAATAGGGAGTTTAGGTGAAATGCAATCTTTAGTTTTGCGACAAGTAGGACAAGGGATAGGAGGCTAAGTGGGAATTATAATTCCCTGTCGTTCATTAAGCATTGTGTCACTCAGACTGTGATTTGTAAATATCACCCTGTGAAGGTAACTGCTTAGGTACATTACTATGCGAATTTAACTTATTAGTTAGTGATTCTAAGCGGTCCAAGCACTTCCATAGTGCAGCGAAATTCTTATCTACAAGCTCTTTAACCCGCTCGTACATCGTATCTATAATAATGCCAATTGCAGTGTCCCCAAGTCTAAGATTTGAAAAAGGTGTCAGTGTCAGTGTTGATTCAGTTTGGGTATATACAGAGTAATTTAGTGTCTCTTAGGACGTGAGATCAACAGAGGCGCAGACAAGTACTGGGTCGGCTGAGACTGCTGAGCCTTGAATCCGGGCTTGGTCCGGGTGTGTCCCTCATTGTGGGAGTCAGTGCTCATTGTTCTAGCGCCTCCTGGCACTGGAAAATGGCGTGGTGGCCGTGCACGGCTGATTGCAGTCTGGGCCTTGTGGTCCCCTAGCAGGCACACTGAAAGCAGAACACATATAATATACTACACACAACATGCAACAATCATATTGATCAATATTCATGACCTGTACATTAGCCTTCTACGTGGGATTGCCGTGCATCTCAAACGTTTTACATCAAAAAACAAATGTGTTTTACACGATGCCCCTGGTGTGTGTGTGTGCACAATATTGTGCTGCCTTTCGGCCTTGGTATTGGTGGCTCTAAGAAGTATCATCACCCATGGGCAGCGTGCACATCCTAGATCACATGTGACAAACAGCAAACAGTAATGTGTAGATTTATATTGCTGTAAGCTTTGTTGTCAGGCTTTACCAATAGAGTAGTGTGTTGTATGTGAGACTTTCAGATTCACGTTTGACATACATTGCTTGACTGTAATGAGCGTTATCACTGTGTATGACATAGCCTCACTGCTGATCCTCTCTCCATCCGAGCACATTCACATGTGTACGCTGCACGATAGTAACACTTTCAATAATACTGTACGCCATTGCCATGCATGTCTGCGCATATCCACAACCTTGACAATGACGTGTGATGTTCGACATTCAATCTTTTTCGAACAGCATCTCATTAGCGATAGTTGCCGCCTACCTTATACATGCTACATTAATGTAAATTGTACACTCTACAGCGTCAACACTGCAAAAGAAACACACATAAGTACACTTCCACAGGAATTTAACAATGCCCAGATCCCCGGAACAATTATTCACACCCCTACCCTCGCCTGGCGTACGCGAGCCCAGCACACTTTGCATACGTATAAATAGGATAACGATGACGGCACATGTCCTAGTTCTTCCACACTGCCTCAGGTGATATTGCCGCATCCACCTCGCATATCACAATGCGCAATAAAAAAAGGGATCCATGAGGTGTACACCATCCTACCAATAAACACTGGTTCTAAATTGTGAACCCTACTGTCCGTCGTGTGTCCAAAGGAATCCCTGAGGTGTACACCATCCTGCAATCAATTCTGCAACTGAATTGTGAACACTGATGCCCATAGTGTTTGTGCACACAACAATGACAGCAGGTGATCAGTGGGGCCTGGGTGTACAGCGGCTCCAATTGAGTGCGGTGCTGTAGGGGGGATGGGCTGCATCAGCCTGAGTGCGCAGGTGCGAGCAAGCAAAGTTGCCCTGCATATTGGTGTGATCTCTGACCTCATTCAGTCTCATCTCTGTCTCATTTTAAGGACCTGCTGGACCGTACTATAGGCCTGAGCAAGCGGGCAGCACTGACCCCACAGACAAGTGTCGTTGTCTTTTGTGGCACTGTAGTAAGCTCAATACTAAGTGTACATGCACACAGGCTTCCGCCACTGCATTACAGGTGCACATTATGCTTCTAGCATGCGCTCTGTTCCTTTGTATGTGAACCTTGGTATAACATATTATGATTTAACCTTGTGTATTGTCGTGCACTTCAACTCCTCTTTGAACCACGATTACCACTAACAGTTGGTAGATCGTACTTCAAAAACGAAGAATGCACTCAACTGCTGGTTTCTATTAGGCTTGAAATAAACCTTCATTTACCTCCAGACGTTTCGACCATTATATTATTTCTCCTTTTTCAGACACTGAATTAATTGACTGAAAATAGGCAGAGCAGGTGCTCACCCCGTAATGATGCCCTCGGCATTCTGACGCCTTCCATGGTAGTATCAAGACACCGTCCCCGACTGGAGACCTGCTCTACCACCTTACAAAAGTAGTCCAAACTCAGAGCTTGCACCGGCACGTCGTTGGACACACCGATGGTGGCAGGTGAGCAGTGAAGCCTCGGTCGCAGGACCTACAATTGAGCACAGTGTGGGGGAAGGTGCTGGGGTACATCACCCTGGGTGCACAGGTGCAGAACAGCGATGTTCCCGTAACTAATAATCTAATCTCTGGCTATACTTCCGGAGGGGTTAGGTGCATCAGCCTGGTTGCGCAAGTATGAGCAGGCGATGTGGCCATCTGTACTGATGTGATATCTGACCTCATTCAGTCACATCTCTGTCTCATTTTAACGACCTGCTGGACCATACTGTAGGCCTGACCCAGCGGGCAGCGCTACCCTACTGACACGTGTAGAGCGTGGTGCTGTGGCAAGGGTGGGGTGCATCACCCTGGGTACCCAGGTGCGAAGAATCAATATTGCCGTGGGGAATGATGTGATCTCTGACCTGATTCAGTCGCATCTCTGCCTCATTTTAAGGACCTGCTGGATCGTACTGTAGGCCTGAGCCAGCCGGCACGCTGCACTACAGACATGTGGTGTTGGCTTTTAGGGCACTGTAGTGAGGTCAATACTAAGCATACATGCACACAGGCATCCGCCACTGCATTACACAAGCAGATTATGCTTTTAGCATGTGCTCTGTTCCTTTGTATGTAAACGTTAGCATAACATATTATTATTTAACCTTGTGTATTCTCATGCACTCCAACTCCTCTTTGAACCACGATTACCACTAACAGTTGGTAGATTGTACCTCAAAAGCAAAGCATGCACTCAACTGGTGTTTTCTATTAACGTTGAAATGAACCTTCATTTACCTCCAGACGTTTCCACCATTACAAAATTTCACCCTTTTCAGACACTGAATTTATTGAGCCAAAATGTGTGGAGCGGATACTCACCCCATCATGATGCCCTCAGCATTCTGACCCCTTTCATCGTAGTATCAAGACACCGTCCCCGACCGGAGACCTGCTCTCCCACCCTACAAAGGTACCCTGGAGTCGGAGCTTGCACCGGCAAGTCGTTGGATACACCGGTGGTGTCAGGTGAGCAGTAAAGCCTCTGTACACAGGACCTACAATTGAGCACAGTGTGGGGGAAGGTTCGTGGGTGCAGCACCCTGGGTGCACAGGTGCAGATAAGCCATGTTCCCATAGCTAATATTGTAATCTCTGGCCTCATTCATATGTTTCATTTTAAGGACTCGCTGGACCAAACTCTATCTTGCGGACCTCGGCGTCCTAGACAAATGGGTGACGGAACATAAACACTGAGGGCTGGGTGCAGTAGGCCGACGCTCTGTCTCCTCCTCCCTCTGTTCTTTTGACTCTCCCTCTCCTTCTCCCTTCCACCCACTCCCTCTCCCTCCCATTCTCACTATCTTCCTTTCATTTGGACTACTTCTCTTTTCCTCTTCCACATGGCACACATACTTATGTTTCATTTTTGTCTTTCAGGTTTTGTACGCTGCTTCCGGAGGAGTCTCACCCACGTATTTTATGTTATGTTGTTGTTTGGTCTAATAAACTTCCGTTTCAATTTATTTGTGTTGTTTTAATAAAGGTTATTTTTTTTCCAATAAATAAGTGAGTGTACACGTCTTCTTTTTCTGACAACACTTGTCTGTAGTTTATTGTGAAAATCGTCTGTTTATAGGAGGTTATGAGGCAAAACATTTGTAATTTTGCGGTGCACTTACCAAATATAAACCAACTGACTATGCCAAATTGAAGCTTGGGTAATTCTACAACTGCAAGCGTTCTATGAGTGTATCACTTTATAACACCATCAGTACTGTCCGTGTGATTACAGAACCAATAAGGCACTGCCTAGGGCCACTGAGGCTTCAGGGACTGTAAAGGCCCACCCTGCATTTTTAAGTAAAGCCCTGGAGGGTGGCGATCCCCAGACTTCAGTTGGCCTCAAAGGCCCCTGAACAATTAGTAAACAGTACCCGGGAAGGTGGCGATCCCCTAGCCTGCGAAATGTCTCTGTGCCCTTCCGTGCCTAATTTACATGTGACATTAACATCCCCAGTCCTAAAGAGATCCCGCAATATAATAATAGGATTAGCCACAGAACATTACCAACCAGGAGCCTCATTTAAATCAAAGCATGAGACCCCGCTTTTTTTTTCTATTTCTACCATCCGGATCTGCTCTATTAAAGCGGCACGAGGTTTTCCACCCCTCGCTTCAACTAGTCAAACAAGAATTTGCTATCACAGAGTGGAAGCCATGCACCTGCCCTCTAATAGCAAACATAAATGTCCAGCGGATGCACACCCCGGGACATTGTATGAGCTGCGCCTGGGAGGTCGTGCTCCCTTGGACCAAGATGCAATGGTTAGTATAAACGCATACTAACACTACTTACACACGTGTAGTACAGCGACCAAAGTGTAGTGAAGAGGCAGAGGAAGTGCAAAATCTAAAAATTTAAATCCTACCAGAGGTCAGATGACATAGTTCAATGAGCCGACGACCCTGGGATGAGTAGAAACAGCTATACGAAGAAAACGGGTCAGCACAATTAAAACAACTTTGAAATATTGGTGAGTGCTGCTTTCTTTTTACCTTCTCCCGCTTGTCACCAAATTTATGTAGTGAAGAGGCAGACAGCAGTGGATCCGATAAGTAGATTGATTGCAGGAAAACAAGACAACTTAAACACCCACCAACAGGAGCAGACATCAAGGCAACCATCTTCTCCAGCACTGTGTACAAACTCCCCAAGGTTCCCCTTATGACAGCCCTACATTCTAACATTACATAGTTACATTCTAATAGAATTACATACTAACACTCTACTTTATCTTACATTGGAATACCACACAGAGCACATGACTTTACAGCAATGAGTTCATGGTTTCATCCGGGAGTCTTCAGACCGGTAGGGGTGAGTAGTTCGCTTCCCGCTCCCTGTATTATATATATGCAAACTAACACCACAGGTATACTACAGCGCCAACAGCACATCACTTTACAGCAATGAGCTCCCGATTTAGGCTCACGCTTTAATCCCTGAGTCTTCAGACCAGTAGGAGAAAGTAGTTTGCTACCCACTACCTATATACTATAAACGCATACTAACACTACTTACACAGTTATACTACAGCGGCTAGTATCCCACAGAGCCCGGAGCCCATCCCTTTACAGCAATCAGCTTGGTTTCATCCCTAAGTCTTCACACCAGTAGGCGTGAGTACTTCGCTACCGGTATAGTATAAACAAAGGGTAGCAGTAAGTAGTTTGCTTCCTACTCCTTGAATGGTATAAACGCCTACTAACACTACTTGTACACGTATACTACAGCGTCCACAGCCCATCCCTTTCCAGCAATCACCTCGGTTTGATCCCCAAGCATTTACACCGGTAGGCGTGAGTACTTCGCTTCCCACTTTCGGTATAGTATAAATGCACAATAGCAGTTAGTAGTTCGCTTCCCACTCCCTGTATGGTATAAACGCCTACTAACACTACTTGCACACGTATGCTACAAAGACCAGAGCACATCACTTTACAGCAATAAACTCACAGTTTAGGCTCTCAGTTTCATACCCAAGTGTAGCAGCATATCATCCCACCACCATGTCACTCGGAGCAACACTGCACTTTCAAACCGGTAGGAGTGACTACTTCGCTTTGCACTCCCCCACAGAGCTTACAGTGCTATTATCCTCCTTTCCTACTTTTTTCACCATTTTTTCTCCTTACTCGCATCAACGGAATCACAAAATGATGGCAACACTTCCTAGTTGCAACCGCTTGCAGCACTTGCAACCAATAAGCAGCAGGCTTGTGCTTGTAACGCCTCAGCCAATCAGATGGCAGAATTCCCAAATATCGATATCTGTAAATTTCGATATTTCTCCAAAACTACTGAACGTATTTACACCAATTAAACAAAAATGCGCTTTCTAGACCAAGACCCTTCTCCCTGCCAAATTTGGGGTAATTCCGTTCACCTGTTCGGCCTGTAGCCTTGTCTAAAGTTTCCCATGGAAATTAACATGGAGAAAACACGTTTTGGGACCCCCTTTTATCTCGCCCCCCCCTTGACCAATCACCCCAAACTTTCAACATAGGAGCTGATATGAACAAAGAATTAGTTTAGAAAATTTCATGAAGATTTGTCATACGACGCCAACGTTAAAAGCAAAATAAAAAATGCTCTTCCTATGGAACCTTGGTCCGAACTATAACTACCTACTGGTAATCGCCAGCAGTATGTATATATATATATATGACGAAAATCCCTTCCAGAGAAAAGAACAGAGGCCGCAAGGGGAATCAGGTAAGACACATCTTTATTCCGTGTAGTCCCAGCTTGGCGAATGCATTTCGGCGGTTTCGCCTTCTTCAGCGCCATACGCTGTTAAGCTCCACTTCGAATGATCTCCTCCTGATTTAAATAATTGCCGGCACCTGTGTCCCTCCTCCTAACGTGGTCTGCGCACCAGCCAGAGTCCACGTGCAAAGTCAGTGTACTCCATTTCCCAGCATACCCCATCATGGCATCCCGAGGTGGTGGCGTGGAGCAGTGAACAAAAATGTGTGCAGTGCAGGCTTCAGGTGAGACGGGTGGGTCACAGCACCACTGGAACAAAATGGGTCCTCGCTGTGTCCCCTTGAACTCCGCAGCTACCAGATGCGCTCAGATATATATATATATATACATACATACATATATATATATATATATATATATATATATATATATATATATATATATATATATATATATATATATATATATATATATATATATATATTTTCTTTTCACGAGTGCCGGTAGTGGAGAAGCACTGTCAGCGGGCGGTCCGAGCGGGGCACCAGCAATCCCAAATATCGCTTTCAAAATCAGCTCCGTACGAATTGATAGCCCGGACACTTTCTCTGTGCAAATATAGTATAGATTTATTAGCAACAATAAATCTATACTATATTTGCACAGAGAAAGTGTCCGGGCTATCAATTCATACGGAGCTGATTTTGAAAGCGATATATATATATATATATATATATATATATATTACCTACTGGCGGTCGCCAGTAGGTAGTTATAGTTAGGATTTTTTTCAATGTTAAATCTCAAAATTCTATTTGGAATAACTTTGGCACCGGTTGACGAATCTGCCTGAAAATTTCCTGAAAATGGCCTCGTCGAGCTCCGGTCCTTCCTTGAAAGTTTGGGGGGGATACGTCAAGCGGGGGCCGAGATAAAAGGGGGGTCCCAAAACGCGTTTTCCCCATGTTAATTTCCATAGGGCGGTCGATTTCACTTTTAGCCCGAACGGCTGAATGGATTTCCACCAAACTTGGCAAAATTGTAGGGACTGGTAGCCCGATGTGCCTTTGCTATGTCTCAAGATATGTGTCTCAGTGGATTTTGAATAATTTAGGTTCCAAAAAATATATATATCTATAGCAGCGCACCGGTGCGCGCACCAGGGAGCGCTCCGGGCGCGTGACGCGAGGTGCGCATGGAAAGCTGATTGGCTCTCGGGTGTCTGTAAACATTCGAAACAGTCCAGAGCGGCCGCCATCTTGTGTCTCGGTAAAATCGAGACATAAGAGGTGGCTAAAACAAAGGGGGAACTGACCATAAGGCGTCAGGGATAGACCCCTTTGACCCCCTAGGTTTGATGTGGGGGCTATAAAAGGGCCCCGCGGGGCATTTAAATTTTTTTTTTTTTCGTTTTGCGCGGGGGAAGCGCCCGGTGCGCGCACCAGGTAGCGCACCGGAGAGCGTAAAATGAGGGAAAAAGATGACAGAGTTTTTAAAAAATGAAGTTTTGATTTAGAAATTGGAGGTAGTTCTAAAAAGAACTTTTTTTTTCTTCTTTTTGTTGTTTTATATTTTTTTTGTGTTTTTTTAACTTTTTGAACTTTTTTTGGCTTTTCAAAACAGTTTTATATTTTTTTTGTATTTTTTTAGGGGGAGAAACAAAAAAAGGGAATTGAAACTGGCTCAACTGGAGCAAAAAAACAAAAAACCCAAAAAATTACTTCTTTTTGGGGCACTTGTGATTATCACCTGCAAGGACGATGAGCTTAACGCTTTTTTCGCCATAGGCGATAAGTTTGCCACATGCAGAACAAGTGATTTTAAAATCAGCAAATCTCGGCTGAATGCAAGGCATCACCTCGGATGTTTCTGGTTCTGATGAAGTGGGTTGGTTTCTTTGGGAGGGGGTCCTTGATGACTGGGGGAGGTTACTGGCCAGTTCCCTGAACTCTGCACGAGAGTAGTTGTTTGGGTGCTTTCTGGTCATGTGCCAAATCATGGTATAGTTACCAAAAGAATATTTTTTGTTTGGGTTGCCCCGTAAAAGTTCATCATTGCAGATGAGGCAAGTCACCTTGGGCGCATTCACCTTTTTTTTCCCCTCTGGGATTGAAAAAAACTGCCATACAATGTGTGGTTTGGGTTTGTAAGGTGTATTTTCTTCTGGCAGCCATCTTCTTCTCCCCTCCTCCTCTTCCTCTTCCTCCTCCTCCTGTTCTTGACCACCAATATAATTTGGAGCTGGTCCTCTTGGTGGTTGTGGTGGTGGTGGTGGGGCAGATGCACCAGCTGATGCTACTACTGAAGCCATTATTTGGAGCAAAAAAGTAGAGAGAGCAACAAATAGGTCTTCCTCAGTCAAAGGACAAAGTCAGAATAAGGAAAAAAGGTGGGGTCTTTCATCATTTAGAAAAAAAACTGTCCTGAACCAATGGGAAGTGTTATTTTCTGCTCACATGACCCGACGCGCTTACGCTACGCGCCCGGGGCGCGCCCGGGGGCGCGCAGCGTAAGCGCGTCGGAAGTTTACATTGTGCGATCGTATTCGCTCGAGTACTTCCGGGTGCGCTTACGCCGTGCGTATCACGCGGTCGCGGCTACGTCACGATCATGTTTTCGTTTGCGATATTGGCGCTCACGGGACGCTCCCCGGAGCGCGCCCGGGGGCGCTTTTCAGAAATACGCTTTTCGGGCGCTCTCCGGGGCGCGCTCCGAGAGCGCTCCCCCCAAAAATCAAAAAAAAAATGGGATAATTGTAGGGACAGGTAGCCGTATTCTGAAGTGGTTTGTAAAAAAATTAACTTTAGAAAAATATGTATTGTGCTACATTGGGCTTAATATATGTTAGAGCCAAAATGTAGCCCAAATGTAGCCCAAAGTAGCCCAATGTAGCCCAAAGATGGCCACCAGAGACCAAAAATTGTAAATGTAGCCCAAATTTCAACTAGATGTAGCCCAACTGTAGCCCAATGACAGAATGTACCAGAGTGTTAAAAAGAACAACTAGAGTGCTAACAGTCTTATTTATAAAGTGAAACTTATAGTTAGGAATTAGCATTAACAAAACCTATGAAATTCACTGAAAAAACCATAGGTTTCACACCAGTTATAGTTAGGAATTATGAATCAAGAGAGAAAACCAAATTGCACAAGCACCCTCTTAACAGTCCATTAATCTATGAACATGAATGTAGTCATTTCCGAGGTTATTGCACCAACATTATTCAATGGTTCGATGTCAATGTAAAATATGGATCCAAAACCGAATCTTGTTCTTAAAGTTCTTTATTATTCAAATAGGTTAAAAGATTCCCAGCTTATCATTGCCGACACGTGTTTCGCCCTCTCCAGGGCTTTTTCAAGGCTGGAAATATAAAAGTTGCAATAAGTATCTCATAAAATATATATACACTAAATATATACAAAATCCCTAGATAGATACATTTGGCCTATTTACAAGGTCTCATACATATAATCCCGTATATATACATTCATATTAACATCCCTAGAAAACCACTAAAAACAGGGACATTAATATGTTGCCTGTGGGCTGATCACAAAGAGATGGAAACAGCAGCACACTACAATAAGGAGCATTCGGAACTGGAGGTATTGGGCATCCGTTTTCATGGCATTGGTATGATCAAACCTGACCCAAGAGGAGGAGATAACACTCTTGCCCTCCGCAAATTAGAATCACAATGGCTGATCAAATTACGTGCAGTAGACTTAGGGCTGAACACAGATAGGGACCTCTATGTATTCCTCAAGGATTAATTGTATCTGTCATATGTCTCTGTATATTATGAAATTTAACTGCGATCTTTGTGTTTTCTACATGTGATAAATTTCATAGTGACATGTAGTACATATATGTTTGTTCTGTGAATGCACTGTTTTCCTGATGTAAGATCATATACAAGACTTGCAAGGATGTATATATGTGGATATGCTGAATCCTGTATCCTCAATCTTAATCAAATTTTTTTCGTAACCCTTCTTCCATCTATAATTTTATTTTGAACTGCCATCAAGGGTTTTGATACATTGCCACACTGTTCTATTTTGAGGGGGTTGAATACTGTTACCCCGAAGTACTACTTCTCTTCTACATCCAGCCCGCTATGGCCCCATAGGCTTGAAATTTATACACAGGGACGCTATATAATTTAGCAAACTAGTCTATATGAGGACTCATAGTCTTTTAATTCCAAAATAGCTGTATACTCGTAGAATATACCCAACAGAAGGTCGATGACACAACAACAGTAATAGTTGGTCATGTCAGAAGTACTAGCCTGTCATTTTTCGTTCACAGGCATTAGTTTGAATGTAGAAACGAACTGAACACAATGTTATGCCTGCATTCCTACTCAAAACGGGTCTGTAATTTACACTACCGCATAAATAGAGTTCTTTACTTATATATTCATATTTTTGAAAAACTTAACTGCTCGAGTCCAAATACCTAAGGTTCGTTTTTGTGGACCGACATGTAATACTATGGTCCAAGTACCTTTTCCAAGATGGCCGCCACATTTCCATTGAACTAGTCGCATCTGATAGGATGGTCGCTTACTTCTGTTTTTCCCGCGGTAACTCCCTCCCGGCGTCCCTTTAAATATTGAACGCGGGGTCGCGTCAATTTCAGTGCCTTGCAGTGGAGACTCGGCGCCCGGAAACAACATGAACAAGGTAAATGATAGAGCTTTTATATGTGTGGCACTCTGCCAGACATGCATCATTTTCTATTTTTTTTTTTTTTTGACTCGGACAGTGAGTCGTCTGCCCGTTTTTTCCCTTTTATTTTGTCCACGTCAGTCTAACATGTCACGGGCACCCTTTCGGTACCTATATTATACCGGGACACGATTAGGGCTGTGTGCGCTCAGCATTTTATGGATATGGGGTTTAATCAAGAGCACACAGACATTTTCATGTGCCCATCTGTACTTTAACTCTTTGGGAAAGATCAAATATATCACTAAGTTTGGTCTGCCTGTGAGTTTTCCTTGGGTCTCTTTCCATTGAATCCCTCGTGGCTAGCAAGGAACAGGTCGTGTGGGGCACACAGTGCGTGTAAACGTTTTTTTTTGGTGTACTTTATCTCCTGCTACTGGTTCCTCAAGGGTCAATATAAACTCCGACCCCATTTGTAAATGTACACTGGGCTTCTCCCCAACAGATCTCTTATTAAAACGCAGACTTGCAGGGCATATAGACTCTGGATACATCAGTCCGTTTTCTATTTGTTGTTTCAGACTTATCAAGGTCTTTAAGAATTTCTCATCTAACGAGATAGGACGTATCTCCACGCAGCGAGACGCACCCTCATAACAAGTGAGTGACTAGTAATCAAATCTCTCTTTTGGAATTTCTCCAATTTTCCCAATTCCTTGGATATGCTACAAGGAATTACAAACACAAAACCATTGTTCTCATTTTAGGGAGTTTGTCTCTTGGAGCTGGATTAATATCTTGCAGCTATAAGGAGCACAGTTAATACACCGATACAACTGGCCAGATTTATATGCTAACACACCTATACACTTTTCTTGTGTGTTCCCCTTGCTGCACCCAGAACTAAAATTAATGTGTCCATTTTTTGTCTATATTATAGGACTAATCTAAATCAGCTCTGTTCGTTCAATGATCCATGAGGGACTAAACTAGATCCGTGTTACTTAAAGGGAATCTACTTGCTGAATAGCTCGCTGTGACCAAAACTTCCAATAGGTAGGGTAATCTTTTTAATTAGGCCGCAATCTTGCTTACATTTAAACATCTTGATCCCAATAGTTGTATAACATATGCTGTACTCCATCCCTATTAGGTCTCGCACAAAACGCTTCCATATCCTTTTGATTACAAACCAGTCCGATGCCAGAGCAGCACAAGACCAGAGCAGCATAAGACCAGAACAAGATAGGTAGGTCTTTGTCTCAATATAGTTGCATCTTGTGTATTCATAGCCCAACATTTGTTGCAGAATACTGTGTTATTCAATCTTGAACATGGTTAAGTGAAGAGTGAAAAAGCAACAATATCTGGATACCACTCAGACATTAGACAATTTCAATATACTGGAGCCAAGAAGCCTTTAACATACTAAATCTACACATGCAGTGTTATGATACTACAGCCTCGTAGCGTGAAACTATATGTATATATTTCTTTAGCCTGTCTTGATATGTTTGTGATGTCTCTATAGGCAGTATCTGACATGTTTCCATCTCTTTGTGATCAGCCCACAGGCAACATATTAATGTCCCTGTTTTTAGTGGTTTTCTAGGGATGTTAATATGAATGTATATATACGGGATTATATGTATGAGACCTTGTAAATAGGCCAAATGTATCTATCTAGGGATTTTGTATATATTTAGTGTATATATATTTTATGAGATACTTATTGCAACTTTTATATTTCCAGCCTTGAAAAAGCCCTGGAGAGGGCGAAACACGTGTCGGCAATGATAAGCTGGGAATCTTTTAACCTATTTGAATAATAAAGAACTTTAAGAACAAGATTCGGTTTTGGATCCATATTTTACATTGACATCGAACCATTGAATAATGTTGGTGCAATAACCTCGGAAATGACTACATTCATGTTCATAGATTAATGGACTGTTAAGAGGGTGCTTGTGCAATTTGGTTTTCTCTCTTGATTCATGGTATTTGCATTCAGTTGCATTGCTCAAACACCCCTGGTGGTGGGTGTCTTATCAAGTTCTCAGTGCACCTCTATATCTTTTTTATACCTCACGCACTACGTACCCGGGGAGAATAACTAACAACAGTAGGTGCGGACGTTTTCTCTGATGAGAAACACTACCACCATTTTGTTTGTATAGTTAGGAATTAGCATTAAAAAAAAACCTATGAAATTCACTGAAAAAACCATAGGTTTCACACCGGTTATAGTTAGGAATTAGCATTTAAAAAAACCTATTAAATTCACTGAAAAAAACATAGGTTTCACACCAGTTATAGTTAGCTGGAAATTTTACTGATATAAAACCATTGAAATTCCCACGTTATAGTTAGTCGGACTCACTATAACTTGCGCGTGCAATGCACTGCTGATGACATCACATATTACATCACTCATGACATGGTGAGTGACATCACTCATGACATCACTGATGACACCATCCAGTGAATATGTGTCTTTCTGAAAAATAAATATTAGTGAGTTATGTTTAAATATTTAAATACATATATTAGTGTTTCACTTTGTGTATAAGTGGCTACATGTGTTGATAAGTAGCTACATGCGTATGTATATGGGTTATTTGATATTTTTATTAGTATCAGTTTGAGTGTCTATATGGTTTGGTGGGGGTATTACTTAGCACATAGATGCATGAGTGACTGACTCTTTGTTTGTATGTGTTTTGAAGACAGCATATGTACAGGACTGTATGGGTGGATGAGTGTCTATATGTGTTTGTTAGTGAGTGAATGACTGTCTCACTAGTGTCTTTATCAGTAACGACATATGTTTTAATCTAGTATATATGAATATTGATGTATATAAGTGAGTATATGTGAGAGTAAGAGATTGTAAGAGTTCCTGTTTAAATAAGTATGTGTTTCTATAAGTGATTGTTTAAGAGAATAAATATGTGTAATTTTCAATAGAAGTAAGGTGGAAGTGTGTGTATATCTCTATATTCAAATAAATGGTTGTTCAATAGTTTATTTGCACGTGTGAATATGTGTGTGAGTAACTTTTGGATGAATGTCGGTGTGTAACAGGATGTATAGGTGTATCTCTTCATATGATGAGTGAGTATATGTATGAGTGACTATATAGAACTGTTGGTGAATGAGTGGATGTGTATATAGATAGTGGAAGAACAGAATTGCTTGTTGTAACTGATATAGGTATGTCCATTTTTTTAAAATTTCAGTTTCTATTTTTGAATATGTGTCTCAAGGGTTACTTTACACTGAGAGGAGGTCTGTCACTGTGTCACAAGGATGGTGTCATCAGTGATGTCATGAGTGATGTCACTCACCATGTCATGAGTGATGTAATATGTGATGTCATCAGCAGTGCATTGCACGCGCAAGTTATAGTGAGTCCGACTAACTATAACGTGGGAATTTCAATGGTTTTATATCAGTAAAATTTCCAGCTAACTATAACTGGTGTGAAACCTATGTTTTTTTCAGTGAATATATATATATATATATATATATATATATATTCCATCACAAAAATGCCTTGCAGCAAGGAAACCCACGCAGAGGAGTGCTTGAAAGCTTTAATTATCCAAACCAGCCAAGTTTCATTACATGAGCAAAAGTTCCTTTCCTAACGCGTTTCAAAGCACTGGGGCTTCTTCGTCAGAGGATGTCTGTATTTCAACTAATTGCTTCACTCAGGGCCCCTTTGCCTGCATGCTTTTGTAATAACCACATGACTTGCGCAGGTGAAATCTTTTCTGGGCATGCTGGGATCCGTAGTTTACATACATGACAGCGAAAATGTATGTTTTACCCAAGTGGGTGCAGTTCAAAACACAGTCTTTTTCTTTTTAAAAGTAAAATCCAAGTGGACTGAGATGAAAGCGCCGGTTCATTTTCATTTACCTCCCACTGCGCTTAAGGTCCGTGGTTCAGTGACCTTCAGCTCCATATTTTCATGGCAGGGCTTCCTTCTCGGCCAGGCTGCCGAGTAAAATTCCATCACAAAAATGCCTTGCAGCAAGGAAACTCACGCAGAGGAGTGCTTGAAAGCTTTAATTATCCAAACCAGCCAAGTTTCATTACATGAGCAAAAGTTACTTTCCTAACACGTTTCAAAGCACTGGGGCTTCTTCGTCAGAGGATGTCTGTATTTCAACTGATTGCTTAGCTCAGGGCCCCTTTGCCTGCATGCTTTTGTAATAACCCCATGACTTGCGCAGGTGAAATCTTTTCTGGGCATGCTGGGATCCGTAGTTTACATGACAGCGAAAATGAATGTTTTACCCAAGTGGGATATATATATATATATATATATATATATCCAAATGCAATGTCGGGTCTGAACCCCTGCCGCTTGCAGCGGAGGGCCTGGACGGGGCAGCCACTCCCCAAATCTCCAAAAAACAATTCCACACGATAACAAACAGGAATGTCCAGGCCAGCTTTGCAGTTCTTAAAGAGCTTTTATTTCAGCTCTTACTCAACGCGTTTCGAGGTACAACCTCTTGATCACGAGCGTGAGTGTGAGTGATTTTCATGTTTAAGTATAGTCACATGATCTTCCAAACAACATAGTAAACAGACTTGTGAGACAGTCATTCGGCATTTGTAACGTGTAGTTAAACACAAATGCAAATTAAATAAACCACATACAAAGTCACTCACTATAACTTGCGCGTGCAATGCACTGCTGATGACATCACATATTACATCACTCATGACATGGTGAGTGACATCACTCATGACATCACTGATGACACCATCCAGTGAATATGTGTCTTTCTGAAAAATAAATATTAGTGAGTTATGTTTAAATATTTAAATACATATATTAGTGTTTCACTTTGTGTATAAGTGGCTACATGTGTTGATAAGTAGCTACATGCGTATGTATATGGGTTATTTGATATTTTTATTAGTATCAGTTTGAGTGTCTATATGGTTTGGTGGGGGTATTACTTAGCACATAGATGCATGAGTGACTGACTCTTTGTTTGTATGTGTTTTGAAGACAGCATATGTACAGGACTGTATGGGTGGATGAGTGTCTATATGTGTTTGTTAGTGAGTGAATGACTGTCTCACTAGTGTCTTTATCAGTAACGACATATGTTTTAATCTAGTATATATGAATATTGATGTATATAAGTGAGTATATGTGAGAGTAAGAGATTGTAAGAGTTCCTGTTTAAATAAGTATGTGTTTCTATAAGTGATTGTTTAAGAGAATAAATATGTGTAATTTTCAATAGAAGTAAGGTGGAAGTGTGTGTATATCTCTATATTCAAATAAATGGTTGTTCAATAGTTTATTTGCACGTGTGAATATGTGTGTGAGTAACTTTTGGATGAATGTCGGTGTGTAACAGGATGTATAGGTGTATCTCTTCATATGATGAGTGAGTATATGTATGAGTGACTATATAGAACTGTTGGTGAATGAGTGGATGTGTATATAGATAGTGGAAGAACAGAATTGCTTGTTGTAACTGATATAGGTATGTCCATTTTTTAAAAATTTCAGTTTCTATTTTTGAATATGTGTCTCATGGGTTACTTTACACTGAGAGGAGGTCTGTCACTGTGTCACAAGGATGGTGTCATCAGTGATGTCATGAGTGATGTCACTCACCATGTCATGAGTGATGTAATATGTGATGTCATCAGCAGTGCATTGCACGCGCAAGTTATAGTGAGTCCGACTAACTATAACGTGGGAATTTCAATGGTTTTATATCAGTAAAATTTCCAGCTAACTATAACTGGTGTGAAACCTATGTTTTTTTCAGTGAATATATATATATATATATATATATATATATATATATATATATATATATATATATATATATATATATATATATATATATATATATATATATATATATATATATATATATATTCCATCACAAAAATGCCTTGCAGCAAGGAAACCCACGCAGAGGAGTGCTTGAAAGCTTTAATTATCCAAACCAGCCAAGTTTCATTACATGAGCAAAAGTTCCTTTCCTAACGCGTTTCAAAGCACTGGGGCTTCTTCGTCAGAGGATGTCTGTATTTCAACTAATTGCTTCACTCAGGGCCCCTTTGCCTGCATGCTTTTGTAATAACCACATGACTTGCGCAGGTGAAATCTTTTCTGGGCATGCTGGGATCCGTAGTTTACATACATGACAGCGAAAATGTATGTTTTACCCAAGTGGGTGCAGTTCAAAACACAGTCTTTTTCTTTTTAAAAGTAAAATCCAAGTGGACTGAGATGAAAGCGCCGGTTCATTTTCATTTACCTCCCACTGCGCTTAAGGTCCGTGGTTCAGTGACCTTCAGCTCCATATTTTCATGGCAGGGCTTCCTTCTCGGCCAGGCTGCCGAGTAAAATTCCATCACAAAAATGCCTTGCAGCAAGGAAACTCACGCAGAGGAGTGCTTGAAAGCTTTAATTATCCAAACCAGCCAAGTTTCATTACATGAGCAAAAGTTACTTTCCTAACACGTTTCAAAGCACTGGGGCTTCTTCGTCAGAGGATGTCTGTATTTCAACTGATTGCTTAGCTCAGGGCCCCTTTGCCTGCATGCTTTTGTAATAACCCCATGACTTGCGCAGGTGAAATCTTTTCTGGGCATGCTGGGATCCGTAGTTTACATGACAGCGAAAATGAATGTTTTACCCAAGTGGGATATATATATATATATATATATATATATCCAAATGCAATGTCGGGTCTGAACCCCTGCCGCTTGCAGCGGAGGGCCTGGACGGGGCAGCCACTCCCCAAATCTCCAAAAAACAATTCCACACGATAACAAACAGGAATGTCCAGGCCAGCTTTGCAGTTCTTAAAGAGCTTTTATTTCAGCTCTTACTCAACGCGTTTCGAGGTACAACCTCTTGATCACGAGCGTGAGTGTGAGTGATTTTCATGTTTAAGTATAGTCACATGATCTTCCAAACAACATAGTAAACAGACTTGTGAGACAGTCATTCGGCATTTGTAACGTGTAGTTAAACACAAATGCAAATTAAATAAACCACATACAAAGCATAAAATAATCAATGCTATGTACAAAAAGGAAGAAATTAATTAAGCAAGCATGGAAAGGCAAAGATTTCCGTAGACATTACATTATTGCATCATGTATAGTCTCAGCAATTGAAATCTCGCAAATTAGAACAGCGCATTCATAAATGGTGGCATGCTCATTCATTTACTTCTGGGGTTATTTTAGTGCATGGTGCATCCCAGGTAATTAATCTAATTCCATGGTGAGTTCACTTGGGTTAGATCGTCCAAAACAGCAATGCAAGCCGCATTCATACAATCTTTTCGCTGTACATGAACTCGGGCAACTAGACATCCTATCTGTCTAATAGCTTTGCCTCTCAGATGCACCATCCAAAGAATAGAGAACACTCCAGCAATGTGCGCATTAAGTCTGGAGTGCCTGTATCTGTGCCAACTTCCGCCCCAGTGGGCATTAATTAAATCGGAGAACAGAAAAAACAGAGAAACCGGAAGCACTAAAGCTACAGTGGGCATCTAGTCAGAAGTGCCTTGGTCTGTGCATGATTTCGCCCCAGTGGGCAACAAATGTTCATAAACAACATAAAAGTCATTGACCTACTGAGCCGCCATTACTCATATTGCAGTCCATACGTGTCAACTTCCATACTTGAAAACGTGTTAAAGTGCTCGTGCATTGTCAAATCGAGTGACTTCTCACAAATATCTGGTGAAAAAATAGACAATTCAATGATTAGAAGTGCATCAGTGACAAGTCTCATTACATCATTATATACATTATATACAACAGTATTCTCACACATCAAAATCAAAAACAGTGCTGAACTAGTCTTCACCTAGGTATCAAAATGTACTAAGTGATGGGGTCCACCAGCTTAACCCAGATGAACTTCCAGTTCTTCATCAAGGTTGTGCCCATCCGGCTGCTTGGTTCTATATTTTATAATCAGAAGGGATTCTAACCTGCGAAGTTCTTGAATCCTATTGCCCCCCCTCTCCCTTGCGGGTATAGATGCCAGCACGCAAAAGGATAAAACATTAGGGTTGCTTTTGTGAAAGGACTCAAAATGTCTCGCTATGGGGTAACTTTTGTCTTTATGATTTATGGCCCTCATATGTTGCAGCACTCTGTCTTTGGCAGGTAGTTTCGTGCTACCTATATAGGTTAGTTTACAGGGGCACATGAGTGCATATACCGCATAGTCAGTTTGACATGTTGTGTGCACTCGGATGGTAAAAGGGTCGAGATGTTTAGAGAGTTGAATGGTTTTTTTGCTGGTGCTATTCTTGCAAGCCTTGCATCTGCCACAGGTATAAAATCCAGTGACAGGATTCTCTCTAACTTTCTTCGGGACCAAAGTAGTACATAACGTGTCCTTAAGAGATTTAGCTTTTCTGAAAGTAATCTGGGGGTGTGGGCTAATGGTTGCTGATATGTCCTTATCTAGCTTGAGGACATTCCAGTATTTGTCCAGGGCCTTCCTTACCTCCCTATTCTGGCCGTGAAAATCTGTTATGAACCTGGTAGTGGCAGAGGAAGGTTCGTGATTTGGGTCCTTATCATTTAACAAGTCAGTGCGGTTCAAAGTGCTTACTTTAGTCAGAGCAGCATTGATGCTTCTCTTACTATAACCTCTTGCTATAAATCTTTGTGTCATGATTTTTGCTTCCTTCTCAAAGCCTGAATTGTCAGAACAATTCCTCTTGGCTCTTAAGAATTCGCCTAGGGGGATGGAATTAATCAAAGACCCTGGATGGCAGCTGCTTGCATGAAGCAAGCTATTACCTGCTGTTTCCTTCCTGTAGAGTACAGTGGTCAGGGTATTGTCCACCACTTGTACCTTCAGGTCCAGAAAGTCCACTTGTTCCTTGTCAATATGACAAGTGAAAGAGAGATTACAGTTGTTGGTATTGAGGGAATTAACATACTCCATTGCCTCATCTGAGGTACCCTTCCAAATGACAAAAATGTCATCCAGGTACCTCAGCCAGGTGATAACCTTGGACTGGAACTCCTGGGATCTATAGACTTCTTCCTCTTCCCACCAGCCCATAAAAAGTCCGGCAAAGCTGGGAGCAAAGCAAGAACCCATTGCGGTCCCAAGGAGTTGGTGGTAGATCTCCCCATTAAATGTAAAATAATTCTGAGTCAGGCACAACATTGCCATGTCCAGAATCATCTCGGTATGTGACATAAAGGAGACAGATCTGGTTTGCAGAAAGTGTCTGCATGCTTGGATCCCTAAGTGGTGTGGGATGCAAGTATAGAGACTGTTGACATCAAGGGTAACAAGTTGCCATCCCTGTTCCCACTGGATTCCATCTATTTTCTTCAAAAAGTCTCTCGAGTCTTTTAGATAGGATGGCAGTTTTTGGACCAGGGGCTGTAAAAAGAAGTCCACATATCTGGAGGTATTTTCCCAACAACTTCCCCTGGAAGAAACAATAGGTCTTCCAGGGGGGTCGGTGGGATTCTTATGCACCTTTGGTAATAAGTATAGTGCGGGTAATTTGGGATTCTTACATTTCAAGAACTCAAATTCATCCTTTTCGATGAGCTCTCTATCATTCCAGTCTTTAAGCTGTTCCTGGTACTTATTGCAACTCGCTGTGTATGTCATTCTGTTGCTTTTCTCATACTTACTTGAGTCCCCTACCTGAGATAGCCCCTCATTAATATACATTTGGACTGGTAGGATAACTATATTCCCGCCTTTATCAGACTTCTTAATTACTATACTCTTGTCCTTGCTAAGAGTATTGATAGCATCAAACTGTGCTACAGAGAGATTTTTCCTTCCATATTTAACTTTCTTAGAGAGTTTATCCAGCTCCTTGATGACACCTCTTTCGAAGACATCAACAGAATCATTAATAATCTGTGGCATAAAGACCGACTTTGGTTTAAAACCACTATGTGAACTCATATTAATGTCTACGTCTCCTTCAATAAAATCAGTCAATAAGGAATCACCTGTTCCAACATTATTGCTCATTTCAAACATACTTTTAAAAAATTGTAAATCATTAACACTTACGCTACTTGGTACTTCATTGTTTACAGAGATATTATCATGCACTTTAGTGCTAAACCATTTTCTAAGTCTTAATTTACGTGTAAAATGGAACAAGTCCACTCTACTTTTAGCATAGTCAAATGATGCAGTTGGGCAAAAAGAGAGACCCAGAGATAGTACCTCTTTCTCGGCTTCTTTTAATCCACGCTTAGAAAGATTAATTATGGTTTTGGGATCCATTACTTCTTCTTTTGTTGTTGGCCCCTTGTCCTGGATCCCACCGGGCTTGATATGTTGCTTCTGTCGTTCTCGATTACTCTTGCTTTTGCGGCGCCTCTCCCTCCTCGACCACGTCCTCTTGGAGCGCTCGTATTGCCTTTGCTTTGTGATTCCAGTCGTCCCTGGGCCACCATCACAAACTCTTTTAAAATTTGGTCTTTTGGGCTCAACAAGCCCGGGCTTCTTAGGGGGTTCATATCCGGCCCCTTGTCCGTGCTCCCTGATGCTTCATTGCCCATCTGCTGGTCCTCGTTGTCAGATCGGGCGGAACCTGCTGTTGCCTCATTAGGTTCTTGTTTGTTATCGTGTGGAATTGTTTTTTGGATATATATATATATATATATATATATATATATATATATATATATTCACTGAAAAAACCATAGGTTTCAGGCCTTATATAGTCAGGAATTAACATATAAAAAACCATTGAAATTCCTCGTATATAGTTAGTTGTACTAACTATATTTGGCGCACCCGCAATCCACAGCTGATGATGTCACATATTACATCATTCATGACATGGTCAGTGACATCACTGATGACATCTCAAATGACATCACTGATGACATCATCCAGTGACTGTGTTTTTCTGTAAAGTTTAAATATGTTTTACAAATTGAAGAATGAGTGTCTGGATGAAGGATTTAGTAGGTGTGTGACTGACTGTATGAGTGAGTGAATAAATGTGTCTTACTGAATGCATAAGTTAGTGACTAAACTGTCTGAATGTGTGCATCAGTATGTCTGTTGTTGTGTAAGCTGCTACATGTGTTGATCAGTAGCTATATGAGTGGCTATATGGGTTATTGATTGGTTGCCCAAGTATTTGTATGGGAGACTGAGCGTTTGTGTCGTATTATCACATGAATGATGTAATCAGTGATGTCAAATGAGATGTCATCAGTGATGTCATTTGAGATGTCATCAGTGATGTCACTGACCATGTCACGAATGATGTAATATGTGACATCATCAGCTGTGGATTGCGGGTGCGCCAAATATAGTTAGTACAACTAACTATATAGGAGGAATTTCAATGTTTTTTTATATGTTAATTCCTAACTATATAAGGCCTGAAACCTATGGTTTTTTCAGTGAATTTCAATGGTTTTTTATATGTTAATTCCTAATTAAATAATGCCTGAAACGGATCACTGACATAATATAGAATGACAAAATATAGACTTACCAAAATATAGTCACCAAAATATAGAATGCCAAAATATCGAATTCCTATCTACAAACAGGTAAGTACAAAAATATTGAATCCAAAATATAGTCTGTAAAAAATATAGTCAGTCAAAATATCGAATTTTTTTAAATGTCTTAAAAGTAATTTAAAATTAATGAAATAATAAATATAATTAACTAAAACATACTTAAAAATACTCAAATAACCTTAAAATTAAGATATAATTAATTTAAGTTATTGATAAAAAATGTACAATATTTTACCGTAGGATAGCAGGAGGGTAACATTTAATATTACCACTCCAGTGAGTGCAACAGTAGGGAAAGCGTTGGATAGCGGGAGGGTAAAAAATACTATTCCCACTCCAGTGAGTGCAACAGTAGGGAAAGCGTTGGATAGCGTAGGGGTAAAAAATACTATTCCCACTCCAGAAAGTGCAACAGTAGGGAAGCCGTTAGATAGCATAGGGGTAAAAATTACTATTCCCACTCCAGAGAGTGCAACAGTAGGGAAAGCGTTGGATAGCATAAGGGTAAAAATTACTATTTCCACTCCAGAGAGTGCAACAGTAGGGAAAGCGTTGGATAGCGGGAGGGTAACAATTACTATTCTAACTCCAGAGCGTGCAACAGTAGGGAAAGCGTTGGATAGCGTAGGGGTAAGAATTACTATTCCCACTCCAGAGAGTGCAACAGTAGGGAAAGCGTTGGATATTGGAAGGGTATAAATTACTATTTCCACTCCAGAGAGTACAACAGTAGGGAAAGCATTGGATAGCGTAGGGGTAAAAATTACTATTCCCACTCCAGAGAGTGCAACAGTAGGGAAAGCGTTGGATAGCGTAGGGGTAAAAAATACTATTCCCACTCCAGAAAGTGCAACAGTAGGGAAAGTGTTGGATAGTGGGAGTGTGAAAATTACTATTCCCACTCCAGATAGTGCAACAGTAGGGAAAGCTTTGGATAGCGTAGGGCTAAAAATTACTATTCCCACTTTAGAGAGTGCAACAGTAGGGAAAGCGTTGGATAGCGTAGGGGTAAAAAATACTATTCCCACTCCAGAGAGTGCAACAGTAGGGAACGCGTTGGATAGCAGGAGGGTGAAAATTACTATTCCCACTCCAGTGAGTTTAACAGTAGGGAAAGTAATGATTTAATATATTATTAAAAATAAATTAAATATCAATGCCAATAAAACATTAATTGAAATTAATAACCAATTTAATATTATGTAATAATTAATTAGAAATACAACTACATATTAGTTATTAAAAATTAATAACCTATTCATAATTATTCAACAACAAATTAATTTTAAATAACAACAACTAATTAATAATAAAAATTAATACCAATTAAAAATTAACAGTAAATTAATTATCAATACACAAAAAGTATTTTTAATATGTAATTAATTACAAGTACATTACTTCCCACCCTATTCCCCTATAAACCCACATCCCACTACAGAAAATACATTAATACAATTATCATAATTATCAAATATTTAATTAATACAAAATAATTACCAATCAATAAAAATTAATTGCCAATTAATAGAAATTAATTACCAATTAAAAATTAATTAACAATAAATTTAAAATCAATACGAATAAATGAAAAAAAATATTTACTTTATTACAATTAAATTACTTCCCACCCTATTCCCCTATAAACCCACAACCCGCTACAGAAAATACATTTAGAAAATTAGCATAATTAACAATTAATCAATTAATACAAATTAATTGGCAATTAATTACCAATTACAAAATAACAATAAATTCAAAATGAATACCAATAAATAAATAAAAATATTTAATTAATTACAATTAAATTACTTCCCACCCTATTCCCCTATAAACCCACAACCCGCTACAGAATTAAATTACGCAAAAATTAAATAACATAAAATTCATTACTTAAAATACATTAAACATACATTACAAAAATTAATATACACTTTTCACACATATACTAACATACAAAACACTTTAAAAAAATTGATATTAAAAAATCGATATATTTAATGCCTATATTGTATATTTCGATATTTTGACTTCTATATTTTGAAAATAGATATTACTTACCTTAAATTCGATATTTTTGACCACTATATTGTGTCCATTCGATATTTTGTCCATTCTATATTTTTACTTCGATATTATGTCCATTCTATATTTTGGAATAGATATTATGACTGTTTACCGCCTGAAACCTATGGTTTTTTCAGTGAATTTCAAAGGTTTTTTATATGTAATTTCTAATTTAATTTTTAATTTAAAATACTTATAGAGCGCAGCATACACCTTGCGGTTTCTTGGCGCTGAAGGTTCAGTGGCTGAGGGGAAGGAAGACCGGGGAGGAAATTTAGGCGGGGAAAGCCTGGCTAAATAGGAAGGTTTTCAAGTCTCCACGGAAGGAGAGGTACTGAGTTGCGGAGCGGAGGTTATCAGGGAGAGAGTTCCAGAAGGAGGGGGCCAGAGTAGAGAAATTGGATCCACCCCACTTTTTGCGCGAGAAACGGGGGATCAGGAGAAGGGACTTGGAGGAGGACCGGAGATTTCTTGCGGGGACGTAGGGTTTGATAAGTGAAGTGATGAAAGCAGGGGCAGTGCCCTGACGGGCCTGGAAGACCATGCACCCGATTTTAAAGAGGGAACGTTGTTTTACAGGGAGCCAGTGGAGTTTCTTTAGGAGGGGGGTGGAGTGGTGATAACGTGGGAGGCCATATATCAGTCTGGCCGCCTGGTTCTGGATGGTTTGGAGTCTACGCAAACTGTAGGCAGGGATGCCATGGAAAAGAGCGTTGGCGTAGTCCAAACGCGAGATTACCAGAGCGGCCATAATGGTCTTGAGAGCCTGAGGGGTGAAGAAGCGGGAGACAGAGCGGATGGTTCGAAGAGTGAGGAAACAGGAAGAGACCACGGAGCTGATGTGTGAGTGAAGAGTGAGCTGATTGTTCATTTTGACACCCAGTGTTTTGACAGTGGTGGAGGGGGAGGGTGCAGGGCCAAGGGAGGGGGCCAGAAAGAAGAGTTCCAGGGGCTGGACGAACCACCAGTGAGAACCAACTCAGTTTTATCAGGGTTCAGTTTAAGATGGTTGTGATTCATCCAGTCCCTGATGAATGTCATAGTAGACTGGAAATTGGAGACCGAGAGAGAAGAGGGGGACAGATCAAAGATGAGCTGGAGGTCATCCGCGTAGTTGAAGACGGTGACCTCCAGCTGCTGGAGAGCAAAGATGAGAGGAAAGATATAGAGGTTGAAGAGAAGGGGGGAGAGAGAGGAACCCTGGGGAACACCGCAAGTGACAGGGAGGGGGGTGGAGGTGAAGTCGCCTAGACGGACCGCCTGGGTGCGGTCCCTCAGAAAGGAGGAGAGCCAGACAAGGGCTGATCCCCCGATGCCGGCCGCTTTGACACGGGTGAGTAGGATGGTATGGTCCACCGTGTCAAAGGCGGCGGAGAGATCGAGGAGGACCAGTGCCTGGTGGTTGTTGTCATCCATGCCCTTTCTGAGGTTGTCTAGGACGGCGACTACGACCGATTCTGTTGAGTGCCTGGGGCGGAATCCTGCCTGACGAGAAGCCAGCCCCCCATTAGCCTCGATGTGAGTGCTCAGAGCCGCGGTAACATGGCGTTCCATCACCTTGCCCAGAAAGGGCAGCAGGGAGATGGGGCGAAAGTTGGACGAGATAGAAGGGTCCGAGCCGGGTTTCTTCAGCAGGGGTACTATGGTGGCTGCTTTTAGTACCGGGGTCACCACACCCTGTGCCAAGGCGCTGTTGAGGAAGGCAATCGGGGGATCAGGGCAGCTAGAATAGATTTGCTGTAGGATGCGTGCGGGGCAGACATCCGCCGGGGACCCTGATTTAACTTTGGGGAGAATCGACAGAAAGGATTCCTGAGTGAGGGGAGGGATAACAGTGAAATGATTTTGTACTGGGGGAGGGGAAGGATCGACGAAGGTAGGCGAGGGTAAAGGGATATTGGCCTTGATATTAGTGATCTTGTCCACGAAGTAGTTGTTTAGTTGGTCGCAGAGAAGCTGGGAGGGAGGGATTTGGGGCGAGGCTCGATCTGAGAACGCCAGGTCGTTTACGATGTCAAAGATAGCCCTGGGTTTGTTGGCGGCCGACGTTATTTTCGTGGAGAAATAGTCGGTCTTTGCAGCTAGAATTGCTGATTTGTAATCAGCCAACAGTGTCAGAAAGTGGGTTCTTAATAACGGGCTGTAGTCCTTCCTCCACTGCCTCTCCGCCCTCCGGACGCTCAGTTTAAGTTCTTTTAGGTGGTCGTTGAACCATCGGTTAGAGTCCTTAAGCCGGCGGGTGGAGATGCGTCGTAAGGGGGCCTCTGAGTCGCAAGCTCCAGCCAGCCAGGTGTTAATGGCCTTGGCCTGTGAGGCCGATGGTAAGCCGGAGAGGGGGGGGATGGAATTGTGAAGCAGGGAGGTCAGGGAGGGGAGATCCAGCCTGTTCCAGTTCCGCGCCCAGGTGTTTTTGGCAAGCGGGGTTTTGGGGGATGAGTTGTGGGGGATGGAGAAAGAGATGAGGGCATGATCGGACCAGGGGCAAGGAGAGACCGCCACCGAAGCCAGTGGGAGGTTAAGAGCCCAGACCTGATCAAGTGTGTGCCCGTGAGAGTGAGTGGGGACAGAAATGTGTGGGACAAAGTTGAGGGAAGACAGAGATTCAGTAAATTCTTTTGAGGCGGAGCACTCGTGTGGGTCTGAGGGCCAGTAATTAAAATCCCCCAGCACCAAGACCGAGGCAAAGTTGACCGCCAGATTTGCCAGCAGGTCTTGGAAGGCAGGTAGGAATGAAGGCGAGGGCTGAGGGGGGCGGTACATGAGGAGACAAGTGATGGGAGGGGCGGTCTGGAGGGAACGGACCACCAGGAAGTCGACAGGGGCCATAGGGGGAGAGGGAAGTGACTGGAAGTGCAGATCTGACCTAGTAATTAGCGCGATCCCACCGCCCGCCCTGCCGGCCGGTCGATCGGCACGTAGGGCCACGTAAGACGGTGGAAGGGTGGCCAGGAGAGCGGGAAGGGAGGAATCGCAATACCAGGTTTCGGTCAAGAGCAGTAGGTCAGGTTTCTCGGTGTCGAGTAGGACGAACAGCTCGTGGTGATGCTTGACCGCCGACCTGGTATTGAGTAGAATAGCGGACAGAGCTGGGGTGGAGGGGGGTGGGTCGGGGCAGGGGAGGCAGGGTGGCAGGGGAGATCGCGGCGGGGAATGCGGCGGTGCAGGGAGGGTGGGGGCAAGGCCCAGTGAATCGACGAGTCTACGGACAGAGTCCGGGAGTGGCCAGGTGCCTTGAAGGGCGATAAGGTCTTTGGAGGAGTATGATATAATTTGAGCATGGCGTCGTGCCCCTTGCCCCGTTCGGCCGCGGACGGGCGCAGACGGGCTTGACTTATGCGCGACTTCGGCGCGTAGTCGGCGCTCCCGCTGCGCTCGTCCGCTGCGCGTTCTGTATTGACACATTAATAGAGGCGGCCGTAAAGGCGGGAAGGGGGCGTGGCCTGGAGGTGGGCGTGGCCAGCCGGCAGGAGGGCGTCACGTGAGCGATGGATCCGCTGCACGGAGCCCTCGATGTGCAAAACAGCAGGTAGCAGCAAGGTAAAGTTTTAAAATCACAAATTACACAGTAAAACACAAAGCGTCTCCCGGCTTCCGCCTCAGGAGCAAAGAACCTAGTGAGCGCTCGATAGCTGGCGCTTAAGAAGGGCGGGAAGGGGGCGTGGCCTGGAGGTGGGCGTGGCCAGCCGGCAGGAGGGCGTCACGTGAGCGATGGATCCGCTGCACGGAGCCCTCGATGTGCAAAACAGCAGGTAGCAGCAAGGTAAAGTTTTAAAATCACAAATTACACAGTAAAATACAAAGCGTCTCCCGGCTTCCGCCTCAGGAGCAAAGAACCTAGTGAGCGCTCGATAGCTGGCGCTTAAGAAGGGCGGGAAGGGGGCGTGGCCTGGAGGTGGGCGTGGCCAGCCGGCAGGAGGGCGTCACGTGAGCGATGGATCCGCTGCACGGAGCCCTCGATGTGCAAAACAGCAGGTAGCAGCAAGGTAAAGTTTTAAAATCACAAATTACACAGTAAAACACAAAGCGTCTCCCGGCTTCCGCCTCAGGAGCAAAGAACCTAGTGAGCGCTCGATAGCTGGCGCTTAAGAAGGGCGGGAAGGGGGCGTGGCCTGGAGGTGTTAATTCCTAACTATATAAGGCCTGAAACCTATGGTTTTTTCAGTGAATTTCAAAGGTTTTTTAAATGCTAATTCCTAACTAAATAAGGCCTGAAACCTATGTTTTTTTCAGTGAATTTTCAAGGTTTTTAAAATGCTAATTCTATTAGCGGATAATGTTTAAATATGTTAATATCCTTGTGGGACCACCTGAGCAGCCCTAGGGATCCGATTTTTGGACCGGAGGAAGATGCTCTCTGATTGTGCCATATTTCTTGCCTTCTGCCCCCCTGATTGTGCCGTATTTCTTGCTTCTGCCCCCCTAATTGTGCCATATTTCATGGCTTCTGCCCCCCGAATACCACTTCCGGTCAGGGAGTGGGGAGGGCATTCCTGGACAGTGAGGGCACGGGCAAGGGTGTGCATATGGGCAGCAACGCAAACTAAGAGAATAAAGTAACGTCAGAAACTAACCTGTCTCTGCCTGGCTTTGTGGGAGAAGACAGGGAGGTTCACAAAAGGTTTAGTACATACATAAGTATCTGACGAAACTCAGGTACAGTTGACTGTGCACATGGAAAGATGCTACGTTAACACCATTTTTACATCATGGGGAAATTAGGCAATTAATTCCAATGGATCCACTTGTACACTATGAGCTTTCTCCCTTTATTTGTCATTCTTTAGTTCATGTTTTTCAACCACAGCTAGCATTTAATGTTTCTCTCTTACACATTCCTAAAGGTTACTTCTGATGTCATTTTACTTTTGTAGTGCACTCTTTCTTTCTGGCTTTTTTTTGTCCTCCTTCTTCGTTTCTATCATGCTTCCTTCCAACTTTCCTTCCCCCCACTCTTTATCCTCCTTCTTGTTTTTCCTTGTCTATTTGTTCCCTTCCTTCTTCTCTTGACCACCTTTCCATCCTTTTCCATCCTTTTCTACTTTGTCCTTTCATCTCTTCAAAACTTTTATCCCTGATGCCTTCCAAACTTCCTTCTTTCCTTCCTCCCTCCCTCTCATACCTTTTTTCATCGTTCATTCCTTACTTCAACTAATATGCTAATTTTCCTCCTTGCCCCCTTTTGTTACCTTTCCTTCTTTCTTTCCTTTTCCCACCCTTCTATCCTTTCCATCCGTAGTTTCTCCATTTTGTTCTTCCTTCCTTGATTCTCGCTCCTTCCTTTCTAACCTTCTTCTCTCTTTCGTTTTAGCTACACTCCCTCCTTCCTTCCATACCTCTTTGCTTCTTTCATTCCGTTCTTCCTCCCTTGCCTCTTTACTTCCCTTCCGCCTTCCTCATTCTTCTTCCTTTGTTCCATTTCCTTTCTTCTTTCCACCTACTTTCTAACCGTTGTCCTATAGTTTCTTTATTTCTTCCTTCCATTCCACCTTCACTGTTTTATTTCACTCTTCCTCCCTTCCATCTGTCTTCATTTCTCCACCTTTTCTTCCCTCAATCCTTCCTTCTGCCAAAACACCCAAAGTTGTTTAATGCCAGGGCACTCACTTTGCAGCGTGCCTGGAAACTCCGCTAGACTGGCTGGGCCACACAGTACTTATACAGATACAGTTAGTACAAAAACCGGGGCCGCTCTAAATACAAATGCAGAACTGTCCAGCACTCACCGGTACGAAGGAGGCACTCCTCAGGTGCGGCCGGGCTCTTCTCCTGTGGCTCGCCTTCTCCTCTCTGCCGGCAGCTGCGGGGCTCTCCCAACACCACTGGGGCCAAAGGGCATATTAATGATCTGCAGCTGAAAAATATATTCAAATTGTATTAGAAACATGTACTTCAGCTTTAAATATGGGGAGAGGAGTTGCCTAAGGGCTAGAGCGGTCGACCTCGAAACTTGGGAACCGGGTTCGAGTCTCAGCAATGACGCTGAACATCCTGTGATTCTGGACAAATCACTTAATCTCCACGCGCCTAACAAAAAATGAACATGTCCTCATGTAACGTAACTGGTGCTATGTAAAGCACCCTGATACCCGATACCTTTGGGTCATGTGTGCGCTGTATAAAACTCTGAAGAAAAAAACAACAACAAAAAATTACTGGTGCTCTGAACAAGACAAAACTCTCTCAAATCCAATAATATAACCAGGCCCACTGGAATTAAGCGATTGTGCGGCTGCTGTGTTTTTCACATAATTATAGATTTGCCACATTTGCCACATAATCCCTAATCTACTGCATGATCTGCAGATTTTGACAAATAAAATGTTTCTAGCTCAGTCAGTTCAAAAGTTACTAAAAACGCACTGCACGTGTTGCCTGGAGGTCGAAGGCCCTTGGCAAAGGTGGATTGTTCATCTTTATGTTCCTTATTCCTATATTTTGGTGTTAAACTGGCACTAATGAGGTGCAACCAATGCCCAGACAGGGTTAACAAGTGTGAAAATCACAAAATAATAAAGTAATACGATCACAGAATATGCTGCATTATGCCGCACAATTTGCTTTTTTGGTCGCATAACTTGCTCAGCCCTGCCACAGAATTTGGCTTCCTCCTGCCACATAATTCCAGTAGCCCTAAATATGTCCCTAGAATGGGGTCACTGGATTTGAAATTCAAAAGTAATCCGCTACATGTTCACCTGACATCATTTACCCATATGTTTTACCCAAGTGGTTCTGTGCTTTATAAAAGGGTGAACACTGAAAGCACTTTGTATTGTGTCAGATTATCGTGCACGGGGAGATGGCTCGGTTTCCCCAGGATCACCGGTTGTGAATTGAATGGCTAGGAATCGGATAGAAACTCAGACCCCTTTGGTTCCTAAACCTGCACCTTTGCCACCACAGCAAGCTTCCTGCTTCCAGAACACCAACTGGGTGGACATGGAAAGCCCACTCACGCAGCCTCTAAGAGGGTATTGGCATGACGTTGTCAAACCGCCTAGTGGGCAAATGCAACTGCTGCAGAGATCACTTTACATACCGGGACGTAGAGTCCCAGTGTCAGGACAGGGCTAACCAAACCATTCATCCTCTTGAATTCAGTGACACAAGCACGGAAGCACCATTGAGTTGGCTAATAGCAACATCTGTTGTCATAGCATCTGGCCACCCAATATGTTGCATTACATAAACTGCATACCATCACTGACATTTAAGGGTAGGAAAATATCACCATAAGTTAAATGAAACTTTCATTTATATGAAATGTTTGTTTATTCATTGCTTAAAGGAAAGTTCCCATGTACAACCCATCGTGGCAGTTGCTGCACTGTTGTCTCCAATTCATCTTTCAGTTGGAAACATTGACTGTTAGATATACCTCGTCTTATATGGGGATGTTGCTTCGTCTGCGCGAGGCTGTGTTAATTTGCTATTTTAATACTGTTTAATTTAGCCCACTCAGAACGAGGATAGACTGCCTCATTCCTGCACATGCCGAACGTGTGAACTGCAGGGCACACGTATGTCAGTGGGTGCCTTATTCACATGGCCGCCTTCCTTGCCGATGGGAGTCTTCTGCCCCCACAAACCCCGCCGCCTGGGATGCGGTCCAGAGTCCAGAGGCATCCTCGGTTTCAGGGTCATGTTTACGTAACCTCGTGCGTCCGAGCTGGTGGCTGCAGGAGGGAGTCACGCTATCCAGGCTAAATACAATAAGCGTATAAAGGGTGACTGCACTGGCATGTGCTTTTTGGCGTCATGTTTTGGGGTGTCACAAGTTGGAAGATGGGTTACTGCGGGGTAGCATTCACGTGATGTGACAGGCAGCTATGCTAGCACTAACCTGTGGCTCACCTTCTCCTCTCCGCCGGCAGCTGCGGGGCTCTCCCAACACCACGGGGGCCCCGCTGTGGGACGGGCGGCGTCTCCTCTTTTCCCGGGCTCTCTCAGCACACGGGAGCCCCGCACCAGCCCTGCACCAGCTGGCATCATTACCCGGTCTTCCCCTCGGCACGGGAGACCGGCGGGCAAGCGGACGGCGTCTCCTCTTTTCCCAGGGCTCCCTCAGCACACGGGAGCCCCACACCAGCCACGCACCAGCTGATCATTACCCGGTCTCCCCCTCGGCACGGGAGACCGGCGGGCAAGCGGACGGCGTCTCCTCTTTTCCCGGGGCTCCCTCAGCACACGGGAGCCCCGCACCAGCCGGCATCATTATCCGGTCTCCCCCTCGGTATGGGAGACCGGCGGGCACATGAAAGGCTTCCCCCAGGCAGGGGGAATCGGAAACCACGTCGTCCCGGCCCCACCTACAACCAGGCGGCGGCCATCTTGAGGCGTCTCGGGCCGCGGCGGTGATCTCGGGGGTAAAACGAGGGGTGGGCACCCTCGAAATTAAAATAAAACAGATGAAAATAAAAGAGAGAAGCCCCCCAAGCCCCCCCCCAAAAAAGATTTCCGAAAAATCTTGGGGTGCGCGCTTATAGATATATAATTTGATTCTCTTTTATGTTTCTCAGGAACTACTGGAGGGATTTACACTATTTAACCAAAAGCGTGATCTGCGTACCAGACACTACCATTTTGACAAGTTTGGTGTAATTCCCTTCAGCGGTTCAAGCTGTAGCCGTGTCTAAAGGTCCTGTGGAAATTAACATGGGGAAAACACGTTTTGGAACACCCCTTTTTTCTCAGCCCCCACTTGACTAATCCCCCCCAAACTTTCAGGGAAGGAGAGGAGCGGAGCGAGCCATCTTCTTTGAGAAATTTGCTAAGATTCATCAACCAGCGCCAAAGTTATTCCCAATAGAATGTTGGTGATTTCCTATGGAAAGAAGGTCCTAACTATATATACCTACTGGCTACCACCAGTAGGTAATATATATATATATATATATATATATATATACATATATATATACACATACATTACCTACTGGCGGTAGCCAGTAGGTATATATAGATAGGACGGGTTCCCATAGGAAATCCCCAACATTCTATTGGGAATAACTTTGGCCCTGGTTGATGAATCTTCGCAAATTTCTCAAAGAAGATGGCTCGCTCTGCTCCTTCCCTGAAAATTTGGGGGGGATTCGTCAAGTGGGGGCTGAGAAAAAAGGGGGGTCCCAAAACGTGTTTTCCCCATGTTAATTTCCATAGGACCTTTAGACTCAGCTACAGCTTGAACCGCTGAAGGGAATTACACCACACTTGTCAAAATGGTAGTGTCTGGTATGCAGATCACGCTTTTGGTAAAATAGTGTAAATCCCTCCAGTGGTTCCTGAGAAAATCAGAAGAGAAATCAATTATATATCTATAAGCGCGCACGCGAATTTTCGGAATTTATTTTTGGGGGGGGGGCTTGGGGGGCTTCTGCCTTATATTTTATTGTGTTTTATTTTCATTTCGAGGGTGCTCACCCCTCGTTTTACTGCCGAGATCACCGCCGCGGCCTGAGCCACCTTAAAATGGCCGCCGCCGCCGCCTGGTTGTAGGCGGGGCCGGGAGGACGTGGTTTCCGCTTCCCCCTGGCTGTTCCAATGACAATGAGCCGATTAATAAAACATAAACAAACTCGCCGAATTAATAACCATCGGCATGTTGATGTTACCCCTTTCACAGTTTCTTACAACTTCACTCATAAATAACCTTGGCTTGTATCAGAAAGCACTGACGTTGCAATCACGCTTCATCAGGAGCAATGCACTCTTTCATCCCTCACTACGCCCACTACCAACCACATACAATAAGAATATGTTAGCCAATCATAGAAAGAGGGAAAAGGGAATGAGATGGGAGAGAAAACGGAGACACTAGATATCACAACTCTTACCTAAGTTTGACAATGAGCCGATTAATAAAACATAAACAAACTCGCCGAATTAATAACCATCGGCATGTTGATGTTACCCCTTTCACAATTTCTTACAACTCTTCTCATAAATAACCTAAGTTTGCACCTCTTTGGCTTAGAACGAGGCCATTTACATCAGTCCATTTACGGGGCTTTGTTTACCTTTTTAAGTATCGACAACATCCAGCCCCCATTGGCTCATAAGTCAGCCAATCAGGATGCTCGCTGAGATACATGTGACGCTCGCTATTCCAATGGCAATGAGCGTTATATACTGCAGCCCAGATGGCCTTCCTCACCTCCCCGATCGGCTCAGATGCCGATTAGAAGTACCGACGGAGAGGTAAGGTGACCGTTGGCATGATGGTTGTATTAACAGCAAAAAGGCCTAGCCAGTGAATTCAATACTTCCCTATGCCAGCGACAAATCGGTTCCTACATGTCAGTTTACAGTAAGATTGTAACGTCTGGCTGGCATTCTGGTTTTCCCATTATCTTGGAACCTCCGCTTCACGTGGGGAACAATGTGGCTCCCCTTTTACAAGCGCTAGCGGAGGGTCACTATAATATGGACACTGACCCAATAATCCATATTGATCACGGAGCTTGAGTGATAGAGTAAACAGTGCGTCTGGCGCTCATATCTATTGAAGCACTGCTGCGAGTTAGCATGCCTTCCAAAATAGCCTGCGGGGGAAATCAAAGCTGTGACTGAAGCTGTTGTGGTAGCGTTCTGAGCAGGGCGGAACTTGCTGGGTGTTCTGTTAAGGGAGCACTAGAGGGAGCGGAAGGGCTCATGGAGAATATGTTACTGTTTGAACCATAAAGGATGTACGTGTAAGCTTCCTTTTTACTCGTATACCTAGGTAATTGATGCAACGTTCTGTTTTAAAGACACTGTATCCATTGCCTTATGTTTTTGGATTTATTTAGTGCACCAAGACCGACTCAGTAGGTCCATGAATAGCAGCTTGGAAAAGGAATAGATTTCTTTAGTGATCCGGTCCAACATGTGGTGTTTGCAGGCATTTTAGAAAGGGGCGGAAAGGGCAATTATATAGCAGATGAATCTATGGCCATGATTTCGATACAGTCCCAGGGACCGACATAAAAATGTAACTGTATTATGATGAATTTAAGAAATGATGGGGAATATTATTAAGAGGAATGGCAAACATACTACCCTGTCAACCCATCCATCCATTCATCCATCCATTGACCCATCCTTCATCCATCCGCACCCTACCATCCATCCACACTACCGTTCACCTATCGATCCACCTATTTTTATTCAATGTATTCTGCTACAAATTACTTGCTTACCTTTCACCTATCCTCAAACACTGCTCACCCTGCACACTCACCCACCATTTACTACGCACAGTCACCCTGACATTGTGCAGGCAGTATGATACTGCTCACCCACCACTCACACAGTCCACCATCCAGCCACCCATCCATCCACCATCCATCCAGCCACCCATCCAGCCATCATACATCCATCCATTATTCATTCATTCATGCATGCATGCACCCACCCATCCATCCAGCTATCCACCCAACATGCATCCACCATGCATCCATCCATCCACCCTGCATCCAACCATCATGCATCCACCCAGCATTCATTCATCCACCCACCCATCATGCATTCACCCATCATGCATCCACCCAACAATCATTCATCCATCATGCATCCACCAGCCATCCATCCATCTTCCAGCCAACAATCATGCATCCATCCAACACCCAGCCACTCTCCCACCCACCATTCATGCACCCCATTCATCCACCCACCCATCCATCCATCCATCCTGCATCCATCCATCATTCATGCATCCATTCACCCATCTATCATGCATGCATCCATCCATGCATCCACCCAAGAATCATTCATCCATCATGCATCCAACCATCGTTCATGCATCAAAAATCGGATCCCTAGGGCTGCTCAGGTGGTCCCACAAGGATATTAACATATTTAAACGTTATCCGCTAATAGAATTAGCATTTTCAAAACCTTGCAAATTCACAGAAAAAACCATAGGTTTCTGGCCTTATATATATATATATATTAGCTTTTAAAAAACCAATGAAATTCACTGAAAAAACCATAGGTTATACACTATATATAGTTAGGAATTAGCCTTTAAAAAACCAATAAAATTCACTAAAAAAACAATAGGTTGTAGGCCTTATATAGTTAGGAATTAACATATAAAAACACATTGAAATTCCTCCTATATAGTTAGCTGGACATTTTATTGATATAAAACCAATGACATTCGACATATAGTTAGTTGCACTAACTATATATTTCGCGCATTCGCAATCCAATGCTGATGATGTCACATATTACATCATTCATGACATGGTCAGTGACATCACTGATGACATCACTGATGACAGCTCATTTAACATCAATAATCACACCACTGATGATATACTTCATGTGATAATACAATGCACCTCCTTACACTCTAATACACCTAGTGTAAAATACAGAGTATCATTTTTGAAACTATTGACACACCAATACCATTTACTACATACCCACTCACTGATTCCTACGTCTACATGCACATTCATTCATTCACCCATAAGGTCATTCGTACATACTGTCACTCATCATTGCAACACTATCATATGCACTCATACACCTATGCAGACACTCACACAGTGCCACTCATCCATGGAGTTACTCACACACCTACTCAGTCCTGTAAAGAATCAATCACACTTTGATTTCTTCATCTATACAGTTAAACACAGAACAGCTTACATTTTCACAGATATACTAACACATACTTACTCACTTATACAATCAAATCCTTCATCCATACTCTTATACATCCTCTCATTCTTCAATATGTAAAACATATTTAAACTTTACAAAAACACACACACTGGATGATGTCATCATGATATACTTCATGTGATAATACAATGCACCTCCTTACACTCTAATACACCTAGTGTAAAATACAGAGTATCATTTTTGAAACTATTGACACACCAATACCATTTACTACATACCCACTCACTGATTCCTACGTCTACATGCACATTCATTCATTCACCCATAAGGTCATTCGTACATACTGTCACTCATCATTGCAACACTATCATATGCACTCATACACCTATGCAGACACTCACACACTGCCACTCATCCATGGAGTTACTCACACACCTACTCAGTCCTGTAAAGAATCAATCACACTTTGCTATACAGTTAAACACAGAACAGCTTACATTTTCACAGATATACTAACACATACTTACTCACTTATACAATCAAATCCTTCATCCATACTCTTATACATCCTCTCATTCTTCAATATGTAAAACATATTTAAACTTTACAAAAACACACACACTGGATGATGTCATCAGTGATGTCACTGACCATGTCATGAATGATGTAATATGTGACATCATCAGCATTGGATTGCGGATGCGCGAAATATATAGTTAGTGCAACTAACTATATGTCGAATTTCATTGGTTTTATATCAATAAAATGTCCAGCTAACTATATAGGAGGAATTTCAATGGTTTTTTATATGGTAATTCCTAACTATATAAGGCCTAAAACCTATGTTTTTTTTAGTGAATTTCATTGGTTTTTTAAAGGCTAATTCCTAACTATATATAGTGTATAACCTATGGTTTTTTCAGTGAATATATACTATATATATATATAGTACATATATATATATATATATATATATATATAGTATTCACTAAAAAAACCATAGGTTTCACATCAGTTATAGTTTTTCAGAAAGCCACACATTCACTGGATGTTGTCATCAGTGATGTCATGAGTGATGTCACTGACCATGTCATGAGTGATGTAATATGTGACGTCATCAGCAGTGCATTACACGCGCAAGTTATAGTGAGTCCAACTAACTATAACGTGGAATTTCAATGGTTTTATGTCAGTAAAATTTCCAGCTAACTATAACTGATGTGAAACCTATGGTTTTTTTAGTGAATTTAATAGGTTTTTTAAATGCTAATTCCTAAATATAACTGGTGTGAAACCTATGGTTTTTTCTGTGAATTTCATTGGTTTTTTAAATGCTAATTCCTAACTATAACTGGTCTGAAACCTATGGTTTTTTCAGTGAATTTCATAGGTTTTTTTAATGCTAATTCCTAACTATAAGTCTCACTTTATAAGTAAGACTGTTAGCGCTCTAGTTGTTTAGAACACTCTGATACATTCTGTCATTGGGCTACAGTTGGGCTATATTTGAGCTATATTTTTTTTTGTCTCTGGTGGCCATCTTTGGGCTACATTGGGCTACATTTGGGCTACATTTTGGCTCTAACATATATAAAGCCCAATGTAGCACATATTTTTCCAAAGTTAATTTTCGTAAAAAGCACTTCAGAATAGGGCTACCTGTCCCTACAATTTTCCCATTTTATTTTGGTGCGCTCCCGGTGCGCGCCCCGAAAAGCGTACTTCTATTAAGTGCCCCGGGGCGCGCTCCGGGGAGCGTCCCGAGAGCGCCAATATCGCGAACGAAAACATGATCGTGACGTATCGCGTAGCCGCGTCCGCGTGATACGCACGGCGTAAGCGCACCCGGAAGCACTTGAGCGAATACGATCGCGCAACGTAGGCGTCTGACACGCATAAGCGCGTCGGGTCATGTGACCAGAAAATAACACTTTTCATTGGTTCAGAACAGTTTTGGTTTCATAATGATGAAGCCCATGGTCATGTGACCTGTAAATAACACTTTTCATTGGTTCAATAATTATTTTTTTCAAAATTTAGAGAAACCCACCCATTTCTCTCACTATTGATTTGCACTTGGAGAGAGCAAGAGGTGTTTTGTGAATTTTCAACTCATTACTTTCCTGATCTACAGCAATGGCTGCAAGGGAGTCATCCAGCAGTGATTCAGATGGATTTGTGCAAGAGGACCCTCCTCACCAGAAAACAAAGAACCACTTCATCTGGAAATTTTATGACATCCCTGAAGGACAAAAAAAAGTTCATGCAAGTAAAGTAACTTGTAAAATATGTGGAAGTATTTTATCCAGAGGCAATCCTCTAAAAAAATACAGCTTTGGAAATGCCAATTTAATTAGGCATGTCAAAAGAAGACACCCAAAAAATTATTCCAGGGAGAGTGTCAGGGAGCTGACAGAGAAGGCACGAAGAGATGGCAGCAGCACCTCCACTGGTGGAGCAACACCTTCAGGTTCAACACGTGCAAGAATGATCCCTAACGTCCAGCCGGTTTTTGCAGGCATAAAATTTTTATGCAAGGACTGTGACGAACTACTCTGTTATGGTGTTAGGAGCGTTGAACTCATTGCAATAAAGAGACAGGAACACCGATGCTCTCCCCGTCCCTAAATTTCCTCATTTTTTTGCTCCTGTTGAGCATTTTTTGAATCCCTGTTTTTGTTTTTCCCCTGTAAAAAAATCCCAAAAAAATATAAAATCGTTTCAAAAAGTATAAAAAAATATAAAACAACAAAAACAAAAAAAAGTTCTTCTCAGAACTACCTCCAATTTATAAAAAAATGCTATTTTTTTTAAAAAAGTGTCATTCTTTTTCTCAATCGTACGCACCCCTGTCCGCTCCCCGGTGCGCGTACCGGGCGCCCCCCCCGCGCAAATCCATTTTTTTTTGCCCCGTACGGCCCTTTTATGACCCCCACATCAAACCTAGGGGGTCAGGGGGGTGTACCCTGCCCCCTTTTGCTCATTTCCCCCTTTGATTTTTACTACCTCAATCCTACCGAGGTACAAGATGGCGGCCGCTGCGGACTGTTTCGAATGCTTACAGACACCCGAGAGCCAATCAGCTTTCCGTACGCAAGTCGCGTGGCACGCTTTGAGCGCTCCCCGGTGCGCGTACCGGGGCGCGGCTCTAGATATATATTTTTTTTTAACCTAAATTACTCAAAATCCACTGGAGCACATATCCTGAGACATAGCAAAGGCACATCGGGCTACCAGTCCCTACAATTTTGCCAAATTAGGTGGAAATCCATTCAGCCGTTCGGGCTAAAAGTGAAATCGACCGCCCTATGGAAATTAACATGGGGAAAACGTGTTTTGGGACCCCCCTTTTATCTCTGCCCCCGCTTGACGCATCCCCCCCAAACTTTCAGGGAAGGGCCGGAGCTCCGCGAGGCCATTTTGAGGAAATTTTCAGGCAGATTCGTCAACCAGCGCCAAGGTTATTCCAAATAGAATTTTGAGATTTAACATTGAAATAAATCCTAACTATAACTACCTACTGGCGACCGCCAGTAGGTTATATATATATATATATATATATATATATATATATATATATATATATATATATATATATATATATATATATTACATATATACACGATAATCAAACAAACATCCTAAAGCTCTTCCAGGATGCACTCTCAGCTTGCCTGCCATCATGTGTACATTCTCAGCTTGCCTCCACACTTCGGCTGTTACTGCCTAACGCTTTTCATGGCTGGAGCACCACTTTCTCAAAGGCTCAACGCTCGTGCAGAACATATATATATATATATAGCTTTCTGAAATTTCACATTACCTATGCCACCCATTTGTATACTGAGTAGTTTGTGACACTATGCATGTCAGGAGCTTTGTATTGCACTCCAAGCATATTCTTTTCACAAATGCATGATGAACTTTGATGATTGACTCCCTGTGGGAAATCTAGGGTACTTTTTAATTATTCAATATCTTACCCTGCTCTTTCAAGCTGGATTATTGGATAACTACATCAGGTTCACACTCTACTAGGTAATCATTAGATACCTGCACTCCTATTCCCAACTCTAAGTTAATAATGTTATGTTATGTAAGCGAGACATTCCCAACGGTATCCTGGCGCTGAGATTAGAAAGCATTCCATCATTTACACACTTAACCATACCAGACGATAGTAAACACAACTATGGCTAGGCTCCGCTATACCCTTGGGAATAGCCACGTTTTGAGGCTTTTTTTAAAGTACAGCAAATTCTTTATTCGTCTCAGTTCAGCCGAAGGATCATTGCACAGCCCTGAAGCTGCAAAACTGAATGCACTGCCTCCAATCCTGCTTTTTCTGAACCTAGGTATGCTTACCAACTTTGCCGAGGATGAGCGTAGGTTTCTGGATGGGGCATACCATGGGAATTTACTTTGTAATGGTCTAGGCCTTATACCATGTGCTGCCTTAAAGACAATGCAGAGTGCTTTAACATGAATTCTTTGCATAATCGGTAGCCAATAAAGATCTTTCAGGGTCATGGAGGCAGAAGACCTGTGTTGTCTCTTTAAAGCTAGCTTGGCTACTATTGTTTGAATTCTTTGAAGCTTCTGTATCAGAGAATTCGGTGCTAAAGTAGCAAAGCATTGCAAGAATCTAGCCAACTCAGGATGAAACCTCTCACCACCTGCGTCTTGCCGGAGATTGGGTAGGTCTATTCTAACCTCTCCCACGGTCCTGATGAAATGCCAAGGATCCCTCCTGGACCATTGACACATGAAACATGTCAACCCAAACTACCTGCACTCATCACTAAATTGTGTCTCCTCATTATTAGGAGCCAACAATCAATAGATTGTTTATACCCTTATGAGGGGGACCCTGGAATAAATCAGTTTTGATGGTACCTCTGCTGTATTTTCAACCCACACCTTCACTTGTTCCACACACCTCCACTCACCATCACAGCTTTTTACATAAATGATTTCAGCCACAGTGGCCTCTCGTGGGGTATAGCTAAGCCATACTTACGAGGAGCAAATGCCCGATGATGAAGCATGACACCTTCATAGGTGTGTGAGAGCATAACTTCCTAGAAACGATGATCCTCTCCCTAGCACTCAAAATCCGCCTGTACACACACTCTGTTAGGAACAGCTACCCTCCTAATTTTTGTTTACATATCCATTCAAGGGAGCAAGGGTACTGGATCTCTCATCTGCTCCTTGTCACTCTCTGTAGTACATTTTATAAAATGTATACTATCTAATTTAATACACTATTGTATTCTATGAATATATCTCTTTGGAAAGATTAAGAACTAACTTTTTCTCCATTAAGTTATGTTAGCTTAGCACATTACTAATATTATTGACCTTAGGTCCGTAAAAAGGAAGAGAAAAATTGCATTCTGAAGCATTTCTAACTTGACATAAGTAGCTTTGGAAGCCTAGTGCATATTTGTGCCTTTTAAAATGTGGCTTTTCATTTTCGGCCTACATATTATATCCGTACGTTAATTACATCTGTTCCTATTCATTAAAAATGCACCATCAGCATAGCAAATGTATATCAGAAGGTGTGTGAATATGTTCAACGTGAATACTTTTCTTTGCTTGTTCCAACCTTAACACTCTACTGGTGTTAGTTGCTGAAAACCCACTCTCTACTCAATTATTCGGAATATATGAGGGCGTAAATTGTGGACACTGTGGGGCCTAGTCACAAAGTAAATTTACAGGATTGGATTTATTCATGAGTAAATTTACCTTGTAGTAATTTTACATTTTTTGACTATGTACTATTTCTGAGTGTAAATGTACTACTAGAAGCAGACTTACATGTCTCTACTCCCTCAGAACAGAGGGTGACACCTGCTAGAACAGGATTTTTGTTTCTTTTTTTTGTTTTTTTATTTATAAGATTTTCCTTACATGAAACAAACCACGTTTACATACAACATCAAGTCTATCTTGCACTATACATCATTCAGATAATGAATATGCATAATATAACACTTGGTAATATTTAGCACAGCACTGATACATCCCAGCAATGTCACATAACATTAACTTATACAGCAGTTAAGTAGCAGTTGTAAGGAGGTCTCAATGTTTACGTAAATAGATGATGAGAGGTTCCCAGAAGTCAGAGGGTTTGACAGTTGTGGGCAGCTCCTCTGCATATATCTGAAAATTGGCTTTACAATAAATAGAGTCCAGTATCCAATGAGCTATGGTAGGTGTCTTCCTGCTATCCCAATGCATGGTTACTATACGTTTTGCTAAGAGTAACATTATGGCGGCTAGTTTTTTCTTGGCAGATTTCAAATGTGTTATGTGACCAAACAGGCATAATTGTGGAGAGCAATCTAATTTACGATTCAGGAGCACACAGAGAAGTTGAAACACCTTCTCCCAGTAGAGTTGTACCTTGCTACAATACCACGCTCGATTCCGATCCGGTAAAAAAATCCACTGTACGATTCGTATTCATAGCCCTTTCCGTACGAATCGTACCCGTCCGTCCGAGTCGCGTAGTACGATCCGCATTCCGTGAATCTGTCCGAATCGTCGCGATCCGTACGTATTGCAAGGCTGAGACTGTGAACCGTACGACCCGTACACACGCCGTACGACCCGACGAGTACGATCCGGACCCGGGAATCAGGACGCGATTCGTACGGTCCATGTCAGGTAAGGGCAATTCGTACGGAAAAGCGCACAATTACATACACCCCGTGCAGCGCGTACCCCCCCATGATTGCAGGGGTATGGCACGTACCCCTGCGATCATGGGGTGTATGAGCCGTACCCCCATTGTACGATCGGTGTACAAGCCGTACCCCCATTGTACGATCGGTGTACGATCTGTGTACGATCCGTACCCCATGTACGATGGGGGTACGGCTCGTACACCGATCGTACATGGGGTACGGATCGTACACCGATTGTACAATGGGGGTACGGCTCGTACACCGATCGTACATGGGGTACGGCTCGTACACCGATCGTACAATGGGGGTACGGCTCGTACACCGATCGTACATGGGGTATAGCTCGTACACCCCATGATCGCAGGGGTACGGTACGTACCCCTGCGATCATGGGGGGTACGCACCGTACCCGGGGGGGCTGTTCCGTACCTGTTTCGGCACAAACTCTGCTTTTACGGCTGTTTTCAGCTCCCGTAGAAAAAGGCTCGTACGGTGCGTACCCGACACATATCGTACTTGCTGGGTCGTAAAAACCAGCCACGAACCGTACAGATGTCGCATACAGCAGGTTCCGAGGGAGAATCGTACGGAGATTAGAGTCGTACGTGTCTTGTACGACTCGTACGGAGTACGGCTCCTGGTACGAATCGTACTTCGTCGTACGTACGGGGGACGTTGCAGGGTACGATTCGTACAGGAAAAACGCTCCGAACGGCTATTCGGAGCGGTTTTTCCCGAATCGGAATCGTATAGTGTACAAAATCGGCCTGGTCTGTCTTATAGCATTTACATTTAGCATCTACACGCAAGCCATGCTTGTGCAAGTGGAGTGGGGTGTGGTAGGTTTGGTGCAAGTATTTAAAATGTATTATACGTAAATTTCCATTGGGTGTGAGAAGTTCCGTATGTGTGCAGCAAGCTTGCCATTCCTCACAGTCAGAGGTGTAGCTAATAATATGTTCCAACTATCGTGTGCTTTTTGCGTGTTAGCACCAATTTCCCTCTGCAGGGCCCTGTAGAGTCTTGCCATGATGTGTGTATTGTTTGGAGGGGGGATCACTGAAAAATATTGAATACAAAAATATGGACGAAAAAAATATTGAAGTGAAAATATAGAAAGACAAAATATTGAAATCCTATCTACAAACCGGTAAGTACAAAAATATTGAATAATTATATATACTTAATAAAAATATCGAATTTATTAAAATAACTTAAAAATAATATACAATTAATGAAATGATAACTATTAATAATTAAAATATACTTACAAATAATTAAATAACTTAAACATTATTAAATAATGAATTTAAGTTAAAAAAATAAAAATACAACTTGATTGTTTAACACATATATATATTAACATAATATTAATTAAAAATATACAATATTTTTAATGTAGCATAGCAAGATAAACATTGGATAGCGTAGGGGTAAAAATTACTATTCCCACTCCAGATAGTGCAACAGTAGGGAAAGCGTTGGATAGCGTAGGAGTAAAAATTACTATTCCCACTCCAGAGAGTGCAACAGTAGAGAACGTGTTGGATAGTGTAGGGGTAAAAATTACTATTCCCACTCCAGAGGGTGCAACAGTAGGGAAAGTGTTGGATAGCGTAGGGTGTAAAAATTACTATTCCCACTCCAGAGGGTGCAACAGTAGGGAAAGCATTGGATAGCGTAGGGGTGAAAAATTACTATTCCCACTTCAAGGGGGCAACAGTAGGGAAAGTGTTGGATAGTGTAGAGGTACAAATTACTTTTCCCACTCCAGAGAGTGCAACAGTAGAGAACGCGTTGGATAGTGTAGGGGTAAAAATTACTATTCCCACTCCAGAGGGTGCAACAGTAGGGAAAGCGTTGGATAGCGTAGGGGTAAAAATTACTATTCCCACTCCAGCGGTTGCAACAGTAGGGAAAGTGTTGGATAGCGTAGGGGTAAAAATTACTATTCCCACTTCAAGGGGGCAACAGTAGGGAAAGTGTTGGATAGTGTAGAGGTACAAATTACTTTTCCCACTCCGGAGGGTGCAACAGTAGGGAAAGCGTTGGATAGCGTAGGGGTAAAAATTACTATTCCCACTCCAGAGGATGCAACAGTAGGGAAAGCGTTGGCTAGCATAGGGGTACAAATTACTATTCCCACTCCAAAGGGTGCAACAGTAGGAAAAGTGTTTGATAGCGCAGGGGTAAAAATTACTATTCCCACTCCAGAGGGTGCAACAGTAGGGAAAGCGTCGGATAGCATAGGGGTAAAAATTACTATTCCCACTCCAGAGGATGCAACGGTAGCGAAAGCGTTAGATGCGTAGGGGTAAAAATTACTATTCCCACTCCAGAGGGTGCAACAGTAGGGAAAGCGTTGGATAGCGTAGGGGTAAAAATTACTATTCTCACTCCAGTGAGTGCAACAGTAGTGAAAGCGTTGGATAGCGTAGGGGTAAAAATTACTATTCACAATCCAGAGAGTGCGACAGTAGGGAAAGCGTTGGATAGCGTAGGGATAAAAATTACTATTCCCACTCTAGTGAGCTTAACAGTAGAGAAAGTAAATATTTAATATATTATTAAATATAAATTAAATATCAATACCAATAAAACATTTATGAAAAGTAAATACAATATAATAATTAATCAATTTAAAAAATGTATTATTAAAATGCATTAACTATTAATACAAATTAATTACTAATTTACAATTAAGTAATTAAAAAATAAAATGTAATTACCAATTAATTCAAAATAAATACCAATAAATAAATAAAAACATTTAAATAATTTCAATTAAATAACTTCTCACCCTATTCCCCTATAAACCCACAACCCGCTACGGAAAATAAATTAATTAAATTCACTTAATTATCAATTAATCCATTAATTAATAATTAATAACCAATTAAAATTAGTTAACAATTTTTTCAAAATAAATACCAATATATAAATTAAAATATGTAATTAATTAAAATTAAATTACTTCCCACCGTATTCCCCTATAAACCCACAACTTGCTAGAGAAAATAAATTAATACATTTCACATAATTATCAATTAATCCATTAATAACAATTATTTACTAATTAATAATTAATTACCAATTAAAAATTAATTAACAATGTATTCAAAATAAATACCAATAAATAAATTAACATATTTAATTAATTATAATTAAATTACTTCCCACCATATTCCCCTATAAACCCACAACCTAATACAGAATTAAATTACGCAAAAATTAAATAACATAAAATTAATTACTTAAAATAAATTACAAAAAAATATACACTTTGCACATGTATACTAACATACAGAACACTTTAAAAAACTCAATATTATTAAAAATACGCTTATTTTAATAACCTATATTATATACTTTGATATTTTGATATTACATTACTGACCTTAAAAATTATATTTTTGATGACTATATTCTATCCATTCGATATTTTGCCCATTCTATATTTTGAAGTCGATATTTGTGTAATTCGATATTTTGTACTCGATATTTTGTCTGTATACCTTGGAGCAGTGATTAATAATTGTAGCATCTCTAGCATGGGGGATTCCTTTGGGAACGTGGGATATAATTCCTGAAGTGCTGCATGCAAGCTGTGATATGCAAATTTAAACAATAATGTCCGATTGCTGACAAATGTCAGATCGGCTTGTGTGAGAAATGTTCCGTTTGGCTATATGCCATACATCACTGTGATGACTATCTGTTCCAGTAAGCTCATACTGCCCTTCTCCTGTGTTAACTATAAGGCGGGTCTCAGAAGTAGATTTGGTGCATACAATGGAATTTTGTTCGGAAGCTGACCCATACATTTCCACGCCATGAATGTTGTGCGTACTGTGTTAATTTTGTGCTTGGTTAAATAGGGCCGCTGATGTGGAAATATGTGTGCTAATTCAATGGAGTGGGCGTCGCCATCCTCTACTGCTAGGTGTGGTAGATATCGTACTGGATGGAACCAGTAGTAGGCATACTGCGCTTGAGCGCATAAATAATACAGATAGAGATCCAGAACAGTGAAGCCACCTGAGGCGTTTGGCAGTGTCATTGTGTGCAGACTTATCCGTACTTGCTTGCCAGCCCATATCAGTTTGTTCAAATCGGAGTGTAAGCGGGCGAAGATGGGGGCCGGTGGAGGTATGGGAACGTTGGTGAATAGATACAGTAGTTTAGGCAGGATCACCATTTTTATCAGGGATATCCTATCCACTAGGGACAAAGCAATGTGATCCATCAGTCTAATTGCATTTTTAGGTTATCAATCACCGTGCCATAGTTGCTACGAATCACTAGATCAGCGTATTGGTGAATCCAAATGCCTAGATATTTTATGGGTTCCTCCTGCCAAACCAGTGGGAAATCTATCTCAAGCGACTTCGTGTTTGATGTCAATGGTATTACCACAGACTTGGACCAATTTATCTGCAGACCAGACTGACGTCTGAATTTTATGGATTCCATAATTATCAGTGATAGGTTTACTTCGGGGTCTCTAATATATCATACCATATCATTTGCATATAACGATATGTCAATAGAGCATAAATTAAAGTTTAATGCTGTATGTGCATATTTGTGGCATATTTTACAAGCCAGGGGTTCCAAGGCAATCGCAAATAGCAGAGGAGACAGCTGACAGCCCTATTGTGTTCCTTTCTGTATCTGTATGGCACTCAATATGTTTCTATTGACATTTATGCTGGCAGTGGGGCTTGTATAAAGGAGTTTGATCCAATTTACTAACATGGGTGGAAGACCAGATCTTTGAAGAATGGTAAATAGATAGATCCATTCAACTGAGTCAATGGCCTTGGCCGCATCTAAAAGTACCGCTACAGCCTCCAACTCCTGCTTCAATTGATGTAGCAGGGCGAATATTGTATCCAGATTATGTGCCCTGGAGCGGGTTGGTATAAATCCTGATTGGTCCGGTAGTACAATAGTCTTCATAAACGGCTGCAGTCTAGTCGCAATTATCTTAGTTACTATCTTTGCGTCCGTGTTTAATAAATAGAGTGGTCTATAGAACTCGGATATGTCCGGGTTCTTGTCTGGTTTTAATAAAGCAACTATTAGCGCTTCACACAAAGTCGGGGGAAGGATTTTGGCATGGTATGCTTCATCATACATTTCTAATAAATACGGGTTAATGAAGCCTGATTATGCTTTGTAAAAGTCCCCTGTATAGCCATTGGCCCCGGAGTTTTGCCATTAGGTAGTGTCTTTATAGCATCTTGTACTTCTTCTATGGTTATTGCTGTGTAAAGAATTCACGCTGCCTGTCCACTAGCCACACTAGTGCAATATCTTCTACATATTCTAGAATCTCTTGTGCGCGTGCTGTAACTCGGTAAGTATATAATGCCCCATAATTGTTCATAAATGTTTGTAGTATACCTGCTGTGTCGTAGTGTTCCATGTTAGTTTCAGCCACCATTCGCAGAACAGTATATTGTTTGTGTTCCATGCGTATTGTTTGTGCAAGTACATGGCCTGGTCTACCTCTCTCACCCATCCCACGCACTGTGTGGCATCTTGCTATGTACCTCACCTCGTCGTCTGCTAAATTATTGTAGGTGCTTATTTCATCTCTGATAGCACTTAATATGTTCGCACTGTGAGTATCATCATATTCTGCTTCTAAGCTTTTAATGCATTTTTCACATTGCGCTAACAGGGTGCGGATATCCTTAAGGATTCCAGCCATTGTGCTGATGCATATACCTCGTATTGTTCCCTTAAAGGCCTCCCACCGGGTGCCCGCGCTTTCTACTGATGTCTTATTGGTGCAAAGCAGTCTTCTATTGCTGTGTGAATTGTCTCGTTATATAGTGGGTCTAGTAGTGCCTATGCGTTAAAGCGCCAAAAGCATGGCGGCAGGGTATATGTCGGAATTTGCTGGGATAATAATACAGGCTTATGGTCTGAGAGTGTTTTTGGCAGATGATGAACATCAAGGGTCCATGTGCACGCTTGTTCCGTAATAAGCCAATAGTCAATTCTGGACCGGCTATTATGTGCACTTGAGGAGTGAGTGCTATCATGGGCGTGCTGATTACACATTCGCCATATATCTTGCTGCGGAAATTCCTGCATGCCGTGTTGAAGGGCTGCAGCAGCTCACTGGTGATGTTTGGTAGTGTTTTGTGATCTGTCAAATGTATTGTCCAGCGCTACATTCATGTACCCACCCCATTTAAGCTCCATGTCTGGTAGTGCCCTTATAGATGTATGTATCTTCATAAAGAAGTCAGGATCATCCATGTTTGGGCCGTATGTGTTAATGAGGCCCACTCTAGTACCCCGTAATATGCCTGTGAGTATGACGTATCTTCCGTTTTTGTCTGTTAGTAAATGTTCGGAGGCAAACTGTGTACCTTTGGGTATCAGGATCATCACTCCACATGCATATGTAGAGTAAGAGGAGGAAACCACTAATTCTGCCCACCTCCTCCCAAACCAGTCTGCTTTGCTTTTAAGTAAGTGTGTCTCTTGCAGTAGGGTTATTTCAATGTTATGCCTATCTAGGTAACCAAGACCCTGTCTAATATTTCTGGGATTTTTAAGACCTCTTACATTCCAAGTGGATAGTTTAAAGGGTGGCGCAGAAGTGCTAGAGGTGCATTGTTATGCTGTCGATCATGATGCAGGATGAATAGATGTATACTGTGCATTGTAATTCCAGTTATTGCCATCTGGTGATTGAAGAGTTGTATAGTGCATGTTCGTGGGATTGTAATGAGCAACAACATTTACCTACAGACTCGATAAAGCAATAAAGGAATATCCAGAGTCCCCCTATTCTCCCCTCCCAACACAACCAGTTCACCAACCCATTTATGACAAAGACTAACCCAACTAGACAACAAACCCCTCTCCCACCACCCCACCCAATGAAAGAAATAAAAGATAAACTTTTGTTGTGGTACACACAGAGGGGCAAGAGCTGCCAGCCATATACCCTGATGACAACTGTCATCTAGTGGGTCACTTTACTATCATATAGCGAAAGTCCTGACACCAAAAAATAGCCAATTAGAGGGTGTCCAACTTATTAACCACTCGGGTTTGGAAGACTAGGGGTGTCTAAATGGATAATTATGTATTCAAATAGATCATAAGATTTGTTGTGCTATAAGTGTGTAAGTATGATATCACAATCATCATTTATCTACGACCCTTTAAAATCTAGTCTTACAGTTTGTTGTTTACATTGCTACCGAGAGGGCTGTTTAGCGCAAGTGTGGCAGTTATTCAATATCTGAAGTCCCAGTTTGGTCTTCCAATTCACCCCTGGGGGACCGTCGACGCACGGCTGAAGTACCTTTTTGTGTCAGGTAATTGAGGACGTCTTTTGGTTCATTGTAAAGTACGGTATTCCCACCATCAGTTATTTTCAATCGGGCTGTGTAGATCATTGCATACAGGATATTGTGTTCTCTAAGTTTCTTTTTTACAGTTACAAACGTTTTCCTTGCCTCCTGGACCTGTGGGGTACAGTCCAGATAGATGGATGTGTTCATACCTTGGTAGTTGAATTTACGCAATTCACGTGCCTTGCGGAGAGAGGCATCTCTGTCGCTGTAATTCAGAATTTTTGCAATGATCGGTCATGGTCTGGACCCAAGTAGTGGTGCTGGACCTAGGGACCTCTTTGCTCTCTCAACAATAAAGACCTCTGAGAAGGTGTTCCTGCCCATGAGTGCTATAACTAATTGGTCAACATACCGGGTCCATGGTGCCTGTGTTGGTCGGTTCCTCTATTCCCATCAGGCGAATGTTACTTCGGCGAGAGTGCGCTTCAAGATTTTCGGCTTTCACCATTAGCGCTGCCATGTTTGTGTTCAACTGGTCTTGTTTGGTTTCCATTTGCCTTTGAGCCTCTTCTGTGTCTAATATGCGGCGCTCTGCCATGTCAATCCATTCAGTATGCCGGTCCAGGATTTCGGACATGCGGTCTACATGGTAAGTGAGATTGTCTATTTTGCCATCTATGTTAGGTAGGGCCACTTGTATCAAGGAGAATATGGTCCTCACATCTCCAGCAGTAGTCCCATTTGCAGCTAGTGGAGCTTGTTACGAATCGCCATGACCATTTGGATCATTCTCTGTCTGTTTCTTTTGCTGGTTAAATGATAACTTGGGTTGATTCCTGTCCGGCTTACCCATGTTGCAGCGATAAATAACAGCTCAGTCGCATAAATTTGCTATGTCCCAAACTAACACTAGGCCACCACAGTGCAAACAGGTATTCAGGCAATTGAGTTGCTGAAAGCGTTAACAGACAGTTAGTCAATGTGCAAGAGAACACCCATGTAGCTGTGCAGGCATCTTCAGTCAATGCAGTACCCCGCCACATCGTTCATACAGGATATTGGTGGTGAGTGGGAAGCACTGTCTGGGAGGGAGGGGGATAATTTGCCCAGTTGATGTGAGCATCTGGCCGGGGGTTCCACAACTGTCCCAGGAAGGGAAGGCGCTCTCCATTGTGGATATGCACTGAGGGATGAGATTTGCCACCTCCTGCTATTGCGCAGTTTCAGTGGGTCAGTTGGGTCTTGCATTGTATGCTGAGTCATGAGGGTGAATTTCTTTACAGTTCGTGGTGCATGAAGATGTGGTGGTGTGCAATCGGCAGTTCAATGTGGTCTTGGGGACTGCACGTCCGATGTGTAAGAATTTTGAGAGAGAAGGCATACTTTTCCACGTGCACAATCCCAGTTGTTAGTGCTTCCAGGCAGGCCTGAACCATCTCGTGGTAGGCCCCGTCGCCATTCACTATCGAGCTATAAGGACCCGGGCTGGGCCGTAATCAGCGTCAGAGGCAGTTTTTATTGCGTGCTGCTTGTGGGATCATTGGGTTGTTTTCTACCAGAGAGTGGACCTCCCATCGTATGGCGAGGGGGTGAAGGGGGTGCCTATCAGGAGTTAAGATTAGGTATGAGTATAGATTCCTTTTCTGTAAGTTGATGAATTAATCACGTATAAGGCTAAATTCTTTTTTATCTTCGTTACAAACACCATTCCAATCCTAAAAATTAATTCCATTTTTGTTGAAGTTATCCAAGAAATTGCTTTATTAATTCAACAAAGAGCAAACAACAGCCAACACGTGTTTCGCCCTATATGGCGTGTAGCGCCACAGCTTACTTAAGGCTGTAAACATAATCTATATAATCTATATTAAAAAGCAGTTGACCCCAAGAGAACAAGAGTGAAAAGGGTGCAAAAAGAACAGTGAGTCCGAAAAATTTGTAGTAGGATATTTTCTAATGAAAAAATTATCGAAGAGAGGGTTCCAATAGGTGAGGGTTTACTTAATAATATCGGACTAATCATCGTGTACATTTGCTTTAAAGAATTGAAAGAAAAAAGTGTCAGTGCCACTATAGGGGATACTGTTCCACAGGCTTATTAAAAAGATGGAGTATTTTTAATCCTAGGGATAGTAATTTTAATGTTAAAATATTGCTGTACATTACAGATAGTGCATGTGATCCAGTGTGTACTCATGTGTACAAATCCCTATATAATTTAGATTTGTTATAGGGATGAAGTATTAGGTGAAAAGCAGGGAAACACCCAAGATACCTGTGTAAGGCAAAAGATAAACTATGAAAAAACATTGTTATTATTAATACCTAAATAAATTTGATTGCATCATTCTTTAACTTTTTCCAGTTTTGCCGATGCACAGTAACAACAAAGATTATGTTCCACGTTCAATTCTGTGAAGATACTGTGTGATTATGATCAATTCACTATTATACTGCTCTCCATCATAGTACATTTTCACCTTTCTTTAAATCAAATAACATATTGTTAATGTTTATAGCTATTTATTATTGCTGTTTAAAAGTGACAGAACATTGTTTGAAAAAAGTATAGTAGTGTCATTGTCCGATTATTTTGTTGTATTAGAACAGGAAAAAATGGTCTCTGGTTTAGATGGTTTTAGTAGTGGCCCCTTTGATTAAAGTGTTGGTCTCCTGTGAAATATATTAATAGAGCGACGGTAGGACGTAAGTTCCTGATAGTAATATTTCTTTGACAAAAAACAATTTTAGCCAATTGCGCCAATGTGAATTAGAATTATTTAAGAAACACATTCATCTAAACCCGCAGCAATTTATCCTACATACAATTTAAGCTAGACTCCACTGTCAAAGTTCCAAACTAAAATCAAGGTTAGCTTCGCTCTTACTTTAGGGAAGAGAGACCGAGGCGAGAGGGGGGGGGGGGAAGTCTCATTATTTACGAGCGGAATTATTCTTAACCTGTAACCAGATAACTCCACATACAGTCTGAGCGCGACAACCCCGTCTCGAATTCGAGTTCACGTGAGAAACAGGGTTGAAAATTAGCTCTGCTTTTATTTCGAGTAAAAAGACCGAATCGGAAAGAAGGTGGAAGCCTTATTATTTACGGGCAAAATAATAGCCGGGTGCACGCAAGACTTACTTGCATTAGAGGTGAATCTCCAGAAATAGCGAGGTCTTACGGGTAATCTGGTGTGCGGCACAGGTCAATTATTTTGCTCTGAGATCGCCGCCTTGTTAAATAGCCCAAAATGGCATTGTAAACCAGAAGTGAACATTCCTCGTATTTGTTTACACTCCAACTATTAAGTCGAATATGGTGATTAAAGGGAGGATATCTGCACTTGTAAAAAGCCTGTATCGTTACTTTGTGGAATCAAAACGTGCATTAATATATGGAATTATAACGTGCAGTCCATAACTATTACAGCTTATGCAAGAGGATTCTCCTGGTAGATGCCGTGCATTGTGAGTAACAGTCATCAACAAAGGACTAAAGGCTATCGGTCACAGATCTTGGCGACCATTTTGGAAAGGTGATATTTCTTGGGAGCTATAATTATATGCCATAGCTCATTTTGCACGGCATTAGTATTTGATAAAGAAATAACAAGTCCGATCTTAGAGATCAGAAAAACAGGCTCTCATTAATCCATTCTATGGCAGGACAGGAGGCTCAGATTATGCTTTCTCGATTTCTTTACTACAAACAGCAGCCAATAGGAACACAGTAAAGAAACGAAAAACTACAAATCCCATGAGCACTTAGGCCACCATAGAGAGCATATCCCTATATAAACAACCATAGAGGGCAAGACTTCCTCTTTCTTTGCTACTTCGCAGCCAGTTAAGTCATTTTTGCTTCTATCATGCTTAAATTTTGTACTGCATGTATTACTTGCCTTGTCGTTCATTACGCTAAGCTAATTGCAGCGCTTCTGGTTTCGCCGTTTTCGGCGTCTTGTCTGCAGCTGCTGCGCTCGTTGTTGTGTGTTTTCTTCGGCCTCTCGGTTTGCCGTGTGAGTTGTGAGAGCGCGGTTCGCCTCTCTTTGTGATCGGGCGATTTGTGCCCTCGTATCTTGTGGAGTGGGACCGGGGATTCGAGCAGTCGCGCGCTGCAGTCGAGCGTCGCTCCACATCCGGGCATTTCAGGTGGGTGTCTGCGCATGCGCGACAGCCCTTTGGTTACATTCCGTGTCTCTCACGGATTTCTGACACGCTTGAGGCGGCGTTTTCTTCTCAGCCTTGCCCACTGCCTGCGGGAGAGTTCCCACTTGACGCCCTTTCCTTTTTCAGGGTTGGGGTTGTAAAATTGTTAGAGGCATTGCCTAGAGTGGCTTTCTTGCAAGCCTGTCCCTCCACATTCTACCTGTTCCTCTGGGGAGCGTGTGGCTCTACCTGTCTGGCTTGCCGAGGGGTTGTCACTCCCCCTGACTGGGTCACTTCTGTGTCCTGCTACTTATTCCTGTGTGGGCTTTTGTCTGTCTCTCATTTCAGCCTTATTGTTTCAAACATGGCTGGCTATGAGGAGGATGATGACTATTATTACGGCGAAGAGCCTGAGGAGTGCTTTGAATATGATTTGGTTGACGCTCTTGACCAGGGGGTGCAACACTCGATCAATACCGCGCTGGTCCATGCCATTGAGCCATTGAAACATCATCTGACTGACTATGCGCACCAACAAGGTTGGATTCCTTCTTCTTCTTCTTCTGCCAAACACTCCTCTAAATTCCCAAAGAATCCTCACAAGTCAGATTTTGTAAAGTTAGCTAAATCCCTGTCTGCTTCCACGGGTTCCAAGAAGGCTAAACCCTCTACACCGGATACTGAGGATACCTCTTCCTCGTCCTCCTCTTCTGGTCCCTCTGGTCCTCCTGCTAAGAAGCCTAGGAAGGAGCATTTTGTTGACGCGTCTTCGCACCCCCCGGTGCTTACCTTTGAGCCCTCGGACATTGTCCACCCGAATTCGAAGTCCTGGCTCCATGCTCCTGAGGTCGCGGAGTACGTCCAGGCCCACATTCGCGAACCATTTGATCAGGAGGTACGTTCTCGTCTTCGTTCCAAGTGTCCTCGCCCGGATTTGGCAGACAAACTCTCTGAGACTTGTGAGGTAGCCCCCACTATTCTTACCTACCTTAAGAAGTTCACGAAGGACCCCAAGAAGTGCATTGATAGATCTTGGGGTCTGTGCCAAGATAAATTGTTAGAACTCCTTGGCCCACTTACTAAAATTCTAGACTAGGATTACCAGGCTCAGGGGTCTGCTTCTGGCATCGACCCGGACGAGCTCATTGGTTGGGCCCAGCGGGTTATTTGCCAGTTAGGAAATGCAAATTGTGCTCTTTCCACGGAGCGTTGCTGTTCCATTTTACTGAAAATGGACCCTCCATTGACGGAACTGGCTTCTTCAGAGTTGGGGCCCCTTGCTCAGGGCCTTCTTTTTGGTCAGCCTTTCCTAAAGCAGTTGACAAAATTTGTCGCTACTTTCAGTGGCCTGGATAAGGCGTAATCCTCTCTCCGCAGGGCGTTCCGCCCGGGTTTTGGCAGGGTCGGACTCACCAAGGGACGTTTGTTCAGCCGCAGATCTGGCCAACAACGTGGCAATCAGTCCCAGCAGGGAGGAGGTCAACAGTCTTCCTATTCCGGATCACAATCCAAATTCTACCCCTCACGCAAAGGTCATGGGCAGGCCTCTAAAGGCGGATATGGCGGATAACGGGGAGGACGTCAGTATTTCGCCAACACAGGTGAGCTTAATTCCTTACGATACAGTTGTCCTGGGGGGCAGAGTGCAATTTTTCCTTCACAATTGGCGTACAATCTCCAACGATGCTTGGGTGTTATAGACAGTTCAAGGTTACCACATAGAGTTTTACCAACCTCCCCATCAAACACTCGTCCCTTCTCCCCTTGTTTTTTCCCAACTTGATCAGGCTGTCATCTCCAAAGAAATCGAGTCCCTTCTGGTCAAAGGGGTCATTGTGTGGACTTCCCTGCATCCTCAGGGGTTCGTCAGCAATGTGTTCCTGGTGGAGAAGAAAGGGGGAGGTTCTCACCTGGTGCTCAACCTCACGGAATTCAACAACGGAGTGGTCTATCGCCACTTCAAGATGGAGAGCATCCATCTCCTCAGGGATCTCCTTCGCAAAGGCGACTGGATGGTTCACCTGGATTTGAAGGACGCTTACTTGTCCATCCCGATCTTCCCGCCTCATCGCCGTTTCCTCCAATTCCAATGGTTAGGGACGTGGTTCAAGTACACGGTTCTCCCGTTCAGTCTCTCGTCCGCAACGTGGTGCTTCACAAAGCTTCTAAGACCGGTCATGGAATCCCTGAGGGCGCGCGGGGTGCGTCTGATCGTGTATCTAGACAACATATTGTTGATGGCTCAGTGCCCTATTCAACTGCAGTCCCATTTGGCTTGGACGATCGAGCTCTTGCAATCTCTGGGATTTCTAGTGAATCCTCAAAAATCTCTTTTACATCCCTCTCAGTCGATCGAGTTCTTGGGCTTTCTAGTCGACTCGGTCTCTTGTCAACTGCTCTTGCCCTCCCAGAAGACAGGTCTATCAAAAGGAAGTTGACATTACTGTTGTCCAAACAGAGTCTGTCCTTACGATCGATCGCTCGGATTGTCGGACTTTTGGCTTTGTCCATTCAAGCGATCTTTCCGGGTCCCTTACACTATCGGGCCCTGCAACGACTCAAGATCAGACACTTGCAGAAAGGTCTTCACTATTCCGATCTTGTTCCTCTGTCACCAGACGCGAAGTCGGAGATGGTGTGATGGCTCGACCACATGGAAGCTTGGAACGGGAAAGCCCTGTTCGGATCTACCCCGGATGTGGTGCTGGAATCGGATGCGAGTCTTTGGGGCTGGGGAGCCCGGTGCGGGTCTGTGAGGACGGGCGGCCGTTGGTCACAGGACGAACTGAGTCTTCACATCAATTGTCTGGAGCTCCTGGTGGGATCATTTGCGATCCGCAGTCTTGCTCCTCAGGCCACCAGCTGGTGCATACTCCTCCGCATGGACAACATATCTGCGGTGCCGTATGTGAACAAACTGGGAGGGACGAGGTCGAAGCTCTTGGCCAAAATTGCGAAGGACTTCTGGCACTTCTGCCTTCAGAGGAAGATCACTCTTATTGCAGAGGATCTCCCGGGTCGCCAGAATCAGGTGGCCGATTGGAACTCTCGCCATCTGCTGGACTCTAGCTGAGCAGGTGCATACCTACGAGGTTTTCTGTTTTTAAGCTAATTGCTTTAAGATTTTTCTGTTTAGACCATGGTTGAAAGTGAATTACTTTCTTATACTGAAGACTACATCAACACACTCTTGCAGGATCAGTCTAACCAATTCCTGTCTAACACAAGCTTACAAGTGGATGTCACTTTGACTGACAAAGTGAGTAGACTAGAGAGACTTGAGAAGAAACTCATCAGGACATGTCTACATGGTTATTTTTTAACCAAATAGTTACAAGAAAATGTTATTCTGATAGGTCTACAAATTAAAATAGAACCTGCCATATTTGTTGACGTGCCCAAATTCAGGGAGGGTTTTAGCTACGTCGCTAACAATTGCTCCCAGCACTGGATGGTGCTGGGGGTAGAAACAGCAGCTGAGCAAGTTCAATCCCTCACCAAAGAGATTGCAGCATTGAGAGCTGAGATACTTGGGGATAATACGCTAACAAACGCTAAATCTGCATCGGAGACTCTAGATGCCACACTGAAGGAATTTGATGTGACCACCCAAACCAAGAAATTGGAGAAATTGGCTAAAGATTCAAGAGCTTTTGACAAGAAAAGCGTCTACCCCTACCTCCAACCAGACTACTACAAACAAGACAACCAAGGTCGGTTTTCAAATCGAGGCAGGGGCGGTTACAGAGGTAGAAGAACATACACTACCTTCTCTGATTCGTCATACAGCTCTGGCAGTGAATCAGAACCACCGACGCCAGGACCGTCATATAATTACCAATATACAGACTTCAGCTACCCGCAGTACCCACCACTACCTCCCCATTTTTTAGGCAGAGGCCAGATACAATGGAGACCACCACGGGGTCGCAGGAACTGGTCCGGCGCACAACAACGCGGACAACAATCCAACACGGGGAACCAGAATGCAGGCAGAGGGCGTGCACAGAAGCAAGTAACATTCCGCCCAGAAACCCATGGGGAAATTTCCACGAGGAGAAACACCTATCTGTGGTGACTACTGTACCAGTAATGACTAAAACTGTCACTAACCCAATAGTGAATATCTCCAAATACAAGTTATCCGAAGAAGAACAAAAGATGTTGAGTAAGGGACTTTCCTATGTTCCAACTACTCCCCCTAACAGGTTTCAATTAAAAACAGAACTATATAATTTTTTCAGAAAGATCCGTCTGAGATACTTTTCAGATATTTGACTGCTCAACTAAGATCATCTGTGACTGGATTGAGGGAACCATCCACTTTCTTTCCACCATCTTACGCCATGAGCCATAAAATCCTCGCTTTTGAAGATCTGGTCATCCAAGATGTAGAAACTGCTGTTAATAAACCTAAATACATTAGGTTTAACTTGAGGAGCAAAAACCAAAAGATGGCATTAAAAGGTTTGAAAGAAAATGCTGAAATAGTTATCAAGCCCGCCGACAAGGGCGGGGCAATTGTGATCCAGGATACTGCCTCCTACAAAAACGAAATTTACAGACAACTAAGAGATGGAATCAGTTACAAACAAATCAATAGTGACCCTTCGAAAGACCTGGCCTCAGTGATTTTACAAACAACACAAAAAGGCCTTGAAGAGAGTTTCTTATCCGAGCAAGAATTCAAATTCCTGAATCAGAGTCATCCTCGCCTTGCGACAATTTACACCCTGCCCAAGGTGCATAAAGGCTTAGACAACTCTCCCGGACGCCCAATTGTGTCTGGATGCGGATCCATGTTGGAACCTCTCTGCCAGTATATTGATTTCTTTCTAAAACCCCTCGCCATTAAAACCAGGGCGTACCTCCGCGATACCACCCAAGTCATAAATTTGATTGACCAAAGACCATTTAATCCTAATACTCAGTTATTAGTAACATGTGACATTGTGTCACTGTATACTAGCATCCCGCAAATGGACGCCATTGCGGTAATGGAAAAGGCCTTAGACACCAGGACTGCTCCAGTTCCAGTTCAGACCTACTTCATCTTAGAACTTCATGTTCCAACAAGATTTTTTCCTTCAAACAAAAGGAGTAGCAATGGGGGCTACTTTTGCCCCCAACTTGGCAGTGCTATACATGGACAACTATGAGAATAAATTCATCTTCAGTAATACCAATCCATTCGGACACCACATGGCTATGTGGGTCCGCTATATAGATGACGTGCTGTGCATTTGGGATGGCACTAAAGAAGACCTCACATCGTTCCACACTTGGCTCAACGCCAACAGCACAGACATTCAGTTCAAGCTAGAAGCCAGCAATGATAGGATCCCCTTTTTGGATATCACGATCTATGTCAATCCCGAGACTAACCTGTTGGAAACAACCCTATTTCGCAAACCATCAGAACGAAACTCCCTATTAGAGTACAACAGTCACCATCCGAGGGGATTGCGCGACAACCTCCCTGTTGGCCAATTCTTCAGAATCCGCCGCAATTGTTCCTGTAAAGAAAATTATATGACTGAATCACAAGATCTCTCAAGTCGCTTATTAGCACGTGGGTACCCAGCACGCCTAGTCAAACGTGCTCGGAAAAGGGCTTGGTATAGCCCCCGAGAAAGTCTCCTGAATTCTGATCCAAAAGAGGATTCTGCCATGGAACGCATTATATGTGTCACCACATTCTCCACTCGTAGCAATGACATCAAGAAAATTATCAATCATCACTGGAATTTAGTGGCAGATGACAAGGACAGAATACTTTACCCTTGCACTCTTTTAAAAGAGCACGCACTATTAGAGATCAAGTGGTACAATCATTCTTACCTAAACCGAAGAACCCTACAATTCAATCATTATGGCACCTCCCACCTATTGTGGGTCACACTAGGTGTGGCTCCTGTGCAGCATGCGACACAACGATCCAGACAAAGGATTTGAGATACAGAGGCAAGACCTACACACTCAAATCCCATACTAACTGCAATACGTCTAACGTAATTTATTGGATCAAATGCCCATGTGATTTGGCATATGTAGGCCAAACTCAACAAAAAGTTAAGGCCCGCATATTACAGCAACGTCAGCCGGATTAGATGCGGAGTACAGGGGGCCCCCTTGGTAGATCATTGCACTAGAAAAGGCCACACTCCAGATACTTTGCAATGGGTAGTCCTTGAGAAGATTAGCTTGGGACCCAGAGGGGGCGATATTACACATATCCTCACTTTGAGAGAATCAAAATGGATGACAACTTTAGATACCATCCGTAATGGACTAAATGAGGCTGAAAGTAGTCATGCACAGTTGGCCAGATTTGGCCGTTGAGAATGTAACTGTAAGATCTTCACCCTCATGTTTGAGAGGTGCATCTTTAAAATTGGATTACTGTATTGCAAAACTAGACCTTATTCTCTACCAACAATGTATTCTGTAACAGAAATTGTTCTTCTGAGTAATTTTGATATGTCTATAATGAGTGACCTCACAATTCTCTAGGCAATGCTTATTAACAGGATGTGCACTGCTACTTTACCATTTTGTGCAAGACTCAGATCTGATTATCGATATCTCAACCTTTAGGGAACGTGTTCCTTGTTACACTGAAATTGTCCTTTTGAATAATTTCTGAATATACCTATTAATAGCATCCTCTAGGTTTCAAAAGATTGTTAATTCTAAAACCCTCTTTAATACGACGTACACTGCTACTTCACCCTCCTGTGTGAGAGGTGCGTGGCAACCCCCCTCCGAATGTTTATTAATTGCAATCGCTAATAGCCAATTCTTTGTTGAATGCTGCTCTTTAAAATACCATATTTACCACAACACGATCAGTTGGACCCATTAGAGGGCGAATTCAAGATCTCTTGATCATTCGTTTTAATTTGTAAGTTGCCACTCTGATATATTAGTACGTCCGCTCCATTGGTTCTAACAGACCTCACTAATGCATCCATGCACTTAGAACCGGAGCTATAGATACATTGGCTTCCATCGTAGCCATTAGTAACGACCCGGAAACATCTTGCGGGCAGTCCGCTGTTGCCCCTAGTAATGACCCGGATGTATCACACCGGTAGTCCTCTCTTTATATCGGCAGTATGCTCCATACACTTGAAACCGGAGCTATAGATACATTGGTTTTCATCGTTGCTAATAGTAACGACCCGGAAGCATTTTGCGGGTAGTCCGCTGTTGCCCCTAGTAACGACCCGGATGTATCACACTGGCAGTCCTTTCTTTATATAGGCAGCTTGCTCACTCGGCTTTGAACGCAGACACAGAGAGGCGGCCTTCCCGTTTTGTTGAAACCCACGCCAGTATTAGGTGAGACACGTTTCAGAATATTATTTTATCTTTATTAAGGCCCTCACAACTGATAGTCATTTTACCGTTTCCAGATAACGCTGATGGGAGCGATCTAATACGACGCATTCCAAGTGCCCCGATTAGGTGCGTGCCTTGATGATGATAATGCTTTGTGTTGGTTTTTAGCTAATAAGACCTGAGCGACACAGCCCTTGTCCTCAATTTTCGCAGGTCGGGTTTTTCGTTTATCTTTCATTGATTGTTAAAACGCGGAGAATATAAGACGCCTCTGGTGTGCCACATGCAGGTATGTCGTCCGATTTTCTGATGAATGCTATGAGAGTTCGACTAGATCTGGACTCGTGAGGGATGCCACATGAGATCTATTACGATATACGACCATGATGATTAGAAACAGGGTATACCTATTGAATGTTTGTTTTTGAACCAGTAGGGTTCTATCTATTTCCTGGTTTAAGTGTCAATCATTATAGAGTCATTCACCGATTGACACCATCTTAATAAGCTTACTCCTTAGAGTTTCCTGGTTTAAGCGCCAATCATCATTGAGTCATTCACCGATTAACACCATCTTAAAGGTTTACTCCTTATAGTTTGGTGCAGTGAACTATGTTTTATTTTCTATACTCAGTATGACATTCATGACCAGAAGTCTTGGTAAGGATAGAATCTTGGTTACTCCTGGTCCACGCGGGAGTTTGTGTTTGTGTTTTTTAACGTTGATAAGAGTTATCATGTATCATCCAATGATAGAGAGATGCATTTACCTAATTAAGTTATGATACAATAGCAGATGATTGTTCATTTTCTAGATTTGATGAATGAAAAATGGATTTCTACAATTGATTACCTTATGAAAACTACTCCAAGAACCATGGTAAATTCTGAATTATTTATTTTACCGCTCACTACGGTAATTGATATTCATTATTGTTTTTTCCCTAAATTCAAATGGGATCTTAAACTCATATTACATTATTTACATTTCTACAGAAATTGTAGTGCACCCCGTATACACCCTTGTCCTGATGAAGACCCCGATGTAAGGCCACAAGTACGCCTACAGCTGTAGCGTGGGGTCGAAACGTCGACGGCTACCTTCCGTCTTCCTCAGTTGATACCGCCCGCATTACTTTGGATATTTACATACCAGTGTCAATATAGACCTTTTTATAACTAATGGGATATGTAATGAACCCTTTCTTTGGCTCAGGGATCTGAAGCTGTTTATTGTGTTTAAATTCCGAATGAAATTGGATATATTCATCTGTCACGACTACTATCATTTTTCTATGTTCCTTTTCTTTTCACAGCATCACGCTATTTCACTCCCTTTCCTTTGGGGCACTGTTATCAAATTTATAAATTGTATTATTTACTCATTGTGATTAATTTACAGTGTGTTGATTGTTTTTGACTACTATTGCTTTAATACATTTGAAAAATGATTTTGCAGTTTGCAGGGAACCTAATTTTGTACAGGACTTCAGCGATTGGCGGCTTCATCCCAGGGTGTTTCGGAACCTGTCTCACCTCTGGGGTCGGCCTTGGATCGATCTGTTCGCCTCTCGCCTCAACGCCCAATTGCCCAGGTTTTACAGCTGGCGTCCGGATCCGGAGGCTCTGGCCACGGATGCCTTTCTTCAGATTTCTTCCCTCATCTCTGCTATGCGTTTCCCCCGTTCGCAATGATTCCGCGAGTCTTGGCCCAAACAAAGCACTTCCAGTCGGAAGTCATTCTGATAGCTCCTCTTTGGAGGGCTCAGGCATGGTTTCCGGATCTTCTGGAGATGAGTTGCTCAACACCGTTCCTTCTTCCACAGAGGTGGAACTTATTGTTTGATCCATTGCTCAACCTGCATCCTCTGGTTCTGTCAGGTCAGCTCCGGCTGGTTGCGTGGCGATTTTCGGGGAATGCTGGAAAGTCCCTGGCTTTTCTGGAGACGCTACATCATTTATCGGTGAGGCTTGGGCCCCCAACACGCACAAGCGTTATGCATCAGCTTGACGACGATGGTGTGGTTGGTGTTCTGAACGGAACTTGGATCCCGCTTCAGTGGATGTTACTTTAGTAGTTAATTTTCTTGCTTCCATAGCTTCTTCTGGTTCTGCTTATAGGACAGTCAATTCCTTTCGCTCCGCTGTTTCTGCAGGCCACGATTTTGTTGACGGGAAGCCTGTTGGGAAGTATCCCTTGATTTCTAAATTACTTTGTGGCATTCGGCTGGTTAAACCGCCTTGTCCAAAGTATGTTGCTCTTTGGGATGTCTCAATTGTCTTATGTTTTCTGGAGGCTTGGCCTCCCAACTCTTACTTGTCTCATAAGCAACTTTCAGCAAAGTTGACGATGTTACTTTGTTTGGTGTCTTGTAAACGCATTTCAGATGTGCGGGCGTTAGACCTCACGGGGCGTTTGTTTTCTCCGGACGGGGTCACTTTTACAATTTCCCGGCGCACCAAATGTAATATGTCTTCTGTGACATATCCAGCTTTTCCTCTGAATCCACAGTTATGTGTGGTCCAATGCATAAAGGATTATGAGGTAAGTACCGCTCCTTTTCGACAAGATTTGTCTGGTCAGTTGCTGTTTGCTTTGCAGAAGCCTTTTAGGCCTGTGGCGCCGGCTACCCTGGCCCGTTGGGTGCGTTGGCTTATGTCTGAGGCTGGAATTGATATCTCCATTTTCGGAGCCCATTCCACTCAGGGTGCCATGGCCTCTAAGGCTTTTACTGTTGGTGTGAGTTTGACGGACATTATGAAGGCCGCTGATTGGTCTTCCGATACTGTGTTTAAAACATTTTATTTCAAACCCATTGTGGATATTGCTTCTGTTGTGGTGGCTCAGCTTTGAACAAGCATAATCTGAGCCTCCTGTCCTGCCATAGAATTAAAAATTTGAAAACATTTGTGACAAGAATTTTCAATTCTATTAAGGACACGGAGGCGAGGATTATCCCACCCAAATGTATTTTCAATGCATTTCTCATGTATATTCTCATTGCAATGGCATTGTGACATGTTTCTTGCACTATTTCCCTACCCTTTGTATTTTTACCTTCCATGGTACTGGGATGGTGTATTACGGCTCTGATTTTCTTTTAGGTTCTGACCAGAAGTGAGATTCTTCAGTTCTCTCCTGCCTTGGTTCCAGCCTTTCGGATTCTGGATCTGTGGAGTTTTGCCTGCTCCAGTCTCCTGATCCTTGGTTCCTTGGGATGTCTCCTGATAATCGTTATCCTGCTGCCTTCCGATGTTTCCTCCAGGCTGTTCTTCAGTTTCACGTGAATTGACTCTTAACTGATTTATTTTAATGGACAAAGAAAGAGGAAGTCTTGCCCTCTATGGTTGTTTATATAGGGATATGCTCTCTATGGTTGCCTAAGTGCTCATGGGATTTGTAGTTTTTCGTTTCTTTACTGAGTTCCTATTGGCTGCTGTTTGTAGTAAAGAAATCGAGAAAGCATAATCCTCGCCTCCGTGTCCTTAATAGAATTGAAAATTCTTGTCACGAATGTTTGCAAATTTTTAATTATTGTAGTAAGAGTATCTGGAATGTATATAATTTAAATCGAAGTCTAGTAACATTCTTAAACTAGATAATTATAATGCCAACAACATATTTTATTTTTTATAAAGTTCATATCGGTAGTCACATTATGCTTCATGTTTGACGGCAAATTGGAGTTGATAGTCAACATGATCTTAAATTGTTTTTGGGACATGTTCGTTCGTGTTATTCTAGAACTGTAGTGTGAGGTCATAAAGTACATATTATTTAAGAGAGCAATTTCCTGTCTAAGCAGTCAGTTCTTAATTTACTAAGCAGTATTGAATTTCTTTTTTATTGCTGGACGGGAGAAGTTTTATTCTTCCTAATGCTTTAAAGATACTACACTGATTCTTTCTTTCATTTTTTACAATAAAGCATCAGGTCATCAATGATTTAACGGAACCTCTTATGCCATATAGTGTCTCCCAGGAAATGTTTAGTCTTTTAGAGCCAGTGATGCCACTCATGTTCCTGATTGAGGCCCTTTTCCACGGTCTCCATGCCTATAATCAAGGCACTCTCCTCTTTCTGTAGGCGTGATTCCAGGTTCCCACCTCGTTTGTGCTGTTTCAATTTTTTCAGACCTACAAATGAAAATGTCAGTTGGTGACAGTGATTTTTCAAGAAATTATCTACCAAGGGTTGTCTTGTATCTGTCTTATGGATATTTTGATAGTGTTCTTGAATACAAGTTTTCAATGGCCGAGTTGTACTTCCAATGTAGTTTTGTCCACACGGACAGGAGATAAGATAAATCACATTGGTGCTTTCACAATTGATAAAATCATTGATTTTGAGTTTGTGTCCATTGATTAAGACTTCTTTTGTTTTTGATTTGCCCAGTTTGCAGATTGAGCAATTGGTACAAGTAAAGAAACCACTTGGTTGCTGCAGGAAAGTAGTTGGCTGTTGTTTGGTCTTCAGGAAGCATGGACCAAGAATGTCTCTCAAATTTTTGCTCCTGGAGAAACTGAGTTGTGGTTTATCATATAGAACAGAGGCTATGGTTGGATTGCCTTTCAAAAGGTGCCAATGTTAATTCAAGGTTTTGCGCTGCACTGCACTCAGCCACTTGAGGAGCTGCAAACCACCCCCGTCCCCCAGAACTTTGACAGCCTAACGGGTGAGTAGTGTGCTTTACAAAGCACTAATTTATTGATTGACAGTTAATAGATGCAGCAATGATGACAATTTGAAAAATAGACTAAGTCCAATATGTCAGAAATCGACAAAGGAATGGCCAGCATCTCCAGAGACTCGGAAAAGAGTCTGGCACCACCCACATTTGAAGTTCTTTTATAATTAATTTCACTATAGAAAACAATGAAAAATGCAATGCCAGCCCAAGGATGAGCAGATGTATTATAATAAATACGAATCACAGTTTAACATGATAAAACTTCATATAATACCATTATCTTAGCACTATCCGACTACATGAATATTGATTCATTCCTTCTCACCTAATACCTTCAGAGGTGTAAAAAAAAACTAGTTACATGAACATTAAAAAGTCTCATGAATAAATGCAATACAGTATGAGTGAGAGCCTCGAAAGGCTTCCTCCAGAGTTTCTTCGAGAACAGAAAATTAATAGTACACACACAGTGCACATTTTGCTATATGCAAAGTCGATTAGGAAATGTAAGCACACAATGAATGTCGAGAGACAGCGCCCATGTTATATAAACAACCTAGTTGAAGCCTAGTTAGAAATTCGACTTAGGCCATAAAAACACACTTATAGACATCACAGCATTTTGGTTCAATTGCAATAGATTCATGTTAAGATGTACATGCGATTCAAATGAGAAATAATCCTAACCATGCAACATTGAGGGAAGCAAGAAACTTTGGCGTACCCATGAACTCAGACCCATAGTTAATCATACATGTAAATGAAATTACGAGGAGAGCCTTATATACAATGAGAACACTGAGACCCATCTTTCCTTTACTAAGAAACAAATGGAAAGTACAAGCCTGTCTTACCCTCGTAATAGTTAAGGTTGTTTGCACTAACAGATTGTACCTTGGTGATTATTATATGCAAACTATGATGGATTGAGACCACTGGTACAAGAATATTACTTCAGAGGCAACCAAGTTGTGCATAAAGCCAGTCCTCTAACCACTGGATTGGTTATCTATAGCAACATGCATTGTTCACAGTGCCAATCATGAAAAGACTCAGAATACCTACAACTTAACTTCAAATCCCAGGCTCAAAATAAAATATTACGTTCTAGACTATCACTCCAGCTCATCCTGCCGTCCTATAAGAAATACTAATGGTCTTGGTAAAACTAAACCAATTGGTGGTTCACCACTACCAACAACATTCAGTGAAGGTGGAATAATAAATATACATAATAGCTGTCCTTAATAAACATCCTTCATAGGAAGAACACACCTTTATTATATGAAACCCATGTCATTCCACAAAAACGAACCAATCAGTACCAAATGACACCAAGCTTGATCATTGCCTGTCATAATATAGTCATGCTCTTAAAAAGGATGACAATATTGATCATTGATTTATAGACATACTTTCGTAGAAGATGAATCTAGCATACACCACTCAGGTAGATTACCACCTATCCCATCTTTTTCTCTGTGCTTTCAGGCCTCTCCAGATCCATGAGCCCTCAAATTGAACAACAGAGGTACCAAAGATGGCATAGACATGGGTTCCAAGTACAAACAACTACGAACATAAAAAGGACCTCCAGAATCAATAAGAGATGTATGCTAACTTCAACCATATCTCGTGCACCTTTATCTGCTCTTTCCTCTTCCATTATATTACTGTGTGCTGCATCTCAATTCAAGATAAGATCACCTCTCTGGCCACTCATGTCGCAATTTCTTACCACATAGGCTTACAGCAAAAACAACATTCATCCAATCATACACTTCACTATGGTGAAGCTTGCAACCCATTCTATAAATGAATTGGTGCCCCACTCTGAAGGAATGAAACAGTATATAAATACTACAGTAAAACACTATACAATATATGTTACTTTTTAATTTGTAATGAACAACAGAAAATGCACATGCTGCCAATCAATTACCTGCCTTCTCTTGGCTAAACATTAGAGATGAAACAAATGTTTATTTTGACCAAAACAGTGTTGTTTATTTATTTTATTTTGATTAGACTCATTCAGTCATTTTCACTTTAAAGGAAGATTTTAACCAAGTTCATTTTTTAAGACCTTATGTACAACATGAACAACAAATAGCATATACTCAAATATATATTTTTTACAATACCATTGCAGGATTCAGTCTTCCACATTATATGGTTGACAACCTGGACACACCTTTACGTCTTTTGGTTTCTACCTAAACTGAAAGACCTCGTCCTGATGAGAACTCTGTTACTAATTTGAGTTCGAAACGCGTAGACTCTATAAGCCTAAAAAGATTATATAAAACTGTGAAAAAAACATCAAACAGTTCTTGGAAAATACAAATGTTCTTGGGCTTCATTGTAATCCAATTGATTACAGTTTTGAAATAATTCACATTGTTTCTTGTAGATGTGTCTGTATATAATGTGTATATAGTGTGGTGTGAAAGTTGTATGATTGAAGGTGTGTGATCTGTTTTTGTCTAACTTTTTCCAATTTTCCCTTTTTGTAAAAAATATATATTTGAGTATATGCTATTTGTTGTTCATGTTGTACATAAGGTCTTAAAAAATGAACTTGGTTAAAATCTTCCTTTAAAGTGAAAATGACTAAATGAGTCTAATCAAAATAAAATAAATAAACGACACTGTTTTGGTCAAAATAAACATTTGTTTCATCTCTAATGTTTAGCCAAGAGAAGTCAGGTAATTGATTGGCAGCACGTGCATTTTCTGTTGTTCATTATTAGCTTGTGGCAAGCTGTGCTGTTGGGAGCCCAAACCCAGTGGTTTTTGTTTAAAACTTTTTAATTTGTAGCATATGAGGCGATTGAACATAAACCAATATCTGTAGGTATTGCAGCCATTTCTTCACTGGGCTGGTGCAGTGACCCTAAGTCATGACTTAGCATTTTCACCTACTTTAATCTTGGATTCCAATCAGTTGTGGGGTTATGACAAGATCCTGCACCCCACAGTAAGTTGACAATGCCACTATCCTGACTTCTTGATTAGTTAACCAATGCTCAACTCTCACCAGCCATTTACTCACTGTGCTATTGTTGCTCTTCACATCCTCCAGTCGAAAGCTACGCCTCTGGCATACACTCACCCATGATTCTAGCTGTACCTGGGGTCATGTAAAAAATGGACAATAGACATTAGGAAGTGGAAGTTGCTGACCCCCTGATTTCCGAACTTTAGGCAAGTCACTTCAGTGCCAGCATCCACTTATTTACCATACTGGTGTTGTGGTATGTGAATATGAGTATTGTTAGAGGCGAGGCAGAAGAAAACCAGTGCTGCAAGAGCGAAGACTGTCTTCGCTTCATTTTTAGCATCTATTGTATTCACGAGAGGAACCAGCTGCTCCGTTACTAGCGTGCTGCCCCATTGAAATATGTTGAAAGTCAATTCAGGGAGTCCTTCTTTGAGATTATCACACAACATTGCCTCTGAAGTTAACAGAATGACGAGTGCATGCTGCGCTTATGCTGTGCCTTTTGTTCCCACATTGACCTTTATATAATCATCTTTAATCAGTAGTGTGACAGGCTGATATCACTCTTGCAGCACTGGTTTCCTTCTTTACACCTCTAATTATACTTATACTTATTTTACATTTACCTCTTAAACTATTGTTTGCGTGCCTCCCTGTTTTGTTTCTTTCCTCCCTCTGTTGGGAAAGAAAACAAATTGGTTGAGCATTTTTGCCCTAAAACTGTTGGCATTTGTTCAGGGGTGGCTCACCGAGGGAGTGCTGCAGTGATGCTTTGATTACTGGAGGTAATCCCCATTACTCTTAGTCCTACTCGTCCTCGACCCAGTCATAACACATGAGGTATTCCACCCAACAGGAAACAAAACAGGAAACGCTTGATATGTAAACAGCGGGGAACCAGCGCTGCGAGTCGGGAAACGCGCTCGAGAGGAACAGCGGGAAAAACGGCCACTATGTTGCGGTAAATACCATAACAAACCGCACGTATGGGGGAAGCGGAAAAGGCAAAAGTGGCCGCGAAGGCGTCAATGAGGCAGCGGAGAGTAGAAAGCAGAAAACACGTATGCTGGAAGTAATACAAATACCACGTTAAACCAAGCAAATATACAAATAAATGCAGAGCAACAAAAATAGGTTATTTTTCTGACTGCAAGCAGCAAGAAAAGAGGAATGTTCGCAGTCAGAAGTGGCGTTATTGATGCTGTTACATTATGATTGGGTACATGGTTTTGTTTTTATCTTGTTCCCATTAGCAAGTTGTTCCACTTAGACCCCTGGGAACTGTAGCATTTACTTATCTTGGCTGCAATTGGAAATTAAAGCAAGTCAAGAAAGCATAATAGGAGCCTCCGGTCTTGCTATAAAATTACATAGACGCAAACACTCGAAAAAAAATTAAATATAAGTGGGAGACAGGGACACCACTGTAAGAGCGATAGAGGAAGGGGAATTATGGCTGAATGGCAAAGAAAATACTTTCAGAAAAGAGTATGTGAACAGTAATTTCACGACCGGAAACTGATAAGACAAACACAAGACAAGCATTGGTATGTGGAGGGAACAGCATGCTACAGCCAATGCAAATGGAGCAAAAGTAAGTAGCAAGCACAGGAGCTTAAATCCGTTCCGCCGTAAGTCAGAGTCCACTACCCTCCCACCTTGCCCCTCCCCCACCCTGCCTCACATTACCTCTACGTCCCTCATCCTCGACCCAGTCATAACACATGAGGTATTCCACCCGACAGGAAACAAAACAGGAAACGCTTTTTAGACTCCACCCACCCTCCTGTCAGGTGCTATAATACACCTCACCACCGGAAGCAAATCCTGATGTACCAAGCACCAAAGGCCTGGAAAGGGAGGGCGGGCGGGTTTTATGACTGGGTCGAGGACGAGTAGGACTAAGAGTAATGGGGATTACCTCCAGTAATCAAAGCATTACCTCTACGTCCCTCGTCCTCGACCCAGTCATAACACATGAGGCATACCAAAGCAACCCCAAAAAGGCCTTTGGCACGCCTTATACAGAAAACAGAACAGACACAAAGGAGTGCAGCAAGACAGAGTTTAATAATAAACAGAAACAAACTGAATCCAACAGGGTGGAGAACCCCCACAGCTTGCAACACACCAGAACCAAAATTAGGGCGGCCAGACAGAGCACAATTCAAGCGATAATGTCGCACAAAAGTGGATTCGGACGCCCATGTCCCCACCCTACAAATCTCATCAAGGGGAACTCCATGGAAAGCAGCCCACGAAGCAGAAACACCCCTGGTAGATCTCGCCTGAACACCAGAAGGGCAAGGCAAACCAGAGCCCCGGTAAGCCAAAGAGATCACAGCCTTGATCCAACGACCCAAAGTAAGGCAAGAGGCAGCTTTACCCCTACCAGCCAAACCAAAGGTAACGAAGAGGGAGTCAGAAGACCGAAACCCAGCAGAACGTGCAACATAAACAGACAAAGCACGCCTCCCATCCAAAGAATGGAGCAAGAAATCAGAAGGCGAGGAAGGAAAAGGACAGAGAGAAGGAAGAATCAATTCCTGGGAGGAATGAAAACGTGAACGAATCTTAGGCAAAAACCCTGGGTCCAAAGAAAGGACCACTGCATCGTCCAGAAACCTCAAGAAGGGGGGAGAATAGCGCAACGCCGTAAGCTCGCCCAACCTCCGAGCAAATGTAACACCGACCAAAAAGGCCACCTTGAAAGAGAGGAACTTCAAGTCCACGGACTCCAAAGGCTCAAAGGGAGGGGACTGCAAGGCACCCAAAACCAAAGAAAGATCCCAGGGCGGAACCGGGGAGCGGACTGAAGGAGCAGAAAGAGAGAAACTCCGAAACAGACGGGAAACCAACAACCCGTCCGAAGGCAGAAGAGAAGCAGGATCCCGAAATGCCCGGATAGCAGCCCACTGACCCTTCAAAGTGGACAAAGCATAGTGTTTATGAAATCCATCCAGAAAAAACTGAAGAACAGAAGAAACATCACAGGAGGCAGAGGACAGGCCCAGGGAAGCACACCAAGAAGAAAATGAAACCCAGTGCTTGGAATAGGAGGAAAGAGTGGACTTCCGACGAGAAGCCTGCATCACAGTGATGAGGTGGTCGGGCAAACCCCGGACACCAAGAGACAGCCGTTCAACCTCCAGACCGCCGAGGTGAGAGGGACCAACAGGGAGGTTGACGGGGAACTCAGAGGAGACGGGTAGCGGTGCAGGATCCAAGGGGGGCCCACCGCCAGACTCAGCTGCAGAGGAAACCAGGAGCGGCGAGGCCAATAAGGCAGAACAGCCACCACCTGAGCCCCCACCCGCTGAACCTTCAGCAAGAAGGCAGGGATCAGAGGAAAGGGGGGGGAATGCATAGAGGAACCAAGGAGGCCAAAGGACGGCCAAGGCATCCACTCCCCAAGCCCCCGGTTCCGGAGCCCTGGAGCAGAACAGGGGAAGCAGGACATCTGTCCGTGAGGCAAACAGATCCAGCACCGGTGTCCCGAACCTCAGGCACAGCAACCTGAAAATCCGAGGGGACAGACACAGGGTGAGAGAGGACGGGAACCGCCGACTCAAGGAATCTGCAACCACGTTGTCCACACCCCGGATGTGTTGCGCAGAAAGGGCCACCAGATGACACTCGGCCCAACTCGCAATTGCACACGCCACCAAGTTCAGGGAAAGGCAGCGGGTACTGCCCTGGTGGTTGATGTAGGCCACAGTCACAGTGTTGTCCGATCTCACCAACACATTGCACCCCAGAAGACGATCCTTGAAAAGGCGAAGAGCCCTCTCCACCGCAGAGAGCTCCCTCCAATTCGACGAACGGTGAGACTCCGAAGGAAGCCAACGCGCCTGCACCGCCCAAGGGCCCAGAGTCGCACCCCAACCGGAAGCGCTGGCATCCGTCGTCAACACCAAGGGGGGCAGAGGATGGAACCACACACCCCTTGTCAGATTTGAAGAATCCAGCCACCACTGGAGAGCAGACACCAACTCTGGAGACACAGGAACAGGAATCGAGAAGTCCTGGACAGGAAAGGGCACCCAACGCTGAATATGCCACAACAGAGGCCGAAGATGAACCCTGGCCCAGGGCACTGTGAACACAGTGGCAGACATGTGGCCCTGAACCACCAGCCACTGCAGGAGAGGAGCCGAAACCTTGGAAAGTAACCTCCTCAGCAAAGACTGTAGACGTAGAATCCGGGACTCCGGGAGAAAGACCTTGCCCAGCACAGAGTCGAACACTGCCCCAATGAAGGTTCTCCGAGTAGCAGGGTCCAGGTGACTCTTCGGCAGATTGACAAGGAAGCCATGATCCTTGAGCGTACGCATGGTCAAGGAAAGGTGGAGGGACATGACCTCCGTAGATGGAGCCTGTAGCAGCCAATCGTCCCGGTACGGAAATACGGACACCCCCAGGAGATGGAGATGAGCCACCAAAGGAGCAGCTACTTGGTGAACACCCTGGGGGCGGACCGGAGACCGAAAGGAAGGACGCAGAACTGCCAATGACGACCATCCAGGCAAAAGCGCAGGAACTTCTGATCCTCCAACGCCATCGGGACATGCAGGTAGGCATCCTGGAGATCCAGTGACGTGAACACCCAACCCTCCTGGGTCAGGGGAATCACCTTCTGCAACGTCTCCATTTTGAACGGAATCACCTAAACAATCAAGTTCAAGGCCTGAAGATTGATGACAACACGGAACCCCCCCGTGATCTTCGGAACCACAAAAACAACGGAATAAGTCCCCAGTCCACGTTCCAGGTGGGGAACCGGGACAATCGCCCGTTTGTCGAACAGCAACCGAACCCCCTCCAGCAACGCCAGACGGCGAGCAGGGTCCGCAGGCAAAGAGGTCACCACCACACCCGAGGGAGGAGGAGGGGACAGGAACTCCATCCGGTAACCCAGTGAAAGAGCATCCAGCACCCACTGGTCCGAGGTCGTCATCAGCCAAGCATGCAGGAACAGCCGCAGTCTCCCACCAACCGCGGGCTGACCACCAGCGAGAATGGGCACTGGAACGGAGTAGTCAGGAGCGAGGAGCGCCAGACCCACCATCCGGCTGGGGCTTCTTCTGGAACCTTCGAGGAAAGGACCTGCGAGCACCACGTTGGCCCTTAAACGAGGACTGCTGGAACCTGGAAGGCTGGCGAAAGGACCTGGCATTCGAGAAGGAGGACCCTTTTGAGAAGGAGTATGACGGAAAGACAATGAATGCTTCCTCTCCTTGAAGACCTTATGGAGCTTGGCCTCCAGGGCGTCCCCGAAAAGATGAGTACCAGAAAACGGCAACCTCAAAGCCATAGAACGCTGTGCAGCATCCGTCTTCCAACCACGCAGAAGTAAGTTCCGACGGGCAGCAACTGAGGAACCACAAGACAGAGCAGAAGCCCTGACCGAGTCAAAGGCGATGTCCGAAAGGAACTCAGATTGACGTTCCATAGACTCCAGCAACTCCGGACAATTGATCCCCTCCTGCATAGCAGAGAACAAAGTCTTGAAGTCAGCCAGCAAAGACTGCGCAACATATGCACCATACACCCCTGACCGCAGCGCCAAGTGAGAGCCAGCATAGGACTTATTCAGAGCAGAGTCAATTTTTTTATCAACTCCATCCTGCATGATATTATCATCAGCCAAGGAAGGCCGACCAACCAGAGAAGCAACCACAGAGTCCACCTGCACCAAATCAGGCAGGGCAACCTCCAAATCCTGCAAAGGATATAGCTTAGACATGAATCTGGGCACAGAAATATGGTCCGGGTCCTTCCATTTCTTAAGGAGGACATCCATGACAAACAGGTGGACGGGCATAGAAGAGGACGCAGGCTTCCGAAACTGCGGCAAAACAGCATCCTGGGAGGTACTGGGCACAGACTCCACAGGGAAACCCATATTCTCCCGAACATGGCAAAGCAGATCAGGCATCAGCTCCCTCGAAATGTATTTGCCCTGTAGATCCACCGCATCCAAAGTAGACTCATCAGAGGAAGCGGAGGAAGAAATATCTGAATACAGGGGGTCAGCCGCCCCAGAGCGACCCCCGCACCCTTCTTGGAAGCCTTGAGACTGGACAGCGTCTCTAAAAGTAGGCGCTTCAGGCGCCTAGAGCCACCCAGACCAGCACTCCAACCAGCAGGCGCAGAATCACGACTGTCGGAGGAGGATGAGGAGGAGGATTACGACCTAACAGGAGAGACATGCTTTCTCTTCCTGTGGTGTTTCCCCATTATATGTAAATATCTCCACGAAACACAGGAACAGCCACACGTAAAACACAGCAACACCAAAAGCGTCACAGGAGAGAACCGAACTCCCGCCATAAATAGGAGGAAAACACTCACCCCACAGCTGTAGCCTCGTCGAACGAAGAAGGAGGGGCAGAAACCAGCCTCCCAGGAGTGGCCAGCGAAGGAAATCCAGCCAAGTCACACAAGCCGAAAGGAGACGATGACGTCATCGTCAAAAGCCATCCAGCCAATCAGGAGACGAGGCAGGAAACCCGGAGCCCACCCAGGCGCCCGCCCAGGCAGAAATGAGGATCCGAAGCCCGGAAACGGCTCCCTGACGATTCCCGACATCTCCAGGCCCTGGGAAACACCGGAGAACCGGCGCCCGCCATCCAGGGGCAGCCGCAACAGAAGGGAGGACGTCCCAGAAGCCTCCGAGGTGAGCGCGTCCCGCCCACAAACACCAGCCAAGGCAGGACGCGCGGGGCAGCAGTCTGCCACTCCCAGCAGCAGCCAGCCCACCGGAGCTAGGGAAACGGGCAGAAAGCTCCGGGGCGCCCCATAGAAAGAATCCACTCCCAGCGCTGTCCATGAAGCCAGGGCGAGAAAGGAAATCCACGGGGACCCGAGAAGCCCCGCAACCCAGGGCTCCCGTCAGGAGGAAAGTACAGGAAGCCCAGCAGCCGGACTTTACAAAAGGTCCCACGTAGGTCCACGAGCACCCCCAAGGCCCCGCCAAGGAGGAAACCACAGGACAATCATAGCAGGTAAGTGCCCGGCACTCACCCCAGCGTCACCCATCAGTAGTCCAACCGACAGGAAACAAAACAGGATTTGCTTCTGGTGGTGAGGTGTATTATAGCACCTAACAGGAGGGTGGGTGGAGTCTAAAAAGCGTTTCCTGTTTTGTTTCCTGTCGGGTGGTATACCTCATGTGTTATGACTGGGTCGAGGATGAGGGACAAGAGGTAATGTGAGGCAGGGTGGGGGAGGGGCAAGGTGGGAGGGTAGTGGACTCTGACTTACGGCGGAACGGATTTAAGCTCCTGTGCTTGCTACTTACTTTTGCTCCATTTGCATTGGCTGTAGCATGCTGTTCCCTCCACATACCAATGCTTGTCTTGTGTTTGTCTTATCAGTTTCCGGTCGTGAAATTACTGTTCACATACTCTTTTCTGAAAGTATTTTCTTTGCCATTCAGCCATAATTCCCCTTCCTCTATCGCTCTTACAGTGGTGTCCCTGTCTCCCACTTATATTTAATTTTTTTTCGAGTGTTTGCGTCTATGTAATTTTATAGCAAGACCGGAGGCTCCTATTATGCTTTCTTGACTTGCTTTAATTTCCAATTGCAGCCAAGATAAGTAAATGCTACAGTTCCCAGGGGTCTAAGTGGAACAACATGCTAATGGGAACAAGATAAAAACAAAACCATGTACCCAATCATAATGTAACAGCATCAATAACGCCACTTCTGACTGCGAACATTCCTCTTTTCTTGCTGCTTGCAGTCAGAAAAATGACCTATTTTTGTTGCTCTGCATTTATTTGTATATTTGCTTGGTTTAACGTGGTATTTGTATTACTTCCAGCATACGTGTTTTCTGCTTTCTACTCTCCGCTGCCTCATTGATGCCTTCGCGGCCACTTTTGCCTTTTCCGCTTCCCCCATACGTGCGGTTTGTTATGGTATTTACCGCAACATAGTGGCCGTTTTTCCCGCTGTTCCTCTCGAGCGCGTTTCCCGACTCGCAGCGCTGGTTCCCCGCTGTTTACATATCAAGCGTGTTTTCCTGGCGCTGGTTCCCCGCTGTTTCCATATCGAGCGTGTTTTCCTGCATACTCGGCAGCCGACGCTTGAGCTTCAGTTAGCTTGTTTGGCTCACAGGAGCTCCTGAATTTAGTCCCACCCTGCGGGGGAGAGTCCCTGTGTTTGTTTATGCACATATTTTCTCTACTTAACCCTTTCCTCGCTCATTTAAATTTTTCCCCTGTGAGGCATGGAAATGGATAGCTCGCCTGGTTCAGACCAGCAGCAGCAGGAAGGCGAGTCCTTCAAGAATGACCTCAATAAATGTATTCATTCTTCTGTTGAGTCTGCTGTGGAAAAGTCCATGAGGCGTTTTTTACTTAAGGGCATGGAAAATTCCATGTTGATGTTTATTGTCCAAAGCACTGGCCCATTCTGCGGGGGGATAGCAGAAAGAAAAAGGTGGTTTCCTCTGCTTCTGTTCCTATGTCCAATGCTGCATCATGCATGACCAGCGAGGTTTCCTCGCTTGTGATTGAGGACGGTGTGCCTCCCAGGCCTCCTTCAAAGGAGGGGTTATTATATTTAGAGGGTAAACGCAGGAGTAAATTGAAGCACGCAGAGGTTCCCAAGAAATTGGTTATTTCCACCATTTTGGACCCTGATGATGATATGGATGACGCAAATTATTTATTTGACTTATTTGATGTATATGACTCTACCTCCCCTCCTGCTGAGAAATCCAAATGGGATTCTTTCAATTTTGAGTCTGTCCTGGATTCCGAAAGGGGTCCTATGTTTGACCCTTCTTCCATTTGTCACCCAAACTCCACTGAGTAGTTTCCTGCCTCCCATTGGATTCTACTACTAGGGCCAGATTGAAATTCGAATGTCCTAAACCCTCTTTGGCTGAAAAAATCGCTGTTGTCCCTGTCATTGATCTACCCTTACTCACTTTCTTTTCCATATGTGGTAAAGACCCACGCAAAGGGGTGGACACGGCCTGGTCTACCTGCCAGGATAAGTTGCTTGATGTGGTGGGTCCTTTGGCTCCCATTTTTGATCTGGCTGAGTCTGTTTGCCTAGAAGGTACGGAGTTGTCTGCAGAGGTCATCTCCCTGTGGGTGCAGCGTGCCTTTTGCCTTTTGGGAAACGCTAATTCTGCGATCACCCACGAACGTCGCATAGGTCTATTAATTAAACTTGATCCCAAATTGGTGAATCTAGCTTCCCAGGGCCCTGGTAATAAAGCTAATGGTCTCCTCTTTGGTGATTCTTTGATCAAGGACCTCAGCAGATTTGTTTTTACATTCGCCTCTTTGGGCAAGGCTCAGCAATCAATTAAAAAAGTATTTTCTCCCCGGGTTTTTGGATGGGCCGGCAGAGGAAGGGGTCACTCTACCGGCCGTTCCTACTCCAACCAAGGCTCCAGAGGTTCCTTCAATGCCGGTTCCCAAGATTACAAACCACAATTCTACCCAGAGAGAGGTTGTGGTTTCAGGGGTCGAGGACAAAGGAACTTCAGAAACAACAACAACAACCAAAAAGGTAGGCTACGTTTCACCCCCTGCAGTAGGAGATTGTTTAAAGTTCTTTCTCCAAAAGTAGAAATTTCTCGCCGCAGACCCTTGGGTCCTCGATACTGTCCAAAGTTATCTTATAGAGCTCTACGAGCTGCCTTCCCAAACTGTGTTCCCTCCTCCACTGGTGTTCTTGGAAGAAATATCCCAACTCATTTCCCTGGAGGTCCAAAGCCTTCTTCAAAAAAGGGCAACTTTAATCACCCCCTTAGATCGTACAGGATTTCTCAGCTCCATCTTTCTGGTACAGAAAAAGAACAAAATGATGCGCCCGGGGATAAACTTAAAATGGTTCAACCAATTTGTGGTGTACCCCCACTCCAAAGTGGAGCCTATAATTCACCTCAGAGACACCCTCCGTCCAAACGATTGGATGATCAGACAGGACGCCTATCTCACCATTCCGATTCATCCTTCTCACACCAAGTTCCTTCAATTCTAATGCCTAGGCGTAACCTATCGTTTCAGCTCTCTTCTTTTCGGTCTGTTGTCAGCACTGTGGTGCTTTACGAAGGTCAAGAAACCTGTGGTGGCTTTCCTTCGGTTCTTGGGGATCAGACTCATAATCTACCTGGATGACATTCTGATTATGAACACAGACAAACAGCTTCTTCTGTTCGACCTCAGTACTACTCAATCTCTTCTCCTTGATCTCGGCTTCCTCATCAATCACAAGTAGTACATGCTCCTCCCCCCTCAGCACAGAGTTCAGAGTTCTTGGGCTTCCTCGTGGACTCTTCCACCTCATCTCTCCTGCTTCCACAGTCAAAGGTCTCAAGTCAGAAATTGCTCATGTTCTTTGGACCTCCCTCATTTCGCTCATATCTCTCGCGAGAGTAGTAGGTATTCTCTCCGCTTCCATTCAAGCCATCTTTCCGGTCCCCCTTCTTTATTGGGCCCTTCGAGGTCTAAAAATCAGACATCGTCATCAGGTGCTGTCATACGCAGATCTTAATCCTTTAGATCAGGAGTCTTGCATCGAACTGCAATGGTGGATCGACCATTTAGATGCTTGGAACGGGAAAACAATTTTTGCTTCGGCCCCAGATCTTGTATTAGAATCAGAATCAAGTCTGTCGGGTTGGGGGGTCCGCTGTGGTCCAATATCAAGTGGTGGTGCATGGTCATCTAGAGGAGTCGAAATTGCACATCAATTGTTTAGAGATGCTTGCAGGTTCTTTTTCGATTAAAAGCCTCACAAAGAACAGGGTTAGGTGTTCCATTCTTCTGCGCATGGACAATGTTTCTGCGGTCCGCTACATCAACCATCTAGGTGGCACTAAATCCAAACCCTTCGCGAAGCTCACGAATAGCCTTTGGGAGAATTGCCTGTCAAACTAACTTTCTCTGACAGCAGAGTATCTCCCAGTAGATATCAATGCCGTGACAGACTGGCACTTTCGCTATCTGCGGGACTACAGCGATTGGAGGCTTCTTCCATCCGTCTTCCAATCTCTCTCACTAAAATGGGGCCCTTTTTATATTGAATTGTTGCTTCTCGCCTCAACACCCAGTTGCTTCGGTTTTTCCGTTGCTGTCCAGACCATTCGGCTCTAGCTAGGGATGCTTTCCTTCAAGACTGGTCCCTCCACCCCACCTATGCCTTTCCCCATTTCCTCATGAACAACTGGGTTCTTTCCCAAGTTCGCCACCAAATGACAACCGTAGTCATCGTGGTTCCTTTCTGGCAGTTCCAGATTTGGTTCCCTTCCCTTCTGGAAATGGCAATAGACTTCCCTGTACTCCTCGCTGTTCGCAAAGATCTGCTTCAGAACCCTTTGGGTCTTCCTCACAATCTGATCCTGAACAACTCTTTGGTTCTGTCGGCATGGATAGTCTCCGGCCTGTCCCTTCTGACATCCTCATTTCACAAGAGGCTTCTTTCTTTATCTGAAAAACCTGGGCCCCTGGGACCTCCAAAGCTTACAAGTCTACTTGGTCTTGATGGGCAAGCGGGTGTCTGGAAAGACATATCAATGCCTTTTCAGCCCCTCTAAATTTTGTGGTCAATTTCTTGGCTTCTGAAGCCAGTGCAGGTAAATCCTATAGAACAGTCAACTTGTATCGGATTCTCTAAACCATTCCTGCATTGATGGCAAGTCAGTTGGTGTGTATCCTTTAATCTGCCGCCTTGTAAGAGGAGTTCGATTTTCCAAACCTCAGTTGGCTAAGGATTCAAGTTTATAGAATGTTAATGTGGTACTTAAGTTGTTTTCTGATTCGCCAGATAATTCCGCTCTTTCTCTAAAAATTTTATCTGCTAAACTTACCATGTTGTTGTGCTTGGTTTCTATCAAATGGGTCTCAGATGTTAAAGCTCTTGATGTTTCTTCTCGCCAGTTTTCTCCTACAGGTATTTTATTTCATATTAATAGAAGGACAAAGACAGATTTGAACTCTGTTTTTACCCTTATTTTACTTCCCATCCTAAACTATGTGTGGGTCAATGTCTCAAAGTGTATGAACAAAGAACTTCTGAGCTCAGAACGTCCTCTCATTCCCAACTTCTCATTTCCTTTCGTAAACCCCATCTTCATGTTTCCTCTGCGACCCTTGCCCGTTGGGTCCGTTGGATTATGTCCCTTGCGCGCATTAATGTCTCCACTTTTGGAGCCCATTCCACCAGGGGAGCCATGGCTTCTAAGGCCTTTTGGGCTGGCTCCCCTTTAGAGGACATTCTGAGATCAGCGGATTGGTGTAATGACAATGTGTTTCGAATGTTTTATTGCAAACCTATTGATACTGTGACTTCTATGGTGGTTCATATGCTTTAAACAAGCATAAAAGGATCCTCCGGTCTTGCCATAAAATGTAGATTTTCCTATTAGTCTATGACGGAAAGTCTTCATTTTTATTAAAGACACGGAGGCAAGTATTATTCCACCTCTACACTTCTAATCTGTGTTCTCCCTCCCTTTAGCGACTCCAGTGTTGCCGCCTGCATCTTCGTGATGTCGATTCCATCAGACAGGAATGTCTCCCACTTCAGCTGGTCTCTTCTCCTTCCTGTTCAGAACCTCCTACGGTGTCTTCTGTATCTCATCTTTCCAGGTTGTATTTGAGTCAAGAGTTCTGCTCCTGGACTTTAGCCTTTTCTATTGTTTTTGCGATTGTTCCACTGTTTAGTGACTTTCTCTGAGCTGCTCCCCGCCGAAAAGAGGACTGTTCGCAGTCAGAAGTGACGTTATTGCTGCTGTTACATTATGATTGGTTACGTGGTTTTGGTTTTATTGTGTTCCCATTAGCCAGTTGTTCCACTGAGCCCCCTGGGAACTGTAGTATTTTCTTATCTTGGCTGCTATTGGAAATTAAAGCAAGTAAAGAAAGCATAATATTCGCCTCCGTGTCTTTAATAAAATTAGGACTATTTGGAAAATCTACATTATTCTCACCCTAGCTGCAGCCACTTAAGTGTGCATTCCAGCTGTTTTTTATTTTTTATTTATTGTTACACAAGGCTTGGAACACATTGTGTTCCAAGCCTCGCTTTCAGCCCTGAGCCCTGAAAAGCCCCAGTCATTTGTCTTTTTAGGTCAAGCTAGAGTGCGCATGCAAAGCATGCATCTAGCTTGACAACCATTGTTGTCAGTCTCCTCGGAATCTGAGACAGTGGTCGGGCACGTGCCGATTGAACCTCGTGGGCGCACACGTCCAGGCTGGCGCCGTGCACATTCCCTGCCTCAGATTCCCTGTGCGCAAACACACACACACACAGCCACACTCACGCATGTACACACACACGCAACAGCCACACAGACACACACACGCGCGCACACACACAGAAACACATACACACGCACGCACACATCCCCCCCCTCACACCCCACTTTCCATGCCTAAGCGCACTAGTGGGCCCCACTCACCGGGCATCTATGCGATGCCGAAACTCACCCTGCCTCTCCACTTCACTCGGGCCCCCTCCTGGGACCCGGGACTTCTCTGCATTTCCACCGGTACCGCAGGGCTCTCTCTTCCTCATGGGAGCCGTGCATCAATGCGCAACACCGGCCTCTTCCGGCCGCGTCACAGGCTCTGCCCATGTCACGGGCAAGGATGCCTGACTTCCTTGTTTGGTATTGGCTGCTAAACATGATCATTTCTACCTGGAGTTTAGAAATGTTATACCAATATTTCCGGTGTTGTCATTTGCATGTGACGTCATCGCGCATTGCTCGAGCTAACAAGAGCTAACAATCTGGACGTTATTGCAATCACTTTAGTTTTCACGCTGTAGTCCTTGACTATCTGTAATCAGTGATGCCAAAGTGTGCGACTGAAGCGTACGGGGTGGGGTTGTAGGGAATGGCGCATGCGTGCAACGTGCTCCTCAGGCGCCGGCCGTCCATGCTGGGGAGAGAAGTTACCTATCTCTAGCGGCACGTGCTGGCCGGAGGGCACCTGAGCGTGGCGCGCGGCCCTCCCCACAGCCATGGCGTGGCACCGGAATGTGCGCGGCTACAACTACAACTACGACAAAGGTTAGTGGGACAAAGATCTAGCTGTGGCATGGGCGGCTTAGAAAGGGCACGAGACCAGCAACAGGGCCGTTTTAATTCCACCAGCTGTCTCAGAGTCAGAAGGCAGGGCAAATGCAGGTCATGACAGCCCCCTGTATGACGTTCATCTTTTTCTGTGCTGATGGTACAGCAGTGGAGGGTTTGTGTCTAGTAGGACCTGCGCCAGCTTGCAGGAGCTGACTGCACATTTCCACTCCGCCCTCCAGTGCCGCGTGGGCAACTTCAGAAAGTTACACATGCAAGAAAGGACTCTCCCACTAGATTTTGTTAGTATGTCGGGCTGCATCCTAATGAGTTGGGCATACTTTACTTCGTCAGGCACTTCAGCCCGCATTAATAAGTTGCCTGTGCACCCAGGTATGGACACATCTTGTTTAGTTTTGTTATGTGCGCCTTGCTAAACTTTTTCAACCACACTGACATGCCGCGTTTCAGCTGGAACAGTGTCTGCTGCGTGCCTTTCGTATAGTGTGGCTCAACAAATAATTTTTTTAAATTATACTTTGTTATGCAGCGGCATGCCATGCTTGATTTTAACAGCAGCAGCTCGCATTTAATGTTTACTTTCTGAAACTAATGGAATCGTGCCACCTGAAGATGGCGGCACTTCTCGGCAGGCTACTATGTATGCGATTATGTAATTGCTCATAAGCTTGAAGGGTTTCATGGCGCTAATCAACACTTCCGGTGTATAAATAATTTGTCGATGTTATATGCCCTGTTTTCGGGTCTGTATCCCAAACGATTGCACAAAGTTCCCCTGGGGGTGGTATCTCCTCCTCACCCCCAGGGGAACTTTGTGCAATCGTTTGGGATACAGTTCATTGGGACATGCACACTGGACCCCTATAAATATTGTCCCCTCACTGTCCCCCTCTTTTGTTGTTAACTGTTTTCGGGTCTACAATCACATAACTTCCTCTTTTGCCTCTCTTGGTGAGACCTTGACTTCCTGTTGTATCAGCTTTGCATGTATTCTACTTTTTTTCATAGACTCAACATACAGCGACACTGCAAGGGCATCTGTGGATTTACTGACCAAAATAAAAAAATCTTGTATCCTCCCCATCAAGCTTAACACGCTTGGACACTATCCTTTACTCCCTTTTGATTCCTGCTTCAAACAAATAACCACCCCTGTTTCAGCCTGTCTTTTGTGCCACTTTTGACGAACTTGTCAGAATTTGCACCATGGACCTTTGACCCCACCTCACTACGCCCTTCTCACCTATGCTGTACAAAATGCTGCCCTGCGACTGTGAAGCAGATTATCCCATCCAGCCCTTAGCAAACGTTTTTCTGATTGGAGTTTTTTACTAACAGGAGAGCCAAGAAAGGCGTGCAACTCTCATTGGGCTGGAATAGTTTTACCCCCCTCCCCGTCATGGACTGGGGGATGCCGCGGGCCATATTTCTGAGTAAAGCATCTTGTTTGGCCCTTCATTATTCTCAAGCCCTTTTATATTTATATGTGCCCGCTTGCACTTAGAACATGTACTATTTACTTTTTAAATGAAAGGTGCGATACGCTGCCAGATATTTGTAACCTTTAAAGTCAAAGGGAAAAAAAAGGCGATTTATAAGATTTCTTATACCAACCAAGTGAATTGAACATATATATTTTAATTTATATTCTCTGCTATAAACACCCTCACACCCACACACCCTCACTCACCCTCACACCTTCACCCCCTCACCCTCACACACCATCACTCACCATCACACCCTCACCCTCACACCTTCATCCTCACGCACCCTCTCTCATCCTCACACTCACACCCCCTCACCCTCACACCCTCACTCACCCTCACCCCCTCACCCCACCCCACCCTCCAACTCCACCCTCCAACTCCACCCTCCAACTCCACCCGCCACCCTCCAACTCCAACTCCACCCTCCAACTCTGACTCCACCCTCCAACTCCACCCTCCAACTCCACCCTCCAACTCCAACTCCACCCTCCAACTCCACCCTCCAAATCCACCCTCCAACTCCACCCTCCAACTCCTAATCCACCCTCCAACTCCAAATTCACCCTCCAACTCCACCCTCCAACTCCAACTCCACCCTCCAACTCCACCACCACCTCCACCCTCAAACTCCACCTCCACCTCCACCCTCCAACTCCACCCTCCAACTTCCAAATCCACCCTCCACCTCCACCCTCCAACTCCACCCTCCAACTCCAACTCCACCCTCCAACTCCACCCTCCACCCTCCAACTCAACCCTCCAACTCCACCCTCCACCCTCCAACTCCACCCTCCAACTCCACCTCCACCCTCCAACTCCACCTCCACCCTCCAACTCCACCCTCCAACTCCACCCACCCTCCAACTCCACCCTCCAACTCCACCTCCACCCTCCAACTCCACCTCCACCCTCCAACTCCAACTCCACCCACCCTTCAACTCCACCCACCCTCCAAATCCACCCTCCAACTCCACCCTCCAACTCCACCCTCTATCACTCGGAGACACCACCACATCACTCAGGGACACCACCACATCACTCGGGGACACCACCACATCACTCGGGGACCCAACCACATCACTCGGGGACACCATCACATCACTCAGCCCGACCACATCATCACTCAGCACTACAACAGCACTGTCCTTGCTTGCTACCAACAAGAATTGCCATAGCCAATAGGACTCTCCTCAGGAAAGTGTAAGCTATTGGCTTTGTGAATAACGATGCTATTAATTTATATATTTTCAAAGCCAACACATAATAAAAAAAATGTGTCATTTACAATACCAATAGCTCACACTTTCCTAATGCGAGACCTATTGCATTGCAAATGCTTGTTTTTGTTGTTTTGACCCCGAGCTGAGGTATCAGAGTGCTTTACATAAGCATCAGTTGTCATAGAGGGACACATTAATATTATTAGGCACGGGGAAATTAAGTGATTGCCCAGAATCACAGGATGCTGGAGCGACGCTGCCGAAATTTGAACCCGGTTTCCCAGCTTCCAAATCGACCGCTCTGCCACCCTGCTTGTTTCTCTTACTTCTTTGCGGTCCTGTTTTAGCTTCTAACATTTTCAAGTTTGAGATCTGCCGCTGCCAAGGTCAAATGGTAAAGTTATCCAGCATCGAGCTGTCGAGCTGTCGAGCTGTTTGAAAATGTATGTCTCGTGGCAGGGGATATTTACTGCTCAGAATGTTTTTCTTTCTACCATGAGGTGTGGAAGCTTCTTACACAGGCTCCCGATCACCTGCCCTGCTGCTCAAACTCATTCAAATTGCAAGTGCGCTTCCTGAGAGCAGCAGGTGTCTGAGGAAGAGCACTTCCCTCTACAGTGCTTCTTTTTCATTTGTGTGCCATTCCTGCAATGACAAAGGACGAGTCTTTAAGAAGATCTTTGTATGAGAATGAAAAGGTGAGCTACTTTGACCTTTACAGAAACCATGCATCACATAGGCGAAACATAATGCATTTGCCAGTGCTTGTTTATTTAGTCAGTGCTGCCTATATTGCAAGAGGAAAGCGTTCTAGTGTATAAGAAGCATGTTCGCATTCCTTTGTGTATCATCCTCTCACAAGGATATGTACTTCAGCCATGTCCTTGCCTGTGTATTTTGTCCTACATAGGTATTCAACACCTAGCCCCACCTGAAGACAATTAACTAGGGGCTGTAGTTTGCACTACCCTTGATGAGCTAGAGGCAGGCCTCCTGAGTGTTTCATAAGCGTCATTATCTATCTCAGATGCAAAGAATAAATTGCAAATGTGAAGCATTTATATTTGGCACCTCACCTTTTCCACACTGACACTGTGACATTGTTCCTTGCTGCAAACATTCTGACATAACGGAGATATCATTTGCTTAAAATTGACGGTTATTCATGTGCTGAATTTCTTCACTTAAGCACCAACCTTGAGTTAATGCTGTCACTTGAAATTGAGGTCACTAAATATAACACACCATTATTTCCATTTTTCAGATTTTAGGCTCTGTGATATATACATGAGAATAAAAGCCTACCTTTGAATGATTTCAATGCAATGTTTACAATCCTTGACCATTTATGCTGCGATTACTTTTACTGCTGCCTTTCTTGTAAATTATTCTTTGAAACTCAAAGGACCTTTTTGAATTTATTGTGCTATAAAAAGGGAATGAAACATAAATCCTCTAATAATTTTCCTATCTTCATATTTCAGTTTAGTACAAAAATATTTGTACTTCTGGAAAGTTGACCTGACTTTTTTAGGCATTTTACTAATAAGATTAGATATTATAGGAAACTTTCAGCTTTTATAATGAGTCCAGATGTCTGGTTGGGTAATACGTGGGCAGGGATTGGTTACTGAGATCTACGTTCAAGACTTCACTAATCACTTGTATAGAGGTCAGAAAGTACAGCTTCTTTTTGCAGTGTGTCATTTTACAGTATTTTATTGATTTCTTTCAGGAGCATGCAGCTTACAAAAATATGTACTGTTGCTTTCTATGGATGGAACCTTGAAACTGGGGAATCAGGCACAAGTTTAAGCCTTGGTGCAACATCCTGTGATTCTGGGAACATCATGTAATTTCCCTGTGTGCCTAAAAAGGTGCAGTGCAATCTGGAACTCATGCAAAGTACTCCAAATGACCTTGGGCCACCTGTGCACTATATACAACTACAAAAAAAGCAGTTCAATTAAATGAGAGGAGTTTGTTACATGAACGCAGAGCTTACTTATTATAAAAAATATATACAGACGTGCTATAGGTTTAACTTAAAGTACAGCAGGTTACACACAGATCTAAACAACAGGCATGTAAAGAACTGATGGGGTCATGTAGACTTTGGTCATCAGCCTGTCAGGTCAACAGAGGCTATGGCTTCCATTGGCCTAGCAGAAGATGGTGCGCATTCTTGCAGAATATATTCCTCACAGCTTTAGTTATGATAGCAGAAAGAGCCCTGCGTTCACGTATTGATTGATAGTAATGAAAAAATATATATAAATTAAATTACAAATTAAAGATATTTGAACCGTCGATTGGTTAAGTAGCAGTTGGAACGCTGCACTTCTTTTCCTGCGTGCTGCTTCTGGCCGCGGGTTTTGCGGCTTCACAACTCATTTCCAATAACTTTTTATTGTTGAACAGAGAAGTGATTTTTTTTTACAAGTGACTAGAAATCTAACGAACAAGCCTGTAATACTACAATCATATGCACATTTTTAATATAGTGTTTCAGGCTTCCAGGAATAATAATAACAACAATAACAATGCATAATAATAATAATAATAATATTAATAGTTGTAGTACAAGTCGTTTTTACTTGTATTAACGTAAGCGTATGTGTTCATTTTTACCTAATATGTTCAATCATGTCTTGTCTTATCTTTATATAGTTAGAAATACATTGTTTTCAGTGAGCAATATTTTCAGATTCTAAAAATTACTTTATGAAGCTCATGAATGCGTTGGGCCCTCCTCTTTCCATTAATATATGCCCTATGCGCAAGAGAGCGTTGGGTCCTCCTTCTCTTTCAATTATTCTACGCCCTATGCACAAGAGAGCGTTGGGTCCTCCTTCTCTTTCCATTATTCTATCCCTATGCTAATTTCAGCACGCGACATCATTGGTGAAAGAGTACGTTCTAAATTTTAAAGAACTCTGTACAGAATAACATTAAACGTGCTATACATTAATAAACCTTCATTTTTATCTGGAGGGAGCAGTTACTAGTAGGGCACTTTGAACATTTAGTAAGTTGACAGCAACAACCCTTTTGTTTCTCTTCTCCATATTCAATCAAGGCGAGGCCTTATATTTGGAAAGCTGCATTGCCACGCGAGAAAAGGCAGTGTGGGTTAGGGCTGGCATAGTGTTGAGAGCTCTGCGCTCCACGGCCGACTCCAGGCCAACATCACTGGCATTGAATCATGGCCCTGTTAGCTTTCACCTGAAGCAGATGGAAGCAGACTGCATCAGGAGATCAACTCTTAAAAATTACCATAGTTTATGATGCTCATCTGCATTTTAATTAGAGACTTCGGATTTATTTTCTGAAAATGCATCAGGAAAACCTATTTTTACCGCCATACAATGCATCATGGATTTTATAGCCAATTAACAAACAACGTGTTCTACATATTACCTATATCTTCTTATTATGGATGCAATAGCATGTGCCATAAGGTGGCAGTAATTAATAAAAAAAAAATGTCAAGGCTATGCAAACATATTCACGAGCTGACTATGTTTTATTGGGTGCGTGCATAAAGTAGGTGGCAACTTATTGGCGTTTCCTTTTAATGCAGCCACATAGCAAATGGCTGGTAATGCAATCTTTCTCGTTGCATAGCTATTTTGAGTTAGATTAGTACAGTTGTATTTAGTATAACAAGCAGAACGTATGCCTAGGGTATGTTACACCATAGAATTTGTGTTTTTAAGACCCTCTTCATCCAAACCATGTGGCAGAGATGATGCCTAAACTTAGCACTCCTAGTGCTAATTTTTAGAGAGGTCCAGCTTTAAAGTGAAACCTTTTCACTTTTAACTTTAGAGTAGGGTGTGTGAAATTCGAGTCATTTGCTTTTGCTTAATTATGTGATGTATTGGCAAAATGTAATGAAATCAATGGAAGCATACTTTTCATTTTTTTGGTGTAATCCCATTCATCCACTTTTTTGTGAAATTTCCACAGAAGGCATCTTTGCCTGTCATTCTTTTTAGTACTGATGGAGCAAGGATTCGCACGTGAAGCGCCTTGCCCAGTGCAAGAACCTCGCCAAATGAATAATACTACTAAAATCATTGTTTGTCGGTTATTGTACGTTTTCCCAAACACGCGGGTGTCCCCGGATGCTTGCTTGTATGTCTTTTTCATATTAACGAAGCTTGCATTAAGGAAAATGGCTGCTTCGCTGAAATTCAGTCTGCGCATGCGTCGGTCATACCCATGTGATGTGACGCACTCGCATTCTGGAGGGAGTTTTGTGCTCATGCGCACTGTTGCAAAAATGGCCGCTTGTCTCTTACCACGCTTTCTGCTTGCTACCGCTGCTTTAGCCTATCTGTCCTTTCGCACTAAACCATAATGCTATAGTCATTATAAAGTAAGGGTTGGTTAAGGTTCTATCATGGTATACAGTGTAATCATTTTGGATGTGATTTTAATTTGTTCTCGCTTACTTTTCATGTACCGCGTCTTTGTGGGCTGGGGCATACGTGAGCAACGCCATCTTGAGGCTCCTCTGAACCCTGTCAGCTGACCAGGGAAAATCCTAACTGCGCAGAAGCTAAAACTAGCCAGCTGGCTCCTGAAGCTCGATGCGCCTGGGAACCCATCCCGAAGATGCAAGATTGTACCTTGAACTATCATACACTGTTGCTATATACTGAACTCGTGTATTGTATTCTGTATTCCTATGCTTGGGAACGTGAACCCGGGGGGCGGGTATGCAAACCTGAATATTAAATATGGGAAAGCTGAATTTTAGGAGGTGGTAATGATCGCACCACCTCTCTTGACTAATCATAATATGAGAAGCTGTCACTTGCAACATTAGTGGGTGGTCTGAGGGTCCCCAAAACTGTATAATTGCCCTAGTTTAGCTTAGGAAAATTGTCCGACTTGTCCGAGTAGCAGACCTGTCACTGACCCTACGATCTCAATAGGTGCTCAATCTGAAAGTGCTGCGGAGCACTTTGTCCATACTTTCCACAAACTCCTAAGGGGTGGAAAATCCTAAGTGCTGGCGAAGCACTTTGCTGGGAAATTCGAAAATCCAATCGGGGTTTCTGGCGGATTACTTGCAGAAGGGGGTAACGCAGGCGTTGCTGTCCGAAGCTGTGGGTGTTGGTCGTACCCTGGGAGGCCCAGTCCTTTGACCCGAACCTGAGGGGTATCCTGTCCTGGTCTGTCCGTGGGTTGTACCTGTTCGCATCTGGTGTTCCTTTTCCGAGGGTCCCTGTCCCCGTCTTCCCAACTGACCCGTGGCCAGGGTTGGTCTTCCATCTGAATTAGGTAAATATTGATTGTGGGTTTGCGTATCTCTATCTCTCTCTCTCTTTCTTTCTCTCCCTCGTATAATCTATTAAAGCATTTTTCCTGTGATATTGCTCTATTGCCGTTGAAACATCAAGTATATGTGTCTGATTTAGTTGGTTCCTTCTCTCCCCCCCTCCTTTAGGAGCTCATTGATTCTATTATAAGTAATAGCTTGTTCCCATTTTTCCCTTTCCTTTAGTGGATTGCAGTGAACTTAGCAAGAATAGTCTAAAGTGATAAGGATAAGTACATGTTTGTAGGTCCATCCATAACTCTTGTCTTAGTATATAATTGCAGTGATTAGGTCTGTCCAAAACCCTACCTCTAGTCTTCCCATTTATCCTAATGGTCATATTTTTTGTGCAAAGTTACCTATTGGTGTTGATATTGATGTTTGACATATTATTCTGCATATCGCTTATTGTCTTGGCATCTTCTCTTTGAATCTTCATATAAAGTGTTAAAATTCATCAGGTGTCTGTGGTCATTTTACAGAAAGTGAATAAGTATGTACTGCCGTAAAGAAATGTTTTAGGTTCCTGTCTACTATTTTCCCTTTTAGCTCCAGGTCCGTCGAAAGTTTGTGTCTGTGGTAAGTCAGGTGCATGGTAAGCAGAGGTAATCCTGAACCATTTATTACTCATAGAAGCGTGCCAGGATTTCACCCGGTTCGCAGGAATCACTAATTGAAATTGAATGCACGCCAGGGCCCAGTGCGTGTAAGAAATTGGTGACCCGGGTGAACTGCGCGCTCTATCAGTAATTTTCTGGCAGCCAGAGGATGGTTTGGACTAGTTAGATTAGGTAGACAGGGAAATTAAGAAACAAACCGTGAATAAAATGTGCTGCTGATTTTCTACTATATTGTTTGAAATATTTTGAAATGTTTTAAGGATTTATATGTAAATGTATATGATTTTTATTTGCTGCTATAGATATTACATGTTGAATTAACCCAGAATTGTTTGTAAGTGTTCAGTGTAGTCCGAATCCCCGGGGAAGTATTTTAGCTAACGGTGAGCAGAATCCGGTTAGCTGTTGAAGTCACTAGGGTCTGAATCATTAGTGTAGGGTTAAAAGAATAACTGGAAGCACTAATTAGGATCTTTGTTATATCTGAATAATTGATAGCTACGAGTCCGGTATAAAACTTTCATTGCGATATCACCTAGTAAGGGTCGCATACGGAAAGGAGTAGTAGGGTCTCCGAGGCTTGACTGGTAAGTAAAATAGTTCACTGGTGAAATCCCGGCTCAGTACATATCCCTGACGAAAGTGGATGAGTCGGAAGAATAACGGGCTCTATATTACTCGAGTGTGAGGTTAGGCAAAGAAGTCTACCCGGAGTGAATGAGAAGTAGACAGAAGTGGTTTACTTGCAGTGAAAGGAAGTTTTTCTATCTCTTTAGAACACTCAGACATAGTGGCAGACGTTGTGTGTTAGTAACTAAGTTTTACATTTGCACTTTAGGAAAAGTTAAAAGTTTCCGTTACCTTGTGAAGGAGGGAGTCAGTCGGAGAGCTGCTCTGACGTCACTCCGTGCCGCGCTGGTATTGGTCAAGACAGCGGGTGTGTAGTGAAGCTGAATTTGTGAAGGAGGGGTGAGTGCCGGAGCGTGAGACTTGTTCTCGTGAAAGGCCGCGCACCCATTGGTTAAGAATTTCTGTATTCACAGACCTGATTGGGTATTGTGAAATAAAAATCGCGCTAGCATTGGAAGTACAAAGGTAAACAAAATTAATCAAGCCGAGTTCGAAGAGAGTCCCGAAGATTATATGTGGTATCCAGATTTTATACCTCATCCCAAATACCTAGGATTTTATAAGGATCAGCTTAGACGAGGTAGACCACACATGATGTATGGAATAAAGAGGAAAATGTCATTTACTGACAAGGTAAAGAATTTCTTCAAACCCGACAAGCCCATTAGGACAAGGGAAGGTGTGCTCATTCGCCCGCCGAATACTCCTGCTTCTTTCATGATGTTTGATAAAGGGTATCACACTTGTGTCTGGTTAGAAAATTGGGCAAAATATACTGTAGATGACGGAATTCTAGCATTCCCTGTTGAAGGTACCTTTAATGGTCGGATCCTGTTTAACTTAAGGACCCGTATGAATGAATTACACCCTAGACCTAGGTTGACCCAGTACGAAGCTCTGGAGGAATGGGAGATTGAGGCTGCAGAGCGAGATAAACCCCGGATGGATAAGGGAGTGAGTAAATGGTATCCTAAGCTTCCAACGCCAACCAAAGAGCAGAAAATGAAACAGTGGAGGCAATCTATGTTAACTGAAGAACTATTCCCTATGATGGGGGTGTTGGAAGAAAGGAAAGGAAAATGCAAAGAAAAGACCCATCACCTAGCACCTATGGGGGACTTAGATGATGAACACTTGGAAGATTTGCTAATGAAAAATCCACCTCCCTATGATGCAGACTCAGAACCTGTGCCCTCTCGAAATCCCTTTACAAATTATCCCAGATGTAGGAGGGACAGTAATACAGATGGAACAGGGACAGACAGTAAAACCAGTGAAAGGGACGGGTTTTGCAGACCTAAATCCACAGTCCCGAATTATCAGCCATTCGGAGAAGATCCACCTCGATTGGTCACTCCGACAGCTCCGAATATTTATCCGTCCTTAGTACCTCAAGTATTGCATGACAAATCTGCCGGAAGGGTATTAGGAGAAAAAGAGAGAGAGGCCCTGTCTAAACAGCGAGATGAGTTAGTTCGAACCATTGCCCAGATGCATCCCCATCCTGATTCCTTGACTATACCAGTAACTATTGGTCCAGCTATTCCTCTGTATAGAAATGACATGACTAGTCCCCATCCTCCTGTTGTCACCTCAATGCTGCCTACTTCTAGCATCCCGACCCCGAGGAAGGAGGTATTCATAGATGAGGATCAAGAGAGTGAATGTGAATCTGTGGTTCTGATGGATCTGCCCATTAGAGAATCGAGGGCTAGTATAATAGGGACAAAAAGTCAGCCCAGACAAAAGGAAGTGTTGATTGAAAGTGCAACTGGGATTAAGAGTGCCGCCTTGGTTTCCCCAGAAGAATTGGACAAATGGACAAAGGAGCTAGAGAAAGAGGTCACTCCCCAACCCAGAGCACTGGAAATATATAAATTGAGAATAGAAATAGAAGAAATGATGGCTGGGAACGTAGGAGTTGAGCGCCTAAGCTCGTATAATGAAGAAGAGTTACTGTTTATCAGTAAAAATCTTACCCGGAGTGCTAGGTTGCTCCATGAAAAGATAATGGATACAGCAGAAGAAATGGGAATTGATGTTAGTCGCTCCAAAATTCTTCAGAAACCTTACAGAGTGGATTTCTCATACAAAGATTTAGAAAGCCTGAATGTGATGGGAAAACAGATCCAAGTAAAAGAATTGTTGAAACTCCTGCAGAAGTGGGGCGAGGTGGGGAAGTGGAGAACCCGGTGGGCAAAGAAAAAGGAAAGCAGCAGGGCTGGGTCAGTAACTTCAGAATTCGTATTAAAGGAAGTAACACCAACAGAAAAATTGTGCCCCATGAGGGAGGTCCCGAGAGGAAAATATGTCCATGTCCCTTGGTCCCGACAGGATATTGTGTCATTTACAAATGACTTCCCGAAATTACGGGAGAAGCCTGTTGATTGGTACAGGCAGGTAGAACGCTTCATAAAAGTTCAGAAATGTCTGCTGAAAGACCTGGATGGGTTTTTCGACATTGTGGTCCCTGTAGATCTGTGGACCGACTGTAAAATTGAAATTGATTGGCCCAGTGAGGAATTTCCCAGAGATGAGAAAACAGGTGCGCCTGCACCTGAAGTAATGAGGAAGTATGAGCAAGTCATACAATATCTCAAGAAAAAGGTTCCCGCAAAAGAAACAGATTGGACCCGAATAGATAGAACCACCCAAGAACGTGATGAAACTGTTCACTCCTATTATGAAAGGCTACTGCAAGTGTTTAAAACATACAGCGGTATCGACAATGTGGACATGAAAGACATGACACATTTCAGTTACAGATTTGTGCTAGGATTAAGGCCCGAAATTTCCCAATGGATTAGAGACAATAAAATCAGTTGGCAGGGAAAACCAATAGATGATGTCTTGAAATATGCAAAATACTGCGAAGATGAAATCGAAAACAAAAGGAAGGCCCTCAAGGAGAAGGTAATGTGGGCACAGGTGAAGTTGGCTGAACAACAAGAACAGCAGTTAAGTAACTTGAATTCTAATAAGAACTCACAGAACACCACTGGTGGGGGAGGAGGAGGAAAACCCCGAACTAAAATGAGTAGAGAAGAGGCCATGAAGAAATTCCCGTGCCATGGGTGCGGCCAGATAGGGCATTGGAGAGACGAGTGTCCACACCTGCAGGCCGGTAATGCCCCTGTAAATGGTTTAAATCCACAGGTGCAGAAAGAGGGGACAAGGAAGAACCAGCAACAGGTAAAATTACCCCCAGTACCTCGCGCTCCTAGACAGAATTTTAAGAATCAGGGTCAGCAGAATGAAAGGGCGGAAGCATGGGAAGTCGAGAATGAAAGAAACGCAGTCATTCCACAATATTTGTTAAATGATACCTTCTTCTGTGAAGATCAAGATTGACGGGGCCTGAGAGGGGAGGATGAGGAGTGCGTACTTGGCGCCTCCTTGCCGGTAGATCAGACTGGACCATACATTGAAGGAAAGGTTGAAGGAAAAGATGTCACCTTTCTGTTGGACACTGGTGCTACCAGATCTACTGTAAGAACAGTGGATGTTCCTAACCTACCCCTCTCGGGAGAAGCAATCCAAGTAGTGGGAGTCTCAAATCAAATAATAAGTACCCCAGTAACCGAACCAATGGAAATTTCTATAGGAAATTTCAAGGAAATGCACAGATTTGTGGTCTGTGATTCCAGTCCCGTAAACCTGCTAGGACGTGATTTGTTGTGCAAAATGCGTTGTACCATTTACTGCACACCAAATGGTGTCGAAATTCAGACCCCCGATGAAGATGGCCTGTACAAACTGATGTTAGTTAGACAAGATGCTGATATAAAATCATTGACAATTGAAGATTTACCTGAAGAGCTCCAGTTAAGAGTAGTACCAGAAGTGTGGGATTTCACAGGAAAAGATGTAGGCCTGATGGCAAATGTGGACCCAGTTAAAATAGCAATAAAAACGAATGCTGTATACCCCAAAACCAGACAGTACAAAATGAGTGCAGAAGTGAAAGCAGGAGTGGCGACTGAAATTACCCGGCTGCTCGAAGCAGAAATAATAGAAGAAGTGATGAGCAGCCCCTGTAATTCGCCTATCATTGGGATCAAAAAGCCTAGTGGGAAGTACCGGGTAGTGCAAGATTTGCGCAAAGTAAACCAAATTGTTGTACCTTGCTGCCCTATTGTACCCAACCCTGCAGTAATACTATATCAGATTCCCTAGAATGCAGAATGGTTCACTGTCATCGATCTATGCCACGCATTCTTTTCCATCCCATTACATCCAGAAAGCAAATTCCTTTTCAGTTTTGAATTCGACAGCCATATCTATGTCAGGAATCGTGTCCCCCAGGGGTACACCGAAAGTCCATCGATTTTCAACCAGATACTGAAAAAGTGCCTTGAATCCCTAGTGCTGCCAAGAGAGTCTGTTTTGGTACAGTACATAGATGACCTGTTAGTGGCATCTAAAACCCAAACTGACTGTGTCACTGACACCATTGCCTTGCTGAATCACCTAGGAAAGGGAGGACATAAAGTGTCGCCTGACAAATTGCAGTTTTGTAAGAACTCAGTGAAGTATCTGGGGCACCAGATAGAAAAAGGAATCAGGAAAGTAACTACTGAAAGAATCAAAATAATTAGAGCAATGGAACTGCCCAAAACTCAGAAAGAAGTGAGAATGTTTCTAGGAGTTGTGGGTTACTGTAGACAATGGATTGTAGGGTTTGCTGCACTGGCCAGGCCCCTGATAAAATTGACCAAGAAAGGAGTAGAAGACCCCGTCAGTTGGGACAACGAAAGCATGAACGCTTGGGTAACATTGAGAAATTGCCTATGTACAGCTCCTGCATTAGGTATGCCGGACTACTCTAAATCTTTTGAACTATTCTGTGACACCAGAGAAAATTGTGCTCTTTCAGTTCTGACCCAGGAGCACAGATTAGTTAGACGCCCAGTGGCCTATTTTTCGGCCACCCTAGATCCGGTGGCTGCTGGATTGCCGGGGTGTCTGAAGGCAGTTGCTGCTACTTGCGTCAGTCTGGAACAGAGTGAGAACATTGTCATGGGACATCACGTCACTGTATATGTTCCTCATTCTGTTGTAATCCTGCTAACTAGAACTAAGACCCAGTACCTCACACCTAGTCGGCTGACTAAGTATGAAAGAATCCTGATTGGTGCTGAAAACGTCACCATTTCCCGGTGCAATGTCCTAAACCCAGCGACACTGTTACCTGTCCCCCTGGATGTAGAACCAGAAGAGGAGGGGGAGCATAATTGCATTGATCTGACTGAGTTCAGTACTAAGCCCCGTCCGGACATCCGTGAAATAGCATTACTTGATGGGGATGAGACAATGTTTGTGGACGGCTCATGTTTAAGACATGAGAATGGAGGTCTGTGTGCTGCCTACGCTGTGGTCACGTTGACGAAAACCATAGAGGCATCATACTTAAGCGAGGTGAAATCTGCACAGGTGGCAGAGCTCATCGCGTTAACTAGAGCCTGTAAGAGGGGTAAGAACAAAAGAATAACTGTGTACACCGACAGCCAGTATTGTTACGGGGTTGTTCATGACTTCGGCAGTTGTGGTTGCAAAGAGAATTCATGACTTCCTCAGGCACCCCCATCAGAAATGGAAAAGTGGTGCATAACTTACTGGAAGCTATCCAATTGCCCAAAGAATTGGCTGTGGTCAAGTGTGCGGCTCACAGATCAGGAAACGATGATGTGACCGCCGGTAATAGATACGCTGACCAAATTGCACAGTTTTGTGCCCGACATCAAATGTCCCTCCAAATTGCATTGTGGAGTGGAACCAGCTGCCAACTTATGTTGTTTGAGAATGTGTCAACGTGGGAAGAACTAAAGGATTTGCAACAGGCAACAGACAGGCAAGAAAAAGGCAGGTGGGCCGCAAATGAATGCAAGTTGAGAGAGGATGGTGTGGTGGTAAGCGCGACTGGGGTGCCTGTGCTGCCTGATAGCTTGGTAGACCCCATGATCAGAATGATACATGAACCAACACATATGGGAAGAGACGCAATGTGTCGGGTGTTTGACAAGGTGTTCTGTAACTCAAAATTCAGGAACCAGGCGGAAAGGCTTTGCCAGAGGTGCCTAGTGTGTCAGCAATTTAATGCAGGAAAAAGGACTGTGGTAGAACAGAGTACCATTGGGAAGGCAGTAGGTCCCTTTGTCAGAATGCAGGCAGACTTTGTAACCATGCCAAATTGCAAAGGATATAGATATATCCTAGTCATAGTTTGTCTGTTCTCCAGGTGGGTGAAGGCTTACCCAGCAAAGAAGAATGATGCCCTAACTACAGCTAAGCTATTGCTCAGGGAGTTGATACCTAGGTATGGGATCCCAGAGACTATCGAAACGGACCAAGGTGGGCATTTTGCCAACGATGTCCTATTGGAACTCTGTAAAGCATTCAAAATGAAGCAAAGACTACATTGTGCCTACCATCCAGAGGCTTCTGGAGTAGTGGAACAAATAAACGGCACCCTGAAGTCCAGGTTGGGAAAAATGTGTGATTCCACAAAAATGAACTGGATAGAGGCTTTACCCCTTGTGCTGATGAGTTTGAGAAGTATCCCGAAACGAAAGACTGGCCTGAGTCCCCATGAAGTGTTGATGGGAAGAGTGATGCGGCAGGCATGGGTACCCGGACACAAACTGCTAAGCATTTCTGATGATATGGTGCTAGAATACTGCAAGCAGCTGGGTGACCAAGTGCGTTCTCTCTCTCAGCAGATTGGAGAGACAGAAGACGAGTGGCCAAAGACTCCAGCACATAAACTGCAACCAGGAGATTGGGTGGCGTTAAAGAAACACACCCGGAGCAGTTGCCTGAAACCCAGGTGGGGAAAGCCACGACAAGTGATCCTCGTCACTACCACTGCTGTAAAGTGTGCTGGTGTACCGAAGTGGATCCACGCCAGCCACACCAAGCGGGTAACTGGAGAAGACGCGACTGAAGCTGAAGGCAGCGCAGCTGATGAGGCTTCCGAAGAGGAGAGTCCGGAACTAGCTGACATCGAGCTGCCGAGCACAAGTCAAGACGTTGAATGGTTCCCCGCCGACGACCCGGTTCATGATCCAATACGAACCAGGAAATATTCCTACTTAGACAGTGAGTGGGATAGTCCAGGTGAGCTAGAAATAGACGAAGCAGATCAGGTCCACGAGAATCACATCACACCTGATCAGGAAGTAGGCCAAGTAGGGTCAGATCAAGGCATCGAGACTCCTCCTGGAACTCCGGAGTCCGGAAAGGGACAGATAGTAATTAGAGCTGACGTTCATGCAGAAGAAAACGAAGAGATCGAAGAGCATGAACAGGAACAGATAGAAATAGATCAATGTGCTCAGACACCAGAAATAAAACCAACTAAACAGAAAAAGCAAGTACGATTTGAATCTGAGCAGGGTCAGACTAGGGACCAGGCAGAAGAGATAGATGAAAGACCTGGAACTAGTCAGTCAGGTAGGGAAACAGAAGTGCCACAACAAAAAGTAAAAAGAGTGCACGAAGAAGGGCAAGTTTCCTCAACTACTGGGAGGAAAGGAGGCAGAAGTGCACCTCGATACGTCAAGAGACTAAGGCTCAGACTGAAAACAGTCGGAGAAAAACTGAAAGACCGAAAAAGGGCTGAAAGTGAAAGAGAGGCAGCCAAAGGCAAATCGCTGAGAAAGAGCGACAGAATAAAGAAACAGAACCGGCTGTATCGAAGCCCTGAATGGACTTACTTTGTGTTGGAAGAAATTGACGAACCACACCTCAGTGGCAACAGTGACGACGAGTCCATTGCTGATCGGAGTTCGGACGAAGACCCTCCTTGAGAGAGCCCAGAAGTGAACCTCTGGTACAAGGAAACGAAGAGGGGTAGCAAAAGCCTCCTGTAAGCTAAAATGTCTGATCCGAGTGTCTCTGGGAGATCCAGATGTGGGTGTCTTAAAACTTGCTGTAAAATATGCTTATGTAGCGTAGCTATGCTAATAGTAATGTGGATAGGACTAACAATTTTCTTACCGTTTATGATAAGTAAGAATCCTAACTTTTCCCCTACTGAACCTGAAGCAGTAGACGTAGGGGCTGACCCGACTGCAGAAACACCACGAAACTTAGAAAGACGCGACAAACAAATGAGTCTGACACACACACGACCTAACTTAGAAGCATCAGATGAGGATGGACTACATTTTCACAAAATGAAAAACAGGACACATTTAAATGTTTTTGCTAACTTGTTAGTGCATTATGTAGAAGCTATGGAAATAGAAGACTGTTATGTCTGCATGAAGCTACCTACCTCAGTGGCTGAAGGCGTGACATACCATCATCTACCGTTAACCTATGGAATTTCCTGCAGTATTTTAGCTAGCTTGTTCTATAGAAGCACTTTGCAATACTATTATTCAAATGATGACGTAGTATTTTCTGAACTGCCTATTAGAGGACACTTGAACCGTGTACATACTACAAGTGACGTGACCCGTTATATGGGAGAATATTTTCTGACTATAGGTAACATAGATTTAAATGAAGCTAGAGAATCTAATTTGACCTGTTCTCTGCAAGAGCAGGAAAAGATGTTCATTAAGATGGCAGACAGAAGGAGAGAAAAGTTTCAAAAGAAAGCAAATGACGAAAAGGATAGAGTCCCTAGGTGGGCTGAGCACATGGATAACACCTCGCAAAGCGAAGCTAATCCTGCCTTGTTGCTGGATTTTGAACGAAAGGGGAAACTTTGTATCCATAGGGAAAAGACAGAGTACTATAACAATGTATTCATCGGTTCCAGCGAGTGTGAACATAATTATAAGGTAATTGGAGGTTGGGGTTTCAAAAATGGGTCAGAACCTGTGTTTCCCGGAATATATTATATATGTGGGAACAAGGCTTATTTTAAATTGCCGGATCACTGGTATGGAAGCTGCTACTTTGGCATTGTTTTCCCGAAAATATACCATGTGAATAATGCAGCTGGAAGCGATGACGATACTAATGGCTTAGTGCGTAGTAGACGTGAAAGTGTAGGTGAAATTATAGGTGATATTTTCAGTGCACTGATACCTGGAATGGGGGTAGTTCTGAACACCCATAGAATCTGCAAATTGTCTACAGTGGTGGACCGGTTATCAACGGACACTGCTGCAGGATTCCTGATGGTCAATACCGAAATGGTTGCGATCAGATCAATGGTTTTACAAAACCGTCTTGCCCTTGACACCCTATTAGCAAAAGAGGGCGGAGTCTGTAGAATGCTGAAGGCGCAACATTGTTGCACTTACATTCCTGACAAAAGTATCGAATTAAAACAATATGTGAAGAACATAACTAATTTGGAAAAGGAACTCAAACCATTGGAGGTTGACAGTGCCTGGACGAGACTGACTGGAGGTCTCTCCTCTATAGGTAGTTGGTTTTCTAACCTAGGTAGAAATATTTTATGGAAAATACTGATGCCAATAGTTGTGATAGGTATAATTATATTGATTATTTTTATCTGCTGCAAATGCCAGAAGTGTAAAAAGAAATACACAGTAAATCAGAGGGGGGTGAAAAGAAATATTGATGAACTGGAATTAGAAGAACTAAAGAATACAATCTACAAAAAGGCGAAAAATCACCACTCTCATAGAGAAGCTGAAAGAAAGCTGAACAATAAATTTGTTGAAATTGAAATGAGTGATGTGGATGAATGAGAAAAGTTGGCATCTGTTTCCTTTATGTAGTGATGATAGTAAATATCATCAAAGAGGGGATTGATGGAGCAAGGATTCGCACGTGAAGCGCCTTGCCCAGTGCAAGAACCTCGCCAAATGTATAATACTACTAAAATCATTGTTTGTCGGTTATTGTACGTTTTCCCAAACACGCGGGTGTCCCCGGATGCTTGCTTGTATGTCTTTTTCATATTAACGAAGCTTGCATTAAGGAAAATGGCTGCTTCGCTGAAATTCAGTCTGCGCATGCGTCGGTCATACCCATGTGATGTGACGCACTCGCATTCTGGAGGGAGTTTTGTGCTCATGTGCACTGTTGCAAAAATGGCCGCTTGTCTCTTACCACGCTTTCTGCTTGCTACCGCTGCTTTAGCCTATCTGTCCTTTCGCACTAAACCATAATGCTATAGTCATTATAAAGTAAGGGTTGGTTAATGTTCTATCATGGTATACAGTGTAATCATTTTGGATGTGATTTTAATTTGTTCTCGCTTACTTTTCATGTACCGCGTCTTTGTGGGCTGGGGCATACGTGAGCAACGCCATCTTGAGGCTCCTCTGAACCCTGTCAGCTGACCAGGGAAAATCCTAACTGCGCAGAAGCTAAAACTAGCCAGCTGGCTCCTGAAGCTCGATGCGCCTGGGAACCCATCCCGAAGATGCAAGATTGTACCTTGAACTATCATACACTGTTGCTATATACTGAACTCGTGTATTGTATTCTGTATTCCTATGCCTGGGAACGTGAACCCGGGGGGCGGGTATGCAAACCTGAATATTAAATATGGGAAAGCTGAATTTTAGGAGGTGGTAATGATCGCACCACCTCTCTTGACCAATCATAATATGAGAAGCTGTCACTTGCAACATTAGTGGGTGGTCTGAGGGTCCCCAAAACTGTATAATTGCCCTAGTTTAGCTTAGGAAAATTGTCCGACTTGTCCGAGTAGCAGACCTGTCACTGACCCTACGATCTCAATAGGTGCTCAATCTGAAAGTGCTGCGGAGCACTTTGTCCATACTTTCCACAAACTCCTAAGGGGTGGAAAATCCTAAGTGCTGGCGAAGCACTTTGCTGGGAAATTCGAAAATCCAATCGGGGTTTCTGGCGGATTACTTGCAGAAGGGGGTAACGCAGGCGTTGCTGTCCGAAGCTGTGGGTGTTGGTCGTACCCTGGGAGGCCCAGTCCTTTGACCCGAACCTGAGGGGTATCCTGTCCTGGTCTGTCCGTGGGTTGTACCTGTTCGCATCTGGTGTTCCTTTTCCGAGGGTCCCTGTCCCCGTCTTCCCAACTGACCCGTGGCCAGGGTTGGTCTTCCATCTGAATTAGGTAAATATTGATTGTGGGTTTGCGTATCTCTATCTCTCTCTCTCTTTCTTTCTCTCCCTCGTATAATCTATTAAAGCATTTTTCCTGTGATATTGCTCTATTGCCGTTGAAACATCAAGTATATGTGTCTGATTTAGTTGGTTCCTTCTCTCCCCCCCTCCTTTAGGAGCTCATTGATTCTATTATAAGTAATAGCTTGTTCCCATTTTTCCCTTTCCTTTAGTGGATTGCAGTGAACTTAGCAAGAATAGTCTAAAGTGATAAGGATAAGTACATGTTTGTAGGTCCATCCATAACTCTTGTCTTAGTATATAATTGCAGTGATTAGGTCTGTCCAAAACCCTACCTCTAGTCTTCCCATTTATCCTAATGGTCATATTTTTTGTGCAAAGTTACCTATTGGTGTTGATATTGATGTTTGACATATTATTCTGCATATCGCTTATTGTCTTGGCATCTTCTCTTTGAATCTTCATATAAAGTGTTAAAATTCATCAGGTGTCTGTGGTCATTTTACAGAAAGTGAATAAGTATGTACTGCCGTAAAGAAATGTTTTAGGTTCCTGTCTACTATTTTCCCTTTTAGCTCCAGGTCCGTCGAAAGTTTGTGCCTGTGGTAAGTCAGGTGCATGGTAAGCAGAGGTAATCCTGAACCATTTATTACTCATAGAAGCGTGCCAGGATTTCACCCGGTTCGCAGGAATCACTAATTGAAATTGAATGCACGCCAGGGCCCAGTGCGTGTAAGAAATTGGTGACCCGGGTGAACTGCGCGCTCTATCAGTACAACAGGACTGGTGCCATCCCACAGGACTGAGCAATCTGCTTGGCTGACAGCAACATGAAGAAAATAGTTCAAGCCGCCTTTACATGACTCAGGGACTCAGTCCCCGTGTCTTGAAATCAAAATTAAAATACCATATAAGGGGGTAAAGTGGAGGTAGCATGACCTCTTGGCACTTCTGAGGACAACCCAGAGGACCCTCCAGAGAACAAAAAATTAACAAATTGTGAGGCTCCTACCTGGCAGCCAAAACCTGGAACTCTCTCCCCACTCACCTTCGGCTTACTCAGAACCACCTAGCATTCAGGAAGCAACTTAAAACTTGGATATTCGACAAGTAATTTCCCCCCTTCCTCAAGCGCCTTGAGACCCTATGGGTATGTAGCGCGCTATATAAATTTCTGACTTGACTTGACTTGATCATAACCCTGCAGCACCCAGCACGGCCCGCATGACGTACTGTGGAACTCCTGCGGGAGCCGTTGTACTGAAAGACTGTGCAAGCCTCAATAAGTAAAGCTTGTGCAGTCTTATAGTATCGCAGATGACACTTGAGCTGCAGTACTGCGGGAGTACTGTGGCACCGCAAAATAAGTAATAAAAAACGGAGAAGAAAATTCTATTCTGTACATTTGTGGGGTGTTTGGTTGACTGTGCAGGGTTAGCTGCTCCCGGTGGGTGGGAGCAGACCAGGCGGTGCCACCAACCATATGCTGCGTATGACTGAATACTTTGATAGTCTTGAGGTTGGGCACCCATGCAAGGTTGCTTGAAAGGTCCTGCGCCCAACCACACATTGCCTAAAACCATGTTCAGTGAGGGATTTGGGTGAATATGATAAAAAGAAACCTGAAATTCACTGAACATAAGCCAAAGTTAAAGGGATGTTATTGTTAGGTATGGTAATTAAATCTCACTTTATGCTGAAGAAGCCTCAACACTTCACTGCAATAAACAAAGGTTAAAGAGACGTTACAGTTATGTAAGGTAATAAGTTTGGGTCATGTTTAAAAACCCTTGAAATGTACTCAAAACACGGTTAAAGTGATTTTTTAGTTAGGAGTTGTAATAATTTATGGGTAAGGGAGTAAAGTTGTATTATCAACTCAGAGTTATATTTCAAAGTGTTAATAGATATACATTCTGCTTTAGTTAGATTAAATGAAACATGTTGAAAGGTATGTTGCAATTCTCACAGAACAGGTTTTTCACAGGTTAAAATGGCTGTGGGCATTCTTAAGGTTGACGGATTAAAGGTAGATTAAAGATACATGTCGGTTACATTAGAAATGTATGTGTCCTGTTGGTGTGCCAAATTGATCTTAAGTCTTATGCATCAGAAAAGGTCTTCCTGAAGAAAAAAAATGTGACTACATTCAGTGAGAACAAAAGAAAGATCTTTACTAAGTATGTGTTGGTATATGCCAACATTTGCAGCCAGATTAAAAATAGGGATGTTATTTTCTCTGGATTAGGTACATCATTTATAGAGGTGTTGGGTGTTCTTTCCACCAAATTGATGGGAGCCGAATTAACGGCGTTCATTGTGTTTAACTTCATCTGAGTATTTGCATCATATTTGTGCTGAGGTTATAAAATTGTTTTGCTCTTGAACTTCCTCTTCCCTTTTTGCATCCCCTGTTTGATTGCTGATCCTAAAAAAGGGGAAAGGGTTTGGTGTTGAAGTTTGTCGGATTGTATGAACCTGAGCCCTCTGGAAGATTTAAAACTTTGTTGGTGCTATCAGAAAATTCCAAGAAGGTAACAGATTTTTATTCATAAGTCTTCCCCAGAGTTGTTTGTTATGTGTGAGGGACTTCTTTTTTGTAAAAGTTGTCACTGAGATGGTGCAGACATTTCCCTTGATTGTGGGCCACATTTATTATTATTATATCAAACAGCCATTACCTAATTGAGATTCTCTATGAATCTCATTTAGGTAATCGTTATTTGAATGTATGAAACTCCACAAGTTTCATTTAGCGATTCTTCGGGGGTCTCAAATCGACATGCCTCATGAATATTAACGAGGTAAGTCGCTATTTGTGACCCAATAGGAATCACTTAAGTTGGAGGCAAAATGCAAATGTTTTGCGACCGCATTCACAGTCACAAATCATTCATACATTATTTCCAGTCCAGGGAGGACCTGGCTTGGCAGTTCGGACTGGACTGTTCCAATGAGGCACAGGGTCAAGACTGATTTGCATATGGCTGGGTTCAAACTGGAATGGCATGGTGAGCAAAATAACAATGGATTTAGGCCCATATCTCTGTACTGGGGTGGCTGTATGACATTGTTCTGCATTCTGTCCATCAACTGTTGTTTTTGCACTTGTCAACCCGAGTGGGACGGGTATGCCCAGACGTGGGTCCCGTGCTCTCCATGCCACCCGAATCAAGCTATCCTGGCTGAAGAGGGCGAAACCCCGAAACAGGTCCTGGGATGCTTGTTTCCAGTCCAGGGAGGACCTGACTTTGCAGTTCGGGCTGTACCCATGAGGCATAGGGTCAAGACTGAAATGCACATGGCTTGGTTCAAACTGGAATGGCATAGTGAGCAAAAAAATGATGGATTTAGGCCCAGATCTCTGTACTGGGGTGAATGTATGACATTGTTCTGCATTCTGTCCATCTACTGTTGTTTTTGCATTTGTCACCCCGAGTAGGAAGGGTATGCCCATGCGTGGGTCCCGTGCTCTCCATGCCACTGGTATCAAGCTATCCTGGCTGAAGAGGGGTGAAACCCCGAAACCGGTCCTAGGATGCTTGTTTCCAGTCCAGGGAGAACCTGACTTTGCAGTTCGGGCTGGACCCATGAGTCACAGGGTCAAGACTGATCTACATGTGGCTTTGTTCAAACTGGAATGGCATAGTGAGCAAAAAAACGATGGATTTTGGCCCAGATCTCTGTACTGGGTTGAATGTATGTCATTGTTCTGCATTCTGTCCATCAACCATTGTTTTTTCAAAGAATTAAAGGTCGGAGAAATGTTGCTTTAGGCAGGAAAAAAACATCTTTACACCGCTGTAAAGATGTTGACGATGTTTCAACTGTAGGTAAACACATGGGTTATAATCAGGACTGAAAGAAATTGGAAGTGCGGTAGGTACCACAGTTCACTGAATAAATACAAACTACAGTAAATATCAGAAACTCTGTATTAATACTTAAATACACATAAAATAACAAGTATTATTTATAAGGTCATATTGATCGAGGATAGCTACACTCCATTAAGGTGATAGGTACCTAAGGAAGAGGAAAGACAAAATAAATAAATCACAGAGATAACTGAAGCAGCATGATTAAGCATGTTTGAGAATGTGTGCAGCAAATGATAGCAAAACTCTCGTGCGTGCCTGGCTGGTAGTGCTAGTCTATCCATAGGTAAATAGGTATATAGAAAGGCTTGAAAATTAAGGCGAAACAAAAGACATGGTGCAAACTTACATTAATAAGTGACTCACAGAGACAATAAATAGATTTAGATTGCTGAAAACGAATCCTCGCATATATGGTAGTGGCACAAATAGTTGCAAAGAGGAAGAGGCCTACTCACTGAATGAGAAGGAAAATTGTGTCAGGGATCGATGGTCTAAGCATGACCCACGAGGAATCAGTAAAAGAAGTATGCAAAGCAGATAAGTATTTTTATATAGCTAGAAAGGGCATGAGCTTTAAATCCAGGATGGCGCCCAAAGTGTAAAATAACAACCGCACTGCAGAACTGAAATTATTAGTATCGGTAAAGAACAGGAACACTTCTGTCAGCAGTAAGTACAACCCAACAAGATTCAAACAAACGTATGGCAGGGCGGAACAGTAACTGCACTGGGTGAGAATGAATCCACAGACACAAAGGCAACCGATGCCTTCTGTCTTGATGCTGAGCCAGCTGGAATCCAGCATCCGCGAGGCGAAGACAAAACAGCAGAGCGTCCTGGCATATCTCAGACATACACGTGGACGTGAGGTCAATGAGGTAGGCAGATAGGAAAAGGCAAACAAGTGAGCCATTGCAGTAGCCGTCCCTGTGAAAAAAATGAATGGCAATGAATAAAGCTGGTGGCAATGTTTGGAAAAATATCGAATTTTGGAAGGCTAAAAAGGCAAATAACACCAGCTGGAACACGTGATACAACACAGCCACGTCCATGAATAAATCCTGTTTGAATAGTGCGTCTGTGTCATTTTCACAGGGCCTGATTCACAAAGGTAAACTTACAAGGGGCTAATTGGGGGATGTTAATCAAACAGATTGTATCCATATTGATCATTTAATACATTCAGAGTAGGGAAAGACAGAATCTGAACTATTAGAGATTCACAATATTTGAATGCTAAAAGTAAAAGATTCAAACTACAATGTGGTATTTTTTTTTGTCCTTTGTGAACTAAACTTAAAAGTCTCCGTTCTTCTGGGACCTCTCTTAACCTTGATTGTAATACTCAATTTATTTCTTTTTTTCTATTTAACTGGTCTGCCTCTGTTTGGTAGAAATGCAATCTGCTTGTCCTTTCAACAACATCCAAGCGAAGGGCCCATCCCTATCTGCTTATGGGGAAATAGACTCAAAGATGTCTACTCCTATAGGTTGGAAAGAGATGGTTTATTGAGAATAATGCAGTGAACTGTCTGGTTCTCTGAGATTGGTGCTTGGCCTTTAGTCAATGGAATGTAGTTTACGCTTGACACTCGGACTCCTCACACACTGTTTTTCCTTTGACTCTCAAATACTGTCATTTTTATTTTCAATCCACATACCTTTTCTTCTGGAAAGAACCTCCATGGTGCTCCTGCTCTGTGGCTCAGCCCTACACCCAAGATAGACAATACAAGAAGAATGCCATTGCACCAATTTTATTCAGTACCAATTTTCCTTACTTTTACTATAAATAATTTGACCTGGTTGTGCCATCGCTATTTTGCCTTCCAGACTAGCTATCTATTAACTAATTTGACCGTCTTTGGACTGCTACAGACTGTTGAAGAGGTTCACTTAACTGTTATCTTCTTTCTATGCCCGATGTGCTCTGCTCAAAGAGTTGCTGAATGTTGTGCCTGTTTCTCTCTTAACATTTCCCTACCTGCCTCTGCCCATCTACTGTTAGCTGGCTACCTTTTCCCCCAGTTGTGAAATCCATTGTGCTGAACTCTATTTCACCATTAAAATGTCTCACACATGAAGGGGTAAATATGTTCTAGGTAATACTAAATCATGTTAGGAGTAGGGTAAAACAAGGTGCAAAGGCACCCACACAACTACCTTTACTCTAGCCATTGGATATCGTGGTAAGGAAATGTATTTTTATGCTCAGCCATAGTCTAAGGCTGGGTAGTGTGTATTTTTTTGATATTCTACATCCCATGGAGAATTTAGTTGCTAAAGTAACCTCCTACTGACTTGGGTTTATATTGTAATCTGTAATGCTTAATGTAGTACATGGCTCTATATGGTGTGTTGCTTTATGTTGCTATGTTTCTTGAACCGTTCCTCACACTGTTATCTTTTAAGTTGATGTTGTACTATTCCTTTGCTCATTCATCTGCTCCTCTCAGAAATATTAAAAAAATTCCTGTGACCTCTTTCCTGTTTCATCCTGGTGATGGCGACCTGTAGTTTATCCCTTCGGAAAACCCCCTGCATTAACTGTTACTCTCAGGCATTATACAATACAATACAATACGTTTTTATTGTTGAATTAATAAAAATCCTTACAATAAGAAAAGTTAAATTAGCCTAAATTTGCATCACAAATTGCAAAAAAGAACACAAAGAATATCGAAATTAAAAGAAGTTAAAACTGGAGCTCTACTCGCAACCCACCTCATCTTACAACATAGGGATTTAGAAAGTGTGCTTGGGATCAGCGGCTAAAAGGATAGGGACAGGGCAATATATTGGATAATCATTGGGAGACCTCTAACTGCTTTCTAATTTCCTTCATGAATTTGAGACCTTGACAGGTCAGGATTGGGGATGAACCTCCCAGCCAGAAAATAACAGCCTGGCGACATGATCTTATATTCAAGTTGTTCAATATGTCCCGTATAAGCCGTCTTCTAGATAACATGAAGGCTGGGCATACACAAAACAAATGAACTAGAGATTCAGTTCGATATCTGCAGAGTCTGCATTTTGGGTAATCGTCGTGGGGTTTCCAGGAAGGTCTTAAATCCTTGGATTCATGAAGGCCCATATGAAGATTGATAAGGTATTTTTTTAAATGCTGGCTAAAATGAATTGCCAAGTAAGCCTGAGGTTGGTGGAGTGAATAGGAAGAAATGACTGTCCAGGCATGATGTCGATGGGACAATGTTTGTTTGTCTTGTTTGTTTGTCTTCCAGTAAAGACTTCCTTTTGGCATTAGAATTAAAAATTTTGCAGAAACTGACTTGATCAATTTTTTTATTCCATGTTGCTGGCAAATCGAGGTCCGTAAGGCATTTCTCCAAATGAATGGCCCAGGGCTGAGTTGGTTCTGTAATAATTGCATGCCAACAAATGTTATTTAAAGAGTCTGGGTCGGCGGCACAAAGTTTATGGCAAAATTAAACGAATGTTGACTTGAACCTAAAGATTTGGTTTTGAAGTCCGAATTCTAATCTCACCTGGGCTGGTGAGGAGCATTTAGGCAGTTTGAATACCTCTTTGTAAATTTTGTTTTGTAGAGTGTTTAGTAGACCAGCCTCCCCTCTAAGCCATGTTACCAGCCCGTAAGATAGTGTAGGTAGAACCTGAGCGGCCATTACTTTTAAAAGATGGATGTAATTTGGACCATCCAGTTTTTGCAAGAGTCGCCTGTATCCGTAAATTAGCGTCTGGGACTTGGCTTTTAACATCGCAGAGTGTTCTTTTTTAAAATTTTCTTTGCCGATGGGAACCCCCAGATACCGATAATGCCTCTGATCCCCTTTTGCAAGGTGGTTACATGTCCAACTGTATTTGATTGGTTTACGCTCTATAAGACGGATTACTTTTGTCTTTTCTCTATTCAGTTCCAGATGTACTTCGTCTAAGTAGAGTTCAAGAGCGTTTATCAGCCTTTGCAGCCCGATTGGAGTTTGGCTCAAGAGGACAATGTTGTCTGCAAACTGAATGATTGGCATTGGGTTGTTGCAGAGATTCGGAGCATGGCTTACAACTTGGCCGAGTTTTTTCCCCAGATCGGCGAGGTATAGATTAAATAAGCATGGAGCCAAAACACAGCCCTGTTTCAGTCCGTCCTCTGTTGGAATTTTTGATGTGAAGCTTGAGCCCTGTCCTTGTTTAACCCTTGCCCAAGTATCCCTGTAGAGGAGCATTAGTGAGTTGAGAAGATTTGGAGACAGCCCCCACTCCTTGAATTTTGCCCAAAGTCTCCCCCTACTGACGCGGTCAAAAACGGCTCTGTGTTAAAATGATTCAATGACACTGGATATGTTGAAGAAGTAGGTTTAATGTCAAAACATCACCAACAGCTCTCAAAGGCTCAGCCAACTCCTCCAGGCTCCAAGACTCCAGTGAGCATGGAATCACCAGGAGTAAAACAGAATGTACAAGTAAAGAATGTCACCATGTCACAAGATAACAGAAAGGAAACAAGCATATGTACATTACAACACATCCCCTATACTAAAGGAAATGGAAAAATAAAGATGAAAGAAATAAACAGAAACACAAACAACTCATTATACTTCAAGGTATCGCACCCAACGAGATTAATAATAAAGATAGACTAAACATAGTCTCTGTAGCGTGCAGGAGCTTGATGAGTTCTCTGAGGAAACCTTCTGGAGGAAACAGCACTTTGACTATCAGGAGAGGCAGAGGGAAGGGAACAATCCAAATTGGAAGAAGAAGAAGGAAACCCAGGAGAGAACTTAACAAGCCTGGACATGCTCCATTTACAGCCATTTTGCAAAATAACCACATTTCTGTAAATCTTAGTAATCTTAAAAGGACCCATGAACTCAGAAGAATCTTTTTTGGAGAATCTTGGTTTTTTAACCAGGACCCATTCTCCCACACTCCACAACACAGGTTTGGTAGAATTCTTCAGGTCATAACGCTCTTTGTACTTTTGTTGGTGAGAAAGAATTCTATCCTCCACATTCCCCCTATCCAAAGGAAGAGAAGATTGAAGAGGAAGCCAAGGAGGATTCAATTTAGAACAAGCTTGTCTACCCCGTAACAAAAAAAATGGAGAAGACTTGGAAATATAATTGATGGTGGTGCGATGTGCCCACCAAGTATCACGCAAGACATCCTTGAGAGAACATTTCATTTCAATAGCTCTTTGTACGCACCCTTTGACAACACGATTCATTCGCTCGGCAAGACCATTTGCCTGGGGTGCATAGAGTGCAGTTCTAAGATGATATATACCATGGTTATTCAAGAAGAACTCCATGTCAGTGGAGACAAACTGCACACCATTATCTGTAATGATACATTTAGGAATGCCTTCAGAAACAAATTCATCACGTAAGAAATCAATAACCACCCTAGAAGTGACCGTGGCTACGCACTTAGTGGAAACCCATTTAGAAGTATAGTCAACAAGAAGAATAACAAATCTTTCAGAGGGTGTTAGTAGATCAAAAGGTCCCATGATGTCCAAACCCAGCTTGGACCAAGGTTGGTCGGGAACAGTTACAGGAGACAGAGGGGCCTTACTCACAACCTTGGACTTATCATTAGTGGCACACTGATAACAATCCTTAACCACCAGCTCAACTTCACTGTCCATATTAGGCCACCAATACCTTTCTCTAAGGCCAGATTTAGTAAAACTCCTACCCATGTGTCCATCATGAGCAAGATTGATAAGTTTTGAACGCATCACGGAAGGAGGGATCAATCTCTCACCACGCATAACAATGTCATCAACAATAGTAAGTTCATCCCTTATTGACCAAAAAGGTAGAAGGTCACAGCTGATGTCTCTGCTGTTACAGGGCCAACCTTTAACCACCAAATCCTTGACCAAAGGTAAGACTAAATCATTAGACTGAGCAAGTACCCAATCATCCAGAGAGACAGCACTCTCACAAACCCAAGACACCTTGACAGTACCTAAATCTAAATGTTCATCCAGATTCTGTAAGGGTAAACGTGAGAGACAATCCGCAATCTTATTCAAGGACCCAGGAACATATTGTACAACGAAATTAAATTCTTCTAACCCCTCACTCCAACGTTTGAGTCTAGGAGTTAATCTCTCACTCTCCATACAAGAGAACACCTGAATTAAGGGTTTGTGATCCGATTTTACAATAAAAGGAATACCCCACAAATAAAACTTAAAGTGTTTAATAGCCCAAACCACAGCAAGAGCTTCTCTTTCTATGCAAGAGTAATGTTGTTCACCCTTTTTTAGGGCTCTGGACGCAAATGCCACAACTCTTTCTCCACCATTGTCCACTTGAGAAAGAACTGCACCCAAACCGGAAAGACACGCGTCAGTTGAAAGAATCGTCTTTTTCTTGGTATCAAAGTGACCCAAACTCGGTAACTGACTGATGGTCTTTTTTACAACAAGAAATGCACCATTGCAATCATCAGTCCAATCAAAGTGGACACCTTTTTTGAGAAGATTCCTAATAGGCTCCACAATAGAGGCAAAGTTCTTTATGAACTTGGAATAAAACTCAGCAAGGCCAAGAAACGACCTGACTTGATCCTTATCAGAAGGGGTGGGAGCCTCAGCAATACTCTTGGCTAATTCCAACTTGGGTTGTATTCCTTCACCAGAAATTACATGACCAAGATAGGTAACAGAAGTTACCCCAATCTTGCACTTGGCTTTGTTAACTGTCAAACCTATATCAGCCAACCTGAAAAGAACTGCCCTCAAAACTTTTTCATGTTCCATATTGTCTTTGCCAAAAACCAAAATGTCATCTTGGAAAAATATGACATTAGGGACATCTCCTACAACCAATTTCATAATTCTCTGGAAGCAAGCCGCAGCGTATGCCAACCCAAAAGGCATCCTAACAAAACGATAAGCTCCCAGAGGAGTAACAAAGGAGGTGAGGGGTTTGGAATCATGATGAAGTGGGACCTGGTGGTAAGCTGAGGACAAATCAAGAACAGAGAATATTTTAGTCCCTGCAAGCATAGTGATGGACTCAGGGATATTAGGTAGGGGTTGTCGATCCACCCAAATACATTTATTCAATCCCCTAAGGTCCACACACATGCAAATGTTCTTTCCTCCATCCTTGGGGGCCAAAACTACTGGGGCCAACCACTCTGAAGACTCAATTTCTTCAATAACATTCAATTCCATAAGTCTAGAAAGTCTTGTTTAAGAGGAGCAAGCATCATGTTAGGAACTTTCCCAACCTTATACACACATGGAACAGCATTTTTTTTTAAATAATCCAATGTTGAAAGTCTTTCAATAAACCCAATTTGTCAGAGAAAACATGGGGAAATTCGTCAAAGAAAATGTTGGAGATAGAGATTTGATCAATAAGCATGACCTGGTCAGAGGGTTTGAGGGCATTAGGATTAAGAATAATTCCTAAATCCCTCTGGTGTCTCCAGCCTAAGAGATTGTCACCTCTGTAAGCAACATACATTTTTCCAACAGTTTCCCGACCTTTGAAATAAATTCTCATAACAGTGTAGCCTGATACTTCAATATGGGAACCATTGTAACTAACAGCATTAATATCAGGTTTGAACAAGTCAACTTTAGGAAATGTCTTGTTCCAATTCTCATTTCCTATTAGGGTAAAGGGAGAACCAGAGTCAGCTAAGACAACAAAATCTTCCCCACCAATAATCACATTACACTCAGGCATGACAATAGGATCAGCATCAATGCTTCCATCACTTGTAACACTAGAAACAACAAATCTGGGAGAATCTGACGGAGGCATGGAACATTCAATAGAGTGTACTTTGGTGGAGGATTTGCATACTCTGGCATAATGTCCTTTTATGCCACATTTGATACAAGTGGAAGATATGGCATAGCAGTTAGGAAAGGAAGAAGAATGATTAGGGCTGCCACATCTGTAACACTTGATCTTGCTACGATCAAAGGCAGTTTTAGGCTTGGTGTTTTGCATAACTTTACAGATAGTATCTTCAGAGATGGGAGGTTGAGAAGAACTGAGAGGTTGAGCAACTTGATGAATACTACTGGAGGCGGAAGAACCATCAGGAGAGACTTTGTGTTCTTTCATCTCCTTAGCCCAACCAGAAGTATCCTCAATACCCTCAACAATGGCTAACGCTTCTCTGAGGGAGGGATTTTTAGACAAGAGTTTCTCTTGTACTCTGGGGTTATTTGTACACCTGACCAACTGGTCACGAATTAAAGAATCAGTGAGTTCACCAAACTCACAAGTACGTGCCAATGTCTTTAAGGACGCAACATACAAACCAACCTTTTCCTTAGGCTCTTGTATCCTCGCAAAGAACTTATGACGTTCTAAAACTACATTAATTCTAGGACCAAAATAATCCTCTAACATTTTTAAAGACATGTGAAAGACATCTGTGGGGGAATCACCAGAACCATCATTGATGGGTATTTCATCAATACTGTCATATATGTTGCGACCTTCCACACCTAAATTGTGCAGTAAAATTGCTTGTTTTCTTACAGCTGAAAATTTTTCACCACCAATGGCCAAAAGATAGGAGTCAAAAAGATTTTTCCATCTTTTCCAAGGGAGAATAGGTTCACCCTTTTCACAGAGAAAAGCAGGAGGCTGGGTCATGGAAGAGGAAGTAGACATTATGTGGTGGCAAAGTAGTAAGAAAACAAACAAATGAAACCCAAGGAAAAAAAAATTCCAAAAGGTGGGTTCAGGGTTAAGTGGTGATGTGGCTTGTCCCTTCCAAGCTGCCCATCGTCGCCAGTATTAAAATGATTCAATGACACTGGATATGTTGAAGAAGTAGGTTTAATGTCAAAACATCACCAACAGCTCTCAAAGGCTCAGCCAACTCCTCCAGGCTCCAAGACTCCAGTGAGCATGGAATCACCAGGAGTAAAACAGAATGTACAAGTAAAGAATGTCACCATGTCACAAGATAACAGAAAGGAAACAAGCATATGTACATTACAACACACTGATGTCGATAAAGCAGCCATATAACCGAGTGTTCTTCGTTTTGGCTCTTTCCATCAGGAGTGCTAGGGCTGTGAGATTTGTTATTGTCCCTGTCCCTTTACGAAAACCTGTTTGGTAGCTGGGGATTAGATTGTTATTATCCACCCATTCCTGTATCTCCTCCAGAATGCATAAAGCGTATAGTTTGGCTTCCACATCTATCAAAGATATTAGACGATAGTTCTGTGGCAATCTCCTGTCTCCCTTTTTAAAAATAGGGTGGATGATATTACCGTTCCATGATGGAGGCTGATGTTTACGGGCTTAAACTTCGTTAAACAGGGCAGAGAGATGAAGGGCCTAAAAATCAGTGTTATATTTAAATACTGCGTTGGGTAGACTGTTAGGTCCTGGTGCCCCTTCTGTTTTAAGTTTGTTAATAAACCTTTTGACTCTGTCGCTGGAGAATGGGTCCGGCTGTATCGACAGGTTATTAAGCCTTCCTATATCTAGATGATTTATTGAATTTTCCACTGCTCCTTTCAAGTGGATTAAGTTTATGGTTGGATTGGAACAATAAAGATTTTCAGAAGAAGATGAATCCATTTTACAATAGAGTTTTTTTACGTGGTCTTTCCAGCTTAGTTTGCAAAATGCCAGGGTCCTGCGATATTATTTCTGCGTTGTTTAATTTATTAATAATTCCCCAAAAGTCCCTTGTGTTACGCTTTTTACTGGCTAATAGCAATTTCGCCCACGTCTCTTCCTTCTGTTTGGTCTTGGCTTTCCACACCATTTTTCGATACTTTTTTCTCATACTCCTAACGAGAGAGTAGGTTAGTGAGGAGCGCTGGATGTTCCTCCTTGTTACCTTCCGTTGTACCTGGGCTAATTTTTTCTTTGCCTTTCTTATTTTGTTGTTAAACCATGGTTCCCGTATAACTAGTGAGACTTTGTGCGGAGCAAGGGGAATCGAGTGTTCAATGGACAGGTTCTCTAACAGATTTTCCCAAGTTGAAACCTTGTCTTCATTTTGATCATTTTCGTGTAGAACAAATAAATTGCTTGCGGATTCGTGGATGGCTTTAGTTCCGCTGCCCCTCCAACGCAATCTTCGTAAATTGAACTTCTCTGTGTGGTGGGAGAGAACAGTTAATTGGGTGGACTCCGGCACCCCTATATTAATCCAAGTGATTTGAGGAAAATGATCACTTTCAGGTCGCATTACTATTTCGTAGCCCTCCACTGAGTCAAGCAATTTGTTACTAACTAAGGTAAAGTCAATCGTTGAAAAAACCTTGCCACTCATATATGTTGGAGCAGGTGTCGATCCGCCTAAAGTTTCGGGCTTTAAGATTGTTAGTCCCAGCGTTTTCAGTTGTCTCGAGATTGATATGTTGGGCTCTGCCCGAGTATTTTGTCTTGAGATATGAATATTTGGATCACCGTGAGTTGAATTAAGGTTAAAGTCTCCTGATAGTATCAGAAAACTTTGAGAATTTGTTTTCTGAAGAGTTTTTATAAGTTCAGTAAGCACGGCCAATTTCTCTTTTTTTTCGTACGATCAGGGTGAATGTAAATGTTTATTAATAGCAGTTGGTGGCAGGGTATTATAGAGATCCTGGTTACTCTCACCCAGCTTAGACCCACGTCCTGTTTTTCCGGCTCCCAATTGAATTTCTGCGAGATGTATGTGGATAACCCACCACTGGGATGCCCAAACTTAGATGTTCTCTCGGCAAGGATATGATGCTCGGTGAAGCCAGGAATGGCGGGGGATACCAGATTCCAGGTCTCTTGTAATAGTAGGATGTCGTATTTGAAAATTGAGTCTTGCTGTCTTGGTCCAAGCTGCTAAATCCATGAATGTTCCATCTGCAGATGCCTATTTTTGGCATTTTGACCCCGTCCTTGAATACGTGTTTTGGCCGTGTACATTGGTTTGAAAGTTCATTATTCTTAGGTATGCTTTTGGTTGAGGGTTAACGGATTCCATGACCAGTCCTGGATTGGGGACCTGCCTAGACAAGGTTGCATTTGGAATGCGTCCCGACCGCCGTCCTCTTGGGCTAGCGTAGCTGAGAGGGCACCGTGGAGGCATGAAGTTTGCTTGCGACTAATTATGTCCTCACTGCTTGTAATCTGTGAGCGTTTTTCAAGCGGGAAGGGATATCTCTTAAGTGTGTGTTGTGTGACGGTGATTCCCCAGTGTTCAAATCATTCTTTATTTTCAAAGATTATTGCGGCTATCTCCTTGGTGGCCCAAGTTGTAACCAAAACCTTGGTGTTTGTTTGGTCTCCTTTTTGGCCGAACTCTACTAAGACAAGGTCTTGGGAAGATATGCCTCTTAGCTCGGGAACAAGGCCAAATAATTTCAGTAAATTACCTCTATTTAGGATGTCGTGCAAGCCCTTTGACTCATATTCAGGAGTAAATGTCAACATTGGTTCTAGATCTGATGTTGGGCTTTTCGATGATTCTTGAGGGCGTTTGATGGAATGATTAGGATTGGTCACTGAAAGCTTTGTTGTTTTTTTGATCACATTTTGTGTTGAACTCTTATTGCTAGTGTCCCTTGCGGGGCAGAGGGTTGATGGTAACTTGTGATTATTTTTAATTTCAATAGCCAGATGTGATTGCACCGTACATTTGCGGTTTTGTCTGTTTTTGGTTATTAGGATCGGGGTGATGTTCCTTTGTGGGACATGGGTCCCTGATTTATGTTGAATTATTTCCGTTTGGTCCATTGTTTTTTGTTTGGTGCACTGCCGGTCATTCCCCATTTTGGTTATTTTTATGGGGGTCAAGTCATATACTGAGTGGGCGTGGATTTGGCCGCCACCTCGTAGGGTCCTGCATGATGTTGTGGCTCCATTTAAGTTCGTTATTGGTTGGCCCGAGGGGCATATTTTTTCGAGCGAGTCGCTCCCATCTGTTGTCCTGTTTCCTTGTGCGGGAGTCTGTCCTGTGTTTGAAGTCAAACCAAAGGTTTTTGCCAATGATGGCGGATCTGGGGCGAGTGTCAAGGGTGATTTTGTATTTGTACAAGCTGTCAGTGCTTTCTGGGTCATGCTCAGTCCCTCTGTAGATGGTTGGCCAATACCACAGGGCTGTACCCACAGTTTGGAATTTTTGGTCAAGGATTTTGCCTGGGGGTGGAGATGGCCTTCCGACAGGGTAGTGACAGTATTAGAAGAGGTGTTTGCCGATCCGTTGACTCTTGGCTGGTTGGTCAGAGTTTTTGAAAAGAAGTTGTCAATAGTGATCCCTTCTTTACCTTTTCATTTGGACCTAGCGTTCCTCGCTCTTTTCCTTTGCTTTTTTGTAAGGTTAGCAAGGAGCAGAGGTTCAGGATTTACCATATCTTTGAACAAGTGTATGGTCGAGTTCGAGGAAACTTTGTTCTGGGCCTTTTGGTGGGGTGGCGGGGAGGGGGCCCCGTTCCCGTCTGGGGGTTGATTGGTTAGAACACTTGGTTTCCCGTGTTGTGATTTTCTTCAGATGAATTTAGATTTATCATCTGATTATTTCCTTTTTTGACTGCTCCCAGAATGTCTTTGAGTATTACAGGGAGTGAGGCCAGTTTCTCGATGATGTGCCCACAGCCACAGCTGGAGGATGGGCTTGTAAAGCCATTGTCAGCTAGGGCCTGTTTAACCAAGGGAATGTCCAATGATTGTTTATTTGGCAAAAGAGTGATATTTGTGTCAGTTTTGGAACTTATTTGAGCAATGTGGTCTGCGATAACGTTTATCAAGTCTATTTGGACCTCCATCTTGTCCGATTGGAAATTGAGAGTCTTTATGGCTTGGTCCAAGGTGCTGATCAGGGTATTCCCCCAGGACCCGGAGGGCGCTTGACCAGGGCTGATCTTAATCTGATCCTCCCGTTGGGGGGGTCGAACTTGTTGAAGAAATTGATATAGGAGACTGTATTGATTTTTTTGGGTGAATGCTGTGGGCTCCAAAGCTGTCATCGATTAAGATTGTATGGGTTGTGCTGGAGGCTGCCACATTGTGGGGCGTAGACGCCACTGGGTTTGGATTTCGTTCCTTGGCCAATTGATCGTAAGCCAGATTTAGATTTAGATTTGGCTCTTGCAAAAGATGGCTTGGAGCCGGAAGCAGTGTTGCATTAACCAGATTAGGAAGATTAAAACCAGACGAGTCAGCAATCTGGTCGTCCTGCCTTGTAGACCTCTGAATTTGTTCTGTTTTTAAACGTCCATGTCCAAGATTGGATTGGGCAACGTTGTAGTCAAGAGCGAGATTGATTTCGGCCTTTTTCGATTTATTATTGTAATCATTGAATAACATTTCTAAAGAGTCCTGACCAGGAGAAATGGGTGAAGGCAGAACTAGTTTTTTGCCCGGACTTGTTTGGTTTGATTTGGGAGAACTGCATTATGAATCATTGCTTGTATGAGTTCTGTTTTTTTTGTGGGAGACTTAAGTGGTTGCTCGATTAATGGAACCGGTTGATGTTGCATGAAAGATTCAAAAGTTTGATTTTGGGGCTTTGATGAGTAGCCACAATTTGGGATTCCTGGGTGATTGGAGTTTGTCTTCTTAACCGGTTGAATGGGACTTGGTAAGTTTCTAAATTCCCTCGTTGATGCCAGCATTGCTGATACAGGATCTTTTAAAAAGAAAAATGTATTGATCTTTTGTTGGTTTCCTCGTAGCCGGCCAGGGCTGACCAGGGGCGAGGGTGGACGTTCTATCTCGGTTGACCCCTCCCCGTCGCACCCCCCTTGCTGCGGCACAACTAGGAGCGAAGTTGCTTGGACTTGTTTCGGTGCGTCTGACTTCTTAATCTTTTTGCTGCGTGATACTTTGCTTGTTGGAGCCTGTCGTTTAGTTCCTGAACGCATTTTTCTCCTTCGCGGTGTTAAATTGAAATAGGGGTTGGGGGAGCGCTGGGTGGCCCGCCAGTTGGTGCGACGATGTACCAAGGTTGGGCACTTGGGGGACAGTTAGTTCAGATGAGCGGTGCACTCAGGGGGTGCCTCGAGCCAAAACGGACCTAGTCAGCTTGGCCTGGGCAGCCCCCCAGGCTCTTACTTAGCGGCTGCCTCTAACGGCAACCACGCTCGTGCTTTGTCCCTACCCTGCCCTTCACTTCACCTCCCTTCGCTTGCCTCTCAGCCTCCCAGTAACGGGCCAAGAAGGGAGCAAGAAAGGACCGAGAAAGGGCAAGGTTGGCCGGATGGAGAAAGCTGGGCATTGCTGATACTGCCCCTGGCCCCTGGAACACAGCAGCCAACTGTGACAAGCTGCAATACAATGCAGAATTACCAGCTTACTTGCCTGCCTCTGTGATCCACCGGACTCCAGACACCGAGCTCCGTACTAAAGCAAACGCCAGTCACCACGCCCCTCGAACTCACCGACTGCCCCTCTCCTTCCTCAGCAGCTCCAGGGCTGGCTGGCCGGTGTGTCCGGTACGTCCGAGCGTTGTGTGGGACCCGGGGGACTCACCTTCATGGCCTCCCGTCTGCACGGACAAAGGAGAGCTGAGTATCGAGGTGCAGGGTGGTTAGGGGCCTGGGCTGAGCTGGGCTGAGGGTTGACAGCTGGGTACCCCAAAGAAAAACCACTCGCTGCAGCTCTCACCGCGGTTCCTGCTCGGCTCAGCTTCTGCTCTGCTTCCACACAACCAGGCATTGAGAAGACTGCAGGCAAAAGATTCCTGATCAGATAAGAAGTGAGTGGTTGGGTTCTAGGGTGGTGTGCAGCATTATATGTCATCTGTTCTGTGAGTAGTAAGTATCCCTTAGGGGTGATTGCAGAAGACAGGGCAGTACATAATGTTTACTGAGGAGAGTTTACTCAAGTGATATCAGGACTTTTCAAAATTAATTGCATAAGTGTAGAGAAACATAATGTAGATAGACTGGCAAGGGTATAGAGAAAATACAATGGATGATATTCTTTGTTCTATGTGATAAATCAGGTTCAAGGTTTCTCTCCATTAATAGGTAGAGATGCCTGGTTTACTGGAGAGGTTATTATGTAAACTGTAAGCAGCAAAGTAAGACAGTGGCTTGTGGCATATCTTTTCATGGACCGCTGTTTTGACTCTGCTTTGGATTCCCCCTCCAGACATTAGTTCTCCTGGCTTCTAGCTCAGTTCCCTCACTACCGTCCCTTTTTGTTCTCTCAGGATGGTGCGGACATGGTAAGGGCCAGTGCTTGTGTTCTTTTTCATGCTAAAGCTGAAGTCTGGAACACGCTGTGAAGTTGACTCATGCTGCACTCTGTAAGGGTGTAGTGTGGCACTCTGGCAGTAGTGAGTGGTGCTTATCAGCTGGTGGAAGTTCTACTCAGCTGATTATGTAGTTCCATGATGTTGAATCGTGACGTGCTGTGGAAGGTGTAGCATGATGCTCCGGCAGTGGTGAGCAGTGGCTCTGTTTCTAAGTAATCGGAAATGGAAATCAAAGACAAGAAAGTATCCAAGTCTGGTGGAGGTTTAGAACACAAAGGGGTGGTGATTACCCAGCAGATTGCTGGGATTGCTCACCATAAATGCACTAGAGCTGGATATTAGTTTTAATGCTAACTCTTTACATGGTCCTCATAATCCTCTCCTTTCAATCTGCTTCAACTTCTAAGTACACTTCTATTGAAATGTAATCTCCGCCGATAGCCTCAAACATTGATTTGAGATAATACTATCTGAGATCAAAGACATTAAAAAAACCTCAATCATAGGCAATTTCTTCTTTGTATGAACACTTAAAGAAGATTGACGAAAAGCTCTACTTTTTTCTGCTTGAGGTAATAAACTTGAACTGAGAGTTTCTGGTTTGGAGGATAATGTGTGTAGACAGCAGAAGACTGCAACGTGGGCAGCTAGGGAGCTCTCCTCACTTAAAAATAAGTTGAAATCATTATAAAATCACTCACCTCCCTATAATTTAAGATTTGTGGATATTCCTGAAGGCAGAGAAAGTTCAGGTGGTGGTGTTAGCAACTTGATTGAGAAATTGAACACATATCAGGTGCTTCCTGACCCTCAGGAAGATTTATCAAAAATGCATGCCCAGAGGGTCCCATTTCATCAAAATCAGAATTCTAAGCAGCCACAAATTATTTTGGGAAATTTCTCTGATTTTCAGATAAAGAAACAGGTTCTCTTTAAAGTTATCTGGCAATAATAATTTGGTTCACTGAAGGAAATAAAGTTCCAGATTTATTCAGATATGTCTATCTTAGCAGCACGTCAGAGGAGAAAACTTAGAAATATGACCGACCCCTTTAAAACAGCCAGGGCTCAAGTTAACATCTTCCAGCAATCTAAACTGAAAATTTTGCATCAAGGACATTTTGGGATTTTTTCTTCCATACCAGAAGCCTAGATCTGTTTAAAAAAAGTGCCAACAAATGCAGTTTAATTGTGCAGTATGGTTAGGAAGCATGAATAGTCTTTCTCTGTGATATCAAGGGATCAAATTGTGATGTTTCAGGCAAATTTGTTTGTTTTAGAAATGCTTCAGGGTGATGGGAGGGGAAAGGACATCCTTCCCACACAGAGTTCAATGTGGTAATCTAAGGCAACCAGTTTGTGGCAGATGGGATAGGATGGGTGATTACCTTCTTGGGTTGCACTGGGGGCAAGGGGCTGGTTCCATGAGACAAGATGGGCCATGCAGCATTCACAGTGTGAAATAAGAAGAAAACATCGCATTATCATGGAAACACTCCAAAAAATAAAATTGAGGGGGAACATGTATGTGGCTGAGAAAGATAGATGTAAGAATAGAGAATGTTAGGGTCAGTTACGTTTATTTTGTGAAACATACATTGTTAGTCTAAAATGTGCTAATAACTGCAAGCTATTTATTGGTTAACACATTAAACCCAAGTATGGTCTTTCGGCAGGAGACACGTCTCATATCAAATGGCCTGAGTCATGTTCCTCCTATTTTTTCGCATGCCATTTATTCATCAGCAGGCATGGCATTTCCGGGAGTAGATACATTCTGTTAAAAACTATGAGCTGGGGAATTGTGAGTATTAAAAGAGATCATTTTGAAAAATGGCTGTAGTTGATGGCTTGGATAGATTCTCAGCCATTCAATTTTATAAATTACTATGGCCCTATACAGGATGAGACTTCATCTTTATAACAGATTTACATCCTAATGGAGACTAATGGCCTGAACATTAAAGGAGGTTATTTTAAAGTTGTACAAAATCCTGAATTGGATTTGTCTCCTAAAGATTAAAAACAAGAACATATATGATTACTGTGAGACTCAAAATAGGCTATGGTCTGTTAGACTCCTGGTGTGTTGAGACAATTCACCTGTTTTTCTAAGCAATTTAAATTTGCTTTGAGGATTGTTTTTTTAATAATTTCCCAGTCTTTAGTTTGAATCGTTTCAGCAATTCTCAGAATTAATTTTTAGACTAATCATTAGTTGTCATCCAGCTTTTGGTACATTTGATCAAGGATAGAAGTAACATTTGGAATTCCGATAGATCACTGGTTTCTAATGATGAATGGAAAAATTAAATCTGGGTGTTTATTGAGGAATTTATTAGGCTTAATATTAATTTGACAGCCACAGTAGTTGTTTGGGAACATTTTAAGAGGTTTTAAGGATCAAGAGATTACTTGTAAAGCAAATAAAAACAAACTGCATAATCTAGAAATTAGGAGATTGCAGGGGGAAATGTGGTTAAGTTTGGAGTCTCAGATATTCTTTACCAGCAAGACATTAACTCAAGTTAGGCAAAATGTATGTGATTTTAAAAAAAGAAAAGTTATTAAATGAAAGAACCACCTTGCAAAAAGTTTATAAATGAAGTGAACATGTGGGACGGGCTTTAGCCTTGTCGTCAAAAGTGAGATCGAATACCAATGCTATAATAGATATGTTGGATCCTGCAGCAAAAATGAGTACTCAAATAGTAATTATTCTGCTTTTTTCAGACTCCAGATTCGGTTTCCCAAGATGTATTAATACATTTTCTTGCTTCAGTAAACCTTCTGAAAATATTGCACGAACAATAAGAGAGTGTTGTAAAGTTGATTACATTATCAGAATTTTACGAAGGCTTTGGCATCTGTGGGAAATGCTACCATTATTGGGAACAATGCCATCACTATTGAGGTCTAGAAGGAGTTTATCTTTGAGACTTTATGATAACGTTATTTAATAAAAATATCTTAAGTGCTAGCATTCCGGCTTCTTCCTCAAAATCAATTGTTTAAAGTTTCCTTAAAAAAAGATAAACCATCATATCTTTGTAATTCGTATAGGGCAATTAGTTTGCTGATTGCAAATTATAAATTATTAACAAAGATTTTAACAAATCATAATGCGCTGGTTGCCCAAAATTTCCTCCATAGTGCTCAAAATGGTATAACCCTCAGACATCAATGGCTATCAAGACAAACTGGTTCCTACAGGGGGTGGAAGCACACAGTGTTTGTTTAAATACCCCTCACACACCAAAAGGGCATTTGGTGTCATGCTTCATCATGGGGGTCTTCCCGCCCTGCTGTGGGACGGGGTGTGCTATGACCTATGACTACGTGGGAGCACTGATTTTCAAAATCTATGTGTTGTGTAGGAAAGTGAGTGGAAGGGGTCAGGAATGAGTGAAGTAGTGAAATAAAAAGTACCTGGCTTTTATGGACTAAAATACGTTAATATTCCTTGGAGCTGGTACTGTTAAAAGAGTGGATTTTAGGTGTATTGCTTTAATGGCCAATCCCTCCTGGGTACGTCAACATGTTTCAAAGCGCTCAAGCTTCTTCTTCAGGTCCAAGAGGGATCCCTTCTTTACTCACTATAATATTGAGACGATGTTGAAAGAATAGTACAAAGTGAATAAATGTTAAAAGTGATATATGTACAAGTAGTGCTACTACGTGAAAGGCAAATTGTCATGCACAAGATACAATACCCACTAGGTTTTCTATTTAGTAATCTGAAAGAAAAACACAACATTAAAAAGGCAAGACATATGCTGCATCCAGCGTTATTAACGGTGACCTGTAAGGAAAGTGATATATATATAGCGAAAAATATTCTCCTCAGTCTTAACTGTAGGAAACAATGGTGCTGTGTCCTACAGATAAATACATGACAGTACATGACACACAAACACTAAATATAAAGCACACACTCTATATTATGAAATCCAGCAGTTGCAAATCAGGGAATGGATAACCTTTGAGTACTAGAAGTATCAAACTTAGTCATAGATGGTTAGTTGTGCCTTGAGAAAGAAAATTAAGTAGACACTTGTTCTCAGTGTAAACAAGACCCCATGAGCCTTAGAACATGTGGGAAGGGTGCCTATAGTCACACTCTGTGGATGGCGCAAAAAGGGATTGGTTTGGAAAACATGTAAATCCCCAAAGATATTCATGTCAGCCACATCCTCACGCTACTCAGCTATGCTGTACTTACTACACCAAGGACACTGCCTCGCCTAGATATTGCCTTCCCGCGTTTCCGTCGAACACTGAGACTGTTAGAAGGGAGGGGTCTTTAAATAGTGTCCTCAATTGGCAAATTGCTGCCAATTTTTTTTCCATCGGAGCACTACTGAACTGCTCAATGCACCCCAGAAGTAGTTTTGTCCAAAATAGCTTCCTGTCCCGTGGCCTCAATGACTAATGAATGCGACCCTTGAGGCTAGACCGCTAAACGTCATAGCGGGAGAAACAAATTATCTTGTTGTTACAACGGAAGTTGTTGGTACGAACCTCTGTCTATGGTGACCTCATTTTAGAGAGGGGATCCTGCCAAAGTCAAACTGCACTCCCGTAGGGGAGTATGTTAAAAATCAATTTCCTCTCCTGTGAAAAAATATCCATGTAGTACGTAAAGCGTTACGTACATCAACTGGACTGATAACCTCGCTAGTGATAATAAACGCCCCTTGGCAAGTGGGGCTGTCTCTACGTGACGTTTTCCGGCAGTGTTTCAAAAGCGGGTGTGTTGGAAATTTTATAAACCAATGTGAAGACAGAAGTTTAGGAGCTTCTGTGGAACCAAATTAAAAAGGATCAGGATTCATGGTAGCCCTGGTTTAAAACTGATGTTTTGGAACAATTGTAAAAACAACTGTGAAACAGGGGTTTAGGAATTGCTGTGGAACCAATGCGAGGCAGCTATCTGACAGACGATGACCTGGATAGGCACTTGAACAGGGTGAACACCATTATATTGGGCTACGCCTCTGAGTGTTACAAATTCAATTTCAAGAAATCAAGAATTGCCCACTTCAATGTCCTTTTCCTAGGATATGAACTTTCAGGTGAAGGCAAAAGTCTGGCAGCTAACTTTTTAGAAAAGTGTGCGCTGCTCCAACCTCAAAAACGCTGAAAAACTTACAGTCAATTCTAGTTTTTCTAAATTTTGGAAGAACTTACATTCTAAATTATACAAATTAATCACAACCGATTACAAAATTAGATTTAGACACAGGAACACACAGATAGCCTGCGTTCACTTCAAGCTAACATGTTAGCAACAAATCACTTACAAACAAGCGTAAACATACGCAATTTAGTGATCCAAATCATTCCGGTTCAATGCGGATTCACCTACTTAACTTTTAATGAAGGTGAAAATTTACCAATTGCATACAAATCACATTTCTATACACAAGCGGAAATGCGCTTCACTTCAACAGAAAAAATTCCCACAGCAGTGCAAACCGCAGCAGCAAAAGAAAAAGTTTTAGCTCAGGGGAAACGCATAATTGTTGTGACTCCAGTATCAGCCTTAGAGGCAGTTACAAAAGCAAGCATTCCGAATGCAAAAGCTTTACATCTGGTCACAAGTAAACTCATTGAACAGAACCACAAATCCTATAAGTACAACCTGCGTCTCGGGAAAGGCATGGGTACAGTATCTAATCAATACATTCTCAATAAACCCCATGACGCAGCTGTCATCAACAGTAATCCCTGCTTACAAAAGTTCAAACGCAGAGATACAGTCTACAACTGCGTTAGATTTGATGAACATCCCGTATAAGAAGCAGGCAGGCTTAGACCAAATACATTGAGTTTACACGGAAGTAGAAATACTGCAAATAATAAAGAAAAGCAGGCAAGATAGCGCACCAGGACCGAACGGCGTCCCGCAGGCAATTTATAAGCAAGACCCCCATTATTGGGCCAGTAGTTTTAACAATCTGTTCTGGACGATCAATGTTACCAGTCGGATTCCAGAAAGCTGGAGAGGAGCAATCATCAACCCAATATACAAGGGCGGGTAACGTAAAAATCCAGCAAATTACCGCCTGATCGCGCTGATCGATGCGGAGGCTAAATATTATGCATCACTGGTTCTAAACGACCTTGCAAAATGGTCTGACGAGAACAACAAAATCCCCATAAATCAATCAGGGTTCCGCTGCGGTATAGGCACCATGGCAAATGCCATAGCAATAAGCCTTATAGCTGAAAAAGCCTACAAGAGCGTCAAACATTACATCTATGTATTGTGGATTTCAAGGCGGCCTTTGATCGTGTCAGTCAAAAAAAATGATGGGCCAAACTAAAGCAACAGGGTCTGCCGGATACAATCTTGAACCCAATCATGGACCTTTATACCAACACCTGGATGCAGGTTAAGGTCGACAATGGCCGAAGGCTAACAAGGAAGATCACAGCCAGTGATGGATTAAAACAAGGCTGCGTCTTGGCTCCCCATTTGTATAATTTATTAATGGCTGATTTGACACCAAGGCTAGATGGGATCAACGCGCATCCGCCACGGCTAGGAATTTTGCCCCTCACGCATCTATCATACCCAGACGATGTCGTCCTTCTCAGTCAAACTAAAATAGGACTACAACGTCTCATGTACAAACTGGCAGAATATACTAAACAGAATCTAATGGAAATAAATTGTAAAAAACCTAAGGTAATGATAATAACGCATTGTCGTATAAAACTGCTGAACTTCACAAATGACAATAAGAATCTGAAAGTAGTGGATAGCTACAAATTCCTGGGGATATATCTGGATAGATGGTTCACCTTCTTCAAGCACTTTGACGCCATCGAACAGAAAGGAAAAGCCTTATTGCACGCATGTTGCACCTTGTCCAAGCAGCTAAAGGGCCCTCTTTTCACACCCCTCCTTATAGTTATCAAAGCCAAACTTCTCCCAACTATAACTTATGGTAGCGTGGTACATGGTGGAAGAAGTGCACCGCTACTAAACAAAATTCAAACAAGAGTGTACAAACGTGTATTCAGCTTACCATGTGATGCTTCACCTGCACAGGTACGCCTCGAATTTGGTTTACAGTCCCATATATGGCACAAAAAAAACGAGACAAACAAATTTTGGTATAACATCTGGCTCAATAGCGACATAGAAATTAATGATGCTATTTGGGAAGCTCTGCAAAGCAACTCCAAATCCCAGTATGCAAAGTACTTAAACTTCTCCCTGAAAAGTACAGAGATGGCTTCAATTTGGACAAGGAAGTTACCAGTAACATCTCTTAAGCAGACCGTAAAAAAGGCAGTCAACATGCACTCGTTGATCGAAGACAAAACAACCCTTAGACGCCATGCACACGCCTGGATGATAATACAATCCTACAAAAGACTGGTACCAGCTGCCTATTTAGGCCTCGCTTTTCCATCTCATTTAAAACTAAAGTACTTACAGCTACGCATGGGAAAACTGCCAACAAGCACCGACCAACCTGGCTGGAGGACTCCAGGCCCGAAGAATGTAATTTATGTGGTGCTGCAGTACAAGACATTATCCACTTGATTTGCATTTGTCCAGTAATAGATTGTGAACGCTGGAGTCTATTTAGGGTAAAGTTCAAAGAAAAAGTAATTCGCACATGCCGCTCAGCGATACTACACACGTTGGATTCAGCGGATCCACAGTTTATTTGTCAAATAATCAAATACGTAATTAATTTTGGAAAAAAAAAAACTTGAAAAGCCAATACAAGCCTGAACTTTTGAACTTTAAATTGTACTGGCTAATTTAGAATAAGCTTTCAAAACCACTAGGATCTCAAGAACAATTGTGTTTTTAGTATTTTTACTCTTTTGCACAACAGTCCGCATTTGAAAGTATCTTTTTTACTTATTACTATATTGTAACGGTTTTTATTAACTATACAATAAAGAATTTATTTACATCCAAGATCAATACAATGGGTAAATTCTCTTGCTGCAATAGATGTTGAATATGTTTTTGATTCTTATTTAAAAACACAAGCATTCCTGAAATACAAAAACAATTGTCCTCTGCCTATTGAGATCCTCCCTCTGGACCAGTATGAGTTTATACTGATGGATCAGCACAACCCTGTACGGGTAGTAAGCAAGCTTGCTGTGCAGCATGTGCGATCATTAAATGTTGTATGCACGATGGCAAATTCCGACTGATGGTCACAAAAACACAATCTCTAGGAGATTGTACAGCTCAGCTAGCTGAACTACAAGTATTCAAATTGACACTTGAAAATACGGAGCGCAAATTCCCCACACTCATAGTGTGCAATTCTTTTTACTGTTTTCAATCATATAATGAATATTTACAGAATTGGCTTCAAAATGGTTTAAAAGATGCAAAAGGTGGCACAATCAAGCACAAAACGCTTTAGGAACAAGTAGTTCAGTTGCGAAATGGACTACAAAACACTCATGTGATACATATGCTGATCATCAACGTGATGGCATTCACGTTGCAGGGAATTCATTGACTGATGAAGCCACGAAGGGGGCTATGCAAACGGCTTCCGTAGCTGCATTCACTCTTTCAAAAATGAGAATAGACAGTGAGATTTTCTTGGCTGTCAATGCTTCAAGCAAAGGCAGTGGTGCAGCATTACCTAAGAAGTTTCCACTCAAATACTCATATATAATTGATGCGAACAATGTTCCGTTTGATCGAATCCCTGGAGTGGGGGATAGGGTAATTCCAAACATGGAATATAGATTAGGACTAATCCTAGCAGCACATGAAGGGAAAGCCTCTGCCCATGCAGTTGTTTCCACCACAGTTTCTTTATTAAAACAGACATATTGTTGGCACAGCATTAGAAAACAGACCAGAAACTATGTTTTGGAATGTGAAATATGTCAGAAGATGAAAGTCTCTACAGTGAAACATCCTGCGCAGACGCCCCTGTTTATTTCAGATAACCATTAGCGTGTATTTACCTGCATCACTGCAGTCCCTTGCAAACGGATGGTAACTACAAATATATCATGGTCACAGTCTATTCGTGATCAACATTTCTATGGATGTGGCCGCAGCGCTCGGCTGACGCTCGAACCGTTATGAAAGATTTGAGAGTCTTTATCGGAACATACGCTATTGGCACACTACACTCTGACCAGGGCCCTGCATTTAGCTCTTGAGCTTACAAAGAAGCCATGGCCAGTTTGGGCGTAGCATTGTAGTACTCCTCTCCATTCCGATCTGAGGGTAATTCCGCTGTGGAACGGAAAAACTGGGACACAAAGTGGTCAATAACAGTTAGGGTATTAGGTTCGGGTGATGAGTGGGTCAAACATCTTTATGGGGTCCAATGCTCATTAAACAATTTGCCAAGAAGTTCTCTAGCGGGTGTCAATCCATATGAGGTCCTGTTTGGGACAAGAATGTGGGTCCCAGATCTTGAATGTAAAGGCACAGTGGTGGAAAATAAACCATTTGCTTTCAAAAATCGTTTGGCTTATTTACAGGGCTTAAATGAACTAAGATCGAAACAAAGCAATGTGTTCCTGAAGCCAACCACCACTGGGGAAAATTCAGCAGTCCCAGCAAGGCCTGTCTGGATCCCAAAGCTTGGGGATCTAGTCAGAGAGATGATTGCGGATAAGAAGGAATTTTGGCCTTCTTACAGACAACCAGTGCCTGTCCTAGCAATCCACGGATCAAGAACAGTACTTTTGCCGCCGTTTGCTGTTAAAACGGAGAACACATTTGTGTCCATCCACCACATCAAACCACACCATGTGGCCAAAACTGAACAGTAGGCCAAGTGAACTCCCACCAAGTAGCAGACGCACTCCTCTAGCTACTATCCAAGAGGTTCAAACTGAAAGACTCATCACCTTCGAAGAGTCAGAATTGAGAAATGATGGACTAAGCAACATTGCTTTGGTACCCGTTTCTCTTGAAACCCAAATACCAGTTCTTCCTGATACACCTGTCTACACCAACGTAACACATGATCAACTGGTTCCAGCGATTTCAACGAATCCTGATGCAATTCCAACTATTGACAGAACTGCCTCTGGCTATTTCAATAACTTTGATATGTTTTCTGAGGATCCAAGCGAACCTGAAATGACGCCAGCACAAAGAACTTTAAAGAACAAGCAACAGACTTTTTTCATCTCCTGAAAAAGACTTATCTCATTTCACCATGTATTGAACTATGGAATGTTTCTGGAATATTTTTCTTTCTGCTTTTACTAGCTTTTGTAATGACTATGAGTATGCTGATGAATGGAAGATATATTCAAATGGACACAGCAAGTAAAAAAGTGAACTTACTTGTGAAACCACACAAATCATCCCATTGTGAAGCAAGAGATTTGTCATCAGTGAACATCACAGCAGTTCCTATACAAGATGGTATAGTTTGGGACAAAACTGAATATGATATATTCGCCCCGTCTGAACTTTTGAAGATTCTACACTTATTTAAGATTTTATTAAGTGACTTTATTACCTCTAGTACCTTTTTCTGATGATTGGGACTTCGAGACTGTTAATAATATGATGTCTGATCAAGGAAAATCAGCTACATTATCTAATCATGATTATTTAGAGGGTTCATCAGACTATGAACAGATTTATTGTTATAACCACTATGGTCATAATTTCTCGCATAAATCTGGGTCACCCAGAAATGTATTTATGTATAACCAATGGGAACAGTGTCCTACACCACCAAAGGGTAGCTCAAAACGTTTGCAATGAAGGTTCCATATTTTTCAGGGTTCAACATGTCCAATCCAAAAACGTTTTTATTTAAAAAATGTGAACAAAACAGGAACGAAAAATATGTTAACCAATACAAAACTAATTTATTCTGCAGCCTTTATTACCCAACTGTCTAGACAAGGTTTCGACTTTTGGAAAGACACAATTGACACAAAATATGTCTGGGGTACACAAGATTGGCAAATGCAGGGGATAGAAGCTTGGTTTAGAGCCTGTATAATCCCACAGCAAATAATGTTTTTGAATGACACTGTCCAACAAACGTCTTGCCTTGGGTTAGCCAAGTTCATAGACATGAACACCCTGTCCATACCTTCACCTGCAAGTAATAGCACTAGACAGGGGGAGGTCGACACACATACTATTTTACATCACACCAGATCAGATTCTGAATGGAAAAAATGGTTGCTCTGGCCCACAGACACAAAAGACTGTCAAGAACGATTCCTGAACAAAACACAGGGTTTCACTATCAATAGGCCACACCCACGCTATGTTCAAAGACAGCACCCAGGGGTAGTAACAACATACAGTGTAGGAAAATTATGCCTTGATTGGTTCCAGAAATCTACACTAGAGGATGTGAAACAACACTTATCTTTACTTAAAGAAGGCGCAGACCTTAGGGATTTCTTGCTAGGTCCAAGTAAAACGCGTCAAAAAATTTTCATATATGCCGGTATCTATGCTGCTTATAATGAAATATGGATTACCCAGGCAGAAACTGCAGAAAGAATACGAGGAATTGTTCATATTAATTTAGAGAAATCTCTTGCAGTAGTCGACAATAGGTTAACGACTCTGTCATCCAGGATATATTCATTGGACAACATTGTATCCTCTGCCATAGGCACTGTGGAACAAGACTTGGTCATGCTGCGACAAGGCCAGTCTCAACTACTTTCTATTTTGCTATTAGGCTAGATGCTACAAAACTTGCGTTCAGGCTATGTGCCTTGGCATTTAATCAACACAACGTTTCAGTTTCAGAATTCAATCTCACTGATAAACAGGTCGAACTGGCACAGAGGAGAGCAAAGTATACATTGCTGAGCATTGAAAAACTGGAAATATTGCCATTTACGGTAGCAGAAAAAATTAGCTACTGAATGAATCATTCATGGCAAAATCACTTTGCCTGTTACAACTTTCCATTTTCAGTATTGCCTAAAGTATATACCAGCAGGCAAATATGAAAGGTTGGGTAAAGAATACATCAAGACATTCTAGGATTTACCTTACACACACACAGATGTTGGAGTGGGGGACGTGAAGTGTTTCTTAGTGGTACACACTGTGAAAATGCACTAAGAGGTTCTCTCCTATGTCAGGGTATTAATTTGTACGGGGCTTGTAACGGTTTCAATGCAAATTTGTCGTGTCACATGCAGGGTTCACCAGCCGCAGTGTTTAATCCAATTTTTGGACAACTTTCAAATGGAAGTTACATTATGTTGAATGATCAAAGCTGCTGTGGCATGTTGCCAGGCATTCCGTATCTAGTAACGGTTACTTCCAGGGTTACTTGCTGTATGCAAGTTTTGTTCTCTAAAATAGACAGAGTCAGGGAGTCACCTTTATCTCCTTCACTGAACATCTCTTCTATAGGAATTGATACTTTAAACAGAATGAAAGCCATTCTTTTACAACAAACTGTGCCTTTGACCTCGGCCAAAGAATCCTATGATCTACAAATTGCAAGAACTTCGGCTGAGATACAGGCTCTGTTAAGTACAAACTGCCCTACACATTTCACAGTGATGTGTGGACGTATCTTAAACATGTCTGATACAAGCGGTATTGTGCATGTATTTGAGAACGTATATTCAGGACTGTTAAGACTTTTTCAAGCAGTCCTAAGAATCATTCTAAACTTTGTGCACTCGGTGTTTGTTGGTCTGCCGCTAATTCTAGCACTCATTGCAGGAATCCTGTTTTTATTCCTACTGCTACACTATGGCAAGCCAATCCACCGGCGTCACTCCCAGCACAGTAGAGAAAGCTCTCCTGGAACGGAAGTGTTGTGAACGCATAGTACAACTTTTCGGTTTACCTCATCTATGAGAATTAAATACCACATGGTTTCTGTCATTCAGACCAATCTGGTAAGATTGCATCTTACCTGTTCTATGCTGCCTGCTTTGCAGTGAATAATGCATGCTAGACATCTGTCTAACACTCCCATCAGTCATGCCCACGGATATCAATACTCTGCTGGACCCGATAACGACCCATGCTCTGTGTTGTCCCCAGCGGCTACCAATCCTGATGACGCTATTCATTGAGATCTCACAGACGCAAATTGCTCCTGCTGAGGTACGAGTGGAAACAACGGGCATGCAGGTAACATCGGAAACGAACATTGCTGATGCTTCCAACGCTGAAGGCGATGCTTCGCATCTATGTGCGGTTAATCTTCTAACCAAGGTATTGGAAACTTTTTCCTACAACGGTAGACAATTTTTTGTCTACTGGAATAAAGGATTTCATGTTTTCTCCATCCTCATACACTGACTTTTGAATCAGCACTCAGTGCACCAAGACTCCTCTGAATTTGGCCTTCATTTTTAAAAACAAAAGACAAACCTCAGAACTTTTTCCTATGATGATTTTTTTTTTCAAAACTTGCATTTTTCTTTTTATGGCTCAAGTAATCTGCTTACAGTAGAACTATTCATAGAGAATAGATTTCTTTGAACTCTTCCAGAGACAAATTGTCATCTTGTCAATTTCATTTATGTAACCTGACATGAATTGGTTTTGAACTTTTTCTTCTGTGATTACGGACCATTTCATCATGTGTATATATTTATGTTCATTAATTTAGCATTCAATATAACCACATGCTTAGAATGAAACTTTGCTTTGAATATGTACAGCACCTTTGCATTCCATGCATAGCCACTATTTTAAGAATATGCTTTTAGATATGTTTTAGTGACTCATGTGGTACTCTATTTTACATATTTATCATGTTTAGCATTTAGCATTTAGTAATGTCGTTCTATCGAAATTGTAGTGGGTGTTGTGTGTCTGTTTAGATACCCGTACATAGGTTTCCCTAATCGTCCTTATATAGGCACAACTCACATTGCCCTTATTTAGGCAAATATTCCCAGTCCTTATTTAGACATAGGCCATGTAATACAAATACCATGCATTGTCACCTACATCTGTCCATCCCAGGTCACAACAAGATCTTAGAAACCAGATCCTTAAGCCATTGGGACATTCCCTGCTTGGATTATTGATTTCTCCAAGAACTCATTTATTGTGCATGAACCGCTATATCCTAAGGGTTTGTTCATGACATCTTCCTCTGCCCCACTTTACGTCAATGCTAGCATTCTTAAGTACCTTCGAGGTATAAATATACCTTCAATCACCATGGCAAACCATGGCTCGGCTGCACGGCTACCTACTGGCTGCATACTTGCAAGACGCAGCAAGTTTGGAAGGAATTCGAATCCGGAAAGAGATTCCTACCTCTCTCATTCTAAGGTATGGAGCAGATTAGAACTTAGAGGGTTTATTGGCACTTACTAACTAAACCTAAACTATAGCATACCATACTATAGAAAACAGCACCTTTTTCTTATCTCGTATTACACTTAGGTTAGGTACACTGGGGTAGAACTATTTAGAACTATTTAGAAGCACCAGATGAGTATCCACTTTTACCCTGTGTTATTTATGTGTATGTATATGAATATAGCTCAGAGCTAAAAGGCAATGGTATTACAGTATTATTTCTTCTTACTGCTCTCGCTGTACATGTTATATCTTGCATACTTTCTAACAATCGTTACAGCTTATTTCTCTTGCATGAGAAATAAGACTGTTCAATAAATCCTTTTATTGAAATGCCCGTCTATTCTTTCTGTGTGACTCTGCAGAAACTAAGCATGCACGATTGACTGAGTGAAACTGTTATCTATTGTTTCCACGATTCTGAGACATGTTCCGATTCTAAAGGAAAACAAAGCTGTCATGTTTATGCGGTTGTCAGAATCTAATCCCTTCTTGTTCATTCGAGAAGTTTCTAGTGACCTCTGAGTTAGCTGGCACACATAAGTAATTAAGTTTAATGTACTTGAGAGGAGCATATAGACCTCACTATTATGCTACAACTATTGTGTATATTATTCCAACGTGCAGAGCCTATAAGGAAAATAGGAACTACTCTACTCTTCTAGTGTAAACAATGTAACTGAAGAAGTTAAAGATGGGGCTGTGTTTTCAGCATGGCTATGGACAAGCTTTCCTTGTCAGGCTTTCTGACATAAAAAACCTGTTGGAAAGTGACTTAGGAGGCCCCTAGCAGGGCCCCCCCTTCTTCAGCGGCCTCTCGCTGAAGGCCGGTAGGGCGCACCTATGGTGCCCCCCTCTAAATCTCTGCACCTTGCAGGGATTTACAGTGACTCCCATTTCAAAATGGAAGTTTTTGCTGCAGCCAGTTTCCAATCGCTGCACAAGCTCCCATTGGAAAATCAGAGTCTGCGATCATACCATGTGTATTCAGTCAGTCAGTCAGTCAAGCCACTTTATTCGATTATTTAAAATCATAAAAGTAAAATATACATTATATAATGGGCTATTTCTGGTAGGCTAAGGCTGACGCCAAAGCCAGGCATAAACCACCATTCTAGTCAGAGCAAGGGAGTCACACGCCAAGATAACCCCTGCTCACCCCCTGGTAGCTTGGCACGAGCAGTAATGCTAAACTCGGAGGCAATGTGTTAAGCATTTGCGCCAGCACACAACAGCAACAACATACTAGGCACACCACAAAAGGAACTCCACACAAGGTTATATAAAAATAACTTCTGTATTGTAAAAGCACATCAGATAGAAGTCACACTTGTACATTGTGCCAACTGGCACGGGCAATATTCACAAGGGATTATTTACAGGACAGGGCCACATGGGCCACTGTCAGAATCAACACTTTTAGAAATAGCACTTCTAGAACTTAGAATAAGTATAGCACAAAATAACAGTTATAAATCACAACCAGTAACTACTGGTAAAGGTAGGTACACACTACGCAATACTAATAACCATAGGCCTCGATCACGCATGGACACATAACCTCTCTAGTATAACTATACTAGGCAAACCACCACCACCTAAGAATAAAATACATCTAGGGGTATAGTCAAAAACACATTACACATGATGCATCACAACATTTAGAGGTGTAAGGAAAGAAAACACATGATGCATAAAAACACATTCAGCGGTGTAAGGAAAAAAAACACATGATGCCTAAAACATTCAGAGGTGTAGGGAAGGAAGAACACATGATGCATAAACCAACACATTCAGAGGTGTAAAATCCAGGAAGACACATGATGCATAAAAACATTCAGAGGTGCCAGAACCTAACTCAAGAGCCCAAAAATACATGATGCCTAAAAACATTCAGAGGTGTAAGATCAAGGTGTGTAATCATATTAAATGCATTACATTTCCTAGCACCACATCACATTGCGCAAAATCACATTAGGCAATTACCATCACATAGATAATCACATTGCGCCTAAATAAAATCACATACCAGCCCCCATCTAATAAAGGGACTAAAGAACCCTGTGTCCAGAATGTCAGGGCGCGCTGTCAATGCAGCGCCAGTCAGGGGTGCGCCACTGGCGCAAAACCTAAACGTTGCAGGTGCCCACTACTTGCTGGGCACCTGGGAACATCCCAAGACCTAAACAGTGCAGCTGCCCACTAATTGCTGGGCAGCTGGGAAACAAACTGCGACAGGGGCTGTCACTAGCCCCTAGAATAGAACTGCGCCAACTGTTGGAGCCACACAGGCTCTGAACTGCGCACGTTGGAGCCACACAGGCTTTAAAAACACTCATGTCCACGTTGGAGCCACACAGGCTCTTGCACAGATATGTCCCATGAGCCTCTCTGGCTCTTAAAACAAATGGGTCACCTGAGACTCTCTGGGCTCTAATCATAAAATGCCCTCAAGAGCCTCACTGGGCTCCAAATAATGTAAAGGCTGCCACGAGCCCCTCTGGGCTCTACAACGAAGCAATGCCCCTGAGCCTCTCTCAGGCTCTCAGTAAAGGAAAATGCCCCCGGAGCCTCTCAGGGCTCCAATCACCAGGAATCAACAACAATGCGCCCGAAAATCAGGAGGCACACTGGGTAGGAGGGAGCGGGCACCGGCAATGTGCCCCAAGGCCCCCTCTGACAATGCTGGCCCCTTCGATGGAGTCCCCCCTTCCGAAGCGGCTCCGCACTCACCGGTCTGCTTCCTGATGCGGGGCTCTCCTTTCTCCTGCTGCGGGGCTCTCCGTGCAGCACGGAGGCCTCGCGGCCCGGGCGGCCGGACTTCTCTCTCTCCCCGGGGCTCTCCCTTCACTCAGGAGCCTTAGGACGGACACTGCAGGCGGCTTCCTTCTTCCGGTGGCAGTGCGGGGCTCTCCGAGGCTCACGGCAGCCCGCGCCATCTCCCACCATACTTCTTCTCTCTCCCCGGGCTGCGGGGGCGGGACTTCCAGCCGGGCCTCGCCGCAATTGGCCGGCTGGCCAACCACTTCCGGGTCGTCGCAGGCAGCGCGGCGGCTCGTTTAAGGCACTTGTAGGCTGGGAGATAAGTAACCGAGGGGTGGGCTCCCTCGAATTAAATTAAAAATATAAACATAGCAGCCAGGCCCCTGGCGGGATGAGCACCTGCCAGGGGACCAAATCATAAAAAATAAGCGAGGTAGGCACTCACTAGCACGAATAAAGTGCTCCTAAGCGCCAAAGGCAGATAAAGCGTTCCCCAGCGCTACGACAGTCACAAAAGCGCTTCCAGGCGCTAGAAGCAGAGCAAAGCGCTATTAAGCGCTGGGGACCGTAGGAAAGCGCTCCCAGGCGCCAGGGCAACAGAAAGTCATAAAAGTCCTTTCAGAAGTCCAGGACCTCAGCAGTCCAGGACATAAGGTGGAGCACAGCAGCTCCCAGAAAAGGAAAGTCCATCAGATATCCAGGGGCTGGCAGGGCCCAGGGATTCCCCTGGGCCCAAGAGCAGCACGCCCCTGGTAGGATTCAAGTCAGAAACAAGAACATTTTTAGAGTGTCGCAGCACCCTTTTTATATCCAAAATCCTTTGTCTAAAGGGTGCAGGCAGTGTGAGAGCCAGCTAGAAATGGTAATAGGGAATTCCTTTCACTGGCCAGGCTAGGGACATCAGATGCACCCCAGGGGGTGGAGCCAGCATTGTGTGGGGAAAACCCGGCCTCATTCAGGACCCTCAACCAGACGGTCAATCCACAAGCAAGCCCAGGCTCACTCCTCCCCTCACATCAGCATGCTAAACACTCCTTTCACCACCGGGGTAGACCCTCACAGACTCTTGGAGCCAGGCTCACCAGCCAGCCTCAGCCAATCACACGCCAGACACAAATTACACAAATATGCCAACTTCTAGAAGTGGCACTTCTCCGCTAGACACAATCATGCTGCATATACCATTGCGCAGCATTCAGTCTCACGAGTTTGCACATACCAAACTCGACCCTGCACTCCCCACACATCAGGAACTACCATGGGCATACATATTCCCCATTCAAACCTATGGGAGGGCAGGTCACTCACCACACATACACAGAGAGCTCACACACTTTACACTGAACCACAGTGAAAAAGTGCGCAGAGGCCTAAAATTACCAACACCAGGTCACAGAAACAGGCTAGGAAAAAGCAAAAAAGTCTCGGGGTGACCCTGCCAAAAGGGCCGGGTCCAACAATAATTAACACAATCGAATCAAATATAAAACATAATGGGGGAAGTAAAAAAAACAGCATTATTAAATAGATATTTCATTAAGCTTTAAAGCAATCCGGTACGTTTTAAATTCAATCGATGTAAAAAATAGATAATTTCAAACAGGGTTTATTGAAGAGAATCTTCTTTTTTTAAGTCGTACAGCTGCAACCAAAAAGCTAGCAATATTAAAAATATCCCAGGTATTGCTAAGCATTTGCAAGTAAGGGAGAGCTGGCCTGACCTGTAAAAAACCTTATCCCCCAGGAAAGGAACTAAAAGCCTCCTTCAAATTTCTATTTAAAAATCGCAAGACATCATAAAGTGCAATGTATCCTGAGGAGGAAAGTTATCACACTGACATGGAACTAGATTCTCTGGTTCACTCCACCCCAAGATGTTACCCAAGGAAAAATTAATTAAATTAAATCAGAATCTAGTCAAGAGCCAACGATGGAAGGGCTTAGTCACTAGTCTCAAATAGAGCTCAATTGACGGAGAGGATATTATCAGATAGTGGGCCCTGACAAGGGGTTTCTGTAGCTCCCGCTCCTCACATTCCATCATCAATATATTCAAGAATTGTGATTTAGTCCATTTCATATCTTCCTTTCTAATACCTTCAGGAAGATCAAAAAATCAGGGCGCCCTAATCTTAAAAACATATTCTTAACATAAGCCAACCACGGGATGCTACTGGCTTTGTCTAGGCAAACACAAGCACACAGGATCCGATGGTTCCGAGTTAAGTCTGGTTTTGAGCCAACAGACCAATGGGGCAATTCTCATTAAATCAGATACATAGCCCATTCCAAGTTCCTGATGGACGGAAAAAATAGGGGTAGATTGAGGGACGGACAAGAGGGTTCTTAAAAATCTATTTTCCACCTTCTGTACCACATCCTGCTGTTTATAGCCCCAGAGCATTGAGTAATATGTGGCGATAGCCAAACATTTAGATCTATAGATACTGAGCATGGCTTCAAATGGTCTAGCACCCAGACATTGAGCAAACCCTAACAGGGCTGTTGTTGACCTGGCTACAGCATTTTTTGTAACTTCTGTTGGGGTACCCAAGAATCTCTATCATCGAATAACACCCCAAATATGTAAAAGAGGGGACCCTAGATACCTCTGCTCCATTACAGAGGAAAGATTTATTATTCCTATTTGTTTTACCCATTATCATAACAAGGGATTTCTTGATATTTACTATCAGATCCAGGGATTTAATAAAATCACCAAAGGCATTCAAAAGCCTCTGGAGGCCTATAGCAGAATGCGCTAATAGTACTGCATCATCCGCATATAGGAGGACCCGGATAGTCAGTTCTCCTACACGCCGAATATCTAAACATGCTTCTGCCAAGCGTTAATGTAAAGGGTTAAAAGAAGTGGGGCCAAAATACATCCCTGTTGGACGTCCCTGCCTGATTTAAAATGCCTTGTACATTTACTATCCTGCGTGACCCTGACTGTTGCAGAAAGACCCCAATGTAGATCTGCCAAAAAATGATCTAGAGAAGGATCAATGCCCATGTCTAGCAAAATAATCCACAGCTTCGACCTGTTAACCAGGTGGAACGCTGATGTGCGGTCCATAAAACCCATACATAAAGAAAATTCTTTGGCTATTGTGTATTTGCTTATTATGAGATGTAGATTCAGACACTGATCCATGGTACTTCTGCCCTGTCTAAATCCATATTGAAGGTTAGAGAGGACCTCATTGTCATTTACACAGTCCTTGATTTTAGCCAAAATAACTTTACCCAATATTTTAACGGGAGAATCAATCAAGGATATGGGTCTCTAACAACGAGGATCCCCTCTCTGACCCTTTTTAAAAACTAGGATGATTGTTGAAAGGGCCCAGGATACAGGAAACCCCTGAACACTCGAGGCGTTAAATACATTAGTTAATATCTTTGCCCAAAATTTAGGGTTTTACATTCATACAGATCTGCCAGGACACAATCAGGGCCAGGTGCTTATTAGAGATCTCTATAATTGCCTTTTCTACATCCACCTCCTCAAATATCGGCGGGAGCAAAGCACGGCAAGTTACTAAACTCAGAGGAGGGTCCACATCCACAATGAGCCCATAAATTGCCTCAAAATGCAAAAGCCACTGCTCCTCTTTGATATTGCTTTCCATCGGATCAGTGTGTTAACAATGGCCCAGAATCTCGTACTATCCTTTGTAACTTCTACTGATGAAAGTGCATTCCAAGCTTCTTCTTTAATATCCTGTTTACGTAAATAAACCGCCAGCTTATACGATTTCCTCAGGCAAACTATATGTTCCCTATCTCTAGGAGTATTTTTCAAAGCTTGCAGTAGATTTCAATGGGTCTGTGAACAATTACTGTCAAACCACCTTTCACCCAACTCACGTCTTGGTTTAGCTTTAACAGTCAAATCAGAAGCTATATGTCCACAAATTCCTTCGAAGGCTTTCACAATCTCCGCCTTTAAGGAAGTATGATCCACACATTTTGCAATGTTATCTTTTGCCTTTTCACAAAGGTCAGCAAGGAAAGAGCCAGGAATAACTTTGGACCATTTTAGCCTCCTCCCCTAGTCACTTAGTACCACAGAGCTAACTCCCACCTTTCCTGCTATTCCCCTAAGGCCACATTCTTTTACTAACAAAAAGATAACAGGATTATTATCGCTAAAAGGGGACAGGTTAGCATTATAAGACACTACCTTAGCTAGTAACAGAGTTGACAGAAAAATATCGTCAATAATAGTGTCGCTTTCCCTAGCTTTAAACGTGGGAACCCTGTCAGTTCGATAATTAAATCCGGGTTCAAAGAGGTTAGCTCCCGCCAGGAGATCCTCCAAAGCCGCCCCCTGTTGTGAGTGCTCAAAATGAGGTGTCACTGAATGATCTGGACCCAGATGGTCATCTATACAACTGTCCATATCACACAAATGAATATTAAAATCGCCCATAAGAACAATATAGAACATTGTCCTATAATCCTCTAACAAACTTTCCAGAAGAAGTAAATATTGGTTCACAACATCACATTCCCCAGAAATATAAACATTTACAAATAACATTTTAGGGTAATTAGGGGTGGATAATTCTGCTATCAAACAGTTGTGTGAGCCCGACTCCAACATCCTTTAGGACCCGTTTAACTTTAGTGAGAAGAGAAGCACTAAGCCCCCTTAGCTCTGCCAGCCAGAGGTGGACGTGCAGGTAAACAGTAACATTCATTACTATCCAGCCAAAAATTATTCGCCCTATCCCACGTTTCCTGCAGGGCAATTATAGCATATTGTTTTATGAACGACAACCATCCTGAGTCGTCTCTTTTAGATCTAATGCCTTCAATATTCCAACTAATGATTTTACAATTTTGGGCAGATTCTACTTCTAAAGCCCGATCATTCAGGCATGGGCCGGGAGAGCAAGCAGGTGGGACCTCTAGTCAGTCATTCATGTCAAGGTGAGACAATGGTAGGAATCTACTTGTTACAGCTAAATCTCCACTTCTGTGACCTGGCATTGGAGATTGTAATTGAGGGTCTATTACTTCACGCCAGAGAGGCCATTCTAAACAAGGCTCAGACAACCTATTTCAAGTGGAATAAAGAGTCTGATAGGACATCTTACGATCTGCCCCAGTAAAAGATTTAGCATTCACATGTAATCATCTTGCTGGGGGGTAGAAAAAGCCCAGGGGCAGGGCCCTAATGCCTCCCTTCGCTAACTCAGAGTCATTCCAAAAAAGCCTGTCAGCTATATCACATGTGTTAAAGTTGACAATAATACAGTCACCATCAATATGTTTGTGGCAGTTACCAATCCATCCCACACGTCTAACCATTATTGAATTAGATGAGATGTCGGCATTACCACAACAGTGTTGATCACACCAGCTTTTAGTTTTCCATAATAGTGCCTGAGTGGATTCACTGGCCTGAACATCAAGAGGGGGGACTCCTACAAGAACAGCCACCAAAGGGGTAGCTTCTGGGGGGAGGTCAAGTCTACACAAATTAGGGCTTGGTCGACTCCCCTGTGTAACAGAGGGCCCGTCAATACCATCAGACATACCACTGGGTAAAAGATTTAAAAGGGTCTGAGCAAACAAGTGGGTTAACCCTCCCTCTACCTGAAGCCTCTTGACCGGCACAGAGCCAGCCAGATGACTAAAAACTGTCTTAGCCTGCGTCTGTAATAAAGGATGACTAACAGGGTAAGGGTCTCCCTCTTGGGGCACAATCTTCTGGTGGGATTCAGGTATTAAAATAGGACCTACCAAGCAATGCAAAGTTCTTAGATACCTAATAAAGGAATCAATTTGTTCACATTTCTTTAAGGTACATGCAACACAGGTGTTCAAAGTGTTAATTATATCTTTAGCAATGCCAGTGAGTGGATTCCAACTGGGTACTAAATATGTCCTCCTCTGCATCGGACAATGTAAGTTGATTAATGTCATATGCAGCCGGCCCTTGTCTAGAAGTGCTCTTCTTTAAACCTTTATACCGTTTATTAAGTTTCTTGGTGACCCTCTTTTTCCTTATGCAACCCGGGGTCAATACTTTTGGTACTTTTTCCAAGACCATCGAATGTTCATTGATTACAGCGACTCCCTCCCTTAATGGAGCATCATCATCAGTCAGAGCTTCTCTCCCCTCTTGTGGATTTTTTATCAGCACTATAGGTTCCAGCGGACCTGGATTTTTCTTCACCGTTTCCTTCACCACAGTCCCATCTCCGAAAATTTGGGAGGTGCCCAAGCCCAGTTCCTTTTCTACGTTGGCTATTTCCATACTCAATACTCCCACCGCCGATGTCAGGTAAGAAATTATAGATTCTGACTTTCTTGGCATTTTAGCTTTTAGCCCCCCTGGTCCAAACTGAGAAGATGTTTACGCTTACCCATATTAGATGTTAGAGAGGCGGCCCAGCCCAGCCTCTTCTGGCCCCTGACGGGCACGGACGGCCTGCCCTTGGCCCGGTCTTCGCCCACGCGTCCTGTGCTGCGGAGGGTCGGCGGGGCTTTAGAGGATGCAGCATGCACCAGGGTGATGCTCCAACTCTGCGCCAACCCAGGGCTGCTAAGAAATGTAGGCTGACCTGTGACAAGCAGAACCGTTCCCCTCACGGGGTACGTGTAAGTGATGGAGCCGTTCACCTCATGGCGGGAAAGGAATTCCCCAAAGCGCGTCCCGCGCTGTGGAGGGTCAGCAGGGCTTTAGAGGATGCAGCAGACACCGGGGTAACGCTCCAGACCTGTGCCAACCCAGGACTGCTGGGAAATGTAGGCCATCCTGTGACAAGCAGAGCCGTTTCCCTCACAGTGTTCGTGTAAGTGATGAAACCGTTCACCTCACAGCGGGAAAGTAATTCCCCAAAGAGTGTCCCACGCTGCGGAGGGTCATCGTGGCTTTAGAGGATTCGGCAGGTACCGGGGTGACGCTCCAGACCTGCGCCAACCCAGGACTGCTGGGAAATGTAGGCCATCCTGTGACAAGCAGAGCCGTTCCCCTCATGGCGTTCGTGTAAGTCACATCATAATTTTGGTGTTGGACTGCCGACCTGAGGTCGGTAGGTTTTGCAACCGCAGGGATGCCAGTCAGTGGAAACTCTGACCAACATCCTAATTAGGGCACTAATGTTCAATTTAATTGAAAAAGGGAAATCCATACTCTGCCTAATGTCTACACTTCAGTAGCACTCCAGTTTGAATGAAAAATTACTAAAAGTTGTGAAAGAAGACATTTTTGAAATAACAGCAATCAACAAAATGGAATACCACGGGGTGACAGTACTACTAAGTGGAAAACTACTCAAGAAATCGGATTCATTGAAAAAATCTGTTCCCAGGACTGCAAGATTAGAATGTTTTTATGTGTATGCAAAGAATTTAGAGAGTACGTTTGCTGTGTAATTTAAATGTTGAGGATGGATTAGTAAATGGTGCTATGTGTAAAGGGATTGCTTTAATTAACTTTTCAAATAGGGATAAGGTTCAATAATTAGCCCTAAAATGCAATCATATCGATGGCGTGAAGCAGATTGGTAGATGTATTGAACGTTTTTTTTATTCTAAAAGACTTATATGCCTAACGGCAGCCATTTCGAGAGTCTCTATCATGCGCAGTAACTATCCATCAATCCTACGGTTTAAGTGTAGACACAGATTTTAATATTATTAGTAGTTCTGTATTTAAAGAAGGAATGTCATTTGTAGCATTGTAGCATTGTCCCGAATTAGAATTTTGTCCAGTTTTTTTTGGTTGATTTTGTTGATCTTCTTTTGGAAGCTTTGTCAAAGAGTACACATTGTTAAGAAGTGTATGTGCTCCTCAATTAGGACAGTATCCCACTTATGAAAAATGTAGAATCTCCCTGATGCAAAAGCTTACAAAAGAATCTATGAATGTTGCTGAAAAGAAGGAGAACAAGGAAGGTGTTAGGAAGAAAAAACTGGAGAATGAGGGAGATATTGTAGGATACCAGTTGTCAAACTCTTTTATGTGTCAACTGCTATGCAAATTATGTTCTCAATGTACTCTTTCAGTTACCACATCTGTTCCGCACAGAGTCGTTTTCTCCAATGTGTACAGTGTGATAGGACTGTAATACATTATGCTTCAGGCATTTGAGATCTAGTAGATATATGTTGTGGATCAGAACAATTTTCATAGAACACGCAAAAACGGTTTTCATCAACATATTTTATTTAGTTTTATAAATAAAACCATAAAGGTCATACAGACATCAGTAAAACATCTTCCAGGTTAAAAAATTGACAAATATGATGCATTCTAGTTAATCTAAACACAAGATAAAAATACATGAATTACGATACAGAAATTAATTGCAGCTTGACCTGAGTCTGACAGCGACCTGTAAAAAGTTAAGCGTGTACAAAACAGTGTCAATAGAGAGGAGTTGTAAAAAGAAAAAAGCTGGTCTCATCCGCTTTTTTGAGAATAGGAATAATAAATAACTTTCTAGGAATAGCATAAAAACTACAAAACATTAAAAAATGCATCATGTCCTGAGGAGACTAACCGTTGCAGCCACAGGACATGAGGCACTGACCTCTGTGGGAGCTGTGAGGGTGTGTCAAAAGATAATGGAAGAGGTTGAGCCGAAACTGCGTCAGTGAGAAACTACCATGAATGCTTTTAAGCCCTAAAAGATATGGTTTGGTGGTTGGCACAGTTTTTAACACAATGTACTTATACACACTAGGCTTACACAGCTCTTTTTCTTCTCTTTCACAGCGGCTCCTTCTTCTAAAATTAAGGGGTTGGAAGGTTAACTAATCTGAGAGAAACAGCAACCCCAACTCTTCATGCACAACATAGGATGAGGTGCTTTGTGGGACAGAAGGTGCCCGTCGCAGGAAAGAGTTTTCAGCTCTTTGCAGGGCCCCTACCCCAATGTGGCCCCATATCTCGCTCCCATAACTGAACTTTGGAATATATTTGGCTTGATAGATCTTCAGAAGAGCCCCTATTGGTTTTCCTCCCACTCAGCTGGCAAAGTTAAAATGGCTGCAGGAGCTTTCACTAGGTCTCCTATCTTCCGGTTAAGCAAGGGGCACCAACTCAAGGTGTCATCAACCACTACTCCCAAGTAGGAGAAAACATTGATCTTGGGTATTGACGAGAGAGAGAGGCCGAGTTTAAATGTAGACTGTTTGGCTTTACGAGGTCCCATCTGCATGATGAACAACTTGGAATGATTAACCGACAGGTCCAGGTCCTCCATAACGTGGGCAAAAAAATTCAGTAAGAGTTGTAGACCGCTGGCTGTCCTCGCCAAGAGGACCGCATCGTCCACGTAAAAGAGGACAGGCACGCTATGCTTGCCTACCTGAGGACAATCAGCATTTGTGGACGAAAGGGCCTTCTCCAGGGAATTAATATATAGGTAAAAAAGAAGGGTGCTAATATGCACCCCTGGCGCACACCTCCCTTAATGTCAAAATGACAGGCCACTTTCAGGTTCTTTGAATAACAGACAACCGCTGTTGATTCTCGGTGAAGATCCCTCATAGATAAAATATTGTTACTGTCAATGCCAATGGAGGACATTGACCGCCACAGCTTTGACCTATTGACACAGTGGAACGCAGAGGACAGGTCCATGAAGGCTAGGTATATGGGGCTGGAATGAGCCACAGTGTACTTGTTCAGAACCATGTACAGATTTAAACATTGTTAAACAGTGGTATGACCTGGGCTAAAGCCATATTGAATCCTGGCTAAAAAGTTGTTTTCATCAACCCAGGATACAAGTCTGCCCGGTACCATGTGACCCTCCACCTTCACCACAGAGTCCTGAAGATAAAAGGGCCTACCGCAAATGGTACTGTCCCGATCTCCCTTTTTAGAATACCGTGATTAAAATCGATACGGCCCAAGAATCTGGGTGGCCAAACTAGACTGTAGCATTAATAACAGCTGTGAGGACAGACACCCAGGTTTCTATATGAGCAATGTAGAGATCTGGCGGGATACCATGTAGCCCAGGGGCCTGGTTTTTAGACAGTCCCAGAACACCTGCCCTCACCTCTTACGTGGTGAAAACAACTTCCGCCTTGCCTTCCACCCTTTCCTGACCCTCAGTTGACGGGGTGTCCGACTGAAAAATACCCTTGAAGTGATGTACCCAGCCATCCTCTGTAATATGAACATCTAGAAAATTAACATTTTCTCCAGATAGAAATGGGCTATTGATAATGGCCCTGAACTTTGAGCTATTACGTAGTGTGCTTACCTCCACCAAATCAGTCCAGGCCTCCTCCTTCAGGGCGCACTTGTTAGTTGCTAGAGGAGCTTTGTATGTACTTCACAGGCCTTTGACCGCCACCAGTTCTCAGGCCTTAACACACAGGGCCTATCTCAAGTTCCTGGAAGTCAGGCAACACGCTGAGTATAACCATCTTGGACCTAGTTGCTTACGGCCCCCATTCGGGCCCCTAGTAACTTCCCTATGACAGTAGACATTTTTCTGAATGCACCTATGATGTCCAAGGCACTTGCCTCACCATCAAAACAGATGGCTAACTCCCTGTGACAATGAGTTAAGAGGGACTCGTGAAGTAGCTCTGGGACAATACACCCCCACTTTATGTACCTTCCCACCTCCACCACTTTAGAAGGGACTCCTGACCCCCCCCCCCCCCCCCCACCCTCCTTGATATGTCTGCATGCTTGGGACCATCCTTTTCAAACACAAATGGGGTTGTGGTCACTACATTGACTCGCCTGGACAGAAAAATTAGTAATCAAGGAATATAAAGGAGTCAATACAAAAGTGAAGTCAATGGAGGTCTCACACCCTCTCCCAACAAAGGTGGGGGTGATGGCTGTTTTCCCCGGGGGCAGGAATTCAAGACAGATGGTAAATCAAATTCAAGCAGGATGGAGTTAAGTTCAATACCCTGGGGTGAATGTTCCATATGTAGGCCTGCTTGTCGAGCACATCCCATAGCTTCCACTCCTCCTTGTCTGATATCCCTTTAGTGGTCACTCTGACCTTTCACGATACTATCTTGAAGTACAAACCCCATGTTATGTTATGTTACCCTCATCCAAGTGTGTAACTCCTGCGTTATAAAAATTGGCCAAATAGAGCTTGCTCTTTCCACTAGACAACAACATCACATGTAAGTTGACATATAGTGAGGTAACGTAGACCTTGAAGACAGATCGTGAGACAAAGGTAATAAGCCCCCCCCTTAGCTCTCCCTAAGGGTGGCTGGCACAAAGAGGGTTTTATAGCCATCCAGATGATAGTTGTTCTCTACAGCCCAAGTTTCCTGGAGGCTTATCACAAAGAAAATGTTAACAGGGAACAACTGGGAACTGCTGGGGCCGGAGACGCCCGAATAGTGTTCGTGGCGGCCATATTGGGGGAACTACAAGTCCCAGTGCTCTAGCGCTGCAGACGGGACTAGAAAAGAAGATGGTCACCTCTCCGCGCAGCGGACGCGGACATCAGACGCGGCGACGTCGTGCCGAAGTCAAGCCAAAGTCCAGCCCGTCTGCGCCCGTACGCGCTAAGGACGGGCTAAGGGCTGCATATGCTGCCCAGGTAACTACAAAACACCATCAATCCAGAAATCTTATATTATCCCTAAACACCCAATCCAAGCACTGCCACCAGGCCCTCAATGTAGACAAGTGGGCAGGCCCTATAAGCTGTTCCAGATGTAGACAAGAACTAGAACCCCACCTAACACCGCCGGGAAAAGAGATTGGCAGATTTATAAAGGGGGGACTTATAAACGCTCGCTCCATGTGCAAGAATGCACCTCATATATACGATCTCATATTAGAGCAAGATCTGGATTGTTTACTAGTTACTGAACATGGCTCAGAGATTGGTCCAATCCTGACATAGCCCAGGCTCTGCCTTCTGGCTTTCGAATTCAGAGGTTAGACAGACCCTCTCAGAGAGGAGGGGGGCTGGCAATTATTCACCGAGACACCCTTAAATGTATTACTACTGACTTGTCAGATATAAAAGGAGCTGAATGTCTCGGTTTCATCCTTTAGGTTCATGACTCATTCACCTTTACAGGGGCATTGATATATCGCCCCCCTGGTCAATCAACCCAATTCATGGAAAGTGTGGGTAAAGTCCTGACCAATTTAACTCTTAGATTTGCGAACTTTACCTTATTGGGAGACGTTAACCTCCATCTGGATAGCGCCAGTGATCCCAATATTCTATGTTTTGAAGAAATCCTACACGTTTTAGGACTAACGATACAAATAGGAGAACCCACACACAAAGCTGGGCACATCTTGGACTGCATTAGCTCAAATTTGGACACTATCAAGATCGACCCCCCATTGACTCAGACTTGGTTGGACCACAAGTTTATCGGTTTCAGTTTTGAAGTGGATGGACAAAAGGCAACAAAGACTATGATATCTGGTAATGGGGCATCTACCCCATGCTGGGGGAAAATCATTGAACATCCAGACCTCGACAGCTGGGTGAAGGAGAGTAGACAACTACTATCAGGCAATGTGACCATTGACAACCAACGCTATGAGGGGTGGATGAGAACTATTGGGGAAAAGATGAAAACCTGGGGGATAAAACCTTAATCGAGGCAGGGGAAAAAATCCGCTCTTTGGCTCACAAGCTCACTATAAACAATCTTAGGAGAAGTGAGAACATTAGAGCGGAGATGGCGCCGACATTATAACAATGACGATCAGGAGACCTATAAAAGGGCTAGGAGGGATTACCATGCCTCAATCAAACACGCCAAAGCAACATACTATACAAATTTGATTGAAGCCTCTAGAAACAAACAAAAAGAAATCTTTCAAATTGTCAATAGTTTTGGGAACCCCAAAATATTCTCCCAGGAAATTCTGCCTTCTCAGACCTTCTGCAATGAGATAGCAACCTTCTTCGATCAGAAAATAACTAATCTCACAAAAGATTTTCCTCAGGTCAATCAGGGGGAGTCAGAAGAAGCACATACCGCTCCAAATACAAAGCTGTGTGTTGCAAGGCGGGAAACCTTTGCCTCGATTAGCCTGGAGGAGTCCTCCCAGGCCATTTCCTTAATTAATTCAGGCTCACCTTTCGATCCATGCCCCCCTGCGCTGTTAAAAGTAATTAAAGAGGAGGTTAACCCAATGATCAACTCCATTCTCAACTCATCTCTTCTAACAGGAGAGGTCCCAGCATGCTGGAAAGTCGCAGCTGTTAGACCCTTACCGAAAAAAGCGCTACAGGACCCCACAGTTCTATCTAACTTACGGCCTATCTCACTTCCTCCAGCCATATGTTAATTAGCAGAATCCTGTGTCAATAAGCAGCTTACGGTCTACCTGGAGGAGAATAATATTCTCCATCCAAATCAAGCGGGTTTTAGAGCCCACTATTCCACGGAATCTGCTCTACTGTGTTCCACAGAAACAATCAGAGCTGCATTGGATCAGGGCAAGAGGGCAGTCCTGATCCTGTTATACCTATCCGCAGCCTTTGACATGGTGTCCCATGCTAATCTTTTACATCGCCTGATAAATGCAGGCATAAGGGGCACCTTGTTAAAATGGTTCAAAAACTTATTGATGCAAAGTTGGCAGATCACCATGTTAGGCCAATTCCGCTCCGAGTAGAAGGTGGTGCAGTCAGGGGTGCCTCAGGGTTCTAGTCTTAGCCCCATTTTATTTAATCTATATATGGTCCCCCTGATTGAACTCATCTCCTCTTTTAACATCAGCACAATAGCGTACGCCGATGATACGCAACTAGTCCTTGTCCTGGATGAAGACCCGGCTATTGCAGAACAGACCCTGAAGGAGTGTTTGACTGCAACTTTTGCCTGGATAAACAACAACCACCTTAAATGCAACATTGCTAAAACGGAAATTTTGCAGTTTGGTCAGAACAACCTCTTCTCCCTCCAGACCTGTTAGCCAAAAGAAGCAGAGGCCCCGCCTAACACCATCATGGCTGCACGAAATTTAGGAATCAAATTCAACGAGACTTTATCCTTCAAACAACAGACAAGAGAAGTTGCTGGCTCATGCTTTAATATAATAAAGGGTCTCATGAGATTTTTCGATCTTCTTCCATTACCAGCCAGACGCACTGTAACAGTGGCGCTAATCACATCCAGGTTGGAATATTGTAACAGCCTCTATGCCGGAGCAAACAAAAATGTCCTGCATAGGCTGCAGATGGTCCAAAATGCTGCAGCAAGGCTGGTTCTTAGATGGCCAAGGAAATCTTCAGCCTCTGCAGCACTGGATGCGCTCCATTGGCTCCCCATTCAAAAGCGCATCTTGTTTAAGGTCCTGACGATTGTCTTTTGGGCCTCTCACAAACATGGCCCACAATACTTGTATAAAAACTTTCACCAATATCACCCCATTTGAGAACTTAGATCCTCAAAAGTCAACCTGATGATTGTCCCAAAATTTAGATTGGTGACAAAAGGGGGAAAATCCTTAGCAGTAATAGGTGCTAAGGCTTGGAACAAGATGCCTTATCAACTTCGTGCAATTACTTCCGAGCAGAAGTTCAGAAAGTACCTTAAAACATGGATCTACAACATGGCAGACTCAACCTGCAAAACACTTGTGTAAAATTTCTATCAGCAGCATGAGAACAGGAAATGTTACCATCTTTTAGTACATGAGTCTAAGCGCCAAGATGCTCCTTGGAGTGGTAGTGCGCTATATAAATCTGCCTCACATCACATCACACATCACATTGGAGGTTCTTGATCTTCCTCGCCAGCTCTGCGATGTTCCACAAGAGAAATTTGCACCCTCAATTTACACTCAATACCTGTTCTGGGGGTAGTACATTTTCCTGTGTTAGAGGTGCCGCAGGGGCCGAAGGACGCGCTTGTCGTCAATTGCAGTCTTCCAGTGACCTAAGAGGAGTAAACCTATTTGCTGTGCTTACAACTGTAATCCCGTCTGTACAGCCCCTATGGCCCACCTCTTGAAGCCACTTGCCCTGGGACCTTGATTGGTTATGATTGAGTCTATGAAAGTATCCCAGCAGGAGTGCAAGATTGCTGAATTCGAACACCTGTAGTTAAACTGCACAACCATCCTTAAAATTCGGTTTACCGTAACAGAGTTGTTAAAATGAATAACACAATCCTCCAACTAGGATTCTTTGGTGCTACCCACCCACTGTCCCAGCGCACCATAAGTATTTGGTTTTTCACCCTAGGCCAATGTTGGAATTAAGCCAGTGCACCACCTTGTTCTTCAGCTCGAAAAAGTCTTCCTTGGTAACACCATGTCAGAACCTCAAAACTATGTCACATCGTTTCAGTGCTAAGATGGAATTCAAGGAAGCGCTGTAAGCGCATTTGCCCAGAAAGCAATGGATGGATATTACTGAGCCAGTTATGGAACTCCAAAAGGGTCGCTATTCCCGAGCAAGGGTTAGCGGTCTAGTTGATCCGATTATTACAGGTGTCTGATTTGACATGAAGCGTGCGGTTCTAACGAACTGCGCACTTCACCAAGAGATTTTCAGGAGATAGTCGAGTGTTCCGTAGTCTCCGAGAGTATTGAGGTTTGGGTTTGCGCGCCTGCATTTCTCTCGTGCTTCTGAGAGTAAATGCGTGCGCATTGATATTTACCGCGAGCAGGCTGAAGAATTTACTCACGAGTAATATATTTGTTTGGAGAATTTCGAGTTGCCTGTTCTGACAGCGGAATCCAGAGAGTCAGCAGCACATAATTCAAGTTGCCTGTCCTGACAGCAGTATCCTGAGAGTCAGCAGCTCGAATAGAGAGAGAGAGAAGACATTGGAAGAAAGAGATAAGTCAAAAGAAATAAAGAATATCGGACAAGATAATACTTGTAACTGTACATATTGGCATAGAGACTTTCTAATTTGAAGAGAATTACTTACCTGAGTTTGTAGACAAGAATCCTTGAAGGAGAAAAACGAAAAATATCTACAAAGATATCCTTTAGGAGAGAAAGAAGAACATATAGCAATTTAAGTTTGAGCAGACCGAATGCAATAATGAACAACACAATAGATTAGATAATAGAGTTAGTTATACTAATAAATAGATAAGGTAGATTTACTAATAGGCACATATAATAAGTATTAGGTGAAGCTTGGTTTAGGATCCACAAGTTACAAGGAAATACTTACTGTCAATACTAAAATAATTTAAGGTAAGATTTTACTTAAGAACCTTAAATCATAAGATATGTAGTCAAGGTGAGAATAGATAAATGACCATATGTCTTATAAACATGTTTCCTCATATCAAGAAGTCGAAGAACCTGAAGAATTCCGAGAGTGAGAAGAGAAGCTAAAGCCTCTGGACAAATTGGTAAATAAGGACATAGTAGATTAGAGTAGTGAGTTAGGTGGAGTAGGTATATAAATAATTGTTTCATACTGTACTTCAGGTGTTCTCTGAATAAGAAGTCTGCGGCGCGGACGACACAAGAGAAGCTGAGGAAAAGTTCCAGAGCAGTCTCTTCTGTGTTAGTTATTTTATCCACTCCCTCTTCCCCCTTGGAGGTCCTGGAGAGTCAAATTTTATAACGGGCTCTGTGGAATCTTTGAGAGGGAGTTGGGAACAGTCAGCTTCTGCTCCCGCGCAAGACTTAGGTGGTAAGAGCCCTTGACAGAGTGAAGTGCCCACGTATTTATACTTGCGCCTGAGCAGAAGATGGCAGAGGAGATAAATCTACAGAGTTTAGGGACAGTCCTAGAAGCCTTACAAAAAGAATTGTTAGCAGTGAGGGAGGATAATCAGAATCTGAGACAAGAAATGTTAAAGGCAAGAAAATAAACCGCTGAACTAGCTCAGAGAGTGGGACAATCATTAGGGTCAGGAAGAGAAGGTACATTCACAGAGGGTTTCAACAAATTACCACTCAGGTCACTCATTCCCTATCTCCAGTTATTCCTTTGGCCCCTCCCGAGCGATTTAGTGGAGATCCCCAAAAGGTCCAAATATTCCTTACCCAATGCTCCCTTTACTTCATGTGCCGCCCTTCCATTTTCCCCGATGCTCAGTCTAGGTTGGCCTTTGCCCTGTCATATTTGAGTGGTGATTCTGCGTCCTGGTCAATGCCATTAGTTTCCAGAGATGGCCCGATACTACGGAATTATGATAAATTTAAGAAAGAGCTTTTACGAATTTTTGATCGGCGGAGAATCTCGCAAGCGGTGGATAATGAGCTTCTAGAATTACGACAAGGTAACCATGACCTGGTGGCGTATTTTGCCCAGTTTAACAAACTAGTGGTGGAGACCAACTGGCCGGAAAGCAAGAGGGCTGCAGTTTTTTATCGTGGATTATGTGATGAACTAAAGGAAACATTAGCTCAAATCCCAAACAGACCCACAGAAGTGTCTGAATTAATTGATTTGGTGTTAGAAATTGATTTCCGGCAAGGAGAGAGAAAAAAAGAAAAAAGAAGAGATTTTAAACCAGCGTTTCCGAGGTTAGATAGAGCAAGACCAGAGTATAACAGAACTTCAGAAGGAACAACTAACACAGAGCCAATGCAGATTGGAACCATTAGAGGCCCATTGACGAAAGAAGAGAAGGAGAAGAGGAGAATAGGGAATGTATGCATGTATTGTGGATCAAACGGTCATTTTGTAAGGAACTGTCCGAAGAAGCCTAAAACTTTGTTCAAGCCGAAGGAAAACTTGCAGCACCACTTGTAGCTGGAGTTGAACAAGTGGATGCGATCTTAAAACCAACTCCAACAGAACGTCAGTTAGCAAATGCACTACAATCCTCTGCTCCTCATTCCTCTGATTCTCTCTGTGACAGTAACATTTCGGACATTTACATTGTCAGAAGTCTCGGTAATGGTAAATTCAGGAGCAACAGGAAATTTCTGCGATTAGAAGTTTGCAACTAAGATCGGATTGAAAGCTGTCCAAAAGGCTAGAAGTGAACCTGTACGAGCAGTCGATGGTACCAACCTTTCGTAAGGGCCCATTGTGAGCCACACAGAGTCTATGCAGATGATATCAATTGATGGTCATTCCGAGATGATTCAAGTCAATCTAATAGATGCCCCGCAATTTCAGCTTATATTAGGGTTACCATGGCTGACTGAACACAATCCCACCATAAATTGGAGCACAAGAACCATAACCATGGATTCCACATATTGCCAAGAAAATTGTTTTGGGGATTGTGAGATAGATTGTGAATAGTAATCCTGCCTTGTCTTTATGCATGACAGCTGTGTCAGTATGCGTTATCAATTTCCAAGAGATACCTTTAGAATATCGGGACTTGACAGATGTCTTTGATGAGAAAGAAGCTGAGCAATTACCACTGCATCGTGTTTATGATTGCAAGATTGATCTTGAACCTGGAGCTAATCTACCATGCAGCCGGGTTTACGCATTGACAGAAAAAGAGCACCAACATTTGAAGGAATATTTGGACAAATATTTAGCGAACAGTTTCATACGACCATCTCAATCTCCCGTTTTGTCACCTTTGTTTTTCATTCCAAAGAAAGAAGGGGATCTGAGGATTTGCATAGACTACCATAAAATAAACAAGATAACCAAGAAAAATCGGTACCCACTCCCCTTCATTTCTGTATTATTAGACCAAGTTAAAGGGGCGCAAATTTGTACCAAGTTAGACTTGAGAGGAACCTATCATTTAGTCAGAATGAAGGAAGGTGACGAATGGAAAACTGCCTTCAGAACAAGATTTGGACTATTTGAGTATCAAGTCATGTCATACGGGTTGTGCAATGCTCCTGCAGCCTTTCAACACTTTATAAACGATGTCCTAAGAGAATACATCGATCAATGTGTTATAGTATATATTGATGACATCCTGATCTATTCTAGTAACAGAAACGAGCACCCAGAGCAAGTAAAAGGAGTACAACAAAAGCTTCGAGAAAATAGACTATTCATGAAACTAGAAAAATGTGCTTTCCATGTCTCAGAAGTTGAATTTTTGGGGTTTGTACTGTCACCCGCAAGCATGAAAATGGATGAGGGCAAAATTAAAGCAGTTGTGGATTGGAAATCCCCAGTAAGTGTAAAAGAGGTCCAAAGCTTTATTGGATTTTCAAATTTCTACAGAAGATTTATCAGAAACTTATCACAAAAAATCCTGCCTCTTACTAAGTTGCTGAGAAAAGGGGTTCGATTCGAATGGACCAAAGAAGCAGAAGAAGCCTTTAAAATAATAAAGAAGAGTTTTACCACAGCCCCCGTGCTGCTTCATGCAGATCCAACCAAACCGTTCTATGTGGAGACAGATGCTTCGGATCAAGCACTTGGAGGAATATTATCCCAACGACATAAGCAGACAGGACAATTACACCCAGTTGCATTTAGATCCAGAAAGCTAACCCCAGCAGAAGTGAATTATACCATTACAGAATAAGTATTATTGGCAATAAAAGACGCCTTCAAAGAGTTGCGTCATTATCTCATGGGAGCGCAACATAAGGTAACAGTCTTCACTGATCATCGGAATTTGAAATTTTGAAGTCAGCTAAAACCTTGACGCCAAGACAGCTCAGATGGTCATTGTATTTTGTTGAGTACCATTTTGTGATAACTTATAGACCTGGAGCTCAGAATGGAAAAGGGGATGCTTTGTCCAGAATTGGAACAGATTCACAGAAGCCTTTGGAGGAAATCCAAACAATCATACCAGAGTCAAAAATAGTAGGAGCTATCATGCCTATTGATTTTAATGAGCAAATCATACAGGCTATGAGTTCGGAAGAAATGCAGGCATGAGTAAAAGAAAATCCAGATAGAGAGATTCGGCATCAACTACCCTATCACAAAGGAGCTTTGTATTTACCTACTAAGGAGTTACAGCTTCATATAATGTATGAATGTCATGATAACCCTCCTGCAGGACATAAAGGAGAAGCTAAGACTGAAGAACTAGAAAAGAGACATTACTGGTGGCCACGAATGACTACAGACATTGAAAACTATGTTAAGACGTGTGAGATCTGTGCTCAGGGAAAATCGGAGAGACAGGCCCCGAATGGTTTGTTACAACCTCTTCCCACCCCTCCAGGTCCCTGGCATATCATCACCTAAGAATTAATAGTGGATCTGCCCAATAGCCAAGGTTACACCACAATTTTAGTAGTAGTAAACACATTTTCCAAAATGGCACATTTTTTGGCATTAAAGGGGGTTCCAACTGCTAAACAACTTGCCCTTCAATTTATTACACACATAGTTAAGATCCATGGACTTTCAAAGATAAATATTCGGATAGAGGTTCCCAATTCCTATCTCATTTCTGGAAGGCCTTTTTGGCGGGTTTAGGAATCAAGGCTCAATATTCCACCAGCTATCATCCAGAAACAGATGGTCAAACTGAAAGGGTTAACCAGGAGTTGGAACAATATTTGAGATTATTTCTTTTGAAACAAGAAGGGAATTGGTCTGACCTGTTGTGGGCTGCATAGTTTGCACATAACAATGCTAAGAATGTATCTACAGGTTACACCCCCTTCTATTTAAATTATGGAAGACATCCAAATGCTACATTAACTAATGCTGAAATTACTGTTCCAGCAGTTAAAGATTTAGGAAGTCATTTAAAAAAGGTCCATTAAATTGCAGTACAAAATTTAGAGCAGGCCAAAGAGAAGTATAAGACCTATGCAGATCGGAAGAGAAGAGTAGGACCTAGTCTGCAGAAAAGAGAAGAGGTATGGTTGAGCACAATGAATTTAAGATTAAAAGGTAACAGAAAATTCCTACCCAGGTACAAAGGTCCTTATCAAATTGAGAAACAAATAAATCAAGTGACTTATAAGTTACAATTGCCTGAGAAAATGAAAATCCATCCAGTTTTTCATATCTCTCTACTAAAGAAATCCTCACTCAATTTACGAACAGAAGCACCCCCTAAGCCTATTCAATTTGAATCTGGAGTTGATTATGAAGTAAAAGACATCTTAGATTCAAAAAGATTCAAGGTACAATTGTATTATTTGGTGGACTGGAAAGGTTATCGCCCAGAAGAACAATCTTGGGAGTGTTGTTCGGATGTCCACGCTCCTAGGTTAGTAAAAGCCTTTCATCAAAAGTTTCCAACCAACCCAGATTGTAAGAACCTGCTTTGTTGAGGGGTACTGTCAGAACCTCAAAACTAGGTCACATTGTTTCAGTGCTAAGATGGAATTCAAGGAAGCGCTGTAAGCGTATGTGCCCAGAAAGCAATGGATGGACATTACTGAGCCAGTTATGGAACTCCAAAAGGGCCGCTATTACCGAGCAAGGGTTAGCGGTCTAGTTGATCCGATTATTCCAAGTGTCTAATTTGACGTGAAGCGCGCGGTTCTATTGAACTGCGCACTTCACTAAGATATTTTCAGGAGATAGTCGAGTGTTCAATAGTCTTGCGCATTGATATTTACCGCGAGCAGGCTGAAGAATTTACTCACGAGTAATCGAGTTATTTGGAGAGTTTCGAGTCGCCTGTTCTGACAGCGGAATCCAGAGAGTCAGCAGCGCGTAATTCAAGTTGCCTGTCCTGACAGCAGTATCCAGAGAGTCAGCAGCGCGAATAGAGAGAGAGAGAGAGAGAGAGAAGACATTGGAATAAAGAGATAAGTCAAAAGAAATAAAGAATATCAGACACAATAATACTTGTAACTGTACATATTGGCATTGAGACTTTCTAATTTGAAGAGAATTACTTACCTGAGGTTGGAGACAAGAATCCTTGAAGGAGTAGAACGAAAAATATCTACAAAGATATCCGTTTGGAGAGAAAGAAGAACGTATAGAAATTTAAGTTTGAGCAGACAGAATGCAATAATGAACAACACAATAGATTAGATAATAGAGTTAGTTATACTAATAAATAGATAAGGTAGATTTACTCAAAGGGCATATAATAGTTATTAGGTGAAGCTTGGTTTAGGATCCACAAGTTACAAGGAAATACTTACTATCAATACTAAAATAATTTGAGGTAAGATTTTACATTGGAACCTTAAATCATAAGATATGTAGTCAAGGTGAGAATAGATAAATTACCATATGTCTTATAACAGGTTTCCTCATATCAAGAAGTAGAAGAACCTAAAAAATTCAGAGACTGAGAAGAGAAGCTTAAGCCTCTGGAAAAATTGGTAAATAAGGACATAGTAGATTGGAGTAGTGTGTTAGGTGGGGTAGGTATATAAATAATTGTTTCATACTGTACTTCAGGTGTTCTCTGAATAAGAAGTCTGGGGGTTGGACGACACAAGAGAAGCTGGGGAAAAGTTCCAGAGCAGTCTCTTCTGTGTTAGTTATTTTATCCACTCCCCCTTCCCCCTTGGAGTTCTTGGAGAGTCACGTTTTATAACGGGCTCTGTTGAATCTTCGAGAGGGAGTTGGGAAAAGTCAGCTTAAGACTTAGGAGGTAAGCGCCCTTGACACACCACAACAAGTGGAGTGGACTCTGGTGGGAGGTGAACAGAGACCAGACTAGGGAAATAGTTATTCGTGTCCCCAGGGGCATGGTTTCCCATCCTTCCCACCTATCATCAGAACAATCCGCCCACTTTAAAGCCATGTGGTTGGTGAAACTGGGAAGAGACTGGGTTCAGGGTACTATCACGCCTACAAATGGCTGGTCGATACTGAGGGCTATAGTTGATGCTGTTGTAACGGCTACCACATAATAATAATGGTCATCCTTGGAGATTAATAGAAGAAGAAATTGGCATTGATGATTGTTTGAGCTACTCATGGAACCACGCTTACCAAAACAATACCTGCCCAAACTGTTGATCAGTTGCTGTGTCTACATTACATATACGAAGAAGTGGAAAATAACATATTAAAGCTACAACACTGCAGAGCACATGGAAGTAAATTAGAAACAGAAATTACAAACTTCAAAGCTGGACAAATATCAATTTCTAGAATAACTTATACTACTGTGGCTATCATCTTTCACAAAGGACCGATGTAACATCTGGACACTATACTGTCTATTTAAAGAGTGAAACTGGATGGACAGAATGCAATGACAGCAACTTTATTCCAAAAAAATACTGCCTTTCAAGCTATGTAATTCCTAACTTTTGTTTCTTAAACCAAAATTCTAAGAAGATTACTTTAAAAAGTGGTATACAGTATTTGCTCTACGTGGATTGTCAGTTATTAAGATATAATTTGGCCTACCAGTGACGATGTTATCCAAAGGGTCTATAAAATCCCAGTGTGTTTTATATCTATTAATAGTATTGGACCACTTTTAGTATTAATGGAGTTACTTTTAAGGTCTATTTGATGAGATTAGTTCAGTAACTATAGGTAAAACAATTGAATAAATAATTTTGTGAATTCAATGCATAGTGTCACTTATTTGTATAGATATAATGTGCAGTTCTGGAGTTTCTTTCTACAATCTTTGTGATCATTTTTACCACACAGTTCAGAAATTAATCTTTATACACTACATCATTTATTGGGCACATGTTTAAAAACTGAGAACAGAGAAAAGGAACATTAGATGCCTTACTATAATGTGAAATACTATTCCAGCCTAAACTATGTCTAGTGTTTTGTTCTTTTAATTTTCGATAGAGAAATTACATCATGTACTGGAGTGAAGTAATTTCCTAAATACTTCTCTCTGTGTAGTTCAACAAACCTACATTGTCAAGGTACAAACCAAGGAAGAAACTGATACATCAAATGACACATCCAGACACACACTGATACAGCCTCTCACACACACACCCATACAGCCGCTTACACATTAATTCATGCATCCATACACCTACTCACACACCCACACACTCACCAATATAGCCATTCATGCACCCTCTCACTCACCTATGTTTCCGCTCACACTCACAATCACGCACAAATAACCCACTCACACACCCAGGCAGTATGTCATGTGCCTGAGTTAGGCCCCTTAGGAATTAGTGCCATTTTTACATGCACAAGGTTATTTTCCTTTTCTTTGCTACATTAACCTTTAGAACACATTTGCGTTTGTGACTCTTTGACTAGTTTCTTGAAAACACTGGCCATGCTGACATGGAGAACTTTGTGAGCACACTATCACACTGCCTTGTCCATGTTGTGACACAGCTATCTGTGACATACAAGGAATGACAAGCCGATTACAATCTTGGTCTGAGGCAAGGAATCGATTTTCTATATATAACATTTCATTTCCTGACATAATTAGAGGAGACACAAATGCTGACTTCAAGGGCCCCTGCATGCCGGAACTTTTGCATAGTAGCTGACTGACATCTCGGTGAGGGGTGTCCAATTCATGACCAAGACGGGGATTACACTCTTACCAATAACGTAATGGGGTTAAATCATCCAGGAGAGGGCTTCTGGGCAAAATATACATCTGCACCCTGGGAATGTAGGTTAGGTTTTAGCATTGTAGGAGTGTGCTATATAGTTGTACTATTGTCATGTATGCCTATATAAGTTGTATCAACCAAACAGTTCAGCTTTTCATTTTGTTCACAGTTTTGACATTCAGTATAACTTTTGTCAGATTCTGTCTAATCATTTTTGCAGCCCGTATTCTATACAGAAATCACTATGGTTCAATAAATATTGAAAACTCCCCACTTTTTATTCTTTATATATTTCCCTGTGTGAAGGAGAGCACGAGTGACTAGGTGAAAAGTTAGGAGTCTGTTACCACGCGTCCAGTGAGAGCTAGCTGGTCCAAGGGACAACATATCCTGCAGGGGTGCATTGAATCAGTCTGGGACCATCTTAAATTTATGTGACCCCCCAAACATGTAGTTCCTACTGATGGATGGAATCTACATGACAATTCACCCATACAACCACTCACGCACCCTCACATTCACCTAAACAGTCACTTACACACCAACTCACTCACCTCTACAGCCATTTATACACCCATTCATTGACCCATTTAGCCTCTTACATACCCAGTCACTCACCCATACAGCTACTCATGCACCCGCTCACCTATACAGCCACTCACACACACATTCACACACTTATACAGATACTCACTCATGCACCCATATACCAACTGACATACCCAGTCACTCATCCATACTGTCACTCATGCACCCATTCGCTCACTCTTACAGGCACTCCTTCACACTCTACTCACCTGGACAGCCACTCACACACCCATTCACATAGCAAAACAGCCACTTGCATACACATGTACGTACCCATACACCACTTAACATACCCAGTCACTCACCTGTACAGCCACTCAAGTATTCTCTCACTAACCTATATAGCCACTTACACACACGCTCACTCACCCACACAATCATTTATACTCCTGTTCAAACACCCATAATGCCACTCACACACTCATTCATGCACCCATACACCTACTAAGACACCTACACGCTCACTCATAAAGCCACTTATGCACCCAATCTCTCACCTATATAGCCACTCACACACCCTTTCACTCACCTACACACCCACTCTCACACCCATACTGCTACTCACACACCCATTCATGTACTCATAGACTCACTCACACACTCGCTCACCCACCCATACACTCAGTCACAGACCCAATCATGCATTCACACAGCTTACACTGACTCACTCAATACAGCTACTCACATACCCACTTATACAAATAGTGACATGCTATCAAACATGTAACATATAGCTTATCTTTTTTTAAACCTGAAAAGGTGGTTCCAATAGGAACCTTTTGAACTTTAAAAAAAGTGTTTTTTTTAGAAAATGTTATTTTTTTATGTTTTTGTCAACGTTTTATCAGTAGGTACTGTAAAACAAAATGCAGAAAAACAACACACATAAACAGTGCAACAGTTTTTCAACCCACAAAAGCAGCATTTGTGATTTCTGTCTGCCTCAAAAGTGGCTAGGATAAATTGTTCACCCCCTTGTAAAAAACCTTTACAGAATTTGAAATTGGTCCCAATATTAGCAAGTCATGATCATGGGAGTTGCATGACCCACAGGTGGTAAAATGTCTATTGGTTATAGTAGTAGCACTGCTGTTGATGTTGATGCAGTGCTAACATCATGCCCCCTTTCTGCTCTTACCGGATGTTGAGGGTATAGTCTTTAGATTTTTTTAACATGCTGGTTGTGCGACACAAGTACTTTTATTTTTATGTTCCCCTCATAAGTATCTTTTCACATATACTTCACTTAACTTTCTGTGCTGTCTTTTTTTCCTGACCACTTGGGATTGTTAAGAAATTACAGCCGATACTTTGCTTTTTTGATGGTGACTCATCTTCAGAGGAGAAACTTCTATTATCGCCCTTGGGTTAGGAGCAGAAACCACTTTATTTTTTAAACGCCAAATGTCTAACAAAATGCTGAAGTCCAGCAGCCACACCTAGAGGATGAACAGAATGGAAGTGGACTTCCTATTTAAAAGATTGATAACTGTTCTACCAGTAAAATCGATGTGTTCCTGTGCACATGAGATTTGCGACAACATCGCAAAAACGTCACATCATCGCAAATCCGAAAAATATACAAAAACACAGTTTTAGACTATTTTTCCATTATACTATGTTTCATTATTATTTTAGGTCATCACTTAAATCAAACATAATTTTATATGCTCTATATATGCATTTGATCACTGTCAAAAAACATGGTGTTTTGGCGAATAACTGTGGTACCTGAATACATGTATTAAGGTTGGTCACGAAGGATTTGCGATTCTAAAAAAATTAAAAATTGTACAAACATGAAGCAGCATCAATAATAAGTATATGTATATTTTGCAATGGTGCTGCAGGTGTAATTAGAGCAGAATTGTCCGAAGGCAGTGCTTACTATATTCCATACTACTTTGGAGACACTGTGAGAGGCCTATCTCCTTATGTTCTGGTTACAATACAGCAGTTCAAAGCCCATGCGAGTTCACAGCATATCCTGTTTAAACGCTCTATAGAATTAGTCTTTACTATGCTACTTCAGGGCTGTTTGATTTAAATCCATGAATGACAAGCAGTTTTGGACAGAATAAGGGCACAGAGCAAACTATGGATACCACTGTACCAGTAAGTAAACATAGAAATTACTATGGATAATGCAGACAACATGTTTTTATTTTGGGAATAGAAGCTATTATGTAGCAATTTACTCAAACAATTGATCAATTAACACTAAGATACCACTAAATACAATGCATTTCTTGTATATTATGGAGCTAGTACAGCACTAAGTTTTCTCAATGGTTTCAAATATATAAACTAGATGTTGTAAGAATTTCTCATTACTCAAATAAGTGTAATATCTGATATTTATGTTTCCCTTGTCTTCGTTGCTAGCAAAAAAGTTTCAGGCATTGTCGTTGAATGTGACTCAAAATTACATGGATATTAATAAAATGTCACACATGAGTAATCTGAAACCTTGGCAGCTATGGCAGTGATCACGAGCATGAGAGGAGGTGCATCAGCAGCAGTGTCACAAGTGCTGTATCCGGTATGACACAATACAGTTTCACTAAGGAATTCACACTGCTCGTTAAGAGATGAATTTTTTTTTAAGGGTGATTGTCACAGTAGCCTGATGCTTACTGCTGACGGAGCCAGCAACTTATGTGAGTGCTCTACATCTTGAACGTCTGAGTTGTGAGTAGCAACTCTACAAACCATAAATATGGAAAGAGGTCCAATTCCTGAAATTCAAATACAGGTGCTGTTGAAAAATCAAGAGGGTGAAGAAATGAAGAAAAACTGTTTAAAAAGTTACAATTTACTGAAAAAAACATTGTTCACAGGGACATTAAAGTTAGGAAATTGAATTTAAAAAACCTTAGAAATTCACTGAAAAAACAAAGCTTACATGGTCTTTATAGTTAGGCTCAGATTTTGCTCATATAACCATTGAAATTCAGCAGTTTTAGTTACCTGACCTCGCAGAGGAATGCACTCTGTCCAAGTTGAGACCATCACTCTAGTCAGGGTAACTTAGATACACACCTCTGCTCACCCTTTAGATGCTTGGACCAGAGCAGTCAAGGTTATCTGAAGCGATAATGTATTTCTACAACACACAGGCACAGCAAAACAATGAAACACCACAAAAAGACTCCACATAGGTTTAGAAACAGAGACAATAATTGTATAAGTAAATCAAAATGACAAATATCCAATCAGTAAAAGTCGAGTTATGAATTTTTTAAGAATAAAAAGAGTTCTAGTGCTTAGAAGCAAGAAGTGCTAATGAGATCTCTCTGGTCGTGCTGGACCAGGGCAACGTCAATCGCTCGGGTCAACCACAATAGAGCGCAGGCTGGCTACAGGACCCAGGTAGGCCCTGGGGAACAAAGTAGCTAATCCTGGTCACAACAGCGAGATCCGGGGAGCAGTCAAGCAATGTTTTCAGGGATGTGTCATCGTCAATCCCGCACTTGATGATGCATTGATTTTCGCCATGCAGTGATGGCGATGCATTGGTTCCGTAGATGAAGTGCCCGCAGCCGAGAAGCGTTGGTTCCGAAGCCATGCACCAGGTTTCTCCACGCCATTGGGGGGGTGCATCGATTTCACCAAGCTGGTACAGCGGTGATTCACGGTTCTACGTGTCGGATTCTGCAGTCACTTTGGTGGTTTCGATGCAATGCGCTGGGTTCTGCTCCTGAAATAGGGACGATGAGTCATTTTCCTTTCACACAGTCAGCAGATGCATCAGTGCCTCGCAGTGATGGCGATGCATTGGTTCCGTAGATGAAGTGCCCGCAGCCGAGAAGCGTTGGTTCCGAAGCCATGCACCAGGTTTCTCCACGCCGTTGGGGGGGTGCATCGATTTCACCAAGCTGGTACAGCGGTGATTCACGGTTCTACGTGTCGGATTCTGCAGTCACTTTGGTGGTTTCGATGCAATGCGCTGGGTTCTGCTCCTGAAATAGGGACGATGAGTCATTTTCCTTTCACACAGTCAGCAGATGCATCAGTGCCTCTGAAGCAAGTATCTGAGACCACTTCCAGTAAACCAGGCACAAGAGCAGGGTAGAGACTTTGATATCCCTGAGTTTCAGAAACCAGGAGGCAAGCCAACAAGCCCCTGGAGATCACTTTGGTGCAAGACAAAGTCCAGATCTCCTCAGCAGGGTCTGAGATCAACAGGCAGCAGGACAGCACAAGAGAAATGCAGGCTTTCCAATGTAGTAGTCCAGCAGAGTTTCAGTCTTTGAAGCAGCACACCAGTTCTTCTGACAGAGTCCAGTTGTAGGTTCAGAAATGTCTGATTTGGTGGAGTCAGAACCCAAGTACTTGTATCCAGTTGTGCCTTTGAAGGAGGGATATGTTCAACGATGGGTCTTTCACATGCACAAAAGCCCTTTCTTCCCAACCGTGGCTACAGGTTATCAGTAGGGGATAATCAACACTATTTGAGGACAGGAGAATGCCTATTTAGGTGTAAGTATCAGCCCCTCATTTCGTTCCTGCCCAGGAAGAGCAATCAGAATGCAAATGAGTACTCAGGGACACTTAACATTCATGTGATTGTGGCTGTTTAGAATGCACAAAGTGTAGCTGTTATCTGTCCAGACATGTTTTGGAGACAGGCTGCAGGCACACAGAGTTGTACGAGTAGAGAAATGTCCACTTTCTAACAGTGACATTTCTAAAATGGTAATGTTAAATCTAACTTTACTAATGAAGAGGACTTATCTTTACCATTCCAAAGATATTAGGCATGACACAGCTACTCTTTTCTAATCAGGACTTACAGCTTAAAATTTTATTAAGGACTTCCCAATGTTAATTTAAATCAATTTTGGGTGTTTTTCACTACCAAGACAAGCACAACTTAAAAGTATATGCCCCATCTTTTAGCTATATAGCACCCAGGCTTATGTGCTACATAGGGCCTACCATAAGGGTCACTTAGCTGTAATAAAAGGGGAGTTCAAGGCTGGGCAAAAATTTTAAATGTCAAGTTGAAGTGGTAGTAAACTTCACACACAGGCCCTGCAGTGGCAAGGCTGGGACAGGTGTGAAAGCCTACTTGTGTGAGCGGCACAATCAGTGCTATAGGCCCACTAAAGGTAATTTACAGCTCTGGGCATATGGTATACCACTGTACAAGGGACTTACAAGTAAATTAAATATGCCAATTGTATATACACCAATGTTCCAAGTTTAGGGCAGATGCACAGGCATGTTAAACACTGGTAAGCAGTTGTAAAGTGCTCATAGTCCTAAGGGCAACAAAAGGATTATATGAATGACCACATCTTTTTCTATTGGATCCGTCCCCTGTTTCCTTTATACACTCATCTCAGCTATCTTTCAGGTAGAGGAGCATTAAAATGAATGGGCAACATTATCTTAGAAAACCATTATTTGGCCTAGTTGTATTGTGTGATCAAATACCTGTGAAAGTGTTCAAAGTTGTTTACTCTTTAATCTTTATGAGTAATGTCACCGTCTTTTTACACAAGAAAACATTTACAAATCCATAACTCTGGTTCTACTGATTCGATTTTTGTTATTGTCGGTGTCAAATAAATTATGACATTTTACTCTATTTTTCTTAATAGGTGCGGGGTTTTTCAAGTGTAGTGTTTTCACTTTATTACTTTTTGTATGCTGCATGAATACTTTACACATTACCTCTAAGTTAAGCTTGATTGCTTTTTGTGCCACAGTACTACCAGTTAAGCACAGGTCAATTTAGTGACTTTTGTGGTTCACCCTGCAAGGATTGTGGCTGGTGCTTGAACATGGGCTCACACTGCATTCGACCAGGAAATCAAATTCTCACAATCACAGTGCCCAAAATTGGGTTCACTGTGGGAGTAGTAGCCCAAATCTACCACCAGTCCACTCTCCCAAAATCCAACTCAAGTCTGTCGTATCGGCAACCAAGGCTCAAGACTTCTAGTCCTGTAGGTGTGCCAGGTGTGCTAGGTGTGCCAGGAAGATGCCAGAAAGATGCATAAGCCCCAAATCACAGCAATCTCCTCCAGAAAATATGGTCCTTTTTAACCCAGTTACATGGGGACACTCACAGAGTTTTATGTGGAATAGAACATCAAAGAGATTTTGAACACTTTGGGCTCGATTCCGATCCGGAAAAAAGCGCTTCGAATTTCCGTACGAAGCGTTTTCCCCGTACAAATCGTATCCGTACACGTCTCCGTACAAATCTGCAAGTACGATCTCAATACAAAGCATCACTCCGTACGAGTCGTAAAAATCTCCATACAAATCAAATGTCCATACGAATGGCATTCGGCTGACGCTTCACGCTACGTCCAAACGCAAATAGACCACGTCATCCGTACCAGGAAGTACGATCCTTGTCGAAGACACTCCGTACGGCTCTTTTTCTACGAGAGTCAAAACTGCCGTAAAAACAGAGTCCGTCCCAACCCGCACCCCGGTACGCGACAAACAAGACATGAACCCCATCGTCCGTGTCATACCAGTCCTGTACGCCCACCATCTCGTACATAGAAACCAACAACGGCGCAGATGGTGAGTACAATGAAATCAAACATACCTGTACGTGGTGCCACACGCACACATCCCTATCGATTTCGGGGTGCGGTACGCTACCGTATATCACCAGTGTAATAGTCAGACGTGCCACATCTACGCCATCGATGTCGGGGTGCGGTATGCGACCGCACATCACCAGTGTAATTGTCAGACGTGCCGCACCTACGTCATCCATTCGGGGTGTGGTACGCTACCGCAAATCACCAGTGTAACAGTCATACGCGCCGCACCAACATCATCGATCTGGGTACAGTACGCTCCCGCATATCACCAGTGTAATAGTCAGACGTGCCACACCTACGTCATTGATTTCGGGGTGCGGTAAGCTTCAGCATATCACCAGTGTAACAGTCAGACATGTGGGACATAAGTCTGCAGTCTCAGTGCAAGTGTAAGTGATGTGTAGAAAACATACCCAGCAGTGTCCATCATCAGAGTGTGTGTGTGGCTAAGACCCTCACCAGTGCACAGCAGTGGCCAGCATAATAGTGTGTGTGTGGTCAAGACCCCCACCAGTGCCCAGCAGTGGCCAGCATAACAGTGTGTGTGTGTCTAAGACCCCCACCAGTGCCCAGCATAACAGTGTGTGTGTGGCTAAGACCCCCAGCAGTGCCCAGCATAACAGTGTGTGTGTGGCTAAGAGCCCCACCAGTGCCCAGCAGTGGCCAGCATAGCAGTGTGTGTGTGTGGCTAAGACCCCCAGCAGTGCCCAGCAGTGCCCAGCATAACAGTGTGTGTGTGGCTAAGACCCCCACTAGTGCAGAGCAGTACCCAGCATAACAGTGTGTGTGTGGCTACGACCCCCACCAGTGCCCAGCAGTGGCCAGCATAACAGTGTGTGTGTGGCTAAGACCCCCAGCAGTGCCCAGCATAACAGTATGTGTGTGGCTAAGACCCCACCAGTGACCACCAGTGCCCAGCATAACAGTGTGTGTGTGGCTAAGACACCCACCAGTGCCTAGCAGTGCCCAGCATAACAGTGTGTGTGCGGCTAAGACCCCCAGCAGTGCCCAGCAGTGCCCAGCATAACAGTGTGTGTGTGGCTAAGAGCCCCACCAGTGCCCAGCAGTGGCCAGCATAACAGTGTGTGTGTGGCTAAGACCCCCAGCAGTGCCCAGCAGTGCCCAGCATAACAGTGTGTGTGTGGCTAAGACCCCCACCAGTGCCCAGCAGTGCCCAGCATAACAGTGTGTGTGTGACTAAGACCCCTACCAGTGCCCAGCAGTGGCCAGCATAACAGTGTGTGTGTGGCTAAGACCCCCAACAGTGCCCAGCAGTGCCCAGCATAACAGTGTGTGTGTGGCTAAGACCCCCACCAGTGCCCAGTATAACAGTGTGTGTGTGGCTAAGACCCCCACCAGTGCCCAGCAGTGCCCAGCATAACAGTGTGTGCGTGGCTAAGATCCCCACCAGTGACCACCAGTGCCCAGCATAACAGTGTGTGTGTGGATAAGACCCCCACCAGTGCCCAGCAGTGCCCAGCATAACAGTGTGTGTGTGGCTAAGACCCCCAGCAGTGCCCAGCAGTGCCCAGCATAACAGTGCATGTGTGGCTAAGAGCCTCACCAGTGCCCAGCAGTGGCCAGCATAACAGTGTCTGTGTGTGGCTAAGACCCCCAGCAGTTCCCAGCAGTGCCCAGCATAACAGTGTGTGTGTGGCTAAGACCCCCACAAGTGCCAAGCATTGCCCAGCATAACAGTGTGTGTGTGGCTAAGAGCCCCACCAGTGCACAGCATAACAGTGTGTGTGTGGCTAGGACCTCCAGCAGTGCCTAGCAGTGCCCAGCATAATAGTGTGTGTGTGGCTAAGAGCCCCACCAGTGCCCAGCAGTGCCCAGCAAAACAGTGTGTGTGTGGCTAAGACCCCCACCAGTGCCCAGCATAACAGTGTGTGTGTGGCTAAGACCCCCACCAGTGCCCAGCAGTGGCCAGCATAACAGTGTGTGTGTGTGGCTAAGACCCCCAGCAGTGCCCAGCAGTGGCCAGCATAACAGTGTGTGTGTGGCTAAGACTCCCACAAGTGCCCAGCAGTGCCAAGCATAACAGTGTGTGTGTGGCTAAGACCCCCACCAGTGCCCAGCAGTGGCCAGCATAACAGTGTGTGTGTGGATAAGACCCCCACCAGTGCCCAGCAGTGGCCAGCATAACAGTGTGTGTGTGGCTAAGACTCCCAGCAGTGCCCAGCATAACAGTGTGTGTGTGGCTAAGACTCCCACCAGTGCCCAGCATAACAGTGTGTGTGTGTGGCTAAGTCCCCATCAGTAAAAGCTAGAACATACCATTGGTAACCTCATTACCATTAGGAAATAGGCACATGTTACTATACCCAAATTTGAACATGACACCAGCTCCCAGGCACACAGCAGTCAAAGACATTAACAGACAAACTAAAGTACAGAAACAAAAATAAATAGCTTTATTCAGCTGGATCCAAAATTAAAATGCAAATAAGAGTTCTTGTTCTTTGAAGGCCAACAGCCAGTCTAAACAAGTGATAAAAACAGATTGGGCCACAATGGATGTTGACACACCCAAACTTGCCTGCACATGGAGTTCAATCCGCAGTGGAAACAGTGGGGGCATCATCAGTGGAATCACCCGGCACTGCAGGGACAGGAGAAGGAAGGACAGGTGTAGTGGGTGCAGGTGGTGTGGATTCATCCACACTGGCTGGTGCATTGCAGAAAGTAGCAATATAAACTTGGCTGCACACTTCTGCCAGTTCTGTAAAACTTCCACCTGAACCCGGGGACACATTGGGGGTGGAGGTAGAAGGTTGTGAGTCTGTGGTTGTGGGTCTGTGGATGCGTGTGGTATGTCTGTCCCCTCTCCCTGTGGGTGTGCCTACATCCCCTTGAGATTGGGTGCGTGGTGATTTGAGTTTCTTCTGCTGTGTGGGTGTGCTGGGTGTGTCTGTTGTTGTGTCTGACCTGTGGCGTCTGCGTGTACTTTTGGAAGGTATTGGAGCGGCAGAGGTGGATGGGTCAGAAGGAGGGGGGGCAGATGCTGCTGGGTGGATATAGCTTGCGTCAGTGTTGACTCTATGGCAGCCACACTCCATCAACAACTGTGTAATGAGTTGTGTATGTCCATGGAGGACAGTCAACATGGATGTCTGACCTACTACAATCTTCTGGAGTAGGTCCAAAGACTCAGCACTGAGGGCAGCAGGGGACACAGGGGCAGGTGCTGCAGTGCCGGGACCAAAGGAGAAACGGGGCTAGCACGGACCCTAAGGACCCTAACAACTGGGAGGGTGGAGATGGTAATGGAGGAGGAGAGGCCAGCCAAAGATGAAGGAGAGGCCATTTCTGTATATTCCCCCTCCTCCTGAGAGTCTGATGCTGAGCCGTCCGCATTGTAGGAGGTGTCGGTCACATGGGGTCCGGCCCACAGACTCTCCTCACCCTCCCTGCCACTGGCTCCATTCCGACTCCTCAAAGTAGGTGGCACTGTCGCTGGGTCCCTCTGTGTAGTCCGTGTCTGTGTCTCCTCCAGATTGTGGTGATGATGCTGTTGGCAAGGAGAATAAGAAATACATATCAGTCACCAGTGCATATCTGACAAATCAGCTACAAAAAATTGTAAACATTTCTAAACATGGCATGCATCATGAGTCCCAATCCACTGAACTATGCACAATGCCAAGCATAGTCTTGGGCAATCTGAAGAGAAACTAAGTTCAATGTATAGTAGGGTAGAAGTAACAGGCAAGGCAACAACTTGTATGAGAGAGACATATTGATGACCGACTGCCTGACAACCGGATAGATGATGATCAGTCACTGTTCATTTTCCCACCCTGACACACAAAACCAGACCTGGTCATGGTCGAATTGCTGCAACCCTGTGCCACATGCTAAAATTCCTTCATGAACTGCCATGTGAAGCCATCCTGGGAACTGGAGCCAAGTGTACCTTCACCTCACACTGGCATGACAGATGTCTATACCCAAAGTCACATTCTCTGGTTGACCATCTATAGGATTTCCTAACAACATGCAACATATTTTGAGTATATGTACACATACACGGCACAGTGTGAGAATGCACAAGCCAAAATTATTATACATGTACAGTGTGCTCCTGTAGCTAAGACATGACAAATAGAAAGTACACCATGGACCAAGGGCCATGAGGCTGACTCTTACAAAAAATACATGTTGAGACTCCAGATCAGTGCGAAAATATGTATAAGGGCAGACCCAGTGCACATGTGGTGCTACATGTAAGGTAACAACAGGTGTCACAGACCTCACTCCAACATGATGATGTGCTAAGGAATTTGCATACTAACACATAGCACCTTAGGAGTACCTGTGAAAGAAAAGGTGTTGGCACAGAGCTGGGCAAATGTTGAGTAGGGCAAGGCATGTAAAAAGCATCTTCTGAAACTTGGCCAATCTCATGCCAATGCATGAAGTGGCTGTCTGACAACACCAGTCCAACTGTGGGACTGTTAACATGCCTGGGAGCACTGCAGGTAGCATGTGACACACATGACAACAAACAGACATGTACCTACCCCCTTCTTGCTGCTGTCTCCCCTGCAACTGCCTATGGAGGTCTGGGAACACCACTTCCAGAACCCGGAGCATGAGGGGGGTGAGGTGGCGGGTGCCGCCATGCCGGCGTAGAGCTTCCAGCTTCAGCTGTACTCTGGCGATGCCGCTGGTCCAGCACCGGATGTCCTGCCACCTCTTCTTGATGTTTCTGAGCCTCCTGCTAGGCCCCCCTCTCTCCTGACAGCCCTGGCGATGTCCAGCCAGATGTCACCCTTCTCATAGGCAGACACCTGTCACGAATGTAAAGATAAAGAACATCAGTACACCTGGTCCATGTCCCAAAGACACACATATGCACCAAATACTTGGGGAAAACAGAGTATAGGATGATGAACACACTTGCATCATTGTCCAGGAGGATGTGGCGTGTGAGCAAACAGAAATGCACTACATGCCATTGAAAGGCTACAGATGACATAAGGGCTGCAAACCACTCATTCAGCATGGCACTCACTGAGCAATATATGCCACATCAGGGTGCACTGCAGCACGTGACATGCAGTCACACACCCCACTACAACAAATAACCCTCTTCAGACAATACTGTGCACATTGGCACTCCCTCCAAACAACATTGCATCTCTGAAACATACATACACAATGGCTGTCGTGTCAACACACAACAGGTGCACACTCCAAGGTAATGCACACATCACCTGATCCTCTGGTCTCCCATACAGCTTTCTGTAGTTAGGCAGGAGGGCATCCAGCAGGGCCTTGTTCTCAGCATCACTGAATGCAGGTGCCCTCTCCATGCTCAGCTAATCAGAGTCCAGAGGATACAGAGACAGCAGCTGTGCTTACCACTCCCATTTTGTGCAGGCAAGTGCCCTCCCTCAGCCACATGCTGCCTTATATCTGTGCTGCTGAGGGTCTGTGAGTGCAAGGAGTAGTGTGTGATAGCCCAGAATAGTTTGCATCCTATATTCCATCAAATCCGATGACACATAAGGCCATGACACACATATGCATTGTTTGAAAAGTGAGGCAGAACTGAACAACAACTTTTGCAATATTGTATACTTTTGCCCAACTGAATTTTCCAGATCACCTGTAGGACACTCTCAAATCTCTGTAACCATGACAACCTGGCTGCATTCTAATCCTACCACTGTTTCTCTAGATGTTCTGTATGTATTTTTTTGAATAAACACACAAGTACGGTGTGATTGCCCTCGCAAATGCAACTCATTCAATGGTGAAACGAGGCGTACACCCGCACGTAAGATTGGGGTACGCTCTGCTCGCGTATGTCTACAATGCATTGTGGAAACGAGGCGTACACATCCACGTACGATGGGGTACGCTCTGCTCGCGGATGTCTACAATGCATTGTGGAAACGAGGCCTACACACGAATGTACAATTGGGGTACGCTCTGCTTGCGTAAGTCTGCAATGCATTGGGGAAACGAAGCCTACACACGCACGTACGATTGGGGTACGCTCTGCTCGCGTATGTCTACAATGCATTGTGGAAACGAGGCATACTCATGCACGTACGATTGGGGTACGCTCTGCTCGCGTATGTCTACAATGCATTGGGGAAACGAGGCCTACACACGCTCGTACAATTGGGGTACGCTCTGCTCGCATATGTCTACAATGCATTGGGGAAACGAGGCCTACACATGCACGTAACATTGGGGTACGCTCTGCGTGCGTAAGTCTACAATGCATTGTGGAAACGAGGTGTACACATGCATGTACGATTGGGTTACGCTCTGCTCGCGTATGTCTACAATGCATTGGGGAAACAAGGCCTACACATGCACGTAACATTGGGTTACAGTGCGTCAGACATGCTCAAGTGAATGGTTGTGTAGGCTGCGTCCATGACCTCATTGGGAGAGTGAACCTACCAAATCACATGGCAGGGATGTAGTGTACTCTCATGCTGACCATGTGGATGTATACATCTGCATGGCATCCTTCCATCAGCAGGCCCTAGGTGTGGCAGAAAGTGATGAAGCACAGGAAATGTCATCTTGTGGCTCAGTTGATGTTTGAAGAGCTTTTCGGACATGTCAATTATCATGGTGCACATGTGTTTCACGTACATGCTACATGTATCACCTGAGTAACGTCTGCAACATATTGTGATGCACATCAACACTGGAAGGGCACACCATTGAGTACATGGAACTGTCACATCATGACATTGACATGCCCACTGTCACAGATGTGAAATTGAAGCACAGCATGACCCTGTGTGACCACGTCATGTGTGTGCCCCATGCGACATTGTGCATGCTGACAGCATATGAAATAAACAGGTCAGTATAATATTCCTTCCCTTACAATATCCACAAGCGTCAGACTGGATCTGCAAATTTGTGCTTAGCAGTACCCGTGTGCGTCGGTAGGTGACGTCTGTGGCTTAGCGCGTGTCGTTGGCGTCGTGTGCGCCGTAATGACGTTGTCTGAGTACTCATACCCTGCCTACGTGTGCTGACGTCAGGTCCGATTTTTTCACACCAGGAGCGCAGTGCTGGTATAAGTGTCACCTAAGTTATTTAAATTCAAAACCTTGTACAATCACTTTTGATGTTTTCATTTGAATTTCCGACTCTGGATGGTGCCAATAGGGATGTCCGGTGTCAAGCCTGTGAGGATAGCGACCGACTGATGTCAGTGACTGACCCTAACCGTCGGTGTCTCCACTGTCTCCACGTCAACCAGGACAACAAGAGCTGCTCCATCTGCCCGGCCCTGACTTTGGAGGCTAGGTGGGAGTGGTCCCGCAAGCAGCTCCGACTCCAGCAGTTGGCCTGCACTGCAAGAGGTCAGGGTGTGGACGGAGGTCGAGGGACCGGGCATTGGGTTTGAGCCATCAGAGCTCCGGGAGTCAACATCACTCCTCTGTGGCTAATTCGTCAGCAAAACACAAGAAGTCAGAGAGGTCATCGCTCTTCCAAATCCCCACGGGGCACGTGCAATGTGGCAGGGGATTTGTGTGACACTGCCCACACGGCACTGTCAGAGTTGCGTGCGTCGTAGCCTGCCCCACAACCTCTGGTCCCTGGGCAGCATGGAACGCAGGATGAGTTTGAGCGTTTCCTCATGGCCATGATGTCCCTCACTCCCGTGACGGGCAATGCCGCAGCTTTGGGCCCAGCGGACACGTCTGGGGTCCCTAGTGGGTCTGGTGCTTCTGGCCCGATGCCGACAGGTGCTTTGGCTCAGACGGCGCCGACACATTTGTCCCTGCACCGCTGGGCCACACTGGATTCAAAACTTGTTTCTGATCCTGGCTGGTTGACCTCACGCACTCACCGTCTACAGTCCCCCAGGTTTCACTCTCAGCGCCGTCCTCGGGTGGTGCCGTCCCCAATACCACACTGTAAACGGCTCTGGCGTGGGAACGGCGCAGCCAAATGCCGCATTTGATGTTGCATGGGGAGTATAAATTAGACTTGCCGGCCACATCTGTTGACAACCCTGATAATCATGGAATGGGTGATAAGGAGTATTGGGATTGGTCTGAAGACCCACTGACACGTGAGTGTCAGTCCCAAGACGAATGGAGGGGTGGACTGGGGGATGCGAGTGGTCTGCACACCTCATCAGGCACTGGTTTTGTCACAAATCCAACCGTGGCTTCGGAGGAGGGGACATCCTACAGTGTGGTGTTGACGTGGGTGGCCAAAGCCTTGCCCCTTCGTCTCACTGTCGCAGCCGTGAGAACCAACCTCCTCACTGAGGTCCTTAAAGTGCAGTCACGCTCTGCTGAGTCTCTGCAGCTGTGTCATGAGGCATTGACTGACGCTATTTTGGGCACTAGGTCCAGGCCCGATACAGGTTTGGCTGTAGATAGGCACGTGGGCAGATACCAACACCCGCCACTGGACGACCCATGTGTCCTGTCCTCCCACCCCACCCCAGAGAGCCTGGGCATCCAGGCCTCTAAATCAAAGACCGCATTCCCATCTGCTCCGCCGGACAGGGTATCCAAGAGGTATGAGCAGTACGGCAAGATGGTATCATCCTCCCTGAGCCTGGGACTGCGGTCTCCCAACATCACATGCCTCTTTGTCCGCTACATGCACTCTTTGCTGGACATGGTTGCGGAACTGCTGCCCGTTGTTGGTACGAGCGAAAATTGCCCTTGTGGAAGGGCAAGCTGCGGCATGGCATTTGATCTGGTGTGGGTTGGATCACATCAACTCACTGGGCAAGGCGATGGCAACCACGGAGCCAATTTGTAGCAAAGCCTAGTTGGAGTCCAACCAATTTGTACCCGCTGTCCAGAGTACACTCATGGACATGCCGTTTGATGTTAGTTGCCTTTTTGGCAACAAGGCAGACCATGCGCTGGATCTCTAGTTAAAGAGAGGGACCCCAAACACCAAAGGGGTAGGGTTCCAGAAGACAGTATATAAAAAAAATAAGGTCCCCTTTGGACAGATTCTAAGCAGACAAAAAACTTGCGACTATAACATACATTAGTCAGTTCATACTTTCAATTTCGAGCAGCAATCAAAATGATGTAAAAATAGTCAAAAATCATACAAAGGTACAAATTGAAAGTATGAACTGACAGCTACAAGTTGAAAGTTTTTTGTCTGCTTAGAATCTGTCCAAAGGGGACCTTATTTTTTTGACAGACCATGCGCTGGAGCACATTAAGGACTCCAGGGCTACGGGCAGGTCCATGGGCCTGTTGCCCCTGCACCAGCAAACTGGTACCTTTTGCTCTTTTTGTGGCCAAGGAAGTGGCACACGCGCTGACTAACATCCAACGCGGTGGCGGCCGAGGTAACTGCTGTGGCGTCGGTCGGGGACAACGGGGAGGTCAGTCCACACCTCCCCTGCAACATCTGCCTACACACACCCCTACTCTGTACTTTCAGGGCCATGTGACACCAGTGGGGGGCATGGTTCGCCAACACCTCCACCACTGGCGCACTGTCACATTTGACAGGTGGGTGCAGAAAATCATCCCAAGCAGCTATTCCTTCACCCTTGATTCAACCACTGAAGCCATGCCACCGCAATACAAAAGCATATGTGGAGATCATTGCCAACTGCACCATGCAGGAGTCACAGCCCTCTTGGCCAAGGGGGCCATCATCCCTGTTCCTGGGCCCAAAATAGGGTGTGTTTACTACTCCGACTACTTACTGCTACCCAAGAATGCCAATGGAGGCCTACCCACTATCTTGTACACATGTAATGTCAATGGCTTCCTCCGGAAGGAGACGCTCAAAATGCTGACAGTGGCTTAGGTCCTACCTAGCGGTGGACTTGCAGGATGTTTATTTCGGCATCCCCATCCAGCCGCCCCACCGGCCCTACCTGCGGTTCACATTAGGCCATAAGCACTTACAGTTTCCCAGCTGCACTTTGGCCTTAGCTGCGCACCATGGATGTACATGTCGGTACTGGTATCCCAAGTTCTCAGTATGTCAGTTCACCAGCCGGTTCACCTGCCTCTTTTGGAGGGCCCTATGTTGCAGCAGCAGAGGACGGTCCACCACCCGTACCTGTAAAGTCTCCACCTCCATGTGTTGTAATTGGCCCGGCCGCATTAGCGATTAGCTGAACCTACACGTTGTCCTCCTTAACTTGGCTATATATGAAAACGCCATTTTGAATGTTGCAGCGGCCATCTTAGATCATGAGCGGCCTCGTGGCCGACGTGCCCTTTAGTTCGTTGTCCGTTCCGCTGACCACTCCTATCTGCCCAGCAACAGGCTATTTTTAGTACTGGTCAAGTCGCACATGCGCAGTTCTCACTGACCCGTAAACCTTCTGGAATGTGCACCAAACTGACCAGCGGAGTTGTGCCCCCTCCAATGAGCTGGCAGTATTCCAAAACATGACCATATATGTCCTTAAATGTGTCCTAACTTGTGCTGCCTATCTTTTTATTGCCCCAAAACTGTATATAAACGGGGTCACACCGGTGTTCGGTGTGATACCTCTTGCATTACCGAAGGGTGCTGTTTGAGTGTACTACCACCCCATGGGGTCTTAATAAACTTGTTCTTTGCCTTTTACAGTTTCCGTGCCAACAGTTCTTGAGTGTAAGTGGGTTATCTCTGGAGTGTGTAGGCCTTGGGAACCCCGAATTACTTCAATTGGCGACCACGAAGGGACTCATCGGCGACTCGGATGCCCGAAGGAGAGGTCGTGACGAAGGCTTGGAAACTCGCCATGGACGCGCGCTGCCACGAGTGACCCGAGTCTTGGCTGCCACGGTGTCTTTTCCTTTCCTTCCGATCTGACCTTCCAGGTGGCGCCGGTCTCCGACTGAGTTTCCGAAGTGTCTGCATCGCTGAGAAAGTGCCGTTTGGCTGATTTGGCTTACAAGACCTTGGCAGTTGGAATCTGGACATTTGGGAATTTGGGTAAGCTTTGTGTTCGGTAAGGTAGTTTTCGGACGCTTACTGAAATTCTGTGATTTGTGTTCGGTAAGGCAGTCCTTGGACGCTTGCCAAAGTCCTACGATCTACGTCTTTGATTTGAGTTAGCTAACATTGTGAATTCGTGATCTTTGAACTTATATGTGTAGTGCACTTCACATAGGCAGGCATGTAGAGATGTTTCTCTAACTTTGTTTTTTTTCCCCTGAGCGGCACACTTGTGTGAAGAACTGTAAGTGCCATTTTGTGTGGTGTCACGTTTTCGTGATACTTTTTGAACATGCCTGTTTTCAGCACACTCCGAGGAATGTGTTGTCTTGGAGAAGGTACCTCAATTAGATTAGCAGAAGCACAGCCGGCTCCCCCAGAGGGAACACCAAATAGGGACATGTATATAAAATTTGGCCTTCCCCCTATTATGTACGGTAAATTATGGCATAAGTACACCAAGTCCGATCCTGAATTGCAATGGCCTCTACACGGGTCGTTTGATTTAAGTAAAATACAATTTGTAGAGCAATGTTTGTTTCAACGTAGGTCTAGACAAAATATGTTTGATTGTGTGCGATTGTGGGAGAAAGCGGCGCGTGAGCGAATGAAGCGTGAAGTTGCCTTGGCGGACAAAGAGCAGCGTAAGGCTGCTCGGGATAAGGCTTTACAGCTTGAGGAAAAGGAGGCTCAGGAGAAGAAAGAAAGGGAGGAACGGGAACGTAAATTGCAAACGATTGGTCAATTTCCTATTCGTCGACCACTCTATCCTGTCCTTAATAATGAAATTGATGATTTTTCTTTGTTAGAACGGTCACCGCCTCCGTATGTTTTGCCGACGGCCCCGGATGAGGATTCAGGGGACGACGGACGGGATAAGTCGGACAAGAAGGGTATATCCGCTCTCAGGTTCACTGCGGAGAGGTCCGCTCACCTACGCAGTTGGGCTCGTAAAGTGAATAAGCGTAGTATTACTCAGGAGCAATTGTTAACAGAAAAGAAAGGGTGGTCGGATCTTGAATTGATGTACTTTTTGTCTAGTCTGGCGGATGAAGTTGTAGGTGCATATCGTGACCTTTCTGATACGTTTGAGCCCAAAGCATTGTCAGTGTATCGTGAAAATTTGACCAAAGGTGATTTTGATCTTTCAGATGTTGATGACCTGTTTGCACAATTGATCAAGCTGCGGGATGAGACAACCCGATTGCGGGAGGAGCGGAAAAAGAGGCAAAAGGAGTCCGAATCGGAGAATAATGGGCAGGCCAAAGAGTGTTCTCTCCGTGGTTCAGATAAGAGTTCTGCGTTGCATGTTATGCCTATGCGTGAAGCCGCACCTTTGTATGTTCCGCCAAAAGGGGAAGGTACGGATGATGATAAATTGTCGAAGGATGCGAAAGGGTATTTTTTGTATAATTGGGTATATACGCCGTGGAATAGAGCGGATGTTATGGCATTGAAAAATTCTTTACCTGATCTTCGGAAGAATCCGGCGGCATTTTATGAGGGGGTGGAGGGGGCTATATCATCTTGTGTGATGACTCTTGTGGATATAGATTTGTTTTTTGGGCTAATATTACCACCCGATATGTGGAGGCAGATTCGTAAAAATAATGGCGAAACGATATTGGGGGGAACATGGAAGGAAATAAATGCTGCAGATTTAGACAGAGAACCAGCCTGTAAGCCTTGCCAGTTAATTCTAGATCTGCCGGCAGCTATCTTGAATAAATTAAAAACGCTTGTTCCCTCCAAAAAGATTGATTGGACTATGCTAACATCGTGCAAGCAGAAACTCGATGAAACGGTTTCAGATTTCTTTACACGTTTCGAGGAAGCTTTTCACGATTACAGTGGTCAATCTTTAACAGATGATACGGGTCGGCATTTGTTTGTAGATAAGTATGTAGCTAATCTCCTACCAGAGATTGCAAAGCGATTGAAGTCGAGTGAAAGTTCCTGGGCCACGGTGACCCCTGCGTCCTTGTTAACTATGGCTCAGTATTATGAGCGGCAGGAAGTGGAGGCTAAAGAAAAAGGCGAAGGAATTGAAAACGAAGGTGATGTTGGCGCAAGTTCGGGGAACACAGGGTAGAGGGAATGATAGAGGTAGACGAGGTGGAGGAAACGCATCGTATGGTTGTACGGATATTGCGGAGGATCAGTGTGCTTATTGTAAGGAGTTTGGGCATTGGGCCGAAGATTGTCCGGTACTTCGTGAACAGCGTAGTCAGCGTGGTCGAGGAAGTGGAAGGTCGAGAGGAGGTTATACTGGAGCGAGGGGTGGCGGAGGTGATCGTAGACAGGTTGAGGAGAGGGGCCGTGGCCAGGACGAACGAAATACGTTTGATAGACGGAATCAATATCAGATTTCGGAAGGAGAGAATGTGGAACATCAGGATTATGTGCATGCATAGGACTGCGTAGGATGGGGTAAGGAATCAGTTGAAGTGCCGGTAGAACAGCAAGGTCCATATGTAACAGCGGGTATTTTGGGTTCTACTGATCAATTTCTAGTCGACACAGGAGCTACTCGTAGCGCTCTGTCGAAAAACTTGGTTCCGAGGGCTCCCCTGTCTGGCGAAATGATTACGTGTGTAGGGTTTGATGGCACACCCTCCCCCAGCCCATTGTCCAAGCCCCTTGCACTATGCATTGACAAATATTTCAGTTTTGGCCAATTTTTGTTATCACCCCATACCCCAGACAATATTTTGGGCATTGATTTACTTAAATATTTTCGAGCGACAATACGTTGCGCTCCAGAGGGAGTGCGGGTTATCCTGAATGACAATTACCCTGACCCTGACAGATTTTATGCTATTTCAGACATTCCAGCTTTGGCCTCTCTACCGCATACGTTGTGGGCGACCTCAGATACGGATGTGGGAGAGATGCGTATTCCACCAATCCACATTACTGTTAAGGGGGGGGGCCCTCTACCACGAGTACCACAGTATAAGATTTCGAGAGAAGGTGAAATTGCATTGACACACATTGTTCAGGATTTGATTTCTGCAGGGGTTGTAGAGGAGGTCCCTTATAATGTTTGTAACAGTCCTATTCTTCCGATTCTTAAGAGAGACACTGATGGCAAAATCTATCGATTTATTATCGATTTGCGAGAGATCAATAAAATTGTCATTCCCCAATACCCGGTGGTGTCTGATATTACGACCTTGCTTACCTTGGTTCCACCGACAGCCACCACCTTTAGTGTTATTGACTTAAAGAATGCGTTTTTTTCCATCCCTGTTCATCCTGATAGCAGATATCTGTTTGGTTTTACGCTCAATAATAAATCGTATAGATTTTGTCGTGTTCCCCAAGGATATACTGAAAGCCCTAGCATTTATAGCCAGGCTTTGAAAAGGCAGCTAGATTCGTTTAAATTGCAGTCTGGCGTTGCGCTCATCCAGTATGTGGATGACCTTCTGCTTGCTGCTGACTCTTATGTACAATGTGAACAGAGTACACTTGCGTTGCTTTCCTTTTTGGCACAAAACAATCACAAGGTTTCTAAGAAAAAGCTCCAATACTGTAGACCCCAGGTGACCTACCTCGGTCATCTGTTGTCTAAGGAGGGGCGTGCATTAACATCTGATCGAATTCAAGCAATATTAGATACACCAGTCCCCCGCACGCAGAGAGATGTACGTGCCTTTATAGGGTTGACGTCTTTTTGTAGGCAATGGATCATGGGTTTTTCGCATATCATAAAACCTTTGCTAGCATTACTGTCCAAAGCCACACCAATGCCTCTTGAGTGGACAGATGAATGTCAGAAAGCTTTTGAACAGTTGAGGCAGGCCCTTTGTTCTGCACCCGTGTTAGGTACACCAGACTATACGAAACTTTTCACATTGTACGTGCACGAGAATGATGGGTGCGCGTTGTCAGTGTTAGTGCAATTACACGGGGATAAGCAGAGGCCATGTGCATACTTCTCTGCCATTTTGGATCCTGTAGCACGAGGGTTGCCTGGGTGTTTTCGAGCGGTAGCAGCAACAGCAGTAGCCATACGACAGAGTGAGGGAATAGTGTTATCACACAAATTGTTGGTGTTAGTTCCTCACGCAGTAGATGCCCTGTTAAACCAAACCAAGACCCAATATCTCACGAGTGCACGGCTAACAGGATACGAGCTGACACTCTTGGCACCACATATTACATTGAAAAGATGCGCTACTTTGAACCCTGCCACTTTATTGCCCTATCCGGCTGAGGAGGGTCAGGAAGAAAAACATCACGACTGTGTTTTCCTGACCGAGGAACAGACAAAGGGTCGTGTTGACTTACAGGATGTGCCACTTCCAGATGTGGATGGGGAACTGTGGGTTGATGGATCGTGTTTGAGGCTGCCAGACGGCACGACTTCCGCAGCATATGCGATCACGACACTTAAGACAGTGGTAGAAACAGCTAGGATACCACAAAAGTCGGCTCAGGCAGCAGAGCTGATAGCTTTAACAAGAGCCTGCGAATTGAGTGCCGGGTTATGTGTGAACATATACACGGACAGCCGGTATGCCTTTGGAGTGGCCCACGACTTCGGGCTTCTTTGGAGAGAACGCGGGTTTCTGACATCACACGGAGAGCACATTATGCACGGAGAGCTAGTGCGTGATCTCCGAAATGCGTTGCTTGGCCCTAAGAAAGTAGCGATAGTAAAGTGCAGTGCCCATAAAAAGATTACGGATAAAGTGGGTCAAGGAAATGCCTTTGCAGACAGTATAGCAAGGCAAACAGCTATGTCCCGAACTAGCTCCCCCATGTACGTGGTACAATCACAGGCTGAGCGATGGAGTGATGCTAGAGCAGAGATACGGGATATCCAAAAATCAGCTACAGAATCTGAACTTGCGGCTTGGGCAGCAGATGGGGTACTAGATGACGAGGGTTGTTGGAGAAGCAAAGACATGGAGAAGTGGAAATTACCTGCGGCTTACTTGCAGGCGATGGTCCAGATGACACATGGACTGGCTCATGTTGGAGCTCTTGCAATAACTCGGCTTTTAACACGAGTTTGGGAACATCCCGAGATTGCTAATACTGCAACGAGAGTAGTGCAGACCTGCCTGGTGTGTTTGCAACACAATCCTGGAAAGGGGACCCATACTCCGAAAGGAGGTTTCGTTCCACCTTCGGCACCATTTGAAGTGCTTCAAATGGACTACATCCAACTTGAGCGCTGCAACAACCTGAAGTACGTCCTAGTGGTGGTGTGTGCTTTTAGCAAATGGGTTGAGGCCTACCCCACGAAAGACAATACGGCTTTGACGACAGCTAAGGTGTTGCTTAAGGAATTCTTTCCTCGCTTTGGAGTTTGCAAATTTTTGTGGAGCGATAATGGGCCCCATTTTGTTGGAAAGATTGTGGAATATGTACTGAAGGGGTTAGGGATTCAGCAGAAGTTCCACGCTGTATTCCACCCTCAGTCAGCAGGTCTGGTCGAGCGGTACAATGCTACGCTGAAGCTCAAGCTAGCCAAAATTGTAGCGTCTACATCGTTGAAGTGGCCAGATGCTTTGCCGTTGGCACTGCTTTCTCTTAGATCAGTACCCCACTCACGAACTGGCCTTACGCCCTATGAGGTGGTGTTTGGCCGCCCTATGAATATCTGGGGAGTGCCCAAGCCGCGATTAATACATGATGTGCCTTGTGTTATGATGAATGATTATTTGGCACGATTAACAAATGATTTGCTCTCTATTCATCAACAGGTTCGAGAAGCGCTCCCTGACAACTCTACTGGAGAGGGCCATGATCTTCGTCCTGGTGATCACGTAATGGTTCGCTCGTTTGAGAGAGCAAGCAGTTTGGAGCCCAGGTGGAAGGGCCCCGAGCAGGTCCTCCTGGCGACCCGCACCGCAGTACGAGTGACAAACAGGAAGCGGTGGGTGCATTCGACACATTGTCGCCGTGTCTCTCCGGATCTGGTGACTCCTGCTGTGTTGACTGATTATAAGGAAATTTTGGAGAAAGAAAAGAGCCCAGCTGTGGCGTCGGACGAAGTGGAGGGAGCCTTCCCGGACCAAACTGCTATTGGAAGAGAGCGCTACGACCTACGTCCACGATAAGAAGAATTTTGTGTCCCTTTTTTTTAATGACTGGTTGGTTACCGCTCCAGGTTTGTGAAACGGAAACCGGGAATTCCAAGGGGGGGGGATCAGTTCTGCCAGAGTAGCGACACCCGTCTTGGCCCGGAGAAGAAAACAACGGCTACCTCGGAGTTCAGCACCGCATTTTTCTTTTAGGTATACACGTACGTGTATCTGAGACAATTTGTGGACAATTTGTGAGCAATTGGTGCTATTTGAGATTTTACACGAATATTCTTGAAATATGGCATCAACGGCATCTCGTGATAAGAAAATATTGGGTGCCTTTCTCTTTGTCTTGACTATCGTGGTGATAGCTGTTATAGCCTGGGTAGTCGAACTTGTGGTACCTGTACGTGAACATTTGCTGCCGACTACCCCGGCACCGTCTGAACATTTCCATTTCACACTGCCCTTTCATGAAGAGCGCCATCGCCAAACGTATTTAAATAACAGCTTCATCCAGATTCTTCACCATACGCATAACATGACCAATACCTCGAATTGTTGGGTGTGTGGAATGTTGCCTGGGCACCAGAAGAGAGGGGGCACCCCACTTATTCCACTCCCGTTTTCACACAATGGGTCATGCAACGCTTGGTACACCCTCCTTTTTACTTTGAGATGGCCAACTAAAGGGGGGGTGCTTTTCCGTTTGAATAAAGTATGTTTCCATGACAAAGATGGGTTTCCCCAGGCTGAGGGTACACGTTTCGAATGGGAAGAGTATAGGCCTGACAATATATCTGCCCCACGTGTATACAGCAATCAGCGGAATGTTAATGTATCTAGTGCTCATGTTATAAATGTCATTGCCACAAAAGCCGATTTATGTATCAGAAATAAGGGCACGATTGCAGTGGGGAAAAGCGAATGTAACATTTCTCTTACGTTTGATAGCCCGAATGGCATCTCATTTGTTGCATCACGAAATACATACTTTATCTGTGGAACGAAGGGATACCATCAGCTTCCAGTGGGGTGGTTGGGCACGTGCTACGTATCGTTTGTGTTACCCCCTGTATTCATTGCCCCTCCGATGTACCACAACGATTATACACTGTACCATGACTTCGTTTTGAATAGGGTTAAACGAACTGTTGCCCTGGAGGACATTGACCAAACGGACACTGCGTTACAACAGTATGTGGATTTTAATCTGGGTCTATTCTCCTTTGTGGGGGCTGCACTGAACAGCCGGAAAATCAGACGACTGACACGTGTTGTTGAGGCTGTTGCAAATGACACTGCCATTGCCTTGGGGAATATTACCGAGGAACTACAGATTTCCAGAATTGTCACCCTCCAAAATCGAATGGTATTGGACGTTGTTTTGGCTGATCGTGGGGGGGCATGTAGGATTATCGGAAGCAGCTGTTGCGTATATGTCCCGGACAATTCCCCATCTGTGTATGATGCTATTTCCAAGCTTCATAAAATAGCAGCTGAAATACACCCGGACAATGGAACTTGGACACTTTCGAGATGGTTTTGATCTATGATTACAACTTGGGGCTGGAAACTGTTGACAATTCTCTGTATATTTGTAGGAGCCATGTTTTTTATATGTCTATGTATTCAATGTGGCCCAGCTTTATGTTCAGTGTGTTTATCAGCTTGTATACCATCAAGACAAGCTCTTGCCCATGACAAAATGATGCTTCACAAGGAGGTAACACAAATAATGTTAATAGACATTGAGGACGAACATCCTGACTATGTTCACTATGAGGTAGATTCAGCTAACCGCTAAAAGGGTCGTCTGTTGTAATTGGCCCGGCCGCATTAGCGATTAGCTGAACCTACACGTTGTCCTCCTTAACTTGGCTATATATGAAAACGCCATTTTGAATGTTGCAGCGGCCATCTTAGATCATGAGCGGCCTCGTGGCCGACGTGCCCTTTAGTCCGTTGTCCGTTCCGCTGACCACTCCTATCTGCCCAGCAACAGGCTATTTTTAGTACTGGTCAAGTCGCACATGCGCAGTTCTCACTGACCCGTAAACCTTCTGGAATGTGCACCAAACTGACCAGCGGAGTTGTGCCCCCTCCAATGAGCTGGCAGTATTCCAAAACATGACCATATATGTCCTTAAATGTGTCCTAACTTGTGCCGCCTATCTTTTTATTGCCCCAAAACTGTATATAAACGGGGTCACACCGGTGTTCGGTGTGATACCTCTTGCATTACCGAAGGGTGCTGTTTGAGTGTACCACCACCCCATGGGGTCTTAATAAACTTGTTCTTTGCCTTTTACAGTTTCCGTGCCAACAGTTCTTGAGTGTAAGTGGGTTATCTCTGGAGTGTGTAGGCCTTGGGAACCCCGAATTACTTCACATGCTTGGGGATTGAGCGGCAGCAGTAGAGGCCATTTGACTTTTATCCTCAAGTCTGTAATATCATCCATGCTGCCAGGCGTCACTCCACAAAGTTGGTATACGCCTGCAGATGGACCAGATTTGTGGCATGGTGCACACCAAAGGCTGTGGACCCTCTTTCTGCACCTCTTCATGAATTTCATCTCTTCCTTCTTCCTCATGCCCAGCAGGGCTCTGCTCTGGCCACTGTCAAGGGATACGCTCCTGCCCTTTCACCCATACTAAGGCTGACTGATCAACTTTCTTTGTACTAGTCCCCTATTGTGACTTGTTTTCTGTAAGGCATCAGACACACGTTTCATCATGTTCTGTATGTGATGACTCAGTGGGACTTCAACATGGTTCTTAGATATCTGATGTGTGCTCCCTTTGAGCAAATGCACAACTTTCTTCTCCACCTTCTTACTCCAAAGACTGCTTTTCTCTTTGCCATCACCTCTGCCAGGAGAGTGAGTGAGCTCCAGGCTCTTTCTACATAACCTCCTAACCTTTCCGTCCATCCGGACAAGTTTGCGTTTCAGAAAACACCCTATTTCCTGCAGTAGTTTGACACGGACTTTCACATCGGGCACTCTTTCACCTTGTCCACCTTATTTCCGCCTACGCATTCCCCAAAGGGGATGGAGCAGATACATCATCTGGACCCAAAATGTGTGCTCACATACTATCTGGATCGCACACAACAGTTCCTGGTGGATGAACTACTTTTAGTCTGTCACGTGTTTGCTGAAAAGTGGAGACTGGGATACGAGCAGACCATCTCTCTGTGTGTTGTCTGGTGTATGAAGGCTTGGTACCCCGCCCCAAATGCATAGACTCCTGTTGGGCTGAGGGCCCATTCCACTCGGGCCACGGTGGCTACTACTGCCCTGGGTTGGGGAGTCCCCTTGCAGAACATTTGTCAGGCAGCTACGTGGGCCTCAATGCACACGTTTGGAAAACACTACTGCCTGGACAGCCAAGTCCGGAGGGATGTCTTATTTGGCCGTTCCGTCCTCCAGGATTTTCTTGTGTGATTATTGGTTTCGAGACCCACAACAGGCATTGGTCTTGCTGGGGTATGTATTCCAAGGTAGGAATCTGAAGCAGACTACTGTTTCTTACAGATAATTTGTTATAATTTGTTCATACTGTTAAGTATATCTGCTGTAGGAGCATAGATGATGTGTCCTTGCTGTGATGAGAGGGTTTCCCATGTACGCACACCATGCCACTTGTGCCAATGATCCGCCCATATGTGTGATGGCATCATACACAAATGGTCAATAAGATAAATTTATGCTGTCTGATGATGCCCATGTTTGACTATTGGAAATGTCACACTGCGAAGAGAATATGTCTGATCAGTGCAAATGATGGCACATGTGATGTGGGTGTGTGCATTGCTGTCAGCTGTCTGGAGGTGCAGACAAACTCCTAATGCAAATCACGTGACGTGTGTGACTGACCTGATACATTGTCCTTCTCACTCAGACCTTCCCATCAGATCATTTGTATGCATGTCATATCCATTTCACAAACCACAGGTCTTGTACTTTACATGGAGAAGTGGCTGGCATCTGTCACATGTTTCCTGTGTGTGTAGCCCACGCCACACTCACAATTGTATTGATGTGTTGAGCAGTGTTGCTTGTGCCATATACATTGTAATTTTCTTTGTCTGACGGTTGTACACATTTTTTCAACGGAATATGTTTTGCAGGGCACCCCCTCTGGAAAGGCCGTTGCCAGACTTGGATGCCATGAGGGAACGTGATTGCATATGGCGTTACCGCTTCCCAGGACAGTTGGACCTGACGGACAGACTGGAAGCACACCTGCAACCACGACACAGGTATCCAACTGCGCTGACACCCAAGGCAAAGGTGATGGCGGCACTACATTTCTTTGCCACAGGTACGTTCCAATTTACCAAAGCTGATGTGGAAGGGATGTCACAGACAATGTTCAGCCTGGTATTAAGGGATGTATTGGATGCAATGTTGCTGCACATTGATGAATTCATCACATCCCCTACTCCTGAACAGTTGACAGATGTCAAGGGGGAATTCTATGCCATGGGACGCATGCCACATGTAATTGGTGCAATTGATGGTACACATGTTACTCCGGTGCCACCACAGGCTCAGGAGCAAGCGTACCGCAACAGGAAACACTACCACTCGATAAATGCCCTGGTGGTGTGTCTTGCCAACATGCTTATCTCACGTGTTTGTGCTCGTTTTCCAGGATCGTGCCACGATGCTTTCATCATGATGCGTAGCAGGATACCACAGATGATGCTGCAGCTGCACAACCATCGGGCATGTCTAGTTGGTGGGTATACTCTGTTAGCCATGTATGTCAGTATGTCATTGCTTCATGAACGGCATCATATTACACACTCATTTCCAAGATGTCAATTTGCAGGAGACGCAGGATATCCAAACATGCCATGGCTAATGACTCCCCTACGCAATCCCAGGACAGCTGCAGACCAGCGGTACAACAATGCTCATGGGAAGACCAGGCGGGTGATCGAGCGTACATTTGGACTCCTGAAGAGCAGGTTCAGGTGCCTGGACAAGACAGGCGGAGCACTCCAATACAGAAATATATCTCATTACGTGTCCATGTGAACTACGCTACGTAGGCATGACCAGCAGAAGGGTCAAACAGAGAATCTGTGAGCATCGATCAAATATCAGATGTAAAAAATCAACAACCAAGATGAGCAGACACTTTTTAGAACTCAACCACACAACAAACGATATGCAATGGACAGTCATTGAAAATATTAGTAGTGGTAACAACATCAACCACCGCCTCTTCAAAAAAGATCAGCGGTGGGTCTACAGACTTGGAACTCACCTCCTTGGATTAAATGACGACATCCCATGGAACTCTGTGATAAAATGATTACCAGGGGCCCTCTGTTGTTCTTGCGTCCTCATAACTGTGGGATAGTCCAATATGCCTCCCCTCCTATACAGATATTCTGACATTCTAACTGGTCGTTAGTGTCAACAAACTCCCGGGCCCCATAACAAAGGGGCTCTCGATTGGAGCACTTGACCAAGCCTCCATTTCACTAAAGGAAAAGACCCCTTTGATCTTTGAGTCTGCTGTCACCATGACAACAGTCTACATAGATCTTGATTGGCCCGCATAACCACAAGATCACGTGCCAACAATCGTCAGATGACAGCATAACTCCCCGATTGGTGTACACAAGTAGTCCGACCGCTCACACCCGGAATACGATCATCGCACAAAACCCATTTAACGCTCTCCTGGCCTCACCTCTACATCTTCCGGGTCCAGTCGAGGGTAGATGCAGGTACACAGCGGGTGCCGAGCGTCGAGGGCGTGAGTAGAAGCCGAAACCGTCTACTGATTACTCCACTGAGCTAAGTACATACCCAATGTTATACGACTGACTGTACGTTTACTCCCTTTGTTTCGACTAATCACAGGGTGTGCCAATTACGTTCCCACCCCTCTCCTGTGACCCATGGTGTGAATCCTGAACACCACAAAAGTGAGAAATTTTAACCTGTTAGCGAGATCGCGCCTGCATTTTACTTTGATAGCGATCAAGGAAATACCCTTCCTTTTTAATTACCTTTTCATAGCACGTATTAAACACAGCACTACCCACCTTTAGCGTTCAAAGTTTGGGGACCATGGTGGTGATAACTATATTGTTATTTTACCACAATTTGTCTCGTATCCCACATTCTGGAGCACTTTGGATTGACATAAACGATCATCATCATGATTCTATGTATGTTCTGTCCTACATGTCTGTCCTTGTCTTTTTATCCACAGGTGCAGAAACCGAAAATCCGGAATCCTCCTAAACCAGGAGTAATTAGGAAGACAATATTTTCTCCTAATTTTTTTGCACTTTACACTTTTTTGTTAAATATTCACTTTCACGTCCCTAGGTAAGGGTGGGCCTTAGAGAGTCCATTCCGCCAGGATTTAGTACACGCTGAAGTCCTGATGAATGCCAGGTAAATTCATACCGTTTCGTGGCTGAAACATGTCGACTGATAACTAGGAAACTACCACTTAATTTAGTGTGGACGCATTTCCTACACATCATTTTAATGAACCTGTCCCTATTGATCACCAGAATAAAGTTAATTTTGATACACTACGGACTATTTTTAACCATCCATCACTCACTAGTTTTCTTTACACAACACTGCCTGAACTCACCAACCGGCTCCACAGTAAAATTCGGCGTCGTAGCACACAAAAGAGACACAGTATGAGTTCTGTTTACATTGACCTGATGCCATGTATGTTGGGCTGATGACATCACAATGGTGTGCTGATGCACATGTTAAATATTTGTGGCACCAGTGGGGTGCGGTCATTCCCATGATTCTCTTGTCCCGTTCAGCATTTCTGTGCGATGGTCGGGTTCTTTATGTGGCTTGGCTCCTCATTGATTGGTGTTGACTATTATTCCACCAGCTTGTCATGTTTACCATGGTGAGGCACAGTTGCTATAGCAAAATACTGGCTACAGAGTGCCTGTATTGCAATTAGGTAATTATCTTTCTCATCATATGTGATGCTGACAGCTGTTGTGGGTGAAGTACAGTGTGCCCTCATGGCCCTTACGGGTACACATGAACATATACAGATGTTATACTTTGCGTAAGTACCACTTCCATATGTTTACATGTGTTTGCAGGGGACACATCATCATACATTGTGAATGATTTTTTGTGACCATAAATCTCATTGCATCGTAGCAGACGTGTGACCTTTACACAAGACTGAAATAGGTGACAGACTGTCCTAGGTTTCATGTGTCCGTGTTACGGCATCTGCTCTTATGTAATAGCATGATGACTGATCTCTAATTGGCTACAGTCGGTACACATCACAGGTGTGACTGGTACAGGGAATATCATGTGGTATTTGTAGTGTATGTGACATGAGATAGTACTCCTAATGCTTGTTTGCCTCTGTTTCAGGTCTCCCTCCCTGCAGTTCCCATCCTCTCCTTCCCCCGCCTGATCACCCTTTTGTGTCTGACATTTGTACTCAGACCAAGGGGCTATTTGGAGGTGGAACCCTTTGAGCATCACACCACTCTGATGGAGTAAGGTACGGGCAGTCCATGGCAGTCTAGTGGCGAATGTTTCAGCTGCATTCCAGGTGACATCATTCAATGACTTATTTTGTTTACTGGTCAATGGCACTGACCATGTATGTTGGAGTTTGCTACATGGCCTCACAAGGTATATCATCATGTTGTGCATGACGTGTCATTCCAAACGAATATTGTGCATCCTTGATGTCAACGCATATGTCCTTCTAATGTGCATGTATGATATATGTACTATTGTAGGATCATTGATGATAGGTGTTTACGTGTACTGTGACAACATGGATGGTGTAGGTTGAGGCTTCAGTACAGTATTGTGTGTGAGGTAGATGGGTGTGTAACTGCTGTATTGCTTTGGACACAGTACATGTAGACTACACTTGCTGATGCTGTGTGTCCTGTGCCCCACTTGTCCCTAAGGGGCTTGATCCCGTGACTGTCATCTTTGCTGATTACTGTGTCATTTAATTTGCAGTGACCCTGAGTGACGCAGACTCTCCTGCATTCACATACACATGTGAGTTTGTGGCTTGACAATGCCCTTGTGGTATGTGCTTGTTTTGCAAGGTGTCGTACCCCTTCAGCCGTAATGTCTTCACTCATTACTGCTGCTGCATACACAGCCACTATGTTGCGCACACTAGCCAGATCCAGGACCACACACGCCTACAGATTACCCCTGCTTCAAGCCATTAGTAGAGCATGGTCCAGCCATACTACACACAGGGAACACCTGACAATCATCCACCTGGTATCTGAAGCCCTCAAACTCACCCATGACTGATCATCTGCTTGTGTGTGCAACACATACTGGCAAGACTATGCAGAGACACATGACAGTGTGTCTACGTACAACCAGGTAATGTGCCTCGTAGTGCACACACACACCTTCCTTCCACCAAAATATGGACAGTGTTACCTTGTCAGCACCACAGTAGCACACCTCGCCTTCCTTACAGTAACGTGGCAGTACACTACCTTGGCAGACCTATTCAACATTTCTTTCACAGCCAGTGGAGTAGCCACCGGGTACACACACCATAACCACGTCTCTTGGGTGTGGTGTGATGTGGCCGATCTGGTGAAGATAATTGTCACACGTGGCTAGGTATTCTGTAGGCGTTGCACACATAACATCAGTTGTGTACTTGTATCTCCATAGGGGGAGGTCACGTGATCAGGTGAGCTTGTGTAGACTGATACAGCCCATAGCCCACAGTCTGTGCTGCCACCCTTTGCCTGTGCACCATTCATCACATCCACAGTATAGCAGCATGCTGATGATAGTTGACATACCTGAGGACACAGTTGTAGGTACTCCCAACGTGGCCACCTAGCTTTTTAGCCCTGATCTATACACCTCCAAGTGACTCTCCTGTGCCTGTCAGTAATAGCAGTTTTGTGAGGCAAACCACCCTCCACCATTGACTAACCATCACAGGTGTGTGTTTCCATCCATGTATCTAGTAGTTAGAATATTGTTACCTTTGTGTGTCCTCATCCAGACTCATATCCAAGTGTGTGTATGGCTACAGTTTTTTGCATACTCTTACATTTCATACATTTGCACACACATATTCTTCATACTGTGGTTACTGGATAACTACACAAATGCGTGTGATGACATTTTAATTTATTAGGTGATCTTGTGCAGGAAACGTGAGTAGGTGTTGTACAGAAAAGGGGGGAAATCCAAAGTTCACTGCTGGAGATGAGATGCCTTGCAGTTTAAGTCAAAAGAGTCCAGCACACAGTGCTTGGCATCATTGGGCAGATTGTGACCAGCAAGTCCATGTGGGAGAGTCTGATTGGTGATGCTGTTGCACGAAGGGCAATATGCAAGGTCAGGTGACCTGGGAGTTGTGCATGACCCACTGCCTCTCAACGTCTTAGCTGTGGACGACCCTTCTTCCTTGAGGGACCCTCACGTGCAGGCCTGGGCGATGCATGGGACGCTACGTCAGACAGTTCCTCCTCCTCCTCCTCCTCCCTCCCAGTGGCTGGTGTTGCACTTTGCCTTGATGTTTGTGGCCTGGTGACACAGGGAGGGTGCTGCATGTTGCCAGCAATCTGACATAGTGATTGGCTCATGTCCCGATGCACTGCCAAGAGCTCAGCCAGTGTTGCCTCTACCCGTCCATAATGTTGTTGTTGCCTGGCATGTTGCTCAGCCTGCTGTTTGAGCTCGGAGAGGGCCTCCACTACCTAGCTAACCTCCCTGGTGTCCCGCCGGTATGCCTCCAGGATGTTACTCAGTTCAGTCACACCGGTCCCTGCAGCTGACTGGCCAGAATCTCGCCTCCGCCTTGCGCCACTCCCACCACCCTGACCCAAACGAGCACGGCCTGCGCTTGTGGGCACATCCGATCGATGGGACCCCCGAGTGCTGGCAGGATGGATGTTGTCTGCCATCTCAAGGATGCCCGTCAAAGAATGTCCCTCATTTTCAGACTGGCTGTCTGTTGGATCATGGGCAGGGCTCTGACCTGTCTGCTGGGATGTGGTGATAAGGGGTCCAGTGGTTGGCACAGATGTAGCTGGTACAGTTGCTGCAGGGGTTTGGGATCCAGAGGGGCCAGGTTGGTTGGGGTCATCCACAGTGCGTTGAGTGGCGTTAATGTCAGTGGGGTCAGGGTCCTGCTGAGACTGGGATCCTTCTCCCCCCTGGTTGGGGGTGGTTTCCACACATTGCCCTGTGTGTGTGAGAGACAGACACAATTAATGCACTATCAGAAAATGTATGTATTTTTTATTCATTATCAGCATCACAGTTCCACAAGCTTGACATTGTTGTCATTGTTCAGTTGTGTATGTAGTGGTAGGAAATTGACATGTAGTCATGTATTTTTTCCTTCTTCCATTCTCTTGACAATGAGTGACACAGCCATTGCTGTGTCTTGTCTTGCCAGCACAACACATATACAGCAATGCTCTGTTACACGCAACATTCAGGATACAGTGTCAATCCTTATGCCTGCGTCAAGCATGAACAGAGTTTAGATGCAGCAGGTTCTTGTAAGAGACAGAGTTGAATTTTTACTGATACATTCCAGTAATTTGGATAGTTGTTGCTGTTCCGTGATGGCCAAGCAATGCCAACCCCCAGGACCTGTACACCCACTTCTGCATCATGGCTTTAGGACGTGGCACTTGTCCTAGAAGCATCACCTTGCCAATACCCATGTCCATGTTGGTACTTAAGTGCATGCACAACGTTCATATGATGGGGCAAGTGCATTGTGTGAGAGGCACAATGTACTTGAGCATCTGCACTGTGCATGTTATAGTTGTATGTATATTCATATGTGAAACTTTTTAGTTGTAGTACATGATCATTGTGACAGTGTAGCACTCCATTGCCTGTCCCCATGGGATTACTTTCTGTACGGGGTGTGTGTGACAGGCCATGCTAGTAGTTGGTATGTGATTTGCAAGCTTCCATCTTTTTTGTGGTTTGGCTGTGCCCTCATGAGACATGCTACCTTGATCGTGGTTGAGGGTTCCTGCACAGGATGTCTGACCTTGTCCTGGTGTTTTTGTTTGCAATGTTCACAGGAGTGCCTTGTTCTGCCTACACCAGGGCCCGTTGTCTACTACAGAGCTTTACAAACTGTGTGTCCTGAGGCACTACTGTGTCACCTGCAAATGCTGGCCGTATCGCAGGCAGTTGGCACATTACTGCTGGTAATTGAGTAACATCCCTCGACACTCTGGTCTATGGTCTTTAATGGACCTATGAAGTGCTGGGGTGTGACTGTGTGTGCCCAGGTCGCTGGGGTGAGTTGACCGTGGGAGGATAACTGAAGGTGGAATACAGAGGGAGGAGGGTGACAGGGTGTGTAAGCCAGACCTAGGTAGGGAGACAGACAGAGGGAAAGTGAGGGGGACGGAGATAGAGGGGGACGGAGACAGAGAGACAGAGGTTGCCAGACACAGGGAGACTGTCGGAGGGAGGGAGACAGACAGAGGGAGGAGGGCAACAGAGGGATGGAGACAGGTGGTTCAGCCTCACTCGCTTGCTACACTGCCTTACTGTGTCACCAAATGATGCATCTACAAAACATGTCTCAACAACATGGAAAAATTAGATTTGTGTGGTCTACTATCTTGTCTGTACTTTCACACTCCCTGTGCATTCAGCATGGTGCTTGTGTATGTACCTGGGACATATGGGATGAGAGCTGCCTCCTACCCTACGCCTACCATCCTTTCTGCCTCCACCTTGCAACTACCACTGCTGTGACTCATGTCCACTCACCCCCATACTGCTGTGCACTGTGGTAAGTTCCACCATATTACATGTGTTTGTTGTGTACTCAGCAGGCTCAATGACTCCTTCTATTCCGTATACTCCCACCGGTGGCAGCAGGGTCATGACTTTCTCCTCCCAGGGATGGTATACTGGAGGTCTGCGGGGACCACCACCGCCAGTGTGGTGTGCAGCGGCGTAGTCCTGGTCCATCTTCTTCTTGACCATCCTCCGCAGATCATACTACCTGGACTGGCATTCCGCCTTGGTGCGCCTGATGGGTGCAACAGCATTGACCTTTTCAACCATCCTCTCCCACGTGCGAGGTTTGTCAGCAATGCTGGTCTGTCTGACCAATGCGCCAAACAGCTGTGGCTCGACTCGGATGACTTCATCTACAAGGATCTCATTTTCCGGATTGGTCAACTTTGGATTCTTTTGTGTGGTCATGGTGTGGGGTGTATGTGATTGAGAGGGTGATGGTGTGTATGTAAGAGGGTATGTGTGTCTGATTGTGAAGGGGGTGGTGTGGGTGTGAATGTAATAGGTTGTATGTGTGCAGGTTAATGGGTGCAGTTTGTGATGTGCTGGCAGGCTCTTCTTTTTGCAAGTAGGTATGTTGCAAGGGATGTTGGGTTGTATGTGTGTACCCTTTTATTGGTCCATTTGTGGGTGTGGCTTTGTTTGAATTGGTGGTTTGTCTGTTATATGGGGTGGGTGTGACTTGTGCCCTCTGTTTGGCTGTTTGGATGTGGCCAGAACTTTGTTTGTTAATGGTGTGTACACAGGAGACATGTTTAGTGGTGTTGTGCGACTCGTTTGAATAGTCCTTGTGTTGGTTTAGGGGTTTGCGTTGTGTGTGCGTGTGATATTTGTGCGTGTGGGTGACTTGTAGGGCCCGTTGGGAGTGTGGGGGTTCGCGTTTACTTAAGGGGGTGGTGTGCGTGTGGTGTTTGTGCATGCGGGTGACTTGTATGGGTCGTTGGGGGTGTGGGGGTTTGTGTTTGCTGGAGGGGGGGTGTGCGTTTGGTGTTTGTGCGTGTGGGTGACTTGTACGGGTTATTGGGGGTGTGGGGGTTCGCGTTCACTTGACGGGGGTGTGCGTGTGGTGTTTGTGCGTGGGGGTGACTTGTACGGCCGTTAGGGGTGTGGGGGTTCACGTTCGCTTGAGGGGGGGTGTGCGTGTGGTGTTTGTTCATGTGGGTGACTTGTATGGGCCGTTAGGAGTATGGGGTTAGCGTTCGCTTGAGGGGGGTGTGCGTGTTGTGTTTGTGCATGCGGGTGACTTGTATGGGCCGTTGGGGGTGTTGGGGTTTGCGTTCGCTTGAGGGGGGTGTGCGTGTGGTGTTTGTGCATGCGGGTGACTTGTACAGGCCATAAGGGGTGTGGGGGTTCGCGTTTGCTTGAGGGGGGTTGTGCGCGTGGTGTTTGTGCATGCGGGTGACTTGTACGGGCCATTGGGGGTGTTGGGGTTCACGTTCGCTTGAGGGGGGTGTGCGTGTGGTGTTTGTGTGGGCGGGTGACTTGTACGGGCCGTTGGGGGTGTGGGGGTTTGCGTTCTCTTGAGGGGGGTGTGCGTGTGGTGTGCGTGCATACAGTTGACTTGTACGGGCCATTGGGGGTGTGGGGGTTCGCGTTCACTTGAGGGGGGTGTGCGTGTGGTGTTTGTGCATGCGGGTGACTTATACAGCCGTTGGGGGTGTGGGGGTTCGCGTTCGCTTGAGGGGGGTGTGCGTGTGGTGTGCGTGCGTATGGTTGACTTGTACAGGCCGTTGGGGTGTGGGGTTCGCGTTCGCTTGAGGCGGGGTGTGCGTGTGGTGTTTGTGCATGCGGGTGACTTGTACGGGCCATTGGTGGTGTGGGGGTTCACGTTCACTTGAGGGTGGGTGTGCATGTGGTATGCGTGCGTGCTGTTGACTTGTACGGGCCGTTGGGGGTGTGGGGGTTCGCGTTCACTGGGGGGGGTGCGTGTGGTGTTTGTGCATGCAGGTGACTTGTACGGGCCGTTGGGGGTGTGGGGGTCGCGTTCGCTTTATCAAGGGGTACACGGTTGATATGTTTCGCTGCCGCTTGCTGTTAGGAGATGTTTCCGTGCGAATCAGTCTTCCTGCGCGACCACTTTGGCCCGTACGAATCGCGTACAGGCTTTCCGCACCGGATCGTACTAGTGTGTTTGTACGGCATGTTTAATAATCGTACGGAAGGATTTCTGAATCTAATTCATAGAGTCACCGACTTTGATTTGTACGGTGCAATGATTTTTGTACGGTAATCGACTACGCAGGGCGGACGATACTTTCGCATTCGTACGGATTCGGCTACGAATACGAATCGTACTCCGTTTTTTTTTCCGGATCGGAATAGGCCCCTTTATGTAGGAAAGTGTCTTTTGACACAGTTACCTCTCACTTTTGCCTGACATCTGATGTAATTTTTAGCTGTAAGTGTACTGGGTCCTTGCTAACCAGGTTCTCAATGCCAGATCTCTTTCCCACAAAAGGTACCATGATTGGCACCACTTTAGTTACCCCTGTAAGCACCTAATAACTGGAGCCCCTAGCACCACCTTGGGCATGGGTAGTGAGGAGGGTCCTCTGGGGCTGCAGCACTGATTATGCCACCCCAGTGACCCCTCACAAGGGCTGTGCATACACTGCATGGGATATAGGTCAGTCACCCCTATGAAGGCCTTTAGCCCCAAGGCAGGGTGCATTGAATCCTATATGTGGGCATATCAGCATGAACAGATATGCCCCTACAATGTGATATCCATTCTGAGATGTTGTAAGTGTACAGGGAAGTCATAACGACTACATGGACTGGATACTTGTCAACACGAGGTTCCTAGCTCCATGATAGCTTCACTGATTCCTACGGTGTTGGGTACAAACACCTTGTCTTCAAAAATCCTCACTGGTGCCAGTGTTGGATTTAGTAATACATTCACGCAGGAGACCCTTTTAGAGGGTCACCTGAAAACCTACCAAGTACTGGTGTGGTTCCCAACTTGTGTTATCCAGGCTGCCACTACCAGACATGTTTCTGACCACATTGGGGGAGAGCCAGCACTCTCAGAGAACAGAGACAAAGTCTGCTCTGGGCGGAAGTGCTTCACACCTCATCCAGGACAGGGTGGCCTTCCTAAACGTGAAGCTTCAAAGGCAATGCCGGCTTTAAAATCCAACCCAGGAACCTCCAGATAGTAGGGGAGGCCAGGCCCCCTTTTCTTCTCCACTTTTGGTGAGAAGAAGGGCGGGAAAATTAGTTCGATAAGGAGGAGTGTCGCCAATTAGCCTACACTACTCCTAGTGTGGGACAGTTGAGGTAAACTCCTCTCCTGTAAGTCCACCATCTTGGGATGGGAAAAAAACTTCCTATCAGTGCTAGGGTAGTGCCTCCTCCCACAGGAAGTGGTCAATAGAGAGTATAGACACCATAATGATAAGTATTCCATTGGCTACAACCTGTCTCCCACTGTAACGCCCCTAAGCTCAGTATTTAGGTGGCACCCCAAGACCTGAACATCAGATTCGATAGACAAGAGAAGGCAAGGAAAAAGAAGACCTACTGCTTGAGAACTGAAGTCCTGATGCAGAAGAAAAAGGTGCCAATAACTACCTGCTGCTGCCAGGACAAACACATAGAAGCAAGCACGCATTGAGGGAAGTCGAGGCACCCGTGACCCACTTCTTGAGTGGCCCAGCTGTCCCAAGATCACCTCTCCAAGTTGACTACTCCTACCCCAAGGACCTGAAAACGTACGACACCCGGCAGACCTGTTCGCTCTGCACCCGGACCCACCTGCGCCAGCACTGGCCAACCAGCCCTGCTCCGGTGGTGCCCAAGCCCCTTGCAACCTCCTCCCTCCGTGAAGACCCATGGACTTTCCTGTAAGTCCATCTGTGCAGTGCTTTTTAAAGTGTCTTCCAAGACCTCAGCACCTCTGCTCCCGGCCGATCTGGGACACTCCCAAGATTCTCCTGCAGGAACCTTTGACTCTGTACCGACATCAACCTAAAATGAGAAGGTGACCTTCATGAATGCATTGTCTGAATTTCTATGTAATGTTCTGCTTTTTTCCCCATTGTTTCTAATAGTGCGTAATTGCTCATAGAAGTGATATATTTATTGAACTTTGCAAAATCGTATCTGCAAAAGTATTTACATTAGAACTGCGTTCATGGTCTTAAAAATTATATAAAAAACAACATTATTTTTACAAGTTGGTCCCGGATTTCTTCTTGAGTGTGTACCTCATTTTTTGCCTATGTGAATACAGCAAATGCATACCAGCACTCGCTGATAAGCCTAACTGCTCACCCAAACTACCACAAAAAGAGAGTTGGTATTATTTACCTTTACCTCTACCTGCTTTTTTGGGATTTCTCACACTCTCTGTACTTCATTTTAGTACACTATTGAGAGAGTCAGTTTCCTACACCCCTTATGTTGAGGGATCCCTCTTTAGGCCAACCAGTTGGAATCACTTTTAACTGTACAGCAAATTTAGGGCTTTTGACCATTCTAGGTGTATTCAATAATTGGCTATTCCTGGAGCACAGGATGCACATGGTTTACATTTGTCTTTATCTTGGAAATTGATATTTCAATATACAATTTCCAATTATAACTAAATACCAAAGCACCACAACACCTACAGTGCAAAATAAAGGCTGCTAGCTAAGTATATACTTAGAATAATTTAGGATACCCTGCGAACTTATTAAGGTGCATGGATTTCTACCATGATTTTACTGAATCTTTGACAGAATATCGAGAGACAGGATATCGACAGACAAAATATCGACGCTGGAATATCGAAGGCAAGTATATCGACACCCTATCTACAACATGGTGAGTACAAAAATATAGAAAATATAATATCGATGTTAAAAATATCGTAATTAAAAAGATCGGTTTTTTTGTTATTAAAAAAAGAAATATAAAGTAAATAATACTTTTATATAATTTAAACTTATGTAAAAATATTTTAGAATGTTTAAAATGAATAAATAATACATATTTAATGTTAAACATTTAATTAAAATTAAACATACAATATGTAATATATATTTAATTAATTATAATATTTATTAATTTTTTAATTAATTTAAAAATATTAACAAATACTATCAATTACAAATACATAAACACTCCTAAAATAATAACATAAATAATAAATATTTATATTTAATACATAAAAACAATGAAATATACTTTCAATATTTAAAAAATTAATTATACACAACATTATGTAACATAATAAAACTATTATAAAATACATAAATAAATATAAATTATGCTGGATAGCGTAAGGCTAAAAATTACTATTCAAACTCCATAGGGTGCAACAGTAGGGAAAGTGTTGGATAGCGGATAGTTAAAAATTACTATTCCCACTCCAATGAATGCAACATTAGGGAAAGCGTTGGATAGCGTAAGGGTAAAAATTACTATTCCAACTCCAAAGGGTGCAACAGTAGGGAAAGCGTTGGATAGTGTAGGGGTAAAATTACTATTCCCACTCCAGAGAGTGCAACAGTAGGGAAAGCATTGCATAGCGGGTGGGTAAAAATTACTATTCCCACTCCAGTGAGTGCAACAGTAGGGAAAGTGTTGGATAGCGTACGAGTAAAAATTACTATTCCCACTCCAGTGGGTGCAACAGTAGGGAAAGTGTTGGATAGCGTGAAGAGTGAAGAGTATAAATTACTATTCCAACTCCAGTGAGTGCAACAGTAGGGAAAGCGTTGGATAGCGGGAGGGTAAAAATTACTATTCCCACTCCAGTGAGTGCAACAGTAGGGAAACGTTGAATAGTGTACGGGTAAAAATTACTATTCTCACTCCAGTGGGTGCAACAGTAGGGAAAGCGTTGGATAGCGGGTAGGTAAAAATTACAATTCCCACTCCAATGAGTGCAACAGTAGGGAATGCGTTGGATAGTGTAGGGGGTAAAATTACTATTCCCACTCCAGAGAGTGCAACAGTATTGAAAGCTTTGGATAGCGTAGGGGAAAAATTACTATTCCAAATCCAAAGGGTGCAACAGTAGGGAAAGCTTTGGATAGCGTAGGGGGAAAAATTACTATTCCAACTACAAAGGGTGCAACAGTAGGGAAAGCGTTTAATAACATAGATTGTATTTTAACATACTTCTAAATAATGTTTATATTTGAAATAATGTACAATTCTTTTTTAAATACATCAACATCAATAAAAAACAAGTAATAATTAATAAAACCAATTACATTTGAATAATTAATTGACAATAAATTAACAACAAACACCAATAAATAATAATTATTAAATATTACTCACCAAATAATAAATTTTAAAGAATACATTATTTATCATAACAATAAAATATTATTTAAATTTAAATCAATATTAAAAATTAAAATACAATATACAAATTAATATTTAAAAAAATGTTTAACAATTAATTAATTATTTTTTCTAGTTATTAAAAAATATTTACACATTACAAATATTAATTGACAATTTAAAAAATAATTATCTATTAAAATAATTAATCACCAATGAAAAAGTATTTAATACATTAATTATCCATAACTAAAAATGTATAAATAATTAAATATTTACAATAAAATTACTTTCCACCCACTACCCCTATAAACCCACAACACGCTCAGGTACTAAAACATAACATTTAATTAAAATTACCATTAAATACCAAATAAATAATTAATTTATCAAATAAAATAATTATTTGCCAATTAATAATTAATTACAAAATAAATTATACATACATTTTTTTATTAATTACAATTAAATTACTTCCCACCCTATTCCCCTATAAACCCACAACCAGCTCCGGTACTAAAACATAACATTTAATTAAAATTAACATTAATTACCAATTATATAATTAATTTATCAATTAAAATAATTACTTGCCAATTATTAATTAATTACAAAATAAATTATACATAAAAAAATATTTTATTAATTACAATTAAATTACTTCCCACCCTATTCTCCTATAAACCCACAACCCACTCTGGTACTAAAACATATAATTTAATTATAAATACATTTATTAATATATAAAATTAATACACATATAATATAAATTATTTTATATATTTTACTAAAACATATAACACATACATAATAAAAAGCAAAAAAATAATACAAATATCGATATTAGTGTCATCGAAATTAGTTACATCGATATATATGCTATCGATATTACTAACTTCGATATTACTTACATCGATATAAAGAATTTTGATATTACTTACCTTAGGGTCGATAATCTGTCCAACGATATTCTTGACATCGATATTCTGCACCTTCGAAATTTCAAACACGATATTTTGGTAGGTCGAAATTTAAAACTTGATATTTTGACTGTGTACTGATTTTACCTACTTCTAAAACTCTCTAGGAGCTTACAATTTCTTCATCATACACTGTGGGTTGTTTGTTTAAATATGGTGACATTTGGAACAAAGTACTCCTGTTGATAATGGCTTTAATAGAATGACTTGAAACTTTCAGGGCATGAGTGATTTGCCGACGTACAACATGATGAAGAAACAGCACATATTCTGCATCATGTGTTTACCAAACTAATGAGTTTTATATAATTTGGTAGATGTCCATCAGCCCAATTTAGACCAAGCACCATGTATACCTCATAGGTAGATGTCTTGCCCACTCTATATAAAGTGAAAACCAGAGAATACACTCTGAATTAAGCAGTTATTGGTAGATGCCCCTCATTTGCCCCTCATTTGCTAAATACCCCCCTAAGAAATCTACAAATAAACTACACACCAGAATGTGAATGATTACATCAGGAGAAGACTCTGAGAACACTGTCATCTTCAGGTCTTTAATTTAAAATTCAGATCATATATCATAAATTGTAATATCCTTGATGCAATCAGGCTTTTTATTGGTGAAACAATAGATTAGTAAGATTATCTAACCAGACAGGAATGGATTACATTAAGTGATTTAGTCTCTGCTGATGTAAGCAGAGATAGTGTAGAGTAGTGCTAGCATACCGCTGCTGCTTCACTGGAACATCAAGAAGATTCACAGCATCCAGAACATGGGGTACTGTTTGGTTACTCGTAAAGCAGTTTGTACATATTCCAACAATGGGATAAGCAATCAGTCCTTATATGGGAGGTTCTCCATGGAACTCCTTGATATCCTACAGTAGCAGTCTCAAAAATTAGACTGAGGGAAGACTATCATGAATGAAAAGGCCCTTGTGCCGATCTTGTGATGACAGGCATCTGCAATTCACATGGCATTTATGGTTGAGCACATGGAAGGAAGCATCATTTGTTGCAATGTTAGATGTTCTTCTGGGAATCCTGGTATTGTAGGAGGCAAAGGGGATGCTTGGTATTCTACAATGGCTTCACAAGACTAAAAGAAGCATGTCTCACAAGGATCTGCAATCTTGGTGGCCTTCTTGGCTGACAATAAATATATAGGTGGCATGCCCTTTCTAATGTGCTAAGTGTTCAGAGTGTTGTAGTGTGTGGATGAGGATTCCTGAGTCCTGTGTATCAGCAGAACCAGCCGTGACTCCAGCCAAAAGTGAGCTCTCATTGTGACACCACCTATCAGCAGAGCTGGAGCCTTATATGGTCAGCTGATAGGGCATGCCTTGTGTTTCCTTGGACCTTATAGCTAGCAAGGGTGGTCTCTGGCAGCTGTGCAAGGGCACCCCATTCACTGTGTAAATGCCCAAAGTGCAGGATATATATTTAAAACCATTGTATATCCCATTGTGACCCATTGTGGTTCATTTTCACTTTCATGTATATAAAAAGAAATCACTTCTTGATTGGTGGCAATTGAAATAGTAAGCAACTTTAAAATTCAGGAGGTATTATCGAAGTGTTAATAGAAATTATTTCTATATGATTTTCTTAAAGTATGACCACAACTTTTGAACTGATGATTGGAAACCAGAAACAGCTTAGAATGAAGAAACTCTAAAGAGTCTGAGATTAGAGTATGAAAAACCAGTAAGTACAGTGTATACTATTGATCAGAGAAATATCTCTATGGGAATATAGATGGCATTTATCTAATTTTGCAATATTGTGTGCATTAAAGATCTTGAAATCCCTAAGCTAAAGTGAGAAATATCCTGCGCCAGGTGAAGTTAAACTTAGCTGAACTCATCAAGCAGCTACCGGCTATGCCAGTATAGTCTGTTCCCCTCAATATGGGTGATTTATAATCTAACTATATTTGCAGGAATTCTTTTCACACTGTGCACTTATCTTATTCCAGATCTCCATTCATGTAGAACTCTTCCCAAAACCCTTGCCTTCTAATAGCCACTAATAACCTGTATCAACTGAAAGCAGAGTTGGTGCTGCTGAAAAGTGGGCATCTGGACGCTTACTTTTTGTGAAGAATTTGACTTATAAAACCTAGTCTCATTATTTTCAATGCAGAGCCAACCAATGCTGTAGATCATGTTATCAGAAACTGGGCGATAACACATTTGCCTCAATGTAAAATATCTTTGCATTTACTCAGGATCCTAATAGATTGTGTTGGCTAGTCTGGCAATTGTAAAAATAAGAGAAATGTTTCACTGGTCACTGTTTAGGAATTATTGATAGGTAAAATTGTAGACCTTGTGTTGGTTGGTCCAGGCTCAAAATATCCATTGGTGCTTGTTGGACTTGGTACTTTTTGCAGGGTCATCCTTGTGTTGCCGGAGCCGTGAGAGGCTCTGACTGAACAGTGATTTCTCCCCCCCTCGCAGAGGTGAAGTGCAAGGACGGTACTGCGAGTGGACGCCGCTCCCACCGTGAAGTTACAGACAAGAGACCCAGAAGGGGTCTTGCTGTCGATTTGAGCAGAGGAGATCGCGGTGAGACCTTGACGGAGGCCCCTATTCATTGCGCTGCATTCCTGGCATTGTCACAGCTGCACCACATGGTTGCCTGCAGCTGCATTCTTATCTGCTGCACCGGGGCATTCTTCATTGAAGGAGACAGGGTGAGCTGCACCCACCGACCCCCTGCTTGTGGTGTTCTGCTCAAGAACGGGGTGAGACTCGATGGAGGCCCCTGGTGGCTTAAATTGCCACATTCCCTGGTGTAGGGGGGAACGTGGCCCAGAAGCCTACGGACAGGACACCAGGTATCCTCATAGGAGCGCGGTGGTGCTCTAACTGTTATTCTATCCTAGGATAGTGTATCTGCTGATTTGGTGTGCCCTAATGTGATTATGTTCTGGATGTTCTTTCTATAACCTGAGCACGCTACAAGTGTTTACTATGGTACACTGTTGAGGATGTGTCTGCATAATGTGTTATGCTAATGTACAGTTCCTACCAGTACTTACAGGGTGGGGACAACTGATGTTTCTAACAGGGGTCCCATTGACCTAGTGATTTATATAATCCCAGTCATGACAAGTGCCTAGTGGCACAGTATTATATGTGATTGTGTTCTAAAGTGTTTTTATAGAAAATACAAAGGACATTTTTATATAACCTTGTATGGAGTTTCTTTTGTGGTGTGCCTAATGGGTTACTGCTGTGTGAGTGTGTTGCTCAAACGCTTTACAACATTGCCTCTGGGATAAGCCTGACTGCTCTGCCAAGCTACCAAGGAGGTGAGCAGGGGTTGTCTTCAGTGTGTAACTCCCTTGCCCTGACTAGACTGGTGGGTTCTGCCTGGCTTAGGTACATACCCTAGCCACAAAAACTGGAGTCTAGAGGGAAAGACAGAGCTAGGACGCCCTCCACTCAATGAGTCATCAAACAAAACAGGTCCTAGTTCTCACTGCAATATTTTATTGATATATAGAAGTCGCTGGTTGCTTATAAATCACTCCAGGGAGTTCCTTAATCTAGGGATACTCATGACCTCTCAATCTATTGCTTGAATAAAAAGCAGCCTCGCTCTGATCTCGACAATACAGGACAACACAAGACTCACATACACTTTGAATGGACCAAAATAAATTTGTGAAGAGCGAGATGGCACCTCACGGGCGCACCACCAATGGGACCCCTGGTTGGTACTCACCAGGATGGCCCTGTTATCATCATTGGTGCCATCAAGCTTTAACGGAAACGTGTCTCAAACCCAAAGTAGAACGACAGTGCGTGGTGCAGTGAACACAACTTATATGTAACAAAAACTAACAACATTAAACATTTAAACATATAAGATACTGCACAACCAGGACATTAAACTTTAATTCTGTTCCCTTCTTTGTTTCAAACAGTAAAACACTTAATTATAAAAAAGGAGAGTGTGAAGACTACCTATCACTTCACACCCCACTTACAGCCGACATGTTTCATTGCCGTGGTATAAATCAGGCAATTTCCTCAGGGCCACTCAATTTGAATGCCACTGCTAGAGACACTGTGCTGCCAATGCCTTTGCGTGGAGAATAATCGTTCGGCGTCTTCGAGTAATGAGAAGACGCCGAACGATTATTCTCCACTGCAACCTCACTGAAGGGAGATAGGACTTTGCTCACCAAAGGGGGCATATTTCCTACTTGTTTTCCTCTCGGCTGGTATGAGGGGTTAAACCACGCAAAGGCATTGGCAGCACAGTGTCTCTAGCAGTGGCATTCAAATTGAGTGGCCCTGAGGAAATTGCCTGATGTTGTTAGTTTTTGTTACATATAAGTTGTGTTCACTGCACCACGCACTGTCGTTCTACTTTGGGTTTGAGACACGTTTCCCTTAAAGCTTGATGGCACCAATGATGATAACAGAGCCATCCTGGTGAGTACCAACCAGGGGTCCCATTCGCTCTTCACAAATTTTTTTTGGTCCATTCAAAGTGTATGTGAGTCTTGTGTTGTCCTGTATTGTCGAGATCAGAGCAAGGCTGCTTTTTATTCAAGCAATAGATTGAGAGGTCATGAGTATCCCTAGATTAAGGAACTCCCTGGTGTGATTTATAAGCAACCAGCGATTTCTATATATCAATAAAATATTGCAGTGAGAACTAGGACCTGTTTTGTTTGATGACATACCCTAGCCAACCAAATGCCTGACTGTGGCCTTTAAGGCCCTTCATGGTATTGGCCCCAAGTATATTGGGAAACGTCTTTCCCGGTATGCACCCAGCAGGACTCTCAGGTCATCTGGTCTGTCTATGATGACTGTTCCTGTAATTCGTCGCGCACAATTGGGAGGTCGGTCTTTCCGCTATTTAACACCTAAAGTTTGGAACAACCTACCACTGTCCTTGAGACAGGCTCCCTGTCTTCTTGCCTTTAGAAAGGACCTGAAAACATGGCTTTTTATGAAATAGACCCTTTTCATTCTCTGCTTTTTTCTGTTGTGTGACTGCCGTTTTATGCTGTTATTCTTTGCTAAAGCGCCGGGATGCTCCCTGGAGTAGCCGTGCGCTATAAAAGAAATAAAGTAAGAACCAGAAACCCCATTTCTAACAGTGCTGAATAGGGCAGGAGTTGTTCTCAACCAGACGTTCTTTTCAAGTGAATAAATCAAAAAACATACAACCAACCAAATTCACTGTGTTGAAACCACATAATAAGGTAAGAATTAGGATTCACATTGATTGAACAAATAAACTAGCAAAGTAGTAAGCGAGCAAGGAAACGTTTGCTGATTGTGTGCCAAATCGTTGATGTCATAACTTTGTTTTTATAAACGATTTTACCACAAAGTCACACACTTGCTTTGAATGATTAACCCCTAGTTATCAAGACCCTACACAATTTGTCTTGAGACATTTATCTGGACACCTGTGGTAGCTTTCTAGAACAAAGGAGGGACTATAGTTTGTCATCTTTTATTTAAAAAATGATCTCTCTTTGGGACGGTTATTTTGAGTCTACTTGCTTTAATGTATCATACTAAACTCTGGCTGATTTTTAAACATGGTGCACCACAGTGGCTGCCTATTTTACCCTCACAATTTATAACTCCCAAATTCTGTTATGAGGCATGCTTAAACAAATGAGAAACTAACTCTACTTTGAGAAGGCCACAGAGGTTAGAGCTGGACAGTAAATCTAGGTGGCCGGTCCTCTTGGTAAGGACATTTTGCTTGATTTTTCACTTGAAACGATGCTTTGAGTGACACGTTGCATTATTGTTGCATCCATTTAAATATACAAAGATGATGATATAGTAACTAACATTCCTCATCCACCATTCCACACACAATCTGCTCAGTCACACCAGATACCACTGTTATATTTCTTGGACTAAAGAGTGAAATTGACTTATTAGCTAATATATGGTTTGCATTTTTTTTTAGAGAGGATCATTCTTTACTGAGTTCAAAATATTCTTCGGGGATTCATCTACTACTCATGATTTCTTCAGCAATATGAATAAAAATAATGGGAATATCAAATGTGTGGAGGCAGATTCTCTGCAGCAAGCATGAAAAAAACCCTATCACAATTATTGTGCATATTGTAGGGGCAATTCCCTTGCAATTAATTATCATTCCTTGCATAGCCCTCCATTGAATAAAAAATAAAAGCTAATAAGATGTGTTTATCTTCCAGTGTTAAAGATTGCAGGGGGCATGGTCCAATATTCTGCCAGATAGAAGATTGTGTAAATTACATGGATCAAATACTGAAATTCCTTTTACATATTATCTGCTGTGCAGAATAAGTTTACGTATAAAACTGTATATTATATCGTCTTAGTGTTAATACATGTTACCCAGCCTAGCTGTCTCCCTGCTGCTCAGCCAGAGTGAGAGTTGGTGTGACTGTGATTAATGGAGTGCTTGGGTGCCTGTGTGGATGAGTGGTGACAGTTGGAGATGGGCTGAGCAGCAGGCAGGCTGCTCCAGGTAGGGCTGGCGTAAGAACTGAAGAGGATGGAGTAAGGTAACATGTCTAGACTCTCCTACACGTCCTCACAACTTCTACAGATGAGGCAGGGCGTGATGCTATGCTTCTCACTGTGATACGCTTAACAATCTTGAAGGTCTGTTCGCCTGTTTGGATTGCCACTATGAATGCAGCGATATTACTCACAACATACGTGGTGTTCCCGGGGAGAGTATGACAGGGGTAGATGGTGAGATTCTTAGCACAGATGGAACTAACACTACAAACCAGTTGTGCACCTGAAAGGGGTTGCTAGCAAACGTACGCTCTTTACCGAAACATGCCACTGAACTCTGGGACTTGGTTAGTTCAGAATGTCCGGACCTTGGCTTCTTAAGAGAGACCTGGCTAAAACAGACCTTCACGCCAGATATCTTGTTTGCTCTCCCTGAGAACTACCGAATTCTCAGACTTGATAGAGTATGAAAAGTGGGCGGTGAAGTTGCCATTATCTTCAAAAAGGTACTGAAAGCTACAGTTTCTGACTCCGTCTCAGACACTCTGATGGGAATGTGTATTTTTAAAATTGAGCTATCCTCACAGGAAATTTTAAAAGGCATGCTTATCTATTAACCCCCATCACCACTTAAAGATTTTAATTTTAATTTAATTGAGAAAATTGCCTCTCACATCATTACCTCCAATCAATGTATGCTGTTAGGGGATACCAATATACACAGCGAGGATAAAGAGAACAATGAGACTGCTAGCTTCTTAGCTGACATTACTTCCGTGGGACTGGGAAAAATTAATAATGGCCCTTCACATTTGGCCAGACACACGTTGGATATTATATTCACTAACTCCCCTCTTATAAGCGCTGATCCCTCCTGCCCACTGACTTGGTCGGATCATTCCATGATCCCTTTCCGGATCGCTAGCTGTATCAGACAGAAACTGGCTGAAGGCGCTCAGACTGCCCCTCAAAGGCGATGGCAAAGAGTCACATATGACTCTTTTAGCAAATTATATATGCCCATGACATTCAAGGAACAAATTGACAGTACAATGAAGTTGAGGGTCTTTAATGACAATGTTAGCACTATAATTGGCACGCTGGGTCCGCAGAAACACTGTATGAACAAATCTAGAAAAAAAGTGAGGAATGGTATACCATAGAGTTATGTATAAATTGGAGAGGTACCCCTTGAGTAAGCCAAGGGAAATGGCCATGTGATGCCTCAGGGTCTTCCCTTTCTTCTTTTAAATTTATGTTATTACAACCACATTCTACACAAATTCCGGATGCTTATTGAACTATAGTGCAATACATGCGGCGACTCGGGTTCAGTTTTACGAGCGGTAGAACAGAGATGGACCAGAAAGTAATCCCGGTCTCTGTATTACCGCGCACCCTGATTGGATAGTCTGACCCAATGAGCGGCAAATTTTCATAGGATACTATTTAGCATACCTAGACTTCAATCACTCTCCTGAGATTGGAGCATATCAGTCTTGGCATTGTCCAATCACAAAGGAGCTTCCTGTTTTTAACTGCGAGCAACACGGCTTGTTTCCACACACGACGCAGACCCCCACAGACAGCGGAACCTTTAACTACTGACAAGGTGAGTGAGCTATGTGGCCCTGCCCCAACCATGGAGGGAAACTAATAGAACTTTGATGCATACACAGGATTCTCTCTAGGTTTTATAATGAAGCCTGTTTCTACACATTTTCAGATAGTCTTTTAAAGACCAAGAAAGAGATTTAAAGGGACAGTGGAACTACGCGCCATCCGATTAGGTGAGCAGCATTTTGATCTGATTAGAGAGCGTATACAACATTTTAGGACGCTCTTCTGACAATTGTCTCCTTTTAAATTTAAGGCAATTTTCGAGAAGGCTAATAGTGAGGTACCCACCACAAGTAACCAACTCTATTGAATAACTGTAAGAATCCGGGACCCCGCGGATACCGCAGATGGTATATCTTTATATTGACCTTCACACCACTGCTTATTTACAATAGTAGAATAAGCTATTTTAAATTTATGCTATTTCTTTCTCCCTTCCCCTTTTTTTATTATCTCCAGGCAATTGTGGCCTAGAAACAAAGAAAGCGTATGTTATTTAGTATAACCAATTTAACTTTGGATACTGATATGAAGGGGGAAAAAGAAATGTCGTACAAGAGCCAAACATGTAGGCATTGATTTTGATTTAATAGATCTCAAACGCTAAGTGGCATATTAAATTTGTACTAATTTTATATATCCTGGTACTACAGGATACACAACTGGCAGTAGCAATTGAACAGGCCCCCAGTTGAAATCTATGTTCCGATCGGGAATTGATAATTGATCATTACAAGTGACCCTCAACAGAAACCCAGGGTAAGCAGATACTATTAATACCAACATACACGCTCCACTATGAATTCTGGGTGTCTCTTGGTAAACAAAAAACTGAGTTTTGCTCCTGGCTCCCCGCATCCCATTCAACAAAAACCACCTAAATGTGGAAATAACAGCGTAGAGTTATGTTATCATTAAATTGTTAACTCCGTTAAACGAATGGCTTTGTTTCTAATAACGTTATAACTGTTCCACTGTATTTTATGAAAATTGTAAGAAAAACATATAATAGATAAATGCCCAGTGATAATATACAGTGCAACATGATTAACATTAGAAATGTGTAAGGTGACAAATTATTACAAGATATGCCCTTCTACTCTACAACCTCTCAGATTTAGATGCACGGTTTTTGAAAATATTAACACATGTTTCTCTATAGCCCAGGATCTTAATGTATTGGCATAACATGAGTGTTAATGAGGTAACAATGAATTGTGCACATGCTGTGACTTATTGATATGCAAGAAGTATACTGCATCAACTTGATGTTAATTGTTTGTATGATATTCATTTCAGGGCTGTTGTATACACTCCCTGGTTATGACAGATAATCACATGTCTTGATAAAGGTGGTAACAATAAGGAGAACCCTCCGAAACGCGTTGACGCAAAAAACTGTATAATTCAAGCCTCCAACACCATATTTGATATGCTGAGGTGGTAGCGATACAACATTGGTGTTATCACATCGGAGCAAGAATATACAAATCGTACCTAACAATTTCATGTCTGTTCGTAATTGTGCAGGTCGCAATTAACTGTACTGTTTTAATTTTGTTTTAGACTAGGGATCTGGACCAGTCAGCCCTATTATTGTGTCTTTTAAATTTATTCAAAATAAATGAATTTTTAACTTTCATTATGCTTTTGTTGTATGTACTTGTGACATTGTAAGGTTTGGTATTGCAAACTGGTGCCTAGCTCTGCCTCAAGGGAACGTTCTTACTTAGATACCATACAGTTATGCATGGAAAAATCCTGATGTAAGGTACTGGAAAAAAGATGGCGGAAATTCCACCTTGAAAATTATAAACTTAGTTTTAAACTGGCACTCACTGATTACCACAAGAACTTAAAAAGTGCACAAAAATCATGTTAAATCAAAATGAAACCACGCAGGAAAATTGACAAAGGAATTATATAAAATCCTTAACTCTTTCACTAAGCACACAGCCTGCCCCCAACAGATCACCCCCTCTCAGAGCCTTTACAATAGCATTGCTTTCTTCCTTGATGAAAAAATCTATCGGATTTATACTGAATTTCCTCAAAAATCTGATCACGCTGAGACCACTAACCTGGGTTGAGGACTGCAATGTAGGCCTGGATTGTTTCAATGATATCCAGATCTCTCAGTTGGAAGCCATGCTTAGTACGGTGAAATTGGGCTCCCCCCTAGATGTTATGCCAGCATACAAATATGCCCTGCTTGCCCCTTTTCTAGCCGCCCGTATTACGGAGATTTTGAATTCCTACTTACGTGAAGGTATTTTACCATTGGACTGGAAATCAGCTCAAGTGATTCCTATTAAGAAAAAAGATCAGCTATCTGATGACATGCCCCCAAATTACCGTCACATCTCGCTCCTCCCGCTGGTGAGCAAAATGGTGGAGAGCTATTTTAACACTCAGCTAATGGACTACCTTGATAACAACACTATTTTGGATCCTTCACAATCTGGGTTGTGACCCAATCATTCCACAGAGACAACCCTTATTGGGTTTACAGATCATATTAAAATGGCGTTGGATGTTAATAAAGCAGTGATACTGGTCTTATTGGACTTGACAGCAGCCTTCGACACAGTCTCTAATCAGAAAATGATTTTTCAACTGAGAGAGGCCAGGCTGCGGGGACAGGCTCTCAACTGGCTCATCAGTTTCCTCAATCAGCACACCCAGACCATCAACTTGGGTCTGTTCCATTCCCAAACCTTGAAACTTACTAAGGGGGTGCCCCAGGGCTCTTCTCTAAGCCCGACTTTATTTATTATATATGCGGCCCCCCTTGCCAAGGTTCTCAGGGAGCACAGTGTTACCCTTTCTCTTATGCTGATGATACCCAGCTGCTTCTGACCTTTGATAAGAACTCTGAGTATATCGAGCAACGTTTTGCTAAGGGTATATTAGCAATCTCTGAATGGAAGATGGACCATTGTCTTCAGTGAAATGCATCTAAGATGGAAATTCTGTTATTTGGCACAGCTCAGACCGTCTGGTCCCTGCTACATTAGGTCCAGCCCCCTCTCCAACCTCTGTGGCAAAAAATGTGGGAGTCCGCATAGAATCCATGAAGGACCAAGTTATGACTACGACGAGGACCTGGTACCACATCTTAAGCCTCCTGCGAAGAAGGTTTTGCTGGTTGCGACTCTCTGTGCAAAGAACCTTGATTCAGGCATTGATTATTGGCGCTTGGACTACTGCAATGCTCCGCTGGCATCTGCTAACGAGTCCCTTCTCAGTAGACTGTAGATTATTCAAAATGTAGCCGCTCGCATGGCACTGAAAAAACCTCCTAGCACTTGGGTAGGACCTTTATTAAAACAGCTTCACTGGCTCCCTATCTGCTAGAGAATTAATTTTAAGCTTGGGTGTCTCACCCATAAAGCTCTCTATGGTACGAGCCCCAGCCACCTGGCGGATAAATCCAGAGTCTACTGTCCGAATCGCCATCTTAGATCGGAAGGGAAAAGGCTGTTAGTTATTCCCCGGTTTAAGAAACTTAGGACAGGCGGCAAAACTGTTGTCCATCTGGCCTCAACATTTTGGAACACCCTACCTGTGGACCTGTGTAATTGTCCCAATCTTCTCCACTTTAGGAAACTCTTGAAAACTGAACTATTCAGAGAATAATTTCTATCTGCACTTGTTCGTCTGACTTTCCCATTAAGAAAGCGCAGAGATACTCCTTCGGGGGTGATTCCTGCGCTTTATAAATCCTATACATACATACATACATACATTCTTTAATCCACGATTAAACACTGCTGCTCACTTATTCTTTGGCCATTCAGTCTCTGCGACTAATTTGTTAAACTGGGCCAAATACACAATGAAATCCCGATTGCCCTGTTTGATATCTAACAGTTTGTTATCTGTGGCATGTGAGGCTTTACATTGATCACAAATCCTGATGAATTCCTTTTTAAATTTGTCAACATCATATAAAATTGGGTAATTTCTGGTTACCATGGCATAGACCAGAAAGCTGCATCTCCACTAAGATATGAAAGGATGAATGTCACTCGCGACTGTGCATCAGGAAAGACTGCTGGACTGCACATGAAGTGCCATGCATTAGTGGGCCCTGGCGGGACCTCCCGAAGCAGCCTGGATAGGAGCCATGAAGAAGTGGGGTGCAGCGGAGAAACAGGTGTTGAGGTATGAGGAAGCGAGGGGAACTCACAAACATCCCATATCTTTAGAATCAGTACAATTACTGCACCAATTCCCCCCTGAAACGATACAAGCGAAATCACCAACAGGCTCCCAATCTCAGACCCCACTCCCCAAGGGACCAGTGAAAGATAATGCAAGACCAAACCCAGACGCCTAGAGCTGGAAATGTAATAGGACCCCACCAGGCGATCCCCACCCACTATGACAGTGCGACCGATCATGGCCCTCCCCCACACACACAATGTCACACAGTGCAACAGAACCGCCACCACTCACACAATTAGTACATCTGGCAGCTCCCCAACAGCCTCCCCAGTTCACCCCCAAGGTTAGTAGTTTTACCCCTACAAAGGCTGTTCTAAAACCGATGACTTTTTAGATGGGAACGCATTAACTAAAAGTAATACTAGAGAACACAAAAACGGTACACAAGGGGAACACATAACAAATTCATGAACGCGGGAACTGTACCCAGCCAGGGTCTGGTAACTATGCCATTGTAGAATTAAACACTAGGCAAGTGGGTATCTTCCAGAGTGTCCTGCTGTACCTTGTTTAAAATATCAGATATGTAATTAGGCTTTATAGTCATCTCTCAGCTGACAATAGATGTATGTAAATATATTCTAATGATATGACGTCAAATTGTACAATGAAATGCAACATACCAATAAACAAATTTAAACAAAAAAATCTGAAGTAATCAAATCCTGTTTTAGCTCCCTATTTTCTTCTCTAACTACTGTTACCTCTTTTTTAATTCCCTCCAAAATTTCTCCTAATTTCTTTATATCTAGACCCTCTGCCATTCTGCTCAGGTACAATTACAGCGTGGGCACTTCACTTGGGCAAGGCAGTCTTATAACACAGTTGCACGGGAGCCGAATGGCGTATCTTCCCAATGCTTCCACTATAGCTTCCCAGCAGCATGTTCACTAGCTTGTGACTTGCCAAGGAACCCACAGGGGGAAAAGGGATGGGGATAGATAAGAGACTGCCATACTGTGAATTCTATTTCAGGACAGGAGGCTCCGATTATGCTAGTCTCATTTCTTTATTTAGAAATGCCCAGCAGCCATGTAAAACTACATTACCCAGAAACACCTGGGACATAACCATAGAGTCCGTAGTATAAATAGATATGCAGGCAATCCCACTTCCTCTTTCTTTGCTGCTCCGCAGCCAGATAAGTGTTTTCTATATTTGACATTTATATTCACCTTGATATATTGCTTTTGTGCTTTGCGCTTTGCTCGCGCTTGTTGCCGCTTTCCTGTTGCACTTCGTTCGTGCCTCCTTTCGCTTCGGCGTACATTGCTTTCGTTGCCGCTTTATTCTTTGCGGCGCTCGCGGCAGGGAGCGTGAGTTCACCTCCCGGGGTGGGCGTGTGTCGCCTGGATCCCCGCTTGTTGTGGAGTGGAGCTGGGGTCAGGGCAGCCTTGCGCACGTCTTGCGCGAGCTTCTCCGTGTCTGTGTGGGCTTGCCGGCTGCCGCACATGCGCGGTGCTCCATTTTCCGCATTCCTCTCGCATTTCTGAGAGAATGGAGCCGGCTGATTGTTTCTCTTCAAGGGAACGCGCCCTCGGCCTCACAGCGGTCCCCGTGTGACACCGGAGTTTACCAAAAAGCCCTGGTTGTATAATTCTCATAGGCTTTGCCCAGAGTGAGCTTTTTTGTTGCAAGCAAGCCTCCCTCCACCCTTTAATTGTCTGTTAAGCAGTTTTTTCTGCCCTCTCTTGCTTGCAGTGAGGTTTTTTCACTCCCTCAAAATTTGCCACTGGGATACAGGATTTTGGTCACCTCTTGGGCGATTTGAATACACACTTCCAGTGCGCCATGAGTGCTTCATACTATTATGAGGAGGAAGGTGACTATGAGGAAGAAGGGTCCGAGTTTTTTGAACAGGACCTTGTTGAAGCGCTGGACAAAGGGGTTCAGCATTCTATGAACAAGGCAACGGTGCGCGCCATTACACCCCTGAAGCGCCATTTAACAAAATATGCGCAGCAGCAGGGTTGGGTGCCTTCCAAGAAGTCTACTTCATCTCCGGGCAATCCCCATACCTCTGACTTTCGCAGGCTTGCGCAGTCTTTATCCTCTTCTAAATCACAACCAGTTCCAGTGGACATTGAGACTGATGATCAGCACTCTTCCTCGTCCTCCTCTGAGGTCCTTTGCCCACTTCCGAAGAAACGTAAATGTAAGGAACATTTTGTGGATGCTCCTAGTCACCCTACAGTTTTAAATTTCGAACCTGCCGACAGAGTGCATCCACATTCCACTGCGTGGCTTCCCTCCCCGGCTGTGGCGGAATATGTTCAACAACATATCCACCAACCCTTTGGTAATGACGTGCGTGCGCGTCTCCGCTCAGAGTGTCCGCAGCCTGATTTGGCGGATAGTCTAGCGGACACACCTGAGATCGACCCTACCATGCTGACCTACTTGCACAAATTTGCAAAGGACCCCAAGAAGGGTTTGGATCGGTCCTGGCGGGCTTGTCAGGATAAGGTTTTGCATCCCCTTGGTCCTCTGACAAAGATCTTAGATCTGGGCATCATGGCGAAGGAGGCCTCCTCCACAGTTGATCCAGATGAACTCATTGAATGGGCAAAGCGGGCCATTTGTCAGTTGGGAAACGCCAACTGTGCGCTTTCTAGTGAGCGTCGCCGGTCCATTCTCCTCAAGTTGGACCCGAAGCTGGCCGAACTTTCGACTTCCGAGGCAGGGGCTGCGGCTCAAGGCCTCCTTTTTGGCCAACCTTTGTTAAAGGAGCTCAGTCACTTTGTCAGTACTTTTAGCAGTATTGACAAAGCGCAGGCAACTTTGAAACGGGCCATGCGTCCGGTTTTCAAAAGGGCCGGACGATACAGGGAACGCTCGTCCGGCCGTGGTCAAGCACCACCCAACCAAAAGGGGTATCAGTCCCATTGAGGAGGACAGCAGGATTGGGGATACGCCCAGCGTTCCAATTTCTATCCCTCCAGAAAAGGACGTGGCACCTATAAGAAGGGAGGTTCCGGTGGCGCTTCCAGAGGATATCAGGATTCCGCCACTTCAGGTGAGACTTCTTCCTGCATGCAGTGTTGTTCTGGGGGGCAGGATTCGCCTTTTTCTAGACAATTGGCGCTCAATCTCCAGCGATGCATGGGTGCTGGAGACGGTTCAGGGATTCAAGATCGAGTTCTATCATCCCTTGCGTCAGTCCCGTCCTCCTTTTCCCCTTCATTTCTCAAAGCAAAGTCAAGAGTTCATCACGGAGGAACTCAAGTCTCTGGTATTGAAGGGGGCGATTGTGCCCACAGTGCGTCATACTCAGGGCTTTGCCAGCTCCGTCTTCCTAGTGGAAAAGAAGGGAGGGGTATTGAGGTTGGTCCTCAATCTGAAGGAGTTCAATGCAGGGGTAGTTTACCGGCACTTCAAGATGGAGGGTATCCATCTGCTGAGGGATCTCTTGCGGGAACGGGATTGAATGGTTCGTCTGGACCTCAAGGATGCTTACCTCTCGGTTCCGATCTTTCCCCCACATCACCGCTTTCTGCAATTTCAGTGGTTGGGGATTTGGTACCAGTTTCAGGTTCTTCCCTTCGGCCTTTCGTCAGCACCTTGGTGCTTCACAAAGCTGTTGCATCCAGTTGTGGAATCTCTCCGCAGTCGCGGGGTTCGTTTGATCATATATTTGGACGACATCCTCCTGCTGGCAGATTGTCCTGTCAAGCTGATGTCGCATCTGGATTGGACAATAGATCTCCTTCAGTCCCTCGGGTTTCTAGTGAATGTTCCCAAATCTTTACTACATCCTACTCAAGTGATAGATTTTTTGGGGTTCAGGGTCAACTCCCTCACTTGTCAGCTTCTGCTTCCGCATCAGAAGATTCGTTACATCAAACGGGAATTGACTTCGGTCATCTCGAGTTAGACTGTGTCATTGAGATCATTAGCACGAGTTGTCGGTCTCTTAGCATCTTCCCTGCAGGCGATATTTCCAGCTCCTTTGCACTATCGGGCGCTGCAACGCCTGAAGATTCAACATCTTCAACAGGGTCTTCGTTACTCCGATCTGATTCCTCTCTCGGAGGAGGCGAAGTCGGAAATGCAATGGTGGTTGGACCATATGGACACCTGGAACGGCCGGGCTCTTTTCGGCTCCTCTCCGGAGATTGTGATCGAGTCGGATGCCAGTCGTTGGGGCTGGGGGGCCCGTTGCGGTCCGATCTCGACGGGGGGACGATGGTCTCCGCAGGAACTTTCTCTCCACTGCTGTATCCTTCTTCGGATGGACAATGTTTCGGCAGTCCGGTACATCAACAAACCGGGAGGGACTCGGTCGAGATTATTGGCGGAGATTGCCAAGGAGTTCTGGCACTATTGTCTTCAGCACAAGATCACAGTTATTGCGGAGTACCTTCCCGGTTGTCGCAATCTTGTGGCGGATTGGAACTCCAGGTATCTGAAGGACTTCAGCGACTGGAGGCTCCATCCTCGTGTGTTTCGCCAGCTCCTTCGGGCTTGGGGCCCTTGTCTGATCAACCTCTTTGCGTCCCGTCTCAACACCCAACTTCCCCAGTTCTTCAGTTGGAGACCGGATCCGGAGGCACTGGCCACGGATGCTTTCCTTCAACCGTGGCCGACGTCCCTATGTTATGCGTTTCCTCCGTTCATGATGCTCCCCAGGGTCCTGGCCTATGTGACACGCTTTCAGGCGGAATTGATTCTGATTGCTCCTCTGTGGAGGGCGCAACCATGGTTCCCTGTTCTTCTGGAAATGGCATGCGCATTACCGTTTCTTCTTCTTCAGAAGTGGAATCTCCTACTCGATACGCTTCAGAATCTGCATCCCCTGGTTCAGTCAGGCTCCCTCCTTCTCCAGGTGTGGCGGATTTCGGAGAACGTTGGGCGATGTCAGGCCTTTCAGCGGACGGTACCAGATTTCTCAGCAACGCCTGGGCCCCAGGTACTCACAAACGTTATAGAGGTTCATGGAAACGTTGGAGTGATTGGTGTGCTCAACGGCAAGTTGATCCGACATCAGCTGATGTCTCTTTGATTGTCAATTTTTTGGCTTCTCTATCTTCTTCTTCTGGCTTGGCGTTCCGCATTGTAAACAACTTCCATTTCGCTATTTCGGCGGGCCACCTTCCTGTGGATGGAAAACCTGAGGGAGAGCATCCACTGGTTTCTAAGGTTCTTAAAGGTATTCGTCTGGCTACTCCTCCACGTCCTAAATATGTTTCTTTATGGGACGTTTTGGTTGTCTTACGTTTCTTAGAAGCCTGGCCGAGTAATTCTTTATTGACCCGTAAACAACTATCGGCCAAACTTACTATGCTGTTGTGTTTGCTTTCTTGCAAACGGGTCTCTGATGTCCGCACATTTGGATCTTGTGAGGCGTAGCTTCACGCCTGAGGGTGTTACCTTTCGCCTTTCCAGGCGCACTAAGACGAATACTGAGGTTATCTCTTATCCTTCATTTCCGGCTCGACCTAACCTTTGTGTCGTCCAATGCCTTAATGATTATGAGGTGAGTACTTCTCTTCTTCGTTCTGATATGCAGGGACAATTGTTGATTGCATTACAGAAGCCCTTTCGCCCCGTTGCCCCGGCCACGTTGGCTCGGTGGGTACGGTGGCTTATGGGGGAAGCGGGCATTGATGTTTCTGTGTTTGGTGCTCATTCTGCCCGTGGGGCCATGGCCTCTAAGGCCTTCTCTTTGGGTGTCACCTTGTGGGACATTATGAAAGCTGCCGACTGGTCATCAGGCTCTGTTTTCAAGACCTTTTACTTTAAGCCTAATGCTACTGTTGGTTCTGTTGTGGGGGAGGAGCTTTGAACAAGCATAATCGGAGCCTCCTGTCCTGAAATAGAATTCAAAATTTGCAAACATTCGTGACAAGAATTTTCAATTCTATTAAGGACTAGGAGGCGAGGATTATCCCACCCATTGTTTATGCATTGTATTTATGACAGAATGTTCATTGCCTGATATGTATGCAATTGTTGTTATTGCCTTGTTTTCTTTACCCACCCTTCTTGACATATTTCTGTCTGTGATGGACGTGTATTACGGCTTTGTATCTTTTTCAGGATATGATCCCAAATGATGTGCCTGCAGTGCGGGGTGCTGTTCCTGTTCTCTTCTTTGAGGATTGTTTCCTGTTTCTTCATTCGGCACTTGCTGTTTGGAACTTCATTCGTTGCCCTGGATTGGGGTTTGCCTTTGCATTGACTTTTCCTGAACTGTTTGCTGCTTTACTGGATTTTCCTTCACATCAAAGAAAGAGGAAGTGGGATTGTCTGCATATCTATTTATACTACGGACTCTATGGTTATGTCCCAGGTGTTTCTGGGTAATGTAGTTTTACATGGCTGCTGGGCATTTCTAAATAAAGAAATGAGACTAACATAATCCTCGCCTCCTAGTCCTTAATAGTATTTAAAATTCTTGTCACGAACGTTTGCAAATTTTGAATTTGGCTCTTCTTCTAACCTTCTCTTCATTCACTACCTTCTGATACCTGTTAGATGAAGTCTTTTATTTTGAGAACTGAAATAAACTTCTATTAGTACCTAAATCCTTACTGTTATATTACACTTTTTATTATTTGTCTATCATACATTTTTCTCTTGCACTTACCCAATTCTTTCGTGACCTTTGCCTCTCTTCTTGTCTTCTTAGTTGTTAAGTGTAAGCCTGGTCTTTGCTATTAATAGAAGTAAGCATTATTATTGCGTTGTCTATACCTTTTACTAATGTTACTCTCTCTCTCTTCAGACTCTTACCCAGGATTTTTACAGAAGACTCCTTCAGGATTCCACTATACTAAACTGGTAATTAATACTCCAAACTAAATCGTTTCTTTAGTCTGTGTAAAATGTTGTCTTGAAAAATACCTCCTTACACATGAACTGAACTGTGAGCAATTGCGTTCTACTACCACTAATTTTTGTGCTATGGAAAATTAAATCTTGCATTCTGGCCTCGGCTGAAAAAAAATATGAAAATGAAAAGCCAGTGTATTACATTGACTTCTTCTGCCCAATAATAAACGGTGGAAAAGTATCTTGATTCCTACGGTAACTTCTAACCTGCTGAATTGACACTCGGCTACAATATTTCTCTCACATCACACTGCCAAGAGTTTAAACTAAGTATCTCCAGAAACAAGATGCACAGAAACTTGCACTGAAAAATAAATTCAACACGCACAAATATTTTGGAAGTAACCTAGTATCTAACGCTCACGCCTGACAATTCCCGTAATTCCGCTCACTCAAAACACTCAGCTAGTCTTACAGTCTTGTGCTCCTCCTGTGCCACGACTTAAACTGGATACTGCCTCCAGTAAGGGAGTCACTGAAAAGTAAACGCAACGGAAGGTCCTTGACGAACTTTCGCGCCGCAAGTTGTTGACTCCCCTTCTTCCTCGATGTTTTCTGGTGAAGTGCACACTTCTGCGAGCTCTTCACCTGGATCACCCTGATTGTCCTGAAACTCTGGCACACTAGACTGCTGATTAGCAGGACGCTCACCGGCAGCCATCTTAGGTTTCTTCCGCTTTAACTTACTATGTGTGAATTGCCAAAACACTCCGCTCAATCTTATTTTTACAATTGGACAGGTGGAATGACTACGAATCTGAGGATTCTAGATGGTTCTGACAGCCCTCCATCGTGCTTCAAGGATCGTTTCTATTTTCCTCCATTTTTTTTCAGCACGTTTGCCCAGCAATGGATATCCGGCTCAGCAGGCATGGCTCGAAAGTCATTGCAGAGATTCATGCATGGTATTTTGTCTCTCAGCTCAGAGTTGTGTTTTGCCAAGCTGCATCAAAGTATGGGACGGTCCAGCGCTGGAGTGCTTGTGAGGCCAAGTTCTGGCTCATAGTGTGCTGTGTCATCATCAGCACAGTGTACCCACGATCAATTTCAACGTAATAGCCCACTGACTGCCACTAATTTGTGTGTGACATCACACACAGATGATTTTGGACTGTGTACAGTTTTTCCAACGACCCTAGAGACATATCTTCACACATGGTTGTGTTTCTATTGTGGGTCATAGCAATTTTTTGCTTGGGTTTTTGTGATGCTTAATTTTACATGAGTTTTCTGTGGATTAACAAGTTTCAAATCGGGTGCACTATATTATATCAGTGTGTGCCCAGAGTTATTCTTATTCAGGCGAGATGTCGCTCACCGGTGACAGATCACAGGTTTAATATTACAGTAGTAAAGATGAAGAGTTGTCGCGCAAGAAATCATTGTCCACACCTTCTTTTTAGGAGCAAGAAAGGCCACTTTATTTTAGGACAGTTGCATCATAAATTTCATGAACACATTCATTATTTATTTATTTACATAATTCAACTCTACAGTGAGCCTACGAAACCTAAATCCCAAAACCCCGAACAAACTCCTGCCTACTACCCCTAGCCTACCCAACGCTACCCTTCAGGATGGCCAACCCGCTCCAGGCTGCCCACCCCCACTAACAAAAACCCGCCTTCAAAAGAACAAAGGCACCCATCCTAACAGTGGCAAACCTACATAAACTAAACAGCGCCTAGAGCACCGCAAAATAAAAAACCCATAAATAAATAAAAAGAAAAAGAAAAAAGAGGGAGGGTTGGTGGAACAAAACAACCTCCCTTCTCGCCTCCCGCCACACAGTTCCTAACCGCCAGCCTGACTTCCACTTTTAACCCCTCTGCTAATCAGCCCCACCTGGTTCATGATCCTCGCGCGAACCTGCCCAGGAAGAGACCGGCTCGCGCCTGGCTCTCCCTGGGTCCCCCCTCGCGCAAGAAATCATTGTCCACACCTTCTTTTTAGGAGCAAGAAAGGCCACTTTATTTTAGGACAGGTGCATCATAAATTTCATGAACACATTCATTATTTATTTATTTACATAATTCAACTCTACAGTGAGCCTACGAAACCTAAATCCCAAAACCCCGAACAAACTCCTGCCTACTACCCCTAGCCTACCCAACGCTACCCTTCAGGATGGCCAACCCGCTCCAGGCTGCCCACCCCCACTAACAAAAACCCGCCACCCAGGAAAACCTTTAGCGTTTTCCTGCCCCACCTAAAGAAAAGGAAGGAGCACACCACAACTGTACCTGAAGAACCTTGCTAATCAAATCCCTGAGTTCAAGGAGGTAAAAAGAGAGGCCCAAAGCTGAGAGATGCACACCGTCCTCACAAAATAAATGATGTTCAGAGACTTTTAAATGATAATGGTCCAAACTGTCGATACCCCAATGTTGACAAAAAAGGCGCATTGTCCTGTTCACTTTCCTTCTAGCCTTTTCCAGGGCAGAATGGTTCCTCGCCCCACGCCATTGCAAACGAGGCACAAACTCAGTCCATATAAGCATGGTGCTCACCCATGTGGTTCTGATGATTTCCAGGTCCTGCTTCATTAATTTTAACAAGGTCAACCCAGAGAGAGAAACCAAGTCATTCTCTCCCAAGTGTAGCACCAGGAGATCCGGAGGGCCCCCCAAACACTGTGAAACCAAAGCAGCCAAGGCGGGAAAAAGCCCACCCCAGCGCATTCCCCCTGTTCCATGCCAGGAGACTTCGTGTGTCATACTGTTCAGACCAAGTGAACTCCCACAGAGCTGACTGGCAGCGGCTAAAGCTGCTCTTTTAACAAAAGAGTGCCCCAGTATCCACACCCTTCGTTTGCATCCGGCGGCTGATGGCCAAGGACCTAGGAGAGAAAGAAATGTTAGACAAGCCAAAATGCACTATTTCCTCACATACTTTTCACAGCACTTGGAACGCCAACGACCAATGCGTCGGATCTGGGACCAGTCCCACCCCAACCGAGCGGCCTCCGTCGCTGCACCAATTCGGAAAGAATGAGTACCAAATTGAACAGGATCCTTCCCCAAGCGCAACAAAACCTTGCGTAATACAGCCAACAATTGAGATGCAACTATGGGACTACCATCCGCATGACAAAATATGGACCCCTGGAGAAAATGCGGAGAGGACACAAACACCTCCCATTCCCCAACCGGGCAACATGCAGAGACACCACTCCTACCAAGGAACACCCACTTACCCCTCCCCATCTGGTCGGTTTTAGATGCCCGCAGCCACAGCCGCACTCTGTCACTTTCCAACACCACCTCATTGCTGGTCATACCTACCCTGCCCCGCAACCCCAGCAACTCTGATGCCCGAAATGCCCCAAAGAACAACCAAACAAAACACAAACGAAATTTGGCACACTCCAAAGCATCATAACAACACACCTCCAATTCCGGCAACAGCAACTGGAGCAACTCAAAAGTCACTGGCTGCCGGAGCTGCTGACCACCAGCCCGGAGCCTGGCCAAACCTTTCAACACTTTACGAACCAAGACCCCCCCAACCGGATCCCTCCCCCACCAAAGCTGCCCATAAAAAGAAACCCCAGCCAATTTGCCAGAAATGGTAGTGGGCGATAAGCCTTTGTCCGCCAGATGTAAAACAAACTGCAAGACGCATTGTTCATCAGACCAACCCGCCCCAAGCGGCCCCATCGAATCCTTACCAAACTGCAGAAACTCATTCCAGGCTTTCACATAACCCCGCCTGGTGGATTCAGCCACTGAATTTTCTACCAAGTGGTGAACCCTCAATCCCCCAGGTCCCATACATACTGTGGGATCGCTGTTGGTTCCAGGTCCGCCCCAGGAGCTAACTTGCGGAACTCGGACCACTGAAAGCGAGACAAAGAATCAGCGATGCAATTAGAAGTACCAGGAACATGCCGTGCTTTAAAGACAATATTTAATTGCAGACACCGCAGCATGAATGCGCGCAGGAGCCGCAAAACCCGCAAATCACGAGCCTTTTGGTGATTGACAAGGTGCACGACTGCCAAATTGTCCACGTGAAACAAGACTGAGCGATTCTGAAACTCATCCCCCCATAGGTGCAGAGCAACCAGCAGCGGGAAGAGCTCCAGAAACGCTATGCTGCGACCCTGATCCTTCCAGTGCGCCGGCCAGCCGGCCGCGCACCATCGACCTTCCCAAAATACTCCGAAGCCGTGAGCCCCTGACGCATCAGTGAACAACTGTACTTGCCATACCATGTCCTCATCCGCAAAAAACAAGGACACGCCATTAAACTCTTGTAGGAAACGAAGCCAGACGGTCAAATCGGCACGCACAGCGGTGGTAATGCGCACCCTATGATGGGGAAGGCGTGCTCCGGACATGGACAAACCCAGACGTCTGCAGAATGTCCTGCCCGCCCGAACAACCCGGCAAGCAAAATTGAGGTAACCCAACAACTTTTGAACAGTTTTCAAAACAACTTTCCGCTCCCCCAACACCAGATGTATGAAAGCAGACATTTCCTTCACTTTAGCCACAGGCAATCTCGCCACCATAGACAGAGTATCAATTTCAATCCCCAAGAAAGTCAGGGACGTACAGGGACCCTCTGTCTTGTCCGGCGCCAATGGAACCCCCAATTCCTCCGCTAGAGCCTGAAAGATGTTCAAAGCTGACTGACACTGCCCAGAGCGACCTTCCACAATGAAAAGAAAATCATCAAGGTAATGACAGACCAATACGTGGCCACTAACAAAAGTGAATCGCCACTGCAGGAAGGTACTGAAAGTTTCAAAAAGGGAGCATGACACTGAACAGCCCATGGGCAACACCCTATCCACGTAGAAACTACCATCAAAATGCATTCCCAACAGACTGAAATCCCAAGGGTGAATGGGCAATAGCCGGAAAGCCGACTGAATGTCGCTCTTCGCCAGCAAAGCCCCAACACCAGCCGTGCGCACGAGCCGTAAGGCATCGTCCACCGAAGCATAATTGACAGTTGAGTCAGCTGGATCAATAAAGTCATTAATTGATGAACCCTCGGGCCAGGACAGGTGATGGATAAGACGAAACTCCCCTTCCGCCTTCTTAGGCACCACACCCAGGGGTGATACAATCAAGTCAGGCAGAGGACAATTCACAAAAGGACCAGCAATCCTACCAGCCGCAAGCTCAGCATCCAGTTTCTTCCGCACAACATGGGGACTCTCCTTCGCAGACTTCAAATTGTCCGACCACCTGCCCACCCTGGGTCCCTGATACCCAATCCGGAACCCAATTTTGAAACCCCAAGACAAAATCTTAGCGGCCTCAAAATCTGGATAATCCACCAGCCAGAGGTCGAGAACCTCCTGCCTAATAGGAGTAGGGGCCCTTGTAAACAGACTGTTGTTGCTGCCCCCTACCCCCTGAACCTCTTCCCTGCTCACCAAATCGCTGGCCGGGAAAACACTGGGTGAGGGCATGCTTCCCTCCACACTGCGAACACTCGTGTTTGTACCTGCAAGCAGGTCTGTTACAGGAACCCCTGTTAAAATGCCAGCATGTGCCAGAGGCGGCTGATTGACCTCTGCCCCAAACCCCCGCCCCAGACTGAGCGGGGCGAGCTGAAAAGGGCCGATAATACACGGGCTGCCCGCTAGCTGTGTGGGTCGTAGCAGGCGGGTTTGCCGATGCCATCCATTGCAACCATAACTCGGAATCAACCTCACCCCACGAACGCTCAGGGAAAGCGCTCATGCGCGCCCTGAATTCGTCATCATAGGACAACCAAGCAAAGCCGCCAAAATAACTGTGAGCCTTGCGGATAACATCTGCATATTTAAACATGTCTATTGCTTTCTCAGGATGACGTTGACAATAAACGCTGGCATAAATAAGAAAGGCCGAAGTCCAGTTCTCTATGGACTTCGGAACACGAGACCTCCGAGCCAATTCTAATTCCTCCTCCTTTGACCCTTCTTTTGCCTGAACATCCCTATGGAGAAGCCTAAAAACATCCACAAATGCCCCAGACCATATCAAATTCTTCGTCTTTTCAGATAAATGAGACCCCAAAGGCATTCCCACCCCAGAATAAGGCAACTTTTTCGGTAGGATACTATCCTCCGTGACACGTGTGGCATCCACCCCGCCCGCCCCCGCTGTAGAAACTTCATTTGCAACTTGCACATTAGAAACATTCGAAAGTACAGGCCGCTCAAGCCTTGGTGCCAGAGCGACTCGCTCAACCACAACCCCATCACCCGTACCAATAGATCTTGTACTCTTAACAGGGAGACTCTCCCTAGGTTGCCACACAGACCACCACCCATCCTTACCTCTCGGTAACTGCTCCGACTGCTGTGCGACAGCCCCACGATCCCTCTGAGAAGGTCCAGACCACACTGCCCCTCGTACACCTGCATGGTCCGCTCGAGACTCCTGCAAAACACGAGAAACAGTGGGTTGCCCCAACCCAACCCCCTGGGCCCGTGCTGCCAAAAGCCCAACATCTTTGTCTCTCAATTCCCCTTCTTCCAACTCATCATCATGAAAACTCCCACAGAAAGCTTCATCAGAAAATGCAACTTGATCACTACCACTGGGCATAGCCCCATCACCAATACCCCCATCATAAAATTGCCAGTCGATGTTGTGAAAGCTATGTGCACTGAAAGCTGTAGAAGAGCCGTCCGCTCCAGACAGCCCCCCTGTAAGCCCACCACTGGAAACAGCCGTGTGGACAGTTCCCGGGCCCGTAGAAACAGCCAACAGCCGCCCAGCCGACGGCGCAGATTGAAAACTGCGGCCGCTCGAGCCAGACAAAGAAACAGCCCCAAAAACATTGCCCCCCACAGAGGAACCGCAATCACCCCCCGACGCCAGACCACGGACCCCCACCGACCCAGCCTCAGGGCCACCCAGAAGCCCACCTGGACGACCCCTGGGGACCGGGAACAGTGTCTGACCAGTAGCCGGGGGCACCCCCTTGCGCAGCAAACCCTTACCACCCGGGGTCAATGACGAGTGGGGGGGGGGCCGGGAGCCAGGAGCACCAGTTGAAGCAGCCTTGGAGGCCGAGGGGGGCAGCAGGGTATGTGCAGCACCCACCGAAACCACAGCAGGGGCCGGGGGCAGGGCCTCAGGGGGGGGGGGCGACGTCAGCGCGGCACGGGGGTGCCTGGCATCGGCGTCAACCGTGGGGGGAGTGCCAACATTAGGGAGGGGGGCAGGAACAGGCCCGGGCAATGCAGGGGAGAGCAGATAACACTGCCCGTTGAGCCATAAGCATGGGGAGACCCCATCTGCCAAAGGCGGCACCGAGGGGAAAGAGGCAAGGGGCGCCGCAGCAGGTAGAGGGGCGTGCAACCGCCCATGCTGCTCCAAGCTTCGCCCATGCTTGGGCTTGGGGCCCGCCTGCAGCTTCCCCGACTTCCCAGGTGCCAATCCGCCTGTGCGCGTAGCCAGCCGGCCCATGGAACGCCCCCGCCTCCCCCCGGGCGCCCCTCGTGCACCAGCATCGAAAAACGGTAACGCACATACCTGCTGGAGGGCGCCCGGGTCACACGGCGGGGGTTCTGCATCCACGGCGGGCAAAACAAGCCCAGGCCCGTCTGCCGGCATGACCGCCTCGCCGTCGTCTTCGTCCTCTGGGCCCGGCGATAAACACGCCTCCACAGCCCTGGCGACGCCCTCCGAAGCCTTGCGAGGGGGGCGGGCCATGCCGACCCAAGCTTCCGCCAGGACACCCAGCATCAACAAGTCCTCACGCCCTGCCGCACAAAGGATTTGAACAGCCCTCCTGACCTCCGCCGCTTCCTCCATGACCCAGGCAAAGGTAACCACGAGCGCAAAACAACCTCCCTTCTCGCCTCCCGCCACGCAGTTCCTAACCGCCAGCCTGACTTCCCCTTTTAACCCCTCTGCTAATCAGCCCCACCTGGTTCATGATCCTCGCGCGAACCTGCCCAGGAAGAGACCGGCTCGCGCCTGGCTCTCCCTGGGTCCCCCCTTGCATTCTTTTGTGTTTTCCTACTGATGCCACAGTTTATTTTCATTTACATATAGTTGGCCCTTGAATTTTAATGGGTGGTAGTCACATTGTACTCTCTTACACGAGGGTAGTTCTGGTTTTCTGGGTCCATGTGTTGGTCCCCTTCTACTTACTTTTTGTTTGTGGTGTATAACTTGTGTAAGTCGCCATGAGCTGCATGCTTGGTCTGCATGTTTGGTCTGTTTTGTGTGTAAGTTGCCTTGCGCCTTACGTCTTGGTTGTGTGTAAGTCGCCCTGCACCTCACGTGTTGTTCAGTGTAAGTCGCCCTGCAGCTCACAATATTGTTGCTGTGTGTAAGTCGCCTCATGCCTCACCGTGTGTACACTCTGTGTAGTTCACCTTATGCTACACTTGTTCTATGTCTCTCCCTTCTCATTTGGTCTTTTGGGTTTTTTCCCTTACATGTTGGTTTCACCCTTTTTGCCTTTTGTGGTTTTGGGTGTTCACTACATTTTTTAACAATTGTTTATTGGGAAGAATTGGTATATTGCTTGTCAATGTTTTATTCTTGCTTGCCAATATTTTCCTTTTCCTTCAGGTTACTCAGTGTTCTGACTCTTGTGAAGTTGTATTTAATTTTGCTTCGCTGAGTTTGAACTTTTTCTCTGTATGCATATTTTCTCGCTTTGTCTATAGTTATTCTCATGTTTTTTCACATTTTCATTTTTCACTCAAAAGGAGAGGGATGCTGTTATATTCGCTTAGTATTCATGCATGTTACCGAGCCTTGCTGCCCCGCTGCTGCTCAGCCAGAGTGAGAGTTGGTATTGGAATGTTTGTGTGACTGCGATGAATGGAATGCTTGGGTGCCTGTGTAGATGAGTGGTGACAGTTGGAGATGGGCTGAGCAGCAGGCAGGCTGTACCTGGTGGTGCTGGCATAAGAACTGAAGAGGCTGGGGTAAGGACTGTATTCTAAGGAACGTCATACTATTGGACTTGTGTACATATTTACATCCTGAACCAGAGGCTAATACAGAAACCTACAAAATTCTTCCTGGCTACCTGTCTTAAGATACAATGCTGTATTTGTAAGATACCGCTCTGTGTAATGCTATACAGAGTTTAGAGAAATTACTGATATCTTCTCAGGGCCTAATTTGTAAGAGAATGTTGCCTTTGCCCAAAATTCTTCTCAGAAGCCAGATGACTGTGTAATTAAATGCCTATGGACCGAATACCAAGGCAGCATAGTCTTGAGTCAACCTTAAGATTCTTCCATCCACTATCAGACCCACGCTTTCCATTTATCTAACTCTCAAAGGTTTCTGCTTTCTTACCTTGTGGCGCTTCCTCCGTCTTACAATCGGTGTTATCCCCGATAATAAGTGTGGTGTTTTCCACCAGCAACAACGGGCTCAAATTAGGGTCTGTATAATCTCCGTTACCTGCATATTTTGATACATTATTAGTATATTGACACCATGAAATTGCATACTTTTTAAATTGTTTATGTTGATTATATGGTTGTGCTAATTCGCAAATCACAACCCTTTTACATTAAATAAATACAATTTATATTAAAATTCATGTTAACGGTAAGTGTGCACATTTTTTAATTGCTTGAAGGAAATGAACAACATTGAATAATTTGCTGGAATAAGTATCTAATCAACATGCTCACAAAGTAAAAAAATAGCAAACACTTTTCAAAGTAGGGCATTAGCTTTCTTGGGGATTGTATCAGGTACAGTTAACATGCAAGGCATTTATACTGTTCAACGTCTTAGAATTGTTTTCCAGCAGTGGCCATTGTATGATAATACACTAGGGTCAGTAATAATTTTTTCACCCACATTAACATTAAAAAACCAGGCCTTCTGAGACCGGGGCCAGTGCTGTCTTTGGCAAATACAAAAGATAATAACAAGCATGAACAATTCTCTATTAGAACAGGAGGGATTTACAAAGAAATGAGAAACATTTTTTTAGCCAAGAGACGCGCATTCGGAGATAAGGCTTTCATGAAAGAAAGAAGACACTCAGGGATTAAAGCCACCACTTCCTCATAGACTCCTTCTGTTAAAATAAAAAACTCTTCATTCTTTCTTTCTGCCTACTGTGATATTCGAATAAATTGGAATATGCAAACAGCATTTTAATCCATTATTGTCTCTTAACTGTCCTCTGTGTTTGAAAAGGATGTCTACTTTACTTTAACATCAAAAACGCTACTTTTTATTTAAGTTTGCTAATCTTCTGACCTCAACGTTGTGTAAATGTTCGAAGCACAGTAAAACTAGATCAGGATCTTAGAAATTAGATGTGACTCCATGTTTACCAAAAATGCCATATTAGGAGGCTGTCTGGAGTTAAGAGGATGTTTAATGAGCAAACAAAATGTGTGGTAAAGGATAGAAATATATAATGTGTATGCCTGATGGGAAATAAGAACATATGATAACCTGTGAGGAAGTATAATGAGCAATGAGGATGCGTTTATATAATGCTGTACAAGAAATGAAAAGTAGTCAACAATTGAGCCTGCTATTCGTATATAAAAAGAGAATACAGGAGAAGAAATGAAATTCTGCTTACAATTGAGCCAGCAATTACTGTGTAAAAGCCTGTCTTTAATTTCCTCAGAAGAGGCTACTTCTTGTGTCGCTAATCAGATGCACTAAGGAAATCATGTAGCTGCTCATCTGTAATATCCTGTTACAGCACAGTTCTGTTGTCACAGTGTCCATCGACTCTAGTGCTAGTCACCAGAGTGAAAAGAAGGTCATGGAACAGGGAAAAGGAAACCTGTATTTCCATTCTTCTACTCTGTTTCTCCCAGGTGAACAGCAATCAGCAGAAAAGAGATGTGTATGGCAACATGTTTCTTTTCTTGCACCCTTTAGGTAAATATGGGTGTTAGACCTTGGTGTGGTATTTCCCAAAACATTTTGCCTTTACTCCTCCTGTTTGCTGAATCTGTTTTTTGTTGGCTTTATGACTCTGCACACGTTGTCACTGCTAATGTGTAATGTAGATAGGCTTTGCCTTCACACTGTGTTAAGTTAGCATGAGCTTATTAGAAGTTTAAATGCCATCTTTCCTTTCTGCTGCTTCTGCACACAGCACATATTGTTATTAGTGCGTTGAGCCTAGTAGACTATCTTCCTTCACACGAGAATAATATGTTTTCCTATATTATCGGCTTTGCTTGGTAAGCTATGTCTGTACAGTGAGTGCCGAGGCCTTCAAGGTTATTTCAACACAGTGGTTGTTGTTCGGTTTGATCAGCGCACGTCCTAGACATAACACATATGCAGCCAACTCTGACTTTTGGCGCGTTTAATAATGCACTGTGCAGAGCATGCACACACACTTAATGAATATTCCTATGCAGAGAGTTGGTGTAGAAGATGATGTGATCCCTTTCTTCAAAGACCAGAGGCATGAGGCCGCCCTGATAAAACCCAAAGAGACCTTCTTTAGATATAATATAATACACTAGCAAGGGAGGGTAAGACTTAGGTGTAATTTAGCATGCTTCCTTTTAGCATTTTAACATGCTCTCTCCCTTTGTATTTTATGGAATAGTAACTATGCTGATAACCTTGTTGCTTATAATATGTTTGCTTGTGTTAGCTAAGATACTGCACCTGAGAACACGGTATTAGAAATAAATATTTCAAACTTGCATGTGTCCTCATTTACTCCTCGTTCTGGACTGGTACGTTAGTATAACGAAAGAGTGTTCATGTGTTCCACGTGACCTGAGGTGTTCTAAGTTCATGTTCTGGGTTGTCTAATCATTGGGGGTGTGTAAGAACCAATGAGACACCGATTGCTAGTCTGGTAGTGTATTTTGGATACTGAGGTGAGTTTTGGCACACCCTAACTCACTGAGGTTCCAAGTCTCTATGCACAGTTCTGTGTAGGAGCAGAATCCCTGCGACAAAAGAATGCTAAAGTGCTTGTGCTTTCATAAAACATGGTCACATTGGCTTCAACTTAACTGGCACATTTAATTTACTTGTAAGTCTCTAGTAAATAGTATTGCGTATTTGTGTGTCTGTGCATACCTATCTGACGAAGAGAACACGTCCCCACACAATAGCTGATTTCATGTGTTTTGTCTAGTTGCTAGAGCCTGACCAAAACAGAATAACAAGGGGCATTGCTGTTTGACTTTGTCTGAGGTGATCAGACCAAATCCCTGGAAAGAACAGACACAAAAACAAGGGCAGGTTCTGTGTGAAAGTACAGCGTGGCACAAAGTAAAATATGTCTGTATGGTAAAGTGAGCAAAGCAGAGTGCAGAATGCAATGTCCTCATGCTAACAAAGGGAAAACTAAACAGGCCTGCACAGGACTTATGACCTTGCGAGAACGAGTGTGTGTATGTGTTCATCTGTTTGTATGTGTAAGCATGGATGGGTGAGTAAAAGTAAAGGTTAAATGGCCCGTCATGTCACCTCCACTATCACTGGCTTTTTGGTGAATTGACGTTTTCCTTCCTCTTTCCATGTGTGCTCACATAGAAAGAGGAAAATGCCTTGTAGATTGTTGTTGTGCAGGAAGGTGCCTATTCATGCACAAAAATAATCCTGCCTGCAACAGTGGCACCCTTGCACCATGGAGCTAGGGTGCCGACGTGGGCACAAGGCTGCCAAAAGGACACCAGCGCAGGCAGAAACCACAGCAATGCACACCATATTGTTTAAATACGATGCACCCCTGCCCTTGGCATAGGGCAGTACAGCAGGTTGCCTTGCTGTGCTGCCCATATACAAAAATGCCATATATGAGGCCCCTGGTGTACACGCTAGAGTTTAAAATCATGGTTGCTGCACCTGTGTTTTGAGAAGGCTTTCAGCACCACTGCCCTTGGCTTCCAAAACAAAGCTAACACAGTACCTGAAAACTAGTACATTTATCACTGGTTTGATGTTGGTTGACTGGTTTTCAGGTATTACACCTTTGGGCCCTGATGCCAATGAAATGGATGTAGTGATCTATGCCTAATATGAAAAAAGTCATTTATGTACAAGTGCAATTTATATGTGGTTTAGCTGTATGGGCATGATGTAAACTAGAAATGTGTAGCATTAGGACATAGAAAATATTAAAAAGCCCACATGACCTTGGGAGTGTCGAAGGTCAGACAGTGTAACTTATGATCTACACCCATGATCAAGCAAATTCTAATGTTGGGCTGATTCACAAATCAGAATCACAAGGTTGGCTTCCGAGCTTTGCTCCTGTGGAAAAGTACTCCTATTTTATAGTGACAGAACTCAGGAATTTTACCACGACATACGTTAGGAAATGAATGTGTATTATTTTCCCCTTCTTTCTAAAGGAAGAACTTTTCCAGTTGGTAAGTGCCGTTTATAAATATGTACACTATTTCACTTTTTCTCTGCAAGTTTCTGAATTAGTACATCCTTGCAAGGCCAGTGTCCAAAATTGTCTATGTGCGAATCATGCACATTTTCATGAAAATGTGCTAGTCTTCATGAGAATGTTCTTGCATATATTATGTAAATGTATGCAAATTAGCATAGCTATCCGCCAACCTTTATGCCTCGACTCTCGTGTTAGTGATTCACATTTGGTAAACACTATTTTAATAATCAGGCCATATAGGTAATTGATCTGCTGATGGAATTCCTAATTTTAAAAGCTGTTAACACCACTATTGGAATACAGCGTAATTTAAAAAATTCGCCTACACTAATTAATATTTTGCTTGCTGTAACAAAGTGTGCACCATCACAAACATTAATGGATGCATCCCTACAACATCTATTTTATTATATCATATCTCTCATGAATGTTGAGTTATTCTGAACGCAGCTCGGTGTTGTACTGCTTTCTCTGATATAATTACTCTCGTATAAATAATGGCAGATGGGCTAAATTGAACGATTTGTCCCAAACCACCCTGTTTTAAATATTCCCATTTTACCTTTTCCGCAATCGTATTTAGTTTTATACTAATAAAGCAAACTCTACTTTTCCCTCATTTAGCAATAAATTATTTTGTCTTTCGTTATCTGTTCTCAGAGTAAAAACGAAGAAAAAAACACAGATACAAAACTTTTATTTTCTCCATATATTTCCCTGCATTACCTTACCCCTTCAACGTTCAGGCGACAATGAAAAATGTGTTTCACAATGCTTACATTTAAGATAATCTGCTAATATTAATAAGATAACCTGCTTGTGGTGTGCTTGGTTATTACCCCTAAAATGTGATGTAAGTAAATTGCCAGCACCCTTGAGTTCGTGTGGTCCAAAAACGGAGCACTGATAATAATTAGGTACTGCAAAATTCAACATATGAGTTATATATATTTCTGTAATAGAATTGCCTTCCTTTTGTGCTCATTTACAGAGTAAAAAAGATGGCCATTTCTATAAACGGCAGAGTTAAAATGCAGAATCTGATTTTAGTTCATAAAAGTGAACGGCTATCCAGTAGCAGAGGTAGATTTTTGTGCCAAGGTGGTGATGGGCACAATGCTCCTCAAGGAGTACTATGGTCAGTGTGTGATGTTGAACTTTCAAAGTGGTCAGGCATAAAGGGTTTTTGGGGACCGTGGAGGCTGATGAAAGAGTGGTGGTGTACATACTTGCCCTGAACAGCATCAAGAGAGTGACCAAAGCAAGCCAAGCGCCAAGCGAGAGATAAATCGTGCACAATGGTGGTATGTACAGCATACATTTGTACTTGTTTTAGCTCAAAAGCCAAATATTTTGACAGGCCATTCATGAAATATTCTATCTCCTTATGATTTGGCTAGGGAGCTTGACTGTTCCCGGTGCTGTTCTCGCCTAATCTCATGGAAAACATCAATATCAAAAAATTGTTGAAAGGTAGTTATAAAACCTCTGAGTATTTAATTTTACCTAGATGTCATTTGAACCTTGCAAGTAGGTTTAAATTCATAGCTTATACATTTAAAATGTAGGGCACAGGCAGCTGAGATAGTTACATTTAGCAAGTTTGCACAGTAAATTTTACATGTCCATAGAGCAATGGTGAAACTTAGGTTAAAAAGAAGTTTAGAATTATCAATAGTTTTTAGAAAGGTAGGTCTCTGGTTGGCGATGGGTTGCACCTTTGTCCAAGTAGGGACCCTACTTCCTAGTCAGGGTAAGGGGGATACACTTCTAAAATAACCCCTGCTCACCTCCTTGGTTGCTTGGCACGAGAAGACAGGCTTATCACTGAGGCAGTGTAAAGCGCCAGGACCCTCTCCCTGAGTAGCTGTGCGCTCTACAAATACTGTTTAACATAACATAACATAAAGCATTTGTGCACACATGCAGTAATACAGTGAAAACACTACAACTGGACACCACACCAGTTTAGAAAAATAAGTAATCTTTATCTAAAGCCAACAAGACCAAAATGACAAAAATCCACAATACAGTAATAAAAATAAGAATTTCAAAAGGTAGAAACAGCTCTGTTCAAAGCAAAATGCAGATGTAACACTTTTCACACAAAGTACCTTGGATGCGTCATGCACACAAACAAAAACTGTTGCAAGAAAGGTGATGCATCAGCTCTTTATGCCCAGGGAGGGTGATCCATCAGTTCCTTACTTCATGGGAGATGATGCGTCGGTGCCTTACTGCCACGCAGGGGTGGTGATGGGTCAGCTCCTTACTGAAGGGGAGGTGATGTGTCAGTTTCCTACTGTGCAGGGAGGTGATGCGTTGGTTTCTAATTGCGGCCCTGGCATTCTTGCAGGCGTGGCACCCAGATGCGATGCATGAGGATCGGGATGCATCCGTTCTTGCATCCACCATACCGCAAGGCATGGTTTCTTGCAGCCGCACAGCCAGGTTTCAGACCTCGTAGATAAGTGTACTCGATGCAGCATGTAGCGACTTCTCGAGCTGTGCGCAGGTGCTGGGTCAGTTTCTTCGGCGGTGCTCCGGAAACAGATGTGGATGCGTTGCGCTTCTCCTTGTTGCATTACTTTACCAACTCCCAACAGCAGGAACAACTTCAAGAGGCACAAAACAACAGCAGGCACCTCCTGGCAGGTCAGAACTCCCAGCCAGGAAGTTCAGGGGAGCTGGGGGTGACGTCTTTGTATCCCTGAGACTTGAAAAACAGGTGGCAAGATCTATTCAAGCCCTTGGAGATCTTTCTCAAGCAGGACACCAAGCACACAGCAATGTCCTTGTCCATTCCTTGGCATAAACAGCTATTGCAGACCAACCCCAGACAGCAAAGCATAGTTAAAAGTGCTTTGGCTTCCCTCTCAGGCACTTAGCAGTGTTACCAGCGTCTCTGGGAGAGTGCTTCTTAGTGCCATCATTTCCTGCATTCATTAGATGGATGTTCTGTTCACAGGGATAAAATAGTGAGCATAATGAGGAACCAAAATTTAGGAATCAGGCTAAACATCAGCACCTATCAATGACTCAGGTACCTGAGAGGGAAAGGCAAGAAAGAGAGTACGGGAAGAGTGGAGGGTTTAAGGTATGATATTGGATTCCACCAGAAATGCAAAGCCTAAGTAGGAAGTGTTGCCAGGATGCAGGGTATCTTGGCTCACAACTTTTCAAAGAACAGGAACTACTTTTGATGGGGTGGGAATGTCGAGGATTGGAATAAAGCTGTGGGTCTACATGGGTGGGAAGCTGTCAAGAAACTTCATTGCGCTATGGTGACACACTTCAAGTAGTGCATAATCAATGGACAGATGAGGAGAGATATTTAAGGAGGTCCTACACACACACTCCTCATAGCGGACTGTAACATAAACAAGTCAATGGGGTAGTTCCTCTTATGGGGCTCAGTCCCTCCTATGCCTCACTGGTCTGATTCTCAGAATCACAAGGGACCTGAGTGGTCAGATCATGGACCCCTCACACACTCAATAGGTTGTCATGCTTCATCATAGAGCGCTTCTCGTCAAGCCGGCACTGCAATATCTGACAGTCCTGGGGGCTTTTTGTCAGAGATCTTTTTGATCTTTAGATACCGTTAGATGCATGCATGTAAGGGGTCATAAAACTAGGGTGGTAAGGAAAGATGTGGTTAAAAGAGTCTAAGGGAGCCTAGGAATGTTTTTAATATTAAAGTGATGGTCTCTTGACATAATAAGAACAAGGTGCTATCTTGAGGTCACAATGGGACTTAATAGGTAGTAAGTGGGAAATCTGATAGAGTCGACATTTTTCATGCCCTGTTTGCCTGGAGGGTCAATTGACATTTCATCAGGACCGAGGAATAAATCTTACCCTATGTGCAGGCCCTTGGTAATGGTCATGGGTGCCCGCTCGAGAATACAATACTGTTCCTGTGTTGATGCAGTGGGGTAGATTCCACCTAAGAAAAGAAAAAGTAATGTGTGTGAACATCAAGCAGGAATACCCTCAGACAAGAGTGAACTTGGCACTTTCCAAATGTCATGGTCACTATAGTGTAGACCTTCCTTGATAGCATATGTGCTCCATTGTCACTGTATTTATATCAGGACAGGGCAAGCATAAGTATAAGTGTATCTTCTTTTTGTTAAAAACAGTAAGGAAAATGTTTATAAAAACACAAGCAAGTGCACATAATTTTGCCTTTTGTAGTACTCCGTTCACAAAGCTCCATGCACTAGTGAGGGAAGGTCCCAATGTAGGTATCTTCCTAGACAGTAATGAATCGCTATAGACAAATGCAAAATGTGTGTTTCAAATATCATGTACAGGAAATGTCGAGCAAACAAGGGCGATACAAATAGTCTGTTTTATTTAATACTTAAAATTTGAAGATAAAAACAAAATACATAATCAACATATAATATTCACTATTAATAAATAATATACAATCCATTAATTAGTGGTGTGGCAAGACTGTGTGTAATTCGACGTGCGTTTCGGCAGGTAGGGACGCCTTCCTCAGGAAATTAGGCCACAAATTCCTAAAATTCACAAAAACTTTGCTTGTGTAAATAATCCTATAGATGCTTGACATAGTAATACAATTTTAAAAGTCTGAATTTTAGTAACAAAACAGACAGTCATGAAGTTGGACACACATTCTGGAACAAAAAATTATATGTTGTATACCTTCAGACATGGCAGATACAAGAGAAAAAGACAAAGAGATCATGGACAATTTTATTCTCCGTCTGGGAGTATATTGCTCCATACATAGCTATAATAAACTTACTGATATGGTGTACTCAATCATTTATTTGTCACACAATATAGCATTTAAGAAAAGGGAATATAGATGACTTGGAGTAGAGTGAGATATATTAGTATATAGATTTATAGAAGAGTCAGACAAGTGTTGAATTTAAGTTTGAAGGTAGATCTCTCACAAATGTCAAGAGATAGGTCATATATATATATAAAGCAATGAGAAAGAAGATTTAGATAGTAGGCGATAGATCCCGAATAACCAAAAGTAAACAGTATCATGCAGTAAATAATGAGTGATACGTGATTGTTGTATATGGTACCTGTATAAATGGAGACAGGAAGCCTGGAAGTTTGTGGGGCAAATGATGCTCCTGTATATAAAAAGCCTTTAGTTCTGAAATTGTAAATTGATATAAATGTGAGCTAATCTCTAGAGACTATGGTGGTACTGGTGCAGGAAACAAATGAATTATATTTATTAAAACAAACCTTATTGTGTATTGGGATTAAGAATGAATTTTATGGACCTGGAGTATCAAAATGCAAGTGGTTCGTCGGGTCCTGAGGCAAGGATAGGTGGTCTTTAATAAAATATGGCCATCAAAGGATATGAATTTAAAAATTCTGTAAGTGATCAAAAGATAACAATACTGAATATTATTTGAAGCCCGGGGTCATAAAAATGTATTGCGTAAATAGCTAGAGATATGGGAGATTGCCTTATTTATTAAATTGGATAATCCTACAGCAGGTATATCATCTGTAGCTACGGAAAATCCAGAGGTCGGCAAGTACAACGCATGGACAGGGATGGATGCCCTGTAAAACAGCATAACATGGGATGTCAAGTAAGCCATTTATTTAACTATCGGAACAGTGGCGGCTACATCTAATTTGTTAAAGGAAATGGTGGCGGAGATGGTGCTCAACCATCAGGGTGCTGATCGTAATGTGCACCAGTTTAGTGGCTAATAGTTCCAAGAGTTTCAGATGACACTATACTGTAGGGTGAAAGAACATGTAGTCACCAGTAAACCCTATAGTTACGCTTTCTAGTGGGCGAAAAGCTAGTGATGTAAAACTGGACTGCGAAGATTAAGTATCATGTGGTGACTGATGATCTCTTTAACTGCACTGTCTAGTGCTGCAATCTCGGAATTTATCTAGGGTATTAATGATAAAGGAGAGGCAGACCAACTTCTACCTCTTGTTAATGGTCTATTCAAGTATTGCGCATAGGCGTAGTAGAGAGGGTATGAGTGGAGGCATATTTAATAGCTAAGTTAAAAAGGCAAGTGAGATACTAGAACACTATAACCAATATGGTTGAATGGTCGGTAGTTAAACTATAGGTATAATGGGGGTGGTAACAAATGTGCTAATCGAAAGCGTGATGACCTAGCTGGTAATATATCAGGATGACTCAACTGGAAAGTTCCCTGCGGTCTTTAAATGCTTACCTGATACAATTAATTTTCACGTCTGTTGTCGGCTGTCATGAGAGTTGAATGTACTCCTGGATAGAGGTGGCAGTATGCTGACTATCGCGGCTTTTAAATGCTGGATTGCCGCGAAAACGCCAATCATGATCGGCGTATGACATGCAGAGTGTTGGCTTGGGAACTTCCGTGTCATGTGACAGCCGTCAAAATGAACAGGTAAGAAAGCAGTAGAACGGGCTAAGGGAGATGCAGTGTCAGCTATCATCATGAATAAAGAAGAAAGCTGCAAAAAGGGCCCAAAGACATACAACCATAATATATTGTGATTCTTTATTTCTCTAGTGAGTTTGTCAAGGAAAATAATTAAGAAATGAGGATTACCTAATGAAAAATAATTATTTGATAAAATGGAGAACATATGGAATCCTGGCAAACAGGATACGTTAATATAATTGAGAGGACAACATTTTACAAATAATGGACAGCGGTATTGAACATATTCCGCTGTATTTTGTGGGGGGTGTTTCGACCTACCTGGCATTTTCTGTGGGGTGAGGTGAGCCTTCCCTGCCCCGGTCCACAGCGGCTGTTGTGCCGTTTGTGTGGAGGGCGGGCCGCCATCTTGCTAGTAGTCCTCTCCCCGGCTGAACCTGTGGCAGCGGTCTAGCTGGGGGAGGGACGGGCTCCTATAAGAACAGCTGCTGCCATAGTTCTTTGCGGTGAGAGTGGGTGGTGGCAGCTCCCATGCTGACCCGCTTTTCTTGACAGCTATTTCTAGTAGCATTTTAATAATTTTTTAAAACAGTGCCCATTGGATTGCGACATTTGCACTTCTCTGCATATTTCAGAGTCGCCGCTCGTGTCCGTTTACTTTTCTTTGCGACTATTTTTAAATTGAAATGTAAATTTTGTGGGGGGTGTTTCGACCTACCTGGCATTTTCTGTGGGGTGAGGTGAGCCTTCCCTGCCCCGGTCCACCGCGGCTGTTGTGCCGTTTGTGTGGAGGGCGGGCAGCCATCTTGCTAGTAGTTCTCTCCCCGGCTGAACCTGTGGCAGCGGTCGAGCTGGGGGAGGGACGGGCTCCTATAGGAACAACATGCCCTGCCTGACGCGCACCGGTCACGCGTGGCGGGCGCGACTTAGGCACGCCGAAGGTAAGCCAAAGGTCAGCCCGTCTGCACCCGTCTGCGCCTCGGCCGTGGCGGCCGCAGGACGGGCTGACCCCCTGCCGCCAGCCATTCATGCTACTGCTGTCTCTTATACTCGGGAACAGCTGTGCTCTCTGTGTTCCCTTAGATGCCCTGGTGCAGGTGGGGGAGATGGTAACGCTATTATGGTTGCCCCTTGCTCGATCTGTGGTTTTTGTTGTGCCAAACCTCTGATTGACCAATCTTCGCCTGCTAGGGCTGTCTACTCAGTCTCAGCAGCTTTGGTTAATGCTCGTTCATTGAGCAAGCATGCTGGGGATGTATTTGAGCTACTCGATGATGGCTCTCTCGACATCCTGTTTGTGACCGAAACCTGGCTTAATAACGCCTGTGCTCCGGATGTCGAGTTAGCAGTCCCCCGAGGCTATAAAATACATAGGAGAGATAGAGTTCTGGGAAGAGGGGGGGGTCTGGCCATCATTTTGAAGGATTAGTGGACTCTTTAGGTTGAGCCCTTGGAAGAACTGGGAGTTGGGGAAGTAATGAACTTTTCCCTGGTCCTCTCCCCTCATCTCACCTTGGGGGGCACGTTAATTTATAGGCCCCCAGGACATGCAGGAGCGTTTCTGGCAGCACTGCTTGAGACTATGGTTCCTCGAGCTCTGAGATTCCCCCATTTCTTATTGCTTGGAGATTTTAATATTCACGCTGAGGTAGCGGCTCTCCCTGAATGCAAAGCTCTGTGTGATTTCTTGGATCTTGCACATCTCTCCCAGTGGGTCTCTCTACCTACGCACTCAGGGGTCACACTCTGGATGTGATTTGTTCTAACTTTCCCCTCCAAGTGGAAGCTCCTCAAGCTCTGACGTGGTCGGACCATCAGCTGATCAGATTTGCTTGGTCAGCTCCGAAAAGTGCCACTGGGGGGGCTAAAACCATTTGTGCCAAGAAAATTAACATAAAGACTTTGGGTACCGCCCTGACCGAGTGCAGGCCCGTGTTAGGCTCTCATCTTGCTGAAGCGGTGCTGAACTTTAGAGAATGGGTGGAAGCGGGGGTGACTGCGTCATCTAAAGGGGGGAGCAACGGTAGAGCTCGATCCTCCCCTTCTAAGCCTTGGTTCTCCCCCAAACTAGGCATTCACAAGTTGGCCTGTAAAAAGCTTGAACGGGCCTGGCGTCAATCCTATTGCCCCTTAGCTAAGGCTGCTTTACGGATGGAGCAGAGAATCTACTATGCCAGCATTAAAACAGCTAAGGGAGAATATTTTGCTAGCCGGATTGAAAAAGCTAACAATAGCAGTCGCGAGATCTTTGCGATTGTTAATAGTTTCCTTTCCCCCTGTGCTGAGCAACGGGTGGTTCCAGCTTCTGCAGTATGGTGTGAGAGCTTGTCTGGGTTCTTTGAGCAAAAAATAGCGGCTATTCAGGCGAGTCTTAGCTCTAGCCACTTTTCGGAGGGCTCTCTCCATCTTTCCCCTCCTTTAGAGGGTTCATCTCCCCGGATAGAGGAGCTCACTCCTCCCACTGCTACTGACACACTGGCCGTGATTAAATCCTTGAAATCTGGATCACCTTCTAACCCGTGTCCAGCGCGGGTGTTGGCAGGTGTAGCGGAAGTGGTGGTGCAGGAAGTGACGCATATCGTCAGCCTTTCATTTAAATCAGCCACAGTTCCTGCTGAGTGGAAACAAGCTAAGCTACTTCCCCTGCTGAAAAAGGCTGGAGCGGACCCTGAAGTGCTGGCCAATTACCGGCTAATTTCCCTGCTCCCGGCTATGGCAAAAATCGGAGAAAAACTGGCTTTCCGGAAGCTTAATGAGTTTGTGGAATCATCTGGGGCTCTCCATCCTGCTCAATATGGTTTCCGTGCTGCGCACAGCACAGAATCTGCTTTGGTGGAGATCTCTGAGGCAGTTAGGGAGTGTCTGGACTGTGGCGGCAGAGCGGCTCTAATTTTATTGGACCTCTCTGCCGCGTTTGACACGGTGCCGCACCAACGCCTCCTCACTAGACTTGCGGACATTGGGGTCGCTGGCCTTGCTTTGGACTGGCTGCGCTCCTTTCTTTCGTCTCGATCGCAACAGGTTTGGCTCCCTCCTTTTTCATCTTCGGCTAAGCCCCTCATGACTGGGGTACCTCAGGGCTCCACTTCGAGCCCTCTTCTCTTTAATGTATATCTGACCCCCTTGATTGAGATTGCCGAACAATTGGGGGCCAAAATCATCGCCTATGCCGATGATACGCAGCTGTTGTTCACCTGGCCCAGTGCTGTCTTAGATACCGAGCGGATTCAGATTTGTTTATCCTCGGTTTTTAACTGGTTAGCCTCCGCGCAACTGAAGTGCAACGAGGATAAGACGGAAATACTGCTCTACGGTCAATTCCCCCCTAACTTTAGAGAAACACTTTGGCCGGCAGGTTTCTCGATGCCCGCTTCAGTCAATGTCCTCGCCAAGAACCTAGGAGTCTGGTTTGGGGAAGACCTCCGGTTTGAGGGGCATATCAAGAAGGTAGCAGGAGGCTGCTTCGGGACTCTTAAGGCGTTGCGGAAGTTTTTCCCCTATCTGCCTGCCTCAGCAAGAGAGTCAGTTGCGAGAGCTTTAATTCTCTCGCGCCTTGACTATGCCAATGGCCTGCTGAGTGGATCCCCGGCTTATATGGTGAGACGTCTCCAGGTGATCCAAAACGCAACCGCCAGATTGTTGGGTAATATCTCCAGTCGGGTTAGCGCAAGGAATCACCTGCAGAGTCTGCACTGGCTGCCAGTTTCCCAGAGGATTACTTTTAAAATTTTGACCCTGGCCCACAAAGCTATCAATGGACAAGGACCCGCCTACCTGATGAAACGATTTAGTCGCTACTCCCCTAAGCGACTTTTGCGCTCTGCCGCTCAACATCTGCTGCAGGTGCCGCACTTCCGGCTTTCTCGGCTGGGAGGGCAATCAGTGGCGGTGAAGGCCGCTTTGGCCTGGAATGAGCTCCCTCTATCCTTACGAGCTACTGTGAATTTTATTTCTTTTAAAAAAGGGTTGAAAACCCATCTGTTTTGGCAAGCCTTTTAGTCTTCTGTTCTGTGTAGTGTAGGCTGTTTAATCTGTTTTTTCTTCTTCGCGCCAGGATACTCCGGCAGTAATTGAGCGCGTTATAAAACAGCATAATAATAATAATAATAATAATATTAAATAAATGGGTCAATTTATGTGTAAGATGTCTATGGCAATTTAAAGAACATGGGTTTATATGGGGGAATATGATGTATAGCTAGTGAGCATAAGATTCATGTATGGGGATGAGTTCTGATGGTGCCAAGGTTCAATAAGCTTTAAGATGTTAATTAGGGATGCTAAATTAAGTATCAGTGGTGACATGCTGATTTCTAGGGGAAGAGCTACTGTACTAGTGTGGCTGTAATTTAATGAGATAGAACAGTATGGCAAATAATAACAGATCATTGGCCTAGGAGTTAAGCTAAATTATGGCTTCTCCCAGGGTAGGTCATCATTGAGACCATTTTTAAAGGTATTTAAGGTAAAAATCCAGAAGACCTCACATTTTTTTCTTATGTTTGTGGCATTATTGGGCTCAGATGTATTAATTTTTTCAAAAATGCGCCAACGTAGATCTTCAGGTTTGTGATTAAGTTCGTGAAAATGTTTCGTTACTGGGGCCATCATTTTTAGAGTTTTAATAGATGATCTATGTTCTGCAATGCAAACATGTATGGCTCTTGCTGTTTCTCCTACATAAGCTAGGTTGCAAGGACACAGGATAAGGTATATTACGTTCTATGTCTTGCAATTCCACATATTTGATGCCTGGGTTTTGATTCCATTATGAGTAAATGTCTCTTTTGGGATGATAGAATCACAGGATTTACATTCATCACATTTGACGGTGCCTTTAATGGGGAGCTGGTTATCTATTGATTTCTGAATGAAAGGTATTTTGGGTGTCTTGTCTTCGAATTTAGAGTGGACCATGATATCTTTTAAGTTTTTGTTCCTGCGATGGGCAAATTTAGGTTTCTCCAATTTATTGGTGATATTCCCATCACAGTTCAAGATATGCCAATTTTGGTTAATTATATGTTTCACCATGGTATTAAGGGTGGAGTGTCTGGTTATACATACCAATTGATCTTTCTGCTGTTTAGTTTGTTTTTTGAGCAGGCTGTGTCTATCAAAGAATCTCACTCTTTTATATGATTCTCTGATAAGCCTGTGTGGATATCCTCTCTCTTTATATTTGAGCTTCATTGCTATGGATTGTCTATCAAAGTCGGCAAGGGTGGAACAGTTGTGCCTGAATCGTAGGGACTGAGAAAATGGGATGCTATCTTTCTGATTACATGGATGGAAAGTATCATGATAGCGGTGAAACATAGGGTAACAGCTCTGTATATCATTGTAAACTGATAATGAACATACAAAATATGTCTTTCCAGACCTTACCAGTAACTATAGATAGAAGTACCCTTAGGCCTGGCAGAGGTCCGCAAATGACCTACAGAGAGAACTGGTGTTTCTAGGAACGTCTGGAGAGACATATTTATTGCGCTCATCATGTTCAAAATCCTTCCTTTCATTTAATTGTACATTTCAAATAACATTTCTGTAATTAAACAATATTATAATAGAATGTATTATTTAGAAACAAATGAAGTTCCAAGTTTATACTAAAAAATAGATTGCTTGGCTCACATATGATAAATATAAATATTAAAAAGGCAATACACATTAAATTACACTTATTCACATCTTACATAAAATGTATTACTACAATTATTCTTTTCGATTGGATGTAATGGGGATGAAAGATTGTTAATGCATCATTTCAGTGGAATCATATCTCTACCCCAACTTCTTCAGTAAATATATTACACATACATCTCATAGCAATAAGCCCACTCAACACACTGTTAAAACAACAAAAAACATTATAATGCACAATGACTCTTATTCTTCTCTTTACAACACTCTTGTATTCTCATTATCTTTATTAATCTTTTTATTTGACTAACGACTGGAATGCCCATCAGCCACTCAGTCCAATATTACAGTAGGGGCTCATCTTCACTCATCAATTTCTGTTAAACACTTTCCTTATATCCTTCCCTCCGAATGTATAACCATTAATATGCAGTCAAGATTTGTACTTAATTTCAAATCAATTCTGTGCAGCTTCCTCTTCTTAGAGATCAATCTTATCTTACTAAATAATTACAGCAATCCTACTTTATTTGTAATTGATTGACGTTTACACCTCCATTTAGTGTGTTTCTTCTGTATCAAAGAACCCCACCCCCCCTTAGTGATCTTAAAGGACACCCTTTACTGTGCCACTCTGATTTAAACTAATCATTTTTCAAACGTTGGTATATTCCAAAGTATTCAAAGCGGGCTGAGTAGGCCTAATGTTGGAGTGTCTGAAGTGAGGCAGGGGATACCTGAGATCCTTGAGACCCCTGAACCTTCACTGGCATTCATCCTATTGGGATTAAAAAATGATATCAATAACCGTTTCGATATTTCAGAAGCAAATCAGTCAGCCATATAAGCATCATGCCTGAAGTTGACGCAAAAGTTGGATGATGTAACATTAGGTATTATGGAGTTAGAGGAAGAGTTGGTCACTATAAAACAAAGTATTGGAAAAAATGCTTCAGAAATCCCAAGGCTGGAAAGGCAGAACCAAATCTTACGGGAAGATATTGAGAGAGTTGAGAACCACTCTCGAAGGAACAATCTGAGGTTTTTGAATGTTCCGGAAACTAAGGAAGGGTCTAACATGAAAGCTTTTTTTATTTCGTTATTACAGAATACAATTTTGCTGGGCAAGGAAGAGTTAAATCTTGAATATGAAGTCCAAAGAGCGCATAGAGAACCTTTTTAACACAACCCTTAGAGAGCTAAACCCAGGAAGATCTTAGTGAACTTTCTCTCATATAACATCAAAAAGGGAGATACTGAGTAGGGCCCTAAAAAACGGCCCATACTTAGTGGATGGGTACTCACTGCTTGTCAGGTCAGATTTATGTAAGGCCACTAAACAAAGGTAGTGGGAGCTGGGAAATAAGATGGAAGAGTTTCGGAAGCTGGGAGCGAAGTTTCACTAAAAAATACCTGCAATGTTATGAATCATGTGGAACAATCAAATGTACAACCTTCCAACAGTAGAAGATGTTAAGTCACCAATAGATAGAATAAAAAATGGAGATAGTGCTAAATGATGAACCACGGAGACAGCTCTTCTGTATCTTATAAGTTAGTTGAAATTCCCCTGAACTGAGGGCCCAGATGCATTTTTATGCATTAAAAGAGAGGGAGGGTTCCCCAGGGTGGGCCTAGGGGCGAGGGGTGGGATGGTCAGGGGGGGTGTGGGCAAGGGTGGAGTGTAGTGGGTTAAAAAAACAAAAACATCTTCAGATCCTCATAGGCGGGAGAATTCAAGTAAATTGGTAATGAAGCAGGAGGAGCGGAGAGTGTGGGAGAGTATCATGGCTAGAAGCCCAAGTATAGATATACTGACATGGAATGTGAACAGTCTCAGGTCGAACACTAGGCAGAGGAAAGTAATTAAGTATTTAGAAGACAGACAGGCGCAAATCATGTTTCTACAGGAGACGCATCTACTTGCAAGTGAGAGTAAGGAGTTGTTTGTTACGTTGTGATGGGTCCAAGATTATATTGCTTCTGACCAAGCACAATGTTGTAAGTTGGTTACAATTTTAATCAGAAGCGGTAATGGTTTCGAGCTTAAGGCATCAAGTACAGATAGCTCTGGTAGATGGGTTTTAGCACAAATAAGATGGGCAGAGAGTGACCTTATATGTGTCAGATATTACGGACCCAACAAAGGTGATCCCACCACATTATAGAGCTCGAATTCAGATTGGCGTAAATTTGAGCTCCAGCAATTGTGGGCGGGGATTTTAATGTATTGCTGGATCCTGTACTGGACCGGTCCACGCGGAGGGGCAGTGCTAGTGCTCCTAGAATGAGGTCCGCACTGAAGGGTATGATACAGGATCTGGACTTACTAGATGTGTGGAGATATCTTAAGGGGAAGATGAGAGGATGTACATATCACAGTAAAAAATATCATCACTTTTCCAGACTAGACTATTTTCTAATTGACAGATCTCTCGCAATTAATATCAAAAAGATAGAGCACCTTCCCACGCATATTTCAGATCATTCCGCAGTAACAATTACTCTACAAGCCTTACGACTTCAGCCATGTAAAAGAAGGACGCTAAAGCGTGCTTTGCTGCTGGAAGCGGGAATAGAGATAACTATGAAAAAGGCTACAGTAGACTATTTTACCAATAATATAGATTCCGCCTCCACAGGGATAGTTTGGGATGCCTTTAAGACCTACATTCGCGGAGTTCTGAAAAGTCTAGCGTGTGCAAAAAGTAGAGAAGAAAACAGAAATAAAAAAAATTGAAAAAGAAGTAGATAATTTGTAGAAAGCTTTCCATTCCATACATGTGGGAGAGGTAAGTGAGAGGCTCATAAGAAGGATAAAGGAGGCTCAATTAAAATTTAAAATAAGGGTAGAGACAAAGTGCAAAGCAAAATGCCAAGCTGCGAATGAAAGGAATTTGAGTATGGAGAAAAAGCAGGGGCATTGCTGGCCTGGAAGGCTAGGGTAGAAAGAACTAGGAACGAGTTCAAGAAGCTTAGAGGGGATCAAGGCGAGGTTCTTAGCAGTTAGGATGCTATTTAGGAACATATTGTGGCATTATTTTCTCAATTGTATAAGGAGGATACTATTCCTGATCTTCTAAAGTTAAAAATCTGGCTTAGCATTATCGGCCTCTCTGTACTTAATGAGGAAGGGAAAATAATGATGGAAGCTCCAATTACCCAGGAAGAGATCAGGGGGACAATTAAAAGAACAAAGGATGGAAAGGCAGCTGGTTTAGTTGCCATCCCCTCAGAAATTGTATAAAATGCCAACAGAGGAAGTTCTGCTCGTAAAGGAAGATTTTTTTAATCTGATATATACAGGGGACACGGGTTCCAGAATCATGGAGAAAGGCAACTATTGTCTTGATATTGAAGCCAGCTAAGGAACCCGTAAAAGTTGAGTCGTATCGACCAATATCCCTGCTGAATGCAGATTATAAGATCTTTGTCAGCATTTTAGCAGGGAGGTTGGCAGAATCGCCCAACAGCTCATACACGAAGACCAGAAGGGCTTTATTCCCGGGAGGCAGTTGCATGAGTTGACGCAGCAGCTGATCGGTTGTATTTGCATAACTACTTCAAGGTCGATACCCTTGGCGGCGGTCACTTTGGACACCGCCAAGGCTTTTGATTGTGTGTGCTGGGACTACTTATGAGCAGTATTGGAAATCATGAGGTTTGGGACATGCTTTATAACAACGCTAAAGGCCCTATACCAACGATCGACAGCTGGGATTTTCCTTAATGGTGTGCTTACGAAGAGTTTTTTTGATTCTAATAGGAACGAGACATGGGTGTCCCATATCCCAAATATTGTTCGATATATATATATATTGAACCTTTCGCCCAGATGCTTCATCAGGATGAACAGCTTATTGCTTTTAAGACTGGCACATATGAAAAGAAAATCGCACCATATGCGGATGACCTTATAATGTATACAGCTGATCCGGCTGTCACAATACCGAGGGTGGACCTTTAGCAAAAGAATATGGAGCCTTCTTATGTACCTCAGAATAAGTATCATTAATGTACAAGAGAGAATTCCCCACCACAATTTGGAAAGGGTAATAAAGGTCATAGAAAAAACACGTTCTAGATGAAAGAACCTCCCACTTTCGATATATGGAAGAGTAAATCTAATAAAAATGGTGCTGCTTCCTAAGCTGAAATGTATTTTTATTTGTATCCCTCTTGCTTTCCCCATGAGGTTGATAGATAAAATACAGGGCAAACTTGGCTGTTTCATCTGGGCGACTAGAGGGGGCCCGGATGTCATGGAAAAAATTGCGATGAAAATTGGTAGAAGGGGGGTTGGCACACCCAAATTTAAGGTTATACTGCATAGCATTCCAGTTCAAGAACTGCAGAGCACTCCTAGGTACACCGGGTCCCATGGCATGGGGCAGGTTGTTGGAGGGGAATGTTAAGGAGTGGGGCAAGAAAGGGTTTCTTAACAAATTTGATGCAAAAATACTTTAAAAACGTAAGACTGAAGACATTAAAGGCAGCCCTTATCCTTTGGGTTGGGAAAAGGAAAATACAGGGAATCGGGTACTACTCCGATGGTGCACCAATATGGGATCACCAGCACTCCAGAGTGTTTGCATGATCAGCTAAGCATTCCTCAAAAGAGAGCATGGATCGAGTGATGGGGGATCCTATGGTGTTGAAAGAGGTGGTCCCATGGGAAATCTTGACAGCTAAGACAGGGGGTCCCTCTCTAGGATTAAATACTTGCTGTTGCTATCCTGGGGGAGGCAAACAGGAGAGAGATTGTAGGAGGTACTTGGGAGTTTGAAAAGAAAATACAGAACGAGTCCCCGAAAAAAGAAAGAAGTAACTGTCTGGTAACAGATCCTGGTGCTATCAGAAGAAAAGAAGTTGAAAGCACGATATGAGATCTGGACAGGTGATATTTAAATGACAACACCACAGCGAATGTAGCAACTTTCTTTTAAATTGTTGTATAAAGTGGTGAAGCCAGCGAATTCGAAAAGAAACCACTTTTTTTCACAGCTAATAGGTTATATTGGACACCGAGAAAACTGGCTTTATTCGTAACAGCATTAGCTCCGAGATGCCATAGATGTGGAATGCTGAGTGCGAAAGATCGGCACATGTTTTTTGAATTCCCCCATGATTCATGATTATTGGATGTCTGTGGAGAAAGCAATATATGACATTTTTTGCTCCAACATAAAAATCAGCTTAACGTTGATGGGGTTGGAGGAGCACCTGTATTCGCCCCCATCGATGAAAAGGCTGGCCCTACTGTTTTATGTGATTCTTCTCGCTAGGAAAGAAATATGTAAGAAATGGACAGATGCTGTACCGCCACTAGGAATGGAATGGCCCCTGGTGGTTAAATCTATCCGCAAAATGAACATAGGACTTGAAAATAGTGCATGCTTTGAGTTGTGGAATTTATTTTTAAAATGGAATGGCACTATCAGAACTTAACAATTATGGGTGTCCTATGATTACACCTGCGTGGAACTAGCAACCAGGAAACTGGGTGGGCTGGTATGCAGGACTATCAAGATATTGCAAATAGCCTGGGGCGGTACAGGTCGGATGGCTGGCTAGACTTTACAAACTATGGTGGTAGGAGGACAATTAAATTCTTTTTTTTTTAAATGGAACATTGATATCAACCTGCAATCTTTTTTTCATCTCAACTTTCATGCAGCACTATTTTCTTTCAAGCACATTACTTACACTATATTTTCATCCTGATAGCATTTATTTATATCTATCTTCTTGAGTAGGTCCACCTTCAAAACATACATAAACTCTATGAGCTGCTGTCACATCACCACTTTCTGTGCTCCGCTTAAGATCTGTGGAGGCAGGCCATGTAGATGTAGTCCCCACAAGAGAATTATAACAAATGTAACAATTTGGATTGTTTCCACCAGGGTGAATTTTCTCTTCTATTTGACTGGGTTGGGCTTAATACTGAAGGCTGGAGTATGTGTCTGGCATCTGCAAAGTCATTCATTACAAGGGGAATCAGGCAGAGCCCATGGTGTGGGCTGTTTTAATGTGCTTGCATGGTTGTTGAATGCTGTTTCCCTTTTCTGTTTCTATTTTTAGTTTTACATGGCAAAGACCGCAATCTAATTACTTGCAGAACATTGACAGTCATAGATGCAACTGTGTATCCAATGCCTCATGCATACATGAGTGAGGATGTACTCCACTGTAGGCTTGTGAGCGGTATTTTAAAGAGAGTTTGATAACTGGTGAAACTCAGAGTTTTGAGGCTGTCACAAGTGATAAATAACCTCGTTGCACTACATGTACCAAAGCCCGGGCCGGAGTGGGAACGAAAACCGGCCATGGCAAAGTGCTATGCTGCAAAAACGGTCCTGTAACAAAAACGCCCCCCAGGAGCCCAAAACCAGCCCCCACCCTTGCGGCGCACCCGGGGGTGCCCGCAACGTCCAGTCCGGGCCTGACCAAAGCTTAATTTTAGCTTTTTCAGCATCTTGGTATATTGGATGCGCCTTAGTGTACAGCGGTATCCTGCAATGACATTTCACAGTTTCTGGTGGCATTTATTTTCTGGAACATGAACATTAATATTTAAAAGTGGTGCTATTTTTAACTTCATAGAATTTAATATTGGGATACTTTTTTTTGGTGGCATAGCAGTGCTCCCTATCATTGCCATTTCTAGTGATAAAACAGACATATTTTTCTGCCATTTTATTTATGTTCCAGCACTTTTGGTTGGAATACACATATTAGATCTGACATCCTTATCATGGTATTCTTCCAACCGTTTTTCCTTCACTCCTCCTGTTTTCTGAATTCGTTTTTGATGCCTTTAGGTGTCAGCATGATTTACCACTGCTAACCAGTGCTAAAGTGCTCGCGCTCTATCCCTACCCATGATAAAGTTGGCATACACCTAATTGGCACATTTAATTTACTTATACGTTCCTAGTAAATTGTCCTACGAGTACGAGTGAAGCAATTTGAGGCAACCCAGGAAGTTATTCCCCCTCGAAGCACAACTCAAATGTGGCACATGCGTTGCATGCTATTTAACAATTGAAGGCTCTGAAATCCAATTGGATAATATCAAATGGAACATGCTGCATTTTCAAAATGTTGTACAAATATTGTTGTTTATGGAATTATTTGCCCTTGCCAGAAACTTTATATTGTCAAAACAAATCAGGAGATACGATTAAATGACATGTCTGAATTGCAAAAGTTATAACTCCAAGTAAAGGACTACATTTACTAACATTCTTGTTACACTAAAAATATGCCAAGTATCATTGTTGAAGAATGTGAAAACAACACAGCAATGTCAAATCGAACGCTTTCCGCTATTTGCTACTTGCTCGAAATGAATTTAAGATAAACATGTCAAAGTCGACAATAATATCCATGTCTACACTGACCGGTATTCCTGCTAGGTGAAAGAAGACGCCCAGGATAATGGATGAAGAAATTATGAGTACTGAAATGAAACACTGCGCTTAACACAGCGCCTAATCACATTGATACTCGGGAAGAATTAGTTGCGCGACATTGACAAATGATTTCCTGAGTTTGTTTGAAAACAAATAAGAACGCGTCTACCCAGTTGAGAAGAAAAGGAAGCAGTTAACGAACTGCATTAAATAACATTTAAAAAAAACAAAAAAACAACGACCAGGAGAGGTTATTTAAATACAGACAAGCAGCTGCACTCAGACATTGCTGGCGAGTTTGCTGTGCGACCAATATTTGGAAATACTCGATGTAGAAGATATGCCAAAGGACTGATTATAAGTAAGTTTCTCCTACTGCAACGAGACACCAGCAGAGTTATGCACGCAAAACATGCAATTCAAACTAATCATTAATTGGTTGGAAAAGCAACTGAGCAAAACCAAACTGCAGGAATTAGCTGGGACAAGAAAGGATTGTAGCCGCGCCGAATAAGACGCTTTAAATGTCATTTGTTTATTTTCTCTTTCAAAACATGAAGCAGATGGCAACATTCTAATGTACTATATTCAACTCTGACCAAGATGCAAAGCATGCAGCCTCGCTATACATAAATAAGATTGCCAGCACTGATAAAGTAAGTCCACAACAAGTTTCCTATTTTTAAATACACAAATTAAAGGATTGAAACATCAAATAATGTGCATTTTTCCATAGGGAAAGACAGGGATTGATAGCCTGCTAATACACGGTTTCGAGGACAAAATCCAAAAGAGTTAATAACAAATTTAAGTAAAACGGTAATCTCAGCAATGTGGTTCATAAACTAACATCAATTAAAGAGTTTGATGCTGACCGCCGTGGCCCCTGCAAGTAAGAGCGGTAGAGCGGTAGGGCAGTAGGGCCAGGTTGGGGGGTGGGGATGGGAAGGGGATTTCGACATCCTACGGCGAGGGAAAATTATTTATTTATTTATATTTCCCTCTTCGTCGCTGTCGAAATCCCCCTATCTGGCCCCACCAGTTCACCGCTCTTACCTGCACGGGCCGAAGCTGTTTGATGCCACAGTTTCATTTTTGGAATCAAACAGGACATGGTTAAAGCACACAGCAAAATAGAGTCACAGTTCACGGTGAGGGGTTAAAGTTAAGTGTAAAATACCCACAATAATTGTGAGAATATAACAAGGCCACCTATTTATTTAATACTTTTGAGTTGCACCCAATTATTGGTCCTGTGGAGTCCCCAAAACGACGGGGTTTGAATCATGCTGACTGCTGCACATAAGGGAGTTGTTGGACTGGTCAACTATATAAGGGAACCTTTTTTTAAGAAACTTGGGGCCATACGTACAAGGACTGGCGAAATCGATTGCTAACATTAGTTAACAGCAGTTTTCTTACTGCTGAGAACCACTGAAAACTATTGCCTTGTTAGTGACGTATTTGTAGGCCATCGCTACATGGCGATAGCTTCAGGTATCGGCGGGGAAAACTGCTGCTAACGTTAGCGTGATGGCGATAGGAATTCCGGCGTTAGAAGACAAAAACCAACTAATGGCCCATTAGCAGCAAGAAAACGCACATTAGTCAGCCCTACGTGTTTTTTTGCCTCTATTAGAAAAATAGCCCAGCAGTCGACCTCCAATAGAAAAAGGCAAAAAACAATGAAATGCAGAATTGAGCAGCCAGGGCCAAGTGCAGCACACTTCAACAACCCCTCAAGCGACCCAACATTCAGGACGACCAGAATGAGAGCCTGATGCCTCGCAGGACCTGCGCCTGGAGCCTGGATGCCTTGCTGGACCTGTGTCTGGAGCCTGGATGCCTCACAAGATATGCTTATGGAGCCGGGATGCCTCGCTGGACCTGCGCCTCGAGCCTGGATGCCTCGCTGGATCTGATTCTGGAGCCTGGATTCCTCACTGGACCTGCGTCTGGAGCCTGGAGTGGGATGCGGAGGAGTTGTGGAATCGATGAGCCGTGGTGGGTGATATTGAAGTGCAGTGATCGCCCATACCTGGTGGTGAAGTGTTGCAGGTCGCATTGAGACTCGTTGCTGACCTGTGTGAGAAAACTGCCTTGAGCCCCTTGGAGTTGTGAATGGTAGAGGGGCTCATGCGCACCAACAAATGGGCGGTCTGCATCGCATACTACGATCCACCACTATGCCGGGGTGCACAGAGGGGATTACCAGTGGTGGGCGGCACCTCTCTGAATCACAGGTTGGATGATGTTGTGCTGGCCGAACACTGTGGAGGATGAGGCCCCTGAGCGGAGCAGAACTTGTGTGGTGGGAGCACTGCAAATTCAAGCCTAGAGGGGCCCTGCTGCATCGACTGCATCGGGAGGTTCGCCAGCTGACTTGTCGGTGACTGCTGTACCCAGGCTTGGTAAATCCCACCTTGCTGAGGCTCCTGCTGGCTGAATCACAGATTTGAAATAGCGCCGCGGATTGCGCAACGCTGTCCATGTCCAGGTAAGGAGAAGGTGGGGTGCGTGGAAGAGGAGGCTCAGGGGTAAAGTCGACCAGGCTTAGCACCTGTAGATAACATACCCCAGTGGCGGCTCATCGGCTATGACGGAAGAGCGTCGCCCCTCTGCTTTCAAGCAGTGCAAGAAGAGGAAAAGTCATCACATAATTATAACTTCCTGATGTAATTGTGCAATGTTTCCTTGTGGGTGGGAGGGTGTACAGGGCTACTCCACTCACAGAGCAGGGGTGGAGTAGCATGGCCACTCAAGTGTGAAATGACTGTTTGGTCAGCCCACTTAGGCTGTCCAAAGCAGTCATGCACACTGCCCTGTTTGCAATGCAGGCTACATTACAGCCTGCATGGAGAACATGGCCACCCCTCCAGGCCTTGGCTGATCGTCTTGTTCCGGCACCAATGACCAATCCTAATGCTGCATTACAGCATTGTTATTGGCTATGGGGAGGGAGCCTGGCTGCCTACTTCCTGTTCCTGGAAGCAGACTCAGGAGAGCAGGAGCATCAAAGACACAGGACTGCGCAGCAGGCGTACCACTGGTGTGCCAAAGGTATATATGAAGTTACGACGCATACGATTACATCGCACTTCATTACCAGGCATACTGATACTAGGCATATTGCAATAGTAGGGAAGGTGTTGGATGGCAGAGATGTAAATATTACTATTCCCACTTTAGTGAGTGCAACCCTAAAACCGACCCTTGTACCCCAAAGCAAACCCTGAACCCTAAAATTCAACTTTGAGCCCCCCCAAACAGACCCTAAAAATCATATTTGACCCAAATGTATACCCCAATTTTCATAACTGACCCCAAAATACACCCCAAATTTCAAATTGTATCCAATAGTACATCCCAAATTTCATCTCCGACACCCGAAACCCATGCCCACCATAAAACGTAAAAATAACCAGTGCTTAATTTGTGCCGGTGCTTTCCGGTGCTTAGCACCGGCACTTATTTCTCAGGGCCGGGTCTAACGCATTTATTTCAGTATGGTGCTAAATGCATTGTCACGCATATTAATGCATAGTTCCAACTTAAGCACTATCGCTGATTCCGTGTGGCCTGCGTGGCTGAGGCTTGGGGCGCTCCGGGCAGCAGCTGCGGGCTCAGAGTGCTACAATGTGTTTTTTTCTATTTAATTTCCGCAGCGCCGCTGAGTCACCACATAGGCCCGCCTGACGGTAGTATATCCAATAGCTACTATTGACATCCGGGCGTGCCTGCCCCAGTCAGGTTGTGTATTATTGCGGCGCCGCTCCGGCAGGACGGAAGTGATTTCACATCCTGCTGCCTACAAGAGCGCTCAAGAAGCAGAGGTCAATTCTTGTGCTTACTGCCTGTTGGGGTGGCGCCGGCTGCGGCAATAACGGTGTCTGTGCTCGGAGGTGCTTCACTAATCGCTAGCACTGAGAATGTGGAGCTCGCACCTGCAGCTCGGCCGCCGGACATTGCACGCTGTGGGGGGCTTACGTTGCAGTCACTGTGACTGAAGTAGAGAACACAGCTGGCCGCAACTTCGTCTGCAACTCTGCACTGACCAGCAGATAATTGCCAAGCTGCTTGACTTAGCAGAGCTGCCGACTTGAGTCCGATCGCCCACGTACCAGACCACACTGCTGCAGATGGCTGGCTCTGAAGAGGATTGAAGTCTGCCCACCGCACCCGGCCCGCCACTTCACTTCAAGTACTTGTCACAACCCATTATACACAAATATTGCTATTAATGTCGATTGAATTTGAATGTTGTGTCAGAGCGCGCAATCTCATTAAGGCCGGTCTGCCGCCTTTTGGGGAACTTTAAGCCGTCATCCAGACACGATGTACACTACATAGCTGGGATGGGCTACACACACAGCAAGTTGTCAGTCAGTCGGGCATCACTGTCAATTTCTAATGTTTTCCACATAATTTTGCAGATCAGGTTTTCGCTGTCTACGGCCCGGTCTAGCAGGGCTAGCTCAGTCCGTTTCACCCTTCTCTGCAGTTAATATTACTGTGAGCACCATTGAGTTGGACAATAAAGCACTGTAATACGGTCCCTGCAATTAACTTTTCAGCTTTCTTAGAAACAATTATTCCACAATGTCAGTCAGTAGACTGTAGCTGATAAATACATACGGCTATGTTTACTTGTTTCATTGCTGGAGTTCATAAAAAAGTGACGTCACGTACCGTACATTAAACTGCTTAAAATATTAGTTTTCGTTGTGCAAATGGTTGTTTGTGATATTTATATGCTTCCCTTATCTTAATTGCTAAATTTTGCTTGCGAAAAAGTGTCACTCACGCTCGATCAAATGTCACTCATATTGGCACTGAAATTAGGAAAATGTCACACTCGGCAATCTGAAACCTTGGCAGCTATGCGACCCGGAGTGAAATGTCACCGGCGGCGGCGCGGCGAAAACTGTGCCAGGAGGACACACAGACACAGTGTCCACTCGCCGCCCGCTGCGCAAGAAGAGGTATTGGTGACGATCGCAGGCGGGCGCAATCTAAACTGCGGCCATGTGGGGGGACGAGGAGTGTGTCAGCAGCCAGTGTCTGGGGGTCGGTGAAGAAGACTGATGCAATCCCGCAGAGGGCATCATGCTGCAGAGCAGAGAGTGCTGCAGCTGAACTTTGCGGCCCCGGCAGGGGTCCCTGTGCGGCCCGCGGCATTCCAAACGGACTGGGAAACGTCTGTCTCTGAATTCTTCTAGTTCAAATAAGTTTATAATTATACTACACAATGAGGCCGCATCTGAAAAATAAATATGATTTATCCGTAACACAAACAGCTTCTGCGGGAGGCAGAAGAGCATGGCATCATGATTTTCCTCTCATGCTATAGAGGTGTAAGCTGAAGATGTGCATTACTGCATGGCCCGGGTGGGTCAGTTGAAACCTTTCCTCATGCTGTATTATATTCCCCAATCACTCGGCTGCCGGAGGCTTTCATTGAGTTCCGGACCTGTGTTCCATGTAACGCACAACTGAACTTTCTGAAGTCATCGGGACTGTGGAGTAGTGCCAGAAGTTCCCTTGACAACCTGCCCGCCCTGCACTGCTGTCCAGTGCAGCCGAACCATGAATGGAGGGGCGCAACTGCTCGAGTCCTCTCCTCTTGGACCGCGCTACCTGATGCACGATGCACATGACCGGCTGTGCCGGTCCCCCATGTCCCTTGTGCTTGCAGACTCAACACAGGCCTGCCAAGTACCAGCGTGGACGGTGAATTGCGTTTGCAGAGGAGAGCTGGGGGCATCGCACCCACCCACCAGAAGTGGACCCCCTGAGCCAGCAATGTGTTGCCATCACCCATGAGTCCAATGTAAGGACGAACATGAGAGGAGCAGTGACATCCAACTATGCATTGTTGTGCTATTTGTCACTGACAAATGTATTTAATTTATTTTTACAGGAGCGCGGCATCACTATTATTTTCACTTTGGTCCCTATCTTAATCGCTCACTTTATGCGGTCTGTTTAGCATATGTTGAGTTGAAGACAGTGGAGCCCACTTGTCACTTTTTAGCAAGAAACTGGTGTAAAACTGTACTGGTGCCATCAATGTAATCTGTCTCAGTTTTTAAATGATTTCACATCTATGCATTTAATTGGTAAACTGTCGTATTGCTTTTGCGCTCTCTGCAAGAGAAATATAAAAACACCAGAATGACCAATCGATGCAAAATACATTTCTGCACTGGTCAGGTTGTGCAAATGTTGCACTTTCAGTCAATAAGCAGTGCAAAGGTTGCATAAGTGCCATCTATCTGCATTCGGCAATGGTGATGCAAAAATACACTAGCATAGCATGTGTAATCCTGTCTCACTAGTTCTTTTTAGTAGGATGTAAAGCAAAAGCCTCCAGTAGTGTGTACGTCTCATCGCTCAGCTCTGCGTGGAGGTGCCCACCAGAGTCCTTGCGCAATCCTCGCAGTGCAAGGAAGGAGGTGTACAGGTGAGCCCTGCAAACTCCTGGATTTGCTCTGAAAAGGCAATACAGTCTGGAGGTGGCTCTCATGTGTTGAGGCTTGTGGATGTGGGCAGAGCCGATAACACGTGGGTGGAGCCACAGGAGGAAGTGGGCGGAGCCATGGAGAGTGGGTGTGGCATCCTAAAAAAATGAGAGCACCTGCACTTAATATTTTACAAATTAAGCACTGAAAATAACCCAATACTGGCCTCACAATGCATAGTAACTGAATGCAACGTAAAAACACCTGCATTTTTGGGGTTGCATTGTAAAGGCATTATGGTGTAATGCATGCATTGTAATGGACATCTCCTGTGCCAAAGACAAGCCTGTCTGCGTCCGTCTGCCCCTGGAACGCGCTCAACTACTCCACCGCTATGATGCCAGCTCCCTCCTTACGATCAACCCTGGACCCCACATTGCCTGCCAGTACCAACCTTTGTTCCAGAGTGGACATCACCATTGCCATTGCCATCAGGTAATTTATTGCGGGTAATAAATTACCCGCAAGGACCAGCCCCACCGTCCAGGAGGGGACATTGCCATCACCTACAGCAGCAGCCTCCAACTGACAATGCACTCTAATGACCCAATGGTGACCATGGAACACCTCAGCTTCCAGATCTGGACCAACCCCAAGCCCACCCTAATCTGCAGGCCCCCCATGCCATGGACCCCAATTCTCAGATACCATTGCATCCCAGGCTCTCCCATCCACCAATGACATCCTACTCCGTGGACTCAAGTTCCACCTGAACAACGGCAGTGACCAGAACACCACCCCCTCCTCGAAAAGCTCCCCAACATCAGACACAAGCAGCTAGTCACTGCAGCAAGCCACATAGCAGGACACACGGTCAATAATGTCTCCTCCACCAGCAGGAACTTCAACTACAGCCACACCACAGACTCTCCTGGATTGACCATCATTGTACACATCTCGTCTTCAACATGCTCACCGTACCGCACCGCCATCATCGTCCTACTCACAGCTAGATCAGGGCCACAGAAGAATGTATCATCTCTCCCTCGGCACCACCACTCCGCCAACGATTACAGACGATTACACCGCAGCACGCAACCACCACCGATACCTCTCCTACTGCGCTGACACCCTGGCAACCCTTAAGAACCGCACTGCATCAGTACTTTATGCTTGCCTGATGGCAGGCGTAAGGGTGACGCAGTGCCACAGGAATAGGCTGGCCCCATGCATTGCTGGAGTTGCATCATAGTTGTAACACGACTGCAGAAATCCGTGACTTTAGTGCAGACAATACGTCAGGATTCCAGACGTATCTGTCTTTACTTGCGTCATGGAGCACTATCCAGAGAATACAGCTCATCCATTGTGTTACAAGAATGGGGTAGTGAAGTGAAAAGTGTTGCAATGCTGTCTTGTTGCAGCCCTGCAACACAATTGAGGCTCTGGAATGCGAACTATCTTATTGTTGGTGCGCATTCCTGCCTGTAGTTTTGCTGCAGGGCAGCGCAGCGACATTGCTTGCAGTGCTGTCCAGCACCAAAACCGACTGAAAAGAGGCCCCAGGTGTTATCTCCATTTCTAAGATCAACTATTTTGTTGTCTTAAAAACTGCCTCTAACTGAAGTTAACAACAGTTTTTTTGGTCCTCCAAAGCTCAGGAATCCCCTTGTTAATATTGCGAAGTAGGGTTAGCAGCCGATTTTGCATGAGACACCTCCCTTGCATGTCATTATCACTAACAGAAGTGGCGATCTTTAAAATGGACGTTTTCACAGGAAAAATGTTGCTAACAGAGGTTAGGGGCAGCTTGTACATAAAGCGATAAAAATCTTGCCTCAATGCTGTCGGAAAAGTGCAGCTAAGGGGGCGTTAACTTCTTATAGATATGCCCCAGGGTGCCTTCCTCTGCTTCAGTGGTGACAAGGCGTTAATATGCTTGATCAAAGGAGTTTGGACAATTGAGATAAATATGTGACTCTTTTTTCTCAGAAAATTGAGGACTGGTACATTTTATGTGTGTGATGAACTGTTAATATGGATACATTTTCAATTAACATTGTTGATTTCAAAATTCATGAATAAGGTGTGGGAAAAACAAGCTCAATGGATATTGACTGATCGTTATACTTTACAATGATTATGATTTGATTTGCAAAATGGATAAAAAATAATTGGATGAAAAAAAATGTGATGTAAAAAAGACAGTGGCCATAATAATTAAATGTCTTGATCATGAATGAATAGCTTTTGCATTGATTAAATCATTTTAGAAAGTTGACATTTTCATGTCCTGGCTATTTGTGCTTTCTGCCAGTAGAAGTGTGGCTCAATGGTTAGAGTGGCAGACCCAGATGCAGAGGTCTGGCCCGGGACCAGGGTTCAATTCCAACCTTGGCAGGTCTTGGGCTCAATTTCCTCGGACCAGATAGTTCTCGCCTCGGTGCCTATTCTAATCATGGGTCTAACTCTAGGCAATAGCTTGCTTAATCTCCACAACGGCCCCAACAGCGCTGGGATGCCTGGCTTCACCTTGGGTATTAGTGCACTTTACAAGTACAAATTCTTGATGTTAGAGTTTGTGTATTTTTTCTGGACAGTGACACAAAATGGGATTAGGTGTGGACAGGTTGTGCCATCCTGTCAGGATGTTTGGGGCCGGAGCTGTAGCTGTCCCCACTTACATTTCAACTTGAACCTAATCTTTTGTCACCACAGACGTCTTCGAGCCTTGATGGGGAAGAAAATAATTTTCCAGAAACAGATAAGGGGTAGTATAGGGAATCCCTCCACTTCAAAGGCTTGCACTAGGTATGAAATTGGACCTCCAGAGCTACTCTTCAGTACACGCATGAAGCTGTGGACATGACAGAAGGACTGCCTTGTTCCCCTGAGGACTGTCCTGCTGCTTAATTTGTGCCTGGTTCACTAGAGGACTACTCTGCTGCTTTAGGCCTGCCTTTATTCCTAGAGGACTTGTCCTGCTGTCTGAAGACAAATTAGACCTCCCCCCAAATCCCAGGCTATCAGAGTGACTCCAAGTGTCAGTTGGCAGACCACATGTCTGAGCTACAGGAAAACAATAAGCTCCAGAGTCCTCCCTGCAACTGCAAGGCTGACCTGCTGCAATTGGGCCTAAAACTGAACCTGACTGAGCGCTGCCAGCCTCTGCAAAAGGGAGTTTCGGATCCCCAAGAAGTGTCTCCCTGGGTCCTGGATCCTTGGCTGGCATCAGAGTGCACTCCTGTACACGAATAGGTGAAATGTTGAGATCTGCACTTTCCCCTAAACCATCAGCAGCTGGCAGTGACCGTCAATGCGGACTCCACCAACGACCATCTGTGACGGCCGACCGGCTCTTCTTGATACATCAATGACAGTCTGTGATGCCCAGCCTGCTCTTCTCACTTCACTGATGACTATCCTTGACGCTCTCCCTGCAGCCTTTTCCATCGAGATGGGAACTCTTCTTGCCACACTTTGAGAGGGTAACCTTTTCAGTATCCCTATGTCCAGCCTGTGCTCTCTTGTGGTCCCATGAACTTCCTACTTCCCTCCAGTCTAGCATGACCAGATGACCACGAATGGTGCTTGTGGTTGCCTAAACCTTCAAAATTGAATATCTCCAGTTCTACAGATGTATTATTTTAGATTCTGGTATAATTTTATTTATTACAATTTACTATTTTGTTTTATATTGATTTGGGTTTTTTCTTGTGTTTTCCCTTATTCACTGTTTGTGTGCTGCAGAAATAATTTACACTTTGCCTCTAAGTTAAACCTGACTGCTTTGTACCAAGCTAGAGGAGGAATAAGCACAGGATAATGTAATGCCTTTTGGGGTTCTCTCTGACAAGGATTGTGGTTGTTGTTTCAGTAGGAATTTAACCCACCTCAAACAATTAACCCAATTTCTTACAATACATAATTTTCTGCTCTGACTTTGGAGATATTTCTTAAGGTGTACGTCATCACATTTGGGCTCTTTGGATCATATGACATTTGCATTACAACTCTAAAAGAGTAATTCACTTACAGACCTAAGAATTTGAAAGAAATATTTGTTTTCTATACTGGGCTATATAGATGGATGTCCCATCTTCAGGGTGCGTTTTGTGCAACGTCTTTAGATTATACAAATCAGTTCCTTCAGTTCATAAAAAATAAAGTGTCCTTTGACAAGTAAATGCTTAACAAAAGGTATACTGCCCCCTCTGTGCACGTTCTATATTGTTTAGATGTCTATTTCCAACTGCAAAGTGACAAATTATTTAAGATCAACTTTTTAATTCTGCTCATGTGGATTGTTCACCAGTCCAAGACTAAGCAAACTAAAACAGTATGAATCTACCTTTGTAAATCCACAGATTAAGACAGAGATAAAGCACGTTTTTAAAAATACCATCAGGCGGGCTTTCAATTTGGGTTAATGTCTCTGCTAGATGTAGCGTAAAGGCCCTAGATACTAAAAGCGACAAATTCCAGACTCTAATCTATAAAAAGGGTGCATACATTTGCCTACTTCATTTTTATATTAATGATTTTAAAACTTTACCGAACATGAATTTTATTAACTTGTTCGATTTTATTTGCCCACTACAACTTCAAAAAGCTTTTTTACCTAGCCAGTGTCCGTTTGGGGGAGATTTTAATGCTAAGGTCCCCAGGGCAAATATCCCAGGCATAGACTCTATTTCCAAGACGCCTCAGTGTTACAGGGGGGTAGAATTCTCAGATCATCTGAGCAACAAAAATGTAATCAATGTAATGGAAATTGCTGTAATAACCAATAACTATAACCTCCTTGAGCCAACATTCAGAGACAGGGGCAGTGCTTCCTTTATCGACTACGTTTTTATCTCCCCCACCCTTGAAGATTTTTTGCTGAAAGCTGAGGTCGTCCCAACTGTCCATGGTGAACACAATCCAAATAATAATAATATTGAGTATCGCCCCCTAAGCCAATATATTTTAAAGAGTGTAGTGCTAGGGACTCGACTCCTACTGCTGACACCTAAGACTAGTTTGGCGAGGAATCAAGAATAATGATTTGTTTTATAAGATGGTAAGGGACTATCCAATACCTATCAACATTTGCTTGTTGTTACATGATCACAACTCTGAGGTAATTGGTGCTTTTGCAAAGCTTTGTGGGGGTATTAAATGCATGCTATCCAAACCCTGTGTGGATGCACAACATGGACCAAGTTGGTTCAATAGTGACTGTTCCTTAGCTAACAGACAGCTCCATAAGGCACTTTCAATGAACCCTAGAGACCATGCTCTTATGAAATCATTACAGCTTAAGTATAAGGCAGCCACTACTCTGAGGAAGGAGGAAATTGTAAAAGAGCGCTTGGACGCCCTCGCATGTGCTGCCATATTGAAGATTGGGAATTACTTTTGGGCAGCGGTTAAAGATATGAGGTCCACAGGACAATCACTGGCCCTGATAAGTTGCAATATAGGCAGTGAGGCTTGGGAAGCTCTTTTTTCTATGATTTAGTTAGCTCAGATACAAACTGACAAACCCATTGAATATCAAGCCCCCACTGGGAGTCCGATTTCCCTATCGGAAGTGGAGGATGCCATTCAACAAAGCTTGGGCAGCAAAGTCCCTTGACCTGATGGGCTACCCGTTGACCTTATTAAACACAAACCTGAGTTATGGGTGCCTCTTTTATTAAATGTTTTTGACAATCTAACTAATGCCTCGATCCCAAGCACATGGACAACTAGTATTGTTGTACCAGTTTTTAAAAAGGGTGATCAAACTTATCCAAGCTGGTATAGACTGATCTCCCTGATATATAACACGGTGAAAATGTTAGGAAGGATCCCATGTAATAAGATCAAGATATGGGCCGAGGAAGATAGTATTTTACAACCATGTCAGTTAGGGTTTAGAAGTAAAATAGGCACAATTGAACAGTGTCTAAACCTTAACTTGATCATAGGTAAATATAACATAGGCCAAAAATCCCCCATTTATTTGGCTTTTATGATCTTACCTCAGCCTTTGACTTTGTTAACAGGTCACGCTTATGGTCCTTCCTTTTAAGATACGGCTTGGATGAGGGTTTAGTTCAAATTGTAGCCTATTTGCACAAAGACTCGGAAGCCCGGGTTAGGATCAATAAGAGCGGGGAGGTCTCAAACATTATTGTTGTTGGTAGAGGGGTCAGGCAGGGTAGTGTTATGGCTCCTCTCCTCTTTATTTTATACTTCAATAACTTACACAAATCACTGATAACACTTTCAAATTATGTCCCTAAAATCAATGGCAATATACTCCCCGCCCTATTGTATGCCGATGATTCAGTCTTAATGGGCCGCACACCTAATGCTTTACGATCTTAGTGGAAAATGTTTGCACATTTTATGGCTAACCTTGATTTGTGTACTAATTTAGAAAAATTGTTTATAATGGCTTGTGGGGCAAAAAAGTATCTTTTAAACTCTATTATTATTGACAAGCACCATTTACAACACACTTACACACTTGCACTTTTCCCTATTTGCGGCTAGTATTTGCAGCTAATCGCTCTTGGGCTGATCATGTGACGCACAGTAGGATTACGTTTTCCAAAGCTATTAATTCATTCCTTGGTCTCCCACAGACCAAAACGCCAGAGGTAGTCTTAGTTATTATGACCATTTTTAAATCACAATGCAGCCCAACTGCAACATATGGTGCAGAGGTCTGGGGTTTCACAAAGAGTATTAGTATTCAGGGTGAAGAAAACAGATTTTGTCGCAAAATACTAGGAGCTCCGATCTCTGCATTGTAGTATGTTTGCTATTGCATATTGAAACTGTTTTATGTTGAAGATTATATAAAGGCTCACCCTGCCACACTTTGGCTTGCAATTTGGAAAAATCCAGCGTTGATCCGTACCAGAGATATAATAATAGATTGTCTCAAGTGCGCAAAGGGTAGGGAAATACCATGGTTTGCTGCAGTGAGGGAGAGCCTAAGTAGTGTGAACTTTGAGCATGTCTTTTCAAATCCCACTGACTTGGATGGCATAAATAAAAAAGTCCTTCGGGAGGCCCCCATATGCACATTTCAGCCAGAGGCGTAGCTGGAGCTCGTGGCGCCTGGGGCTATCCCTCAGATTGCCGCCCCTGGGGGAGGGGAGAGTGGGGGTGGCTGGGAAAAAAGGACAGCGAGCACTTGAAAGAGGTCCGAGAGACACATAGTATCGCTGCTAATAGTTACCTGGAGCCATCAAAATGAAAATCACTTATGGCCAACCAGAAGTATCTGCCAGAGCTTCAGCCACTACCACAGAACTGTCTCTTTAGACTTTCAGGGCTTCTATAGCTTGAGGACCACGCTTCTCTCACAAGAAACGCTTTATTGTCAGCAAAATATCCCACAGCGGTGGCACAATCTCTCAGGGCTTGAACCTTTGGTAAACTGCACTTGCCTAACTGAAAGTCCCTAATAGGTAGTGCTATCTCGCAGAGCTCAAAGAGCTAGCCAGATGTGCTTTCCTGTTGACTAATCCACGGCAACTGTGCAATCCATCATGATTTAACACCCCTCTTGTGCTTCTGTCACTCAAAATGGTAAACATATGATGTAATTTATTGGTGCTATACTTTGTAATAATATATCTATACTACTATTATAAAGAGAGAACTTGCACCCTTAGGCAAGGTAAACTCGGGAACCACAGCGCCAATCTACACACCCCATACACAGTTGAAATCGGCAGGGTGTGTAGATGGTCATAGGCTTTAAAAATTTTCAAAATAAACGTTATATAAAAAGTTAAATTTTTACAAAAAGTAGTACCCCCAAAGTAGCGCCAGCGGTGAAGTGAGGCCAGCGGCGGAGCGGAGAGGCGGTTATGGCGCAGGGAGGAGCGGCGGCGGACAGGTGGTAAGTGGCAGAGCGGCGGAGCAGAGAAATATGGACCGGCGGTGTGAGCAGCAGAGGCAAGGTAAGAATCCGGGGCAGCCAGGGTTGGGGAGGGCGGGCGGGGCACGGGCTGCTGAGAATGTCAGGGCAGGCGGGGGTAGGGGAAGCCAGCATTTCAGGTTTGCGTGCTCTCCCGCCCCGGCCCCCGCCCCCCACAACATTGTCCGGGACACAGACAATGTTGTGGCGGGCGGGGGCCTGGGCGGGAGAACAGATTGTTTTGATTTGGCAATACTTTTTACCACATAAAAATCATACATTCTTAACAATTGGGCACAACTAGGCTGCACAATGTGTATGAGTAACAAGAGGTGACAATTGAGGTAATTAAAGAATAGAATCCACCCATAGCCCTAGAATACCAACAATTGTATTAAATGTGGATTAATTACTTGCCTTTTTGTAGACCTCATTAGATTCCAGTGGTGCCTGCAGCAGCGTTGTGAACGCCAGCCCAATCATTCAATTTCCGGCACCACCAGCAAAACGGCCAGCACGGAGGCGGGCACCTTCGTAAAAACCTCAAGGCCCGCTCCAGCAGCAGAATGTGATGTCCGCAGCAGTTGCAACCGATTTTTTACTGAATTATAACATACAAATATTCCTCTATGAGTTGGGAACACAGTGTGTCACCTGTAATTAGGGGCTGGGGGTGCCGAGGATTGATCACTAAATGCTGGGAGCCTCTCTCCCTTTTCCTGAGATGTAGGTTTCTGCAGCCTCAGTGAGAGCATCACTGGCTATGTGTAGGTAGAATCTATCCCTGAGGGATGGCATCGCGCGGGTGTGTAAGAGGACCCAGAGGCGAGATAGGGAGCATCAGAAACCATTAGTATTGCTGATAGACAAGTGCTGTGCCGTGCTAGGGAACTTGTGCTACTAGGCGCTTGGCGAACGTCAGTGCTTTCGATTGGTTACTGGGGGGTGTAGCGCTTTCTAGTTAGATGATCGATAAACCACTGGCCACCGGTTTTGGTGCAGTGACACACAGTAGGAGAGGTCACCATCATAGGGTTCTGTTGACCTAGCCCCAAGGTATGGATTTTGATTCTCTTGTTAACAGATGTCTTGTGAAGGCCAGCGCTTCGAGGCCGCCGCTGGCCTACAAGAGCTGCACGTTTCGGGATGTCCTTCATTTTTTTTTTTGTGTTTGCCCCTAATCCAAAGATTTCTGCTTTGTACATAAAACAGCCCGGACTGTAAAACAAACACTCGGATTCCTGCGCGCCCACAGAATGTACTCTTAACCCTGGCAGGGCCCTCCCCGGGCCAGGGATCACCAGCAGACGAGCTCTGCAGGATTGGGTCATGCTACAGGGACCACTTTCAGTGTTTTACACCCGGAGTATGTAGTCACTGCATGTGCGGTCTAGGGCACCACAATTTATTATTTTATAACGCCTCACTTCTTCCAGAAGAAAGTATAGGTTTTACAAATGGGTTATCCGCACACCTCCTGCGTCATTGATGTCACTACGTGAAAAGGGATCTGGGCACGACACTGCAGCGAGATGTCACTGTGCACTTGCACTTCAAAAACTGGGGCCGTGCGCATGCAGCACGCCGGCAATGGTGGCCCATTGTGGCGGCCTGTATAATTTATTTGGGGACACTGACTTAGTGAGTGTCCCCAAATAAATTATAATGGTCGTCACAACGGGCCATCAGTGCCGCGCGACCGCCGCCGCTAAATAGTGCCACCTGGGGCGGTCCACCTCACCGCCCCCTTCTAGCTACGCCGCTGATTTTAGCAAAGTAAGACACGAAAAGGAGGTTCAGAAAACCACTGTTGCCAGGTATATGTCTATCGTGGATGCCTCTCATTTGCCATCTAACTATCTTTTAAAACCGATAGACCGCTGGGAGAGAGGACTCCTTTTCCGTCTAAGGGCGGATACAGTGACATTTTTACTTTGCTTTCATATGGGGTATAATGCCAATCTTGATCAATTGCCATGCCCTTGTGACAATCAAAGTAGGCAAACAACACTACACTTTTTATTCTTTTGTAAACTTTATTTAAATATGCTAAATGGTTTTTGATCCCATTTTTTTAAAAGTCCTCCCCTGTATATTATAAAGCAGCTTACATGAAAATCCTCAAATTGGAAGAGGATGAACTAATTTTTGAAAGCTGCTGTACATGCTCGCAAAAACAATGTGCACTTTATGAAGGCTGTTTTCATTGATCTTATATTAATATTGTATTCGTGTTCACAGGAAAAATTATGCATGTTAAATTGATCAGTTTTCGTTTTAATTTATTTTTCCGTCCTGTTACTTTCCCCACTGAGTCAAACTGGTCTCACGATTTGATCAAATGCCCATGTGACGGTGTTTCTTTCCAATCGACTATCCATCTCACTTTGTTTTGCCGATATTATGAGCAATCTCGTAAGCGTTGGATCATTCCTCTTCTCCGTCAAATGGGGTTGAGGACTTGTCGGCCAGCCTTTATGGCACTCCAGCCAGTAGATTCCCAATATGTAGCTAAAAACGTAGCTCTTTTCTTAAAATCTTGTTTGAAGGCACGTAGTAAAATTGGGCTATCGACCCTCTGATCTCATGTTTATTAGAATCAATGTGTGAACTGGTTTTATACAAAGTTTTTAAACAACATCTTGCACTGTACTAATGTGTTTTTATGCAAATTTTACTTAACCCCTTAAGTGCGGGGAACGTTCAGCGGTCGTCGCGTGCACTACCTCGCCAGTGCTGCGCACGTCCGCTGAACGTTCCTATCTCATTAGCTCAATGGAACGTTCCGCACTAGCGCGGAATTCTCGGCGCAGGCAACGGGTTAAATTGTATGATGTACTTTTTATGATTCACCAAGTGTTAATCGAAAAAAGTTTTGAAATGAAATGAAATGATCAGTCTTTTAACCTTTTTAATATATAGGATATTCGTAACATAAGTGTGTCGAACTGGAAATCACTTTTATATACTATCTTATCATGAATTGATCATATTTTATTATTGATTTGTGTACTGTATGCTGCTATTTTGACCTGTGCTTTTATGGCTATATCTGTATCTGAATAAAGATTTTTGAATTGCATTGAATTTAATAAAAAAACATTTAATTAAGCTGTTTACTGGTTCCCATTTGTTAAATACCAGCTCCGATATTATTTCTTCTATATTAGTAGCACATTTCTGAGATTTTTACATTCTCTTACGTTCACTTTAAACAGGGGCAATATACTGAAGCTGATAAACTCAATCGACAACCTAAAAAATATACAGACCACAGACCTGCTTGAACTCGAATTTCTTCCAGCTTCCCACACATGTGGTAATGAAACAACAAAGACCAGATGGGCAACACAAGACGTTGCAAATTCAATTATGGAGGAAACACTTAGATTCTCCCAGTGGGGAATTAAGTTAGAAGTGGAAATCAGGCCCGCTTACCCAACTCTGCTTCTTGAAGAAATTAAACAAGAGCGCCCTAAAATGGCCAAATAAATCCTGAAAGGTGCACAGAGCTACTCACCGGGCCGGGTACACATCAGCCACCCCTCCAACACCCAAGCATCTCCCAACTAGAACCACATAGAGCACAACTATTAACACGTACCATACTCGGTGTAGACACTAATTGACGAAGAACATCAGTCTTAACTGTCAACTCTACAGCCACTCCCAAAATAAAAATATGTAACTGGAACATCAATGGCCTCCTAGACAAACTGGAGGACCCCGAGATCTTAAATTACTTAAGACCCTTCAATTTGATCCTCCTTCAGGAAACATGGGAAACAAATGACGTCCCACTACAAGGTTTCGCAACTCTAACGCACCCGGCAATCAGAAGCTCTCAATATGGTCACAGTTCAGGAGGCTTGGCAATCTTTGCCTCGACATCAACAATTGGGGCAACGGAAACGATAAAAGTAAGCCTCACTCCTCCAAACATGATACAGGCGCTATCAGTAACAATCACAAACAACCAGGCAACCACACAGCTGTACATTATCAATGTATACATACACCCAAAGCACAGACATTTGGGCACTAGAGAACTTACCAAAGAACTGACAAGACTCATGGTGGACAGGGAAATGGAGAACACACTAGTGGCAGGAGATTTTAACCTTCACCTGTTTGAAATCAAACCAGTAGACGAAATGACCGAGAAAATGGACACCGTTTGGGCTATCCCAAGCCAAACAACTCCATTTCCCAACAAACACATAAAAACCTCAATCGAACTACTGAAAGACCTTGAACAGCTAAACCTTAGAGTCCTTAACGGACGATTTAAAGACGACATCCCACCAGCACCAACACACTTCTCCACGAGCACAACTTCTCACCTTGACTACATGCTGATGACACTCCCGCTGTATGGAAAAATCACTTCGCTCAAGATCGGGGAAAGTGCCTCAAGCGATCACCAGCCTTTAGAAGCCACATTAGGCGTGTCTAGCGAGAATAAAATCATGGTCAATTGTAACATTGGTACAGAATACACTGCCAATTACAAACGAATAAGGTGTAAGACCAGAGAGATCGAGGAACTATCAAATAGTGCAAAAACAATCATGCAACGGGTATTCTGCTCAAACAAAAATCCGCTAGACGCCTGGGAAGGCTTTACAACAGAACTGGGAGCCAAACATGCTACTGAGCTGAAAACCTACAAAGGGACGACCATTTGGTCTTCACATGGAAAAAGCACAACACCAGAGATAAAAGCATAAAACTCGAAATAAAAAAGACATTGAAACAGCTCCAAAATGAGCCCAACAACGAAGGCACTCAAAAGGAGCTTCGGACTCTAAAAAGGCAACTAAAAAAGATGATCTGGGAATTAAAAAGACAACAAAGTGAAGATCAATGGATAAAAATTGTCCATAGCTCAAAACAGAAGAATAGCTCCAGCTTCTGGAAAATAATCCACTCCCTTCAACAGCCAGGCCACATGGGCATTGACTCTAACATATCTGAATCTGACTGGGCCAATTACCTATTTGCACACTTTAACGCAGCTGACTCAAAAACAAATAGCCCCAGAGGGGGAGACTGGTCAGATGACGCTGACCAGAACCTCAAACATCTTGGTACACCCGGAAAGGACGAGACCTCAGCCTATAAAAGGAAATCCTCTCCGCCCCACAACTCAAACGCATGCACAGACTCAAAATTACCACCAACTTAACAGCAGACACAGAGATTAACCCACACCTAAAAATAGCAGATAGGATCAAGGAAAAAATCCTAAAAGGCAAACTTGAGGGGGCTCCTGGCCCAAAAGAGATCCCACCAATACTATACAAAAATGACGCTGGCTACTGGAGCGGCACCTTGGCACCGGTCTTTCTCAAAATAAGGGAAATAACAACAACACCAACATCCTGGAGAGGCTCGATAATAAGTCCGATTTACAAAAAGGGCCCCAGGAACGACCCAAGCAGCTATCGCCTCATAGCTTTGATGGATACAGAGGCAAAGTACTATGCGGGCCTCATCATAGAAGATCTGACATCTTGGGCAACCGCAAGGAACATCATCCCAGCAACCCAAACTGGATTAAGCAGCGGTCAGGGCACTACGATGAACATCATGGCGCTAACCCTCCTGGCAGATGCGGCAAAAGCCAGCAAGACTTCTCTGTGTCTGTGTTTCATCGATTATAGCGCTGCATTCGATCACGTAAACCATCACAAACTCAGGCAGAAACTGAGCGTTTGGGGTATCCCAGGCCCACTCCTACAGCAGTTAATACTGCTATATAGTAACACCTGGGTCAGGATAAAATTAGGACCTGGGACGCACCTTTCAAGAGAAATTGGGACCAGCAAAGGACTGAAACAAGGCTGCGTTCTAGCCCCAATGCTGTTCAACCTCTTCCTTGCAGATCTCCCCGGAGAGCTAGATGCAGTTAAATCTCACGGTCCACGGCTGGGCAACACCACATTGTCAAATCTTCTTTATGCAGACAATTTAGTTCTCATTAGCCGGTCCCCTATAGGCCTTCAACACCTGCTGGACAAAACTAATACGTTTTCCAAAAATACCTCACTGACAATTAACCTAAACAAAACAAAAATCATCATAATTAAGCACCACAGAAAACGGAACTTTACATGGCTATTGAATGGACAGAAGTTAGAGCAGGTAACCTCCTACAAATACTTAGGCGTCATACTAGATAGCAATGGCTCATTTAAACAACAACTAGAGGCTATCTGGCAGAAGGGCACGACATTCCATCTGTCGATAAAGCCGTTGCAGAAGGCTCTTCCTGACCGGACACTGGGTCCCCTCCTACAGGTAATAAGAGCTCGCCTGCAGCCAATGCTCACCTACGGCAGCGAACCCATGCGTGGTAAAGACGCAACGACATTAGATAACACCATCAGTCGAGCCTACAGGGCAATATTCCATCTGCCCACTTACACCTCGCCTGCCCAAATCCGCCTTGAATTTGGGCTGCAGAAACAAACGGTGGAGAGAAGAGGCGCACACATTAAAAGCTGGCGGAAAATCAGAGACGCAGAGTATGGATCCCTAAACACCCACCTGTGGACTGAACTATCCATTAGAGAAAATTCACCAGCAAGAAAATATCTAATGGAATCATTGGAGACCCTAGGACTAACAAACTTATGGGAGTCAGCAACTGATCCCAAGACTTTTAAAAAAATGGTATCGAAGGTCACCAAGATGGTCTCATCTATCGAGGCCAAAGCAACTCTTGCTAAGAGAGCACATGGATGGGTGGTACTGGAAGGCTACGCAGCTCTCAAGCCACAACAGTATTTAACAACGGGTCTTACACAGAAAACGAAAAATAAGTTCCTCAATATGCGTCTTGGTAATATACCGATAATGCCTCACTTAGCACCCTGGAAAAGAGAAAACGCAGCAAACTGCTGCCGACTCTGCTCTATTGGAAAAGAGGATTTGACGCACATAATTTGCATCTGCACAAAACTTCTGGACATAAGACGCTACCTGCTTCGGCCCCTATGGATTCAGAAGGGAATAACTAGCTGCAGGCAGGCTGTGATGCTTTGCTTTAACCCTGGTAAATCTTTATCTTATCTTATCTTACGTTCAGATGTGCAAGCAACCTTCACAGTTCGCCCACCCAGCTCACACGATTAGCATTGTAGGAATGTATCAGCGATATTTCATTTAGATGGATTGTATTGTTGAATTCCCCAAACCTGCAGGCTTGTGTGTCAACACCTGCCTCTTCAGGTAAATCCTGGCAGGAACTGTATTTGCAAATGCAGTAGTACATTTGTAAATCACAAATAAGGAGCACAAATATCCATGTGTGAAGTGAAAACTTTTAATGGCAAAGTATAAATAAGCTTTGCAAAACCCTTTCTGAGTTGTTCCTTGTGGTTATTACACAAGTTAAGCGACTTGAATGTCGTTTTTATTTTGTCAGATAGGATTCTGACTACTGTTTTCTATTTCCTTGCAAACATAAAAAATCCATTACAATAAATCAGCTTAAAAAAAAAACGAATTTGTGTACATTGAGATATACATTTAATTCCACAGTGCATATTATTTATCTATTTACATTGTCACATTACAACAAACATTTTAAAAAGAAAAGGAGATTTTCTTAGAATGACTACATTTTTATTTCAAATATATATTTCAAAACAAGGAACTGTGATTCACAAACACTATAAATAAGACACACTTTAACATGTGAGTTAGGTGTTCTCTTGCAACACATCACGCTGACTGATCACATTAAGGTACACCACCTAAAACGTCAAAAGTCACAACATTGCAGAGAAAAAATAACACTGAGACTTAAAGTGTTACTGAGTAGAAATGTTACTCAAATGTACTTGACTATAGAACTAATAGCTACTCCAACCAGTGAATTGTTTCTACTGGGGCAAAGAATATACACAATGAATTTTTTAGTTTAATTGTGGAAAAATACATTTATTCAGGGGCAGATTATTGCACAATTGCTTAGCCATGGAGTACAATATCTAGACAATAGCTAACTGTTTCCCGTCACGGAGATATCAGGCATTTATGCCAATTACATATTTGTCTAAAAATGCTTTTTGCAATATTTTGCTTTCAAAGCTAAGAAATTGTTATTAAATAAATCCGTTTGCTGGGAGTAATGAGAGATGGAAACCCCTCTGCAGTTATTGATGACTTTCACCTGGCATCCATTGTAAAGCTTATTACTAATACACCGTTACAAGCTCAAAAACATTGGCAAAGCCAAAAAGATCTCATCTCTAAAAGGCTGAACTTTGTTTTCACCAATGCTCTTCTGGATGGTAATTGTACGCGAACACATGCATCATGATGCATGTACATGCATAGTCAGCAATTTTGGGGACTGTTTTTTGTAGAAGAAACCTTTTCTAAAATAGCTGCTGATGAATACACATTTCCTTACTTTAGTAAGTCTATCAGGCCAGCTGACATATCTAGCATTTCCATCAACTGCTCTAATACAGGTTCCTGGAAATGCTTTGAAAGTTTGACTGATGGCTCCGTCCAAAAGCCTTATGTCAAACTTGTACGTTTGTTTTCATTTGAAAAAAAAACCCAAAGCAGGATTTTAATTTTGAAAATAAAAAAATCATGCTTCTCTTGCTATGGTGAGGGGGCATGTTTCATCATTTACACCCCCTTACCACCGGGGTTTGCCTGCCAGTGACAGACATTAAAAAATAACTACATGCCTTTCCATCTAAATTAGGTGGGTGGATATATAAAGCCATTTCTCTGGTTGCCCTTACTCCGTTGGACCATCTATGGAGAAAGACTAGTCTCTGCCATGGCCTAACTATGGTCCATAAGCAGTTAATTTGGGTGTGGGAACCATCATCTGGGCGATAGAGATACTCCATTGCTGTTGTGACAGACTGTCCTCAAAGCCAAGATATAAATCAGGCCCTAGGTCCCAAAGTGAAAACTCTTTCGTCCCAAACCTGGTTAGTATATTTGACCCATGCTGATCCATGCTCCATCGCAGTTGGCCTTAAATCACTACTAGATCCCAGTCCACAATGACCATTAACAACCATTTGGTGTTTTGTGCTTTTTTGGTGTTTTTTGTCATTAAATCTTTAAAAAAGGATCTGTCCAGTTGTCCTTATTGGCTTTTTTTGTCATTCTGATGTCATTTTGTGCATTGAACATTACTCTATAGTTACAAGTTGGCGTGCAATTCTTATTGTGTTGTTTTTATGACACTTAGATTGTTTTGAGACTTTCAAATGCTTTGCACATTTTCTGCAATTCAATTCTATCAGCTTTATGACTGAGCTACCAGGGTGTTCCGGTTTAAATTACTGACATCTTCACCAGGGCCTAACAAGTAAGTGACTTTATTACTTGTTGTGGACTACCATCCATACCAACTAATAATTCACTTTCTCACAGCTTGCAATGTGGCACATAAGACCCATTTTTTATTTGGCATTCCAACTTGGCAAACCATGACCATGGCAGACCAAACCTGAAAAATAAAGTGTATGACATTGCATGAAAGGAGGCCATCAGCCCATAGAATTTGGCGGCATCTGTGTTCTTGCAAAAATGAGTAAACAAATAAACACAGCAAATAATATGGGGAACATAACAGGGAATGAGCCAGGAAGCATCTAAGAGGAAAGTAAAAAGAGAGCTAAGGTGGGAGTTGTGGAGAGGAGAGGAGAAATTGACGAGCAGATCAATGAATCACATGCACTCCCATTTAGTGTAGAATAATAAAGAAAAAAGAGTACAATCAATTCAGGATGTATATATACATAGTGCAATGAACACTATAGGTATTGCTAAAAATCTTTGTAGCTGAGGCCTAATAAGTCAAGCATGTGTGACGAACAGTCAAAGGCAGATACAGGTGTTAGGAAGCAAATACAATTTTATCAACTTATCCAGCTGAAATTTTACATCAAAGTACAACCCTCAAAATGTGATATTTAGAGAAGAAATTCCTTAACTGTTAATAACATAACAAAATAGTTGACTGCAAATAAAGCAACTACTAGCTGGCTCATTTTATGTGTCATTTTAGATTTACCGACTAAAAATTCAGTGTTCACATTGCCTCTTTTTCACCATACACTGGAGAATAATCTGCAAAAACAATGTTTTATTTTATGCACTGTATTCCACTTACCGCACTGTTTCGCTCTTGCAATCGCCTTCTGACAAGGTGGGAGAAACAGAGGAATGAGCAAAAACTGTGTGAAAGCAGAGATCATAAAACAGGACAAAAAATCATTTTACATTTAACATCACCTTCAAGATAAGACTGCAACTAGAAAAGTTACTCAAATGGACCTCAAGGGCAAACTACAAATCATTGCAACTACCTACTTTTGTAAACCTGTCTGAAATTACACAGGAGGAAATGCACATTTTGATATGAAATTGAGCTAGTAGTTCTGGACTTTCTTGTTGAGTGTCTGTCTAGGAGTGCAGTAAGCTATCCAGAATAAAGTTAAGGAGGTGATCTCAAGAACTACATCAAACTAGGTAAAATCCATTATTTATAGAGGGAAATGTAAAACTTTTAATGTCAAACTCATATTGGGTTTATATGCGGAAACAGCATGCATGAAGAGAAATTCCTGACTTTCCCCCTCCACCCATTGTGCCCAACGTTGTCAAAGAAACAATTTTAGATTGGGGGAGAAGGGGAAAAGGAAGATAAGAGAAAAAGCAGATCCACGGCTGTCTTCTTAGTCAAATGGTGGTGATTCAGATAGGCAGGAGTATTCCTTAAAGAAGACAACAAGTCCGAGGGTAAGATATATGTAAAACAGAGTTTCAATGAACACAATAACCAGTGAAAAAAACAGCTATTTAAATACCTTCGTTGTTCCACTCTTCCGTAGGGCAACCTGATTGTTAGAGAGGAATATGGTGATACTATAAAGAGAAAATGTGAGCTAATAACTTATTCTCTGTTTTAACCCTAATATGATAAAGCCAACATACATTAGTTACACCCACCTGATAGTGTAACAGCTCTCTCCAAAAAGGAAACAAGCATTTGCAATGCAATAGGTCTCGCATTCACATGATTTTGAGTTATTGGCATTGTAAATGACAATGCCTTCTATTTATGTTTTGGGTTTAAAACATAAATACAAGGCATTGGTATTTCCAATACAAATAGCTTAAAATCACGTGAATGCGAGACCTATTGCTTTGGAAATGCTTGACAATATTGTGTGATAAAATAGTGAAATACAACTTCCACAGATTGTGCCGCACTGTGATAGAGCGAGCAGGTCACCCAACTCAGATTACAATACTCACCTGGGCCCATAAACAACATATGATGAGATTTAATCAGGTAACCTGTGCACTTACTTTAATCAGTGATTTATAAACTTCATTTAGGACTTATACCATTGTCTTACCAATCTTCGTCATCGGTACCTAAAGTCACAAGGGATCAGATGTGTTAGAATGATAGGTAGAATAAGAACATTTGCACTCATAAAAACCACAACTTGGGAAAGGTTTACAACTCTTTATCTAAAATCTTTAAAATGTCATAATCCAGCATTGAAAAATAGAAAATTCTCAATTAGGAAAATAAATATCAGAATGAAAATATGCAGAGTTTTTATAAAGCAGTCTTTACGCATTTGACAAGAGGGTGGGAAGAGAGAAGGAAACAATACAATGACATACCCACATTGAATGTTTACCTAGAATGGTGTGAAGAACTAACCCTGGCCACGTGTCAGTTTAGAGGACAGAACCCCGAAAGTGCAGGCATCATGAAGGCAATCAGGTGCAGATCAGAATCAGGACAGGTAAAGCCAAATTGGATCTGGACAGGACCACCAAGGGTTAAGACGAGCACCCACAGTTAAAGTTGCAACTCCTGCGTTACTCCCTCTCTGCAGCTAACAGCCAGAACCCGGTAAGAGTTATCGATCTCTCCACAAAGTGCTTCGCCAGCACTTCAGTTCTCAAACCCCAATCTGGGTTTCAAACCTTCTGACAAAGGGCTTCGCCAGCACCTCTGCTCCCAATCACCTATTGAGAGCGTTGGGTTAGTGACAGGTCAGCTATTCAGACAAGTCCAACAAATTAACTAGCGAAGCCTACCCTAGTTATACCATTTTCCAGGTCAGTGTACCACCCCCCAATGTTGCAAGTGTAAGGATCCCCAATTTTGATTGGACAAGAAGAGAGAGGTCATCAAACCATACCAAAATGAAACTTTTCTTGGTGATATTAAAATTAACGTTCCCGCCCATAACTTTATTTTCCCATACACTTTTATTCCACCCGGCAATGAATGTATCAATCAGTAACAATAGCGTTCAGTATTGTACAGTACAGCTTCCTCTCCTTGGGTTGAAAGTTCACACTCCCAGGCACATCTTCTAGTGTACTGTAAGCTTGGCTGTGGTTCAATGACGAATGACTTAATCTCCTTCTGGAGTTTGACATGCGCAGTATGGGTTTTCAAGATGGAGTAATAGCACCTCCCAGGCCCATGGATTACGATACATGAAAAGTAGAAAAGAAACAGCTTTAGAACAAAGAATAAATGAATGCACTGTATACCACTTATCTCGACTCTATTCCCATTACTTTATATTTAACTACTGCGTTAGAGTTAAGCAGAACGAACAGCTTAGCAAAAGCAGCAGTGCAAGCTTCCTGCATGTGAGGACATGGAGCAGCCATCTTAATTCTAGTGCGCAGAACCAAAAGATTACCTCCAAAAACAGAGAGTATGTCATATCACATGAGTGTGACAGACGCATGTGCAGTAAGAAATCCTGCATAGCAGCGGCCATATTAATGCAAGCAGATTATCGTTAGTAAAAGCACATATGCAAGCTTCACTTAGATGTCATGAAATGCAATGTTAATAGGTTGATTAGTACATTAACGTTATGTCAAGAAGACTGATTACAAGCAAGTTGCATTACGGGCGAATACTTGCTCCATCAACTGCACCTCATATTTTTTTATTTTTTTCCCACATAATTTAATTTACCCTGCCGCATAACTTGTTCTTCCATTGCTGCATAAATTCAGTAACCTTGCATATAAAGAGGGAGCGAGACAGACATCTCATGAGATAAAAGTTGCATTAATGTGCTGACTAAATAGCATGTCATGCATTCAAGTGTGGTCTAAAGCAGGCTAATGCGTTACTGCAACCATTGCACAGTGCAACCATTGCACAGTCATTTCCCCCCAGCAGCAGTTGCCTGCCACTCTCCAAGTGACCGTCTGAGCGGTGGTCGCACATGTTTATTGTGGTGCACAATGTGAACTCTAAAATTCACTTCTAGAAATGCCACTAACACCAAACCCCAGGGCGCAAGAAAACACGCCCTCCAAGATGCACAGCCTCGACCCTGCGCAAGTCTCCAGTCCCCTCAGTGCAGACCCACTTATGCCGCTTCACTCCTCTCCCGCAGCATACCTCGCGGGTGTCATCAGAGTTGGGTGCGGAGAGGGTTGTGCTGCATGCTAGTGAGTGGTTAGTGTGTGTGTCGTTATCGCTGAACACCCAAGATTTGCATTACCTACTTTCTGGCTGTAAGAGTCCGTACACCTAGGGCAATAGTGCCAAATTAATATGTTCAAACGCCCACCCTACAAAGGGCTACACTCCACATACTCCTGTTTATTACCAAGGCGTGGCTGTGGGTAAGGGGCACCAGAAGGGCTCATCTATGGGATAGACTTACTCAAGAAGCCCAAGGCAGACCCCAAGGACCTCAAGAACTTCCAGCCCACCTCCCTGCTCCCGTTCCAGGCAAAGGTCATTGAGAAAACTTTCAACAAACAACTGACCTGCTACCCCGAGGAGAACAGCATCCTGGACCTGTCCCAGTCCGGGTCTCGCAGCAACCATAGCACCAAAACCATCCTCATTGCCACCGCAAACGACATCAGGACCTGCCAGACAAGGGAGAAACACCAGCCCTCATCCTCCTGGACCTGTCAGCCGCCTTCGGCACGGTCTGCCACCGCACACTATGAAAACACCTACACTATACCGGGATCCAAGAGAAGGCTCTGGACTGAACCACCTCCTTCCTCTCCGGCAGAACACAGAGCGTCGGCCTCCCCCTCTTCCGCTCTAATGCCACCAAGATCATCTGCGGCATACCCCAGGGCTTATCCCTCAGCCCAACGCTGTTCAACATCTACATGGTACCCCTCGCCCACGTCACCCGACAGCACAACCATCATCTCCTACACCGACGACACCCAGCTTATCCTCTCCCTCTCCAAAGACCCTCACACTACCAAAACCAACCTCCATGAAGCAATGAAGGCCATCGCCGAATGGATGAGGAACAGCCGACTGAAGCTGAACTCAGACAAGACGGAGGTCCTCATCCTAAGCTCTACCCCTTCAGCTTGGGATGACTCCTGGTGGCCAACAACACTAGGAACAGCCGCGACACCCACCGACCACGCACGTAACCTAGGGATCATCCTCGACTCCACCCTCTCCATGACTAAGCAGGTCATTGCCGTCTCCTCATCCTGTTTCAACACCCTCCGAATGCTCCGCAGGATCTTCAAGTGGATCCCCACCGAAACTAGAAGAACAATCACCCAGGCTCTGTCACCAGCAGGCTGGACTGCGGAAATGCCCTCTACGCAGGACCGTCGGCCAGGCTCCTGAGATGACTGCAACGCATCCAGAACGCCTCAGCACGTCTGATGCATGACATCGCCCGCTGCAGCCACATCACACCCCACCTGAGAGACATGCACTGGCTCCCCATCAACAAGAGGATAACCTATTAACCTTCAAGCTCCTCATCCACGCACACATAGCTCTCCACAACACCGGCCCAGCATACCTCAACAGACGATTCAGGTTCCACACCCCCACCCGCCAGCTCAGCTCCACCGACCTCGCCCTCGCCACAGTCCCCCACATCCAATGAACAACCACCGGTGGCATATCCTTCTCCCACCTCGCTGCCAAGACCTGGAACATCCTCCCCACCAACCTACAGCAGACCCAACACCTACTGGCCTTCTGAAGACTCCTCAAGACCTGGCTCTTTGATCAGAAGCAGCACTCCCCCCCCAGTGCCTTGAGACTCTCACGGGCAATGTTCCCTCTAATTTATTTCCTCTGTGTGCGGCACTGGAGGGTCTCTGTGCGCTGCAACCATGGCTATGTGCGCCAGGAACCAAACCGCGCGTGTCTGCGGCACCAAATGGCACTCAAAACGTTTACTTTAAAAAGTGAAAAGATGATTTATTTTCACACATACAGAGCCACAATAAGGGTCATAAGGGCAGTTTGCAAATTTATTGTATTGCCTGTATTTTCATTGTGTCTCTGACTGCTGTTGTCTGTCTTCCCCGCTGCCTGTACGTGGTCCATGCCCCGTTTTCTATCCTCTGTTCCCCTCTCTATCCCCATGCTCTCTCTGCACGGTCTTTCCTTCTGTACTCCTCGCTGCCCGTGTCTCTGCCCAGTTTTCCCTTCTGTTTCCCTCGCTGCACCCGGGCCTCTCTGCCCGTTCTGCCTTCTGTTCTTAGCTGCCCCTATATTTCTGTATTATGCCTCTATGTCATTAGTTTTTTGTGCCTGTCTGCCCTCTGTGCCACTCGTTTTTTTGCCCTTCTGCCCTCTGTTCCACTCGTTTTTTTGTGCCTTTCTGTCCTCTGTCCCACTCGTTTTTTGTGCTTTTATGCTCTCTGTCCCACTCGTTTTTTGTGCCTTTCTGCCCTCTGTCCCAGTCTTTCTGCCCTCTGTCCCAATCGTTTTTTGTGCCTTTATGTCCTCTGTCCCATTCATTTTTGTGACTTTCTGCCCTCTGTCCCACTAATTTTTTGTGCTTATCTGTCCTCTGTCTGTGTCCCACTCGTTTTTTTGTGCCTTTATGTCCTCTGTCTGTGTCCCACTCGTTTTCTTGGGCCTTTCTGTCCTCTGTCTGTGTGCTGCAGCTATGCAGCCGCGATTCCCAGTTCGTGTGCGGCTCATGCCGCGGCCGCCGGACGTCAGGAGCTAGATAGACTTTCATTTCTGTGCTTGTAGGGTTTTAGGATTTAGATTTAGAGTGTTTCAAAGGTCGCGTGCAGATGACATATTAAGAGCAGATATGGGCGCATTATTATCCAGGCTTCCTTAGACGAAACTGAAGGCCGTTGTACAACAGTTGCTGCTCAAGTCGACTCACACAGTAAGTTGCCTCAGTGAGGTATCAGCTTTCTTCAAAGTGTACTTCCATTTTTTATTAAAAGCGCTAGCGCGCTGCCAGTAATACTTTCAGTGCCACCAGAGAACTTAATTCAGCACAGCTCTCGTGCTCGGTATCTGTAACTCTGTGACAGCACCTTCTGAAAACAAATGTGTGCAGGTGGGGTCCTTCTGTTCTGGGCAGTGTTCAGGCTCTGCATTCACATTATGTTACGCAATTATTTCATTTTCCGTGGTCACCTAAAAGCGATCTTGGAAGTTCTGTACTTCGGTTTCATGTTACACCTGGTAGTGATGTAATCCGTACTGAAGTGTGCACGTGACCTGCTCTCCACATGCGGCCTAAGCAGAATATTGCTAGTAAGACCTGAACGTTTCTGTTTTTTTAAAAAGACAAAACAAAAACCTCTTTTTGAAAAGCAGTAAGTTAACATTCATCTTAGAAAGGGGCAGTAGGTTAGTAACTTTGCAATTCAGAGACTATGCAGCAGCTTGAAAGTCTTTCCAAGGCTTATTAGTGTTTTAAAGGGTGTAATTTCTGATATGGCGCTTTTTCCATGGGCTTATGTGTTTGGTTTTATTTCAGGGGGAAAATGTCACTATCACTGAGAAATGCAGTCTGTCTCCGGTTTGAAGACCTTTTTAGAGTTTCTTGTTGCCCAAGTGGGTGTAATTTCTGATATTTATCGGTTTCCCTAATCTTCATTAGTTGATTTTGCCTGCGAGTCAGTGTCACTCATAGTCTTTGAAATGTCACTCATAATTTCACTCTGCCTGTGTCCCACTCGTGCCTTTATGCCCTCATGACTTCTGTTCCGCTCGTTCCCCAGTGGCTGTGGCCTTTTGTTTAAATAATGCTGATAATCAGAGCCCCTTCACGGGCTCCGATTAACAGCAATACTTAAACAAAATGCCACAGTCTGCCCCGCGCTTTACTAACAAAAGCGTAGACCCTTTCCAAACACAGCGCAAGCACACGCTGTGTTTGGAAAGTGTCTACGCTTTTGTTAGTAAAGCGCGGGGCAGACTGTGGCATTTTGTTTAAGTATTGCTGTTAATCGGCTCCGATTAACAGCAATATTTAAACAAAAGGTCACAGTTTGCCCCACTCCCACACACCCGCAAGCGTCATAATCCCCATCAGCCCCCCGCCTCCTTAACTGCATTCCTCACGCCCGCTCCACCGCAACCACCGAAAAAGTGCTCATGTTTGCGCCGCTCGCGTTTGAAAAGCAGCGAGCGGCGCGACCCTCTAGCGACGTTCTGTGTGCGCGCTCCACGCTAGGTGGTGCGCGCTGACTTGGGGGGAGGTGCGCGCGCGCGGCTTAGAGGGAACGGTGCTCACGGGTATGTAGTGCTATTTATAAGTGTCCTGATTGATTGATTGATTGATTGATTGATTGAGACTCACATTTGCATCAAAAGAGCCAGCACACTCCCCTCCCAATCACCGATATTTGGGCTGATTACTGTGCAGAATCGCTTAAAAGTTACCCTAAAACAATTTTGACGAGAGGAGAAGGCTGTCCGGAGCTCCCACACTGAGGAGTGCGGAGCAAGACAATCGTCCGAGCCCAGAAAAGTTTTGTAATCCAGGGACACTCTGGAGCCCAGAGAGTGTCCGAACACAGGGAGAGTTTGCAGACCAAGCTTCGAACCCAGGAAAAGTTTCTGAACTTCGGTTCTGGTGCAAAGGTCCAGTTGGGTCCATAGCAAGTCAGCGCAGGTGAACTCTTTACCTGCCCTTCTGGGGGTCGGGCTTCTAGGCGGCCATCCCGGGTGGGTCCCATGTCCGGTCCGCTATGGCTCTCAGTCTCTGCAGATTGAAAGCTGAATTCCCAGCTTGACTCCCAGGGTTGGGCTCTTGAAACATGGTCTGGGAGCAGCCAGGAGCACCTGGGTGTGTCTGCTCCAGCCCGGCTTCCTGCTCCCTCCTCCCCCTCACACACACACAGTCCCTCCCTCCACACTCTGTGTGGTCACCAGCCCTGCCTTGTCTTTTTCTCTGTTCACCAAAGATGGCTCTCCCATTAAGAAGTCAGTCCACTACTCACCTACAACTAGCCCCATCGTAAAACCCTACAACAGTCCTACTCTGACATGTGGCCCATCAACACTACTTTTAATCCAGATAAAGGGGGAAAGTTGCTATGACCCTCTCTCTCTGTGGTGACACTAAACCCACACATGGACACAGGAATACATATTTTTCGTTCACTGCTGGACACACCCTCCGCTGTAACAAACAGGCGTGGCGGTGCGGCCGCGAAAGTGAAAGCGATTGCGATAAGGCCGTGCTAATTAGAAACAGATGGCTCCTAAAGATAAGACACAGGAATACATGTTTTTCATTCAGTGCTGAACACCCTCTCCGCTGTAACAAATATTCGGCGCCGTGTGGCCTTGAAAGTGAAAGCGATCGCGCTAAGGCCACACTAATTAGAAACAGATGGCCCCGTAAAGATAAGAAATTGCTTCACAACAGCCATGAAGCAGACGACCCTCCGGATGGGCCGGACGAAAAAAAGAAAAGGCGGTAACAAAAAATGTATACTTTTCAATGGGAAGCCAGCGTTTAGCATAAACGCTGACACGACCCAATGAAAATGATGGGCAGGGCTTCAAGTCCCCTTCTGAAATCTCCTCATTAACAATATGTCTCACAGAGCATGCAGCACATGCACACTGCAATGCTGGGCGATCCCTAAAAATAACTGAAGAGAAAACGATAGCTTGCTGTCAGAATAGGCACAAACAATATATAAAGTATTCCTTACTTCAGGAATATTAGTAATTAACAAGACTTCTTCATCTTTTCTAGGAATTCCATTACTGAGCAAGATTAGACAGATCTCTAAACAGCATCGAAAACATCCCAGGTAAGTATTCAAATAAACTATAATGTTGAGAGTTAAGCGCATGAGAAAATTATGAGTCGCCCTTGTCTTTTATAGGACTGATCCCTCTTACTTACAACCACCAAGTAAAGGAAAACAACAAAAGGCAACCTGCGCAGCCGTCAGCAGAGACAAACTGGGGGCCCGGAGATCCATGTACCACCAACTCCACCTCACGACCAGCGAGAAGATAGGAAGAAAGGCTAGGCACGTGGAGAGCATCAAGTAAGCAGGGATGTGGCCGCTGAATGAACTCCAGATGGAGAGGGTCAGGACAAGCAAGTTGCGTTGGAGAGGGCGCCGCCGCCAGGAACACGAAGCTGCGTCGAAGAGGAACCCGCCGTGAGGAATACAAAACTGTGCTGAGGAGGACTCCGTTACAGGAAACTGGTGCGAAACCCAGAAGTGGACGGGAAATACTGAAACACTAAAACGCGAAGCGTTCTAGTGTGAGGGCACATGTTCTGTATACTCTCCTGCTGCGGCTCATAGCGAGCCACTGCAGGCCTGACATTAAATTGAAAATGAACTAAAATCAGCAATAATGACATTATATATGTTTCAATCAATACTACTAAAAATATTGTCACAATGATGTATCAATCATGAAAACAAATGAAGAGATGAGTTTTGACAATTTAAGCAGAACAGGCATGATATCGAAATGGCTCCAAGAAGACAACTTCTCACAGGTGCGATGGGGCACACAGAGCAACAATACAAATCAATTCCCTTTATCCAAAGGGGTTCGTCAGTGGTGTGTTATGGCTCCAACACTATTTTCATTGTTTTTAAATGGGCTTGTCAACTTCTTTTCTTCCTACCCGACAGATGCACCCTCACTGGCAGGCACTAGAATACCCATACTCATGTTCGCAGATGACACACTCCTCATCTTGAAATCACAGAGTGGCCTCCAATGGACACTAGCACCTTTGAAGAACTTTGCAAGACCTGTGGTCTTGTGATAAACACAAGCAAAACAAACTTCATGGTTCTTCACAAGCATCGGCAATTAAGTGTAGTATTCACTTAAATAATGAGCACCTTGACCAGACTGATGTTTTTAATTACCTAGGAAGCACACTGGAAAACAGCCTAACTGGAAACCCTAGATAGAAACTATGGCTTTAAAGCACTGCCAATTGGCAGGTGTGCTACTAAGAGAACATAAGAACTCCCATACAAACCTTGTAGATATGTAACACCATTCAGTACAGCGTCTGTACTGAATGGAGCTGAGTTATGGGGCTTAAGCAATTTGGCACCATTAGTCTTAGCTCAAAACAAATTCAAGAGAGGAATCACTGGGCTCCAAAAAAGCACACCACTCAAGGCCATTTATTATGACCAAGGATGCAACCAAATAGACGAGATAGCAAGATATTGTCGAATAGCATTCCGGCATAGGTTATCAACTACCCCTGAGCTTTCACCCTATGCTAATGCACTTAAAGATGGTTTGGAAGCAGACACCTCCCACAAGATACTTCGGTTGCAAAGGGGGTGAAAAGCACACTGGTTAACATGGGTCTAAGACATCTATGGGAAGACCCAGTGGGCCAACGGTTCCCCTCGAATAAAACAATGAAGGAGGTCTAATGGTCCATGATCGCAATGGATAGCACGCAATCCATTGAGATGTCATCACTGACAGGAAAATTCCTAGAGTTCAAGCCCAGCCTCCAATATGAACCATACTGGGATGTCATATCCAAGCCAGGAGACAGAGGCCTATACTTCCAATTTCAGGTGGGCTCATTATCATTAAAATCATTCAACCATAAATGGCATGACACAAACGATAGCAGATGCAATGTATGTGTAGAATATGAGGAGACTTGCTCACACATTTTATTTGTCTGCCCTGCCTATAAGGCCAGATGAGAAAAATGTGTAAAACCATTGTGCAGAAATCTGGGCACTAGGTCCAGCATTATGGCTCTAAGAATATTGCAAACAAATACTGATGAACTGTGCGTTATTGCAACTGCCACATTTTAAGCTGGCTGCGGACAATCAGGGATAAAATGGTTACGTTGATTACAACTCCCACAGCAGTGGCTCGCTGTAACAGGCTGTGGAATGCAAAAGATTATGCCAATAGACTCCCAGCGTCGTATATGCTGCTGGGTAATTGATAGCGACTGTTAATAATGAACAAAATCTTGTAGTTTGCCACAAGTCTTAATGAGCTCAACATACTTTTTGTTTTTTAAAGACAATGATTTGTATATTTCCATAACATTTTTAATGAAAGTCACATTTTAAATTTTACGTTTGATTGAAACTAAAAAAGAAATGAAAGTTTTATATGTGTGAACATAATGGTTTAAGGTTTCCCCTCACATAATCAACCTTTAGTTTATTTTATGCTCTACGTGGTCTTGTACATCAACATGGAACAGCTGCACAATGCTATGTAATATGGTTAAATGGGTGCTCGTTTTCATACCAAAAATATTTTATATATTATTGTGAATGTCTTTTATAATCCTGGATATCGAAATAAAGATTATGAATTGAATTGAATTGATAAAAAAATATTTTTGTGGTATCCAAAATACCATCATCAGTCTCTTTCATTCAGTATTGGAGTTTGTTTATTTTCCCAGTTAAATTGTAAAACAACCAACTCAAATTGTCAATGGGAGTTGTTTCCACAGCAGAAGGATCACAACAGCACATGAATGTTCAATGAGACAAATTGGTGCATAGGGTATAGCACCGGCTGCTTGTTAATTTGATGGACAAGAATACTGGAACAGAAAGGTAATGAGAGTGCATGGATAGGTGGCTCAGACGACATCAGATATGGAAGCAAATCATCAGAAAGCATGTCAAAGAGAGACGCTGGTCTAAAACAATAAACATGTTTAAGCATAGGCAGGTGTATTTCTTGACAATGCTTCTGAAGAGTCTGCTGCAGTTTCAGGAGCCTTTCCATGTCCAGGAAAGCCATTGTGGGTTGCTTGATATGTAACTCTAAGATTATTTCAGACGTGCAGTTCATAATCCAAAAGCCTGATCTCACTTGCAGAACATCCATTTTGTGAAAGGATAAAATCCAGTTCTCACAAATTTCAGAAAGCCATTTAAAGACCTAAATTGTGTGCTAAGGTTTCTCTGCACTTCCGCTAAGCAGGATACAGGTACTCCATTTTGTAGGGGGGATCGATACCCTAGTTTGATTAGGGCAGATGATGAGGATTAGAAGTATGGTTGTGAATCCTCCCCAAAGGAATAAAATGCAAAAAGTGGGAAAATAAGGGAATCAGTCCAAATCCAGGTTTAAATCCAGTCAAACAACCAGATCAAATGTTAAAAAAATATTGCACATTACCAGTTGTAATGGACGAGTTGAAGATTATTTGCACAAAGTCTTCTATTTAGTTGGGGTATGGTGTTTATAACAGGCTTTATATTTCTGAGGCAGTTCTGACAGATTGTCTCAGCCGAAAAGGTTAGATGCACCTGTTTGTACTAAGACTGCAACAAGTTTGCTAATTTTGTCAAAATGCATGTCCCTTGTATCAATTCTAGGCCAATGGATATCTTTCAATACTTGTGGAGGGAGGGATACAAGATCATGCCACAACACAGTATTGTTTTAGGAACTGTAATCACATACAGTTGGCCAGGTTCTACCCCCACAATATTTACAATAAATATGGACCATTAATGGGGCGTGGCTTCGCAGCTTTGCAAAATGGACGCATAGAGTGCAAGCTCTGCCGGCCGAACACAGAATCCTCAAAAAAACATACGTTTCAGAAGCCAATCGAGCCACGAAAGTGTGTGTGGTAATGCAGGGACCACTCAAGCGAAGTTAAAATGAGGAAGAGATCTCCGTGCATGCAGGTATCGAGCTGAAGACGGAAGCAGTGGCCGTGGCCTAGTGAGGCCTATCAACCCAGAGCCATCCTACTCCCACGGGGTGCGGCGGCCGTCCCTTGTGTGAGGCGTCCGGAGGCCACACAACTAACAAAGAAGACGCGCGCACAATCACCGCTGGTGCACTGGGCCTCCCTTCCCATCTGACGGGGACCATCCGAGGGGAGACGCCACGGGGCGCAATGGCGGGTTCTCGACGTGGACTGCCCAATTCCAGAACTTGGGGCAGGGTGGCTTGTGTGATAGTTGGGGACCGGAAGGTCTGCAGAGGTGGAAACAAGCCTAGAAGGCCACATAGCTCACCGGAAAAATCCAAAGGCGATTATCCCGCCCAACTGGATGGAAGTGAAGGCCTGCAAAGGGGCTTGCAAATGCAGGGTGGCCCCACGACGTGGCCTGGAGTCACCTGGTGTGCCCTAGTCTAAGAGGAGATCCAGCGCCTCGACTCCACTGGGGCTGAGCCCAGTGGTCTGCCTGCCTGCTGGGTCTGAAAGAACTTGATGGCCTGGTGGGCCTGGCGACAACTTCGGCAGACACGAACAGATTATTCCAGTATAGCCTGACACATAAAAGGTATTGGCGCTTGCACGGGGAGGGTGAACAACAAGACCGAGTGGGCCCCTGGGATACAACCACACGCAGGGAACTGGCAGCAGGCTGAGTACAGGCTACCACACCAGCTTTCCCAGTACAAAGAGCAGCACTAAGACCCCCCTCCTCCACTAGGCCCTTGAACACTAGGCCATACCACTCCACTCAAAGGGAAAGCACCCAACGCGCCTCCCAGGGAGCCACAGATATCGCAACGCCAACCAAGCTACCTGAACACAGGTGAGGCGTTAGCACACACCGGACTCCCCCTCCTTGTGAGTGCTTACAGCACTTCACTCACCGATGATCGTGGGCAAGCTGGAAGGAAGGCAATCCAAGCTTTCCTTCAAGAAGAAGCGCAGTGTCAGACAGATGGACCCTGAGGCAGAAAAAGGCACCACCGCTTGTCCTCCAGACGAACTTGACAATCAGGACCTAGACATCAAAGAAATCCTGCTAGAGGTAAAGTCCAGTTTGAAAAACATTGACACCAATTTAGACCTACCCACTTCGTACCTAGACTAGGTGAAACACAGAGTCGACGCTCATGACTCCCAACTAGAGCAACTTGAAATGGGTCGGAGCGGAGCAGAGGACAGCCAGACCACCAAATCTGCACATCTCTTATGCATGCATAAGGTTCTGGACCTGATGAAGCAAAAAAATGAGGAACTTGCGGCCCTCTCGAGAAGAAACAACATTCGAATTGCTTGCCTGCTGGAGTCAACAGCAATTTTACGAATGGAAGACTTGCTGCGTGACCTCTTATGACCTGAACTGAACTGTTGAGAGGACTCATAGAACCCTGGGCCCGCGACCATCCCTGGGGACACCGCCTCGCCCAATGGTAGCATGGTTGTTAAGCTATAAAGACCGCAACACAGTCCTCTGTGCGGCAAGAGAGAGAGGTAAGATCCAGTTTAAGGGGGACCATTTATCCTTCTATCTGGACTTCACAATGGTGGTGCATCTGAAAAGACGCTATTTCCAGTCAGTAAAAAGAGTCCTACAGCAGGCTAACCTGAAATACGCAATGTTATACTCTGACAAATTAAGAGTAATGGAGGATGGAAAAACATACTACTTCACAGATCCTAAACAAGCCCTCAAATTCGCCAAGAAGCAGATACAACCTAAAAACTCACAAGGGGCATCTTCTCAGGTCCTCTCCGATGCATGACTGAGGGACAATGACTAAACACAACCTGGTGCTCCTTGAGTTCGGTACATGCAGCTGGAGACATGGTCCCGCTAATGGAAGGCCGTTAACTTTAATGCAGCAGGTGCTCCTATATACCACACTCCATTTGGGTGTAAGCTGCAATCTCTGTTTGCAAACCTGTTGGGGGAGTCAAAGATCACCTATACAAGAGGCTCTAATTATGGCTTCTGTACTCACAGTATTATGCTCAGCCACCCAGCCTGTATTGGTGGGCTAGTTCAAGTGGCGATTTCGCTACCCCCAGGGATAAATCCCTAAAATTTTCGACATGGGAGAGGGAGGATCTTTCTCAACCTAATTGGGGGTTGGTGTGGGAGGGGGGGTGGTGGGAGTGGGAGGGGTTTTCATTGTTCATCTGTTGGTAGTTTATCTACGTTGTTTTAAAAATGTTGGCTATATGACATACACCTGCATCTCCCTTACTGTCCCCAGAAATTGAAGAAGCAAGACTCGAGACAACACTCATACCGGGCAACACCCTGTTGTTACAATGCACTACGACACTACAAGGCAAAGATGGGTAGTCTAGCCACAGTAAAGCTCATAAAATTGGAATGTTAGGGGCCTCAATGATAGTAGGAATTTGTTTAGTACATACTTACATGCACAGGCATCAGATAGACATCTGTCTACTCCAAGAGACCCACCTTGTTAGCCGGGCTCTCCCTCTGCTACTCACAAGAGGTTGGAGTATCACTCACTCAGCCACATACTCCAACTATGCAAGAGGTGTATGCATTCTCATCCGACTGGGTCTGGTCAAGACTACAAAACATTTCATTCGTGATAGCAATGGGCGATACCTCATCCTGATAGGCACACTCTACAATCACAAAATCACCCTTGCCACAGCCTATGGCCACAACGGAGACAACCCAGAATTCTTTACTAAGGTCTGGCACCTGATCTCAAGCTCGATTGCGCAGACGATGATATGATGGGGAGACTTAAATGTTCCATTAATAGATTTCTTGGACAGGGAGGGTAGTTCCAGGCGACCACATCCACAGGTTGCCTGGAATTTGACCACAATCATCGAGGACAATCACCTCATCGACATCTGGCAGGGGACACACCCAGATACCGAGAGGGGACATGCTTCTCCCTGCAATATGGAGCATGGTCCCGGATAGACTACTGGTTTGCTACAAGAGATCTCCTTCCTTGGTGTCCCTCAGTCACTCACCTACCTTACCTCACACCCATGTGCAACTGACAATCCATCCCCAGACACACTCCCATACACATTCACATGGCAACTACCCCCTGGAGCGTTAAGAGACTCAGCCTTCCCCTGCCACACTATGGGATGCCTTCAAGACGGTAATTCGAGGGGAGTGCTAAGCCGAACAACATGGGGTGTTGAAATTCATCCCCAACAAGATCGCGGCACTTGAAAAAGACATTTCGGCTTTGAAAGCCCGGTTTCACAGCTCTAGCAGCACTGACAACCTAGCCTGCATATGCGATAAGATGTCTGAGTAACAGGAAGAAGCAATGCGAGAGACGCTGTTCCTGGGCAAAAAGACCCAGGCACGCAGGGAGGGTGATTGCCCTGGCAAAACCCTTGCTTGATTGCTCCAAAAACCGCACTCCACATCGTACATCACAGATCCAATCGATCCAGAAGGCCATAGCCATTCTTCCACATCGGAACTGATGCAGACTATGGTCGAATTATACGCGCGACTATTCCACAGCCCAGGGGAAAAGCCCCCCAGACCTGCAGGCGTATTTTGATGACATTGAGCTGGTATGAGTGTCAAATCCCCACTGGGCGTTCTTAGACTCCGCGTCATTGTGGAGGAAATCTAGCAAGTGCTTTCCCCAGATAAAGCCCGGGGACTGGATGGGCTTACAGACGCTTTTTATAAAGAATATTCAGAAATCCTAGCCCCCAAACTCCTAGACATGTACCTGAACGCACTGAAGACAGGTCTGCTTCCCCCTACAATGCATGAGGCAGTAATCTTTACACTTCTAAAACCAGATAAACCTGCCTATCACTGTGACTCCTACCGGCCGCTATCAGTTATTAACATTGATAATAAAATATTCGCTAAGGTCTTAGCAAACAGGCTGCAACTATTGCTCCCATTGATGATCTGTCCCGACCAATTGGGATTAATACCTGGCCAGTCTACAATGCACAATCTCTGAACCATGTTCTCAGTGATGCACTATTTAAATCCCCAAACCCCTGCTGTGGCCGCGCTGCTCGACACGACGAAAGCGTTAAATACTCTAGAATGGAAATATATGGTCCCACTAATAGAGAGAATGGGGCTGGGCCGCATCTTTCTCACGCAGATCCGCCTTCTTTACGCCTGACCCATAGCTCACGTACACCTTAATGGTCAGACCTTAGATCCCTTGCCAATAGGCAAGGTCACGAGGCAGGGATGCCCGCTTCCACCAAATATTTTTTCCTTCGCAATGGAGCCCTTGGCAGCAGAAATATGGCAGATCGTCGTGAATCCAAGGAAGAGGACGGCAGCCCAGGGACGCCACAGCTAAGGTAAGTGTTGATTTTTTTAACCTTTAAAGTATATTTAATGTAATTCTTCCTAGGGGGGGTTGTGGTGGGCGGCAGGGCGGAGCAGAGTTTCCACGGTGTTGGTCCCCAACTTCGTGGACCTCCATGTAGTGCCGCTCCGCTAGCTCTGCCCAAGCTTAATCTGTACCCAAATTATCGATTCCTCAACCCCTCTGCCCATAACCCTGCCTCTAGCACCCCCCTGGACACTCTCCTATATTATCAATTGCACACAACCTGCTGGACAGTATTTGATACATATCCAGCCCCCTGCAAACACTAATGGCATTATAATACATTTACACATTAAGCACTGCACGCAAACTCATCACATCTTTGTACAACCACATGCAACATTCTGCACCTGTGACAGACACACCGGCACAGGACACATGGGGACTATATGAGGAGCAGTGGACATTCTGCTGTAGCCAGCTTGAGTTTCTGTCCCCTAACTACAGAGTACACCTCATCCATTTCAAATTTTTACACCGCACATATCGAACCCCATTCAGACACATAGGATAGGATTTCTCCACATTTTCACTGTTGCCTATGCCATCCGCATAGGGCAGACTTCCTCCAACTCGCCTGGCAGTGCCCTGCTATAGCCGCCTACTGGGCAGAGATATTTACAACTATTGGGAAAATCATAGACACACAACTAGACCCCTCCCCGCTATTGGGACTGCTGAGATATGTGGCAGGCATGGACTGCGGTGTCCGGAAACTTGTTTCACTAATGCTACTTTTAGCGAAACGCAGAGTTGCAAAGAACTGGGGGTGGCACTGAGCACCACAAGCTCATGATTGGCTCAAAGAGACTGCATATTTTCATGAGCAATTGACCAGCTATTGGGAACTGATGCCAATTAATTCTCGCCCTCATGATATATGGGAACTTTTCACTACAAATGCTCATTTACAACTTACCTACACTATATGTAGTAACGACTACATGTATGTATTTATTAAACTGGGGATGCAGTCAATTCCAATTTGGACCAGGAGTGTTGGAAAGAAAATGGTGCATGCATGTATTAGAGTCAATGAGCCATAGGACTAAACATTCATGAAAAGATTAGTGAAGAGGTAAAAGCTCCACTTTGAATCATTTTATTTAACACAGCGTCTGAGATAATTGTTTGGTGAACTGTGTTGAGTCAATCGGGTTTTCTAAGATCCTTCATATTTCCAAACTCCAGATTGGTAGTCAGTCGAATTGTTTCATTCAGGAAAATAATTTCTCTGAGTATAATGCATGCTCTGAATAGGGCTTCTTTTCCTTGAACTTGCCAATATTTCGTTCCCTGGGTATTTTTTTATCAAAATATTCTTACCAATACCTGTGTCCTTGAATGGCTGGATTCTGATTAAACTCTTCTGAATAGATTAGCTTGTTAGAAGTAGGTACATTTTCAGGATTTTCTAAGAAAATTGTGTAAAATATAAAGCTGTAGGGTGGACCTGTCTTCGCTGTGAAAGTAGGAGAATATCTTCAAACAAATTGGGGTGACTATTAGGTGCGCAGCTTCACACTGCTCCCACTGCGTATATTGTATATCTCTCTGGAATAGCTAGTTCAATCTATGTAATAGTATATATAATTATGAAAACAATACATCTTTGTAATTAAGTGCATTCAAATAAGGATCCTTGTTAGATTTGGCTTTTTAAGCTGGTTTACCCCAGACATTTAGCTTTTTGAACTCCTGGTTTTAACCTATTTTTCAATGGTTTTCGGACTCTGGGCAATTTACTACTGCTGTTCAATGCTAAAGTGCATACGCTTTCCAAGTAAATTGTATTATGACTGGTTTTCCATGATTGAGATATCTGATTTACTAGTAAGAACCTAGTAAAGTTTACTGGGTGTGCCCAGGGCCTGTAAATCAAATGCTACTAGTGGGCTTGCATTACTGGTTGTTCCACCCACACAAGTAGTCTTTCAAAGGTGTCTCAGACCAGCCACTCCATTGTCTGTGCGCAGATTTTACTGTCTTGTCGACCTAGCAAGTGCACCCATTTGCCAGGCACCAACCTTCCCTTTTTGTACATGCAAGACACCACTCGGGTAGGCCCAAGGTACCCCCATGGCCACAAAGCTGTGTATGTGAAAGGTAGGACATGTACTGGTGTGCATCACATGTCCTGATAGTGAAATACTGTGCATTTCATTGTTCACTGTTTCAAAGCTATCTGTCACACAGTCTAGCATGGGAGTTGCTTTGTACGATCTTACAAGCATAACCTTCCCTAGGGACAAGAGAGAGAAATGGAGATTAGGCATCCCGAACACAGGATTTAAAAATACAATTTTTAGCAAAGATGATTTTGATAATGTGTGTTCTCTGCCTCTGCCTGTTGTGTATTCGCTGTCTGGGTTGTAGACTGACAGGGATCGATTTGTGCATTCACAATAGAAAGACACCGGAGGATGTGTCCTGCCTTTCCTCAGTGACTCATAGCCAGGCTAAATAGACTTGGCTGCATTTAGACTGTTGTGAGGAGTTGTTGCTTGTAGGTGAATGTTGTCTCCACCCCCTGGAGTGAGGCTGGCCTGAGTCAGGGAGAACTGGATTATGTATGCCAGAAGAACTTTTCCATAGTGCCAACTTCAATGGGAAATGTGGTATACATTTTGGGGCCCTGATCCCAGAACTTTAGATTACTCTAGGACTAAGGAATCTGCAAGTAAGAAGTGCTGGAATAGCAGTGTGGGGAGACTATCACTTTGCCGGGTTGGCCTGCAGTTGCTGCTTCTGTCTTGGGCAGGGAGAGGACCGGGCTGTACTTTCTGCATCCTACGTATCTCCAAGAGCTTGATGTAGAGCTTGCCTTCTGTTGGAAGTCTCAGGGAAATTAAAGACTTCAACTTCTTTTGAGTACCGGCTTCTGGAACTGAATGTTTCAGCTGCCACAGAAGAAAAAGGTAACCCGACGCGGTCAACAATGCTGCTGCCGACTCAGTGACCTGAAAGCCCCGCAGAGGGCACCACCAAACTGCGCACCAAAACCCTGGTCTCACCGACCATGCCGTTCAATGCTGCCACAGAGCCACTGGTTGCACTTTGACCTCTGGGCACCACACTTCGCAGTGCCTAGCTTCACACTCCCACCTTGGTATCCCTGATGACGTTGCAAGATCATAATCAATGACTCTGCCTGCACTGTGACCTGTGGACAGCGCTCGTGGAGAATACGGAACACCAACTGCCTTTTGCACAGATAAAATATTGGATATTTTTCTAAAACTGTTGTGGTGTCCTTTTGTAGTGTTTCCCTTGATTTACTATATGGTATGTGCAAATGCTTTGCACGCTGCCTCCAGGATAAGCCTGACTGCTTGTGCAAAGCTACCAGCATGGGTTATTTTAGACATCTAGGGCCAGATGTAGGTGATCTCGATTTACCTACTCTTAAATACCGAAGAGTAGGTAAATGGGATGAGGTAATTTTACTTTTGAAATTACCGAATCGGAATGATTCGGTAATTACCGAATCGGTATTTACCGATTTGGTAATTGCCATTGATTCCTATGGGTCTTGAGGCCCATAGGAATCAATGCCAATAACCGAATCGGTAAATACCGATTCTGTAAAAATACCGAATTTGCAAGGGGGACAGGGTGTCACTTTGACACCCTGTTGCACCCCTCAATTGTGCATGGGTGCACATGTTGCTGACATACATGCCCTTAGGGCATGTATGTCTGCAACATGGCACGTTTTTTAAAGCAAAAAAAAATGCTTTTTGAAGGGTTTTCCTTATTTACCACCAACTTCTAGTTGGTGGTAAATAACGAATTCTTAAACCCTTGTAGCACTGATTACAGTGCTACCTACATGTTGAATTACAGAATCGGTAATTGTACCAATTCGGTATTTTACAGAATCAGAAAAATTACAAATTCGGTAAAATTACTGATTCTGTAATTTAACATGCCCCTACATCTCAATATCCAAATACTGGTCGGAAACGGCCAAAAATCGGAATTTTCGGACATTTCCGACCGGTATTTGGATACCTACATCTGGCCCATAGTCCCCATACTCTGACTAGAGTTGTGGATTATGCCTGGCTTAGGTGCATACCCTAGCAAACCAGAAAACCCACTTCTATCAATTCTTATTACTAAGAGCTGTATATGCCTATAAATTAGACATCATGTAACTGAGAAATTGGGTTATTGGTTGAAGGGGTAAAACTCTGCTCAAATAAAAGCCACAATTCTTGTCAACATGACAAAAGTCAGTAAATTAACCTATGCTTACCCCCGGTAGCTTGGCACAAAACCAATCAGACCGAACATAGAGGAAAGGTGTAAATTATTTATGTAGCACTTAAACATTAATAAAGTGAAACACAACATTGGAATAATATCACCCCACTTTAGAAAAATAGAGTGAACTTTAATAAAGTATTTGACACAAAATGACACAAATCCAATCAGTAGACCCGGAGTTATGAATTTCTAAAGTTTAAAGTGGAAAATAGCACCTAAAATATCAAAGAACCAAGCTAGAACATCTAGTCATGCAAAACCGGAGCAAATTTGAAAGTTATGGCCAACCACGCGGGAGTGTGGTGTGTCTAATTGAGCTGTATTGTGCCTGGTCTCAGCTTACGTTCTGACTTAGAAGACATTTTGAAGAAAAGTTTCTGGGAAGGCAAGGTGCAGCATAACAAGGCAGCAGGCAGTGTCCAAGGAGGAGGAGGCATTGTTGTGAAGCTGCTGGATGATGTCTCAGTGAAGATTTCTACATTCGTACTTTGTCACTTTAATCAAAATCAAAAACCTCCAGCAGTATGCAGCTGCAGGCTTTAGCTGAGGAGGGTGCTTTGAGGTGGGATATCCCTTTTCTAAAGAGCCTCGGACCAGGATTTACTGCTGTGGCACTTAGCAGAAGCTACAGTGAAGTCAGGCTGAACAGTGATGCACCTTGAGGAAATGAACGAGCAGGTAGGTCACAGTCTCATCTTGGTTCTCAGAGAAATCTGAGGGCAAAAAGTTTGGGACATCTGGTCACCTTTAGCTCCACTTCCAAAGGACCAGCACTGGAGAGGCACCGCTTGGAGTGTCAGGAAGTCAGGAACCACTCTGGTAGAGTCCAGGTACGGGTTCAAGATGGTTGGAGCCTTTTCTGTCTGTGAAGCTCTGATCTGGTGGCCAGTCAACTAACCCTTGGAGTCACTCTGGAGCTCCTGATTTCATGTAGAAGGGCATGGCTTAAGCAGCAAGGCAGACCTCTGGGGGCTCATAGGTGTAGGCATCAGGCAGCACAGCAGACCTTCATGGAGCAGCAAAGTAGTTTTTCTGAAGTACATAGCAGGCCACAGCAGCAGGCAGTTCTCCGAGAGTCCTTCTGCAAATCCAGGAGTAAACAGAAGAGTGCATCTGAGGGTCCTATTTGTTGGGAGAATCATTTGGAGTCATCTCCTCACACAAGTGTCTGGAATTTCCTGCCTCATTGCCCTGGTCTGGGGGTAATACAAAAAGGTCAACTTCCAAATACACCCAGTCATGTGACCCATGAACAGACTGCAGGTACCAAATGTTTAGTGTCAGGGTCTACCCCCAAGAATGCCTGTTTTGGCCCCAATACTGTAGAGAAATATGGGGCATATCTAGAAGATGGCCAAACATTCTTGTCCTCACTCTGTGCCTATGGTAAGATCTCAGCCCCCCAAGTACCTGATAGATCAGGTCATGCACCCATTGTGTTTTACTTATGTGACAGTTGTTATAGCTATGGAGGTTGTGCTTAAATTCATTGTGAGGAGGGTGTATCAAAAATTAATAGTCACCTATTGGTGTTTTTTGGCTTTTGGTTCCTCTCTCTATTGTGTCAATCAGAATTGCTGAGATCATGGTACAAGCTTGGCTAGTCTTGGCAGTCATGTTGCGTTTTGCACATATTTAAATTATGCCCAAAAGGCCGAGCCATGCTTTGCCTCAAGATCTCAACGAGGGAGCAGCTTACTCCTCTGCCACTTCAGAAGCAGTACTCACCTAGAATCTGGATCACTCGATTTCTGCCACCATCACTCCCAGCACCCTTGAAACCCTTGAATCCTGAAACCTGGGGCCCCACAGGAATCTCCAACAACCACAGACAAAGGAAGTAAAAGTCAGACCAAACCTCAAAGGTACTGTACTAGCAAACCCCCAACATCCCAAATATCACAGACTAAGTGCCTAATTTAGATTTGGTGGAATGTTTACTCCAACACAATGGTGACGGATATTACATCCTCTGCAATATAAACCCCATGAGATATTATATGATTTATATTCCTGCAGATGGTATAACCCACCACCAAACTCTAAATCAGGCCCTAAGTCTAACATGCAACAGTGTAACAACAATGATCAATCTTTACATTATAAGTAAATCCAAGAGAACTAAGAAATAGTTGGAATATCGTGGATATGTTTTTGGCATACTGTGTCTTCAAGTTAAGCAAATGTGATGGAACATTTGCAATGATTAAGGTAATGTATCTTCCTCTTCTCTAAGGTATTACCTACTAATAAACAATATATAAATCTGTTTAATTTGTTTAAGTAATGTAAAATTGTTAGCAACTTCATGTATGTTTCTCTAGAAATCAGTGGATCCTTTGGTGTCGCATCATATGGTAGTGGGAATCACCACTACCACATATAACCAATAGGAGAGCGCGTGAGAAAATCCCATTTCTCATATAATAATGGTGCATTGAACAAGAAGGCTGATTCACAGGGACCTATTGGTACAAGGGCAAGGAAGTATGAAAGCACAGAAAACAAGGTGCTAAGAGAGACTAGATGTAGGTGGCCCAATACCGGTCGGTAACGGCCGAAATTACCAAATTTGTACATTCAACAGCGCCTCAAGAGCACTGGTCATCCTGGCCATGCCCCTAGTGACCTCATTTGTGTTTTGTGTCATGGCCTCCTGCATGTTGTTGCTTCTCCTGCATAACAGGGATGTGGCAGTGGCCAGGCCAGGCGGTTGATGGCTGTACTTTGGACATGTGCACGATGCCTATCCTTGTGCCTTGCAGCAAAATAATTGTCTAGTTTGGTGCATAGTAGCTGCACCGAGTTGTTGATTCCCCACATCCCTGATGCCATCTCCTTGTTAACCTGTACCAGCTCACTGATGCCCTTTCCTATCTCTCCCATGTTACCATTCAGGGACCTCAGCTGTCGTTGGCATGCCTGGATGGCTCTTCCCTGTATCCTTTGTATCCGCACCATGCTTCCCTCCAGACCAAGAAACACACTTGGGCCCTCAACTGGTGCATCTGCTGGCCTTTCTTGCACTCTGCGGTGTCTTGCAGTACTATAGCCCATCCCTGCACTGGAGTGTGTTGTGCCAGAGCTCACTGCTACAGGCAAGTACTGTTGTCCCTCACCCTCCATTTCAGCTGCTACGGACTCCAAATCGGGGAGTGGAGGCACAACATGCCTCCTCGCTGGTTGTGATTGGGGTATCACATCATGCTGTGATGCTGGCATTTCAGGTGATGACAGCAGGAGAGGGGACTGATATCTGCTAGGGGACGTCAGCAACTCTTGGGCCATTTCTGTGTCTTGGGCAGGTGGATGGCTACTTGATGCAGCTTTGTCCTGTGGTACGTTGGGGGTACTTTGTCCTGCATTCTGGCTCTCCTCCCTCTCAGGTGGTGTCCCTTCAGCCTCCTGCGAACGCCTGCGAGACGTTTCACCTGTGGACATATGAGCGTACAGTAGCTAAGCGCTACTGTCTCACAGTCACTACTATTAAATAATTATCACATTGGCCATGTTCTGTATGCAGTCATTACTTGTACTAGTTGGTTGGTGTGCTGTAGGACATGTCCTTACATTTCCTATCTACATATCACATCATGCATTGGCCCAGTATATTGCTAGCAGTACTGGACTTGGGTTCACTTGCCCACTAAGGATACAGGTAAGGGTATTGGTATTGGGGGGAATGCAGTGCATTTGTCTCACCTTTATTACTTGCAGCTCTGGCCGAGCTGTTTACATCTCCCAGGCCGCAGACGCTGTCTGGTTGTATGGTTGAGGCCACCATCTCCTCCAGGTCAGTCAGGCGGGGTGCTGGGTTCTTGCCACCGCCTGTCTTTGATGCCTGCTTGTGCCGTTCTGCCATTTTCTTTTTGGTTTGGCTCCTGAGGTCATAAAAACGTTTTTTGAGGTCCTCTGTGTCCCTGGTGGTTACCCCAACGGCATTTACTTTCTCCATGATGTCCAGCCAGATTTTTCTTTTGGCTGATTCAGCCACAGTGAGGGGCTGCCTGCCAAACAATTTGTGGTGCACCTTCACCACCTCCTCCACAAGGACCTGCAGCTCCATGCTGCTGAATTTCAGTTTCCTTCTCCTCTCATGTGGCTCTTTCTCTTGGCTGCTTGACATTTTTCACTTTTAAAAGTGCACAAAACCCTTTTTGCTGCTCCTGCACTCTGCTCTGCTCCAACTTCCTTTCCAGAATCTTCTAATTAGTTGCAGCTGCCTGTGTAGCCACATCCTGGTAGGGAGGGGGAGGGTGGTTGCACCTGATTGGCTGCCTACTTGACTTTCACTTTTTTTTGCTTTCCGATTCGGTATTTACCGATTCGGTAATCCCTATTCATTCCTATGGGCCAAAAGGCCCATAGGAATGAATTGGGAATTCCGAATTCGGTAAATACCGATTCGGTAAGTTCCGATTGGCCGATACCGAATTTTACAGAATCTGTATTTTTTACCGAATTTTTTTCTACATACCATTTTCCGATTCTAAAATACTGATTCGGTAAAATTCAGTATTTTAGAATCGGTAAAATGGATTTACCTACATCTGGCGCTAAGTTCCTAATTAGACTCTTCTTTCAAGGTTTGACAGCTCTAATTTAATCCTTTTCTCAAGCACCACCAGCCAACAAGGTTCTCTTTCTTCATCCCAATCTGTCCTTCATTATGTAGTACAATCTCCAGTAGGATCGATAGGGCAAGAGTACATGCACAACTTTTTAAATATACTACACCTTGCTCTATGGGCTTATAAGAGTGCACCCTAGTGGTGACTAGGCGTGGCTGTATTATTAAATTCTGCCTGTGGAATGTTTCTCCTGCGAGGCTCCAGATTATGTGAGTTGGTAAGGGTGAGCGCGATTTGGCATCCTCTAGCATGATTTTCTAACGTGGGCAGTGGCTTGCATTCGTGAAAGGTCGTGGTCAGAAGGCTGCCATTAAAGTTGTTTGTGCTGCTGCCAAAGTAGATTTTCTACTCAAGCAGAAGCAAAATCAACACGAATGGCCAGGTGCAATTGCACAATGCATGGTGCCCTTCACATGGATTTTCAGCGCTTTTACACTACCGATGCTAGATTGCTGCAAGCTGAATATTTTATACCTGTTGGTGGAATTCTACTGAATCTCGCTGAGTATTTTTATAACTCTGCGGCATGAAACTGTGTGAATCCCGCCCACCCCTAGTGGTGAAAATGTATTAGAAAGGGAGTTTTAGACCTGGCAAAGGGGTTATTCAGCCAAGTAGAGTTGGTAGGTTAAAATTGCATACAGGCTATAATGGCAGACCTGGGAACGTTTTTTAAGGGGATACCTAAGTGGATGTCACAATAAGTGCTGTCTGCCCACTAGTACCATTTAATTTACCAGCCCTGGGTTTATGGTATACCATTTTACTAGGGACTTACAAGCAGATTAAATGTGCCAATCAGATATAAGCCAATTTTATAGAGTGAACACAAGCACTTTGGCACTGGTTAGCAGTGGCAAAGTCCACAGAGTTGTAAGGCCAAAAAAAGTGAATTCGCAAAAAAAGAGGGGAGAAGGCAAAAAGCTTGGGGAAAGGTAGCTCTAAGGCTGACAGGTGTAACAATGCGTTTTACAGTTTCAGTGTCCCAGTCATCTGAAATGGAACCAAGTATAATCACATAATTAATTGAAATTTTCATCACATATGGCTATTGCAATGTCTCAGTGGGCCTCAAAACTGCATAAGGAACTTTGTCCCATAACATGTCTTGGGCACAAGATAAAGTGTTAAGCTTGCAGTGTAAAGATCTTGTTGAGCCCTGTGGGAAGAAAGATGTGGCTCTTGTTCTTGGACTATACGTTGTTGTACTGTTCTTTCAGGGATAGATTATCCATTTAGTCGTACCAGACCAACAGTCAGAATCATAAGCTACATGATGAACAAAAAACACCCCTGAAGCAATCTAAATATAGGACCATGGTGGTGTTAAATACCTGTCCTTAAGCCATTGATAAGCAAGGAGTAATCAATGAGATCGAGTAACTGGGGAGTGTGTGAAAAAGTCATTTGTGTGGAGCTGAGATAAATTCTCATAAAGTGTTATTGCTCAGAAAGGCATGATCTTGATTCAAGTTCACTCATGAGTTTCATAGTAAATCATGGCATTGATTGGAATATTTGCATCTATAGAAATTGCAGCATCATTAGGCTCAAATATCCCCATTGAGGATTGCAAATGTACAACCTGAGGTGATTGGTTCAATTCTTATTACTAGTACTAGTAGTCTGGTATCCATTGTCTGTAAATATTTTGTCTCTAGCATGTCTGCTTGTAGCACATGCAAAATATAAGTATGTTTGTCAGTCCATTGTTTTGAAGAAAACATAGGAGAAAATAATTCATATAAAATCTTCACTCAATCAGTGTAAGCTGATCAGCGTAAGCATCAACATTATACATATTTATAAAAGTGTTTATTTCAACAGTTTCATATTGTTGCTTAGTACCTGAATGATAAACACACCGTTCAATTACAACAAAAGCTATGCATGTTGTTAGCAGAGAAAATTAAAATTAACTGTTCTAGCATGTTTAGAATGTTCCTAGCAGCCTACCTCCCACTAGCTACTTCTATGTACTACACTATGATGTGGCGTACAGTTCAGACCAAAATGAAAAAATTTGGATTGTAATTTCTTCAATGTGTCTGGAAGCTGCAAGGTAGTACATTTCAGAAGGGAATATGGTGCCAGTCCCGTGCTTGTATTGGATAATTCAGACAGAAGAAAAATGATATTCAGGTGGAAGATTTTAGATTTTTCAACGTCAATTTTTTAACCTTGTGAAGTCTGTATTGTCGCTATCCAGTCTATCCTAGTTAGGTAGTGTATTTAAATCATAATGTGCAAGGGAAATGTCATCAATGTAGGATAGTCCCTTAGAATCTAGTTGTGAGATCTAGTTGTAGATTCAGATACATGCTGAAAATAAACCAGGGTTATTCATTTACCCCATGGATAGTCTACTAATAAAAATATTGAATTCCATTGAAACTGAGGTGAAGTTTATTTTTCATGTTTTCCTTACTAGTTTTGTCATTAAACATTTACTGTAAGGGTTTTGAACTCCATGGGAGTGATTATAATGGCGGGCGGATCGCCATCCCAAGTGGATTTACACCCATCATGGCGGGGGTACCGCGGCGGACGGAAATGTCCATCCACTGCTTTTCCGTCGGTCGGCAATCGTTACGATTGCCGATCGGGCGGACTTGGCCACTAATATGGTGGCAGTGTCTAGCAGGCACCGTCATCCATTTTAGGTTGGGTGCGGTATCTAGCCTTTCCAAGGCGGCATTGCCACCATGGAAAGGTTGGTGGGATTGGCTACAGGGGCCTGTTGCCGCCCCCTGGGAGTGGGGGTGCACTTGAGGGATGGGTACCCCCCTGCAGTTCCCTGCACCAAGTGGCAGGCATGCGTGGTGCCTGCCACATGGTGCAGGAAAATTGTGTGCATGCCCTTTTACCATCGCGGACGGTGCTGCAGGCAGCAGTATCATTCACAATGGTCAAAGGACAGGATGCGCCCGCCAGTATGGCGGTGCATCCTAGTTGGGCAGGTAGGACCGCCGCACATCTGGCAGTCGGTCCCATCACTGTTATGGTAGCGGGCGGACTAATGTCCGCACACCATCATGATGTGGCCCTCAATGTATTTGGGTGTGAGTTCCGGTTTCTATAATCTAATAATATTCTATGTTATCTGTCTGGTTTTAAAATGGGAAAAACAGGCATTTGTTAGAAATGGGGGTCTCCAGTTGGCAGAGATAGGTACCTTTGTCCAAATAGGGACCCTTGCTTCTAGTCAGGGTAAGGGAGATGCACTTCTAAAATAACCCTTGCTCACCTCCTTGGTAACTTGGCACAAGCAGGCAGGCTTATCTCGGAGGCAGTGTGTAAAGCATTTGTGAACACATACGGTGATACAGTGAAAACACTAAAAATAGACACCACACCAGCTTAGAAAAGTTATCTTTATCTAAACCAGAACAAGGCCAAACAACAAAAATCCACTTTACAATCATAAAAATATGACTTTTAGATGGTAGAAATAGCTCAGTTCAAAGCAAATGTAAATGTGTATGTATATATATAGCGCCTTCTACCCAGAGGTCTCGTAGCGCTGTATTCATACCGCTGTGGAACCCTTCCTGGCTTTCCTGTGAGATGTCCACTCCTGGGCACCCCGAAGGTGAAGCCAGACATCCAGGCGCTGCTGGGGCCGTTGTGGAGAGCTATTGCCCAGAGTCACAGAGTGGGACCCATGATTAGACTAGGCACTGAGGCGAGAATTATCAGGTCCGGGGAGATCGCGTCCAAGAGCCGCCGAGGCGGGAATTGAACCCTGGCCCTGGGCCAGACCACCGCATCAGGGTCTGCCGTTCTAACCATGGAGCCACGCTTCTCCACATAGCAAATTGCAGATGCAACACTTTTCACACAAAGTACCTTGGATGTGGCACACAAACAAACAAAATGGGCCACAGGGAAGGTGATGCATCAGTTCTATACACTTGATGCATTGGATTCTTGCTCCGGGGTAGGTGTTGCATTGGTTGCCTACTGCTGCGCAGGGGAGTTGATGCATCGGTTCCTTAATGGAGAGGAGCTGATGGGTTGATTTCTTACTGCATGGGGAGTTGAAGCGTCTGTTTCTTCCTGCATCCCCCAACGATGCGACAGACTTGTCGCCGCAATGTGACGATCTAGGCCAATAAGTGGATTCATGCAGCCGTACAGCAGGGCTTGCATCGTGATCGGTGCAGTGATCTCGGACCGTTGCACTTGATGCAGCATGTGGCAATTTCGCGAGCCACGGCAGGCGCTGCAACAGTTTCTTCAGCGATGTGTAGGAAAACAGGTACGGATGTGTCACACTTCTCGATGTTGCATTGATTTTCCAGCTCCCAGCTGAAACAGTTCTTTAGAGGTCCAAAACAACAGCAGGCACCTCTTTTCAGGTCAAAACTCCCAGCAAGGAAGCTCAGGTAAGCTGGTGTTGAAGTCTCTGTGTCCCTGAGACTTCAGAATAGGAGGCAAGCTCAGTTTCAAGCACTTGGGGATCTTCCTCAAGATGGGGACACAGCAAACAGCAAAGTCCTTTCTCCTTTCCTTGGCTGCAAGTAGCAACTGCAGCTCAGACAGCAAACAGCACAGGGGTAGTATCCCTTCTAAGCTTCTCCGGCTCTTCTCCTTGGCAAAGGTTCCCCATGATTTCTCAGAAGTGATCTAAAGTTCTGGGGTCTGGGCCCCAATATTTATACTACAAAATCCTTTGTTCTCTGGTGGCAGAGAAGCCTACTGCTTGGTCAAAACCGGTTCTGTTCTCTCTGGTGCAGATTCCAGGCACGAGGTTGAGACAGTATTGTACTTGGCAGACCAGGCCCATTCAGGTGAAAATAAATCTCCTCCCCCTCCCCCACCCCTACTCTAAATGCAGCACAGGTCTAATCGGCCAAGCCCTGACTCATCAGGCTTTCTGGAGCGACTGCTCCGCCCTAGCCCCTGTCATCCAAAAGCCAGACATGCAATACACAGACCTAGCAGAGACTCCCTGGATGGCTAAGCAAGAAAATACCCACTTTCTAAAAGTGTTTTTTTCAAACACAGAATGTAAAATCGCCCTCACTAAGAGATGCGTTTTAACATTCTAAGTTGAGACATACTTAACTTTTTTTTCCTACCTTGTTCCCGGGGGTAGTTATGTTCATGAGATGTTATAAACAAACTACCATTCTATTCTATGGGAACTGGTAGCCTTGCAATATTAAAACATAAAATTGGCAGTAATTCACTATCAGGACATGCCACACACACCAGGGCATATCCTACCTTTGGCATACACTGCAACTTGCCCACCGGGGTACTCTGGGCCTACCTAAGGGGTGACTAACGTGAAGGAAAAGGGAAGGTTAGGGACTGGCAAGTGGGTGCACTTGCCAAGTCGACATGGCCCTACCAAACTGTACTCAAGCTCTGCAATGGCAGGTTAGACTTACATTTACAGGCTGCTTATGTGGGTGGCACAATCAGTGCTCCAGCCCTCTAGCATCATTTGATTTACAGGTCCTGGGCACACAGAGTGCACTGTACTAGGGACTGACTAGTAAATCAAATCAGCCAATCATGGAAACACCGACCCATAACAACAATTTACAAAGGAGCACTTGCACTTTGGCACTGAACAACAGTGACAAAGTTTACAAAGCATCTGTACCAGCAAAACGGAGTCCAACACACAGCAAAAACACAGGAGGCAAAGGCAATAAATGGAGGGGAGACCTACGCCAATGGTGCCAGGTCTAACAGTATTCATTTGTGTATTACAAGGTGTTATAATGCCTTAATTCTGTAGTTGATTTAATATTATGTTTTATTGTTCTCTCTGCTTCATAGGCTATTGAGCCTGTATTTGGGGCTCACTGCATAAGGGAATACCATGTGGAATAGAGTGCTCATTCCACCCTGCTTGATTTATGTACAAGGTTGAAGCTTGTTTTGCATCCCACTCTCCTCCATAACTTTCCCTGATGTCCTCATATACTATTGAGAAAAAGGGTACTCATATCACAACCCCTTGGAATTGCTCCCTAATAGATACTGAGGGGCAGTCATCCTCTGCCAGTATGATGTGATAAGCTTCAATCAATGTGGCCTAAGACTATTTTAATTGTGTGTGTTATATTCCCCTCACTTTGTATGTCTAAAATATAAACTCAATTTAACTGTTTACCTGGAGGCTCAACCTGTATGTGTTTGTCACTTGGACCCACCACCAGAAACTCCTGGAGAATCTCATGTGCTATTGCCACTTCTGCTGCACTGTCTAGGAGCTCTCTTGCCCAAGTCCAGGTCTGCAGTAGTATCCATTGCTGGCACCTCATGTTTCTTACAAAGTTCTGCCAATTTCTTCTTTTTAAATTGAGTCTTAGTGTCAGAACCTTTCTCTTCTCTCTTTACACAAACCTCAGTCTCTCATTCTGATTCACTTTTCCGCTTGCTATATTTGTCTCTTCTTCATAACTTGTTCGTTCAAACCCCTCTCTCTGTCTGTTTATGGTCAGAGTCCTGAAAAGTATTGGGAAGAGCAGCTTTGAGAATACTAATACAGTTCCGGCTTTTTACTTTTATTCTGGTTCATCAAACTCTAACCACCTCAGTTGGACTCCTGGGCTACCAGACAGCCAGTCTGTCTTTTCTCTCACCCCTCTGTTTTGTTGTACCTTGAGTTGCAAGCTTTTCCTTGGTATGACTCTCAATCTTGCCCTTAGTTTTATGATGTGGTTTAACGCTTTGTGTGCATAAAGCAAACACAAGGAGATGATGGAAGGAGCACTGAAACTTTTCAGACACTCACCCCTTGTCACAGATCTGGGTTGAATCCATCATTGTTCTTTAGCTCAATTCGCCACATCAGTTTAGACACAGCTATATGCAAATCAGTCTTGACCTTGTGCCTCGTGGGAACAGTCCAGCCCGAACTGCCAAGCCATGTCTTACCTGGACTGGAAACAAGCATCCTGGGACAGTTTTCGGGCTAATAGCCCTCATCAGCCATGCTAGCTTAAATCCAGTGGCAAAGTGAGCCAGGGACCCACGTCTGGGCATACCCTACCAAATTAGGGTGAACAGAGCAAACACAAGGAGATGATGGACGGAGCGCTGAAACTTTTCAGACACTCACCCCCTGTCACAGATCTTGGTTGAATCCATCATTGTTCTTTAGCTCACTTTGCCACCCCAGCTCATATACAGCTATATGCAAATCAGTCATGACCCTGTGACTCATGGGAACAGTCCAGCCCAAACTGCCAAGCCATGTCTTCCCTGGACCAGAAACAAGCATAATGGGACCGGTTTTGGGCTAACAACCCTCATCAGCCAGGCTAGCTTAAATCCAGTGGCAAAGTGAGCAAGTGACCCACGTCTGGGCATAGCCTGCCAACTTAGGGTGAACAAAGCAAACACAAGGAGATGATGGACGGTGCGTTGAAACTTTTCAGACACTCACATCTTGTCACTGATCTGGGTTGAATCCATCATCGTTCTTTAGCTCACTTTGCCACCCCAGTTCAGACACAGCTATATGCACATCTGTCTTGACCCTGTGCCTCATGGGAACAGTCCAGCTCGAACTAGCCTGGCAGTTGGGCTGGACAATTCCCATGAGGCACAGGGTCAAGACTGATTTGCATATGGCTGGGTTCAAACTGGAATGGCATGATGAGCAAACAAATGATGGATTTGGGCCTAGATCTCTGTACTGGAGTGAATGTTGTTCTGCATTCTGTCCATCAATTGTTCTTTTTGCATTTGTCAACCCGAGTAGGATGGGTATTCCTAGACGTGGGTCCCGTGCTCTCCATGCCACTGGAGCCAAGCTATATTGGCTGATGAGGGGTCCTAGGATGCTTGTTTCAAGTCCAGGGAGGACCTGGCCTGGCTGTTCGGGCTGGGCTGTTCTCATGATGCACAGGGTCTAGACTAATTTGCATATAGCTGGGTTCAAACTGGAATGGCATGATGAGCAAAAAATCAATTGATTTAGGCCCAGATCACTGTACTGGGGTAAATGTATGACATTGTTCTGCATTCTTTCCATCAATTGTTTTTTTTGCACTTGTTTACATAAAGCATCATCCACAGAGGTAGGTATAAACTGCAAATAATATTTTTGGGTAATTCGTGTTCAGGATCCTGATCAGGAACTGCTGCAAGCCTCTGCCGTACAGCCAGAACTGACAGCATCAATGGGTTACTAACAGTCCCTTGAAAGGGTGCAGGGGAGCAGTAGTAATTCAAACCCAATTTAATTTGTATAATAGCTAACTCAAGCATTGCACTACGAAAAGATATTATACAAATATATAAAAGTGTTGATTTCAACAGTTTCATACTGTTGCTTAGTACCTGAATGATAAACACACTGTTTAATTACAACAAAAGCTATGCATGTTGTTAGCAGAGAAAATTTGAATGAACTGTTCTAGCATGTTTAGAATGTTCCTAGCAGCTTACCTCCCACACGCTACTTCTATGCACTACACTATGATAATGTGGAATTGCTAGCTTGCCTCTAGAGTTTCTTAAGGCCCAGTGCATTGCATACCAGTCACAGTGGATCAGCTGTGGCTAACAGACTCTAGCCAGGAGAAAGTGCTCCCTCAGTATGGAAACACACATACCCTGGTCTACACTGCTCTCTTTACCGGATCGGCTCTTAACTTAAAAGTAAATTTTCTGTCAGTCTGGCAGGATCTCTCCTGATAACCTGGTGCAAAGGCTTCCCGATTCAGTGGTCAATGCGGTTGGTTCATATAGGATATTGTCCACTGACTTTCAGCCAGTATTGAAAAATCTTCTAGGTATTTTCCAAAATCTGAAACGTAATCAGTCTAAAACAACAAGCTGAAAAAATGTCAAACTGGAATACATGTTTATCTTCCACACCTACAGTCAAACCTTGAAACATGGAAATAAAGTACTTGGTGGCAGACTTGTGCTGGCTGATGTTATAACAAATCTTTGGATAAAAGGACAGGCTCACAGGTTCTGCGAATGATAGTAATATGTTGAATGTGGACCAAAGTCAGACAGTCTAACATTTTAAAATGGAATCTGACTTGGAAGTTCACAATAAGACAGGAAAGAAAAAGGAGATAGAAGAATCAGTGAAAGAATAAAATATTAAGCATGTAGGATGCAATATTGTACCATACTGAGCGAAAGCCGGAGACATACACCAAATGGAAAGCCAGGTACCATCTTACCAGTCTGCATCCTTTTCATAGGAACTAGAAATCACAATGCTAATTTAACGGCCTCATACTGGGACTAACTGTTCTTGACCCTCTGTATCTCTGCCAGTCGCCATGAGACAGTCCACTGCAGTCTCCATTTCTTCCCAACATTTTGTATGTTTTTCAGAAATTATATAATACTTTTATACTTGTGTTCCCCTCAATGAAACACAGACGCTTGTTTGCAGTTAAAAACTCTCATACGGAGGGTTAAGAGAAGGCGTGAATGGGAAATGAACAGTCAAATACTTGATTTAGGTTTTGAGTCGCACATGACAAGGTTCCACATTCTTCCTAAGGATCATCACCAGCCTATACAGTGGATTCCAAACCCAGATGCAGAGCGCCAAATTCATGCCAGCATTTCAGGATATCAAGTCAACACAAAATATATTTACATAAAATGAATTTTAATGGTGTCATTTACATATTACATCTTTATTGTGAAAACGTGGGACTGAGAAACATTCAGCACCTGGATATAAAAATACATTTATCATTGGAAAAAAACAATATTCTGGGCCATGTTATCAAGAACGGCAATTACATTATCGCCGCTTTAGTGGCAGGAAACTGCCGATAAAGCCGCAATAAGGGGCTTGATAATATGCCCTTGTGAAGTCCCATAGAGTCCCAGGTTTGATGTCTTGCACACCAGAACCTGGTCTTCTATGGGAATTCACAAGGGCATATTATCAAGCCCCTTATCGCCGCTGTTAGACCTGGGGGTCTCTAGTTGGCAATGGTATTCACCTTTGCCAAATAGGGACCCTTACTTCTAAGTCAGGATAAGGGGATTAAACTCCTTAATAACCCCTTCTCACCCCATTGGTAGCTTGGCATGAGCAGACAGGCTTATCTCAGAGGAAGTGTGTTAAGCATTTGTGAATATACAAAGTAATACAGTGAAGACACTACAGATGGACACAACAATTTATAAAAATAAGTATTCTTTATATAGACTTAAACACAAGACCACAAATAACCAAAAATCCACAATACTACACTTAAGATTACTTAAAAGATGATTCAAGTCTCTTAGTTCAAGTTGTTGGTAAATGCGACAAAGTTCTCAACAAAGTACCTGGATGCGTAACGCAAAGTGAACAAAAGGCTTGCAAAAGGGGAGATGCGTCAGTTCCGTGACCCGGGGGAACGATTGCGTCCTTCCTCAGTGCTTGCGCAGAGTAGGCGACTCGTGGTGAGCTTTACCGGTGCAGAGGTGATGCGTAGATTCACGGCCTGCGGGCCCGTTGCGGTGCGCAAGATGGTGCCTTGATGTGATGCAACAATCCAGTTGCGATGCAAGAAGATGGCACCCTTGATGCGGCAATGCGATGACGATGCGATGATGCCTGGCAGCCTTGCAACGTTTCTGTTCTCTGGAGCCGCGACAGGCCCAGCAACACGCTTCTCCGGTGATGCGCTAGCGACTCTCTCGATGGCGTCATGCCTTCTCCAGTGATGCGATAGCAGGCAGCTTCGATGAACATACGCTTCCAGGGAAATGCGGCAAAGGCTCGCTTCTCCGGTGTTGCGATGATTTCAGCTGCGGTGGCGACACGCTTCTTCTCGATGCGTCGCGCTTCCAGCTCCCAGCGGCACGCAAGTGACTGGAGTCAGAATTCTCAGCAAGGAAATTCAGGAGGGAGCTGGAGGTGAAACAGGAGGCAAGCACAGTTCAAGCCCTTGGAGAATATTCTGTAGATGAAAGTCCTTACAAAGTTCCTTCTCCTTTCCCTTGGCAACAAAGCAACCACTGCTGGCCACCCCAGCAAAGAGCGCACTGGCAGAGGGGCAGTACAACTCCTGCAGCTTCCTTGGTTCTTCTCTTTGGCAGAAAGGTTTCTTGTCCAGAAGTGATCTAATTTCTTGGGATCAGGGTCCCAATATTTATACCCCCAAATCCTTTGTTCTCTGAAGGCAGAGAAGCCTCTGTCTAGCCCAAACCATTTCCTGAGCACTTTGTTTACATGACTCTCTTCTTCCTTTCACTGTGCACGGCTGAGACATCAGCCACCCCACAGGAGGTGGAGCCAGCACAGGGGAGGGAAGATACAGCTCTGGAGCACTCTGTTGACATGATTCCTCCTCTCCTTTCACAGTGCAGGGCAGAGACATCAGACAAGCCACAGGATGTGGAGCCAGCATTGTAGAGGGAAGGCCCAGCCCTATCAGGTCCCAGGTGTAACTCCTACCTCTCATCTAGATGCAGATCTCTCTATTCACCACCAGGCTGCCACTACCTGTCTCCTCGAATCCCTCAGCCCTGTCACTCACAAACCCGGACAAGGAATACACAACCCAGCAGAGGCAGGCCTGGATGGTTAGGCTAGAAAATACCTACTTTCTAAAAGTGGTATTTTCAAACACAGAATATTAAAACCAACTTTACTAAAAGATGTATTTTATTATTCTGAGTTCAGGCATACTAAATCCAAATTTCTACCATGTTCCCTGAGTCAGTTAGGATTATACGAATGTAATAATCTAACCGTCCATTCTGGCCTATGAAAACAGGTAGCCTTCAATAGTGAAAAACGAAAAGGGCTGTAATTCACTATTAGAACATGCCACACACATCCGAACATGTCCTACCTTATACTTACAATGCACCCTGCCCTTGGGCCTAGCATAGGGCTGTCTAATATGAAGCAAAGGGAAGGTTTAGGGACTGGAAAGTGGGTGCACTTGGCCAAGTCGACATGGCAGTGCTAGACTGCACACAGGCCTTGCAATGGCAGGCCTGAGACACACTTTACAAGCTGCTTCTGTGAGTGGCACAACTATTGCTGCAAGTCCACCAGCAGCATTTGATTTACAAGCCCTGGGCACACATGGTGCACTGTACTAGGGGCTGACAGATAAATCAAATAGCCCAATCATGGAACAACCACTTAGTACATCAATTTAACATAGGGAGCACTTGCACTGTGGCACTGATTAGCAGTGGCACAGTGCCCAAGCCCAAGCACAGTTCCTGCCGCTAAAGCGGTGATAATGTTATCGCCGTTCTTGATAATATGCCCCAGTCCCTCAAAGACCACGGTATCACAATCCTGTAACAATACATAGTCGCTGATTTGAAAGACAACGAATACCACCGGAAAACTGTACTCAGAAATTAGATTTTGCAATCGGAAATTAGAATTTGTGTTGATTCGTGCAGATTTTAAAGCAGTGTGAATCCATAAAAATTGTTATCATAATAATGCTGTATCTTTATAGCACTTTAAAGCTCCAACTGGTTGACAGAAAACGCTATGTATTGAGCCATCCTTATTTTAACCTTATATAACATTTTCTACTTGCATTGCCTCATACCATTCCTACTGGGACACAAATATATAATTGGATACAAAAGTGGGATTCACTGACCAAGCGATATAAGCCCAAGAAAGCTGTTGTGATCAATTAGTGGCAGGAATATTACATTTTTTTTTAATGCACAATTTACCACATCGGTGACTGGATTTGATTCAAACAATCAAACCTCAATGGCATTGGAGAGGTTTCCAGAATGCAATGTGATGAAAATCTTTGCATTTTCAAATTACCGTTTTAATGGTCACTGGATGTAGGGCTGACTACTTCAACCTGATTTACCTAATCCCCGTTAGGTTTTGTAGTTTGCGTTTAGTTCATTTGACTTGTATTTATTACAGAATTGCACCTGAGGCTGGTGTGGTTCACAATCAAGCTGGAGTATAACACGTCTCTCTATTTCAAGGCGGTGCATAGGTTTGCATAATTAGAGCACTGTAGGTATCACAGAAAAATGTTCTCTTAGCACACTAACAGCTACGCTGATATGTCAGTGTGGATTTTGCAGTGCGTTCTCCCCTCTGTTCAAATTATTTAGTGTCATTTCAAGTTCATCAAAAATGGCCTGGGAACAAAGATCATTAGGTTTACATCTGGTGATTTTCAGCTTAAATGATGAAATGCAATTAACCTTCCTCTTATGCCAATGATAAAAACAATGCTCTCGGTGGAATGGGTTGTTGTAACGGTGCCTTCCCAGAGCCGTGTGAAAAAGCCATTTGAAACATTTCATCTTCACGTCCAACTAAGCGGAAAATTACACTATGTTTCAATGTATTTATTTGTTGTTTCATTAAACAACTCAAACTAATTTGCAAAATAACTTCACGATAGAAAAACATTCACTGACCTTGCTGCAGATGTTCATTTCTATGCTGTTCATTGGTAAAACCTCTGTCCACAAGCACTGAAGATGGAAAAGCTTTTGAAAATACTGTCACCTAATAGCACTGGGCCTGGGGTATCTGCAAAGAATAAGTTACATGAACTCTATTTCATTGCCACATAATATACAATCGTGTTTGTCTCTCTATAGTCCTAGCGAGGCACCAGCAGCAAACATGTTAAGGTTTTGATTTACCGGAATTTCAGGAACTTAGTATGTGGAGTGTCATGTGATTATGTGCATAAGGAGGACCTTGGGGTCCTTAATGGACTCCTTACAAAGTTATGTAATCTGTTGGGAGGTATCTGGGTGTGTGCGAGTGTGGTCAATAAAGTTTATGACACTATGCGTTCAGTTAACAGTTGCACACCAAAGAATAAAGATGTGTGTTACATAGCTCCAGGTACGGCTTGGTCATGTATATGCTCCTAGGCTGGGTTGGATGGGACAACTGGTGATGAGTTGGGGATACGTGGCCCGAAGACACAATACTGCTCTTCCTGAGAGTTTGCTGAGGTCCAGAAAATTGTTTGTGCTTGCCATGTGCATCCCAAGAAGAAATGTATGGTTGATGTATGTGGAGTCAATGCTCCACTCTAGCTCATATAAAACCCTTGAAGAAAGTGAATACCTTACAGACGAATATATGATGATACAACGCATATGTTTACAACGCATGCTTTCACAACACCGTCAGTACAACAACCGTGTTTTTACGTCGCATACCATTACAACGCAAGTCATGACAACGACTTGCTGTAGGAGGGGCTGGAGTTTGGAATAGTATAATGTACTATTCCAACTACAGTCTGTGCTATAGTAGGGAAGGTGTTGGATTTTAAATTCAACACCTAAAGCCCCCTACAGCAGGTCGTTGTAATGACTTGTGTTGTAATTGTATGCATGGTAAAAAAGTAGTCATTGCACTGACCACGTTGTAATAGAACTGCATTGTACCAACAGTATTGTAAACAGAGGAGCACAATCAGGATGGCCGCCTGAAGCCTACTGCTCAGTGTCAGAACACAGAATGGTCAGCAGCAGGCAGCGACCAACCTTCAGGAATAATTCCAGCAGGAGCGATGCATAGATCTCGATTCCACCCCATGCTACCCCCTCTGGAAAGCTATAAGTTCTTCCCAGTGAAGGCAGCATGCAGGGAAAAAGGGAAAGTGGACAAAATATTAAATGTAGTAGCGGTCCGCTACTGTAATGGCCTCATTCAGCACTCGACCATGGAGTAACTCCTTACAATGGAAGAATACCTCAGCATAAGGATATATCCTGCATAAGGGAGAAATAACAGAGATTACTACCATAAGACTAACAATGTTGTCCTAGTCGCTTAGACCTTATCCCTAACATTCCACAGACATACTTACTCTCTCTACTTCAGGAAAACCTTGAGTGGTGTGGTGAAGAAAAAGTAGGAATGGCTACAGGAGTCCAAGGTACAGACCACTTAAAAATAAATCAGCACCCAAAAGACAATGTGAGATGAGTCATTTCAGTCCTTTGCGAGCGCACTCCTGTGCGTAGCCTCTTACTCTCAAATCTTTTGGAAAAGAGAGTATAATATGGTTAACCAACATATAATCCTTAAGTGTCATGATAAAACTCAAGCAACAACAATGTCTCAAAAGTACTGGGCTCCTCTGCCCACTCCTCACAAGTACATGACGTTGAGGTAAATAAAAAGTTACATACGGAGATAAAAAAATAAAGCAAAGGTACAGCGCTCCCTTCCTAGGAGTGATTCCAATATTTCAAAGATCCAGTAACCCAAAAATCTGGACACAGGCAAGTTATATGAAAATGCAGCCAAAAAGAATTAGCAAGGAAGAAAGAACCAAAGTCATATACGCGGCAGCTCTCACAACCTGTGAAATCACTGTGTTGAAATGTACAAGCAGGTTCTGGAGCCTGGAGTAAAAACGCACCAGCAGGGAAGCAGCCCGCGTAATGCATATAAGGCTTGTTTTACTTCAAAGCGGGTTGTAAACGACGGAACTCCAAATGCCGTCAGCAGTAATGGCGGCTCCTCTCTCTGATCATCAGTCAGCTCAGTGGAATACTCTGTGGCCAGGAACGCGGAACGACGTCTGAAGCCTCAAGCGGGATGCACCGAGCCAGGTCACAATGGCTCACAGTTACAATTGTCAAGCACCGGTATGATCCAAGGAGAGGGCTTATGAAGCAGCCTACTCCCTCGGAATACCTGGTCAGTCCCAAGGCATGTTGGGACAGCGTCCTCTGGGAATCATGACAGTAAAGATGAAAGAAGAGATACGCACCACAGTGCAACAAAGAGCCATCACCCATAAAAAGAAGAAATGCTAAAGGCAGAGACAACCAGGTACGAAGAAGCACTAAAGGCAGCAATAGCCCGGTGCATAAAAGAGGCAGAGATGACCAGGTGCAAAGAAATGCTAAAGGTGGTGACAACCAGGTACGATGCAAAAAATGTTGTGAGCAGTGATGAACATGGCAAGAAAGAAAACCGTTACTCACCACAAATACAGAGTTCACCATATGACCTCACCTCAGGTGTGACAACTCAGATGTATGCACACGGCTGATGCTTACAGAAGATTTAGGTCCAAGTGAGCAACCGTATGTCAACAGAATAGCATACACTCTCAACTTCAGTAAGTCCCAACACAAGTCATGGCACAGCTGCATTTCTGAAACCTCCACCAGCATTCGACACTGCCAAAAAGCAGAATAATGGCACCAGTGGACTACATGAATTGAAACGTTTGATGACCTCATTGATGCTATAAAAGCAGCAGATGACAAAAAGATCATCACATACTTAATGTACCTTGCAGGTAATGGAGTGAAAGAAGTCATAACAAAAATACTGCAAGCTTATGAAGAATTGTACTATCAAATCAAAGAAATGTTGGAAGCCAAATTCAATCCAATGCTGAATGTCGACTATGAGAGTTACATTTTCAACTAGGCAAGACTGAAAGTTGGTGAAATGATGGATGAGTTTATTGAGAGACTTGATACCGTCATCAAGCACTGTAAGATTAGTGAATTAAATGGTGAAGAAGCCATAGATCTCAGAATCATCAATGGTTGCCTCTCCGATTCATTCAAAAGAAGCATGCTGAGAAGGACTCTCAGTCAAAAAAAGGTGCTCATGGTTCCAAAAACTGAAGAATGTGCAGATCGACAGGCTGCTAATATGGAAGCTGGAGCAGCCCAGAATGAATCAGCATTGACTATGAAAAGAAAGTGAGTGGAGACCCATAAGACAATATTTCAAAAGAAAAAGCAGTTGTGTTTCCTATGTGGATTTTCGTTTCCACATGAATGTAAATGTCTTGCCATTGGATAGATATGCAAAGACTGTGGGGGAGAAATACATTTCTTAACGATTTGCAAACAGAAAGAGAAACGAGGAGAAGAGAAAATTGCCACCAGAAAGTTCCATAAGCATTCTAGCCATGTTCACTGGACCAAACGGCAACATCAAATGAAGTAAGCACAGACTGAACAAAGTCGATTGTCATCAAATTCTACTTCCAAAAGCTCTTCAACATCACTATCGAGTGACAGTGAAGTGACAGTGAAGAAGATGGATGTGCAATGTGCAATGGTGATGTTGACCGCAGAGCAATGTGCACATGTAGAACTAGCTGGGTGCAAAGAAGAACAAACGTGAAAGAGAGATCGCCATGTGGAGCGACCAAATGTATTTGGACGTTGCCCAATATCATGCTAGAGGCGAATGGCTGCCGTACAACTTTTATTAAAGACAGAAAATTACACCAAACTGTCTCTGATACCATGTCTAACATCATTGATAGCAAAGGTGTACACATGGGCCGCTTCTATGCAATTACAAAGTAATGAGTAATTTGTAGCAACTACTAGGCATGAGTAAACGACAGTGCAAGCACCACTTCATGACCTCCCAGGTACTTCTGCGAGTGTATGTCTACTCAGTTTCAATAGCCATTAAATACAACCTTAAGGTACATTCTAAATTCGTAAATTAAATTCAGTAGTTGTTTCATGGACCAAGGAAACTCAAGACAATGAAGGTGCAACTTTAAATTAATGAGGACATTCATCCTGTTTCTCAGGGACACCATCAGATTGGTTTTTATTTTACAGGAGGCTGTAGAGCACGAACTAGAGACATTATTAAAGCAGGACATCATTGAGCGCACTACTGGTCCGACGCCATTGCTTTCACCCATATTGGAGGTGCCAAAAATGGACAGTGGAGGTACGGTGGACATTTGTATTGATATGCGCCATGCCAACAAAGCAGTCAAGAGAGAAAGACATTCAGGTCCACAAATAGCAGACATGATCACACAGCTGAATGGCACCAAAGTCTTCTCCATCTTGATTAGAACAAAGGATACCATCAACTCAGCTAGAAGAAAACTATAGGTACATTACTACTTTTTAAACTAATGTTCGTTTTTTCAGATACAAAAGACTCAACTTTAGTGTGTCAGCTCCAGAAATCATTCACAGAGTAATTCAAAATGCTGCACATGCTTTTAACTACAGTGATGCTCTATTAGTGTTTGGGGCCACACTAAGGGAGCATAACAGAGCTCTTATACAAGCATTATGTCTGCTTGCAAAGGCAGGTCACCTTTTAAAAGCAGAAAAGTGTGAGTTTTACAAAACCAAACTCAAATCCTTCGGGCCTATTTTCTGTGAAAGGGGAGTGACTCCTGGCCCTGAAAAAGTACAAGCATTATCATCCACTTGTCCACCACAAGATGTCACCATGCTGTAATCCTTCTTAGGAATGGCCAGCTGTTGCTCCCGATACAGTCCTGGAGTTTCAAGAAAATCAAACATGCAATTGAAAATGCAACTAAAAATGGCTTATTTTGCTCGAAAATTACATACTGAGATCAAAGCCATTGCAAGCCCTGTGGGGATGGGCACAAATCTTCCACAAGACAACAGATATCCAAATGCTCAGAGACACACTGTGGCCAGTGCTAGCAGAAGTCTGTCTCTGACTGAATGTGCCTATTCTCAGACAGAAAAAGAGAAGTTGGCTGTATTGTGCGCTTGTGACCATTTTTATGTGTTTTTGTCTGGAAAACATTTCATTCATGTCACTGACAACCAGGAATTGCTCACCATTTTTGGAAATCCACAAGTCAAGATCCCCTCTTGCTTTGAGAGGTGGGGGTTGCAACTACAGGAATGTGACTACACTATTGTGCATACATTGGGGGCCTCTTCACCTCAGACTCTCCCTTTTCTCTGATGCTATTCAGAAAGAATCTCAAAATCTTGCTCTTGGAATGAACCACAGCGCCCAGGCGGACCTGCAAATAATCCCAACACATTGAGACCCTCATGGGTGAGTAGCTGCGATTACCATGTACTGATAGATTGAATGATCAAAACTCTGCAGATTACTTCTCACAAGTGCAGTTACATTGTCACAGTGCAACATCTAAAGCAGCTGAAGAGTATATCAAATTCATAGTAAAGTTGTAGCTCTATCCAGTGAGCAGATCATTGCTGCTACCAGCACAGTTAGAGAGATGCTCATAATCAAGTTTATTGCAATGTAATCATGGAGAAAACAGACTCGACCTCTCACAGATGACACTGAATATCAAAAACAAGTCATTGAACTAGCACACAAAGTACATTGTGGCATTGTAGCCACCAAGGGCCCGATTCACAAAACTAACTTAAGATAAAATCCTAAACTTACTACTATTCCGGTATTCACAGACGGCACATACTCATTTTGGTATTCACAGAAGGCACTTACTCATTTCGGTATTCACAGAAGTTAGAGCTCCTCAGGTTAGGACTTCTAGATGCCTTTTGTGAATATCGAAAGTCTTAAAGTTAGGATTTCTCTCAGTTTAGAGTAGTAAAGTTAGGACTCCTAACTTTACTACTCCTAAACTGGGAAAAATCCTAACTTTGGGACTTTGGTATTTACAGAAGGCATTTAGGAGTCCGAAAGTTAGGCCTCCTAACTTTACTACTCAAAAAATGAGAAAAATCCTAACTTTAAGACTTTCGGTATTCACAGAAGACATTTAGGAGTCCTAAAGTTAGGACTCCTAACTTCTGTGAATACCGAAATTAGTAAGTGCCTTCTGTGAATACCAAAAGAAGCAAGTGCCTTCTGTGAATTCCAAAATGGTAGAAAGTTTAGGATTTTGTCTTAAGTTAGTATTGTGAATTGGGCCCTACGTGTGGCTTTGTCGCCTTGATGAACGAGTAGAGACGGAACGGAAAGCATATCACCGGTGTAGCTTCTGATCTCCCAAGACAACACCAAATACGCTAAACATGTCCGACCTTTCTAAACAAGGGTGGGAGAAAATTGCAGTTGATTTCTCCAGACCCCTGAGCAACGAAATCACCTCATGGAAGTTATTGATGAGTACTCACGTTTTCCCTTAGTGGAATATTTGTCCTCAACCACCCATGACAAAGTCATTGAGAGGCTGGATATTTTCTCAGCGTGGGGTGTTCTCTCCATTCTTGCATCTGACAATGGTTCAACCTTCAACAGCAGAGAATTTAAGGGCTTTCTTAGTCACTTGAACATCAAGCACCTTTAAAAGCACACCTCTCTGGCCACAGGCAAATGGCATCATTGAACGATTTATGGGCACCCTGAAGTAGTAGTTCAGTGCGCTGTGCTAGAAGGAATTAATCTCAAGTCAGCCCTATGCCCAGTCCTTCATTCCTACCAGTCAACTTGCCATTCTACTACCGGTGAAGGCCCTACCTCATTGCTGTTTGGGAGAGCCATTGGGACACAGCTACCGCAATGGACCACAAGCTGTGTGATAGACACTGATGAGATTCGTGTCACATAAACTGCTCTGAAAAGCCAAATTAAGACTTATGTGGATAAGCACTGATGTGCTCAGGACATGGTTTTCAAAAAAGGAGACTGGGTCCTAGTCAAACAAAAACAGCAATGCAAGACTGATGTTCCGTTTCATGCTGACCCATTGAGAGTGATGAGAAGTAAAGGACATATGGTGACCGGTTTATGTCCCAGAAAGTCCATTATGAAACATTTGTCACATTTCAAGAATCTGCCTTGAAGTTTGTCAGCTCGGGATCAAGTCCACCTGAGTGCTCAAGTCAAGCATCTACAACTACTATGCAAGATGACAGTGCAACTCCTTCACCTCGTATGACTCACTCTGGAAGATTGGTGTGAGCACCTCAATGACTCATTTAGGAACTCTAATGTATGTATGCTGTCCATATTTTTTATTCAACAAAGTAGGAGATGTAGGCTTGTGTGATTATGTGCAACAGGACCCTTGTGGTCCTCAGCGGACTCCTTACAAAAGTACATAATCAGTTGGGAGGTATCTGGGTGTGATCAATAAAGTTTAGAACAATGTATTCAGTTAACGGTTGCATGCCGAAGAATAAATACATTTGTTACAGAGCTCCATGTGTGGCGTGTTCATTTGCAGGTTCCGTGCTTGGGTGGATGCAAAGGTCTACATCTAGACAGTTCGATAATATATTTGAGAAATATGTTCTCTGTTATATTTAAAGCTCTAATTTTAATGGTATTGTATTACCTTTCAGTCTGCATTTCTCTATATATTTTGCTTATTATATCTGTGTTAATCCTGATTTGTTTGGGGGTTTTGTGAAAACATAAAACTGCAAATATATTTCAGCCCATACATTAAGCAGTAAATGTTTAATAATACATGTCTGCTTGGGGTTTTTTGATGCTACAGGAATTCATATTTGCCAGCTCAATGTATTTATTTATTTATTTATTTATTATACTGATTATCTTCTTTGGTCCCAAGGATGGAACGGTTCCATCCTCCGTTTATGCGCTCATGTGCCGAGGGCTGTACTGTTCCTTCCTGGCACCTGACCATGGAGGAGGCCCTGCTGCTCCCCGCATGGGTGGCCCCTCTATGGCCACCACTAAAGATAGCAGCAGAAGTGCATCTGACCCCCAACCCTCCGTCTGTGATCTGATGATGTCAGATTGTGCATGGCACACCAACGTAATCAGAGCAGGCTGAGGATGCACTGGAAGCCATTGCTTCTAGCACATATGAGATAAAAGTATGTTGTTTCTCCTTTGGGGGTTGGAGGATGGCTAAGAGGCACAGGTGGAAAGAAACTAGTTTTTCCCTGCATTCCAGATGTTCTATCATGGGTGGGGCCACACTCACACAGCAGGAATGCACTCACTAGGCCATCAGGGATTTTGTCTGTACATTTATTTGTAAGGGAGTGGCCACTTTAGCAAGGGCACTGTTTTGTCCATTTTCTATTACCCTGGGGGAAGATCAGCCTTACTTTTATGCCCATCTGCCCCCAAGCTGGGCAGAATGACACCAGACAACAGGGATTCAACCTATTGATATGGTGGAGAGTGACCCCTTGGGAAAAGCTCACTCCCCGTTATAAAGGCATATTTTAGCTATTGTCTAGCCCCCTGAGGCAGATCAGCTTCATTTGTAAGCCCATCTGCCCACCCCAGGGGGCAGAATGCCACTAGACACAAGCGATTCAACTTACTCAGATGTTGGGGAGCAGCCCCATTATGAGGGCAATGTTTTGGCCATTTTCTGCCCCTCCGTGGGCAGATCAGCCCTATTTTCGCCCCATCTGTCACCAAAGGAGGCAGGAAGCCAGTAGACCAGAGATTTCTAATTAATCACATGTTGGGGAGTTGCCTCTTGAGTAAGGGTTGCTTCCCATTATGGGGGCAATATTTTAGCTATTTTCTGCCCCTCCTTTGGAAAGGTCAGCCATGTTGTGAGAGCTATCTGCCACCACTAGACACCAGGGAAAGTTTATGAGTGTGTGTGTAAAGTGGAGTTCAGCTAACGGTCTGCATGTGTTGCCATTTGGCTTGCGGTATGTGTAGAATGTTACTTGGCTGGTGGTGTATGTGGACAAGTGCTTGGTCTCGGGGTGCACTTGGATGGTGGTGCATGTCTTTATTTATTTAAGAGTTTTATATTGGGCTAGCCAGACTTGAAGGTATCAGAGAGCTTTACAACATATATTGTAATGCCATCAGTTATACAGTATTACAATAAACAGCATTGTTTTGTGTCGAATCTTGTTCCGGCGGCCTTGGGAACGAGTCAAACAAAAAAGAACAGGTGATGGAAAGCCTTCTTATTGAGGTATCTAGGTTCTGCGCTTGGCAGGATTCCTTTGGTGGAGGGGCTCTGTCTCATTATGAGGCATCTCTCCCTTTGGGTGAGATCGGTTGAGGAAGAGGTCTTTGAGCTGGCTTTTGAAGATTACGAAGGAGGGATTAGTCCTTTTGTGGACTGGTATGGACTTCCAGATTTTGGGCGCATTTCCCAAGAAGGAGCGAGACAGGGGTTTTTGTTTGTGAGCTTTCAGTGGAATGAGAAGAAGGGTGTTGGCATGGGCGGAAAATCTGTTCCGCTCAGGTATTTTGCGGATTTTCGGTAAATTTGCAATCCGCGAGATTCGCAAATTTCCCGCAAAATCCGCGAGCGGAACGGATTGGGTCAAAAGTTAAAGCTGACTTTTTGTAACTATATTAGAATGGCGATGGCAAGCTGCCAGAGCCTCTAAAATAGTTACAAAAAGTCAGCTTCAACAGGAAGCACTAATAGATAAAGTAAAGCAGGTGCTAGAGTTGAATCTCAAATTCAGTTACACAATCATTAATCACCCCAAACTTGGGGTAATTAATGACTGTGTAACTTAATTTGACCTTCAACTCAAGCACCTGCTCTACTTTATCTATTAGTACTTTCTGTTGAAGCTGACTTATGGCTGAGGGCAGAAGGGCACAAAGTGGGACAGAGGGCATGAGTTAGGCAGAGGGCAGAAGGGCACAGAAACCAATGGGGCAGAGGGCAAAAGGGCACAAACAAGAGTGGGGCAGAGGGTAGAAAGGCACAAAAACAAGTGGTACAGAGGGCAGAAGGGCATAAAAAACGAGAGGGTGGCAGTGATGAACCAGGCCAAAAAAAACCCGCGAACACGCAAAGTGCCCCGCGAATACGCAAAGTTCCCCGTAAACACCCGCGAACACCCGCGAACACCCGGGAACAGGCAAAAATAAAAAATCTGCAAATTCAAGCGAATTTTGCGGATTGCGAATTTGCAAATCCGCAAATTCGCGGATCACGAATTCGCAAAATTCGCCCATGCTTAGTTGGTGCTCCTGAGGTTCCTCGTTTGTCCTGCCTTTTTGAGTTTGGGAGCAAGGTAGGCCGGTTTTTCGGTGTGAAGAGCTTTATGTGTGAGACAGGCAGTTCTGAAGTTGGCACACATTTTGATTGGGAACCATTTTAGTTCTCTTAGAGAGGGAGAAATGTGGTAGTATTTCTTTGCTCCTGTGATCATCCTGGCAGCTGCATTTAGGGTTACTCGGAGGGGAGCTAAGCGAGATTTTGCCCTGCTAGTGAGAGTTGCATTCCCTTAGTCCAATCTGGACAGCACCAAGGACTGTGTGGCCAGCTTAAGGTCGTTGGGTGGGAGGAAGGTTTTTAGTTTGTTGAGTGATTTTAGGTTCGCTGAGTTCTTAATATGTTTGTCCATGTTTAGGCTTGGGTCCAGGGTGATACCCAGGGATTTTACAGAGTCTCCCAGGGTAAGATTGCGATTAAGAGAGTTAATGGATTTTAGCCATTCTGTGACTAGGGGGCTCTGCGGCTTGTTGGATATGAAAAGGATTTCTGTTTTGTCTTGGTTGAGCTTAAGGTGGTTGTGGGATAGCCAGTGTTGGACTCCTCATAGAGTGTTGTTTAATTTCTGTATGTCTCCAATTGAGGATGTTTCTAGGTAGATCGGGAATTGTGATTGTGAGGGCTTGGGTGTTTTTTGTTGGGGACAGTAGAAGGGGAGTGTAAGCATTGGATAGGCAATATTTTGCTTAGGCCCGGTGTTATTATCTCTAGTTGCCTTTCCACCAGAGAGAGTCTTTGAGACATTCAGTGAGTCAGGAGAGTTTAGGTTCAAGATGTCTTGTGAGGGAAAGTCTGGAGATGGTGTGAGTCTGTCGGTGAGCGGGTGAGTTACTATATCATTGTTAACTATTTTTCTCCCGTGGTTGCCCTAGGGCATGTGGTGGGAGTACTGTTGTTGTGTTTTAAGCAACGGCTTGTTGCGTACTGTTGCATGGTGAGAGTTGGGAGACCTTGATTGTTTGTCGGTTTTCCTGGTTGTTCGTAAGGACACATTTCTAGGAAAGGGATGGGAGGGAAAGGTGTCTGCAGGGGGATGGTGAGTTTTAGCAGAGACAAATTTTGGAGATGCTCTGGCTGAGAGGGTGGTGTCAGAGGGAGTGAGATTAGCTTTGGTGGAGTGCGTCTGGAGATGTTTTTGTGAATTTGCGTGAGGGGATGGTAGGTTAGGGGAAAGGGGGATAAGGGATAGGGGGTTAGTGAGTGGTTAAAGTGTAAGTGAGTGATGATGTTCCATAGCATGTAGAATAGGGAGGCAAATGAGTCTAGATTGGTGTTGTTGGCGTGTATCAGGAGACGCAGCAGTTTCTCCAGGCTTCGCAGCAGGCCTGGTCATACCATTCCACCCTTGTAGTAGCTGGCGCTGGGGGGCAGGGTAACCACTTCAGTCTTTCATGGAAGTCTGTGCGGGAGCTGCAGCAACATCTCCGGGCTTTGCAGCCGATCCGTTCCCGATATCACACCCCTGTAGTGGCTGGCGCCAGGAACCAGGTCATCTACTTCAGACTTGCGCGGAGGTTAGTTTCAGGTCCGTGTTGGAGCAAGTCGTGTTTAACAGGGGCCCATGGTCTAGGGTTTGACTGGTTGTACATGTTGATTAGCGATTTGCAATATCACAGTGCATGTGGACTAGCACTTGGCTGGCAGTGTGTGTAGGCTAGAGCTTGGCTGGCAGTGTCTGTAGTCTGGCGCCTGCTTAGTATGGCTGTGTGTAGACTGGTGCTTTGCTGGCGGTGTGTGTGCACTGGCAGTGTGTTGGTGGCTAGTAGCCAGTATGTGCATTGACTTGATTGAGATTTGCTTGTGAGTTGTCCAATGTTTGGGTGCTTAATGGTGAGATTGGTGTGGTAGTCCTGTAGGTGTATGAGAGCGATGGGCCCTTGAATGGTGCTTTTTTGTAAATGTAAGTGTTGAATTGTGTTGGGCCGCAGCTTGCAGTGTGAATGGTTTTCTGTGTCTGACGCATGAAAGGCGTGTGAATGGATTGTAAAGCAGTTGGGGCCTTGCGTGGCTTTACAGCTCACAAGCTGTAACTCAGTGGTTCTTTGATCTAATGTTGAAATTATTACCAATGACTTTTGTGGATTGTATTTCGTAAAGTCATTGGTGAATTAAGTATTTTTTATGGACAATGTACTTACCCTCAAACAGAATGCCTGTGATTGACTAGTAGATGTGTGTGCAGTAGTTTTTTTATTTTTGCTTTTTCCCTTCAGTACATACTCCTTCGGTAGTGTAACACATTCTGCCCTCACATGTTATGGAAACTGGTCACCAAGAGAATAATATGTGGTATGATTTGTATGAATCTCAAATTGTTTACTTATCCAGAAGCCCTTGTTAATTTTATAAAAACATAGTGTTTCCTCACATTTCTGTGTGAGAAAGTTTGGGATCAATGGACCAGCACAAATTTCCTACCAACCAGCGTTCTCTCAGGTCTCCAATGAAAATGCTACCTCACTTGTGTGGGTGGGCCAAGTGCTCACCACAGGGAAGGGCCCAAAAGATTTTGCGAATGCATCAAAATCATTGATCACAAAACAACTTGTTTTTGCAATGAGGGCACCATTGTTTTTGGTCCTGGGCTGAGCAGCCATCTATGAAAACCTACAAAACCAAGACATTTCTGAAAACTAGATTCTCAGGGTAGTGCAGGGAGGTGTGGCTTGCATGAGTCCTCCAAATATTTCTTATCTAAAATTCCCTGCAAATCACATATGTAGCTAAAAAAAACTAATTTTTCTCACATTTCTGTGGATAGTTGTGGAATCACAGGGCAGGCACACATTTGCTATTACCCAACATTCTGCCAGGTTGCGTGATAAAAATGCTTCCTCACTTGTGTTCATGTATTCCAGTTGCAATGGATAAACAGATGTCAAAATATTTACATTACAAAAGGAAATAAAGTGCTTAAATGTGAGTGAGTGCAGTGTATGTTTCGGGGTGGTGGAATGAGGGAGATGCGAGGGAGTGCATTTGGGGAGAGTGAAAAGAGGGTGCTGAAGTGAAAGGAGAGGAGGTTGAAAATGTGCAGATGGATGAGATGTGCAAACAAAAAGGGCATGCACATCTAACATAAATCACACTTGACTGAAGTCCAATACTCCTTTCACAGGTCTACCGCTGCTTTTTAAACCTTTCTTTCTTACTAAATTAATTTGCTTTCAAATGCACCATTTGTCAATCTTTTTTCCATCTTTTCTCAGTTAGAGGACCCACCTTGGACTCCACATTTGTCCATTAAGCTTGCTCGCTTCGCTCTCAACAAAAAAGTCATGTCCAGCCTTTACGCTCACCACTTTAAAAAATCACCAGCCGCCACAGGTTTTGAGTATCTAACCCTTGAATATGGCTTACAAGAATCAAAACGTTGGAAATACTGTGAACTCTGAATTGTTTGGAAATAATTTGGGGTCCATACCTTACTACTTTATTGGACTCCGTACTGAGGAGTACCTCAATCTAAAGGGTCAATACAGAGGAACTGCATGTGATCAGTTCAGTACTCTCATCGTAGACCAAGTTTCCAAGCCTACCCAATTAAATTCTAGGTTTCATTGGCAGACCCTCCCAAAGTGAGAATATTCTGCTGAAAATTTGTTGTTAATACAACAAAATTCAACTAACTCTTGCATTTACTGAGGAAATTCATGTACTTTGAATTTCTTTATAACTGAATTGAACGCTGCTGAAACTGTTAAAAGCAAGTCTGCTAAGCCAATCTAATTGCTGGATGTGTCACTCAGTGAATGTGATATTGTGCACATCCATGGAAAAGGCCTGCTACACAATCATACAGCAGAGCAGTTATTTTGAAACTCAAAAATATTGATAACATTTCAAACCCATATTTGGCAAGCGTAGAAATCCTCCACGCCATGATCAACGCTACTGATTTTACTGCACATAGCCACAGATAGTTAGCGATACCCCTAGAAGCAGCCATAGTATGTATACTTCAGCAACAGTTTTTGCCTACTATTCCAACCGTTGGTGAATGGATTAATGAACGGTTCTTCATCCCTTACTTCATCATGTAAAACAATGCATCAAAGATCAATTGAAATACTTTGACAACATATTATTTGGGGCTCCTACCTAATGGACCGGGCTAGGCAAAAAAAAACGTACAAGTACTGCTGAAGCCTAAAGACATTCAGTTTCTTTATTGATATGATAGGGTGGTGTTTACATTTAACTGGGCTTGGTAATGTGACCTACTGGCACATGTAATTTGTGGAATAACCCTATAGTTCCGAAGGCCATTTGACTTTAAGGATTTACTGCCCGCATCCCATTTCCTTGCATAGGACTCTGTCCCTATCTATATATCCATCAGTCAGGGAACGCTATTATACTCATAATTCTTAATGTAGTTAAAATCAAGATTTTCTTCTTTAGTCCATAAATGGTTAGAGAAAGGAACATGAGGAAGAAAGGCCTCAGCCTGCATGTCTTAAGTCCATCATATCATATTCTCTGAGATACATAACACACGCTTAAAGGAATATAAACACATTGATGAAGGCCTTATGTCACAACACCCAATAATGTATGAGCTTCTGGAGAAACACCACAGAGGGCTCCATGGAATCTGCTGAGCATTATGCAAGGAGTTGGGCTGCCACAGTTATTTTGACCTCATCTTGAAGATAGAAACAGTAAAACACTATAACACATGTAGATGAAATGTCCACACTCCACACAATCCAATATCCATAAGATATAACCACTCTTAGTTAATTTTCTCCTCAAGTATGCAAGGAGCAATAAATAACAATTAACATTTAAACACATTTTGCTCAATACATGAATTGTGGGTATATGCTGACAATGAAGTAATTGGAGAATATTACTATTGGATCCCTGTTCCATGTTACTAAAGAATTGAGAACAATTTTTAATACTGACTGACTGCCAGAGATATATGACCTGAACAGTTTTCAGAGCCTAAATGATTGTCAAACACTGCACATATTGACTTATTGGCATGGGCATAACAAAGGCGCCTGCAGTCTCTGAGGTACAGGTCCAGTCCCACCGCTTGAGGATGCCACCAACACTTTAGAAGGCCCCATTCAGGCCAAGGTCAATACATCTGTGAAATATGTGTGTCTCAAGTGCGGGTATGTTTTGGGATGGGATCTAAGAGGATGGCAAGAGTCAGTGTGCGTGATATGTCTGCACAGTCTGCCTAAGCGTTTAGTTTGAATACATTGGATTCCAAGGGAGCATATTAACTACCACACCTGCAAAGGGAATATTCATGCTACAGTTTAACCTGTCAAGACATGCACACCAAAGAGAGATACTCAGAGAGACCTCCAAAAATGTAAGAAAGCACATTACTGTACATCAAACATGCATACATTGATAGGAGAAAGGCTTGCAATTAATTTAACTACTGGCAATTGCTTCAGATAGCTGGTGTGGTTGGAATTGCTCCGGGAAACTTTTACCCCATTGGTTAGACAGTGCCCATGATTCACACCCACACATTAGCTGGTTCCAAGCATAAACGTGGTACCCCAAGGCATCTTCATCCTTAAAATGCTGGTTTTTTAAAGTAAAAAAGGCGAACTGAACCTTCTGCACTGAGAAGTATCTGAGAAGGTTGTACCCCTTCCATTTGATGACCAAGCATAGAAGGACAGACCTTCAGGGATCATAAAGTTGGTGCCCTGTGTCCCCTGGAAGCCTCTACGTGATCCCCTAAGGTCCTGGGAGCCCTAGAAGTGTACTCCTGTAATTGTTGTGGCACCGAGAGAAGTTTGGGAATTTCTGCAAAACATATGCTTGGGAGTTCCACCAGTTCAATGGGACTGACTGCTTAAAGTATACGGCTGTCAGTTCCATGGTGTCGGTATGAATTTTAGGTTTGTTCTGCGCACCATAGATGGTTTTCCTCAGAAAAACAACAAATACTTTTTTTTGAATGGGAGTTAGAAGCTTTCTTTTCAAACTTACCTTCTGCCAAGCACTAACAGGGTCAATCTACGTGTTGTAGCCAACCTGCACTCCACTGCAGTCATCCTCAAATCATGTTTAGGTTTCGGTCTACTGTGACCAATTACAACCACTGGAGTCTTTCACTCTTTAGTACTTTTTCCACCTAAATCTTTTTAAAACTCATATCTACCATTTCCATTAATTTCTGTTGGCATTTTGCATATTGAATGTCTCTCTATTTATATAAGCAGAGTGTGATTTATATTTTGCTGTGATTTCAACTTTTTAATTGCTTTGGCTTATCTGGATGCTTTACATTTTCAATAGTTAAGCCTGTCTGCTCTGTTTTGTAGCGATCAGTGTTTAACTCAGGTTTAAATTATTGGACTCTTTGACTTGACCTAACAGGACAATCACATTATTACTTGCAGTGAATAGCAACTCACTTTCTCACACAACATCTAAGTTGGTCACTCCTGCATTCTACATTATCCAACAATGTACAATGATTCCAAATCTTCAGGGAGGTTTTTCATAAATCCACACATTGCATACAATTACAACATTGACATTGAGGTAAGGTCCCACTTGCCACATGCCTGGTGCTCTGTGAGTTATGATTGCCTCCAACCAACCATTCTTCTATCTGTGACTTTGTGGCCTCATTTGCATCTATAAGACCAGTGCTAGCTCTCACTTTCAGAAGATCTATACTGTGTTGACTGAGATCTATAATGGAAAAAAAGAAAGGAGGCTGATCCCCCAGAGCAGGTAGGAAAGAGCCTAGGATTTCTAGGCACACAGATCTGATTTGCTCTGACATAGATGATTGAGATGGTCGAGGAAATGCTTAACAAAAAAAGGAAGCAAGCACTAGCTAAGGCCCTAAAAATGTAATAAGATAGTTTCACAAGGGAGCTGCTGGGATCATTAGTCCTCTCCATGATAAAGACATGTACCCCTTCCCTGAGTGCGCACCTGTACTGCTGTCTGAATTCCTAATGCTGATTTGTTTGTCATAGGTAAACAAGGAACATGCTGGTGTGCCATGACATATGCCTGTATAACAGACTGTGGTCTTGTTGGACTGGAAGGGGCACAAAAAGAGCCACCCTTGTAGTGGTGGAAGACTACTGCCTGTCCCAGTGTTGTGTAATCCCTATAAATCTATATAGGATCTGCACATTTAGACAACATAGACTGTGAGATTGGTGTCCAGACTGATTCCGGACACCCCCACCGGATATGTTTGCTTGTATACCAGTTAGCTCACAGTGCCACAGTAAACTTCTCCTACCAAGGAGAGAATAGTTCTTGGCAACTATCAACATGACAACTCTGTCTCATCAGGGATTATGGAAACAGTACAGTATTTGTTGCTCATTTACTCGTGTTCACTTTGTCTCAGAGAGAAACACAGAGTAAACAGTGGGGGCATTTTTCAATAAGTAATTATTGAACCATTGTCATTCTAGTGTAAAATAGGTGTGCTGAAACAACCATAAGACAGAAACATATATAAATGATTATAAGTACCAACAGAGTAAATGGATGGTAGATTCCTATCATAGTGCTAAAACAATGAATACAGACAGTTATATTAATACACAATAATAATAATGAGTACTCCTACAATGCAACCCGAACCGGATGTACACCAGTGCCCCTAGCATGTATATAAGTGTAGAGCCAAGAATTCCCCTAGGATGAAGCCAACCCCATTACCTGAAATGAGAGACTGTGGGACCCTGTCTTGGTCTCGAGATGGACACCCCGCTAGGGATGTCAGACCAAAGCGAGCTGGAGTGTCTGAGTGCAGGAACCACAGCATCTCAAGTCTGTGTGTCAGCATGGAAGTCTTTCGCCTCTGCCTGCCTTGGCAAAGATATGGTGTACATATACCAAAAATGTACTCTCAGGGAATTCTACCTTGCTATGTCATATCGGTCGAGGATGACAGAAGGGATGACCCTTATACATAGTTTTTATGCAGAAGATGGTAACTCTGCTGTGATTTTGAGAATCTTCATGCATAATTAATGAGACTAGTTTTCGGGGAAAACCACACAACATTTTATGCAGCACTTAACTAGGTACAAGGTCAATACCAAAAACCGTTTTGTAGTATAATGGTACAGTAAATGTTGATGAAGGGTTAGGAGGATACTCAGGCCTATATTGGGGTACCCTATGAAACCTAACACACCAGGAGTTAAGCAGCATGAACGAACATGGTGGATCCAGCATACTGTGTAGTGATCGGTTGTTGTGAACAGGACCTTTTTACCCTGTTTCACTAAGTAAAGCTTACAGGCTCTCAAACCATTTCAAAAGCTCTGCTGCTGTATGCTCAATTCACCCTTTGCCTACATCAGGTAAGTTGTGGAGGGCTGTGCAGCGCTGATGTAGTGACACTGTGTTAATTGCATGTGTGCCTAGGAAGGGTACAGTACAAGAATGGAGTAGTATTGTGCAGTACATTTGTGGTTCGGATATATACTTGATGTATGTATGCAGAGAGGAATACATTACATGAGAGATGTGGTGCTGTGGAATGCATTTGTGGATAAAGCGTGTTGAGTGTATGTGTGATTGCGTGGAGTACATTATGAAAGGTAAAGTGTTATGCAACTCGTACATAGTAAGTGTGTGTGCTGGCAGTGTTTGTGTTTGTAAAGATAGAAAAGCATCTGTGCTGAACAGTGCACACAGACTAAGTGTATATGCTGGATGCATGGGTACATGCAAGGGGACAATGCATGGCGTAACAGTGCTGGACGGTGTGATGTGAAAGTAGAGTGAGTGAGTGTAATGTTGCATTGTATGGAGGACTCTGTATTTCATTTTGGGACACCCAGGACTGCCTCATAAAAACATGAGGCGGGGATGAATCTTCTGCAGAGAGATAGGTGTTTTGCTGCATTCCTGTGAGCTGGGTGGAGAAATGCTGGATGGAATGGGAGAGTCCCTTTAGATATCATAAGACTGCTCTTGAATTCAGGCAGAGATTACAAGGAAAAGGCCTGGACACATCTCAGGAAGGGAGATGGGGCTGGAAGAGAATCATGACTAGTAGAGCTGTGGGTCTGGGATTGACTTTTTGATGCACATATCACTGTTGTTGACATCCAGGTGTGAACTCTGATCAATCCAATAAATTGTGTTATGGAGCACCAGCTTTAGAGTCATGCTGTGACAGTCATCTTCATGAAGGGAGATAAAAAGTGCCCACTTCAAAAGAAGCAGAACTCAGCATAAAGCTTCAAAGAGCCAGACCGTAAATCATATTTGGTGCTTGGAAAAAGACTATTAGAAGGGAAATTGAGTCCCAAGAAATGTGTCATCTGACAAGAAGCCATATGGGCTGTGTGAGAAGAGGAAGCTCTGCAAGACTTCTGCCTGTGAACCGAACTGGAGGCCAAGGCCAAGGCCTGCTGTTCTCCCTGTTGGGGTAGGGGACATCAAACAGAAAAACCAAGACCCCCTGCTCTGGAGGCTGGACACCACTGCCTGCCTGTTTGCCAAGAAGGCCAGTGTGCCCTGTGTGGAATAGGAGAGCACTAGAGGTAACAAGGTCCAGTGTGGTGCCCTACCTTGTGAATTTCTTGTGCAAGGTGTGAGCAAGGTCAGGCTGTTGTCCATGTACAAGATTGCTTTCAGCGACCCTGTATGCCAGGACTGCCATTGATTGCGCAGTGTGTTGTGTTCCATGCGGGTCTTGCTACGCCTGTAACACCACACTGTTGAGACCCCGTTTGCCAGAGGGGGCCTCCGGTAAAGTGTCTGTTTAAAGGAGGGTGAAGACATGTGACTGTCTGGGCCAGAACACATTTGCTGGTAAAGCCTGCACGTGTATAACCTTGTATCATGGCAACCTTTTATGGTAGCAAGTGCTGCCATTACCAACATTGCGGTACAAAAGGGGGTGGTGATGGACGGAGCATCTGAACCAATCAAACACTCACACCCAGTCAACAGATCTGGGTTTAATCCATCACCATTCTTTAGCCCACTCGGCCACCCCAGTTCAGACATGGCCATATGCAAATCGGTCTGACCCTGTGCCTCATGGGAACAATCCAGCCCGAACTGCCAAGCCATGCCTTCCCTGGACCGGAAACAAGCTTCCTAGGACCAGTTTCTGGCATTCCAGCCGTCTTCAGCCAGGCTTGCTTGAATCCAGTGGCAAAGTGAGCAAGGGACTCACATCGGTGCACACCCTGCCAACTCTTGGCGAACAAAGCGGTACAAAAGAGAGTGGTAATGGATGGAGCATCTCAACCAATTAATGGGAACAGCTGCAGAGTTTCGGGAAGGTGTGCGGATATATGATTAATCAACAAAAAACAGCTGCTGAAATGGAATATTCAATATAGGAGTGACCATACAAAAAAAGAAATCAGATATTTAGGTGCCCAAATAGTTCACAATATTGACAAAATAGCCCAGGTTAACTTTGATAAAGTAACAAAGACGGTTAAATTACAGTTGCACAGAAACCTGCTTGACCGCCACATCCACCGACCTGGGCATTGACTTTGGGACCCACCTTTCGGGCGCAGACCAGGCACCGGAGAACCCTGCCTGCCTCCCACCGCCCACTCGCCGAGTGTTGCCGCCGAGCGGAGAGCGGGACAGGGAACCACAATACCCATCATCCCATGCGGGCTGCAACAGCGGAAACCGCGCCAGGAGGCACTTAAAAACAGCGTCAGCCCCGCCTCTGGACGCCGGGCAAAGCCTGGGCAAAGGGCGGGCCCTCTGTGGCCCTCAGAGGCCTGAAGAGACTGGACTGGGCCTTAGCCCCTGGTTGTCAGCCGATTGTTATTCATCAGAACTGTAAGTCCGCTTTGGTTATATCTATGCCCTTATGGTAGCCTCTGCATGGACCCTTATTGTTGTTTGTTACTAACGCAGTAGGGTATCTATAGTGGGACCTGTCTTTGCTGATCTTCAGATTAACCCTTTTCTGTATCCTGTATAGTCAATGGAATGCTGCGAAACTAGATGTATGGCTGCGGCGGGAGGTAGAATAAAACTGACTGGAACTCTTGACGATTCCATTGTTTGCACTAACTCTTTAATAGACCAAGGAATCGTATTAATGGAAAGAAGGGTTTCCCAAGAACTAGTAGCAGCAAAAAGGTCATCCTTGGGTCATATTGGTTCTGTGCGTACTCCCGACACCTCCTTAAGTATTACTAAACCTGTGCTGACCCACGCTGAGCTCCATAATGTCACCTGTAGTCAGTCAGCAGCACTAGACCTTACAGCTTCTGACGCCCAGTCCCAAACCCAATCTATACTTGATGACACCATTTTAGATAACACCCTGGCTGTTATCCTTGAAGATAGCCCTATAGTTGACAGGTCGGGAGCCGGTAGATCAGGAGGCATAGCTGGTGGGGATGAGCCATTAGCCCACGCCCTGACTAATATTATTAAAACTCTACTTGCTCCCCTAGAAGCTAGGCTTCATGGAATCGAAAAACAGCTCCAGGAATTACATAAGGACTTAAGACCCCAGGCAACTCAACTTGCTAATAGGGTAACCCATGCAATTGCCCCAGCTAGTAACCCCCAACAAGTTAACAAACGACTAGCAGTAGCAAAAAATAACACACCCAAGACTCCACTGCCGACCTGCCCCAATCCTGAGTCCAAAAAAGGGAGTGTCCAGCCCCACGCACTAGCTGAGTCTACTAACCAAACTAAGATGAATAGACATGCTGCCCCCACTCCAAAATCGGATTTAACTCATCAAAGAGCCAGAAGCGTCAAAATATCAATTTACCCCCAGACGCCTGTCGCTATATGATCGTTCTGACAGGGGTACCGGAATTGGCCCCGTCATCCTTAGAACCTTTCCGGCCGCTCAAAAACAAGGTATGACATTGGCTAGCTAATATTCACCCATTACCACCTAATACCCGCAGTAACATCTTGATGGTCGAGAGAGCACCCTGGGTGGGCCCCAATAGGAAAGTATTGCAGGGGGATTGTGTTCTAGTGACTTTCGAGGATCCTCAAACTGTGGAGTACATTTGCATGGGGAAACCTGAAACCAACGGTACTGCGATTGTGGTCAGACCATTGTCTTATTTTTACATGCAGCTGGATAATGGTTGGAGTTGGATGAGGGACACCAATTATGTCTGGGGAGGGAGGAGGCATGAGGTGCGTAGGGTATGTTACACTTACAACGCATCTTTTACGTCGCATTCCGTTACAACGCAGATTTTACAACGCGGGATCCATTACATCGGATGTCATTACAATGCATGGCATTACATCGCAGATGCTATTACAACGCATTCTATTACATCGTAAGTATTGCTAAGTACTTAATTTTTTTATTGTATTTAATATTATTTAATTGATTTAATTATTATTAATTATAAAAAAATATTTATTTATGTTTTTAAATATTATCAATTAAATATATTAATTTAAGTGATTTTTTAAATAAGTATGAGTATGGGAGTATATGTTTTGGGGTACTGAGGTATATGTTTTGGGGTGTTTGGGTATTTTTAGGTTTTAGGGCAGGGTTTTGGGTTTTGGGGTACAGGGGTGTTTTTAGGTTTTAGGGTAGGGTTTGGGTTTTGGGGTACAGGGGTGTTTTTAGGTTTTAGGGCAGGGTTTGGGTTTTGGGGTACAGGGGCGTTTTTAGGTTTTAGGGCAGGGTTTGGGTTTTGGGGTACAGGGGTGTTTTTAGGTTTTAGGGTAGGGTTTGGGTTTTGGGGTACAGGGGTGTTTTTAGGTTTTAGGGCAGGGTTTGGGTTTTGGGGTACAGGGGTGTTTTTAGGTTTTAGGGTAGGGTTTGGGTTTTGGGGTACAGGGGTGTTTTTAGGTTTTAGGGCAGGGTTTGGGTTTTGGGGTACAGGGGTGTTTTTAGGTTTTAGGGCAGGGTTTGGGTTTTGGGGTACAGGGGTGTTTTTAGGTTTTAGGGTAGGGTTTGGGTTTTGGGGTACAGGGGTGTTTTTAGGTTTTAGGGCAGGGTTTGGGTTTTGGGGTACAGGGGTGTTTTTAGGTTTTAGGGCAGGGTTTGGGTTTTGGGGTACAGGGGTGTTTTTAGGTTTCAGGGTAGGGTTTGGGTTTTGGGGTACAGGGGTGTTTTTAGGTTTTAGGGCAGGGTTTGGGTTTTGGGGTACAGGGGTGTTTTTAGGTTTTAGGGCAGGGTTTGGGTTTTGGGGTACAGGGGTGTTTTTAGGTTTCAGGGTAGGGTTTAGGTTTTGGGGTACAGGGGTGTTTTTAGGTTTTAGGGCAGGGTTTGGGTTTTGGGGTACAGGGGTGTTGTTAGGATTTAGGGCAGGGTTTGGGTTTTGGGGTACAGGGGTGTTTTTAGGTTTTAGGGCAGGGTTTGGGTTTTGGGGTACAGGGGTGTTTTTAGGTTTTAGGGCAGGGTTTGGGTTTTGGGGTACAGGGGTGTTTTTAGGTTTTAGGGCAGGGTTTGGGTTTTGGGGTACAGGGGTGTTTTTAGGTTTTAGGGTAGGGTTTGGGTTTTGGGGTACAGGGGTGTTTTTAGGTTTTAGGGCAGGGTTTGGGTTTTGGGGTACAGGGGTGTTTTTAGGATTTAGGGCAGGGTTTGGGGTACAGGGGTGTTTTTAGGTTTTAGGGTAGGGTTTGGGTTTTGGGGTACAGGGGTGTTTTTAGGTTTTAGGGCAGGGTTTGGGTTTTGGGGTACAGGGGTGTTTTTAGGTTTTAGGGCAGGGTTTGGGTTTTGGGGTACAGGGTGTTTTTAGGTTTTAGGGCAGGGTTTGGGTTTTGGGGTACAGGGGTGTTTTTAGGTTTTAGGGTAGGGTTTGTGTTTAGGGATAATTAAATTATATTTACCATTTTAAAATTAATTAAAATATATTTAATAAATTAAATTAATTATTTTACATTAATTACATTTTTTAATTAAATTAATTAAATTAAATAAATAATTATTATTAATTAAATTTAATTTCATTATAAAAAATATGCACTTTAAACTAATTACTTTTTTTTAATTAAATTAAATTAATTACAATTTTTAATAAAATTACATTTATGAAATAGATATTATTTAATTAAAGTAAATTAATGACATTTTTAAATTGTCTTTTAATTAAATTATTTAAAAAAAATTAATTACAATAAACTAAATAACATTTTTAAAAAAAGGTATACTTACCTATACTTACGATGTAATGCCATGCGTTGTAATAGCATCTGCGATGTAATGCCATGCATTGTAATGACATCCGTTGTAATGGATCCCGCGTTGTAAAATCTGCGTTGTAACTGAATGCGTTGTAACACAACGCGTTGTACTGACACCAATCCGGTGCGTAGGGACTTGAACTGCCTCACCCTAGGTGGCTGGGGAGTAGAAGGATGGAATTTGATACAGCGTAGAAGAGGGAGGCCTAACTACGGTGGTAACCAGTGTAGCGATGAATGGTATGGCCCCCAGTTTATTCAATCCCCTATCCCATGTCACAATCGGAATAGCGCACTGGAGGCTGTCGACTGACTCTTGGAATCCCCAGGACTCTCCCAGCCTTCTATAGTTCCAACCCCGACTACAGAAAACATAGCCAGTAGCCCACATAGGCTAAATGTAGACTGTGGTAATCCACTTCCAGTGCCCTCTCCTTTGGCAAGCGGGGATGATAATCACAAAGGCCCAGGGTACAGACCGTACCTCGTGTGAGAGAATCGAGGTGGATCACTTTGCCCCGCTGGATATTGGTAATTCTGGGCATAAGGAGCTTATAGTTTCCGCTAATCCCAGCATCCCGACTTCCACCGATGTCCATGGCAACGAACCTGTTACACTATATACCAACGGCCAGAATAGACATTTGAGTGTTGTCTCTTGGAACGTCGCAGGCCTAAAACAGCACTTCCCGATTGGAATGAAGGAATTGGAAGGTATGACCTGTGCATCTTTCAAGAAATATGGTGTTTGGAACCGTTGTACAAGCCTGGTTATTCCACCTTCCACGTCCCAGCTACTTCCTCTAGACGGGGTCGCCCGTCTGGCGGCTTGCTCGTCTGGGTTAAAATCTCTTTAAACTGTAAGATCTTATACTCCCCCAATATCTCCCACGATATGATGAGGTTAACGATCCGGGTTCCCCAAGTCCCAGTGATCCTGGAAGTTTTTAACATCTATGGTAGAGGTATTCCAGGGGGTGGTGAATCTTCAACCATTGCCCTACTTGCAGACTCACTTCGTAACTGTTCCCCAGATACTTTGCCGTTAATCGCTGGTGACTTCAATTGTACCTTCGAACCGTTGGCTGCTGACGGCGTGGTGGGTTTATTGGAGGAAGATGCGAGATGGGGAATCCCGCAATTGGCGACTGTGCCAATTAAAAAATGGACACCTGTCATTATCCAAATGAATGCCTTGGTGTTGGAGCATGCTCTGGTAGCAGTGAATGGGCGCACGCCGTCTGACTTCCCTGGTGCTTGTACCTATAATAGGGTTAGTTGCCCCAGCAGAATTGACTACATCCTGGTTGATAAGAGATTGTGGAGATATGTGTCAGATATGGTAGTTATTCCATCTATCCATAGTGACCATAACCCACTCTCCCTTACCTGTGCAACCTGATAACTGTGAGGAATCCCCTGCCCAGCAAAAGATTAACAATGGCGACTAGAGAATTAGTACCCTCGAATTGTAAAAGGTTCATTAAATGGCATAAATTTGCCATTAATGAGCAAAAGACAAATGCCCTGGGGGAGATCTTAAGAGATCAGACCGATTGGAGACAATCGACAGGATGGCTGCTCTCTTCCTTGACGGATGTGGGGCAAGCCAATTGAAGCGTAGGAAGCCCACAGCCAGGTGGTATAACCACGAATGCAGAGAGGCTAAGTCCAAACTGATTTTTGCCATCAAAACCTGATATCCAACTGAGGTTCATCTAGCCCGAGCTGTGTACAGGCGTGCACTATTAGTGGCAAAGAGGGCTTGGGATGATTCCCACTGGGAAGAGTTAAAACTGGCCAGCCAGAACATGAACGGTGAACAATTCTGGGCTCTAGTAAGAAAAAATAATGATGGTGGCTCAGATCTATTACCTAACCATAACACGGTCAGGGAATGGCTCTATCACATTAAGAAACTGTACGCAGGGGTAGGGGTTCCCGAGAACATCGAAGTGACAGCAGAATGTATATTACCCCAGTACGATACATTCTCATTTATCGATCCTATAGGGCAGAGCGAGGTTGAGTCTGCGATGAGTAAAATTGTCCAAGGCAAGGCACCGGGCCAGGATGGTATTCCGAGAGATCTGTTCCGTGCCAGCCCTAAGCAATGGGCCAAGTTCTTCTCCCTCTTGACTAATGCCCTCCTCCTTGGGTCTCCAGTCCCAAACTCATGGAGGGGGGCTGAAGTGATTCCTATTTACAAGAAGGGGCCAAGGGGTGACCCTGCCAACTATCGTCCGGTCAGCTTGATCGACGCTGGCCAGAAGGTGGTTGACAGAGTCCTTCTGGAAAGGATCCTCTCTTGGGCAGAGGAGAACAATATTATCTCCCCCTTCCAGATGGGTTTTAGGGCCTGTAGAAGCATTGTAGATCAGGCTTTCAGGCTGTTACTACTCCATTGGAAGACAGTCTCGATTGGTAAGGGTGGTTTGTACTTGGCCTTTATCGATCTGAAGACCGCGTTCGACCTGGTCCCCCGAGGGCGCCTGTGGGCGGTTCTTCATGAGATGGGGTTCCCTCTACCCATTCTGAACCTGTTGGCCCGCATGCATGATGGAACCTACGCATGCTTTCGGTGGGGCACAAAGGAGCAGATAACTGCAAAAATCCCGGTGAACAGAGGTGTCCGCCAAGGATGTGTCTTGGCGCCGACCCTCTTTTCCTTATTTGTTAATGGGGTGGTTTCCTTTTTATCTGATATTGATGCTGACGCCCCTATTTTGGCCGGTGTGAAAGTCCCCGCCATGCTTTTTGCTGACGATACGCTACTAGTCTCCATGGGGCTCCAAAAATTACTGGATCGGTTTTGTGCTTTTTGTAATTTAAGGGCCTTGGTTATTAACACTTCTAAAACCAAGCTCCTTTATTTTAATACCAGTAGGAAAGCTAATCGCACGCTTACTCTAAAGGAAGAGCCAATACAGCGGGTTAAAATGTTTGACTATCTTGGGATTAGGATATCCGACCAACTCAAATGGAACCCTCACATTGAAAAAATGGTTTTAAACCATAAACAGGTTGTGGGTGTCATAAGCAGGGAGCATAGATCCTCAGTATCAAGACCGATAGCTCGTGCTTTAGAGATCTATTCTGCTAAAGCTTTAGGCAGTGCACCTGTACGGAGCCGAGCTCTGGGGTTTAAATAATGTTGATTCCCTCGTAATGGCCGAGAACAAATTTTACAAGGAGCTTTTGTCTGTCCCAGGAGTACCCCAAGCAAACCCATTCAATACGATCTTGGATGCAGATCTATCAAAGATCTTATAATTCTGCGTCCGCTTCTCTATTGGGCCCGCCTGTGGCGCCCACCAGATGGCCTTAGAGAAGTTATGAACTTGCAGGGGTCTCACAAAATTGTCTGGCTCTCTAAAGTGAAGGAGCTTCTTATGGCCATTGGCCTGTGGGTCGTATGGGAGTCCGGTGCTTCAATATCTAAACTGGAGGTTAAGCGGGCATACTGGCTGTGGGTCGACGCCCATATTCATCATTTATAAAATGAGCTGCTCATGTACGTTACATCTTTCCTTTTGTCTTTCTTTCTTTTCTTCACTACTTTACTTCCTATATCTTCCTCTAAATACTGCCCACCAGAACATTGGTGCTATCTTTTATTCAACACTTCCTTCTCTCACCACATCCCCTCAATTGACTTATCAGATAACTTTAAACTGTACAACCTGTGCAAAATGTACACCTTCATATTCGCCCAAGTTCAAACTAAATACTGCTCTCATTTTCTTTTTATTTGACCACTACTAAGCTCTACTTTGCAATCTTTAGGTGTATGCTCTTGATCATCAATGCAAACTGATCTATTTTGCTACTCAACTCATCTTCAGCTTACCTCCTTCTGCCTTTACCTCATCCTTCCTTGCATCTCAAAGATGGGTACCATCCTATTCCTGCATTCTGTTACCTTTCTGGGCATTATCTTAAAGTGTAACCATGGGTTTGCCCCTATATCTCTTTAATATTTGCTTTTATCACTCTTTTAGTTACCTTGCAAGCTTTTCTACTCCAAATCTCAGTGTATTGCTGCGCACTCTTGCTTTCAAGTATTCTTCATTTTGCACCATATCATTGGAATTATCTCCCTTTTCCTTCTTCCTCTGCCCTTACTCTTTACTCCTTCTACTCTCGTTTATTCTGCTTTTAACTTGATTATACTTTTCCATTCATAAGCAGTGGAGGGATTTTTTATTGAAAGTAATTATGAAGTACATTTGAAAAAGTGCTGTATGTAATCAATATATTCAATTAAATGAATCTGCCTAAGCTAGCAAGTGGAACAAAAACCTGGCAAGGAGAGCATATATTGACATAGGCTTGCCCACCTTAGGTATCTGATGGACCTTATTGGAAAGAACTCCACATAATGCAAGTGTATTCCTTACTGTGAGATATCTTTGTACTTGGTGTGAATGAGAAGCAGATTATCCTCCTCCACACAGAGTGGAGAAAAACAATTACCTTTGCAGAAACAGCATTTTGTGACCTTTGTAGCCCAATGTGTAGATTATGATACACATGAACTGTAGACCATTATATTTCTGTGCTTCATGCATTAAAATGGTCGTTAAGCAATCCAGACAGGCTCTTTATCCCATCAGGCATGTCCCGTTGTAGGCTGGAGACAATGGTGCCAACTTTGAAAAACAAGAGCTGCTGCTGTTCCATAGCACCTTCCGCGGTCCTCCACAATAAATTGCATCAGGCAAAGGGAGGTTCAAGAGAGAGGGAGGGAGGTGGGGAAAAAGAGATCAGAGAGGGAAAAGAGAGGGAAAAGAGAGAAAGCTAGAGAGAGAATTGATGTACGGAAAGAGACAGAGTGAGGAGAGCAGGTTTTGGCTGTGTTTTAGTCTTTGAATGTATGAGACTGTTCATGTCTTGGAGAGCACGTGGAAAGAAACCCTCAATACAGCCCAGCAGTTAATAGAGACGTAGGGCACTATTTAGTCTTTGGGAATCAGAGTGAAAGAAGTTAGGGTGGCGGAGGACTTTATGTGTGCCCCTCTGCCTTTCCTCCACCTACCAAATTTAGAGTTCACCACCTACCTTGGGGTAAACTTGTTGAGTTTATATGAATCACTGTCACTACAGTTCTTACAAAGCCACTGAAAAGTTTGGTGTGTATCCGTTGTAGTTAATGGGTGCAGAGAAACTTTTTAAAGTATTTACATTTCTAAAAACAAACTCCAGTATAGGGAGTTACTTTTTAGAAAATTTAAATTTAATGGTCCAAACACTATGGGAGGTTTCTCCCATGGCGTGGGGGCATTTTTTTATTCCTACTGTCCCTCACCTCCAGGATTGCCCACTCTAAATAAGGCCGATGGTTGGCTGGCTTACCTTTGATAGCCTGGAAAAGATAAATAGTTAATCAATATTTGAACATTTCATTTCCCCAACAGAAATATAAGAAAGAGGGGTTTTGAAGTGGGAAGTTAGGGATATGTCAGAACAGTCGATCCGAGACCAACCAACAGTACAAATGCTGAAATGAAAAAAATCCCAGAAAGGATATGCAGCACCAGGAACATTTGGTCAAAAAACCCTAGCAATCAATCAATCAGTGATTTTTAAAGCGTGCTACTCACCCGTAAGGGTCTGAAGGTACTTGGGGAGAGGGGGCGTGCTGCTCCGATTCAGCCAAAGAGCCAGGTCTTGAGGCTCTTCCTGAAGGTGTGCAGGGGGGAACGTTTGATGTTGAGCAGGAGCTCATTTTAGGTTTTTGCCACGATGTAGGAGTAGGCTCTTCCACCTTGGGTACATGGAAGGAGACTCTTTCGTTTAGGCATTGGCGTCCGGTGTTGTGGAGGGATTTGTAGGTGTGAATGAGCAGCTTGAACATTATTTTCTTCTTGACGGGGAGCCAGTGGAGGTCTCGTAGGTGCTGGATGATGTGGTCAATTGGTGGGATACCACAAACGAGTCTGGCAGCGGTATTCTGGATGGTCTGGAGTTTTTGGAGAAGGGATTTGTTGATTCTGGTGTAGAGGGTTTTTTCCGTAGTCAAGTCTGCTGGTTATGAGTGCGTGGGTGACTGTTTTCCTGGATTCTGGGGGAATATATTTGAAGGTCTTGTGGAGGATGTGAAGGGTGTGGAAGAACGTGGAGGAGAAAGCGTTGATCTGTCAGGTCATGCTGAGGGAGGAGACGAGTATGATGCCGAGGTTGTGGGCATGGTCCGTGGGTGAGGGTGGGGGTTGCCGAGGGCGGCGAGCCACCAGCTGTTTTCCAATGCTGAAGAGGTGGGTCCGAGGGTGAGGACTTCTGCCTTCTCTGAGTTGAGCTTGAGACAGCTGCTGCTCATCCAGGAAGTGACGTCTTTCATTCCTTCCTGTAAGCTGAGTCTGGTGGTGTTGGGTTCCTTCATGAGGGAGAGGATTAGCTGGGTGTTGTCAGAGTAGGATGCTATGCTGAGTCCATGCTGTCTAACGATGGCGGCGAGGGGGGCCATGTAGATGCTGAAGAGCGTGGGGCTGAGTGATGATCCTTGGGGTATTCCGCATTTGATCTCTGTGGATTCAGAGAGGAAAGGCAGGAGTCTGATTCTTTGGGTTCGGCCGGTGAAGAAAGAGCTGAAGCAGTCGAGAGCGGTTCCCTGTATTCCGGCATCATGGAGTCTTGGCGGTGAGGGTGTGGTGGGAGACAGTGTCAAAAGCTGCAGAGAGGTGCAGTAGGATGAGTGTCACCATGTGGCCCTGGTAGAGAAGAGTGCGGATGTCATCAGTGGCGGTGAGGAGGGCGGTCTTTGTGTTGTGGTTGCTGTGGAATCCGGATTAGGAATAGTCGAGGATGGAGTTGGCTTTGGTGAAGTTTGTGAGCTGGATGTTGAGGATCTTCTCAGTTACTTAGGCCACGAAGGGGAAGAGAGAGATGGGTCTGTATTTTTTTAGGTCCGTCGGGTCTGCGGAGGGCTTCTTGAGGAGGGGCTTGACTTCTGAGCATTTCCAGTCATCGGGTAATGTGCCGGATTCAAAGGTGGCATTGATGGTGCATCGTAGCTCGGGTGTTATGGCGGCAGCAGCTCTGTGGAAGATGTTTGGCAGGCAGGGGTCCATGGGGGCTCCTGAGTGAATGCTCTTCATGGTCGTGGCAGTGTCTACGGTGGTAAACGGGGTCCAGTTGGAGATTTTGGGTTGCCTGGCGTTGCTGGAGGTGGGGGTGGTTTTGGTGTCTGCTGTCTGCTCATCGAAGTTTTCATAGAGAGACTTGATCTTGAGATGGAAGTAGGAGTCAAGGTTGTTGCGGAGGTCCTGGGAAGGTGTGATGTCTGAGGCTTCCCTGGGGGGTTTAGTGAATTGCTATGTGATGCTGAAGAGTTCCTTTGAGTTACTGGAGTTGGTGAGGATTTTGTCCTGGATTAAGGGCCTTTCGGTTTATCTGATGTGGTGGTGGCATTCTGTCATTGCGTTCTTTTAGGTGTTCTGAACTTCTGGGGTTTCGCTGTTTCTCCATAATTTCTTGAGACGTCTACAGGTGAGTTTGGATTCTCGGAGGTCGGTGGTGAACCAGATGGCTTTCATGCGGTGCTGTTTGTCGGAGTTATGGAGGGGGGCGACCTTGTCTTCACAATTGATTATCCATCTGTGTGGTTCGTTGGCCACAGAGATGTCATCACCAAGGCAATGGATGATTGCCTGTCACATTTTGGGGTGCTATGCATAAGGCCTTGATGTCAGACAAGAAATCAGATACTGATAATTGATCTGGGAAAGTTCCAGAGCCCACAAATGTATTTGGGAATAATGTGACTACAATGACTTGTCCGATTCAAAAAAAGATCCACAGTGTGCAGCTAATTAAAGAGAGTATAATTGATTGTCACAGAAGAGATACTGAAGGTGTTGGAGGAGATTTTGGATAAAGGCTGGCCTAAGGCAATTTAAACTCGATAATTGTTGATTTACTTATTGGTAGTGTCCAAAAATTAGTAATTTGAACATCTGTTTGAGTCTAAAGCTACAGTTGTTTACAAAACAATAGCTTTACTTGATCTTTTATTGTATAATTGTGCCCATCCTTAGAAACTTTAGATAATTTAGAACGTTTTGCACAGTAGAATTATGTATTATACAAATGGGATGTGCAGAATTCCAGCAAGAAATCATTAACATAAATATTTTCGAGGATCTTTTTCTTTCTAACGAGAGGTGTGTTGATTGAGCAATGCCACACTATCTCCCAAAGTCAATTCTGTACCATATGATAAATACACTTTGCAGAATCCCTATTGGTGTTGTTTATAGGTGATGGAAAATTAGGTAAACAGAGCTGGGTTTTGTTCCTTTCACTAGATGCCCCTTAAAAGCTTGACTGGTTAGCAATTAAGTCCAAAATATTTAGACATGTGATCCAATTAACTTTCCTAGTTTTCTAGGATCTCGGAAACTAAGGGAATCAAATAGAACATGCTCTTTAGATTGCTGTCATTTAACCATTTTAATTGCCAATAATATTTTTAGATTCACAATTAGTGGCGACTTACATGTAGAGTTCTTTTGGTTCTGTACGTATTATTAGAAACGGATTGCACCACTAACGTTTTGCATTAAATACTTTTAAGAGGAGTAAACACATTTAATGCAGATTTAGTTTAAGACACAATCAAGCCCCCGATTTCAGTTACAAACGCCAGATACATGTGTAAAATTGGTCTCTCTAGAATTACAGAGAATTTCTCCCAATTATACATAATATAGTAAAACTTGGATCGCATTTTCAAAAACATTTGAAACGAAAATGGTGTCTTTATTAGTCTGATGTTCAAACTTTAATTATTTGCTTAATGCGCAAAGCAAAATGTTAATGAAATCATCTGATGTATTTGCCCATGCAAATAATAAAAGAATAGGTGCTGGGGCCCGAAGCTCTGCTCAGAAGCAGGGGCCGGCACCAGAGTGCCGAATACTAAAACTGGAATCCACCTCATGACTCTTTAATTGACTACAAGGCATTCCGTGCCCCCTTATCTGCTGTTCCTTCTTCTTTGTCTATTGCTCTCTTGACGAGGTAAATATCTGATGAGAAAAATAAGTGCCAGTCCTAAAACGGAGTGCCAGTGGGCCTCACTAGTAGCCACAGCTGCGTTGACGAGGGGAGAGGGAGGCGCAGGGTGGGGGGGGGGGGGGGGGGGGGGGGTAGTAATGTATGGATTGCGGAGCTTTACAGGTTACTTACCTGTAAAGCTCCGTAATCTATATGTTACTACCCCCCACCCTGCCCCTCCCCCTCCCCACGTTACCACCCTGCAGGTACTCCCACTACCGACTGCGGCTGAGTAGCCACCAGGTCTAAAATTAAGCCCCTACTGTAGACCTCATTAGAATTCCTTGCTAATCCTAATTCAACAGCAAATGAAAGTCTGTTGCCAAATCGGGATTCCAATTTGTGCAGTCCTACCTCTCTTTTCCACCCACATGACTATTATTACCCTGACTACATTCGTGCAAGGAAACAATGCAGCAGTTTTATTCACCTCATAATTCGGAAAATATTTAGTATTACAAAGTTATTCCCCCACTGTAATGTGGGGGAATCCGCATTATGTAGTGATATTGCACCCAGTAAATATTATGGTATTAGTGAATTCTGAGGAGGTTGCACCAACATTATATATGTAATAATTCACCTACTGGTTTCAGACTGACAAACATACTGATGTACACTGAAAATGTTTTTGATAATATGGGGAATTCAATGCTTGCTTGATAACCTTCTGCATTCCACTCTCATTGCAATGGGCATTTAAAGCCTCATTAAGATGTCTGTCCATCCGCCACTGACCGGCCGGCAGTGGTGGTCCCACTGAGAACCAGGCCATAAGTCTGACCGCTGCTATACATTGCAGACGGTCGGACTGCAACAGTCAGGAGGAAAGTCCGCCACCTCCCTACAATGGGGGTGGTGGATGTGCAGGCACCGCCATAGAGATAAGGATGTCTCTTTCTGACAGCCTTTTCATGGTGGTCCGACCATCATGAAAAGGTCGGAGGGAAAGGGACTGTGGGGGCCCCAAGCAGGGCTACTGTCCCTGCTGGATACTGGTAAGAGGACCGGGGGACATTTGTAGTGGCCCCCCACATATCCGTTCACTGCGTGCCAGGCACCACATGATGCCTGGCACACAGTGTATGAATGTGTACAAAGTGTTTTTTTTTGCAATGCAGCTTGTGTTGTAGCCCTTTTCGTGGGCCGCAGCACAATCCCCACTAGAAAAAAACACTTTCCAACTGCCACCATGGCAGTCAAATTGGAATAGGGCAGGTGGGACAGCCGATTCCTGCCCGCTATGACAGCTGTCGGTGGTCCGACTGACTGCCATTGTAATGAGGCCATTCATTATAAATGTCATATACTTCTTTTTTCGCTGTGAAGCCTGTAACTTCCTGCCTCTGCACCTCAGGCAATCACCATAGCTACTGTAATTCTGGAAGGACCTCAAGACCTGGCTCTTCGCTTGAACCACAAACCCCCAATCCGTCCCCCCCCCCCCCCCGTCCCCCCTCAGACAGCACCTTGAGACCCTCACGGGTGAGTAGTCTTACTATTAAAGTTTACTGATTGATTGATTTAAAAAAAGAAAAAACAGCAAAATACAAAACAAATCAAGAAAATAACAAAGAGAATAATATAGCTGTTGTAGCATTATGGTCATAAGGACAACGTTTCTGACTTTGCAACTCACATAGGCTCAACATCATGTGATTCTGGCCAAATCTCTAAACGTCCCTGGTCTGTAAAAAATATTGAATCTGTATTTTTTGTACTTCAGCTTGTGCTCATGTAAAGTGCTTCAAAATACTATATGGGCTGGGTTTGCGCTATTTAAAACAGCAAACACAATCAGAATGATCTGAAGAAACCAGTAGGTTCTAGGAGCCACGACCTACCGCATCAAGGAAAACATATTGTGTGCTATATTTTTTTTTTGTCGTTGACACAAATAACTAAAACAAGAGGAAGGAAATATGATATTTGTAATCATAACTGTTTGGTAGCTTCTGCTGTACTTTGCAGGGTGAAAAACGTGCAATATTAGACTCGATATTAGTTTTTAGAGGTGACTGAACTTTCCCAAAAAAACATCCTTTATTGCATTGAAACAGGAGAAAGCACAGTGCAAACTACCCTTGTGTAAATTGAAATCTCAACCCTGTGTTTCCTGTGGTAACTTCTCTGTTTCTTTTTTTAGATCAGATATTTGATTGTGGCTTCACAGAAGATGGTTATGAAAAGCAATTCGCCTGAGGTATGACAAGTGCTTTTCAGAATCTGAGGACATAGACAAAGAAAAGTAAGAACATGATTGCAAGCGCTTTATTTTTAATTATAAAAATCAAAGTTTTGTGCATCTTCAATAACATGAAAACAAGGGCCCTTATTTATAAGGAACTGGCGTAGGTCAGCGCCGTCAGTCTTCCTGCTGCACTGCACTACGCCAATGTGAAAGGGCAGAAAGAAATGCACCATATTTAGGAGATACTGTGCACTCCTGTCCTATCTCTCTACTCTGGTGCACAATTTGCTGCCTAGCACTAACATAAGCACCCTTGCAACACAATGCAAGGGTACCTCCATTGCATGCAGGATTGTTTTTGTGTAAGAAGAAGCACCTTCCTGCGCAAAAAAATTCCTGCGAGGCATTTTCCTTTTTCTATGGCTGCTGCAGAATGCAGCACACATAGAAAGAGGAAAAAACGAGGAGAAATACAAATATTTCTTCTCTATACGCCTGCTTTGGGCAGGCGTTTGGTTTGTCACTGCCCCAGGTTTAAGTGATTAAGTAAACCAGAGGCAGCCTCTAAATCCATGTGTGTTGCGATTGCAGCACACATGGAAACAGGAAAAACGAGGAGAAATACAAATATTTCTTCTCTTTACGCCTGCTCTGGGCAGGCGTATGGTTTGTCACTTCCCCAGGTTTAAGTGATTAAGGAAATCTGAGGCAGCATCTAAATCCTTGAGTGTTGCATGGAAAAACACATCACAATGCCCATGGAACGCCTCCTCGGCACAGAGTAAGACAAGGCACCGACTTGCACTGCTTTGTCTTACTCCATTTCGATGAGTCTATGCAAAGCCATACAGAGTGGTTTTGTGTCACCTCATAGATATGATTGAGAGGCTTGCACTTCCGGAGTGAAGCTCCGGCTGCCCAAACCTCTCATTAAAAAAAAGTATTTACTTTTGTAAGACATATTTAACTTTCATTACTACTTCTTATTCAAATGATTGACACAAATGAAATATAATTATTTATTTATAACAAACTTTGCAAAGGGAATTTTTTACATTCTGAAATGTTAAGCCACTGTAGACGGGGGAGCAGAAGTATCCCAATTAAGCATAAAAAGTTCTTGATACTGATCAATGCAAATATGTGTAAAATCGTGTAACTTTAACTCATGAAATACTGTGATATTCCCTAAAATTTTGCACAGTTACACAAAATGAACAATTCTTACCAAAATGGTGCTTATTGCGATCTCGCCAAGCACATGCCTTGTGTAAAAAAATCTTGCAAGGTATCTCTGCAAAACATTTTCTGTGAGTACCAGTCTCCAGCTGTTCTCTTACAATACCTTTCTTATGCAATTTACTCTCTCTAAAATTGTTCTACAAAATTGTATGATTCAAAATTTCAAGACATTTTCAGAATTTCACACAAGAATGAGTTTGCCAATTTTGTGAATTTCTCGACTATAATAAAAATTTTGCCCAGGCCTAATTATTTTGAGTAAAATCAGAGCAGTAATACTGGTTGTAAATTGAGATGACAATCATAAAGAAGTGCATTATTTTGGTCACATTTATAATTGATTAAATTGGTTTGATTTCGGCATAGAAGAGTGAGACAAACAGCTTTATCCATGTGATACATACACTTAAAAGACTATATACAACATTTCCTTAATTCATATGAATACACAGAATAAAATCAATTAATAATTCAAGACAAAAAAAAATTGCCAGTGCATACTTTTCCAAGAAAAAACTGCAGATTTGAGACATGCACTAACTCTAAAACAGACTTCTTCATAATCAAGTTTTAAGAGATACCAACATTCAAACCTACATTGTGCAAAATAAATCTTTTTAAGTAGGGAAATAAAACTTTTAGCAAAAATCTTTAGAATTGACAGACAAACATGAAATGTAAAGGGGATTGGCTAGAGATCCCATAACATGGAAAAACTTGATTGGAGAGAGGTTTTTATTGTGTTGTGTTTTTCACTTTTTAACTAAATGCTTTATACATTTTCTCTAAGTTCAGCCTTTCATCTTTGTGCAATAGCCACCAGGGTTTGAGCTCAGATTTAAATTATTGAAACATTTGCTTGGGCTTAACAGGTTAGTGAATGTATTATTTGTGATAGAATACCACCCTCCCCAATGAATAATTCACTTTCACTTCACTTTACATTTGTAATATTTTTATGCATCCATATTATAGAACATAATTTCTTCATTATTCTTCTCAGAGTAAGTCTTGAGCGAAGCCCATATTTCTAAAAGGTGAGCCAGGGACACTTTAAGTGTGCTCTTGGCCTACAAATGTGAGGATTTGTTGACATATGCATAGTTGAAACATAGCTTATGTGCATTGTTTAGGGACTTGGCACTTTCTAATTCATTGCTTATCATTTAATGTGTCAGAGATGCAAAAAGCCCATTCCATTGAATTCCCATCCTAATATGAAAGGTGGAGATGTGGCCTCATGGTGTCAGCTACTACCCTCAGATCTGAGGACCCAGACTCGAATAACAGCGTCATTTCATCAGCCTGTGTTTCTGGGAAAAAAAACATGTAACCTCTCCTTGTGTTGAAAACAATTTACAACACATTCTTGTTCTCGTGGAAAGTTCTGTAATGGTCTCGAACCAGCTTCCCTCTGTAAAAAATAAATACAAAATCAGTTAATAGAAAGCATAGCTATCTATCTTTGAATGCGCATGGGTGCACCTTGAGCCTTTTGATCCTAGAAAAGCATTTTACTGCATGGGCATGTGCCACGTGAAATGCTCTTAAATGCAGTACAGAGGCTCAAACCTCGGCCAGTTCTGAACCTTTCCTGTCTGTGTTACTCCTCTCAAGTCACAGTCTCTTTCCATGGGAGGAGAGGCATGTAACTGGCCTTACAGTTGTTAACAATGATTACTCAAGGAAATAATGGTAGCTGACGCTAGGTGCTATACAATGGCAACAAAAGTGGAACTAATGTAGGGCCTAGAAATGAAAAAGGTCTAGCAGAGGCAAGACTATTCGCTTCATTGATCTCTTTTCTCAGCACTGACTGAATTAGGACTGCAGATATTTTTCATAACTGGCTTGAGACCATTTATATTATTAGCATTTGTCTTCATTTGACTCAAAGATCAAGCTGCCAATGAAGATTTCGACATACATCTGTTTCCTCTGTATAACACAGATATCTTTCTTGCCTGTGTATTTAAACCTAGTTTGAAAACTTATTTACAGAACATGGAGCAGGAACTGCCCCCTTTCAGCAAGTAAGAAACAAGCTGCAGAACAATTATCACTATACCTGATAATTAATATGTAATATAATTATAGGATACAGTTCCTTCACAAAATAGCCAGACTTTTGAGGCTGTATCATAATGGGCAAGTGCACATAGGTGACAAAGGGAGGTGTGCCACCTTTGTTTAAAGGATTGTGCAGCCTGCCACTCTTGCACACTCACATTGCTCTGCAGGGTAGCAAGTGCTGCAGATAGAAATGTACATATATAGGACAACTGCATGTTTCCATGCTATGGTGACTGCCTGTCCGTAATTTACATTGACTGTCTCTTAATTTACTCTAATGTCCCTTGTTCATGATGAAAATGTCACCTTTCAGACTTTGACTATAATTTTAACCTTTGAGATAAAAGACAAATGTTAATCCACGGTCTTGATAGGTCAGCTTGAGTGGAAGGGCGGTGTACACAGCTAAACAAGAAACCAGCTTTCTTGCCAGGGTGTCTGATGCCTGAAAGAAATGTAAAAGAGTGCAAATGGTTAATTTGCAAATGTAAGAGCTGCTTGGCAGCCTGCTTACGTGTTAATTGATGGAGTTCATTTCAAGCTTCCTGACGACAAAGATTTAGAGGAATATTTATCAAGGGTTTGCACCAGCTTTACATCACCTAGGGCCAGATGTATCAAACGGTTTTGCCCATTCTGTGTCTATGGGGAAATGTGTTGATACATATGGCCTCTAGTGTGGTGCAATGTGGTTGCAAACAGTAAGTCATATTTAAAAAGCAATTTACCTAAACAAATGCATTGTTTTTGAAGGATTACACGCTGCAAAAGCTGCTCCGAATCATGCTGCTTCATGCACGAATTATTATAAGCATAAAGGTGTTCCTGGGCAAAATTCAAAATAACTGTGAAGCTGTGGTATTAATTAGTGTAGCACTGCATCACCGTGGACAATTGCAATGCAAAGCTGAAAATGCACCAGAATTGTTGTGCATTGGGAGCCCAGGAATAGGAAATGACGCAGTGGCTGTAGTACAAATTCCTCACTGTCACAGTACACTCTGTCAAGCTCAACTATGCCACTGAGGTGGTCATACTGCAACTGGGAGTAACTAGAAGACAATCACATAGGCAGCGAAGGAGGATGGAGTGGATTTTCTGTCAGGGCATATCCCACATTGACCTCAGGGAGGAGAGGTCAAATAGTTCTACAGATTGAAGAGGGAGTCCATCATCATCACTGCTGCAGAAGATAGCGCCAAGTCTCCAGATAGCAACTGCAAGGACCAATGCAATCCTAACACATGTCAAATTGATAGCTGTGCTGCACATATTGGCCTCGCGATCCTTCCAAACCACAGGGGCCAGATTGGCAGGCATTTCACATGTAGCATTTTCTGTATTCTCCCATCTGTGCTAGATGCCATTACAAAACACACAATTTAGTACCAACATTTCCCAAAAGCTAGCTACCAAAACTGAATACCAACCAAGGCTTCTACATCATTGCTGGAATTCCACATGTGCTTGGTGCCATAGATTGCACACATGTCCAATGTGTGCCCCCTGCAGCATCCTCATATCTGCAAGAAACTGCAAGCTCACATACTCCATAAGTTCAGGTGATAGTGGACCATATATGAATGTTCATCAATGTCCTGGCAAATTTTTCTGGAAATGTGCATTATGTGTACATCTATTGCCACAGTACCATCGATGAGTGGTTTCAGAAAGGCAGATATGGGAATAGCCAACTCTTTGGTAAGGGAAGTAGAATATATATTATACCTACTAAGAAGTTGTAACATATGACATAATAGCCATCTTTGTGTTTGTGACTGGATTTCATGTCATGTGCACATAGTTGGAGTAACTTACTACAACATGTAGTCAATGAAGTCCCATTGTGCGAGTCCCTCAATAGGCCTGCAATGGAAGTAGAAAAATCCTACAGAGAGAAGTATTGTGTCATCTCACTTTGTGTGAGTGGGCAGAACCACAAATGTTGAACAACTCAAAAGACACATCATGTGGTCCACAATTTAATACAATATGATAGAAAGGATAAATCTTAGCAATGTTTGAGATGTGTGTATGTGCAATGGTAAGTCAGGATCAATTGTCAATTTAACACTAAAATAACAGTTGTTGAACAAATCATGTGATCCTAACCACACATGTCACACATGGCAGTATCTGTAGGCTGATCAAAGTATCAGAAGAACAAATGAAAAAAATAACTTCTAAATTGTTTTGTATGTCATGCACTGAAAGTGTAGCATCAAATCTTGTGTAAATGTCAACACTAGGTACATATGTGATACGAAAAGACAAGCAGCACACATGTACCAATGTTCCAGGGCATATTTACCATACTTTGCAGAACAATGAAAGGAGGCTCAAAAGCCAGCACCATAACATACTAAACTGATGAGGTAGCAACACATGGCATTTATCTGAAAAGTAAGACAAGGATGCTGTTTTGCATCCATCACATTACTTCAGGTATACAGAGATGTGTAATGTGTGAAGCATCTACGTCATAATGCAAGCACAAATAGTCGTGGACATACACAAATATTTGAAATATGGTGCAGTGGTGGTGCTGGAAAGGACATTTTCCTTGCATGGTAATGGTTGTGTTCCCCTGCCCTTATTGCAAAATTGTATTGTTGTCTGGATAGTGAATGCTGGTATATATTCGCATTTGGGAACATGGAATATGCGTGTGTGCGATGACATAGGCCTGTGTCATAGATAGCAGTCTTGTTGGACCAGAAGGCTACCCAAAGACCTAACTTCATAGTTATGGTATGCTACTTCTTTTGCCAGGAGTAAAACAGAGAAAGCGTGTGCTGGCAGAATACCGTGTAGTGATCAGTAGTTGTGAACATGACCATTAAACTCTGGGTCACTGGAGTGAGGCCTACTGGCTCACTCACCTCTTCAAAAGTTCTGCTGATGTGTGTTCAACTCACTCCTGCCCAATATCAGGTTGATCTGGCAGTATGTGGATGATAAAATCATGTGCTTTTGCAAGATATACACTTACATAAGGTGAAATGTGGAAGAATGGTTAATGTGTGTGTGCTGGTAGTGTGTGTTCAAAGTGACACACTCTAGTACAGTACAAAGGTACTGTATTATTGAGCAGTATGCGCAGACTGGCAAGAAAACAAATAGCCGTTGCTCTCATCGGCTCGCGTCTGGACTACTGTAATGCGCTGTATGCTGGACTTAACAAAGGCCAGCTGCAGTGCTTACAGGTAGTCCATAACGCCATAGCCAGATTTGTCCTGGATATTCCCAGACGCTCCTCGGCCACTGCAGCCAGGAAAACGCTGCACTGGCTGCCGGTAGAACACCGAATCCGATTCAAGGTTCTATGTATGACCTACAGAGCCATCGCCAAAAAGAGCGACACTGGAATAGGGTCCATCATCTCCCACTATGTCCCCCGAAGGAACCTGCGTTCCTCTGGGAAATTGCGTCTGGCAGCCCCCCGTGTACGAAGAGCCAAATGGGGTGGCAGAGCCTTTTCCACTCTTGCTCCTAAGTGGTGGAATGAACTTCCTCCGGACCTGAGATCTCTCCCGTCCTTACAGAACTTCCGCACTGCTTTAAAAACCTTTCTCTTTCAGCAAGCATATGTGTAAGGTTTCATGTCTTTTTCCTGATCAATCTCTGATCATTTTGCTAGGCGCCTTGATACCTGCGGGTTATTGTCTTGCGCATTACAAATTTCCTTTCAATTCAATTCAATACTGAGTGTGTGTGTTGCATGCCAGAATCTTGTTAATAGCATAATACATGTGGCTTACAGTACTAGTCACTGAACGTGCTGTGAAGTGCCTGTACCACTACATAACATGGAGCAATGTGTGTTCCTCTGTGGGTAAGGTCATGGCTGCCAGGGGAAAACATGAGGAGTAGAGAAATCCCACCAGACAGAGTTTGATAGTCCTTTAAAGCTGCAAGCTGCAAGCTGGGTGGGACATGCACGTGAGTATGGGAATGCCAGACTGTCTCTGTGCTTCCCTGAGTGTATGTTGAATCAGGGATAGACCACAGGGAAGGGTCCTGAACATATATCAGGAAGAGAGACATTGGGCAAAATAGGGAATCTAAAAGAGTGGGGCACAGGCCCAAGATGAACCTTTTAATATACATATGACTGCAGCTTACATCCAGGTGTGAACCCTGGTAACTCATATGAATCTTGATGTGGGAACAATCAGCTTTGGAGTCCTGCCCTGCTGTCCTGCTGCCTGCTGTGTCCCTGACTTGGTGATAAGGACTGCACATGCATCCCTTGAACACAGAGTGAATCCTAGGGCAATCTGGCTGGCCTCCTGTTCTGAAGTCTCAGGAACATGTAAGGCTTCCAACCACTCTGCTTCAACACCTGGACTCTGCCATCCGACAATCTGCTCTGCAAAGTGGTGCCACCCCAGTCCTGCAGTCACTGAAGTAGACCTAAGGAATTTCCTCCTACAAAAGCTGTGCATCTTCTATAGAACTGGCACATTGCTTCTGTTGCACGGGTCGGAACTGGCACATTGCCTCTGTTGGGGAAGTTGAAACTGATGCATTGCTGCCATTGTGTGACCCTTAGAGTGTAGTGGGATTTCATTATGTATCATGCAATGTTGAGAACGTGCTGGTTATGCCCAGGGAATTATGCAATGGGTGTGGATGGCTACATATCAAGAAGTGTAAATGTTACTTTCACTTTCTGCTAGTGTGTGTTGGTTGGTGCTGGAGGTGTTTGGAGTGCTTGGCGCGATTGGTCTGTCCTTGTCAAATATGGTTTCGGTAGTTTTAGTACCTAAGTGTTATTTGTTGCCCTCCTAATAGTATTTGTATTGTTGGGTGTTTGTGCTATTTGGGGTAATAGTTAAATAGGTATAGTTCAGTGTTCGAGAGGTTATTTTTTTGTTTAGAAGGGTAAGATTAGTCAGGGCTTGTGCCATTGTGGCTGTGTCAGGGAGAGGTAAGAATTTCAGTGGCAGGGAGGCTGGTTGTCTCATCTGACTGGTGCAGCATTTCCTGCTTTGATGCTCACTTCAGGGGCGAGGGTGAGCCAGGAGTACCGACCAAGAGATCGGAAGGATTGGTAGGAGCGGGTACGATGCTACCTGAGCAAGGTAGTCAATGAGCAGTGCACCATCTCCCAACTAAAACATTGTTGGAAAGATGTCTTAGCTCGGGAAGCAGATGTTATGGACCATCTGGTATTGTAAATCAGAGGGCCCATAGGCATGTATTAATGTGCCATCCACATATGGTAATGTAGATAACTTTGTCAATGCACATATCAATATCAAAATTTATGTCCGATGTGTAGGCGCCTTTTGACGCACAAGACAAAACAGAATGACTCCAGGTGGCAGATTTATCAAGCTGTCATACAAAGCAGCATGCCTGGCAAAAATGCAGTGTTGCCTTACAAGGAGCTACTACTCTTGATGCTAAGTAAAGCTAAGCATCCCTTTCTCCAAATGAGGGTTAACATTTAGCAATATCCAGTACTGAATAATATTTGGGCTTGTTAATGTGTTAGAATCACATTGATTGCTGTTTTCCCTCACCCATGTGATGCAAGCATTGTACAATGTGTGGCTATATCCACCCCATTGCTAGATTTGAAATGCTGATCATTATCCACACTGCACAAGGTTTTGGGTATGTCTGTGTAGCAAGTCTAGTAGGTATGTACCAAGGGGCACTTCTATTACATTTTTATGCAGTGCAGCATAACACAGCAATTCACCTTGTCAGGCTGCGCTGCATGAAAATGAAAGGACAGGAACGTGTTGCATTCAACAATTTATGGCGCATTCCTGTCCTTTCCTAACACTGGCATACATTTGGCTGCCTAGTGCAAATGTGTGCACACTTGCATCATGGACAGCAGTTCTTACAATATCACATGCATGGGGCAGGATTTTGAAATCTGATGTAAGATATTTTTCACCTCCTGTCTGCTCTGCCCTGAGAGTTGACTAGCTGCATTCTATAATCTGACAAAGTTTACATATTGTTATTGTTATTGTTAGGTGTATTTGTAAAGCGCAACATTCATCCTACAAGGATATCACGGCGCTGCAAAAAATAACAGTAAAACCAAGGCAGTAACCTGGAAGCATATTGATTATTCTGAAGTAGGGAATAGTGCGGTTTTTAGTTTTTTCTTGAAGGTGGGGTAGGAGTCCGTGAGTCTGAGGTTGATGGGTAGTTCATTCCAACATTTCGCAGCAATGTGTGAAAAAGCACTTCCGCCCATTCTGGATAGCTTAATCCGAGTGGTGGCTGCTTTGGCTGAGGCTTGTGAACGTAAGTTCCGCGCTGGGGCATAGAACTTAATTCTATTTCGTAGAATGTAAGGGCCAGTATTGTGAATTGTTTTATAGGCAATACATAGCATTTTGAACGTGGCTCTTTGTCTCATGGGCAGCCAGTGTAAGGCTCTCAGACAACTTGTGGCCGAATCGTACTTTTTCTTATTGCAGACAGCTTTTGCTGCGGCATTCTGGACCAGTTGTAGTTTTCTAAATAAGTAGTCCGACATTCCTACAAATAGTGAGTTGCCATAATCCAGCCTGCTAACTAGTAATGACTGGACTAGGATCTGTCTGCATTCAAGTGGGATCCAGGGGAAGACCCTTTTCAACCTTTTTAATATGGCAAATCCTTTGCCACATATTGAGGAGACATGGCATTTCATTGATAGAGTGGTGTCCATCTGAATTCCTAAATTTCTAGCAGACGATGTGGGGATTGGTGGAGAACCTAAGGAAGTTGCCCACCAGGTGTTATCCCAGAGCTGTTTGGCCCCACCAAAGAGTAGAATTTCTGATTTGTCAGCGTTCAGTTTTAAATAATGGCCGTGCATCCAGTTGGATAGCTCTGACAGGCAGCTGTGTAGTCTACTTTTGGCGTTGTTATCTCCATTTAGGGTAACCATCAGCTGAGTATCGTCAGCGTAGGAGCAGATATTAATGCCCCATTTCTTGCCAATCGATGCCAAAGAGGAGACATATACATTGAACAATGTTGGGCTCAATGTAGCTCCTTGGGAAACTCCATATTTAATCTTACGGGGGGTGAAGGTAAAGTTGCCTAAACAAATAGACTGGGATCTGTTTGATAGAAAGGACTCCAGCCAGTTTAGGGCTTTACCTTGTATTCCTTTTGCGGCAAGTATGTGGATTAACAGTTTATGGGACACAGTATCAAATGCCGCTGATAAATCGAGAAGTATCAGGGCAACCGTTTTGCCCTTATCGACCTGCATACGAATGTCGTCCATTACGGCCAGTAGCGTTGTTTCTGTGCTGTTATTAGATCTAAAACCTGTTTGGGAAACATCGAGAAGTTTGTTGGTTTCTAGATAACTTGACAGTTGTTTTGTTACCAGTCTTTCTAAAACCTTCGATAAAAAGGGGAGCTGTGAGATGGGGCGGTAGTTGGCTGGGTCGTTTATATCCGCACCCGCCTTTTTTAGTAATGGAATTACTGCCGATTTTTTCCAAACTTCTGGAAAAACAGTTTGCTCCAGACACTGGTTAAGAACTTTTGTAACTGCGGGGCCAATTATGGGAGTCAGTTGAGAAAAAATAGAATGTGGGCAAACATCCCATGGTGAGCCAGATTTAATTTCTGACATGGCTTTAGTGACCTCGTCTTCTGAAAATGGGCCAAAGGTAGAGCAGTTGGTTTGCAAAGTAGGGTCAATCCGATACTCCACAGGGGCCTGGGCGTTGTTTGTAAAAGAAGCATATATTTTATCAATTTTATCACCAAAAAAATCACTAATTTTTGTGCAGTTTTTATGTGTGTAAGGGTTTCTAAATGTGCTAAGACACTGGAATTTCATAGTGCTTAGTTAAGATTTAGAAGGCTTTAACTGCTTCATACAAATGTTGCAAGTAAGTGTTATGACTACATGGTTGTAGCTATGTGACGTGTATATGTGTGAGCCATGATAGCTGTAACATTGTGATGTGTATGGGGACAACAATTCACACCGAATTATTTAGCAAACACATCACACGTTTCAGCAGATGTTAAGAAAAACAAGGAGGCTTGTTCATGGGAATATAGTGTCAATATAGGTGTGGGTAAGTGTTTTCTGCAGTACCCCACCTGAAATAGGGGGATGGGAAAACTGTGTCAGTACCTGTGTGTCGTGCCTAACAACACTTTGCATAAAAATCCATGGCAGTGTTAATAGGTTAGCCATTACATTGCAATCATTGCACAACAGATAGATGCTGGAAATGTGAGAGTAACATCCCAAATTTGGTTGTATCCTGGAACAATCCATGAAATGGTACAATTGACATCTCAACATCTGTTGCCGCAGGGGTGTGAGTTATTAGTATGACATATAAATATTCCCTCGATGTTACAACTAGCCTGAGGTATAGCTGTTGTTATCCTGTTTTAAGGGGTGACTGAGCCTCAATCTAAGGTGTTGATGTCAGACCTATGTAGGATGAAGTGAAAGTGGCCCCATTACACTGATGCCCTGAAAGCTGCATATATGTAGGGCTGCTTATGTATTGATCCAAGATTTGCTTTATCAGAATAACCCTCAGCCTGTCTAATGCACATTGTGTGGGTAGATATAGACACTGCAGGGAACTTGCACAGTTGCGTAGCAGTTGTCCCATGGAAGGCAGCCTGCTTAGCTCAGTTATTAATGTATCTATTGACTACAGTGTGGCAATACCATAGTTGCAATACCTATGTAGTCCCAGTAGGCTTCAATTCATGCATAAATAGTCATTGGCCTATGTTTGGCCATCAGGACATATGCTCAAGATCTAACATATTTTGGCATATCAATGTCAGCCTCATGAGCAGTTTCTAACCTAGGTAGAATTTATGTCAGCAATCATGCAGTGCAATGTGATTTCATGACACAGTGCATTCCCATCCTTTCCTACAGGTGGCACACTATTGCCTGCCTAGCACCAATGCAGACAACCTTGCATCATGGTGCAAGGGGGAATGCATTGTAGGCAAAATAGTACTTGGGCAGGTAAGGACAGTTGCATACATAAACACACATCTGAGAGAGTATTTGCTATTTATTTGTGTGCTGCGGAAGTACAGGGAGAATGAGGTAACCGAAACGTGAAATCTCATTGTTTCACCAGGTTTTAGTCCGTGTGTAGATTTGATGTATTATGACATGCCTCCAGGTATAGCACTGTTGCCAAATCTGTGAAGGCATCAAAATAAGGGTGTTGATGCAGTGTGACACTGACCTTCCTTACATCCCTGCTGCAGAGAACTTGTGATCAAGCTTGTTACAATTTAAAAGGCCAAATGTGTCCTGGTGGTAACATACGGAGCAGGTGTCTGGGGTTACCATAACAGTAGCCAGTTGCAAACTATGGAGAACAAATTTATAAAAAAGGCTGCTGATGGCTCCAAAAGGTGCCCCTACTAGCTTTTGTCATTATGAGGTGGGGCTTGACTTTATTGAAGATTCTATAAACATTGCCCCCTCCTACTTTTATGGGCCAAAATGTGACTATCTGAGGAGCTGACATTTACTAGAGATATTATCATAGACTGTCTTAATCTTGATGGTGTATTAGCTATTCCCTGGCTATTTTTGTCAGGGAAAACTTCCATAGGTTGGGTCTGGGACATTATTTTGATTGCCCTGCAAGTATTCATGAGAATGTGAAAATAATGATTAAAGAGGCGCATTACGGCAGTGCAAACACCGCCATTCCCAACCAGAGGTAGCAGGTCCTCTGTGTTTATTTCCGGTGCAACAGCAATTTTACCTAACGTTTACCTCAAATATGCAGGCTCGCTTTTACCTAACAAGATTACGTTTATTGACCCTGCATTTTTTGCGCGGCTTTTTCAACACAAGCCGGCTGAACAGACAAATTAGTGTCCTGCCCCTGTGACAAATTGGCATTTCAAAGAACTTTGCACCTTATGTTTTTTTGCACCCTATATAAGGAGCCTAGGAGTAGATTTTTAGACCCGGTTTTAAAAAGCTCTAAGCCAAGTTCTTATACTGATTCTTTGGCCATATCAGACATATGTATTGGGGTTTCCAATTTTATTAAGGTGGTAATTGCAATTAGAAAATTATATTGATACTTATGATTGATCCACATTATCTAGAATTAATAATGAATTTCCTCTTAGTGTTGTTTTATACTGATTTTAAGGATGTATGATGATACATCGCAAACACTCACATCGCATGCCTTTACATCGTAATTTATACATCGCATATGCCCTTAGATCGTGAGTAATCACATCGCATACCATTACGTCGCATTCGTATAGGAATGCATGTGAAATACAGTTACATCTCATATAGACAACCCGCATGTTATTACATAGCAATTTTTAGCTGTATGCGCATTTCCCTTCACCCGACCCTAAAGCCTAATCTTTGAACCATGAAACAGTACCCTACAATATGGCATGCTAACACTTCCCCAAACACTAAGCCCTAAACAGTAAATCAAGCATACACTATGACCTACACCCTAAACCCTAATTCCCAAAGGCCAAAACAGTCCCTACATTGCAAGTAGCCCTAAGCCCTACGGAAACCCCAAAACAGCACCAATAGTAAACAAAGTCCTAAGCCCTAACGCAACCCCAAAACAGCACCCATTCTATAAGTAGCCCAAGTAGCCCTAACACAACCCCAAAACAGCACCCATTCTATAAGTAGCCCTAGTAGCCCTAACACAACCCCAAAACAGCACCCATTGTATATGTAGGCCTAGTAGCCCAAAGGCAACCCCAAAACAGCACCCATTCTATTAGTAGCCCTAGTAGTCCTAACACAACCTCAAAACAGCACCTATACTGCAACTAGCCCTAACCCTAACGCAACCCCAAAACAGCACCTCCTTACCTGTCTCTTGTCGTTGTTCCAGCGTTGTCTCCCTGTGATCTGTGTCCCCCGGAGGCCGTCTCATCACGCGTCCATTACATCCCATGCGTTGGGAATGCATGCGTTCTAAATGCACATGCGACGTAATGGTGTGCGTAGACAACGCACAAGTCGTACCGTTGCGTGCGTTGTAAGTGCACGCGATGTCAACGCATGCATCGTAACGCATATGTTGAGATGGTTGTTTACCGATTTTAAGGATGGTATTCCTAATTTGTATTCCATTTAATAATTGAAATAACTGAAGTGATTACCATGTGTGTGTAAATAGGCCATGTTAACTACAAAATGTATAGCTGATTGTATGTACTTTTATGTTTTTTTCTTTGAAACCAAATACAGTTACCTTGATGATGATGATGATGATGATGATGATGATGATGAAGATTACTTCTGGAATAAAAAAAATTGATTACAATTGAAAAACACTGTTTTATTGTTTGATTGGTATTGGATTGTTCACATTAACTTTTTGTTGTGCATCCTGGGTTGGGGAACCTGATAAGGCTCCAGCAGCGTCAGTAAAACAAACCTTTTTCCAGGCCTAAACCTTCCATTTTAATACCCATTTATCAGCCCAAAGGAAGGCTCTACCCCTCATAGACTAGGGTGCATGCTATTGAAAAAGTATGGCATGAGTACTTAAGTTTTACATGTCCTGACAGTAAGAAAACTCCTACAGTTGTTTTTTTAATGTTGAAAGGCTTTATCTCCTATAGATTAAAACTGGGTTACCTATTACACTTTATATGTGATAACTTATTTTTAGGACTAGATAGAGAAATGCTGTTTCCACTCAAATGAATTATAATTTACAATTGCCTTTAAAGGTAAAATCAGAGTTTAAGCTACAATTCTGAAAATATCACTTTTATAAAGTTTCAATGTTTCTGTCTAAGCTTAATGTGCCTTTCTGCCAGTATCCAGAATCAGATAACCATGAATGGCTCTTCTGTGGTGTTTAGTGTATTCCTATCAGATATTGGTACAAAGAGCCTCCAGAACCTCTCATCAGAAAACACCTGGGCCAGTCAAAGGTTCAGAAAATGGACTGCACTGCTGTTTGAAGAAGGAAGATTGGACCTGCTTGCCTTGAGCCCAGGCTTCCTAGAAGTGACTCCAAGGGTCAGTTGGATGATATTCTGTTTGAGCTACAGGGACACAAGAAGCTTCCAGAGTCCTCCCTGCAACTTCCCAGCTGGACAGCACTCAAGGTTCCTGATTGGACCTGCCTAAGTACTGCTGCTGGGCTCTGCTGGAGTAAGTGATCCTCAAGAGGTGCGCCCCAAGACCTATTCCCTTGGGTTGCTTCAGAATGTATTTTTCCTGACCTCTAGGTGAAGATACAGAGGTTTGGGCTCCATGATACCACAAAGTGCCCTCTTTGCACCAAGAAACAACCACTCACAGTGACCCTCAAAGCAAACTTTGAGAGACATGCGCTGCACAACGGCAGTGGCATCCCACATCAATCTCCGACCCAAAGCTTCAGTGACGACTGGCTCTCTGCGCTACATTAGCATCTGTCTGTGACCCACTACCTGTTCTTTGTATCGACAACGACTTCCTCATGGCCCACGCCAATGCAAACAGCAGCTCCTTAGACAGACTTGTTAAGGTAACTCTTCAGTGGGACAAATCTGGCCCATGTAGTCAAACCCATGCCCCATCGCAATTCGCCCAAATGTCATGCCGCAAACGTCCAATGACCTGATGTGACACACTCCTTGTAGGTTTTGAGAGGACATAATTGGGCGGGTATACTGATTGTATTGCAGGGCATGTGCCTTGTCCTCACTATAGTTATAGGGCAAGCTGCAGAGAGTGGTGACCATCATGCAGGCCAACCACAGTCGTTATATGCTTCCCCCTCCATCTGCACAGACGCACTGATATGAAAAATTGCTTCAAACTGTTAGTTTTGTATCAAAGTGCTAATGGCAGTCTGCCCGTTGGCAGACTGGCTTGGGAGTGGGAGTTGGGTATTAATGTTGGTATATTCTAATTGTTCACAAAGTGAGCCTTTTTCCATCCTAGAGGGGGTTGTTGCATACTGTTTTGGAAGGGGAGTGTGGGGAGGGCTGACAATTTTGGGGGACTGGCATTGTTTACATTGTAATGGCTTCAATGATACATGAACAGGGATCCTCAGTTTGGTTGTTAACCTGGAATGTCCATGGACTTATAGGTTATAACAAGCACTATTGTGTGTACCAATATATTCTCAGGTGCAATATCCACATAGCACTCATGCAGGAGGCCCATCTCCCATAAAAAACACTAGACTCAATGAGCAGGCTCTAGAGGGGGACATTAGTGGGGCCTACATATTCCAGCTATGCTAGGGAAGCATTGATGTGGGTGGCTCCCGGGATCCCCCTTGAAGTCTGATACACTTGTGTTGATCCTGAAGGCCGCTTTGCAATATTACAGGGCCTGCTGGATGGTTTCCCGATTTCATTTATATTGATGTATGCCCCTAATACAAACCAGGCTTTCTTCTTGCAGTCCATTATTTCAGTACTACTACAGAACACACTGGCCTGACTTATGGGGGAGGTGATTATAATGGTACCCCTGAGCTCGATAGAGTCCGCCCTTCGCTCCCAAGAACCCAACTGATAGCTCTCACACACCATCTGCAGAGTTGGTCTACTGACCTCCAGGTACATGATGCATGGTGGGACCTACACCCAGCCACTAGGGAATACACACACTACTATGGGTTTCATGACCTACATACTAGAATTGACCATGTCTACTGCTCAAGGGATGCGATTGCCCGGGTGTCCCGAGCTGAATATCTTAGATGCACCCTCTCAGATTATTGTTCACTATAATTACAGTTCTCATGGGGAAGGTTTAAGCCCAATTTCCCAGCATGCCGGTTACCCCTGGAGGCACTTCATGACATACTGCTCCACACTTCCCTTTCAGATATCATTGATTCTTACTTCCAGGACAAAGAAAGCACAGCATCTGGACTCGGGTGGAATAGTATGTCTTTATGGTCGTACTCCAGGGTCATATGATCAAGGAAGAATACAGGGCTAGATTACCCATTCATATGGAACTCACTAACCTGGAAACTAAGATACGCCAGTATGAACAGTTACCTGCTACAGACCAATCAGCGATAGCTACACAGACTCAGCTTAGACTACTTTACAGTATGACTCTGGAACAACGGGGTGCCCTCAATCATTGGGAATATTTGGCCAGACAGCATGCTGAGGGTGACAAGGCAGGCAAATTACTAGCATGGCTGCTATGGTCGGACTCACCTAGGCACCTGATCATGGCAATTAGGGACGACACGGGACGTATTGTAGACACGCAGGAAGACACCAACATTGCTTTTTACTTGCACTACGCCTCTTTCTACTGAACTCCATGAGGGGTGGTCCAGCCATGCTGCAGTCCTTTTTAGAAGATATTGATCTTCCACAGATGCCACAATTGCAAGACGGGGATCTAGAGTCTCCCACTATGAAACCGAGATAGCTGAGGCCATTAAGCAGTTGGCCAGAGGCAAGACTCCTAGAGCAGACATGGGCCCCTGGAATTTTACTCAACCTTCAGCATGCAACTGGTCCCTCACTTGCATAGAATGTATAATGAGGCGCATGAAAAGGGTGTGCTACCCTCTTGCCTATAGGAGGGGGTGCTAGTGGTCCTCCCCAAAACCTGTTATGGACCCTCTTCTTCTGGGATTGTACTGTCCACTGTCTCTCCTGAACTCTGACTATAAGATACTTGGCAGGATTCTGGCCAACAGGCTGGTAACTGTAACTCAAATTCTAGTACACCATGACCAGAATGGCTTTATACCTAGTAGAAATAGCTTCCTAAATAGCCATAGATGATTTATGCTGATGGACTGGGCATACATCGTTGGGCCACCTCGCTCAATATTGAGAAGGCTTTTGATACCTTGGGGTGGTATTACCTGCAGGAGGTGCTTACTAGATTTGGAATAGTCCCAAAGTTTGTCAAATGGATCTCCTTAACCCCTTCCATGCTTCTGTCGGCCAAAGGCCGTCGCAGCACTACCTCCGTAGTGTTGCGCACGTCCGTTGGCGGACGCGGCCCTGCCCACTCCGCTAAACCGCAGCACCACGGCGGAATAACCACAGCGTTAAGTGGTTAATGTACAGCTCACCAACGGCGTGTGTGAGAACTGGATCCGTAATCTCGGAGCCCTTTCTCATAGAATCAGGCACCCGACATGGATGCACCCTGTATCTGATCATGTTTGTTCTGGCAATGGAGCCACCAGCTTGCACACTCCAATGGTGGGCCACAAGCTGGAGGATCAGGGCACACAATCAGTGGCAAATAAATATATTATATGAGGACAAACATATATCTGCATGAAGACACCACAAAACTTCCAGAATTTATGATGCCATTATAGCGGTTCGGGCATGTAGCAGGCCTGAAAGTGAAAGGAATAAATCCCTTCTAACTCCAGATCAAGTGGGGGCACTCGCATTTATGCTACTCCCATGATCTTTATGACTCATTCAAATATCTGGAAGTCTGGGTGTACCATTCACCTAAAGATTTACTGAATGGCAACCTGGGCATGGCATGGACTAGGGCCAGGTCCTCTTTAGCATTCTGGACTGAGGTACCGCTTGCCCGTCTGGGTCATATAACTATATATAAGATGCTGGTCCTGCCTAGACTATTATATTTCTTTGCAGCCCTTCCCATCTCAATCCACCAGAGATTTTTTTCAGGATCTAAGAATGTCTCTGACTGCCCTAGTATGGGGCAAAGACAGAAAGCGGAATTCACTCACAAAACTATGCACCCCTTTGGCGGAGGGTGGCCTGGGAGCCCAGAACAAAGAATACTATTATGCGGCTGCCCAATTTCATTGGACAATGTGATGGTTAGCTGGTCGAAATACAATCGAATTGGAATACTTGGCGACCGAAGTGCACTGTAAGGATATACTGGAAAGGATACTGGGTTTAGGCCAGGGTACACAATTCTGAAGAAAACTGGGAATATCCTTATGACCACAGCCCACTCATGCTGCTCTACCTATTTACTTAAGAAGCAACACTTTTCCCCCTTTGGGTGCTGCTTGTTTATACAGACCAGGGTCCCAGACTGGAAGCGGCTGCGTGGACCACTGCAGGCCTCATGTCTTGGAGAGATCTGTTCTCTGACAAGATTCTTTGCACATTCGAAAATTTGATGGATGATTATGGGATTCTTCCAGTGTTCTTTGTTTTGTATGCTTGTCTCCTCAACAATTATGTACAGTGTGTAGTAAAATGCTTGACGACCCCTTAACCTCCAGACTTCTTCAAACGATACTCATACATGGCACAGGCTGACGTGCTATGGCAGTGCTATACAATTCCATACGCCAGGACATGGTGGTGATCACCCTCACTGCGCTCAGAGCTTACTAGGATGGTGAACTTTCAAAAAACACTCACTGACAGACAATGGGCACTGTGTCTGGGAGTATCAAAATGTATCTCCATGAATGTTAGGTTTCAATATACCCAATTCAATTACTTACATCACACATACCTTACGCCCCAAAGACTTGCACGGATGTATCCTGGGCCTTCGGACTCCTGCTCCCATTGCCATTGTCAGTGCTGGAGCAACCTTTACCCATATGGTAAGGACTTTTCCATGTTTGGTAACTGATTGGACAATGATAACCAAAACACTGTCAGGTGCGGCAGGCTGCGCTGTACCAATGGATGGCCCGCACTTTCTTTTGGGGATCACATCCTGTACAGCAATGCCCAAGCCCTTTAATACATTTTTAGATCTGGTACTTGCGGTAGCTAAATGGAGTATAGCCATGTGCTTGGAATCACAAATAGACCCTCCCATTCAAATCTGTCTCACCGACTTAAGCAGGGCTATAACAGCTGAACTAGAAGTTTCTCATGGCACTGAACCAGATCGCCAGGTTGCATCTAATCCCCCTGACTAGAAGACATATCTCACTGTAACTGTTACTGGGCTCTACCACATTAAAAATGGTATCTTACGAGGTCCCATGGGGGTGGTAACGGGCACTCATCTTTGACTGCTCACAATTAGAGCGCCATCCTACCGCCCCCTCCACACTATGCCCATGGTATAAAATTCATCTAGTCCTCTCTCCATACCACACACACCCATTGGTGGCCCACAGTGACGACTCCCCCAAGCGGCACAGTCTCATCCCTCACATGGTTAATGTTTTGAATATCACTTGTATTGTGACTTAGACACTTGACCCTTGACCCAGTCACCAGGCAGGTCACTCCCCTCACTGCCACACAGCCCCCCTGTGTGCCCTGTGCCCACTGCTACTGCTGCATGTATTTTGGTCTGAGCCCGGGTAATTAGTTTGTGCCTGTATTCTTTTTTGTGACCCACTGCTACTTCTGTGTATTTCCGGATTTCTGCTGTCTTGCCCCATTTTGCCTGTGACTCCCTTGTGCCCCTGTTTTGCCTGTGTCCCCATTTCCCTTCTGTGACCCCCGCCTGCCCCCCTCTGTGTTTCCCGCCGATGCGTCCCCTGCGGCTCGCACCCCTGCTGCTCCTCCCTCCCACATCCCCTGATGTGGAGGCCGCACAGCTGTAGAGAGAGCAACCCTTGACCCTGTCACCAGGCAGGTCGCTTTCCTCACTGCCACACAGCCCCCTCTGTGCCCTGTGCCCGCTGCTGCTGCCGCACATATTTTGGTCTGTGCCCCGTAATTGGTTTGTGCCTGTATTCTTTTTTGTGACCCACTGCTACTTCTGTGTATTTCTGGCTTTCTGCTGTCTTGCCCCATTTTGCCTGTGTCCCCATTTGCCTTCTGTGACCCCCGCCAGTCCCCCTCCATGTTTCCCTCCGATGCGTCCCCTGCAGCCCCGCCCCCCTGTATTCCCATTGGCCACCCCGCTCCCGCCTCCCAGCTGATCCTCCTTCCCACATTCCCCCATATGGAGGCCGCGCAGTGGGTGCGCAAAGCGGGCGCACTGCTGGCAAGCCAAAGGCGCATCTAAGGCACGCCCGTCTGCGCCCATCTGCGCCCGGACCGCACCCAGCACCAGGACCCCTTGACCCCAGAGATGCCATGACACCCAACTGCACTACGATGCCAGCACCCTTCACGCACTCAACCCCAGCCGAGAACACATCTGCTACCGGGCAACCCCAAAGCGCACCCAAGGACACTTCTCTTGCCGGAACTGCAACTTCACCTGCATCTGGCCAGCCAAACCGCCCACCATGGAACCCAACTACCTCAGCTGCATCCTCCTCAACACCCGCTCTGCCCGCAAACAGGCCATCGAACTCTGGGAACTCCTCGACCCTACCTCCCCTGACGTCGCCTTCGTGACAGAGAAATGGCTGAACCCCACCTCCACACCTGACATTGCCATCGCCATCCCGGAAGGATACAAGATCACGCGCAGGGACAGCACCAACGGAACAGGAGGAGGAATTGCCATTGTCGACAGGAACACCCTCAGAGTATCAACCAACACCAACGACACCCTCAACACCGCCGAACACATGCACTTCCAGATCCACATCTATCCCAACACCACCCTCAGAGGGACCCTCATCTACAGACCCCGGACCCAGACTACAGTTCAACGACTCCATCGCCGACTTTGTCAGCACGCACGCCCTTGCCTCCATGGACTACATCCTCCTAGGAGACCTGAACTTTCATCTCGAGAACAACAACAACATCAACTTCACCGCCCTGCTCGACAACCTCGCCAACCTCAGACTCAGACAGCTTGTGACAACACCCACCCACACCATCGGCCACATGCGCTACCTCATCTTCACCGGAAGTCCCCACGTCTCCTTCAACAGCACCACCGAACCGCCCTTGACTGACCACCCCTGCATCTACTTCACCATCAGTAGGCCCACCACGCACGACCACACCCAACTGCTGCCCCCGACAATGCTGGAGCAAAGTCACTGAGGAGTGAGGACCAGCTCACCACCACCCTCGCCCTGAACCCACCCACCGACTCCACTGACCCTGACACCGCCACCCACAACCTCCAACAATGTATCAACAACTGCGCCAGCACCCTTGACCTGCTCAAGACACCCTCCAACGGCCACACCAGTAAGAAATCCACCTGGTTCACCGAAGACCTCCAGGCCTCCAACAGAAAATGACAAAAATTGGAGCGAGCGATCACCGGACAGCTACACAGCCCATAAGAACACCACCCGCAGTCATCACCAACTCATCAGAGCCGCCAAAAGGGCTTCATTCAAAAACCGACTTGACAACAACGCACACAATAGTAAGAAACTCTCCAACATCGTGAAGGAACTCTCCAACCCCAGCTCCAACGCCAACAACATCCCACCTTCGCAATACCTATGCGACTCACGGGCTACCTTCTTCCACCGCAAGATCACCGACATCCACAATAGCTTCAACGCCACAACCGCACCGATGACTACCGCCCCCACCACCACCACACGCACCAAACATCTACTCTCCTGGACAAGCGTCAACAACAAGGACACCAGTGAGATCATGAAGACCATCCACTTCGGCTCACCGCTAGACCCATGCCCCCACCACATCTTTAACAAAGCCAGCGCATCCATCGCACCCCATCTCAGCAAGGCGATCAACATCTCCTTCGAGACAGCAACCTTCCCAGAAAGCTGGAAACATGCGTAGATCAACGCCTTACTCAAGAAACCAAAGGCGGACCCCAAGGACCTCAAAAACTTCCGGCCCATCTCCCTGCTCACATTTCCGGCTAAGGTCACTGAGAAAATCGTCAACAAACAGCTGACCCGCTACCTAGAAGACAACAACATTCTGGAACCATCCCAATCTGGTTTCCGCAGCAACCACAGCACCGAAACTGCCCTCATCGGACCCTGCTAGACAACGGAGAAACAGCAGCCCTCATCCTCCTGGACCTGTCAGCCGCCTTCGACGCGGTCTGCCACCACACCCTACGCACACGCCTACATGATGCCAGAATCTGAGGAAAGGCCCTGGACTGGACCACATCCCTCCTCTCCGGCAGAACTCAGAGCGTCCGCCTCCCCCCCTTCCACTCCAAGACCACCAAGATCATCTGCGGCGTACATCCAGGGCTCGTCCCTCAGCCCAACGCTGTTCAATATCTACATGGCACCCCTCACTCATGTTGCCCGTCAAGACGACCTCAACATCATCTCCTACGCCGACGACACCCAGCTGATCATCTCCCTCACCAAAGACCCCCACACAGCCAAAACCAACCTCCACGAAGGAATGAAGGCAGTCGCCAACTGAAGCTGAACTCGGACAAAACGGAGGTCCTTATCCTTGGGTCCACCCCTTCAGCCTGGGACGACTCCTGGTGGCCGACCACGCTGGGAACTGCTCCAACACCCACAGACCACGCACACAACCTAGGGGTCCTCCTCGACTCCACCCTCACCATGACTAAACAGGTCAACGCCGTCTCCTCCTCCTGCTTCAACATCCTCCGAATGCTACGTAGGATTTTCAAGTGGATCCCCACTGAAACAAGAAGAACAGTCACCCAGGCCCTCGTCACCAGCAGGCTGGACTACGGTAACGCCCTCTACACAGGAGCATCGGCCAAGCTCCTGAGACGGTTGCAACGCATCCAGAACACCTTGGCACGTCTGATCCTCGACATCCCCTGTCGCAGTCACATCACTCCCCACCTGAGAGACCTACACTGGCTCCCCATCAACAAGAGGATAACCTTTAAGCTCCTCATCCACGCACAAAAAGCTCTCCACAACACCGGCCCAGCGTACCTCAACAGATGACACAGCTTCTACACCCTCACCCGCAAGCTCGGCTCTACCGACCTCACCCTCGGCACTGTCCCCCGCATCCAAAGAATGACAGCCGGAGGCAGATCCTTCTCCCACCTTGCCACCAAGACCTGGAACACCCTCCCCACCAACCTACGGCAGACCCAAGACCTACTGGCCTTCAGAAGACTACTCAAGACCTGGCTCTTCGATCAGTAGCAACCCCCCCCACTCCCCCCCATCCCAGCGCCTTGAGACCCTCACCGGTATCTAGTGCGCTCCACAAGTGTCCTGATACAAGGAGCGGGATAAGATTATGGAACATACACACGTGTCCCAAAACACCAGATTCCACTACATGCAGGTCAACTGACAACATATGTCCTACCTCACACCGCACAAACTTCATGGGACAAACGATAAGACGTGCCCCAGATTTCCTGCATATCACCTGGGCTTGCCCCACAATAGTGCAATTCTGTAAAACCGTGACATGCGAGTTAGAGGGAACCTTGCACTGAGCTGCTCTTCTGAAGATGAAAATATGGGGCATATTCTCAAGAACGCGTGATAACCATTGCAAAACTAACTTAACACAACTGTGCATTTCGCAGTCTATCATGAGAAAATAACACTGTCTTAACGTCCAATTCCCAACCTGGCGGTATCATGCGATAGTAGCATGATAATGCGCCAAATTACTGTGCAAAATCCATCACAACTAACAAAAAATGCAAAACACAAACGCCAAAAATGTTGCGGTGCCCCAAAGTGCGATACCAAAATCAACGATAACCAGCGTCAGCCCTGTAATACCCACGCATCATGGGGGAAAACGCACTATAAACGCCAAAACCAAATTCAAACAGCGTTGCATCATGGATGCACCCGGACCAAGTTCAGATGAGAAGCTTAACCCCACAAGCCCCATGGAGGACGAGCCAGGGACCCAGTGGTTAATTTGTAAAAAAGAAGTGCAGGTGCTGAAAATTCTGCCAAGGAGGCCACAGCTCACTTCTTCCTCCAGTGTGCCCCAATTTTAACACTCTCACTGCCTCAGTCTCTATCTTCTAACCTTGATCTGTTGTCTGTCCCCTAAGTCTTTGCTCTGCGAGTCTATCCTCTCACCTCTCGAATTGTTTTCTATCATCTTTGTCACACCTGGTGTGTTACCTTATGCCCTGTATTTCTGATTTGCCCTCTATTCGTTCTAGCCCAGCCCGTTTTCCTCTTCACTTTTATCCATGCGCTGCTCTCTCTCCCCTCGATCTTGGCTCTTTACTATCAATCTTCTAGCAGTGATCAGCTGTGTCTCCATGTTATCATTTGCCTACTTTTTTTTCCTCTGTCCTGTACTCTACATCCTTTCATTCTATCTTCTCTCTTCTGAATGCTCTTTTCTTCACATCATGGCTGCTTTCTCTTTGTATCTGGTTTGCTATCCTTTTCTTCTATTTAGCTATGTCTTATCTCTCTCCTCTCCTGTTGTTTCTTTCTTCTCTTCACTCCTGCTCTCTCTCTCATCTATAACACTGCTGCTACCTGTGACCCCTGTTGTCAGCCTGTACATGTTCCTGCACTTTTGAACTCTGCGTTTTCCTGTTGTCAATCCGAAAGAAGTGGAAGATGGTGTGTTTTACTTTCTTACCTACACTGAGTGCAAAAACAGGATGTTCACCAAATTAAAATGCTTTTTTTGCATATATTAAGCAGTGCGGTATGACTTGGTTTATTGCGGAACAGACGGCTGCTCGAGCACAGCAGGTGATGTCACTGCTAGTGCTGCCTGTAATTAGTAGGACCAGGGATGGCGAAGGCATCAGCATCCACTGCTCAGCTTGCTGTGACCCTGCCAGCTACAGCACAGGCATTGTACCCAGCCGTAATGCTGCCAATGCTGGTAAGTATGGCTGTGGTGCCTATTGGACTCACGCCGCTCAGCAGTTACTATGCTGCGGTGCAGCGCACAGATTCTACAGGTGACGCATTGGCACACAAAAGTTGTGTTGGTCCACAGCCGCATCAAGCACATTGAGGATAGCAGCAATGAGGGCTGCAGGATATGCTACTCTGGCTACGCAGCAAGTGGAAAGTCCACACTTACTCTTGTTTATTCTTCCTCAAGAGCCCTCCCTCCCAAGTTCCAAATGCGCTCTCGCAGCTTCCTTGCCTCATCTCCGTCATGAGCCAGCCCCCAGCTACAATTATCCAATGGGATAATTATGCTCAGGCAGTAGCAGTTTGCAGCAGACTCGGGGAATAGAATGTAAGCCATAGTTTGTCGATGGCTTCTTGGATTTGTGATCCGCGTGATGACATCATCACTAACGTGGTGATACACAATCATGCCTGCCTGGACAGGGGTATGCTGGTTACTCTTTTTATTTTGAATTTGAACAATTAATATTGAGACCACCAACTGCAGGGTCAGAAATTGTAGCCCCTGCCCTGTAAAAGAAGTGCCGGTGCTGAGCACCTGAAAGCACCTGCTCAAATTAAGCACTGCAGGAACCCCATGTTCAGGGAAGGGCAAGGAGAAGAGGAAGAGGAAGACGGGGTTCAGGCCGCAGGAAGACTGGATCATCGTCACAAAGGTGATAGAACACTACAAACAACTGTTTGTCACCTCCTCCTCCTCTGGCATCCCAAACGGAACTATGGCACACCATCGTCACCAATGTCAATGCAGTCGGAGTGGCGAGGAGGCTCATGGAGGAGGTCAAGAGGTGCTGGTATGATGTGCAAAGGCAGACCAAACAGAAACTCGCCACCAATAGGAAGGCAGCAATGGAGACTGGAGGTGGGAGGCCTGCGCCACAGGGGGCCTGGACACAGCACGATATGAACTGACCCAACCGCAACAGGGTGTGTGACGACCAAGAACTGGGGGAACGGGGGGAGATGGGCACAATGGCACACATGCACAATCATGTGAAGTACACTGCACATGCACAATGACAGTGAAACATGTCCCTGATACCCTTGGCACAGTGCAGAACACATAGAAACACCAAGTAGGCCCCAGTCCACCATGTGCACATATGGGCCAACTCCAAATAACCGATACTACCAATCCATGCACATGTGATGAAACCAGAAAAGCAGAGGCTGCGTGAGTCACACTGACAAAGTAAGTGACATTGCGTGACCGATAGCATGGCAGAAGCCCAAATAAATGAACTTGTGCACTAATCAACATAGAGGTGGCCCAGTGTAGATCACATCCATAAAGGAGCAGTCCCCACTCTGACACATCCACATGCACCTACAACCCATGGCGTCCAATACACGCAGCAATATACAATGCACAAGGCCACCATATCTGTACAAGAGCACAAATGACCCGTCGCAAACATCCTAGAAAAGCACACAATTTAAAGGTACACCACCTCAAAGGGACATGGGTCACTGAAATCAGAGCTCAAGGGCCGACTCCCCCACGATGCAGCACACACACATTGCAACCACAGTACATCACCAATGACGGCAATGTGGGACAAAGTGCAACACCTACACCACAGGACAGAACAGGTTACACTTGTACGTAGTAACCGGCCACTCACATCTGGCATTGCCTGACACTGTGTGATGACAATGTACGGGTACTACCACACATCTGTCATGTACTTGGAAAACCCACTGTCTGCCATCATATAGCCAGCTCCACCAAAACAGTCACAATGTACATTGTCATGCAGTCATGCATGTAAACATCTGCAAAGCGTCAACATACATGGGAACCTCTGTTAACATGCATCTCCCCTTACCATTGCAGGAAGACAAACAACACTTACTACAGAGCAGACCACAAATCCCACCAGTGATGATGAAGAGGACAACCTGCACATCTGACCAGACACCCTCCAATAGATAATAGACAGCCTCCACACCCCACCCCCATGAGCAGGCCAGCCCAGCTGCCTCAAGGTGACCCCATACCTGCACAGACCACATGCAGGAAACACACACCACCACAGCATTCTCCCAGGACCCCCATGAACAACACATGGAATTCCAACGCTGTGTGTTGGGTTGCCAGGTGAAGTTGGCTGATCAGCTGCGGGTGAGTTTTGAGCTCGTGGCAGCCAAACTCGATGCCATACGTGGGTGTCTGAGTCCCATCAGGGACCACTTACAGTCCCTAATGGACACACACTGTCCTTACCATGCTCCATTACAATCCTTGACTGACATCGCTGGTGCCATCTCTTGGATATAAGAACTGTCTAGTCAGACAGGCACCAGCGATGACAGCACAAAGATGGCACAGATGCAGAGGACAATTGAGACCATGAAGCAGATGCAGGCTGGAAGTTTGGCTGCCACGGCTGCCATGACTGACACGGCTGACCACCAGCGAGATCTTCCATGCCTTGCACTACATCATCCTGCCATTGCTGCCACTGAGCCGGGCCCAGATGACTGCAGTGGGAACTGCAACACACACCTCTCCGACCCCTGATCTGTCAGTGGCACACAGTAATACAGCACTATCACCTGGCAGCCTCAACGCCATCTTCTCTGCCAGTAACCACGTCGCCTTCAACCACTCCACAGGACTACACTGGACCAACCACAGCTGCATACACTTCACATTCAAGAAGACTACATCTCACCACCACCACATCGGATCCCCCTCAGATGCTGGAGCAAAATCACCACTGACCAGCTTACCACGTCACTGAGCCAGAACCCTCCTGCTGACACCAACAACGCAGCTCTCAACCTCGCACAGTGGATCACCAACTGCGCAAATGACCTCGCCCCACTGAAAACCCCCCTCAGCAAGACCTCCAGTAGGAACCACTCATGGTTCTCAGTCGCCCTCAAAACCGCAAAGAGATCCTGCCGAACACTCAAAAAGTCCTGGCGCCGAACAGATGACAGGAAACATGACAGCCCTCAAAACCGCCACCCGCGAATACCATCAGCAGATCCGGACCACCAAGAGGTCTTCGTTCAAAGAGCGACTAGAAAATAACACCTATAACAGCAAGGAACTCTTCAGCATTGTTAAAGAGCTCTCCAATCCCAACGCCAGCAACAACAACATCACCCCCTCCCAAGACCTCTGCAACTCCCTTGCCACGTACTTCCAATGCAAAATTACAGATAAACACGACAGCTTCAGACCCTAAACTCCACTACCAGACACCAAACCAGAGACCCCCACCATCACCATCAACTCCTGGACCCCCAGCAGCTGTAAAGACACCATCAACGTCAAGAACACCATCCACTCCGGCACCCCCTCCGACCCATGCCCCCATCACATCTTCAAGAAAGCAGGCACCACCATCGCACCCCACCTACGGAATGTCATAAACAGCTCCTTCACGTCAGCAGCCTTCCCTGAGAGCTGGAAACACGCAGAGATCAACGCCCTCCTGAAGAAACCCACAGCAGACCCCAAGGACCTCAAGAACTTCCAACCAATCTCTTCTCTCCCCTTCCCGGCTAAAGTCATTGAGAAGACCGTCAACAAACAGCTAACTGCTTTCCTCGAGGACAATAACCTGCTTGACCCCTCCCAGTACGGGTTACGAGCCAACCACAGCACCGAGACAGCCCTCATCACAGCCACAGATGACATCAGAACCCTGATAGACAACGGGGAAACAGCCGCCCTCATCCTCCTGGACCTCTCAGCAGCCTTCGACACCGTATGCCACCGCACCCTAATACACCGTCTAAGCAACACTGGAATCCAAGGAAAGGCCCTGGAATGGATCACCTTGTTCCTCTCCGAAATAACCCAGAGAGTCCGCCTCCCCCCTTTCCTATCCGTGGCCACCGATATCATCTGCGGCGTACCTCAAGGATCTTCACTCAGTCCAACTCTCTTCAATATCTACATGACCCCCCTCACCACCATCGCACGAAAACACAACATGAACATCATCTCCTATGCCGACGACACATAGCTGATTCTCTCCCTCACCAAGGACCCAGCCACCGCCAAAACCAACTTCCAGGATGGAATGAAAGAAGTAGCAGACCGGATGAAACACAGCCGCCTCAAGCTCAACTCTGTCAAAACAGAGGTTCTCATCCTCGGACAATCCCCATCTGCTTGGGACGACTCATGGTGGCCCCCGGCCCTGGGCACTGCACCGACACCCACGGACCACGCACGCAACTTGGGCTTCATCCTGGACTCCTCCCTCACGACGACCAAACAAGTCAACGCCGTCTCATCCTCAAGCTTCAACACCCTGTGAACACTTCAAAAGATCCTCCAGTGGATCCCCACAGAAACCAGAAGAACAGTCACCCAGGCCGTCGTCACCAGCCAACTGGACTACGGGAACGCCCTTTATGCAGGCACCACCGCCAAACTACAGACGTGGCTCCAGCGCATACAAAACGCCTCAGCACAACTCATCCTCAACATCCCTCGCCACAGCCACATATCTGCCCACCTAAGAAACATCCACTGGATCCCCGTCAACAAAAGGGTAACGTTCAGACTACTCACCCACGCACACAAAGCGCTCCACCACATGGTCCTGACTACCTCAACAGCAGACTCTCGTTCTACACCTCCACCTGCCAGCTCCGCTCCACCAGCCTCACCCTCGCCATCATCCCACGAATCCACAGAACCCCTCCGGAGGAAGATCATTCTCCTACTTGGCAACGAAGACCTGGAACGCCCACCCCATTCACCTACGACTGACCCAGGACCATCTCAGCTTCAGGAAGCACCTCAAGACCTGGCACTTCGAGCAGTAGCAGCGCTCCCACCACTCTCCAGCACCTTGAGACCCTCACGGGTGAGTAGCGCACTCAATAAATGCTCTTGATTGATTGATTGATTGATATCACCATCGCACCCTAATGTGTCAGTGGCACCTAGTAATGCAGCTATTACCCCGCCACACACACCAGACACACCGGCACTGAGGAAGTATAAGAGGAAAGATGTGGATGGTAATTAGTATGTGAGGAAGGATGCAGTAGCCTCCATCACTGCCATATGACCTGTTCTTGCCTGGTTCTGCCCTATGCACCATGCCCTGGGACAACACCTTCCACTGACCCCCAGAACACTCAGCCACATACACCTGGACCACGATATGGACCGGCATATCTTCACTGGTGGACAATAACACAGCACTCCTGTAGCGGACTGCACTCTCCCTCCCCCAAATCACTTACCAATCCTCAGCAGACTCTGGTTGGCCCACCACTGGGCTACCATGTAATGTGGGCTTGGTATGGCCAAGTACAGGCCCAGCTATGGAATGCACCAGAATGTGAATAAAACATTTGAAATCACACAGATGTGTCATGACTATGTTCACTCAAGTGTGAAAGTATGAATGTATGCATGGACAATGATTGCACAAGAAGGTACACCTGTGTAAATTATATCAATGTGCAAGTTGAACCCTGAGCCACATGACCATTGGATGTCTGTGGAGGTGAGTACTAGCTGTGGCCTCGTTGCACAGCAACGATAATCTCACTACCCCCCAATGTAGGCACACTTCCATGTATTGAATAGGGCTGTGTGTAGGAATGACCAAATTGGTAGCAGGCTGGAAGTGGTGTCCTACATCACGTGTCACCAGAACTTCACGTCCCATACCTACTCACACACATCTGTGTGGACACAATCTGTTTCGATTTTATAGCATTGCTCCTTATGGTCAGAGGTTGGACACCATACCATATTGCTGGAGTGCAAAAGCCTGCCAGCAACAATCCTAAACACAGTTTTTGGCTCACAGAGGTGGAGCAGGCAAAAGAGACCCACCCCCATTGTACAGGCATCACTCAGTCCCTCCCTGTGTAGGGACGATGCTCATTGTGGCACACAGTTTTTAAATCTAATCAACACTCATCATAGTTGGACAGTAGTGAAGTTGCAGAATTTTTATTGGCATGTGCGTGTCAGTACGGACAAGGCAAGGGCCACAACATGCAAGGACATTCTTGAGACACTTACACGCAGCATGGGAACCTGTTGAGGTGCAAGACATGGCGGTGCAGAAATGTACACAAATTGTTAAGGATGGCAACAATCTCAAACCACCTTGCCTTGCTGGGCAAGTCATGTGATGCCCCGTGTCAGGGGACACGACTCACAGCCGATGGGGTCTGCATAGTGCTGTACCACCAGACAGCGCAGACTGTTTGCTCTGCTGACAGTGATCAGGTGGGCGGATCCAACAAGGTCACATGTCCTGCTACATTGCCATGTGTGTACTCCCCCCAGCAGTATGTCTGATTTGCGAACGTTGCAAAACGACGCTGTGCTGCTCCGACCATGGAAGTGCCTCACCTTGCACAGATGTGATTGTACACATGGGTAGTTCCTCATACATGTATTCTGAGTCCAGGCAAAGGCAGACATGTCCACTGTTGTGGTGGGATATGTGTGCATCCCCCACAATGCAACAAGGTGTTGGGACCTGTGCTGTAGGTGACAATCTGATGTGGCTGCAGGAACGTAGTTACTCGTCTATGAATGCCAGCGCAGCTTCATGGGCAATATTTTCCAATAGTATGTCATTGTCTGGTTCAAGGAACACCAGGGTGACCCAATCCATTAACTGGTCTGGGTAGATATGCTCAGTCCACGCCGTTTCCCCAATCCGCAGCACAGCCCAATAGGGTAGCACCTCAATGTGGTCACTGCACACAAGGAGTTGTGCAATCTCCCATGCACAACTGCCAGCACATACGCCAAAGATCAGTGCATCCCATGTACGGGTATCCCATTGACACTCCTGTTCATGGGCCAACAAGGGGAGCACTGTCAGGTAATAATCCAATTCAGCTACCGTTGCGTTGGATAGGCAGACCTTCATCGGGCACTCGAATGTGCATGAGCGACAGTGGAACCAGGCTGATGCAGGTGAAATAGGCAAGACGGAAACTCAAACAGTAACTGATTCGCAACACTGCCATTGGCACAGATCTCAACAGATGCAGCATTCATGCACAGTACAGTTCCACGTGACAGGGTTGTGCATGTGCCGGGAATGCCTGCCATTGCGTTTGTTTTGTCTCGTAGCACGGCACTCGTCAGACCGGCTGGAATTCTGTGGACGAAATGCTACAGCTCTGGGCAATGAGTGGTTTGTGTGTGCAACGTTTGGACGTATGGGTAGTTTTTGACCAATGTGTCAAGTACATCCCTTGCAGGTGCAGGTCGTGCACGGACAAGTGTGTGTGGGGTGTGGACACGTTGGTCTTTCAGTAGCGCAGGTCGTGGTGTGGGAGTCGTCGGAAGCTGGTGTGGTATCTCACGCAGGGTGTGCCAGCTGCATTCAGGAACAATGTCGGAGGGTCGGTTGGCCTTCTGCTTTGTGTGCCTTGGAGCTTTCATTCCTAATTTTAGCCTTACTACTGCTTGCATTTCGGAGCTGTGATGTGGCCTTCGCGCTGACTCTGATGCCATGCCTGTGATTTGGGGTGCACGAATTTCAAGACACCTGCAGCTGTTTGCATGGCAAAGGGCACATTTGGCAACGCGCTCCTTGTTCAGTCTCTCTATTTCTCTCTCTTTCTCTCTCTCCCTGTCCTTTGCTGAGTGCCTGACACACTTTCTTATCTTGGATATTGTCTAGCAGGATGTGACTCACAGATTGTCCAGGGATGCCCTGCCATGACTCTTATTATTACAAATTAGTATGTGGAATTTTATTTGGTCTTTCAATGGTGCATGAATGACTCAGGATTTCTGTACTCATGTGTGTTGATTGCTGCAATTGTGCGACATCAGATGGGTGTTTTTTCCATGTTTTCTATGTTTTAGGGCCGTTGATGTGCAGTGCATTGGTCCGGTGGTGGTGGAGGATTGTGCCTGGGTTGGGTGCACGGAGGGAGGGGGGTGTGGTCCTGGGGGTGGTGGTGGTGGGTGTTGTGGCTCTCTTGGGTTTCTGGCCCACATGATCAGTGGCTCCATGGCATCTGTTGTTCTTGAAGTGTGGCTGTGGGCTGGGCTCCATTTTGTGGTGCAGGCTGTGGTCCTGCTTTGTACCAGGTCAGAGCAGGTGTTAGTTTACTGCTGCTACTGGTTTATCTTAACCCCCATCTGGCTGGTCGTTAAGAATGTTGCTGAGTTGTGTTGTTGCAGCTTTTTGCTCAGGAACGCCTACTCTGCATCTCATTAACAATAGTTGCGGGGGTCATCTGTGGCTATTGCAGGTAAACTGGTGCTATGTGCTGTTAGCACCAGCTTGTGAATGGGGTGATAAATGTATCTCGACTTTGGCTGTGGTAGAGTGCTGTTAACTCGGCGATAGCTGCTTGAAAATATGTCCTTATGTTTATTGAGCTCATATCCTACTCCACGAGGAGAAGTTAACTTACAACTCCATCATTTCTGTGGAGGTCAGCACAGGTAGCCTAGGTCATTGGCAACATGATTGGGGGGTCTGAAAGTAGAGTAAACCTCAATGCTGAAAGTGAATAATTAACCCAGTAAATGTTAATGAGTAACATTTGAAATGTGCACTATGTTGAACTATTATAACATTGTAGGGACACTATCCATACAGGGAGAAAAAGTAGAGTTGAAGACTTCTGGGGAGAGATGGCATGAAGGAAAGTGGTGACTAAAAGTAGCAATATTAGGTATTGCATGATTTTCCTGATATGTATCACATATGAGGGAAATGCAAATGTACAATTACACAGTTTGGGGTGTGCCCATGGTTATAAAGTTAGAAACAATTCAACAAAAAGAGAGGCAGGGAGAACATAACAGTACACTCTTAGTCCCCAAATATAATATTCCAAAGTAAAGAAGAGTGTAAAGACTCCGAGTCTTTTTTAAGCAGCCCTGAACGGTTTACATTCTAGCTGTGTTCTCGGAGCTCGCCCTTACTCACCTTAGCATATCCCATGATTGGCGGACCTGACGTCTTCTGACATAGCCACGCCCACCCCAGAACCGAGTGCCTTTTCTCTCGGGCTTACTTATACCGCCAGACGGGCTCGAGTTCCCATCTTCGGGATCCGGTTACTGAGGGTGATTGCAGGTTTCCAGTGGGTGCCTGGCGTCGAGGGCGTAAGTCGAACGCTTTCTTCAACGACACACAGAGCTAAGTACCCATTTATTTTAAATAGCGCTGAAAAATCTCTTTCTATTCCTAAGGGTGTGCCAATTTCGCCACCACCCCCCTCCTAAGATCCATGGTGTGATTGTTTCTCAACCTTCAAGTGAGAATACCTTTTAACATTTACCTTGTATTTGTAATTGAGTGTTGGGGCCACTGGCCATTTTGGTCCATTGATCCCGCCACCTACAAGCGCCTCTCATCTGGGTCATTGATTAAGTGTTTATCGCCACTTGCATTGTCTATTGATCGACTAAGCACTTATGTACCCCCTCCTGGCGCAGACCAATACCCATTTATCCAGGTTGGGTGTTTAATTTACCGCTAAATACCGAACTGGTGTTTTTAACAACTAGAGCACCAAGTTACTTCACCTACTTGATCAAACTGATATACCTCTGAACGGAGAAACCTAATTGTTTGTTTTGCCTCTTCATGTAAGTCTTCGTCACTTTTTTTACAGGTGCATCTAGTTTTTGGTCTCCCCAATTGAGAGTACCTTATAGGGAATTATTATTTTAAATTTTTCCCTTTTCATGCACTTTTAAAAAAAAATTCACTTTCACGTCCCTAGGTTAGGGTGGGCCTTAGCGTGCCGATACTGCCTGGGTTAAGTCCACTATAGGTCCTGACGAATGCCGGGTAAAATTACACCTTCTATGGCAGAAACATGTTGACCCACTTGTAACTTTATTGGAAACCGCCAAACAATCTATTTGGCTTATTTTCCAACACATTGTTTTTAATATGTCCAATTGATCAAGTAATAAATCATTTTTTGATACAATTTATACATTTTTAAACTTCACTAGCACTACTATCACTTAGCACTCACTAATTCACAATACCTGCTCCGGAGTAAATCTGGCATTGAAGCACACTGGGAAGGCATTCGGCCTCTCCCAGGGGGCCCTATGATGAAGCATGTCACCAACCAGGTTGGTGAGTGAGGGCTTTTTATACAAACCAAATCGGTGTTGTATATCGGTCATTTCCCTGCTCTGGTTGTACTACTCAGAGTTTTTACACTCTTCTTTTTTTGGAATATAAAATCAATAAAAAAACATTTTGAAGATACAAAAAACTATCTTTCCAGGTCCGCTCAGTGGACTAATACATCCACTGCAGGGATTTGGTTTTTCACCCTGTGGACACAGGTTTATTTCTCAGTGGGTAATCACGTCCTTTCATCCTCCTGGGGTTGACAAACTGACTATCATTGAGTTGGGTAACAAAAAAACTTTTATTAGTGCTGAGGTTATGCTGCATTTTCAAAAAATGTACGTCATATGCATGTCTGTGGAGTGTTATAGCTATGCATAATCATCTGTGTAATGTTGAGAGTATGCCTGTGTTGTGTGATTTTGAATGTGTACTGTTGTAAATATGTTTATACCCAACCATATTGCAGGTCAGAGCTGTTTTGGAAGTGTGTGCCTAATATTGTCTATTATGTTACGCTGAAAATTAGTGTGTTAGAAGGGTATGTATTCTATATTGGCTATGAAGTGATTGGTGTATCGCAAAGTTTTGGATTCGTGGAAGCTTTATTAAAAATTACAATTAAACAGGATATCTCACAAGGCTGTGTCTTAGAGAGTAGCTCATAGGGAGACTCACCCCTAGCCTGGATATGAACTAATAAGTTTTGCACCCTAGATCAGAGGGTGACACCCAGTAGCGGCTCCTCGAGGGAGTGCTGAGGGGTGGTGGGCGTTGGAGGGGCTGAGTGGGGGTAGTGAACTCCGGAATGACGTCAAACAGAGTTGAGTAAAGAAATAAATAAATAAAACAAATTACAATGCTTTCTGCATCGCCGATTTGGCATTGAAACTAGAATGCAAACTTGTTAAATAAGTTAATTTAATAGAAAGAGACCTAGTCTCGTGTAAAACCCCCACTCAGTCTTACTACAGAGAGTCCACAATGAGAGTGGAGGTTGTGCATATTTTACTGAGACTGATATTGAGTCATGGTCAATGATTTGGTCTCTGAGGGTCCACATTCATGAGACCATCCTCAGGACACTTAGACATACAAAAACACAAAAAATAAATAATTAGGAACATAAATAAAAAATCTAAATATTTTAACCCCCTCGCTGCATGGCCTTTCTTCTCCTGTGCCAAACCTTTTATTGGCTGTTTAAGGAGGTTCACACTTAGGCCTCCATAACCTTTTGTTGACATAAGGTAACCACACACAATTTGCATGTTTTTTTCCAATATCCTGGGGATTCTAAATGTACGTTTGTGGATTCACCTGGAGGTGACTAAGAAGTTAGCCAAAATACAGCTAAAGTTGTTTTTTTGGTGGCAAAATAGGAAAAAAGTGCTGCAGAAGAAAGAGCCTGTTTTTTCCCCTGCAAATGGCTTTAACAAAGGGTTCCAAGGGAGGAGCTACGCTAGCAAACAAGATGGCCGTGTAAGCTCCCGGCTCCGCCGACCTCCGAATCCTGCCAGATGATCCTGTCATTTATCCTGATTTTGCGCCCTGCCTCCTTGTGTATGAACCGAACTACTACTTAATGGTGCAATCCCGAGATTTCTGCCGGTTTGGTGGGCGAAGTTACGTCTTGTGGCAGTTTGTGGCCTAGACCAGCTTGGAAGCCGGGGTCTCGAGTACCGGCCCAGCCGGGTCTCGGTTGAACAACATTGGCTGTGATCGTGGGACAGGGTCCGGTCTACCGAAGTGGAAGTTTTTTGGACCGTAGTCGACGGCGATTGGCTGAGTCTGTAACGTCGAAGGAGGGGTGACGATGCACATCTGAAGCGGTGGGCGGGGGTCCCTGACCCGGTGGCCCGGTCTGGCCCCGCCGGTGCTCGCTGGGTTGAGATCTCCACCTGCGGTAGCTGAATCCAGATTGATATTGAACCGGTCGATAAGTCCCCCTCTGCAGTTGTCCGTTCCACATTTATCTGTTCCCCCCGGGGAGACTGGGCTCTCTTGGGCCGTGAACATGACTGAGACCGACCGTGGAGTAGTGGAGCGGGCTGAGAGTGACCCGTCACTACGAACTGTGCTGGAAGCCATTGGATCACTTCATGATTGTGTTGAAGCCCGCATTCACAGAATGATGGATCGTTTGTCTGAAATCGGGCGGAGTGGACCGGACCCTACTCCACTACAAGCAATGAAACCACTCGGGACCCCCAAGATGGCCACGTCATTGGAAGAAGCAGACCCCGAACTGTGGGAGGTGTCGGAGCCTCAGACCAATGTTTTGGTTGATGTAAGCATGCTCGATGCTGTGAATGGATTGTCTGGCCCACGATCGTTGCCGTTTAAGGAAGGATTGCTAGGTGCTCCCTTTCCAGAGTCTTTTGATGGGAACTGTTTTTGGCTGGAAACCGCGTCCCTCCCACGTATATCGGCACCACTAAGATGGCGGACGAAACGAAGCTGGGAGTACATAATGGCGAGGAGAGTTTCTGGACTTGATGGTGTTCTCAGCATTTTCATCTCTCTGCTACATCTCGATTTGAACTTTGATACATCTTTCTCGGGTTCTGACTATCCTGCAGAGGCGACAGTTTGTCCGGAAGGGGCTCGCACGTCTGATCGGACGGGTCAAGGATGAGACTGAGTGGCTGGGTTTAGCTTCGAGTCTTGCTGGACAATGGGTTTGCTATCATGATGTGTTTCGGAGGTTGGGCGGTGTTTAAAGTTTCCCCTGTTGCGATACGTATATGCAGCTCAATAGACTTCTTGACCTTAGTTTGGGGATTTTTGCTTCTGGCAGGTAGGAGGGGGGACCGGGGGCATGTATGAATATGCCTCCTCCACTTTCTCTTTCTTCTTTTAGAACTTAGTTAGTTGGGGCGACAGGCACACTGCTAGTTGGGGTTAGGCAATAGCCATATGCAGGGGTGCAGGGTGGGGGGGATGTTTTTTTTATTTTGTCTTTGGTTCTCTGTTTTATGGTTTCTTTCTCTTCACTCAATCTTCACTTTTCTTTATAAGTATAGTTGGTGGAATATCCTGACTCCGATCGTTTTCTAATATCTGGTGATCATGCTTCAGTTATTATTCTGACTTTTCTATATCGTATATTGTACAATTACATATCCTGCTTCCCACACGTAAGCGTAGGCGTCTCAACTGTTTTTGCATTTGCTTGTATAGGTCCTGTTTTCTGCCTGTTCACCTTGTTATCGTACCGGAATGTATGGCACCCGATATGTCTATTTCTTTTTTTTTGTTTTAAAATAATAAAAAGATTTACAAAAAAAACAAAGGGTTCCAAGAACTAAATTTGCCATCTTCACAGCTTTCAGATACAGGCTGACTTGAATCAAAAAATCTAATTTTTCAACACAATTTTGACATTTTACTGGGACTTAGTACATTTTTCCTATTTGTTGTGCTTTCAAACTCCTTCCAGTTAGTGGTAGAAATAGGTGTAGACCCTTCAAGATTTTCTTATAGAAAGTAACAGTTGAGTTGAAAAAAACAGCCATTTGTGGCTAAATTTTCATCTGCAACTTCTAACAATGGCAGATTTTCAAAAGCAAAAAACAGTCATGTCCACTGGCCAAAGCAATTCATTGGGTAAAATAGAAAGAGTGAAAAATAGGTATCAAGAAAAACTATGTATTCCTGAAATGGGCACCAGATATGGAGTGTAGAAGCAGTGGTTCTTTTCACATCTTTGAATGTGTGGGTACCCATACTAGCATTTGTGAATTACAGGGAATTTCTCACAATGACTTCTTTCTGAAACACTGTCTTACATTTGGAAGGTGCAAATGCAATGAAAGACAATTGGTAATAACACTTGTTCTACTATTCTGTGTCACCCTAAGTCTCCCAATAAAAATGGTACCTCACTTGTAGGGTTAAGCCTAGTGTTCTAGATAGGAAATAGCTCAAAATGCAACGTTGATACATCAAGGAAAGTTCTGGAATCTGTGGAAAGCCACAAACTTCCACCCACCCCACGTTTGCCCAAGTCCCCTGACAAAAATGGTACCCCACTTGTGTGGGTAGGCTTAGTGCCCGCAAAAGGAAATGGCCCAAAACACAATATGGAGACCTTTTATTTCACCAAAAACAAGCCTTTTTTCAAATGTGTGTAGCTCTAGAGTTTTGGCCCTAGCTCAGACGGTACCTATGTAAACCTAGTCAACCTGTACATTTTTGAAAAAATAAACACCGTGAGTAACCCTGGGCTTAGTATTACGCTATGCTCGCAGAGCGTGCATTGGTACTACATGCTACGCAAATTGCATGCAGCACTGTGCAAAAACGCGCAGCAGGCTTTTTTTTTGCTTGCTCGTGGTCCTCAACGTCAAGTTGTCGACCGCAAGCGAGCAAAACCCACATCCCTGTGAGAGTTTTTCCTCATTAGTGATCATCAACATCAAGTTGCTGATCGCTAGCGTGTAAAATAAACCTCCCGGCGAGATTCTCAACGCGGGGAGGTCAGATTTCATTATTGCGAATGGTCGCGCATGCTCGTGACCGCTCGCGATGAGAAACTACCAGTCCAAAAGCTGCCGCTCGAGTGCAAATCGACTTGAGCGGCAGAAAACGACTGCTTGCACTGTGCCTGATGCCGTTTGCAGTGATTGCACAGTGCGGACAAGCATCCGGCATTGTGCAATCAGTGCGAACAGCATTTTCCCTATCGCACTTTGCAGTTCGCGTAGCTACACGTAGCTCGCGTAGTGTGAAGGGCACTTCTCATAGCAAAAAATCTTTTTAAAATGGTTGAAACATGTAGACCTATTTTTAACTAATTCACATAGCACACTACGCTATTTTTATATTTATCACACTTCTTGAGACACCAAAGTCTTCCTAAATAGGCACTGGTGCCACACTAGTTTTTAACAGGGATCAAGCACTCAAGAATAAAGTCTTGATGTGAGTAGTCTTGACCCCTTTTTAATACACTTATCACAATTACTTTTTGCACATATAAAAAAACAAGAAACCTGCTCCACTGTAACCAGGTGTCGTAGCACACCCTATGGGCACTCGGCCTATGGGGTGGGACCCCAATGATGAAGCATGTCACCAACCAGGTTGGTGAGTGAGGGGTCTTCTCTAAGGACAACTACTGTCCGGCTAAGGGTTGGGGCATTTATTGCTAACCTGAGTCTTAAGCTCCAGATACAGAAGAAATTCCTTCTGTGTATTTCTGGCTTCTAGGGGGTACTCCTCCATTGTTGTTTAAAAAAAATTCCCCCTAGTCTCCCAATAAAACTGGTACCTCACTTGTGTGGCTTGGCCTATTGTCCGCAATAGAAAACAGCTCAAAACTCAACATGGATGCATTGCACTTTTCCACTGAAAACTGAGCCTTTTTCCAATGTGGGTAGCTCTAGATTTTGGACCCTAGCTCAACTGGCACTTATGGAAACCTACCCAGCCTGTACTTTTTTTAAACTAAACTCCTAGGGATATTCAAGGTGGGCTGACTTGCATGGCAGTCACTACGTTTTTGTACCCTGAATCACTTGCAAACCTCTAACTTTGCCTAAAAATCACACATTTCCCCTCCTATTTTTGTGATGGAAAGTTTTGGAATCTGAGGGGATCCAAAATTTTCCCTCCACCCCACATTCCCCAAAGTCTCCCAATAAAAATGGTGCCTCACATACATGGGTTGGCCTAGTGCCCACAACAGGAAATGGCATATATCGTAGCATGGAAGCATTGCATTTTTCCACCGAAAACTGAGCCTTTTTTTACAGTATGGGTAGTTGTATATTTTGACCCCAGCGCAGACGGCACCTTTGAAAACCTAGACAATCGTGAACATTTTTCAAAACTAGACACCATGCAGTATCTAGGATCGGCTAGCTTGCGTGGCTCTCCCCACGTTTTTCTACCCAGAATGCCCTACATACCTCAAACTTTGACTAAATAAATAAATGTTCCTTATATTTCTGTAATGGAAAGTTCTGGTATATTTGGGGAACCACCTGACATTCATTGAAATCTCCTGATAAAAATGGTACCTCTCTTATGGGAGTAGGCCTATTGACCATGACAGGAAATGGCCCAAGTCACAAAATGGACTAATCACATTTTTCTACCAAAAACCTAGATTTTTTTTACAATGTGGGTAGCTCTATATTTTGGACCCTAGATAGTTTGGCTTCAATGGAAACCTAACCAACCAGTACATTAAAAAAAAAAAAACACTTAGGGGTAGGGCAGGCTCATAAGCATGGCAGTCACCATGTTTTATTACTATGAATCCCTTGCAAACCTCAATCTTTGACTAAAAAAACAAATTTTCAGCATATTTCTGTAATGGAAAGTTCTGGAATATGTGGAGAGCCACAAACTTCCAACCACCTGGCATACCCCTAAGTCTCCCAATAAAAATGGTAGCTCATTTGTGTGGGTAGGCTTACTGCCCGCAAAAGGAAACAACCCAGAATGCAACATGGACTCATTGCATTTTCCATTCTAAAAACAAAGTGGTATTTGCAATGTGCATGGCTGTGGATTTTGGTATGCAGCTCGGTCCGCACTTAGGGAAACCATCCAAACCAGCCAACTTTTTAAAACTAGACACGGAGGGGAGTCTAGGGTGAGGTGACTTACTTGGCTATCACCAGTTTGTTTTACCCATAATCCCCTACAAAACTCAAACTTTTACTAAAAACACATTTTCCTTGCATTTCTGTGAGGAAATGATCTGGAATCTGCAGTCAGCTACAAAGTTTCTACCTCACAGCATTCCCCCACATCTTCCGATAAAAAATGCTACCCAACTTTTGTACATTTTTCGCAGCAATGATCCCATAAAGAAATATGAGAAAAAAAATCAATTTTCTAGCAAAATCTGAGGTGTGCAGATGATTCTGGATAAGAAAACAGTGGGATATCCTCACAAACCACAATTCCCTAGACTCTCCTGGGTGTCTACTTTTGAGAAATATCTGCGTTTGGTAGGTTTACATAAATGGCCTCCGAGCCTGGGAACAAAAACGCATGTGCCCACTTGCAAAAGCAGGTTGGTTTGTTAGAGAACATTTTGATATGTCTACATTATGTTTTGGGATCTTTCCTCTCATGTGCACTTTATCCACCCACACAAGTGAGGTTGCATTTTTACTGTAAGATCAGGGAAAATGCAGGGTGGTAGGAAATTTGTGTCAGCCCAGTGATCCCACAACTTTCCCACATAAAACTTTGAGGAAAATGTGGTTTGCTTATCTAAATTTGAGGTTTGAGGGTGATTCTGGTTAAGAACACTTTGAGGTATCCACGCAAGCTACATCTCCCTGGACTCCTACATGTGTCTAGTTTTTAGAAATGTCTGGATTTGGTAGGTTTCCATAGATGGCAGCTGAGCAAAGGACAAAAAATGCAGGTGCCTTGCAAAAACAGGTTGTTTTATGATAGATCGTTTTGATGTGTCCGCATTGCGTTTTGGTCCCTTCAATCTCATCAAAAAAATGCATTGCCCACAAACATCTGAAAGAAATTTCTAGGCTAAAATGTTTCAGTGTTCACTCTACACCCTGGGACACCAAAAAAGGCAGGCATTGCAGGCTGCACCCTATTTGGGACAACCCAGAATTCAGCTTTTCCAATGGGAAGCCTCTCAGTCTCAGGTTGCAATCCATATGCCTCTTGCTGCATTATCGGCACATCAGTTTATTCCTCTAAAAGAGGCATTTCCTCTAAATTGAGAGTGGCTTCATCATCAGATGATTCCTCTTGGACAGAAAATTCAGTGTTGAATCCTGGACATTCTCCTCTGCCTCAGATGCATAGTCAGTTTCATAATCATGGTCAGAGGAAGGCCTGAAAAGCACACCAACAAGCTGTTGATCATTCATCCTGCAGCTTGACATAATCCTTACTAAGAAAAGAAATTTGACATATAAGTCAACTATAGCCAACACTTTGTAAACTAACTAATAAACACAGTGTGGCTTTATTACACAAAAACTAAAACTTCTGACAAATAGCAATTTCAAGGTAAAGTCAAGTCAAGGAAAGCTTTATTCGACTGTTGTATTTAACAATCATAAAAGCATGTAAAATACACAGATAAAATTGCATTCAAAATTACACAAGTTAATAAAATGATCAAATAACAATATTTACGCAATAAATAAAGATTAAATCGACTCTGTTAAAAACCACATACAAAAACTGGGAGAATACACAGCAGTTACAATTCATCAATTACTATACTCTTCCTCAGTTGAAGCACCTTCTTCAGAAACATTGATAACCTCCATGCTACATGTTCGTCCTCCAGTAACTGTAGTCGAATTCGAGCTGGGGGCATTGGCTCAACCCCTGTTGTTTTAAAAGTGGTATTATCCACACTTTCCTCAACTCCATATAAAATTTACAGAAAAGGACTAAGTGGATGGCGGATTGCTCAGATAGTTTATCGCAAGGGCAAGGTATCAACACAGGAAAGTTAGACTGAGAGCTTTCTTTGATGGAAAAACCGTCGAGACACGCACTGACTCGGGTCTCCACAATCCATCTACTTTTACACCACACAGCGGGATGATACCCAACGAAGTCCTAACATATGAGCAGGCTGTGCTCAAGGACATTGGGACATTGAGACCATGTAAGAAATTCCAGAATCTGTCCAACATGGAGAAACACATACTCAACTCTTTGGGTAATGACGAAACAATCACGATTAAACAGGCTGATAAGGGTGGGGCCACCGTCTTAATGGACACTAAAGACTATGAAACAGAATGCCTAAGACAACTAGGGGATAGACGTTACTATACCCCTATCCCGGCTGACCCCACCGCACGGCTAACAACCACTATTACAGGATTGGTGGAATCTGCAGAGTGCCAGGAATGGATTACCAAGAAAGAGGCTGAATTTCTTGTTAAGAAGGATCCAAGAGTACCGTACTTCTACACCCTCCCCAAAATTCATAAGGGCACAACGCCGGTACCTGGACGCCCGATTGTGTCAGGGATTGGTTCCATTTTGGAGCCTTTATCACAATTTTGTGATTATTTCCTGCAACCCCTGGTGAAGAGAATCCCTTCCTATGTGCAGGACACCATAGATGTCTTATGCCTCCTTGACAATCTACAGGAGGGCACCCACATTGACTTCCTCATAACCCTTGATGTGGAGGCCCTCTACACCAATATCCCACAGAGGGCCACACTCGGGGTTATAGAGAGGACGCTCAACATGGAAGTATGGACATCAGCAACACCACCTTCCTTCATCATGGAATGTGCTGAACTTGCCCTGACTCAGAACTTTTTCGAATTTAAAGGGCAATATTACCAACAGACCCAGGGTACATCTATGGGCAGTACCTTTGCCCCTTCGGTGGCATGCCTATATATGGCAGACTTTGAGGATCAATACATTAATGGACCAATGAACCCCTACCAGTCTAACATCATACTATAGAGGAGGTTCATTGATGACATCCTCATACTTTGGACAGGGCCAACACACCAATACCTGGAGTTTTTTGCGTGGTTGAACACCCTGAATAACTTTTTGAATTTCACAATCACTGCCTCAGACTCCAGGATTGCATTCCTTGACCTCACTATCAGACTGGAAGGGGGCAAGATCAACACCACAATGTACCGGAAGCCTACTGACCGGAACAGTCTGTTACTTTTTACCAGCCACCACCCGAGAGCTTTGAGATTGAACCTTCCCTTCGGGCAATTTTTGCGGGTAAGGCGGAATTGCACCAACCTCACTGACTACAGGAGTGAATCCAGTATTCTTTCACGAAATTTGAAAGAACGAGGTTACCCCACCAGGGAGATTTACAAAGCTCGGAAGCGGGCACAGAACAACAATAGAGAGGCACTCCTGGAGGATAACATCAGAACCTCACAAGAGACCATGCCATTGACGTGTGTTACGACCTTTACACCGATCTCTAATGACATTAAGAGAATTGTCAAGAAACATTGGCAAATTCTTAATACAGGAGAGCTGACTCTGGAGATCCCTAGGTTTGCCTTCAAAAGGTCCAGTAACATCAAAGATGTCCTGGTTCATACCAGACCAAAACATAATACAGTTCGCAGACAGAACACATTATGGCAACTCCCTCCAGTGAAGGGACACTACCCATGTGGCTCCTGCAGCGTTTGCCCCTTAACCAATGTCACCAAGTCTATCAACCTGACCGAGACATTCACTTGGGAAATTCGTAATCACACCAATTGTAATTCCTCCAATTGTATCTACCTGATTAGGTGCCCTTGCGAATTACAATATGTGGGCATGACCACCAGATTGGTCAAGACTCGTATATCGGAGCATCGCAGTAATATCCGATGCAAAAAGACTAACACGAAGATGTGTCGTCACTTCCTGGAACATAACCACACTGCTGACTCTATTTGGTGGGTTATCCTGGAAACACCTAACAGCAGATCTAAACAGGACCTGTTCCACAAAGAGCAGCGTTGGATACATAGGTTATCATCAGACAAACGGGGGCTCAACGAAGACATCCCGTGGAGCAGTCTGTAAACATATCGACTGTCCATGTCCCAGTTTTGGTACATAATAGTCTGTAATATTCTGCAGTATTTACCCCATATCTAGAGTGGCGGTACCAACAGGGAGCTGAACACATACAGCCCATGTCCATGTAGTGTCTCCCAATGATATAACTTGATCACTGTAATTATACATATAGAGCTTCATTGGGACAATAACTATACAAGAAGGGGTTCATTGTTCACCTTTACACTCTTTCAAGATGGCGCCCATATTGAACGCCAGTTCACACGAGAGATGTGATATGCCCGATTAATTCTTTAATATAAGAGGGCTGACCCATTCGTTTTTGTAGATTTACCCTACTAATAACCACCGCCATAGAGTACTATGAATCCAACAACTCCCTTCAATGTAAACACTAGTTTCTCAGTGTGAGCGCACTTGGAATCCCCCTTCCAAGATGGCGACCAAGTTTGCATAACCTAACACGTGACCTACGAGTCACGAGGGTGACGCCCCAAACGAGTAACAAATACAGCAACATACCGGGGACCCGATACTATCCGGATCCCGGTAGCGATGGGTAGGCGCAAGAGCTCTGACCAAGGCTCTGAGAAGTAAGTACACGGCGCGCTTGTTATAGCGACCCCCTGGGAGCACAGCGGGTTTAATAGACCGACCCGGACACCAGGCACTTGGTGTACAACCGGGCGCTTCCACAGCCAGTTTGGGCAATCCGACTGAACACGAGGGCTCTGTGTTTCTGATTTCCAGATCGCATCTTATGCATTTTGAGACTAGGCAACACCGCAATATTTAACACGCTACAAGTGGCGCCTGCTAAGCGCCAACGCTGCACTTTGGTGGTGTTTGTTCATCTCTGAGACCCCTATATTAATATGAACATGGCAATCACTCTACAGGGGCAGATCTACGGCAATGATTACCTATATGTGCCTACATACCCGCATAGATGCCTACATAAGATGAATGTATTATAACACTATTGGTGCATACTGGTGGTGCGAGATCTTCAGTACATAGATAAAACAGTCCACTAATGAAACACCCAGACACTGGGTGCTCCCTGACAATTTTGAAAAAACATATCTTTGTCTTCCCTCTAGCCATTAAACCCCTATTGGCTCTCTCCCTTGATGTCACACCTACCGGGTACTGTTGACACCTGTACTCCTTGACCTGTAGGTGAGTATCTAAGGAATCCCTAGAGATAGACAAAATAGACACCTTGAATAAGACTGCTGCTATCATGTTTTTAATTTATCTTTTCTGTTTTTAGTTTCCTTTATTATATATTTTTCTATTTCATTTTGTGAAAGAGGTGACATGCGATAAAAGTGAATATAGTGGATACTTATTGGTCACTGCTCACAGAATGTCACAGGCACAGAGTCACTCCTTTTCACGTAATCACAGTGTGCTCACGGTCAAGAATGGGTAACTGTTGTCCTTGGATTTTGATAACTCTTCCCTTTTGTCTCCACTAGGCAGGAGCGGTTACAACCAGGTAGTACAACAGTAATAGTAAATTTGATGTTTATAGGTTGACACTTTTAGGTCTTTCCTTGTGATAGATGTATATAAGGTCCTGAAGAATCGCAGCATAATTGCAGAAGCGAGAAACATGTTGACCCCACTGAACGCTGTGTAGTCCTAGATCGTGATACAGAACCTAACTTCTGGCGATTATAGGCCACCCACTGGTTTTATTTATAGTACGGGAACCACCAGAATAAATTGCTCTCCGGTATCCCTTGCTATATTTTAACTCACCCACCTACACTATTCACTTCTTACTTGGCCCCTCACTTGCACTTCACCCACAGGCTGTTGGAAAAAAGATCTCCGATAAAGAGCCCCTCCTAGAGGTGAGCCCGTTGGACATTGCACCGCCTGTCCAACGAGGAGCAACGGCCAATGATGAAGCATGACACTTGCAAGAGTGTGTGAGGCCATTCATTCCAACTAATGGGATGCCCAGGGTAACACTCCACTGAGCACTACCCACCTACCAATCTTCTTCCCTCCTTGACCTTGTTACTTTTTACTTTTTACTCTTCCCTCAGGAACAACTGAGTCCCTTTTTGTCAATCATTGCTACTTGGGGCTCTGACTCAGGTTGGACCTTCCATTCTTCTTCTCTCTTGGAATGGTAAATTGAGCCTAAGGATCAACACTTGATCCAATTCTGCTACCCCTTCTTTGTTACACATCAACATACATGACCAATCATTCATTTTTGTAAATGTCACTAATCTGTGAACATTGCCCAATCTGCATCTTGTTCAAAGCAACCTATCAAACCCACGGGGTACACATGATAATTAAGGCTCCAGTTATTGTTTGGGCCCATGAATTGTTTTGGCTGAATAAGATGCCAAGATAAGAAAAACTCTTAGGATAATTTTCTGTCCTCCACAAACATCTCTCAACCTTTTGCTCCAATGGCCACATCTCATAATATACTTCTTAGGAATGTTTATACTTAGGCCAAGATCCTTCATGTAGTTATTAAAACTGTCAAGGACACACTGCAAGCCTATTTGTGTACACACCATCAGGACAGCATTATCCGTGTAAAGCAGAGCAGGAATCGGTCACTCATTAACATAGGGATAGTCTTGGCCCTTCTTTAGTAGGGCATCTCTCAATCCTCTGATATAAAGATTAAAAAGGAAGGGGGCCAGCATATAGCCTTGCCTGACCCCTCTCCTGATAGGGAAGGCTTTAGAGTGCTCACCACTGAAGCCACACACTCACTCTAGCAGTAGCTCCCCTATATAGACACTGTAAAAAAGCGATTATATGAGATCCACCGCCGCAGCCTTAAGGATCTCCCATAATCTATTGTGCCTTACTGAATCAAAGGTTACGGTGAGGTCCACGAGGGCCAGGTAAATTCTACCCTTTTTCACTCTTGTATATTTTCATATTATAATTGCTAGGTTATGGCTTTGTTCAATGGTACCGAGCTTGTCCCTAAAGTCATACTGTAAGTCAGATAGTATGTATTTGTCCTCTGCCCAGTTTTGCAGGCGTTCTAAGATAACACGTCCAGCCACTTAGACCATCGAATCAAGCAAAGAATTCGGTGTATAGCAACCAGGGTCATGACGGTCACCCTACTTGTATATCGGTATGAAAATAGATTCCACCCAGGTCTAAGGAATATTTGTCTCGCAACTTGTGTTAATAACTTGAGTTTTTATAGGGCCCCATATTGAGACATTGGATTTGAACAAATCTACTGGAACGCCATCAGGTCCAGGCGCCTTACCACCCAGACTGAGAGCAAGAGCTCTATTCACTTCTTCCAGTCTAACTCTCAACACCACCTTATCAGTATGTTCTAATGGGGTAACATGAGAATGTGAGACAAGATTTCCTTGGTCGCTATAGACCTTAGAATGGTCCTTGATCCAAGATTCCTCAGATATAGCAATTTCAACTGAGGGACCCTCACCAGCTGTTAAAAAAGGGGCCCTCACAGTTTTCCAGAAAGGAGCACTGTCTTTCTGTTTTGCCGTGCTGTGGATGGATTCCCGCGCTTCATATCTCAAAGCACTTTTCCTCGCTTTAATAGCCCATTTGTACTCCAGTCTAGCCAGTCGAAAACTATCAGGAATCTAGGGTGCCTATGTAGCTCGCGCTTCAGATTTGAATACGCTTGAGTAAATTTCTTATCAAATCACCCAGAATTCTTAAGTTTATTAAAATGTTCTACAAATAATAAATTCCTAACCTCTTTTGAGATTTCAACAAAAGACTGCACTATGTCCTCACAGGGGGTTTGATCACTCAGGCAAGCATCAAAGGCGGGTTTACAATTCCTGATTAATTGATTTAATAACCCTTCTGGGTCCACTTTAGCCCACCGTAAGAAGTAACCATTAGTTTTAATCAATTCTATATTGCCAATGACCAGGTTGATTTTTTATGACCTTGTAGCCCTATACATAGGCAATTTAACCAATAAGCATAGTCGAAAGTGATCACTTTTGGAAATGTCCCCAACCTTAAAGGAAAGCACCCAAGTTGTACAGATGCTTGAGGCTAACTGAATTCAATAGTGGATGAAAGGCCTCTACCATTAAAAGTACTTGGCATGTATACTGGAGTGGCTACAAATATCTTAACAAATCCCAGATCACTAGTGAATGGAAGTTCATTGAACAGTTCCCCCACCAAAATGTGACAAAAATGGGTATTATACTCCCCCTCTTCGATAACCATGCATTCTAGGATCCGGCGAATTGCACAAAGCACAATTGAAATCCCCAACCACAAATATCATGGAAACTTTCAATCCACCATTACAGTTGTCATTAAGCATGGGCGGAATTTGCGAATTCGCGATACGCGAATTTGCTCGAATTTGTAATAGCGATTCGCAAAAATCTCCCAAATTCTGCGAGCTTGCAAATTTTTTTGGGGGCGAGTTCGGGCGATTTTTTTTTACCAGTTTAGGAACGAGAAATTGCGCATGCGGTCGCAACGGTCGCGAACACGTTGTTTTCACTGAACCAGCCTGCTCACAATGCCTTTTTTCTGTTTTGGGTCGCAATGACGTGTTCGTGTTTGCAATTTCCTCTTTTGGGTCGCAATGACGCGATCGCAATTTCCTGTTTCGGATCGCAATGACGTGTTCGCGATCGCGTCGTCGCTCGGCCAGCTACCAAAATCTCGCAGCGCACGCGAACAGGGAGGAAAACTCATCAGAGAACGCAGAATCATGGTAAGTCAATGTCGCGCGTCGGAAATTGCATTTTTGAAGAAAATAAAATCAGCCAACAAGCGACTTGCGGATTTTTGGGCAATTTCGTATGATTCGCGGATTGCAAAATTGCCAAAAATTCGCAAATTCCCCGAGCCGAACTAATTTTCCGCCCATATTTAGTTGTCATTCAACACTCCCCTAAATTCTTTAACACCATATGAAGTTTGCCTGATGGAACATTAATATAGAAATTAACCAAAACAAAACGGTAAGTGACACCTAATGATATTACAATTATATGGTAATGACAATCCCCCTGATGGAATTCTATTTTATCATACCTCAGCTGGTTTGAGATATACGTACAAAGCCCTCCCTTTGGTCTCCCCTAGACCCTTCCCCGCCTCAGTAAAGAAGGTCTTGTAACCATTAATATGAATGGGTTCTAAAACCCAGTTTTCCTGTAATCAGTATTTGAAATAAACTTGCAGCAAACAGGATTATCAATCTTAGAGCGCAGTCCCGATATATTATATTCCATGAGGTTACATTACAGGCGGGGGACGCAAGCGTGACCTGGGGTTTAGAAGACACCAACACTGGGGTAGCAGGGTGATCAATACCAGGTGGGACAAGTGGATTAATAGGGCATTCACGCTGTTATAACAGGACAGTCGACATCTCAGTGCTACCTCCCCTATTAATTTGTTCTTTTTTTTAAAATGAGGAGGAAAACCTTCCATTATAGTGGCTTGATCTTGACAGCTACACTTATTTATTGTGCCCAGTACATTATAATTGACCTGACTGCCATTCCTTTTTAAGATCTGGGCAAAGGGTGACAGTCAGTCAATATCTTCCAGATCATTGAGAGCCTTGAAGTAAATATTGACTGGAACAGCGTATCTGTACCGTGTTGTTCTCATGGGCCTTTCCCCCTCCAATGTATACTGAGGGATTCTATTTGGTTGGTAAAAGAATGCCAGGGGGACAACACTTATCCCCTTGCTTCTAACTGGCCAGTTGCCCACCCTGTCCAAAATAGTTTGAACCAAGGCTGGAGCCCTAAACGTCAACACTACGCAATCTCTAGGCATTGCCTTTTTAGAGCCACCAACCAAGCCAATTCACCTCGCCATCTTAAATTCAGTAAATAACATACAGGTTATTCTGGTCTTTCTGCTTAGACCTAGTCTGAGCCAAATTATTGAATGAATTTTGGGAATTGGTTGCTTGTAATAGTGTTTGGCCGGGAACTTCATTTGTGTAATTAACATGTGAATGATTTAATGTACAGTCCCCTCTGCTGCTAGGAGGTGCGACTGTTGATCTGCTTGAAGGAAGGTTAGTCGGAGCTAAAGAAAAACAATTATTATGCCTTTCCAATTGACTAGCCTACCCTCCATATTAGTTAATATAGTTGTTAATGGTTTCAGAAGGGATGAAACAGTTAGCTCCAGCTTCTCACAAAAATGCCACGATCAACTGCTGAAATACCACTATTGACTGCCCTAGCATTAGGGGGCAGAGCATATTCCTGAATCAACTCTCTCCCCCCGGAGTGAGATATACATTCCCCTGAATCATGCCCGAGGTGGGGTTGCATGCTAGTACCCTGACCCTTCCTCTTATTGTGTGGGGGGCATGATTCCTCAGATGACTATTTTTCACCTTTTGCCCCCTGGCCATAACATTTGATCTATTTAGGCTGATAAACCTCTGGTAAAATTGCAGTATCAGGGTCAATTGGTACTGAAAGTGGCGTAATGGGAGCGGGGGATCGACTAGATGTATGGTGTTAGCTACAGGGGCAGTCAGTGGCAGATGACTCAAGTGTGCTAAGGGCTCGAGCGATAGTCTGCGTTCAGTTAGGGCAATTTCATGCATCAATGCAGACTCACCCCTAGTTAAGAATGCATCTAAAGTTCCCATAACCCCCGGTTTAAGTCTGCTCATACTACTGGCCCCTTTTTATACTATAATAAAGTGCCATGAAAGCAAACGTTATTTCCATTGTAACCTGATACCCAAGTCACACAGTTCGAACTACTATACCAGACAATGTCACACAGGTCCTGGAGTGTCAATGACCTGGCCCAGCCCAGCCGTGTTCAGACGTGGACGGGCGCAGATGGGCCCGAACTTGGCCCTGGAGTGACCTGGCCATGCCAGTGCACGTCCCAGCCACGCCTGTGCGCGTCCCAGCCACGCCCGTGCATGTCCTGCGCAGCGGAAGTCCGAACCCGGTTATAAAGGCCGACTGGCGGGAAAACACCAACTCTTGCAGAGCACGATGGTCTTTCTAGTCCCCTGACAACAAGGTTTAAAGTGGCTGTAGTAATCTCGTGATCAAGCAGTCCCGCGCTGCAGTCTCTGAAGCCCTCCGGACACCTGGCAACAAAGTATTGGGTGAAGGTAGGAGTCTATAAATCAAGTACGTCCCGCGTTGCGGAAGTCCGACCCTGGTTATTAAGGCTGGCTGGCGGGAAAACACCAACACTCCCAAAGCGCGATGGTCTATGTAGTCCCCTGGCAACAAGGTATCAAGTGGCGGTAGAAGTCTTCTGATCAAGCGCGTTTCGCGCTACAGTCTCTGACACCTGGCAACAAAGTATTGGGTGAAGGTATGAGTCTATAAGTCAATCAATCCAAAGCATACAAATACCTATATAGTGTAAAACTATACCACTCACTTGCCAGAGACAGCTAGACACACCTACTCTGCACAGACACAACAAGCATCAACAATATCCCACTAGAAAGGAGAAACAAAACAAAAGTATGAACAAGACAACACAATACACATTGTGCACAAATCCAAGGAGAATTTCACACACAATAAAACAGAAGCTAAATAAGCTGTTATTATTACAGCATTTTGCAAAAAAATGCATTCCTGCAGGGCAGCAGTATTCATTTGGAGTAAACATTACAAAAAAACATTTTCTTACCAAATCCAGGCAACTACAAATCTACAAGTGCCAAAACCATAAGTAGGAGTCGCAGCAAAGAGAAACAAAAGCGTTGCACTAGAATAAAAAAGAGGAATGATGACAAGAACTAAAACAGTTAACATTATAAAACACTATGAAGCCTGCCCATCACCATTTGAATGCCAGCCACATACATCCTCAGCCAAACGCCAGCCAATTAACACCGTCAGCTGAGTATCAGTCTATAAAAAACACCAGCCAAGTGCCAGTCCATACTCACCATCAGCCAAGAACTAGTCCACATACAACGCCAGCCAACCACCACTTCATGCAAACGGCAAGACAATTGCGAGTCCACACACACAACCAGCCAAGCGCCAATTTATGCACACTGACGCCAAGAGCCAGTCCAAGCACACTGCCAACCAAGTGCCAATCCATGCACACTGCCGCCAAAGCACCAGTCCACACACATTGCCAGCCAAGTGGCAGTCTTCTCACACCACTAGCCAAGAACCAATCCATGCACACCACCAGGCAACTGCCAGTTCATGCACACTGTCAGCCAAACACCTGTCCACACACACTGCCAGCCAAGGGCCAGTCCCCACATACCACCAGCCAAGTGCCACTTCACACACAAACCACTAGCCAAGTGCCTGACTACAAATACAGCCAGGCAATCACCAGTCTACACACACCACCAGCCAAGTGCTAGCCCACCATCAGCCGAACTCGAGTTCACACACGCACACACAGAAACACGCACACACAGAAACTTTAACCCGGTGTCTAATGGTTTTCCCAGATGAGCATAAAAATATGTCCAATGCCCCCCCAAGGGGGGCAGAAATAGCAAAAATACATGCCCCAAAAAAAGGGGCACAATGCTTGCCAAATGGGCTGCTCCTCGAAATACAAAATACCTGGTCACTAGGGGTTTCTGCACCCCTTAGGGGAAGATCAGCGGATAAATATGGCCGATCTGACCCCACAGGGGCCAGAAATGGGTGGCACACATGCCCCAATAAAGGGGAGTGACTATTCTCAAAGAGGCCGCTTTCCAAAATTCCCAAGTAAGCAAATCTCTGGTGGATAGTGGCTTCCGCCGCCCTTGGAGGCAGATTGGAATAAAAATATGGCTGATCCGCCCCCAAGAGAGGCAGAAACTGCCAAAATACATGCCCTCTAATTCAGATAAGTGACCTGCCCAAGAGGTCATTCTCCAACTTGGTCAAATAAATTATTCCCTGGTGGCTAGTGGCTTTTCCCCCCTTTGGGTTCAGATCGGCCTAAAAAAATGGCATATCTCACAGCCACAATACATGCACCTTATAATAGGGAGAGACCCTTGGCCAAGGGGCCCTTCCCAAAATTGCTAAACATTAATTCCCTTGTAGGCTAGTGGCTTCTGCCCCCCTTCAGGTCAGATAACCCTAAAATATGGCCGATCTGCCCCCAAGGGGGGCAGAAATGGGCAAAGTATGTAACCCCTCAAGGTGTCGGTGGGAGAGAGCCCAACCCCGAGAACCACAAATCCCACTACTTACCGTGGGCAGATCTATTCTCCTGCGGGAAAGTGCAGAGACAATTGCAACCTGGGGGAGAAAAGAGAAGGAAAGGGTTAAACCATTCCTCCCGGCCTCTCCCGTAAATGACGAAGGAGGATCCCACCCAGTAGAAGGCCAATCTGGGACTCCAGAGGAGGGAAATAAGGGGATCACATCCAGAAGGGAGGCAGAAGCGAAAGTTGAGAGGTGGAGCCGGAAGCAGCCAGAGAATGCTGCGAAGGGAAGCCCACAAGGAACACTGAATGAAGGAAGCGGAGAACCAAAGGAAGGCACAGAGGATGGAGAGAAGACACCTAAGACTGGAGCGAGGACTGGTGGTTCCCCCCAGGAGATGCGCAATTGCTACAGCAACTCAGGAGAGTTGCGGCACAGGCAGTGAACGGGCAAATCTGTGTATAGCTGAACGGGCGTTTTAAACTGGGAAGCATCTGAACACTGTGGGAGTGGGGTGAGAAAGCACTGAGGAGCTGTTGTTTACTTTTGCATTTTATACCGCATTGTGCTACATACTTGTTTGGGAGATCTAACCAGAAAGGGCTGATTTTTTATGTGAAACGCAGGTGGTTTTGGTTTGATTTATTTCCTTTCTTACTTGCTCTTTACTGGGATACTGCAGCATAACCCTTGAGATAAGAGGCCCGAAAAAGGGTTGAAAATTAAGAACAGGCAAACAGAAAAGCCTTCTAGACAAAACCGATTTGGGCTGATCGTTTGTATATTCAACCATAATACAGGTGGAACGCTCTTCCCCGATGCCTCAATTTTTTTTGTTTGGCGTGTTTTCGGTCCTTTTGTGGAGATTTCCACAATTATTCAATTTGATCTGAAAGGTATGCGTGAGAGTGGGGAAAACAACATATGTATTCCTTCCCTGATGCTTTCAAGTAATAGTCTGCCTGTGTGAATTCTTCGTTTTTTTTAATCTATTCACATTGGGTGTGGTGAAGGATGCTATCCCAACTCCAACTCTAAATATAAAAACCACAAGATACTTACTGTCCTTTTTTTCTCTTTTTGAGCCTTCTAGGGATCTCTGCCTAGAGAAGAGTGACCTGAAAGAAAGAAGAACGAATGAAAGCGAAAGGAGTGATCAAGCTCCGTTAATAAAAATGCAAAAAATTGAGAAGCATATCAAGCCTCCTAGTTTCTATTTCCGCCCGTCCCTCACACAAGGCGGCTCGGCAAAACAATTTTACAGGCAACCTAAAAATCCCTGGTGGCCTAGTGTGCATTCCTGCGGCACAATCCCCACCTAAGATCATGCAGCAGAAATGTACTGCAAAGAGACTTCTAGAGAAGGGAAAAGGTCTTTCTCTTGTTATGTTATGTTATGTTATGTTATGTTATGTTAAATGGGACTTTTATAGCGCAACGGCTACTCCAAAGGAGTGTCCCGGCGCTTTTGTGCTCCAGACCAAAGAAAGAGCTGGAAAACATAACAGTAAAAAGAGCAGGGGCCTAAAGAGGGGGCAGATTATCCAGTGAACAGCCAGGTTTTTAAGTCTTTTCTGAAGGCAAGCAGGTTAGCGGTGTTTCGCAAGGACACCGGTAAGGAATTCCATAGCTGCGGAGCAAGAAAGCTAAAGGACCGGCCGCCTAGCCGAGCCCTTTTGATGCGTGGCACCCGAGCCAAAGCCAAAGCTTCTGACCTGAGGGATCGTACAGGTCGATAGAAGTCCAGCCTCCTCTGAAGATATTTGGCACCATTGCCATGCAAGGCCTTATGGGCGAGAGTCATGGCCTTGAAAAGTATCCTCTTCCGCACCGGAAGCCAGTGAAGGGATACGAGGAGATTGGAGGCACTGGTGCGGCGGTGCAGGCCAAAAATTGCACGAGCAGCAGCGTTCTGAGTAACCTGCAAACGCTGGAGGAGGTATTCAGGCAGACCCAGATATAGGACATTTGCATAGTCCAATCTGGACCCTATGAGTGCCTGAACAGTGATCCTCCGATGTTCCTCCGAGAGAAGGGGAAAGAACTTGTGCAACATTCTGAGTATCCCAAAGCATGTTCCCGTAAGAGTGGAAACCTGGGATTTGAGCGAGAGCTCGTTGTCAATTTTAACCCCCAGGTTCTTAGCCCACTTAGAGGACTGAGTGGGAGGGAACATGTCAGCAGGCCACCATCCCTGCCAATCTGGTTCTGATGGGCATCCGAAGAATAGTATTTCGGATTTGTCCGAGTTGCATTTGAGGCTGTTGTGTGAAAACCAGCTAAAGACAGCCCCAAGGCACTCGCAGATCCTTTCTCCATCGAACTCTTCGCTCTTACGACAGGTGAATAGAAGCTGGGTGTCGTCAGCATAAGAGACGATCCGGGCCCCGTAGGACTCCGCCAGTGTCGCCAGAGGGGTCATAAGGATGTTAAATAGAGTGGGGCTCAGTACAGAGCCCTGAGGCACTCCGACTCCCAATGGCGGCATCTCGGCGGACCCGGGTGGGACCCAGACCGTCTGCCGGCGGTTGGCCAGAAAGGAACGAAACCAGTTGAGCACCGTCCCCCCTAGACCGATGTTATGAAGTCTAGTGAGGAGATCCTCGTGGGGGACGGTGTCAAACGCCGCTGACAGGTCTAACATGACTAACATCACCCTGCCTCCTGTGTCCAGCACCTCCTTCACGATCTCCGAGACTTCCAGGAGCGCCGTCTCGGTGCTTAAGTTGGAACGAAAGCCCGATTGGGATTCATGAAGTAACTCATTAGACTCCAGGAAGTTAGAAAGCACGCTGTGCACGTGTTTCTCCAGGATCTTGGTCAGTGCTGGAAGGAGCGAGATTGGCCTATAATTAGAAGGCGCCTCTGGATCAAGATTGGGCTTCTTGATCAGGGGGATGACCATGGCTTGCTTCCAGGCCTGGGGCAGAAAACCCTGACTCAGGGATAAATTGAGGATAGGATTAGCTATGGGATTAATGACATCTGCCATTTTCGCTAAGAATTTTGCTGGACACGGATCTAATGGTGAGCCTGATTTAAGGTTCCTCATCAAGGCTAAGGATGCGGCAACCGGAAGGGGAGGAAAGTGTAGCAAAGCTGGGCCAGGAGGAGACAGGAAGACTATCTCCGTCGGCATCGTAGATAAATCATCTAACGCTCTCGACGGGAAAGAACCCTGAATTAGCCTGATTTTGGTGGTGAAGAAATTGGCAATAGTGTTAGCCCAGGTCTCCACCGGGGCACCCTGAGTAGAGGTTGTCCGGGGGCTGGTGAATTCACGTACAATTGAAAAAATCTCCTTACAGGAGTTAGCTGCGTCTTCAATCCTTTTAGCGAAGTAACATTTCTTGCCCTGTAAGATAAGATCGTGGTAGGACTTCATCATGATTTTATAGCGTTGTTTGGCTTCAGGCTCATACTGGACTCTCCACGCCCGCTCAGCAGCTTTACATTGCCTACGAGCGTGGGCTAAATCCTCCGTAAACCAGGGGACAGGGGAAGTGCCACTTTGCACTCCCCAAATGCCCCAGGAGGAGAAACGTCTTCTACACATGGTGGAAGCACATGGCTTCCAGCATGTCACCGACAGCTTCCAATGATGTTGGCAGGTGCTAACATTATGAGATGCCGTGGGGGGTCATGGATGAAAGCGGAAGTGCTTCTGCTGGCATCCTTGGGAGGGGTATCAAAAGGAGTGACCCACGGCGGGGGGGGAGCCCTGCAATTCTTCCGTGGGTGTGTGCAAGGGAAGAACTGTTCTGTCTTAAGCACATGCCCACCATGTCTGAGGATAGAATTCTTCTTTTCTCAGCATGGAAGCGAGCAAAATAATGTAATATAGACATTTTTGAAAAGTACACTGGAGTATGGCAAACCCAAAGGTGTTATGTTTATTTGTATAAACAACAGGTGATGGACCGAATGAGGATCAATGTCACACATTCAACCCAGTCAAAAGATCTGGGTCCTAATCCATCGTTTTTTTGCACTCCACACCACCCTGGGTTAGACAATGGCGATATGCAAATCAGCTCTGACCCTGTGCCCCATGGGAACAGTCCAGTCCGAACTACAAAAGCCATGTCCTTCCCAGAACGGAATCAAGCATCCGAGGACCGGACCGGTTTCGAGGTAACACCTCTCATCAGCCCGGCTAGCTTGACTCCAGTGTTGTGGAGTGCCTGGGACCCACGTCTGGGCATCCCCAGTACACTTATAGCGAGTTTGCAAAAACAACAGGTGATGGACCGAATGAGGATCAATGTCACACATTCAACCCAGTCAAAAGATCTGGGTCCTAATCCATCGTTTTTTTGCACTCCACACCACCCTGGGTTAGACAATGGCGATATGCAAATCAGCTCTGACCCTGTGCCCCATGGGAACAGTCCAGTCCGAACTACAAAAGCCATGTCCTTCCCAGAACGGAATCAAGCATCCGAGGACCGGACCGGTTTCGAGGTAACACCTCTCATCAGCCCGGCTAGCTTGACTCCAGTGGTGTGGAGTGCCTGGGACCCACGTCTGGGCATCCCCAGTACACTTATAGCGAGTTTGCAAAAACAACAGGTGATGGACCGAATGAGGATCAATGTCACACATTCAACCCAGTCAAAAGATCTGGGTCCTAATCCATCGTTTTTTTGCACTCCACACCACCCTGGGTTAGACAATGGCGATATGCAAATCAGCTCTGACCCTGTGCCCCATGGGAACAGTCCAGTCCGAACTACAAAAGCCATGTCCTTCCCAGAACGGAATCAAGCATCCGAGGACCGGACCGGTTTCGAGGTAACACCTCTCATCAGCCCGGCTAGCTTGACTCCAGTGGTGTGGAGTGCCTGGGACCCACGTCTGGGCATCCCCAGTACACTTATAGCGAGTTTGCAAAAACAACAGGTGATGGACCGAATGAGGATCAATGTCACACATTCAACCCAGTCAAAAGATCTCACCTCTCATCAGCCGGGCTGATGAGAGGTGTTACCTCGAAACCGGTCCGGTCCTCGGATGCTTGATTCCGTTCTGGGAAGGACATGGCTTTTGTAGTTCGGACTGGACTGTTCCCATGGGGCACAGGGTCAGAGCTGATTTGCATATCGCCAGTGTCTAACCCAGGGTGGTGTGGAGTGCAAAAAAACGATGGATTTGGGCCCAGATCTTTGGACTGGGTTGAATGTGTGACATTGATCCACATTCGGTCCATCACCTGTTGTTTTTGCAATTGCCGCCATAAGTGCGCTGGGGATGCCCAGACGTGGGTCCCAGGCACTCCACACCACTTGGAGTCAAGCTAGCCGGGCTGATGAGAGGTGTTACCTCGAAACCGGTCCGGTCCTCGGATGCTTGATTCCGTTCTGGGAAGGACATGGCTTTTGTAGTTCGGACTGGACTGTTCCCATGGGGCACAGGGTCAGAGCTGATTTGCATATCGCCAGTGTCTAACCCAGGGTGGTGTGGAGTGCAAAAAAACGATGGATTTGGGCCCAGATCTTTGGACTGGGTTGAATGTGTGACATTGATCCACATTCGGTCCATCACCTGTTGTTTTTGCAATTGCCGCCATAAGTGCGCTGGGGATGCCCAGACGTGGGTCCCAGGCACTCCACACCACTTGGAGTCAAGCTAGCCGGGCTGATGAGAGGTGTTACCTCGAAACCGGTCCGGTCCTCGGATGCTTGATTCCGTTCTGGGAAGGACATGGCTTTTGTAGTTCGGACTGGACTGTTCCCATGGGGCACAGGGTCAGAGCTGATTTGCATATCGCCAGTGTCTAACCCAGGGTGGTGTGGAGTGCAAAAAAACGATGGATTTGGGCCCAGATCTTTGGACTGGGTTGAATGTGTGACATTGATCCACATTCGGTCCATCACCTGTTGTTTTTGCAATTGCCGCCATAAGTGCGCTGGGGATGCCCAGACGTGGGTCCCAGGCACTCCACACCACTTGGAGTCAAGCTAGCCGGGCTGATGAGAGGTGTTACCTCGAAACCGGTCCGGTCCTCGGATGCTTGATTCCGTTCTGGGAAGGACATGGCTTTTGTAGTTCGGACTGGACTGTTCCCATGGGGCACAGGGTCAGAGCTGATTTGCATATCGCCAGTGTCTAACCCAGGGTGGTGTGGAGTGCAAAAAAACGATGGATTTGGGCCCAGATCTTTGGACTGGGTTGAATGTGTGACATTGATCCACATTCGGTCCATCACCTGTTGTTTTTGCAATTGCCGCCATAAGTGCGCTGGGGATGCCCAGACGTGGGTCCCAGGCACTCCACACCACTTGGAGTCAAGCTAGCCGGGCTGATGAGAGGTGTTACCTCGAAACCGGTCTGGTCCTCGGATGCTTGATTCCGTTCTGGGAAGGACATGGCTTTTGTAGTTCGGACTGGACTGTTCCCATGGGGCACAGGGTCAGAGCTGATTTGCATACCGCCAGTGTCTAACCCAGGGTGGTGTGGAGTGCAAAAAAACGATGGATTTGGGCCCAGATCTTTGGACTGGGTTGAATGTGTGACATTGATCCACATTCGGTCCATCACCTGTTGTTTTTGCAATTGCCGCCATAAGTGCGCTGGGGATGCCCAGACGTGGGTCCCAGGCACTCCACACCACTTGGAGTCAAGCTAGCCGGGCTGATGAGAGGTGTTACCTCGAAACCGGTCCGGTCCTCGGATGCTTGATTCCGTTCTGGGAAGGACATGGCTTTTGTAGTTCGGACTGGACTGTTCCCATGGGGCACAGGGTCAGAGCTGATTTGCATATCGCCAGTGTCTAACCCAGGGTGGTGTGGAGTGCAAAAAAACGATGGATTTGGGCCCAGATCTTTGGACTGGGTTGAATGTGTGACATTGATCCACATTCGGTCCATCACCTGTTGTTTTTGCAATTGCCGCCATAAGTGCGCTGGGGATGCCCAGACGTGGGTCCCAGGCACTCCACACCACTTGGAGTCAAGCTAGCCGGGCTGATGAGAGGTGTTACCTCGAAACCGGTCCGGTCCTCGGAGGCTTGATTCCGTTCTGGGAAGGACATGGCTTTTGTAGTTCGGACTGGACTGTTCCCATGGGGCACAGGGTCAGAGCTGATTTGCATATCGCCAGTGTCTAACCCAGGGTGGTGTGGAGTGCAAAAAAACGATGGATTTGGGCCCAGATCTTTGGACTGGGTTGAATGTGTGACATTGATCCACATTCGGTCCATCACCTGTTGTTTTTGCAATTGCCGCCATAAGTGCGCTGGGGATGCCCAGACGTGGGTCCCAGGCACTCCACACCACTTGGAGTCAAGCTAGCCGGGCTGATGAGAGGTGTTACCTCGAAACCGGTCCGGTCCTCGGATGCTTGATTCCGTTCTGGGAAGGACATGGCTTTTGTAGTTCGGACTGGACTGTTCCCATGGGGCACAGGGTCAGAGCTGATTTGCATATCGCCAGTGTCTAACCCAGGGTGGTGTGGAGTGCAAAAAAACGATGGATTTGGGCCCAGATCTTTGGACTGGGTTGAATGTGTGACATTGATCCACATTCGGTCCATCACCTGTTGTTTTTGCAATTGCCGCCATAAGTGCGCTGGGGATGCCCAGACGTGGGTCCCAGGCACTCCACACCACTTGGAGTCAAGCTAGCCGGGCTGATGAGAGGTGTTACCTCGAAACCGGTCCGGTCCTCGGATGCTTGATTCCGTTCTGGGAAGGACATGGCTTTTGTAGTTCGGACTGGACTGTTCCCATGGGGCACAGGGTCAGAGCTGATTTGCATATCGCCAGTGTCTAACCCAGGGTGGTGTGGAGTGCAAAAAAACGATGGATTTGGGCCCAGATCTTTGGACTGGGTTGAATGTGTGACATTGATCCACATTCGGTCCATCACCTGTTGTTTTTGCAAATGTTTATTTGTATAGCATGCTTATCACCCATGGGTATTTCCTGGTGCTTTGACAGTCGGTAGACAGCTGTCTTCATGGTGAGTTTATTTGAAGAGTCAGGTCTTCAGGCTCTTGCAGAACTCGAGAAGCTATGAGTAGGCTCTGATATTACGTGGGAGGTTGTTCTACACTTTGGGGGAGATGTAAGAGAAAGCACGGTCTCAGGCTTTGGGTTTGTAGATTCAAGTTATGTGTTCTAGTGAGAGTCTGGCTGAGCGGAGGTGCTTAGGAGATAGGTGGAAGCATACATGGCTGTTAAGGTAGGCTGGACCAAAGTTGTGTAGAGATTTTCATGTTTATATGAGAAGTTTGAACTGAGTGAATTTGTGCATTAGGAGCCAGTGATGGTCTGTGAGGTAGGGTGTAATGTGTGGGCCATGAGATAGAATGAGGATCAATTTTCCTGTGACGTGATAGATAGTTTGTAGTCTGTTCTGGAGCTTCTTGGTGATTCCTGCATAGAGTGTGTTACCGTAGGCAAATTAGATGTATATCTGTTTTCTTAGATTCTCTGGTAGCCATTGGAAGATATTTTGCAGCATCCTTAGATGATATCAGCAGGTGGAGGTCACTGCATTTACCTGGGTTGTCATCCCAGACAATTCCTAAATTTCTGGAATGGTGGTGGAGGTAGTTGTGGAGCTTCATTACGGTCCTTTTCGCCTCTCTCAGGAGTTGGTGATATTGGTTGAAGGATGTCTTGAACGTGGCTCAGTCTGTGGGCTCCTTGCTTCTGTACCATTTCCTTTCAAGTTCCTTGCACTTGTGTTTTGTAGTTCTCAGTTCGGTGGTGTACCAACTGGCCTGTTTAGAGGACCTGTTGAGATAGGCATGCTTGACAGGGCATCTCTTTCGGCACAATCGGGGCAGAGAAGTTCTTGACAGACTGCTCTAGGTTGGTTGATTTGTTAGGGTGGGAGGAGGATTTTTTGGTCAAACTTTGGTGTGAGGTGCCGGGGATTCTGTGATGGTGAAGTGGATGATGGAATCGTCTGTCTAGGTGAGCTTGGTGATATGACTCTACTTGACAAATGCCTACTCATACCTCATGCAACCTTTTGTACGCCCACTTACAGACCCACACAACCACTGACATATCTCTTCACAGACCTCTATCAGTACTCACACACCCACTCACTCCTACAGAGCTACTCATACAGATGCTCACAAAACTATTCATTCACCCATACAGCCATTCATAAAACCAGTTACTCACCCATAGAGCCAGTCACATAACCACACATAGCTGTTCACATACCTACTTATTTATCTATAAAATCCCTCATGCACCCACTCACTCACTCAATCATCCTCTCAACACAGTCACTCACTCACTCACCCATAGAAGCCCTAACACGCTCACAAAAACAACTGCTTACATACCCATTCACACATCCATATAAGAACTCACATATCCCCATACTCACCCACACAGCCATTCACATAGACATTAACTCTCCAATACAGTCACTCACACACCAACTTAGTTGACAAAACACTGACTCAAACAGCCACTCAATCACCCATACAGCCACTTACAAAGCCAGTCACTCACTCATACATCCATTCAGACACCCACTCATTGACACTTACAGTCACTAGACAACCACTTACCTACCCATAGAGCCTCTCACAGAGCCACTCTCCTACCCACACAGCTACTCACACATCCACTTACACACCCATACAGCCACTCAGGCACCCATGCACTCAAGGATACATAAAGTCACACAGCCACTCACAATATATATATTAAAAGTAGTATCTCTCATTAGTAGTACACCTAGTATACCACTTTACCTTTTGTAGTACCATATTATATATGTTTAACAATCATAAACCATTACAAAATACTTACACTCACTGGATGATGTCATCAGTGATGTAATTTGAAATGTCATCACTGCTGTCACTGACCATGTCATGAATGATGTACTATGTGAGGTCATAACAGAAGGGCTTCTGGGTCCCCAAGAACCCTCAGCATCCGAGAGGACTTCATCCCCAGTCAGCAGTGTGCCAGGAGGCACATTTGCAGAGTGGTGGAGAAAGGAGCCATGGCCTCCAAAGTCCTCTCAGCAATCACGCTCTGTGGGACATACTAGAGGTAACACGAGGGCTTATTGGCCCCCAAGGACCGTCAGCATCTAAGAGGACTTCATCCCCCAACCAGTATTACACTAGAAGGCTTGCAGAGTGGTAGAGAAAGAGGGCATGGCCTCCGAAGTCCTCTCAGCAATCATGCAGTGTGGGACTTACTGGAGGTAGCAGAAGGCCTTGTTGGCCCCGAAGGACCCTCAGCATCCAAGGGACTTCATGCCGTTCACCAGCAGTGCACTGAGAGATGAGTTTGCAGAATGGTAGAGATAGGAGCCGTGGCCTCCAAACACCTCTCAACAATCCGGCTGCGCTGGACTTACTGGAAGTAACAGGAGGGGTTGTTCGCCTCCAAGGAACCTCAGCAGCCAAGGAGACTTTACCCCCCAACTAGCAGCATACCAGGTGGCTTGATTACAGAGTGCTGTAGAAAGTGGGTGGCGCTTCCAGCAACGTTGTAGTAGCTTTTTCCTGGTTCTTTTTTATTGTAAATGAAGGGGCCAGGTATTTTTAGAATGGGAGGGGGGCAACACTGACCTCCTTCCCAGCCAATTATGGCCAAGAGGTCCCATCCCAATCAACCACTGGCCTGTGTCCCTGAATTTACCTGCATCAGTCGGCTGTGCTTCTCTCCATTTGTGAGGAGGCTATAAACCTTTAACTGAGGTGTTTGTGAATTTCTCCTGATTGCACCGTTGCCACTACTTCCTGGTCCCTCTACACTCTTTACTAAGACGTCTGTGGACATTAGCTTATGCATGATCATCCAACCTGGACAGACCCTAATGGGCACAAGGCGGTTTCGTGGTAGGCTGTTGGTCGAAATGGGGTTCTCAAGTCGGCAATGGATTGCACCTTTGTCCAAGTAGGGACCCTTCTTCCTTGTCAGCGTAAGGGGGATACGCTTCTAAAATAACCCCTGCTCACCTCCTGGGTACTTTGGCACAAGCAGACAGGCTTATCTCAGAGGCAGTGTGTAAAGCGTTTGTGCACACACACAGTAATACAGTGTAAACACTACAAATGGACATCAAACTAGTTTAGAAAAATAGGTAATCTTAATCTAAACCAAACAAAAGCAAAACTGCAAAAATCCACAATACAGTAATACAAATATGACTTTTAAAATGTAGAAATAGTTATGTTCATAGAAAATGGTGGATGTGATACTTTCAACACAAAGTACCTTGGATGTGTCAAAAACAAAAGCAAAAAAGTTAGCAGGGAAGGTGATGTGTTGGTTCATTACACACAGGGAAGGCCATGCGTCAGTTTCTTTCTCCGGAGGAGGTGATCCGTCGGTTCCTTACTGCTGCACAGGGGATGTGATGAGTTGGTCCTTACCAGAAAGGAGGAGGTGATGGATTGGTTTCTTGCTGCGTGGGGAAGTGATGGGTCAGTTTCTTACTGCATCCCCCAGCGATGCGACAGACCTGGCACTTCAATGCGTGATGATCTGGGACAAAGGGATGCATGAAGATCCGGGATGCGCTGCGATGATTCCAGCTGCGTACCCTCGATGCATCAGTTCTTCCAGAGCAGGGCCTGCATTAGAGTCGGTGAACAGTACCCGTCGCACGGCAGACCCTTCAGCTGCGGGCAGGCGCTGTGTTGATTCTCCGGCTGCAATGCATCGTAACCAGGAGATGCATCGATTTTTACAGTTCTTTAGTCTTTTGAAGCTCACAGAAACAACCTCCAGAGGCCCAGAACACTAGCAGGCACCTCTTGGCAGGTCAGAACTCCCACCAAAGGAGTTCAAAGGGGACTGGGGTGAAGTCTTTGTGTCCATGGGACTTCAGAACAGGAGGCAAGCTCTACTTCAAGTCCTTGGAGATCTTCCTCAAGCAGGGGGCACAGTACACAGCAAAGTTCTTGTCCTCTCCTTGGCAGAAACAGCCACTGCAGCCAAACCCCAGACAGCGCACAGCAAAGAGGCAGTAATTCTCTTTAGTTTCTCCAGCTCTTCTCCTTGTCAAGGTTCCTCTTAAATCCCAGAAGTAATCAAATCAAATCAAATTCCTTTGTGCTCTAGTGGCAGAGGTGCTCCTTGTCCAGCCAAAACCAGTTCTATCCTCTCTGGCGCAGATGCTCAGCAGGATGTGAAGACAGCATTGTCCAAGGCAGACTGCAGACCAGGCCCATTGAAGTGTGGAAGAAATCTCCTATCCTACTTTGAAAACAGCCCAGGTCTATCCAGCACAGCCCCGACTCACCCTGGAAAGGCAGGACACACCTCACCCACCCAGTGACTGTCTGAACAGAATGCACAGCACATCCTCAGCCCCTGTCACTCCCAAGCCATACATTCGATACAAAAACTTAGCAGAGGCACTATGGAAGGCTAAGCAAGAAAATACCCACTTTCTAAAAGTGGTATTTCCAAACACAGAATGTAAAAATCCTCCTTACTTAAAGATGCATCTTTATATTCTGAGTTCAGGCATATTAAACTTTACCTTCCTACCTTGTCCCAGTGGAACATAATATTTATAAGATGTTATAAATATACTCCCATTCTATTCTTTGGGACTGCTATTGTTTCAATAGTGAAAAACAAAATTTACTGTGGTTCACTATCAGGACATGTTACAAACATCACAACATGTCTTACCATTCACAGACACTGCATCCTGCCCACAGGAGTACCTTGGGCCTTCCTTAGGGGTGACTCACATGTAAGAAAAGGGAAGGTTAGGGCCTGGCAAGTGGGTGCACTTGTCCCTATGGGACTGCTATTGTTTCAATAGTGAAAACCAACATTTACTGTACTTCACTATCAGGATATGTTACAAACATTGCAACATGTCTTACCTTTTACAGACACCGCACCCTGCCTACAGGAGTATCTTTGGCCTTCCTTAGGGGTGACTTACATGTAAGAAAAGGACAGGTTAGGGCCTGGTAAGTGGGTGCACTTCTCAGGTCGACATGGCAGTACCAAACTGTGCAGAGACATTTACAGGCTTCTCATGTGGGTGGCACAATCAGTGCTCTAGGCCAACTAGCAGCATTTGATGACAGGCCCTGGGCACACACAGTGCACTGTACTAGGGACTTAACAGAAAACCAAATAAGCTGATTATGGAAACACCAATCCATGACAACAATTTATAGAGGAAGCACTTGCACTTTGGCACTGAACAGCAATGACAAAGTGCCCAAAGCATCTAGACCAGCAAAAACGAGGTCAAACACACATCAAAAACACAGAAGGCAAAGTAAAAAAATACAGAGGAAATCCACACCAATAATGACAGGTCTAATAAATGTCGCCTATAGCTGAAATGTGGGGAGAACTACCCACCCTCTTGGGAGTTCTCTTCACTGAGGCGGAAAAATCAGCATTGGCGTGTTCTGTACCAAGGGGGTGTTCCATGTAGGACCACCTCAACAACTTTGGGTTCTGCCCCCTTCTCTGCATCAACCATATGAGGGGTCTGAGGTCGGTCTGAAACCAGAAGTGAGTTCCCAACAAGTAGGGGCTCAGCTTCTTTAGCGCCCAGACCACAGCAAATGCCTCACACTCGATCACACTCCACCTCTGTTCCAGTGGAAGTAACCTCCTACTAATGAAGGCTACCGCTTGGTCTTGGCCCTCCTCATTTAGTTGTGAGAGCACAGCCCCCACACCATGCTCTGAAGCATCTGTCTGTACCACAAATTTAATTGAGAAGTTGGGCGCCTTGATCACGGGTGCCGTGTACTTGGCAGATTACAGGGCATCAAAAGCTTCACCTTCCTGAGCTGCGTCCTGGAAGTCAGCTCAGTCAAGGAGGCAACAATGGTGCCATACCCCTTGTAAAATCTCCTGTAACATCTGGTGAGGCCTAAAAAGGCTCTCACCTCTTTCTGGGTCTTGGGCGGTTTCCAAGCCTGAATGATGTCAATCTTAGGCTGTGGGCACGCCACCTGGCTGCTCCCTACCTAGTATCCTAAATACACCACTGAACCCTGCCAGATCTGGCACTTGCTAGCCTTGATTGTGAGGCCTGCCCTCTGCAGGGCCTTCAACACTTCCCAGAGGCGGTGCAGATTTTGCTCCCAAGTGGCACTGAACTCTGCGATGTCATCCAGGTAGGCAGCATTGAAATCCTCCAACACCTGGTTGAACAACCTCTGAAAGGTGTCAGGGGCATTTTCCAACCCAAAGGGCATCACCCAGAATTGGTGGTTACCCTCTGGGGTTGAATATGCAGACCTCTCCTTGGTCCCATCAGATAAGGGAATCTGGCAGTACCCAGACGTTAAGTCAAACGTACTAAGGTACTGGGTAGCTCCCAACCGATCTATAAGTTCATCAGTTCTGGGGATGGGGTGGGCATCAGTCCAGGTTATGGAATTGAGCCATTGGTAGTCCACACAGAACTGAAGTTCTGGCGTGGCACTGGGGGCTGCAGCCTTCGAGACGAAGACCACTGTCCTGGCCTAGGGGCCATTGGAAGGCTAAATCACCCCTAGCGCTAACATCTTCGAGACCTCCTCCATGATGCAAGTTTTGACCCTGTAAGTCAACCTCTACATCTTGTGCTCCACAGGAAGACTGTCCTCGGTGTCCACATCATGGACACTCCACTGAGTGACACCTGGGGTTAGAGAGAACAGAGCGGCAAACTGCCCCAAGTTCGGGCAGCAGTTCCTCTGCTGTTCAGGGGTCAGGGCGGGAGAGAGGGTTACACCGTCCACTGATCCATCATTTTCCTTAGCAAACAGGAGGTGAGGAAGAGACTCATTCGCCTCTTCCAGCATCTGTCACTAGGAGCATGCCCACTTCAGACCTCTCCAAGTGAGACTTAACCCAGTTCACATGTAGGACCCGCAAAGGGTTCCTTGGAGACTGCAAGTCCACCAGAGAGGTGACTTTACTCTTGTGCTTCACCACCTCAAGGGCCCTTCACTTATCTTGAAGCGCATAAGGCTCCACTGGGGCCATGACTAACACTTTTTGACAAGGCTGAAACTTGAGCAGAGTGGCATTCTGATCATACCACCACCTCATTTTTACCTGTCTGGCTTGCAGATTCGCCTGAGCGAGTTGTCTGACACGAGTAGTATATAGTGATACCTTCACTTCAAACTCTGGCCTTAATTTTGACAGTTCCGGCCAGGAATCCTGGCCGGAAATGTGATGGGTCTAGTCTTAAATATGACAGCTCTAGTCACGGGAAATTTGGCATCTCTGGCTGGAAACCCTGGCCTTAAATTTTGACAGGGCCTGGGTGCAGGCTGGTGGCCTTAAACAGGCCTGGTTTTAAAAGGGGGTGATATGTAGGGATATTCCCAAGAAGTAACAGTTATGTTTAAAAGTGTATAAGAAAAGTGTGTGCATGTAGGGTGGAAATGTCTGGGCATGTTTAAAACTGGGGGGTGCTGTAGGCTGAACAGCTGCTGAGCAGGCCTGAGTCCACAGCCCAGGGTGTGGGAGGTGTTGTGTGGAATGTGTTTTTTTTATGTTTGGAAAAAAGGGGTCTTTCTGTAGAAGTAACTGATTGTAACAGGGGAGCTTTAAATGTAGTTGTTGGGAAACACATAGGTTGTTTTAAAAAGCACCAAACATGTTCACTTTTCCCAGGGTGGCTTGGGCCTGTTATAAAATAATAAACCACAGTTACCCTGAGCTTTGAGATGTTGAAAAAGACAGATGTCGTGTAGTGGCAAAGCTTCCCATGAGAACCTGAAACAGGGTGCCAACTGTTAGGATGTAATTCACACACCCCCAAAGCCCCTGGTCCCATACATGACATGCTGGCAGGAATGTTGACAGTTTAGGCCCAAACTTGATGCCTCTGGCTGGAAAGATGTCAGTTTAGGCCCAAACTTGATGACTCTGGCTGCAAAGATGACATGTGATGAGTTTAGTGCTGGGACAAGAGCCTGTTCCCGGGGGTCCCCACTTCCCAGGAGCAGGACCAAACAGCTTTAACATATGAGGCCCATTATAAAAATGTCTAGAAGATTTAGATATGTTTGCGAGGGCCACCCCAGCACGGGCTCAGCACAGATAGACCATGAGTGTAAGTAACAGATGTATACAGCATAATGTACAAGGATAGAAAAAAAGTTCCCAGTCCAAAGACCCCCATGACATTGTTCTAAAACCCCTCAAGTCATAAAGGGTGTGGGGGCTTCTAACTAGCATGCATAGACAGGTATAAAAAGGCCCCTTAAGGAACACTGCCAAACACCCATTCTTTGTATTACTATTGCAATAGATATCAACAGCCCCTTAAGGAACACTGCCAAACACCCATTCAAAAAACTCTGGGAGCGACTGGCGTGGATTGCTTTTTGCTGCACCTTGTGGACTCCTTCACCAACAACCAAGTCAAGAAACCTTTGGGATTGCCTGGCGTGGATTGTTTTTTTTTTTGCTGCACTTTGAGGATTTCTGCACCAACAAACCCTTCAACACCCTTGGGGAGTGAGTGGATTGTCGTGGAGTCCCAGCGCCAACCCTTGGATCTCAAGACCAGAATGGACCTGAGCAACTTCTCCCATATTGAAGCCGCCTGTGACAATTTAAGAAAGGTAAATAAAGCATTGCGCAAGGATGTATGTGTATGTGGTATTTAAAGTATACAAAACTGTAGTTTTGAAAATGCTAAATAGTACTTTGTAAACTGTTAATGTTTAAGGCGCTGCAACATGTTTAATGTGAATAATGGTACCAATGAAGTTTTTTACAAGACGTGAAATGTAATGTAAATGTATTTAAAAAGAATAAAGGTGATGTTGAAGGTTTGAGTTTAAAGCTATGTGTGTATGTATTTAATGTTAATAGAGGAGGTGTTGTTGGGCTGGCGCAGAGTTTGCAGGGTTTGTATTTAAGGGGCATAATGTTGTAGGCCTTAGGAGGGTACATGCAGAGGGGGAAACGTGTATTTTACAGAGCATAGAAACATTTTACCAGGATGCTGAACATTTAATGCTAATAAATGTTAAAGGCTTTGAGGTGTTGGTATTGCAAGCTTACCAGAGGGTCTTTAAATAATATACATTGCATACATATGAAAATAAATAATGCATTGTTGTACTCACCAAGCCGTTGTTTTGAGGGTGTGAAGTATGGGTCTGGATCCTTAAAAGAGAGTCTGCATGGGGTCCTTCAGTATGCGTGGTGCTGAGGGGGCTCTGGGAGTGGGCTCCATGGTCCTGGGGTTTAGGGGTATGAGGCCCTTTTAAAATAAGCCCCTGCGCCCGCTTCTCCATGGCGCTGCTCGGGGGGAGAGGGGGCGGGTGATGTGTTCCTGGTGTCCCCGTGGCTCCTGGGGCCCTTGAGCTGCTTATTTTATTTTACAAACAAATGCCCCAAGAGCCCGCTTGCGGCAGGCGCTGCTCAGGGGGTGCGAGGGTCCTGGTGTCCTGGGGCTCAGGGCCCCGAATGCCGCTCTGTGTTGCATTTTTTTCTAAAAATGCCCCCGAGCCCGCTTGCACAAGGCGCTGCTCGGGGGTGTTGTGGGGCTGGCTCTGTGTGTCCCGGGGCCTCCGTGGCCCAAGTTTTGCCGCTTTTTTTTCTAAAATTCCCCCGAACCCGCTTGCAGATGGCGCTGCTCGGGGGTGTTGTGAGGCTGTCTCCGGGGTCGTGCTGGTCCTCTGCAGGGTCCTGGGGCATTCCCAAACAGCCCACGTGGATCCCTCGGGTCAGCGGCGGCATGGCGGCTGAGTGCTTCGCCGGGGCTGCTGCGCAAGGCCTGCACCAACTCATCACTGACGGGAGGGCCTTGCACAGCAGTCTTGTGTAAGTTACATTTATTTATGCGCTTTTATATAGCGCGGACTTTACCCGAAGGCGTCAGAGCGCTTCACAAAAGGAACAGAAAAATTACAAATGTTGAAAAAAACAAAAGCAGACGATAAGTTACATGAGGTAAAAGTGACAATTGTGAGCAAACAAAATACATGAGGTAGCAAAACAGTGTGTTACAAGAGAAAAGTGACGTGTAGCAAGTTACAAAAGGGTACAATACACAGGTACAAGGATAATACTGCAAAACAAATTGGCAAAAGTGACCTTTTGTGAGCAAACAAAATACATGAGGTAGCAAACGGAGCAGACGTCAAGATACATAAGAAAAAAGTGACATGTGTGCAGGGGTGCAAGAGAAAACAAGTACAATTAGCGGCATCATACTGCAATATAAGGTGTGTGTGTGTTAGTGTGGGCGTGTTAGTGTGCGTGTTAGTGTGCGTGTGTGTGTGTGTGTTTGTGTGTGTGTGTGTGTGTGTGTGTGTGTGTGGTTGTGTGTGTGTGTGTGTGTTAGTGTGCGTGTTAGTGTGCGTGTTAGTGTGCGTGTTAGTGTGTGTGTGTGTGTTAGTGTGTGTGTTAGTGTGTGTGTGTGTTAGTGTGTGTGTGTGTTAGTGTGTGTGTTAGTGTGTGTTAGTGTGTGTTAGTGTTAGTATCCTTGTGGGGACTTGGGGGTGATAATACACTCACGCGGTGAGGACTTGATTGCTCTGTGGGGACCTGAACCCAAGTCCCCAAAAGTTAAAGTCTTCTAAATGATTTTAAATGAGTTCATAAACATCTGTACCAATTGTTACACATTTTAAAAAAAATTGCCTTGTGGGGACCTGTGTTTCAGAAAGTGTGTTTATATTATTTTTTGCTCGCTCTGCCCCCGTATACCGGAGGTGGTACTGCAGCCTTAAACACACTTAGCATATTAAACACACTTCAGCAATTGGATTACATCTTGCAACAAAGAAGATAGTGATTTTAAAGAAGCATACCAATTAGAAAACATAATACATGAATACAAATGCCTTTTTAAATGTATATAACCCTTTTTCCTTTTTTTTTTTTTTAGAAACAAATTAATCTACTGATGTTGCACTTTTAATTTTTGGGTGGCTATTTTCTTTTGAAAAGCATAGACATGCAAAATTAAGAGAAGCCTATTTTTTTTACATTTCAAACACCCACTTTAGCCACTGACTCGTGCATTGACAGTCAATACAGTTTGCATGTTTGCATGGGTGCTGCACTGCATTATGCAAAATGCGCTAATCTGTCCCGAACTTACTGTGTAGCACACAAGGTGCATCCTTTAGCCATACACACAGAGCATTCCGTCTCTCACTGTGCATCATATGATATATGCAGCCCCCTCCATACATGTGCTTCATGCTTCCTATCAATTAATGTGTAGCACACAATGTGAGCAGCCTCCAGATTTGATGTGCACAGAGCATTTCAGCTGTGGAACTGCAGGAATTTTTGTGCATTCTCCTCCATGCGTGCCCACTGTGTTCCATCAAGCAGTCTACAGTAAAGGATGTCAGCAGCCTTGCCTCCGCCATCCATGTGCACACTGCCTTCCATCATTTACTGTTCAATACAAAATATGTGCAGCCCCATTATCCATGTGCGCACTAGCTCCCAGCATTTACTGGGAAGCACAAAATATGTGCATCCTCCTCTATTCATGGGCAGACCACTTTCCATTAAACACTCCACGACACACAATATTTGAAGCATCCTTTGTCCATGCGCCCACTGCATTCCATCACTCATGGTGCAGCACAGAATGTGTGCAGTCTCTGCCATCCATGTGCATGCCACTTTCCATCTCTTACTCTACAGCACCCATTGTGTGCAGCCTCTGCCATCCAAGTGTCCACTACAGGCCATCAATCACTGTGCAACACACAGTGTGTGCAGCCTCCTCCATCTCCTAGGGTTTGAGCCTCATAGCCTGCCCCTGTTTTTTCCGCCTAACCGACAGGACCACTCTCTGAGATCCTGACCGTGTAGAGCAGCTTTTCCTACTCTTGTAGGTGATAGGTTGTGTATGTAAGGGAAGAGGTGTTGTGCAGTGACCAGGGTACCCGACTCCGGACCACAGGGTTCACAGTTCGGTCCCTGGCCCCAGCAGCAGGTTAGCCCCGAGCCATGTGACTCTGGGCAATAACTTGCTTAATCTTCCAAACACCCCCCAGCGCCAGGACATCTCTCCGGAGGTAGCGGTGCGGGCGCTGGGGGGTCCCTGGCCCCAGCAGCAGGTTAGCCCCGAGCCATGTGACTCTGGGCAATAACTTGCTTAACCTTCCAAACACCCCCCAGCGCCAGGACATCTCCCCGGAGGTAGCTGTGCGTATTATCAAATGCTGGCATTTATTTATGCTGCTGCTCTGACAGTTTCTACGGTGATGCAACCTTCATTGCAGCTGAGCTGTGGAATACAGATGTATTATCATACATCGTGCACCATGACATCGCGGGCTTTAACCCCGCGGTGAATACTTAGCAAAGCCCAACACTTCGCCATCTTTTACTTCGAACGTTGTTAGAACGGCAATGCATTGATTCCTATTGGCAAGCATGAAAGATCGCTGGCGCTTTAATCGCACACGTCATGACAACGTGATACATAATTATGCACACATTTCTTCTATTTAATTATTACAGGTCGCCGACCCCGACAGTTTTAAGATAGACACACACGCACCAGAAAGTAGGCCAGCAAGCTTAAGTAAGCTATGGCAATTTTAATTTTATTTGCACAGCGCATGATTTAAGATTTAAACTAATGCAGCCAAATGGATTTGTCTTCTTTGCTAGATGATTTTTTCATTGAAAGTAACATTTCTCTGTGTTTATGATGGTAATAGTGCACATTTTCCAGAACGTAAATAATCGCCTCCGAAATGAAAATGGAAAAGTTAACAATCTCATTACTGTGAAATCAAAAATCTTCATTCGGCAGATAAAGAAGGTACTGGATGAATTGGGATTTTGAGTAATGCAGAAAGAATGCACATCTGAACGTTTTCCCACGTACACATTTACCTAGGAGAGACTGGCAAAACGTGCAAGAGTAAACATAATGGAATTTTTGCAGAAGTACACATTTCTGCGAGCATTCCTCTTTTCTCATTTTTTAACACTGGTAATACTGCTGCAGTACCTCCTCCAGAGATAAAGGCACCCTGCTATATCGAATTCTGGTAGTGGTATTACCAAATCTCTGACGCCTGTCAAATCACCTGCCTTTGATGGGAGTCCTATGCACTGGAGGGTCTCACGCCTGCGCATGCTCCAAAAACCTCGATTTGTCACATGCCAGGACCAGCATACTGATTTGTGCTATCGACTCCGGCAGTTCTGCAACCAAACTCTGGTAAGGCTGTCTGCTGACAGACAGTTTCACGCTCCCGAGTAAAGTGCAGTAGCGAGAGGTCATGGGTAGAAAACCTGGCCTGGCAGGGATAAGGGCCAAAGTCAAAACTGTGCATTAAACACGAGGCATTAAATATTCCAGGAATGGAAACATGTAATTTCGCAGTTTTAAAAAAAAACAGAATTCCCGCAACTGATGTGAGTGTTGGCATGGACAAAAGCACCACCTGACTCATCAGCCAAGCTGCTGCATAGGGTTGAGAGGTGTGGCGTCGAGAGAACAGTTAAACTCATAATGAGTGGTCGAGTGGAGATGGCTTGGATTTTGAATGCAGGAAGGAGTTTGAGTGATTGACATAGGTTTGACACACTTTATGCAGTTTCAATCCACACACTTTCCAAACTGTAAGCTAAGCTTTGTAGGTAGATACAGTTTCAACAGTTTGTGAATTATCCAGGATCAAATTAAGCATTTCTTGTAATGTTAGAAGGCCGTCACATCTTGCAAAAAAGAGACTTTATTAGTATTTGTTAAATGCATCCACCCATCATGCATCCATCCATCCACAATTTTGCTCATCCAGGCATCCATCCACCCACCCACCCACCCACCCATCATGCATCCATCACCAATTGTCGCCACAACCCACCCAGTCCTCCATCTACCCACACTTTTGAATTTTTGGGCACCCATGCATCCATCCACCCACCCACCGATCGATCCACCATGTAAGCATCCATCATGCATCCAGCCATCCATAATTTTGGTCATCCATGCATCCATACACCCATCCACCCACCCAACCATCATGCACCCACCACCCTACCCTACATCCATCCATCCATCCACCCATCATGCACCCATCCACGTTTTTCCCACCCACCCATTCATCCATCCATCCACCCAATCACCCATCATGCACCCATCCACATTTTTAGCCATCAATCCATCCATCCACCCACACTTTTGCAATTTTGGTCATCCATGCATACATCCACCCATCCATCATGCATCCATCACCAATTGTCGCCACCCACAAACCCACCCACCACCCCCACCCAGTCATCCATCCACACTTTTAGCAATTTTGGTCATCCATGCATCCATCCACTCATTGATCCATACACCCATCATGCATCCATCCACTTTTACACCAACCAACCCACCACCCACCCAGTCATCCATCCACCCACCCAGCCAACCATCTATCCACCCAACCATCCTGCATCCATCACCATTTGTCGCCACACTCCCAGTCATCCATCCACCCACTTTTGCTCCAACCAACCCACCACCCACCCAGTCATCCATCCACCCACCCATCCGTCTATCCACCCAACCATCATGCATCCATCACCAATTGTCGCCACCCAACCAGTCATCCATCCACCCACATTTTTACCATTTGGTGATCCATGCAACCACCCATTGATCCATCGATCCATCATGCATCCATCCGTCCATCATGCAACCATCACCAATTATATATATATATATATATATATATATATATATATATATATATATATATATATATATATATATATATATATTTCATATACAATCATTGTAATAATAACATAAACTGGAACATAACATGTACTGGAGTCCTGCCACTGGAAGTGTTTCAAATCCAATCAGCTTTATTTAACTTGCCCGACCTGCAGATAGATGAGCCACCGTGTTTTCATTGCTGTTTGCCCACGTTGTCATCGCTAGCGATGTAATCGCTAGCGATGTATATGTCATTGCGCCGTTCTAGCATGCGTCCCGAAAGCATGCGCTGTAAAGACGGTCGCGATGTAAAAGTCGCGTTGCGATTGCACAACGAAGTAATACATTTGTTGTAACGGGTGTTTCCCATGGAATACACATAGAATGTGAATAGGCACTCCAGGACCAGCGTCTAACTCCTGTGCATAGTACATTTCTCTATAATAACATAACATGATGCTTGCTGAATGCATGGAACAACTTTCTTCCCAAATGATGAGATGTTATCAGCATTTATTACACTTGATTGTGAAAGCGTACTTATGCTGATGCATAATCTAAAATCTACATATGATCGAAGTCAGATGCTGCTACTAATGCGCCGCTTTGCCAAATCCTTTGTGGAGTTCTACCTGCAGCGCCCCCATTCCAGGCACCTGTAGCAGGCATATAAAGAGTACTGGAAGCAGACCCAAATTACTAGCCCTCAAAAACCACTGAAGACAAACCTGTTATGCCAGCATCTCGAATTGAAAACAAAATCTGCTCTCACTGTCAGGGTAAAAAAGGCAAGTGAGATATTGCCTTAAAGTGCAATTTCCCAAAGATTGGCATTTTAGGGTGGAAAATGTAACAATTGTGTGCGCCTATAGAATTAAAAGTCCACAGGGACAACCATCACCATACATGTGTTAAAATTCAGTTTTAAAGTAAAAGTAACTTCTACACGCTACTTAAAATACAAGTTTGTAAATGCCAGTTTCCACAGCAATAATGCCATCAATGTTAGCAGATAAAGGAAGTTAAGTGATTTTGTTCAGATACACATGTTTTTTTAGCTAAATAAAACAGGAATATAATTTAAACAGACACCTAAAAGTGCCAGCGCAAATACGTGCTCCAACCAAAAAAAAATATTGCTCGAGAAAACCTGATTCTTTCCTTGCAACTGAGCACACACCCAAATCAGCTGTTTAGGACAGGCTGCACGAGAGGTGCTAATCACACATAACAAAAGCGTCATTATCATGAGAAGAGACCAATATGCAGAAGCCGGCTGGAGACGGCCAGGAATTCCAGACTGGGGGATGGGACTAGGTGGAATGGAAAGCACGTCTGTAAAGTTAAAAGACAGATGCCTGCTTGTGGGTGTGAACGACCTGAGACTCTGAAAGCAAAACAACACATACATCTGAACGGAGGCAGTCCTCTGTCAAGGTTTTTTGTTCAGAGCTGTTTTTTGCTAGCCACAATTCTAATTCCATGAAACGTTCTATGTATGCTGTAACACATTCTTCAATAAATGTAAGTTTTATGTTTAAAGAAAACATTCCTTATGATTGCGCCCATTTATGGATGGATGGATGTAGGGTAGGGTGGTGGGTGCATGATGGTTGGGTGGGTGGATGGGTGTATGGATGCATGGATGACCAAAATTATGGATGGCTGGATGCATGATGGATGCTTACATGGTGGATCGATCGGTGGGTGGGTGGATGGATGCATGGGTGCCCAAAAATTCAAAAGTGTGGGTAGATGGAGGACTGGGTGGGTTGTGGCGACAATTGGTGATGGATGCATGATGGGTGGGTGGGTGGATGGATGCCTGGATGAGCAAAATTGTGGATGGATGGATGCATGATGGGTGGATGCATTTAACAAATACTAATAAAGTCTCTTTTTTGCAAGATGTGACGGCCTTCTAACATTACAAGAAATGCTTAATTTGATCCTGGATAATTCACAAACTGTTGAAACTGTATCTACCTACAAAGCTTAGCTTACAGTTTGGAAAGTGTGTGGATTGAAACTGCATAAAGTGTGTCAAACCTATGTCAATCACTCAAACTCCTTCCTGCATTCAAAATCCAAGCCATCTCCACTCGACCACTCATTATGAGTTTAACTGTTCTCTCGACGCCACACCTCTCAACCCTATGCAGCAGCTTGGCTGATGAGTCAGGTGGTGCTTTTGTCCATGCCAACACTCACATCAGTTGCGGGAATTCTGTTTTTTTTTTAAACTGCGAAATTACATGTTTCCATTCCTGGAATATTTAATGCCTCGTGTTTAATGCACAGTTTTGACTTTGGCCCTTATCCCTGCCAGGCCAGGTTTTCTACCCATGACCTCTCGCTACTGCACTTTACTCGGGAGCGTGAAACTGTCTGTCAGCAGACAGCCTTACCAGAGTTTGGTTGCAGAACTGCCGGAGTCGATAGCACAAATCAGTATGCTGGTCCTGGCATGTGACAAATCGAGGTTTTTGGAGCATGCGCAGGCGTGAGACCCTCCAGTGCATAGGACTCCCATCAAAGGCAGGTGATTTGACAGGCGTCAGAGATTTGGTAATACCACTACCAGAATTCGATATAGCAGGGTGCCTTTATCTCTGGAGGAGGTACTGCAGCAGTATTACCAGTGTTAAAAAATGAGAAAAGAGGAATGCTCGCAGAAATGTGTACTTCTGCAAAACTTCCATTATGTTTACTCTTGCACGTTTTGCCAGTCTCTCCTAGGTAAGAGTGTACGTGGGAAAACGTTCAGATGTGCATTCTTTCTGCATTACTCAAAATCCCAATTCATCCAGTACCTTCTTTATCTGCCGAATGAAGATTTTGGATTTCACAGTAATGAGATTGTTAACTTTTCCATTTTCATTTCGGAGGCGATTATTTACGTTCTGGAAAATGTGCACTATTACCATCATAAACACAGAGAAATGTTACTTTCAATGAAAAAATCATCTAGCAAAGAAGACAAATCCATTTGGCTGCATTAGTTTAAATCTTAAATCATGCGCTGTGCAAATAAAATTAAAATTGCCATAGCTTACTTAAGCTTGCTGGCCTACTTTCTGGTGCGTGTGTGTCTATCTTAAAACTGTCGGGGTCGGCGACCTGTAATAATTAAATAGAAGAAATGTGTGCATAATTATGTATCACGTTGTCATGACGTGTGCGATTAAAGCGCCAGCGATCTTTCATGCTTGCCAATAGGAATCAATGCATTGCCGTTCTAACAACGTTCGAAGTAAAAGATGGCGAAGTGTTGGGCTTTGCTAAGTATTCACCGCGGGGTTAAAGCCCGCGATGTCATGGTGCACGATGTATGATAATACATCTGTATTCCACAGCTCAGCTGCAATGAAGGTTGCATCACCGTAGAAACTGTCAGAGCAGCAGCATAAATAAATGCCAGCATTTGATAATACGCACAGCTACCTCCGGGGAGATGTCCTGGCGCTGGGGGGTGTTTGGAATGTTAAGCAAGTTATTGCCCAGAGTCACATGGCTCGGGGCTAACCTGCTGCTGGGGCCAGGGACCCCCCAGCGCCCGCACCGCTACCTCCGGAGAGATGTCCTGGCGCTGGGGGGTGTTTGGAAGATTAAGCAAGTTATTGCCCAGAGTCACATGGCTCGGGGCTAACCTGCTGCTGGGGCCAGGGACCGAACTGTGAACCATGTGGTCCGGAGTCGGGTACCCTGGTCACTGCACAACACCTCTTCCCTTACATACACAACCTATCACCTACAAGAGTAGGAAAAGCTGCTCTACACGGTCAGGATCTCAGAGAGTGGTCCTGTCGGTTAGGCGGAAAAAACAGGGGCAGGCTATGAGGCTCAAACCCTAGGAGATGGAGGAGGCTGCACACACTGTGTGTTGCACAGTGATTGATGGCCTGTAGTGGACACTTGGATGGCAGAGGCTGCACACAATGGGTGCTGTAGAGTAAGAGATGGAAAGTGGCATGCACATGGATGGCAGAGACTGCACAAATTCTGTGCTGCACCGTGAGTGATGGAATGCAGTGGGCGCATGGACAAAGGATGCTTCAAATATTGTGTGTCGTGGAGTGTTTAATGGAAAGTGGTCTGCCCATGAATAGAGGAGGATGCACATATTTTGTGCTTCCCAGTAAATGCTGGGAGCTAGTGCGCACATGGATAATGGGGCTGCACATATTTTGTATTGAACAGTAAATGATGGAAGGCAGTGTGCACATGGATGGCGGAGGCAAGGCTGCTGACATCCTTTACTGTAGACTGCTTGATGGAACACAGTGGGCACGCATGGAGGAGAATGCACAAAAATTCCTGCAGTTCCACATCTGAAATGCTCTGTGCACATCAAATCTGGAGGCTGCTCACATTGTGTGCTACACATTAATTGATAGGAAGCATGAAGCACATGTATGGAGGGGGCTGCATATATCATATGATGCACAGTGAGAGACGGAATGCTCTGTGTGTATGGCTAAAGGATGCACCTTGTGTGCTACACAGTAAGTTCGGGACAGATTAGCGCATTTTGCATAATGCAGTGCAGCACCCATGCAAACATGCAAACTGTATTGACTGTCAATGCACGAGTCAGTGGCTAAAGTGGGTGTTTGAAATGTAAAAAAAATAGGCTTCTCTTAATTTTGCATGTCTATGCTTTTCAAAAGAAAATAGCCACCCAAAAATTAAAAGTGCAACATCAGTAGATTAATTTGTTTCTAAAAAAAAAAAAAAGGAAAAAGGGTTATATACATTTAAAAAGGCATTTGTATTCATGTATTATGTTTTCTAATTGGTATGCTTCTTTAAAATCACTATCTTCTTTGTTGCAAGATGTAATCCAATTGCTGAAGTGTGTTTAATATGCTAAGTGTGTTTAAGGCTGCAGTACCACCTCCGGTATACGGGGGCAGAGCGAGCAAAAAATAATATAAACACACTTTCTGAAACACAGGTCCCCACAAGGCAATTTTTTTTTAAAATGTGTAACAATTGGTACAGATGTTTATGAACTCATTTAAAATCATTTAGAAGACTTTAACTTTTGGGGACTTGGGTTCAGGTCCCCACAGAGCAATCAAGTCCTCACCGCGTGAGTGTATTATCACCCCCAAGTCCCCACAAGGATACTAACACTAACACACACTAACACACACTAACACACACACTAACACACACACACACTAACACACACACACACTAACACACACACTAACACACACACACACACTAACACGCACACTAACACGCACACTAACACGCACACTAACACACACACACACACACAACCACACACACATACACGTGTTACCATCCTTGTGGGGACTATGTGTGAATACCAGCCTTGTGGGGACTAACCTTTCCCAATGTTTTTAAAACACACAGCTAACAGAAAAATGTTAAGAAAAAATTAATGATACAGGATCCTGCTTCAAATTTGCAAATATATTGTTATTTAATCGTGCGCACAGCACCATCCTTGTGGGGACTTGAACACGTGCTACCATCCTTGTGGGGACCTAGTCTGTAACACTATTTGTGATTGAATACAGTCTAAAGTACATGGCTAAATGTTTATTTTAGCAACAATATACACCAAAAACATTATAATATATTCATATATGAATTGCTGCATATATAATAGGGGTATACATTAAAGGCAGATTATGGTAATGTGCCATAAAATGTCATATCATGCTTAATTAAAGACACTTAAAGCTGCATTTAACCTATTTATTAGTGCTTAAAATCTTAGGAGATTAGGGAACTAACACATAAAGATATTAACATATGGAACAAAGGAATATGGTCCAGTGGAATCCAGATCTTGAGTAGCTGCTCACATTTTTACCAAAATAGAAGTCCCCACAGAGATACTGAAATAGTGAAATAGTGTGTCATTCAAAGCTTGGACCCCATTATAAAGGGTGTGAAGCTAATGATGTTCAAGTCCACACAGAGGTTGTGTGTAATTATAGAAATGCTCAAGTCCCCACAGAGATAGTGTGTTATCATAGAGATGTTCAAGTCCCCACAGAGATGGTGTGTTATTATAGTGATGTTCAAGTCCCCACAAAGATAGTGTTTTATTACATTGTTATCCAAGTCCCCACAAAGATAGTGTGTTATTATAGCCATGTTTAAGTCCCCACAGAGATAGTGCATGAAGGTAATTGTGTTTAAGTCCTCATTAAAATAGGGCCCGATTCACAAAGGTAAACGTAGACAAAAAGTCTAACTTTACTACTTTTCAAAATCCACAAAAGCCCATAAAGAGAATGTGAAGCTGATGATGTTCAAGTCGAAGCAAACAAAAGGAGATGGACGGAGTGGTGAAACCTTTCAGTCACTCAGCCCCAGTTACAGATCTGGGTTGAATCCATCATCGTTCTTTAGCTAACTTCGCCACCCCAGATCAGCCCCAGATATATGCAAATCAGTCTTGGCCCTATGCCTCATGGGAACAGTCCAGGCGAACTGCCAAGCCAGGTCTTCCCTGGACCGAAAACATGCATCCTGGGACCGGTTCTGGGATAACGCCCCCTCATCAGCCAGGCTAGCTTGAATCCAGTGGCAAAATGAGTAAGGGACCCACGTCTGGGTCTCAACGTACGGGGCGAACAAAACAAACATAAGGAGATGAAGGACTGAGTGCTGAAACTTTTCAGTCACAGATCTGGGTTGAATCCATCATCGGTCTTTAGCTCACTTTGCCACGCCAGTTGAGACCCAGCTATATGCAAATCCGTCTTGACCCTGTGCCTCATGGCACCCCCTAGTGCTTTAAGTCGAAACAGAGCTTGTGTTTAGTTACTTGAATGCTCAAGTCCCCACAGAGATAGTATGTTTTTATAGTGATGTTCAAATCCCCACAAAGACAGGGCCCGATTCACAGAACTAACTTAAGACTAAATCCTAAACTTACTACTTTTGGTATTCACAGAAGTTAGGATTTTGTCTTAAGTTTGTCTTAAGACAGACTTAAGACCGACTTAAGTTAGGATTTTGTATTAAGTCTGTCTTAAGTCTGTCTTAAGTCTGTCTTAAGACAAACTTGAGACAAAATCCTAACTTCTGTGAATACCAAAAGTAGTAAGTTTAGGATTTTGTCTTAAGTTAGTTCTGTGAATCGGGCCCACAGTGTTTTATTATAGTTTTTTTTAAGCTCATACAAATACAGAGTGTTATTTTAGTGATGGTTAAGTCCCCACAGAGATAGTGCACAAAGATGATTGTGTTGTTTCCTCATTAAAATTGGGCCCTATTCACAATGGTAAACTTAGACAAACAATCTAACTTTTGTACTTTTAAGTTACAACATTGTAAGCTTAGACCAAAAGTCTAACTTTACTACTTTTCAGTATTCACAAAGCCCCATACAGAGAATGCAAAGCTGGTGATGCTCAAGCCAAAACAGAGCCTGCGTGTAATTAAATGAATGTTCAAGTAACCCACAGAGATGGTGTGTGACTATAGTATTACCACTGTCACCAAATAGAATGTGTGTGATTATAGAAACGCCCAGAGATAGTGTGTGATTATAGACATGCCCAGGTCCCCACAGAGATAGTGTGTGATTATAGACATACCCAGGTCCCCACAGAGATAGCATGTGATTATAGACCTGCCCAGGTCCCCACAGAGATAGTGTGTGATTATAGACATGCCCAGGTCCCCACAGAGATAGTGTGTGAATATAGACATGCCCAGGTCCCCACAGCGATAGTGTGTGATTATAGACCGGCCCAGGTCCCCTGAGAGATAGTGTGTGAATATAGGCATGCCCAGGTCCCCACAGAGATAGTGTGTGATTATAGAGATGTCTTGGTCCCCACAGAGATGGTGTGTGACTATAGTATTACCACGGTTGCCAAAGAGAATGTGTGTGATTACAGACATGCCCAGGTCCCCACAGTGATAGCGTGTAATTATAGACATGCCCAGGTCCCCACAGAGATAGCGTGTGAATATAGACATGCCCAGGACCCCACAGAGATAGTGTGTGATTATAGACCTGCCCAGGTCCCCACAGATAGTGTGTGATTATAGACATGCCCAGGTCCCCACAGAGATAGTGTGTGATTATAGACATGCCCAGGTCCCCACAGAGATAGTGTGTGATTATAAACCGGCCCAGGTCCCCTGAGAGATAGTGTGTGATTATAGACATGCCCAGGTCCCCACGGAGATAGTGTGTGATTATAGAGATGTCTTGGTCCCCACAGAGATGGTGTGTGACTATAGTATTACCACGGTTGCCAAAGAGAATGTGTGTGATTACAGACATGCTCAGGTCCCCACAGTGATAGCGTGTAATTATAGACATGCCCAGGTCCCCACAGAGATAGCGGGTGAATATAGACATGCCCAGGACCCCACAGGGATAGCGTGTGATTAATGGGATGCACAGGGATAGCACAAAGAGAGAGTGCATGATTGTAGTCATGTACAAGGCCTCACAAATATATTTTGTAATTACAGTGACGTTTAAGTCCCCACAGTGATAATGTGTGATTACAAATCTATCAAGCCAAGTGTGTTAGAATGGCTATCTACGGAGCTGGGATATGGGGATACTGTGACGTAACTGAAATTCAGGAAGTGGAGAAAGCATTTTTAAGATATTTATTGACGGTCCCACGATGTACCTCCACCTACATTTGCTATAGTGAGTTGAGGCTACCTTACATTACAGACACAATAAAAGTCCAACCTGTATTGCTATGGTACCGGATCTGGACCTCACCAAAAACTATATTAACCAGAATGTACTAAGTGATAGCCTTAAATCAGATTACGCTCTAGAGATTAAGTCTTTTAAATATATAAAAGCTTTTATGATTGGCCTGTGCCTCCCTGACTTCTATTACAATCCTACATCGATAGGCTCCATTTCCAGAAAACCTTTTAAAAAGCAATGCATGACTCATATGGAGGCGAACAGAATTGCCATCGAGGCATCAAGGCCCACAGTTCAAAGTAATAAAACGATGCGGTCCACCATTGGTGTCCAATCATATTTAACATACACATTAAGTGGATATGATAGATTTGTCCTCACACGTCTTAGATTGGATGGATTCCATCGCTTGGTAAGCTTTCCAACTATGAACGATGGACTAAAATTCTATCAAACTGCCCTTGCAATGGAGTTTTATCCCAAACAACAATACACGTAAGCTTGTTTTGTACATTTTATTCGAAACAAAGGAGAAGATGGATTAAACCCATATTGAAAATATGGGGTATGAGGCAATGTCGTCCAGTCTACCTTGCACTGCAATTCTTAGATATTGACTGCTTTAGGAGGCAAATAGCATATTTTTCTTAAAGTATACTTAGTCACAGGAAGCACCTATGAATTATGCTCTATGTTAAAGTAGGTTCCAAAGCCTCACTTTTTTTATAATAATCTTTCAGATATTTTAAAGTTTGTCCTACATTTTTTGATTAATATTTATTATGCTTCTTGTATAATAATGATATGTAACTGCAAAACTATGCTAATATTTTAACCTATTTCTTTTACGATCATTGTATAAGAATTGTGAATTGATATTGTAAAATTGTGCTTTTATGTTTTTTTCTATGTGTCAAAATCAAAACCAAATAAAATGAACTCAATCAATATTGTATACGTTAGTATACTTGTAATAAACATTGCTTTTAATATATGACCGAAATCAGTTATTGTGTTATGGGCTAGACTCAGTTCCCGATAACATCAGAGGGGGGCACAGACTCAAGAAACTGCGTAGATTAGAGTCGAGGTATATTATCGACCTCCACACAAAAACACCTTGGGGTATGAACAGTGGCGAAGATCTGATGGTACACATTGGTACATGAATAAACTGTATACTGGAATTGCAAGATGTGGTAAATAGATTGTTACCTGCAGATCTGTATATATATATGTATATATGTATATATGTATATATGTACATAGGAATTAACAGGGGCGGATCTTTTTCTAATGTAATATTCTTTCTTTTGGATTGATGATTGATCCGTGACATCTTTATAAATAAGATATGAAGTCATGAGAAACCTTGGTGGGCCTTTTGACCGCAATAGTATGAGATATATGATTTCGATTTAATGACTCATTGCAATGAAAAACTATGAGATATAAGAGAAAAATAATGTATAAAAATGTATAGTAATTATAAATTGTATATGGTTGATTTGTTTTGAAAAACAGACCTGAATACATGTAAGGAAGGATAATGGCCGATACACGGCTCAATTTTGTTTATTTGCAAATCAAGTAATTCGATATTAAGTATGAAAAATGTACACGTGATGAGGTTACAATTTATGTACATTCACTTTTCGAAAATACTTGTGCAAAGAGTGGTAATAATGCATGTTTAAAATATAATGTGCATGAAAGCTGATTACATCTTTGTAAATACTCACCACTCTAAGATGTCGCTGGTTATTGTCAGCAAGCCAGCAGTCCTTCCTCTACTGCAAGGAGTGTTTAAAAACATGGCGATGTCTAAGCCATTGACATCGAGAAAGGCTGAATGCCGAAACGCGAGGGCGTCTGTCTTGTCTGAAAATAAAAGCAACCTTGGAAAAATACCCAGTGAGTGCGGATAATTCTTGGTTCGAAAACGGGAGAATTGGAGCAGAATATATATGTATATATATATATGTATATGTATATGTATATGTATATGTATATATATATATATATATATATATATATATATATATATATTATATATATATATATATATATATTTTACCTACTGGCGGTCGCCAGTAGGTACATATAGTTTGGATTTTTTTGAATAGGGATTTCTGAAAATTCTATGTTGAATAACTTTGGCGTTGATGGACGGAATTGACTGAAATTGCCAGAAAAATGGCACATTTTGTGTCTGAGCGTCCCCTGAAAGTTTGGGGGGGGTTTCGTTAAGCGGGGGCCGAGAAAAAAGGGGGGTCCCAAAACGTGTTTTTAACATTGAATTTTCCATAGGGCGGTTGGACTCACTTTTAGCTCGAACGGCTGAATGGATTTCCACAAAACTTGGCAAAATTGTAGGGACTGGTAGCCCGATGTGCCTTTTCTATGTCTCAAGAAATATGCTCCAGTGGTTTTTACGAAAATTAACTTTGAAAAATATATATTGGGCTACATAGGGCTATATATATGTTAGAGCCCAAATGTAGCCCAATGTAGCCCAAAGATGGCCACCAGAGACAAAAAAAAACAAATGTAGCCCAAATATCAGCCAGATGTAGCCCAACTATAGCCCAGTGACAGAATGTCCCAGAGTGTTCTAAAGAACAACTAGAGCGTTAACAGTCTTACTTGTGACAAAAGTATGGCACACCTGAAGTCATCTTGATTGGAATAAAGTGTTAACACTTAAAACATTTAATTTGCAAAGGAACAAAATGAGGGGGTTCATTTTGCCATAGAAATTATGATTAGTGCTGAAGAAAGAAAAATTAGGGCACATTTTGAGTGACTTCTCAAATCCTCTTATATTTCATTTAAACAATTCTGATATGCAGTCTCCCAAGATGGCCACCAGAGACAAAAGAGCCCAAATGTAGCCCAAATATCATCCAGATGTAGTCCAACTATAGCCCAGTGACAGAATGTCCCAGAGTGTTCTAAAGAACAACTAGAACGCTAACAGTCTTTCTTATGACAAAAGTATGGCACACCTGAAGTCATCTTGATTGGAATAAAGTGGTAACACTTAATACATTTAATTTGATTAATTTGAAAAGGAACAAAATGAGGGGTTTCATTTTGCCATAGAAATGTTATATATATATATATATATATATATATATATATATATATATATATATATATATATATATATATATATATATATATATATATATATATATATATATATATATATATATATATATATATATATATATATATATATATATATATTACCTACTGCTGGCGGTCGCCAGTAGGTATATATAGTTAGGATTTTTTTGAATAGGGATTTCTGAAAATTCTATGTTGAATAACTTTGGCGTTGTTGGACGGAATTGGCTGAAATTTTCGGGAACATGGCACATTTTGTTTTTGAGCGTCCCCTGAAAGTTTGGGGGTGGTTCGTCAAGTGGGGGCCAAGAAAAAAGGGGGGTCCCAAAACGTGTTTTTAACATTGAGTTTTCCATAGGGCGGTTGGACTCACTTTTAGCTCGAACGGCTGAATGGATTTCTAGGAAACTTGGCAAAATTGTAGAGACTGTTTGCCCGATGTGCCTTTGCTAGGTCTCAAGATATGTGCTCCAGTGGATTTTGAGAAATTAACGTTCAAAAAAATATATATATATCTGTGACAGCGTCCCGGTTCGCGTACCAGACGCGTAACGGAACTTCGCGAGGAGAAGCGGATTGGCTCTCCGGTGACTGTCAACATTCTAAACAGTCCGGAGCGGCCGCCATCTTGTCTCTCGGTAGGATCGAAAGACAAGAGGTGGAAATAAACGAAGGGGGAAATGAATGAAAGGGGGCAAGGTAGACCCCTCCTGACCCCCTAGGATTGATGTGGGGGCTATTAAAGGGCCCCGCGGGGCAAAAAAAGAAAATACATTTTTTTCCGATTTTTCGCGGTGTAAGCGCTACCCGGTACGCGAACCGGGTAGCTCACCGGTAGCGTAACAGGAGTCCGCCATCTTGTGTTTCGGACGAATTTAGTCACAAGATGGAGGATAAACAATGTTGGGAATGGGTATAAGGGGGCACGGGAGACATATCCTGACCCCCTAGGTTTTCTGAGGGTGGCTGAGGAGGCCCATATATGTAAAAAAAAAAAAATTCGCACGGTTAGCGCCCGGTCCGCGCACCGGGTAGCGTTCCGGAAAGTGTAACAAGGGGAAAAGCAAGGGAAATAGTAAAACAATATTTTAGAGTGCTTTGAGGTAGGGTAGCTCTGAATAGAGCTGTTGTGTTGTGTGGGTGACGTAAGTACCAACATGTAGGTACCAATGAAGAGTCTAAAATTCAATGTACACCGTCTCCTCTGTAGATATTTTGTATGTTCTAATATGGGTTATTTATATGTAAATGTGTGGAAAAGCACTTCATGCTTTAAAGCAATTGTATTTTTGAACTGATTGTTCTTTCCTCTTAGTCCTCCTCTTTGTTTTTTTTTCCCCACACTCTTCTTCAGCATGATAGTTGATAAATTCGTTCCCTCAAAAAATGTATATACATAAAAAAATTATATTAAATACATATAAAATATATTTTTCCTTTAAAAGAAGAATACATTTTACAGCTTTAGATATTTGCTATTAAAAAACCATTGAAATTCACTGAAAAAACCATAGGTTATAGACCATATATAGTTAGGAATTAGCATTTACAAAACCTTGAAAATTCACTGAAAAAACCATAGGTTATAGACCATATATAGTTAGGAATTAGCATTTACAAAACCTTATTTTACTCACACAAAACCATTGAAATTTGCATATATAGTTAGTTGCACTAACTATATATCGCGCACCCGCAATCCACTGCTGATCATGTCACATATTACATCATTCATGACATGGTCAGTGACAACACTGATGACATCACTGATGACATCTCAAATGACATCACTGATGACATCACTGATGACAACATCCAGTGACTGTATGTTTCTGTAAAGTTAAAATATGTCTTACATATTGAAGAATGAGTGGATGTATAAGTGTCTGGATGAAGGATTTAGTAGGTGCATGACTGACTGTATGAGTGAGTGATTAAAAGTGTCTCACTGAGATAATGGGTTAGTGACTAAACTGTCTTAATTTGTGCATTATTATGTCTGTTGTTCTGTAAACTGCTGCATGTGTTGATCAGTAGCTATATGAGTAACTATATGGGTTATTGATTGGTTGCCCAAGTATTTGAATGGGAGACTGAGTGTGTGTGTGGGTGGCTGGGAGGTGTACGACTCTGTGCATAGATGTGTGAGCAGTTGATTCACTAGATGTATGGGTTCAAAAGTGCATGTGGAAACAGCTGTATGGGCGGTTGACTGTGTGCATGAGTGTATTGGTGAGTGAATGGATATCTCAGTGCTACATGTCAAAGTAAGTACATATGTAAAACACAGTACATGTGAGAGTTGACATATATAAATAACTGTGCATAAGAGCCAGTGAATGTGTGAGTGGCTGCATGGATCATTGTGAACTTGTATCAGGGATTGTATAAGAGAGTAAATATGTGTTAGTATATGTTTGAATAAGTAAGGTGTGTATAATTGTATAGTTGAGGAAATGGAGGTGTGATTGATTCTTTGCATGACTGACTAGGTGTGTAAGTAACTCCATGGATGAGTGACAGTCTGTGAGTGTCTGTTTACACTGAGTGTATCTAAGGTTATATTAGAGTCTGAAGAGGTTCATCGTATAATCACATGAATGATGTCATCAGTGATGTGATCAGTAATGTCAAATGAGATGTCATCAGTGATGTCATCAGTGATGTCATTTGAGAGGTCATCAGTGATGTCATCATTGATGTCATTTGAGATGTCATCAGTGTTGTCATCAGTGATGTCATTTGAGATGTCATCAGTGATGTCTTCAGTGATGTCATTTGAGATGTCATCAGTGATGTCACTGACCATGTCATGAATGATGTAATATGTGACATGATCAGCAGTGGATTGCGGGTGCGCGATATATAGTTAGTGCAACTATTTATGCGAATTTCAATGGTTTTGTGTGAGTAAAATAAGGTTTTGTAAATGCTAATTCCTAACTATATATGGTCTATAACCTATCGTTTTTTCAGTGAGAATATATATATATATATATATATATATATATATATATATATATATATATATATACATATATATACTTATAATAATGGTTAAAGTGTTTTTTTAATATAGTTTGCAATTTTAAATGTGTAATTGAATTTTTAAAACACTAATCAGATGGGTCTGGTGGCTCAGTGTACTAATGTGTCCACTGCAGGGCCCTGTGAGCAATCTCATGGTCATAGGTTCAAATCCCAGCGGGTTCACTCAGTCTTTCAACCATCTGAGGTCGATATAATGAGTACTGTTGGGTAACAATAAACATCTGTTGATGCCTAAGAGTTAATGTGTGATCTACAAATACCGATGTTAAGAGCTTATAATTTAGTAGCGGGATATTAATTTTTTGGGGTAATATGGTGGGAGATTAATTGCATTTTAACCGCATCACTGCTGCGGCGATTCTTGCGCTGTTCGGCAATTTTCAAAATTACCGCGATACATGACGAGCTGAGCTCGTCATCAGTACACGCCACCCGTGGGTGATGACAAGCTGAGCTCGTCATCAGCATCGAAGGGGTTAACTAATTGTTTTTTAATGTTATGTAATGTAAGAGAAAATCAATATATAAATGGTTAGTATGTAATGTTTTAATTGTTTTACAGTTCTTTCATTTATTTGGGCTTCATTTCAGATTTTGTATTTATATGTTGTATATGAAATGATGAAATGAATGAAACTTATATAGCGCACGACTTACCCTAGGGCATCTCCGCGCTTGCTTAGGGAACCCGTCCTGGTATTTCCCTGTGAGATAACCCTGGAAGGGTATCCACAAGGTGAAATCCAGGCATCCCACCGCGAGGGGCCGTTGTGGAGATTAAGCAAGCTATTGCCCAGAGTCGCAGAGTGTGAACCCGTGAGTCGAGAAGGCACCGGAGCGAGAATTATCGAGTCCGTGGAATTTTGAGCCCAAGACCCGCCGAGGCAGGGAATTGAACCCTGGTCCAGGGCCAAACCCAAGCTCCAGGTCTGCCGCCTCTAACCCCTGAGCCACACTTCTCCACTATATATAATATAGTATAATTAGTTATGGCTAATTTAGCAGCATGTTCAGTTTGTAGGGGAATTTATGTAGATATTGTTTAAATGAAAATAGTTTTCTTTATTAATTTTTTGTTATTTAAATATTTAATTTATAAATCATACTTTGTACATTGAATATTTAAATTATAAAATAGTTTTATTTAGATTATGCAAGAAATTAGTAATATATATCAGCAAGTGTATATTATATTTATTATTTTTATATGTTTCATTTATTTTAATTGTATTATTGTTTTATTCATATTTTAATTTATCTTCTTGGGGATTGTTTTTTTTCAGTAGTAGCGAGATAAGTGAATTAATTCTATGTATGTTTATATAAATATTTCATTTAATTATAGGTTTATTTTGTATATTCGTAATAAATTGTGCATTTTATTTAAATGTATACAATATATATTTTCTAGTTTAACTATGGTTAATAATTTTATGTTTTACGTGTTTAAATATTTTTTGGGGGAAAAAAATGGCTGTATTGGAATGGTATATGTAACCTTTCTGAAGTCCCACACTTTCCCTACTGTTGCTTAAATTGGAGTGAGAACAGTATATCAAGTCAATCTAATTCCTATGCTTTCCTTATTATTGCCATTGGGGGGATGGGTAATATAACCCTTGCAAAGTCCCACACTTTCCCTACTGTTGCTTAGGATGGAGTGAGAATAGTAAATATAACCCCTTTGAAGTCCGATACTTTTCCTTCTGTTTTGTATATATTGGAGTGGGAACAGCAAATCTTATCCCTCTGAAGTCCAACACTTTCCCAGCTGTTGCTTACATTACAGTGAGAATTGTAAATTGAACCTCTCCGAAATTCAGCACTTTCCTTGCTTTTGCTTAGGGTGGAATGAGAATCGTAAATTTGACCCCCTCAGAGGTTCAACACTTTCCCTACTGTTGTTTAGACTGGAGTGGAAATGGCCATTTGAACGCCTCTAAAGTACAATACTTTCCCTACTGTTACTTAGATTGGAGTGGGAGTAGCAAACACTGACCTTTTAGTGGACTTTCTCCCTTCACAGCGAAGCTCCGACTGGTAGCTGCTGCTGCCCCGGTTGCTGCTGCTGACCCTTGGTCGAGGCCTACTTCCCCTGCAAACCCCTGCCTGCGCCTCATATCTGGTCGTCGAGTGGTAGAGCATCACTGTTCTGCTGCTGGGCTGTCCCTCTGCCTCTCTTTCTGATTTCTGCCTTTATTCAGCTTTTTACTTTGTTACCTTTTTCTTTCCTTTGTTTGCCGCCATCACTCCTGTTGCTTTGTTCCCATGGCCCGCACCCTCCAGTGACCCTTCCCACTCCTGCATTTCCTGCCTCCCAACTGTCCACCCCCAGCACAACTTAGTGGCAGCCGCTGCGCAGCTGCACGGCTGGCATGCCAAAGGCAGGCCTGTCTGCACCTGTCCATGCCTGGACCATGCCCAGCGCCAGGGACCCTGGTTCTCGTATCTTCCACCGCTAAGACGCCAGCACCCTCCTCGCCCACAACTCAGGACGCCATACCGCCTGCCATCTCGCGTCACCGAAGAAGACCCAAGGACCCTTCTCCTGCCAGAACTGCAGCCACATCCTCACCCACGCCAGCATGCCAGATCCTCCGCCTCCCAACCGTCAAACAGCACACTAGACCGACTCAACTGCATCCTCTTCAACATGCGATTACTCCACAAACACGCTACAGAAATCTGGGACCTCCTCGACGCTGCCTCTCCCCATATCCCCTTCTTCATGGACATCTTGATCAACCCCTGATTCGGACCACAAATCGCCATCACCATCCCAGACGGCTACAAAATCACCCACAAGGACTGCACCGACCACCAGAAGGAGGCATCGCCATCAACAACAAGAACACCCTCCGACTGACCATGCACTCAAATGACCCAATCAGAACCATCTTGAACTTGGAGCTGGGCCCAACCTGAGTGAGTCGTGACCCTCAGAGTGGTTCGCCAGTCCTGGATCCCTAGAAATGGTGCGGAAGGTGAGCAGATGCCTCAAATCTACAACTTGGGACTTAAAAAATTCCCTCCCAAAAGTGCTCTGAGGACAGAGAATACCAACGTGCATTTCTCACTGATCCGCCCAAGGTGCATTTCTGGTCAGCCTGACTTTGAGATAATTTCCTTATATTCTTCTGCATTGCTGAAAAACCTGTTCAGTGGTCCCTCTCTGGAAAGGGATCCAACCTCCTGGAGCCTTCATCTGACCCAGCTCTATCCTAGTCTGCTGTAGATTTTCGACTTCCAAAAAAGAGACAAAGGCCCAGATTTGCCAAAGAATTGCTTGCCCTTCCATCATGCAGGGTGACTCAAGGGCAATGCAATCCATGAGTCAGATTTATCAAGCAATGCAAGGCAACCTTGCGTGGCTTGGTAAATCTGGAGTAATGCAAAGCTGTGCAAGTCAGTGCCAGAAAGGTGTTTCATGGGTGGAGTTTAGGCGTTCCCATGCATCCACCCATATATTCTGGCACATTCCCAGATTTACTGCGACAAGTAAACCTGGGGATATATTAACATTGTATGCCTTCCTGATAGAGGCGTAACAAGGAAAAATATATTAATTCCTCCTTGTTTGTTCAGAATACAGCACACTTAGAAAGAGGAAGATGCATCTGAGGATGCCTTGGTGCGGGAAGGTGTCCCTTCCTCAATACAAAGAATCTTTCCTGCAACACAGGCACCCTTTTACTACGGCACAAAGATGCCTGCGTGGGCGCTAGGTAACACATAAAATAATCCCGGTTTTATGGAATTTATTTTTTTGACAGTTCCGTCTGTATTTATCCAGATTTATTTTTTGCTAATTTTATCTGTATTTATCCAGATTTAGTTTGGGATATGTGGAAATATGAAGCTGAAATTAGCATATTTCCACATATATTTAACTGGTAAATATGCACTCATGCTTGAATGTCTTCTAGGTTTCAGTGCTGTAAACACCCGCAGAAGATAAATGAATGCAATTTTAAGAAAATATGCACTTTTCAGTATCAACATTGTGCATATCTACTGCTCCTAAAGCCTCTTTACAAAAATTCCTTTCTTTTTTAGCTCCCTGACCTATCAATGTAGACAGCTATGCGCCTGGCAGTCATGGCAGACAGTATTTAGAATTACTCAAAAAGTAACACAATGTCTGTTTTTATTCACATTTAAAAATAAATTAAGTCTGTATTTATCTGTTAAAATCAGTAAAGACAGAAAACAGGTAGCCTTACACATAATGCACCAGCACAGTGCGAAAGCAGCAATGCGCAAAGTATTAATAAATATGGCCCATTCCTGCCCTCTCCATTTGATGCAGTGCAGCATGTTGTCTTGCTGCTTTGCGCTGCGTCAAATCTTGGTAAATTTAACCCTAAGTCTGAAAGTAGGAATCGTCACGTGACTTCGTCCAATGGCTCAACGAAAACGACGCCTCCTCTTTGGACACCCTTGGCTGCCTTGCCCAGCTGAGCTTTAACTTCAAAAATTCTTCTAAATCCAAAAGTAAATGAAGACGCAGCCCAATAACGTCTTGTATCCAAATTGTGGTCCACGACTAGATGCCCATGGTGCTTTGAACATTTAGGCACTCTTTTTCACTTTAAAATTTACAAATTCATAACTCTCATTCTACTGATAAAACATAAATATAAACTTAAGATGATATTCATCCCATTTCAGAAATGTCTCCATTACCATTACCTGGTGGACCATTTTTTATGTGTTTTTAACATGACTCTTGAACAGTCAACCTGTCAATGATCTTTCTCTTCATGTATCAAACCATTTAGAGATACTTTGACAGACTGTATACAATGGAGTTGAGGCTTGTAAAGTGAGGTGACAGAGTACAGTGGCACAGAGGGGAGTGGAATACTGTAGAGTTTAGTGGGGTAGAGAGGAATACCAAAGAGTGCAGTGACGTACAGTGGAGTGGTGTTGACTGGGGTAGCGTAGAGTGGAATACTGTAGAGTGGAGCGGTGTAGGGTGGAATACAGTGAAGTGGCATACAGTGAAGTGGTGTATATTACAGGCTCAGGGAGGCAGATGCCGGGGGGGGGCTTTAGTGTGGAGCCTGCGGGTTGGCTTTGTGCATGGTAATAAAATAATACTTTGCATTTTTTTCAAACATGAAAATTCCTTGAAAAAAGAAAGGTTAAAGCAACATTATAGTTAGGTGTGGGAAAAATATGTTTTTTTTTTAAATGTAGGAATTCACTGGACTAACGTTATAGTTAGGTGGATACATCAGTCACTACATTAACATTTTGAACTCAGAAAAACATATAAATTCACCAGTTATATTTAGCGGGGCTAACTATAACTTGTGCCCCCACCAAGCACTGCTATGGCCTCACATATTGCATCATTCATGATATGCTCTACATCATCATTTATGTTTCCACATAGATTACATAGTTTTAGCCCTATTTTGTGGCACCCTGTGTCCAAAATATATATTTATATCCTCATTAATAGCTGAGCATGCTCACTGGCCAGAGCCATCAGTCACTTCCTACAATCCGGTCTATTTATGAATGAACTAATAACTGCACATATATAACTAGAAAACGAAGCACTGATCCAATGGTCTTTTCTATCATCCAATACGCTATATACTATTCATATGCAAACTGATCGAAAGTATTTTCTACATTTAATTATCAGCCTTAATAAAAGAAAATAGCTTTGTTTGGCATCCAACCATCAATACATGGCTGATTGCGTCACCACTACCTCAAGACTTCCATAGATTCAAATGGAGTAGCAGCATTCCTTCTATTGGAGCTTTTATCTGCCATTGACATGTTCTATAACCATGCATTTCTTAAGAGATTTGAATCCAGAGGAATTCCTTCCTTGCTGCACCTTTTGCCACCATAGATGGAGGTCAACAATCCAATATTGCCTCTTTCAGTCAATCAATCAATCAATCAGGGGTTTGTAGAGTGCGCTACTCACCCATGAGGGTCTCAAGGCACTGGTGGGGGCTGAGGGGAACATCCCCGGATCAGTCAAAGAGCCAGGTCTTGAGGTACTTCCTGAACATGTGCAGGATCGGGGAGTATCTGATGTTCACAGGGAGCTTGTTACAGGTCTTGGCTGCGATATAGGAGAAGGCTCTCCCACCTGTTCTTTTTCTGTGGATACGGGGGACCTCTGCCAGGGCGAGGTCGGCGGAGTGGAGGTTCCTCTTGGGTAAGTGAAGGGATATTCTCTCATTGATGTATTTGGGTCCGATGTTGTGGAGGGATTTGTAGTTGTGGGTAAGGAGTTTGAAGGTCACACTCTTCTTGACGGGGAACCAGTGGAGGTTTCGTAGATGGTACGTCAAGTGTTTGTGATGCGGTGTCCAGAAGATGAGTCTGGCTGCTGCGTTCTGGATGGTTTGGAGTTTGCGTATAAGGGTTCTGTTGGGGGGATCCACTTGAAGGTCTTGCGGAGGATACTCAGGCAGTTGAAACTGGTGGAGGCAACGGCGTTGATCTGGCGTTTCATGGAGAGGGAGGAGTTAAGGATGATGCCAAGGTTTTATGCATGGTCTATAGGGTTGGGTGGATTCCCGAGGGCAGGGGGCCACCAGGTGTTGTGCAGGGTCCAAGTATGAGTACTTTGGTCTTTTCTGACTTGAGTTTCAAGCAGCTGTCCTTCATCTAGGTTGCCACGTTCTTCATTCCTTCCTGGAAACAGAGTCTGGTGTCTTTGGGATTCTTCGTGAGTGAGAGGATGAGCTGGGTTTTATTGGCGTAGGATAGAATGCTGAGCCCATACTGTCCTATGATGGTGGCAGTGATTATAAGCAGTCTAGTTTTAGGGGCACATTATCAAGGGAGACCTCCTATGCCCCTATGGAGTCTAGCAGCAGGATCCCTAGTAAATCATGGTATAGGATATTCCCGGGAGGATATTAGGACAAAGTAATTTTTCCCTCGCTCTCTAGGGGTACCAGGCGGGAGAATGGGAATGTACCCCCAGGAGGAAAAACAGCCCTTGAAGGAGCCTGCAAGGCATATCAAAGGGAACCCTCCACTAAGTCTTGAGAATCATCTAGAAGGCGACAGAAATACAACTTTTATGGTAAATACACCTACATGTTCACCCTTGTCCAATGAAAATTATGGTAGGGTGTTGAAATATCGATTACAAAAATATAGTTGACATAAATATAGTTGTAAAAATATCGTTTACAAAAATCGACACCCTATACTTAAACAGGTAAGTACATAAATATCTACTCAAAAATATTGTTGTAATAAATATAGATGTAAAAAATATCGACTTTTTAAATTAATTGAAATTACGTTAAATAATAAATAAATATAAGTACTATTAACAAAATACATTACATTACTTTTATTTTTTAACTATTTAAAACAAATTAACTACACGTTTTCATTATAAACTTAATAAATGTGTACATATACATATATTTAACACATTACTTTATATAACAACAATAATACATACAAATAATTAAAATATACAATATATTATTAGTTAAAACATTTGATAGCGTAGGTGTAAAAATTACTATTCGCACTCCAGAGGGTGCAACAGTAGGGAAAGCGTTGGATAGCGTAGGGGTAAAAATTACTATTCCCACTCCAAAGGGTGCAACAGTAGGAAAAGTGTTGGGTAGCGTAGGGGTAAAAATTACTATTCCCACTCCAGAGGGTGCAACAGTAGGGAAAGCGTTGGATAGCGTAGGGGTAAAAATTACTATTCCCACTCCAGAGGGTGCAACAGTAGGGAAAGCATTGGATTGCGTAGGGGTAAAAATTACTATTCCCACTCCAGAGGGTGCAACAGTAGGGAAAGCGTTGGATAGCGTAGGTGTAAAAATTACTATTCCCACTCCAGAGGGTGCAACAGTAGGGAAAGCGTTGGATAGCGTAGGAGTAAAAATTACTATTCCCACTCCAGAGGGTGATACAGTAGGGAAAGCGTTGGATAGCGTAGGGGTAAAAATTACTATTCCCACTCCAGAGGGTGCAACAGTAGGGAAAGCGTTGGATAGCGTAGGGGTAAAAATTACTATTCCCACTCCAGAAGGTGCAACAGTAGGGAAAGCATTGGATAGCGTAGGGGTAAAAATTACTATTCCTACTCCAGAGGGTGCAAAAGTAGGGAAAGCGTTGGATACCGTAGGGGTAAAAATTACTATTCCCACTCCAGAGGGTGCAACAGTAGGGAAAGTAAGGGTAAAAATTACTATTCCCACTCCAGAGGGTGCAACAGTAGGGAAAGTGTTGGATAGCGTAGGGGTAAAAATTACTATTCCCACTCCAGAAGGTGCAACAGTAGGAAAAGCGTTGGATAGTGTAGGTGTAAAAATTACTAAATGTATTTACTCATTTATAAAATAACAAATCTATATTTTTATTTAATTAATTATTATTTAAATAATTATTCAATTAAAATGTAATTAATTCACTACATTTTCACTAAAAAATTCCAGGTACACACACCTAAAATTAATTAAACAATTAACATAATTAATTTACATCATTATTAATCAATTAACTAATTGAAATTAATTAACTATTATTCATTACACTATTTATATTCATTTAAAACATTAATTAATCTATTATTTTAATATATTTAAATTACTTCCCACCCTACTCCCCTATAAATCCACAACCCGCTACGGAACTATTAACACTAAATTCAACATAAAATACATTATTAACTAATAAAATACTACCAAAAAATACTACTTTGACAACCAATACTCATTAAAAACACTACATTACTTACAATTTTTTTAAAAACGATATTTTTGTAAACTATGTTTTTGTAAACGATATTTATTACAACTATATTAATGTTATCAATATTACTTACCTGTCTGTCGATATTCTGGTCAAACTATATTTTTGTCATCGATATTTCTTCCTGTAGATATTTCTGCGGCGATATTTAGGTTAGTAGATATTTTTACGACGATATTCCCGCTCTGTACCGAAAATTATGAGAGTGACTAGCTAGAGGGAAGGCTGGAGCTGGTAGTACATGATGGAAAAGGAGTTGTCACCCAAAGTAATAAGCTCAGCTTGGCAGGGGGAGATGATTGTTCTTGTGTATCTGTAGTTCGAGAATCACACATTAACCCCAATGAGACCAGTGTAGAGTTGAGGCGATCCCTAAGACAAACACAATTTGTAGTCCTGTGGAACCTTGTAAAATTAAAGATATTGTCATGATCTGGCATTAAGTCCAAACCCAATTGTGTAGGCACTTTTTTTTAATCCTCTTGAGTTTATATTTAGCTATACAATAATTATGTATTCTGTCTGCAATTGCATCTTTTTCAGAACACATATTACTGCATATAAACGATTTCCTCATTTGTCCTTTCAGGCACTTGGGTCATGATTTTAATGGTGAAGCAGGTGCAGTGACACACGGGCAAAGGTCTAGGAAACACACTGTGCACTGATTATTGCTACATCTTACTAATAAATATTCATTCACAAGTGCAATTACCTTGCAGGCACTAGTGTAATGATTTGAATGATGCAACAGGTGCACTGGCACAAGGGCCAAGAAGCCTAGGAAATCCACTGAATACCGATTATTGCCATATTTTACTACTACCCCCAATTCAGAACCAGCTCTGGCTGATGTCTCCCTGCTAACTGTCTGCCATTGCATTGCTCCCATTAGCGCAGTGTGCACGCCACCTTCTCTACTCTCGCTGCTCTTCCTGACCCATCCTCTATACCCTCTCGGGCCTCCTCTTCTCCTCACCTAGGATACTGGCCCCCCTTAAAAGTGTATGGATCATCATTTTTCACACTACGGGCAGCTTTTTTTTAAAAAACACTTAAAAGTTCTATAAAGTATTACAGCCCTTTATATGAGCACCAGGTATACTGCACTAAGACACTTCTTTATGGCATTGGGGAGATTACATATTTGACCAGAATTAAAGGATGTTAAACTGACACCGAGACATGAACCCAGTTCCCCTGTTCGTCAGCTCTTTCTGTTATTTCACATCTTTATTATAGTCATTTGCAATATGCAAAAAAAAACATTGACAATAACAATATATTTTGCATAGACAAAACCTATAGGCTTTGCCGATGCTTGTTCTTCATTAGTACTTATAATACGATCTTGAAATAATACCTTCAGGATGTGTGCTGTACGAAAACATCTCCAAAATTTAGTTTTACTAAAATGTTGTCCTTGTATAATAGCATCCCATGCTATCCAAGTGGTGCACATAACTGACTTTTCTCTCAGTTTACTATTGGAATAGTCAGGGTGGGTGGAAGCAAGAAGGTTTCAAAATTCATGCATCAAAACTGTTCCTAAAAATACTAGCACTGATTTAGTCTGGTGCAGTACTTCTACTATGATAAAACAGTTCTGCATGTGAATAGCATACATTTTAAAGATTTTTAGGACACTTTTTCTAACTTTCTTTACAAGTATGTTCCAGAATGGCTTCAAAAATGAAGGTGGCTCAAAAAGTTAACAGTGCAAGACTCCCTAGTAACTTGCTTTCTTTCACATCAATTAACTTGTAAATAAATGCTTGCCCGAATTGAACAGGAGGCCATACTAAAAGGTCAGGAGTGCGCTTGCGGTCCCCAGACTATACATCTGAGGGGAAGGTATAGTCACGTCAAGTCAAGTCAATAAACTTTATTCGGTTGTTCGATTTGACAACCATAAAAGTATTTACATTACAATTAATAGAACACATATTCATTAAAAGGAGAGAGTTCAATTGTAATTAAAATCACAGGAGTAAGAGCACTAGACTACATCAGACATTAAAAAGCGATTAAAAATAGAATTCCTTTAACGAAAAATATAAATAACAATTCATATATCAGTGTTATTATCCTTCCATACTGTTTCTGAATTTAACTGCCAATTTTAAAAAACTACATATAAACAAAGTGTATTCACAATTTAACAGCTGGAGAAAATGTTGTGCAGGACGAAATTGTACAAAGTTCAATTTTTTCAAACAGGGTTTCAAATATAGCTTCCTTGGTATGATATAAAAAGGACAAAAGAACAGAAAGTGTGCCAGGTCTTGCGGAGACTTATCGTCGCAGCCGCAAGCCGGCAACACTTGACCTCGATGAGATCCCCTAGGAACAGCCAACAAAAAATGAAACAGGTTGAACCTGAACCTTGTCAGTAGGAAACGGTCATAACTAGACATTTGCCATGTCAGGTAGGGTTCCATGAGCAAAGTGCTTTTAATTAATATATGATTACGTACACTTTCTTTTTTTAGTTCACATGATTCCCTTTCCTGTTGTCTAGAGTCAATAAAAGCATTCTTGACCGTGATAAGATCCATTTTGGTAATGGATTCCGGAAATAAGAAAAGTTCAGAGCGACCTAGATCAGTAAAGCACTTATATAAGTACTTTAGCCAGGGAACCTCCTTCCTGTTATCCCATGTAAGTGCTTCTCTTAGAATTAGCTTGGTAAGTGGGATATTATCATTTAACCAACAATTCATCCAGCATAACAAGGGATTCGCTGCAATTTTGTCACATACGTACGGAACCCCCAATTCTTCATGCACAGAAAAATTTGCTGTACCCCTGGGAACCCTTAAAATCTGTTTTAAAAAGTTATTTTCTACTATCTGTAGTGCATCCAGGGGAGCATATCCCCATATTTCACTGCCATAACATGCTGTGGTAACACTTTTGGCCTTGTATAGTTGGAGTAGAGCGGCAACTGGACTATTTCCCATTTTTCTGGAGAAATCCAATATGGCCGCGTTAACCCTAGTAACATCTCCCTTCTTTTTTTGGATCACAGGTCCCCAGTTTAGTTGACTATCAAAGAGGACCCCAAGGTAGGAGAATGTGTGAGTTACAGGGATTTCTACTCCAGCTACGTTTAAGCGATTTGATTTTTTAAAGCCTTGACCAACCTTCATTATGTAGGATTTGGTATTGTTAATACTTAAATCTCTTGACTTCATGAAAAAGTAGAAGGAATCTAATAGGATTTGAAGTCCGTTGGCCGTTCTAGATAAAAGGACTGCGTTGTCCGCATATAGTAGGACCGGCAGTCCTTTTCGACCAATATACGGATAGTCTGTGTTAGTGCTTAAAAGGTGCTCTTCCAAATCATTAATGTAGAGGTTAAAAAGGAACGGGGCCAAAATGCACCCTTGTCGGACGCCCCGATACACTCCAAAATCTTTGGTCACTTTTAGGTCCTGGGTGTATCTGACATTTGCTTTAGTATCAGAGTGCATATCTTCTAAAAAATTAACTAGGTTTTTATCCACGCCCATTTTTTCCATGGCGCCCCAGAGCTTCTCCCGACTCACGCAATCGAAAGCCGAGGAGAGGTCCATGAACGCCATGTGAATCGTTCCTCTTTGAGCCTTAGTGTACTTCCCAATGATAAGGTACAAATTTAGACATTGAGAAATAGTGGAATGTCCAGGCCTGAAACCATACTGGATTGGAGTTATTATATTATTTTCCTCTGACCATCTGACCAATCTGTTTAAGATGACTCCTCCGACAACTTTTGCCACGGAGTTTATTAGTGATATTGGTCTATAGCAGGCAGGGCTGCTACGGTCTCCTTTCTTGAAAATAGGTACAATTGTAGATACCCCCCATGATTGTGGGCATCCACATATCACAGCAGCATTAAGTACTGCTGTAAGGACCGGCGCCCATAATGCTATACATGATTTAAAGAGGTCAGGCGGAAGTCCGTCAGGTCCGGGTGCCTTGTTGTTTGATAGACCCTTGATTCCCTTTATGATTTCATCAATTGAGAAGCATAGTGAAATTTCTCTACTTTTATTTGGGCTGTGTTCTGCCTGTGACTCATTGTTTTTAAAAATAGAACTGAAGTGGTTTATCCATTATTCCTCTGGGATATTAGTGCCCACACTTGAAGTACTAGGACAATCAAAAATAGGTTTATTGATAATCTCCCAGAACTTCGAGCTATTTTTTAGTGTCTCAGGGTCTAACAATGACTCCCATACACTTTTTTTGACTGCTCGCTTGCGGGCGGCAAGTGACTTCTTATATTCAGCCCGCAAGCCCCTGATGATCAGTGGATCTCTTGGTTTTGTTTTTAAGGCTTTCTTAAGCTCGCGGCAAGCCTTCGAACAATCACTGTCAAACCATTTCGGGTTACTATTTGAATTGATTTTCCCCTTAGTAGGTATCGTTAAAAACGACTCCACCTTCTTAGCAATCTCCTTGAAAGATGTCAAGATTTGCAAAGGTGCTGATGCAGGAGATGTGCATGCCGTCAGTTCGTGATTACTGACTACATTAATAGAGGTATAAAATCGATCGCAATCCACCATTGACCATTTTATTTATTTATTTATTTATTTATGGATCTTGTAGAGCGCACAGCTACCTCCGTCGGAGGTGTCCCGGCGCTAAAACTGTCAGCGGAGATAAAGAGGTACCTATCTAAGATGAGGAAAATAGCCATGTTTTCAGGCGGCTGCGAAACAGTGCTTCAGATGAAGCAAATCTGAGGTCCAAAGGGAGGCCGTTCCAGTGTTTCGCAGCAAGGACAGCGAAAGCTCTGCCACCCATTCGTGTGCGGCGGAAGCGTGGCACAACCATAAGACGTAGGCTGTTGGAACGTAGGTCTCTCACTGAATGGGATAATGTCAGTCTCTTTCTTAGGTATTCTTGACCGGTACCGTTGAGAGCACGGAAAGCAAGAGTGAGTATTTTAAACTTAATCCGAGAGGCTATAGGAAGCCAATGGAGCTTTTTACGAAACATGGAGATCGAATGTCGGAAAGGGATATTGCCAATCAGTCTTGCTGCCGCGTTTTGAACTGCTTGCAGGCGTTCAATTTGATATAAAGGGGCCCCCGCATAAAGACTGTTGGCATAATCCAAATGGGACGTTATTAACGCCTGGGTAACTGTTCTGCGCGCATCCATTGGCAGGAATGGAAAGATTTTTTTCATCATTTTTAGCTTTCCAAAGCAGGCAGCCGTGACTTTATTAATTTGAGGGCCGCAGGAGAGCGTGTCGTCAAACTGGAATCCCAAATTACGGGCGGTGTGCACCGGAATAGGGGGGGGTTAAGTACCGTAGGCCACCACAGTGAGGGGGGTATTGTCATTTTTTGATTAAAAAACAGGACCTCCGCCTTATCGGTATTGAGACGAAGGTGGTTCGAGGCCATCCAAGAACAGATTTCTCCCAAACAGTGGCGGAAACTAGAGAGGCTGGAGTCAGAGTAGGCGACGCTTGCCATTAATGCATTTCATAAGTCCACGGTCCTCTCGAGAGTTGCGCTTTTCAAGTAGACTCGTGCCCATTGTAATGCATAAAGGGTTATGGTCGCTATAAATGCTCAAAAGGATCGAAAAGTCCTCAATAATACTAACAAAGTCAGATGAAAGAAGAATATGATCTATATAAGATCCTGTAGCATGGCCTTTAAAGGTAGGGGTTAAAAATACAGTTTGATCAGGTACTGTCGACATTGCTGTAAATAGGTTGTTTTCATTCATTAGATCATTTAAACCTGTACCCCTCCGCGAGTGTTCAAAGTGAATTCCTTCCATACTATTGCAACCCATTTGTTCAACAGGTCTCACGCTAGGGTTCCCACATAAATGTGTGTTGAAGTCACCCACTAGAATCCTAAGGCGTGGCAGTAAACTATCATTTGCCCTTAGGAAATCACGCAAGGACTCTGTTACAATCTCCAGACTGATTCACAGCATTGTAAAAATTAAACAATACAAAATTGGTTTTACCCCTCTTAAGTTCTAGAATCTGGATATTATTGTTACCAGAGTAGTGTTCAGTTTTATGACATATGAGCGACAAGTTAACAAAGATAGCCAAGCCCCCTTTAGCTCTTCCACTAGCAGATGGAGTTGCCGGAATTATAAAGCTCTGATATCCTTCAATATGTACATTTCTCCCTGCTACCCAAGTTTCTTGGAGACATGTTATAGGATATTTTTTAACAAAATACAACCAATCATTGTCTTTCAGTTTGTCAAGGAGTCCAGCTATATTCCATGATAATAGTACTAGCCCCTCCTTACATTTTTGAGGTCCACATTGTATTTTGTCCATTTTCTCACATGCAAGTGGGCTAGTGGATATTAGAACAGTACTATGACATTCCTGAACTGACCCAGGATTGTCCATGATGTGAGCTGGGAGAAGATCTAAATTTATATCATTTTGTGGGCCAGGATTATCATTTAGATGGTTCTCAGCACCCAATACCGCAACATTACTACCTAGCGATTTTAAATCTTGGTTAACGTTCCCTGAGCCTGTGTCTTCTGGTAGGCAATCATTGGGGGCAGTGTTGCGTAGTGTGTCAGGTAGTCATTCTACCCCGTCCAACCCACCCTCAGCAGAGAAGACGTCATACCTATTGGAAATGGGAATATTAAAGCAGTTATTGAGGTGATTAGGGTATGGATGATCTGTGTGATGTGGTCGTAATGGTCGATCATATCTGTCCCTACTATAGCCCCAGTTATTAGTTGGTGCGTCAAAACCCCAACCGTTTGTTGTTTCTGGCCATATTGGCCTAGAGTAGGTGTGAATAGGCTTAGGATATGTCATGCTCCGATGTTTTTTGCCAAAGAATTCCAAAGTAAGGGGAATGATGGTGCCTCTCCTTCGTTGCGGTGGTAGAATATTGGGAAGGATATTTGGTAAGACTGCAGAGTTTACAAAATGTATAATTATGCAGTCACCTTTAAATTTTTTGGGATTTTGTCCTATCCATGAGACCCTTCTGGCTGATTTGATATCTCTAGGTAGCTGTTGTTTCCCCCATGGGGCCAACCGCATATTACCCGATAGCCAATGCAGGGCTTTACTTGTTAGCGCTGCGGGGGGTTCAGATTGATCTGGTGCTAGTGGGGGAGCATTTGCTAATACCAGTACTAAAGGTGCCGCATCTTCAATAAAGTGTAGTGTATCTTCTTCTACACTTGGTAGGGTTGTTTCGGGAGGATGTGTGGTGTGGATCTCCCGTGGCAGTGAGTGATTGGACGCAATAGTTGGGGTCTGTTCTAATTGATTTACCTGTATGGTGTTAGAAGTTGTACCTTCATCTGATCGAAATCCAAAGGCCTCTTTTACAGGTAAAACCAATTTTTTAACTATTCCTGATATGGTTGACGCCTCTTCCATTATCTTCTTCTGATCTGCACCTAGCTTTTTTACATCTGCAGATAGCTTATCCAGTTTGGTCACTACTGGTTTAATTAAAGCTTTAAATTTGGTGTCAATTAAATCTGCTATCCTAGATATAAGTTCTTCATCCACATTTGACTTCTCATCGTCTTCAACTTTCCTCCTACCTTTTTCCCTACTTCTCATTGGTGACGCGGCCCTCTTCCTCCCAGAACAGACTCCACCTCGAAGTAGTTGTGTTTTTCTACACTTTCTAATAGCTCGAGGAGCTGGGGCTTGAGCAGGAGGGTCAGCATCAATATTTGTCTGCTCACTCTCTTGTACAGTTTGATCTTCTTCAAGATCTACTATCTGAGAGTCCGAATCATTTACCGTGGCTGTATCTTGTCCCTGTGCTATATTAATACTCATGTTTGAGGGACCGTTATCAAGTGTATCAGGATCTAAGATTACACTTCCCTCAGCCTGAGAAGGGATATCAATCCACGGTGATTCTGGTGATGGGCTTAAGGGGGATAAATTGGGGGAATGACTGAGACCTAGGGATTGTCTCCTATCGTTATTAATCTTTGACACAACTTGTACCAAATAGTTTTCTATGCTATTACCCCCCACCGCTAAATTCTTTTTTGGCATTCTTATTTAGAACTAATAATAAATCCTAGACTTTAGCGGACTAATGAATCGAGAGGGCACACAATAATACGATACAAGATGTTTAAGGTTGAACGTCAGTATCAAGGATTATTAGTCTTACTGCAACCATGTAGGTCTGGTTCAACAGGGGCAGAGTAGCGTGTCCAGTCCAGTCTCAGCCTGTCTCGGACTGTCTAAGACTGTCCGCCCTTTGTCCGGGCTTCGTCCGGCGTCCCGCACACGCGTCCCGCTGTGCGTCTGTTGCACGTTTTTGTAGGAGGAGTAGGGGGCGGGAAGAGACTCCAGGTGCGCTCCGATGCTCCTGCGCGGAACCCTGGGTCTCGCAGTCCCGTCCCCTGTAACAGCAGCCTTTCCGGTGTTTTGAAGGTGAAATACTCCTTCTCCTCGCACTTTACAGCAGCGACTGGCGGAAAGAAAGAATCCTGCGCTGAGTCTTGATCTCTGTCACACAGCTGCGAGCAGCTCCCGCGAAGCGGGGGCTGCGAGCTGTTTTGAACAATCCAGGCAATCAGGGAGGAGCAGGGGGCGGGAAGAGACTCCAGGTGCGCTCCGATGCTCCTGCGCGGAACCCTGGGTCTCGCAGTCCCGTCCCCTGTAACAGCAGCCTTTCCGGTGTTTTGAAGGTGAAATACTCCTTCTCCTCGCACTTTACAGCAGCGGCTGGCGGAAAGAAAGAATCCTGCGCTGAGTCTTGATCTCTGTCACACAGCTGCGAGCAAGGTATAGTACAAATTATACTGCAGCGCTGGTTACACTGCAGCACAGTTTCAAGTAAAAAAAAGAAGCTATAACACAGTCAACACTAGGTTTGTCAAAAAGCTTTTTTTCCTACACTTTGAACCTTTTGCACATGGCTCAAAACGATTGGCAAAGCCAAATGACCCCCTCTAGGCCAGACCAATGCTTGTTTATAAACAGCTGATGCTTTTTGCAAGTAGGGGGTTGATTAATTTTCAGAAGCGCATTCAACCTCAATAAGACTCAAAGAGAAGATGTAGGAGTAGAGCGGGTGGTAGGCGTTGGCCTTTCCCCTCACGGCTTCTCAGCATTATGGCAGTGTTTGGAGAATGTGGCAGGTAATCCCCTCGTGATGCCAGGAGAAAGTTCAGTGCGTAAGTTATTTTAAAACTTACCAAATGACCATAAACTCACTATGCTAAAATTTTACTAGATTGTAGTATTGTAAACTGTCTCTAAAAATGCAGAACCACTTCGTAATATAAAGTATTCCATTCAGGACAACACTACTGTGTGTGAGAGTTTGGGGGGAGTTCCTCTGGTGGTTTTAAATTAAAAACAGTTAAACTATGACAGAAACATTGCTATCTATAATGTTTTATGTCATGCACTGTTCAGTTGCATTTGAAATATCTTCCCATTTTGGAGAAGCTGATTTCTTGCTCTGTGTCCCTTACAGAGGTGCATGTGTTTCCCTTAGGGGTTCCTTGGCTCATCTTTGACAGGTGCTCCAGGTACACTTGTCAGCACTTATGAAAAATCCAGCCCTATGTGTGCTTTTAGGGCTTCCTTTTCATGGTTATATTCCGGTCATCCATAAACTCTGCTCATAAACCAGGGTGATTGCCCATCTTTTAAGCTGGTAAGTCAGTTTATCTGGAATAGTAATGGATGTTTCAAGAAGCTGATAAACAATTCATTTCTGAAAAATATACATGGTTTTGTATAGCAGGGACCAGGCCTCAAAGACGTGGGAGCGCTGTACTAAAAAAAATTGCATTAACTATGAAGGAATGCAGTAAAAAAAACGAATTACCGACAGGCATCTATATATAAGATGCAGAAGCGGGAAATATTCTTAAAAATACAACGTCATTGATTTTAAAAATAGAGACGTCATTGGCAGATTGATCATTTTAAGAAATGAAGCTCTCCTCACTTATAAATAAAAATACCCAAAGGCTGTGACAGAAATGATTACGAAATGCTCATCAAGACGTACAATGTAGGAGCCATAAACATATATTTAAAGGGTTTAAACTTTGCTCCGAAAGGTGAACACTTTCTGTTCTTTTTACAGCGTGCACTGCTCCCATTAAATCACTAAGACGCCCTGGAACTTGTCATCGTTTTCTTGACAATAATATGCAGGTTCCTTACAATAAGGCTTCATGGCGCTTTTGAAAATGTTACGTTTTTTGCAGGTTTCCTTCTCATTCTGGCTGCTGTGGAAGTTTCAAGCCAGTCACATGTTTTGCTGTTAGCCGGTTCTCTGTCATCATGACACAAGTGTGTGTATTCTGCTGTAGCACTGCCCATCCCCCCAGTCTGCGCCGGTCAAGGTTTCAAGGTGTTTCAGGGCTGCTTGTTAAGGAGCGCATTGTTATGCAGGCCGGTGACCAAGGGAACGCCCTGACGCCCGCTCTTTCCTTCTCTTTGATAAAGAAGGAGGCTGAGCCTTTCCGATTCTTTAACAAGAATCAAAAGAGCCAGTGCACTCTAAACAAAATTGTAGTTCACTTCTAAGAACACAAATAGCGTACATTTAGAGGCATCGATGTCAATTTTAATATAATGCGTTTGCTAAGCAATAAACGGAGTAAGAATGGTTTACCATTTTTAATTTTACATTATGTTCAAATATACTTCGAACACAGTTTGGTAATATTTAAAGTCGTTTTTTTAAACTTAAGTATGACTTTGTAAGAGCTGTGCCTGCAGCGGCTATGGCTTTTTTCCTGCGCTTGAAAGTCGACAAAATTCTGTTAAAAAGTTTTGGGTGATTATTCTGCAAAGCTTATTTGTTTTATTTTAAAGGATCGCTTCCTCCACCTGCAATCATATCTTTATTGTGGAGAGTTGCAGAAATGAGTGCTTGATGTGATGGTCTGACAAGGTAGTGTGTGGCTCACTTTATTGACCGGTGTGCGGCTTTTCCTTCATTTCTCTGGGATGAAAACAAGCATTGCCTACTGCAAGCTCAAACTTGCCCTCTTCCATACCTTGCAGAGCTCTTATACAACATGTCTTTACAAGGTCAAAACTGTCCCAATTTGACAACCTGAGACACTAGTTTTTAGCTTTCTGATTCGCTAATTGGATGCTGCTTATTTTCGTGCCCAGGCCTATTTTGTGTACCAGTCTGACCCTAAATATGCATCATGTAAAAATAAGATACAATGGGGCAGATTTATGAGGCCCTTGCGCCACGTTTACTCCGCTGTTGCATCACGCAAGGCGGCGTAAACGTGGCGCATCCCTACGAACGATTTACAACGTGACGCATCTAGGCAGATGCGTCACGTTGTAAAGCCCTGCGTCGCTTGTGGGCGTTCCGGCGCAGGGTGGGCGTTCCGGGGCAGGTGCGCCTCGCAAAAGTGGCTGAGTGAAATCTATGAGATTTCACTCAGTCACTTTTAAGCCAATGCTGCGTCAAAACCCTGTGCCTGCTTGAAGCAGGCGTAAGTCTTGACGCAGCATTGTTGAAATGGGGCACCCCCGAGCCTTGCTGGAGCCGCGTCACGCTTGCGACGCAACTCCAGCAATGCGCCACATTTCCGGCACAGATGCGTCACGCATCTGTGCCGTTTTTGCAGCATGGTGCGCCGCATTATAAATGCGGCACACCATGGTTGGCGGAGCTGTGGCGCACTGTGGCGCATGTTAACTGGCGCATCCCTGGGGATGCGCCAGTTAACATAAATCTACCCCTATATCTTCAAATTTTAAAAGCAGAAACGTGGAATGATTCCACCCTCAGTACATAAGATTATATCACTGCACTGAGAGGCATTTTTTTTCAAAAGAGATGTTGTTTTAACTTTAGTTTATAAAAGTTCATGCCCTCAGTACCCAGACGAAAATGCCATTAGTGTACTGAAACGGAAGTCAGTAGTCATCTGCACGCTATATATGGCCTACATTCTTATTATAATTGCAAGAACATTGTAATCTTTATATTAAACAAGATGTTTTTGTGCAGCAATGATCCTGAGCACCCATATTTTAAAATACTCTCGTATGCAATAATGAAGTAAAAGAAGGCACAGTGAAATAACATATTTGCCCAGTATGACACAATTTGGTAAAGCTGGGTAGCTGGGATTGGTTGTAGAATTTCTGGTATCACGTTGTGCAATTCAGCCATAGATGGGCATCTCTCTGCTTTTAGAGCAAAGGTTCATGCTTTGTATTTAATTCTTGGCACATAATATTAATGCATGGGTTGTGGATTGAAGCCACACAAAAGCTTGGCTCGATTTGTGCTTGAGAGTCCCAGAGGACCTCCATCTAAGCTAGGATAGGCATCACTCACCTCTAGTTTATGGCTCGTTGTAGCACTCAGGCTAACAAGGAATTTGAAAGGTTCAAGCTGAGAAAAAATGTCAATCTCAAGAAAGATCAATTGATGTATGTATGAGATGCATCATGAGTGAAGTTTCTTGGTAAAAGCCCTAGTTTGTCAAAAATATATCAAGCTCAAGCACTTTTCAACGGCATTTAGGTTGGGTGGTCAGTATATCGTTGTGAAGTGAGGAGGGGTCCAGATCGTAGAGCCTGCCAAATGTTGACTAAAGTAGCAGCAGACAAGAGTGGGATGAAGTCCTGTAGTAGGTACCGGTTGTTCTTTAGTGGCATGATTCGGTGTGTTCTGGCAAGTCAGCAATCGCCACCCCATGATATCATGGTTGGAAACCTTTGGAGGATAGACGTATGGACACAAGAGTGTCGTTCAACCAGACATCTGCATGTCAGAACCTCAGCTAAGGCCAGGCACATATTCAATGCCTATGACAAAACCTTTTATACCTTCAGTGATGCAACACCCTTTCTGCCGGGATGCACGCTCACCGTTACATATAGTGCAGTAGATCAATTGTTACAGTGTGTTTTCTGTGTGGCTACATTTGTGTGAATTGTCCTTAGGTGCTGCAAATCCACTAATGCTGATGTGGTAAGTTTGCACACTTACATTGCCACAATGACTGCATCATTTCTTGGTGGAATATGAGGACTTCTTCCAGGGCTACAGGTTTCTGAATGAGTTCTCAATGAAACTTTCAGATTACATTCCAGTCAGTGCTTAATTTGAGGGCTGGTGCCCAAAGCTCTGCTCAGAAGGCCGCCACCACTCTAGTATATGTCAGGTGCCAAAGCTCAAAGCTGCATAGTCTTGAATCCCATTCAGACCTCTTTAATCCGCTGCCACACACTCCCTGCTCCTTTAGCTCACTGTTGTAATTTCTGGTTTCTCCCTTTGTGATGGTTTTTCCATCTTTCTCTTGCTGCTTTTTTCCAGTTTGTGTGTTCTTCCTTCTTTTGCTCTCACAAAATGTCTAATGAGGAAAAATAAGGGGCGGTCCACAAAAATAAGTGCTGTGGCCCACATCGGCAACCACTGGCTGAAATTAAGCTCCACTCCAACCTAAACCTCAGCCATATGAGTGAAGTAGACTCTTGGGCTCAAATTTATTTTGCATGTGCGTGGGGCTTCGCATTGCAAATGGCCGACTTTTCTAAAGGAAAATATATTGAGTTGCTCCTACTAGGGGGCATGTAACTGAGGCAAATAACATAATGCGGAGTCCTAAATATTTATCCTGGAAAGTTTACTGAGACATGTGACCCACAGTCTAGTGAGATTCCTTATACATCAGGAAAGAGAAGGTTACCTAGAACTTTTCTTACTAGCTAACAGGGACCCATAATGTGTGCAGTCCATCATCACAAGCCCCATGGTGTGTTCAGTCCACTGACAAGGACAAATGTGAGACCCCTGGTATGTACAGCTTAACTGCTAAGTCACGTAGAAAAAGATACACCCACAGCAATATGTAAGTTGTAAGAGTGCTTCTTTATGTTCTGGTGGTATGTGAAAAGGCAATATTAACTATAGAAGTGGCAGTATTATGGTTCATATATTATGGGCTTATTTTACAGAGACATTTAAATATTCCTATCATGAGTGTGTTTCTTACATAAGGGCTGTCAAACGTCCAGCTGTTTTTACTGAAACTATAACATCAAATGAGGTGGCAACATAATGGGAGGGAAAGAATTAAAAGACATATCATGTTATGAAGCACTCGGGGCATATTTACAAGAAAAGTGGCGAAGCGTATCGTTAAGCCAAGAAGGCTAACAACACGCTCCTTCACTTTAGAAACACAGGGCTGCAGCATATTTACAAGAATATGGTGCAGACCTGTGTTTCCCCTTGCACGGGCACTAAATGTAGCTGCCTATCACCAACGCAGGCACCCTTGCCCATAGTGCAAGAGTGTATGCGTTGCAGGGGAAAATTGGTTATGTGCAGGAAGGTGTCTCTTCCTGCACATAAATAATCTTCAACTGGAATTTTGAAACTTCTTTGTGTGCCGCTTAATGCAGATAACATAGAAGTTTCAAAACGCCATTTAAAAAAACAAAAAGATTTATGTGGAGGAAGGGACCCTTTCCTGCACATAAACAATCATTGGTGTGTTGCTGTTTCCATGTGTGCTGTAAAACGCAGTACACATGAAAACAGCAAAAATTTAGAGAAATTAAACATTTTTCCTCGTTGCGCCAAGGTAAGACCAGGTTTTCCCCGGTCTTAATTTTGGCACTGACCCATAATTTACGGCACCCTTGTTAATATGGGTCAGTGTCAAAATCAATGGGTGTTACGATGGAACGCCCACAGCAATGCCAATTGCCCTCCCCTTTCACGCTAAGTATAGCATGATAGGGTGCCTTATTTACAAGCAGTGTTAAGCCAAGTTAAGTAAATAAGGCAAAGCACCTATGTTCATGATAACGTGACACACTTAACCAAGCACCATACATTAACCTAATGTATGAGTGCATGCAATCAAATTGGTTCCCACAATAGAAACTCATACATTCCACAATGCTAACATTTACATGCAAAAGCAGGAATTCAAGTGTTCTGTTTAACTCAAATGTCATAAGGAAAGTAAGCATGGGCTGAAAATTCGTTCCGCTTGCGGAATTTGCGAATTTTTGGAAATTTCGCGGTCTGCGAATCACGCGAAATTGCCCAAAAATACGCAATTCGCGAGTTGGTGAATTTTTTTGCTTGGTTGCGCTTAAAAAATACAATCTTGCGCGTGTGGCGTTGACTTACTGTGATTCTGAGTTCGACAAGTTGTTTTTCCACCCGGTTTGCGTGCGCTGCACCATTTTCGATCTTGCTGCGCGATCGCGCAAAACTTTTCGACCGCGAGTACGTCATGGCGTGATGGCGCAAAAAAATTTCGACCGCGAGTACTTCATGAAGTTCCACCATCTTGCACTGCGAGACTTTGAGAACGCTAATACTTCATAAGGGCACGCGATCACGTATCGCAAGAGTAAACAATAGGGAATACGTAGATGCAACGCGCAGCTGACATCCGGCAGGAGATTTGAACAGCTCGCTTTCCCAAAGTCGCAAAAATTCGAAGCCGCGGTGAAAAAAAATCTCGCGAACTCACAAAAATAAAAAAATTCTCAATCTCACGAAAGTGCGCAAATTTTGCGAACCGCGAGTACGCTTTCCCGCGAATTCTCAAAATTCTTCCATAATTAAACGAAAGATGTTTAGATGCACTGACTACTGCAAAGATATGCTACAACTTATGTTAAAGAGCAATGGTGAAGTGATTTTGAACTGTAATTAATTAATCTGTCATGCACTGATATCAAACTGCATATTGTTCTGCTCTTTAAATACCTAAAAATAAATATTATGGAGATATATGAATACATCTTCTAAGAAGTTCTCACAAATTTTATAAGAACATGCCTTTCCTGGTAAAAATAAATGTCCTGATGCTGTGCAAATAACATTGCTTCAGTTCACTGTCTGTGAGAACATAGCGCTTAGTACATTGCAAAGCTAGTGACTCACTCATCTAGCCACCATCTGAAAGAATTTATTAAATAGTGCATATTGATATGCGAACAAAGCCAAAGCAGCATAAAGACTTCAGAACTACTGGTACAAGCATTAAAACGTAACAATAGGTACTGATGCCTTTAGGTTATTTACAAAAAATGATCAGATAATGTTTTATTTTATTGTAGTGCAGTGCACCATCTTTTTTTATTTGCAGATAATGATCAAAAGGCAATAGTGAAGTATTCTGGGATTCAAAGCTGACCCAAATTGTTTTTATCAACGTTTATAAAACCACTAATCATTTTCAGACACAGAGTCTAAATTTGATAACGTCATGTAAAAAAGTTTTATTTGAATAAATAGACAAAACGTTAATTGCATGACAAATATTTGGATAAATTCAAGATTAGGTTGCTTTCCCTTCTAAATGTCTGTCGTTTCTGCTGCTAGCAAGTGTTTCTGGTGAGCAATGTGTGTTTAAATGCAAAGTGTGTTTAACGCTGCAGTACCACCTCCTGTCTACAGGGGCAGAGCGAGCAAAAAATTAAACACACTTGGTGAAACACAGGTCCCCACAAGGCAAATTTTTCAAAAGTTGTAAAAATTGACACAGATGTTCCTAAAGTGATTTTATATCATTTAGAAGACATTACCTTGTGGGGACCTGGGTTCAGGTCCCCACAGTGCAATCAAGTCCCCACAGCGTGAGTGTGTTATCACACCCAAGTCCCCACAAGGATAGTAACACAAACCCACACACACACACACACACACACACACACACACACACACAAACACACACACACACACACACACGCACACTAACACGCACACTAACACGCCCACACTAACACACACACACCTTATATTGCAGTATGATGCCGCTAATTGTACTTGTTTTCTCTTGCACCCCTGCACACATGTCACTTTTTTCTTATGTATCTTGACGTCTGCTCCGTTTGCTACCTCATGTATTTTGTTTGCTCACAAAAGGTCACTTTTGCCAATTTGTTTTGCAGTATTATCCTTGTACCTGTGTATTGTACCCTTTTGTAACTTGCTACACGTCACTTTTCTCTTGTAACACACTGTTTTGCTACCTCATGTATTTTGTTTGCTCAGAATTGTCACTTTTACCTCATGTAACTTATCGTCTGCTTTTGTTTTTTTCAACATTTGTAATTTTTCTGTTCCTTTTGTGAAGCGCTCTGACGCCTTCGGGTAAAGTCCGCGCTATATAAAAGCGCATAAATAAATGTAACTTACACAAGACTGCTGTGCAAGGCCCTCCCGTCAGTGATGAGTTGGTGCAGGCCTTGCGCAGCAGCCCCGGCGAAGCACTCAGCCGCCATGCCGCCGCTGACCCGAGGGATCCACGTGGGCTGTTTGGGAATGCCCCAGGACCCTGCAGAGGACCAGCACGACCCCGGAGACAGCCTCACAACACCCCCGAGCAGCGCCATCTGCAAGTGGGTTCGGGGGAATTTTAGAAAAAAAAGCGGCAAAACTTGGGCCACGGAGGCCCCGGGACACACAGAGCCAGCCCCACAACACCCCCGAGCAGCGCCTTGTGCAAGCGGGCTCGGGGGCATTTTTAGAAAAAAATGCAACACAGAGCGGCATTCGGGGCCCTGAGCCCCAGGACACCAGGACCCTCGCACCCCCTGAGCAGCGCCTGCCGCAAGCGGGCTCTTGGGGCATTTGTTTGTAAAATAAAATAAGCAGCTCAAGGGCCCCAGGAGCCACGGGGACACCAGGAACACATCACCCGCCCCCTCTCCCCCCGAGCAGCGCCATGGAGAAGCGGGCGCAGGGGCTTATTTTAAAAGGGCCTCATACCCCTAAACCCCAGGACCATGGAGCCCACTCCCAGAGCCCCCTCAGCACCACGCATACTGAAGGACCCCATGCAGACTCTCTTTTAAGGATCCAGACCCATACTTCACACCCTCAAAACAACGGCTTGGTGAGTACAACAATGCATTATTTATTTTCATATGTATGCAATGTATATTATTTAAAGACCCTCTGGTAAGCTTGCAATACCAACACCTCAAAGCCTTTAACATTTATTAGCATTAAATGTTCAGCATCCTGGTAAAATGTTTCTATGCTCTGTAAAATACACGTTTCCCCCTCTGCATGTACCCTCCTAAGGCCTACAACATTATGCCCCTTAAATACAAACCCTGCAAACTCTGCGCCAGCCCAACAACACCTCCTCTATTAACATTAAATACATACACACATAGCTTTAAACTCAAACCTTCAACATCACCTTTATTCTTTTTAAATACATTTACATTACATTTCACGTCTTGTAAAAAACTTCATTGGTACCATTATTCACATTAAACATGTTGCAGCGCCTTAAACATTAACAGTTTACAAAGTACTATTTAGCATTTTCAAAACTACAGTTTTGTATACTTTAAATACCACATACACATACATCCTTGCGCAATGCTTTATTTACCTTTCTTAAATTGTCACAGGCGGCTTCAATATGGGAGAAGTTGCTCAGGTCCATTCTGGTCTTGAGATCCAAGGGTTGGCGCTGGGACTCCACGACAATCCACTCACTCCCCAAGGGTGTTGAAGGGTTTGTTGGTGCAGAAATCCTCAAAGTGCAGCAAAAAAAAAAAACAATCCACGCCAGGCAATCCCAAAGGTTTCTTGACTTGGTTGTTGGTGAAGGAGTCCACAAGGTGCAGCAAAAAGCAATCCACGCCAGTCGCTCCCAGAGTTTTTTGAATGGGTGTTTGGCAGTGTTCCTTAAGGGGCTCTTGATATCTATTGCAATAGTAATACAAAGAATGGGTGTTTGGCAGTGTTCCTTAAGGGGCCTTTTTATACCTGTCTATGCATGCTAGTTAGAAGCCCCCACACCCTTTATGACTTGAGGGGTTTTAGAACAATGTCATGGGGGTCTTTGGACTGGGAACTTTTTTTCTATCCTTGTACATTATGCTGTATACATCTGTTACTTACACTCATGGTCTATCTGTGCTGAGCCCGTGCTGGGGTGGCCCTCGCAAACATATCTAAATCTTCTAGACATTTTTATAATGGGCCTCATATGTTAAAGCTGTTTGGTCCTGCTCCTGGGAAGTGGGGACCCCCGGGAACAGGCTCTTGTCCCAGCACTAAACTCATCACATGTCATCTTTGCAGCCAGAGTCATCAAGTTTGGGCCTAAACTGACATCTTTCCAGCCAGAGGCATCAAGTTTGGGCCTAAACTGTCAAAATTCCTGCCAGCATGTCATGTATGGGACCAGGGGCTTTGGGGGTGTGTGAATTACATCCTAACAGTTGGCACCCTGTTTCAGGTTCTCATGGGAAGCTTTGCCACTACACGACATCTGTCTTTTTCAACATCTCAAAGCTCAGGGTAACTGTGGTTTATTATTTTATAACAGGCCCAAGCCGCCCTGGGAAAAGTGAACATGTTTGGTGCTTTTTAAAACAACCTATGTGTTTCCCAACAACTACTTTCAAAGCTCCCCTGTTACAATCAGTTACTTCTACAGAAAGACCCCTTTTTTCCAAACATAAAAAAAACACATTCCACACAACACCTCCCACAGCCTGGGCTGTGGACTCAGGCCTGCTCAGCAGCTGTTCAGCCTACAGCTGTCTGCACCCCCCAGTTTTAAACATGCCCAGACATTTCCACCCTACATGCACACACTTTTCTTATACACTTTTAAACATAACTGTTACTTCTTGGGAATATCCCTACATATCACCCCCTTTTAAAACCAGGCCTGTTTAAGGCCACCAGCCTGCACCCAGGCCCTGTCAAAATTTAAGGCCAGGGTTTCCAGCCAGAGATGCCAAATTTCCCGTGACTAGAGCTGTCATATTTAAGACTAGACCCATCACATTTCCGGCCAGGATTCCTGGCCGGAACTGTCAAAATTAAGGCCAGAGTTTGAAGTGAAGGTATCACTATATACTACTGACACGCTTAGTCTTGTTCCTGAAGGCCAGCATGTAGCTATATACATCCTGGGGAGGTTCACTGGGAGCTTTCTCCCAGCCTCCTTTGTACAGACTCAGAGGTACTCTTACAGGACGCCCATACAAAAGTTCAAAGGGACTGAACCCTAAGGACTTCTGCGGTACCTCCTCGGAAGCAACAACAGGCATGGCAAGAGGACCTCCCACTTACACCTCATGGGTTCACTAAGACCTTAATAATGCCTTTCAGGGACTGGTTGAATCTCTCAATGAGCCCGTTCCCTGGTGGGTGGTAAGGAGTGGTGAACTTATAGGTAACACTGCACTCCTGCCAAAGGGACTTCATATTCTTGAATATGAAGTTGATACCCCGGTCAGACACCACCTCTCTAGGGAACCCCCCATGGGAAAAGATCCCCATCAATGACGACCCACCACAGGGGCCTTCACAGTCTGGAGAGGGATGGCCTCAGGGTGCCAGGTGGCATAGTCTACCAAGACCAGGATAAGCCTGTTGCCCCTGGCTGTCTTGGGGTCCAGAGGACCCACAATGTTGATGTCCACCCTGTCAAAGGGGGTGCTGATAACAGGGAATGGTTGGAGAGGAGCCTTGCACTTCCTCCCACTCTTACCTCTTGCCTGGCATGACCTACAATGAGTATCAGAGTTTTTGTGCATTTGGGGCCATAAAAGTGGGTGACAAGCCTGTCATATGCCCTGCCAATGGCACATTATGAGCCAGATGCAGAAGGAAGTCTCTGAACCGCTGGGGTATCACCAGCACCAGGTTGACCCAGGCTTAGCGACCTTAGACTCACTATACAGGAGCAAAACCAAAGGGGATGATGGATAGAGTGTTGAACAATGCAAGCACTCACCTCCAGTCAACTGATCTGGGTTTAATCCATCATGATTCTTTAGCTCACTCCGCCACCCCAGTTCAGACATGGCCTTATGCAAATCAGTCTGACCCTGTGCCTCATGGGAACAGTCCAGCCCGAACTGCCAAGCCATGTCTTCCCTGGACCAGAAACAAGCATCCTTGGACCGGTTTCTGGCTAAACATCCTTCATCAGCGAGGCCAGCTTGAATCCAGTGGCAAAGAGAGCAAGGGACCCAAGCCTGGGCATACCCTGCCAACTTAGGGCGGACAAAGCAAAACCAAACTTTGCTGGGGTGGCGGAGCGAGCTAAATAATGATGATGGATTAAACCCAGATCAGTTGGCTGGGGGTGAGTGCTTGCAATGTGCAACTTCTTCTTACAGACCCTCAACGCCTGCCTGTTTAGTTCTGGGGGCAAACCATACCTCATGATCAAGTCTTCCTTAATAGGTGCATAAAACATCTGCTCCTCACTTGGTATGGCTAGCAAAGTTTCCCTCCCTTCTTTGATGAAGCTGCTCCACAACCCCACTCCCCAGTCTCTCTCCGGTTTTCTGTGGGACCTCATTGCTACCTCATATGCATTAAACCAGTGACCAATGTCCTCACTCCTCACAAAATCCTTGATAACTTCCTTGGGGATGTATACACTCCCTTCTCCAGGCACTGATGGCAGGCTGGCCTCACTGGAACTGGACTCCACACTCTTGGCTTTTATATCCAGCTCTTTTAAACTCTTCTCATGCTCTAAGAGCAACCTCTTTTCCTCCAAGGGCAGTTTCTGCCTCTCTAACTCCAATTTCTTAATCTGCATGTCACTCTCCTTCTCGAACTTGTGCTTTGTAAGCTCCAACTCATGCACTCAGCTTCTCTCTCTGTCCTCCAACTCCTATGGAGGCAGCCCCTTTAAAAGACACACCGCTGCCCCCCCTGGATGGTAACTTCCCTCCAGGCAGACCCAATAGCCCATCCTGCCACCCATCTAAATTCTCAGCCTCCACCATAGGCTCCTCGATATGCTAAACTGACATTCCTTGATTCCAACCAGGTCATCAGCACAGCTTTCAATTTTGGCACAGTATAGGTTTCAACCCTATCCTCTTCAAATTCAATTTCCACATATGCAATTAATGCTGGTTTTCTCATTGTGAACATTTGCAGTTCTCAAATTGCAAATTAATCCAAGAAGTAAAAGTTCCACCAATTGTATGTGATCCCGTAATGGTCTGCACTATACTAGTAGTGTACACCAATTATTGTATGTAAGGCACAAATGCAAGTTCAGATACACACCACTGACCACCAATTTTAGACATGGGGGGCTCTAGTTGGCAATTGTTTGCCCCTTTTGTCCAAGGAGGGACCCTGCTATCTAGTCAGGGTAAGGGGGATACACTACTAAAAAAAAACCTGCCCACCCCCCTGGTTGCTTGACACGACAGGCTTATCTCAGAGGCAGTGTGTGAAGCATTTGTGCAAACACAGTAATACAGTGAAAACACTACAAATGGACACCACACCAGTTTAGAAAAATAGGTAATCATTATCTAAACCAAACAAGACCAAAAGGACAAAAAATCCACAATAAAGTAATGAACATTTGACTTTTACAAGGTGCAAATATTTCTGTTTATTGAAAATGGTGGATGCAACACTTTTAACAGAAAGTACCTTGGATGCGGCAAAAACACAAGCAAAAAGGGTTGCAGAGAAGGTGATGCGTCAGTTCCTTAAACACAGGGAAGGTGATGCATCGGTTTCTTGCTCTGGGGATGGTGATGCATGGTTTGCTTACGGCTGCGCAGGGGAGGTGATGTGTCGGTTCCTTACCGGAAAGGAGGAGGTGATGTGTCATTTTGTTACTGCATGGGGAGGTGATGCATCAGTTACTTACTGCATCCCCCAGCGATGCGACAGACTTGGCACCTGGATGTGATGCGTGACGATCTGGGAGATGCAATACGTGAAGAACCAGGATGCGCTGCTACGATTCCAGCTGCGTCCCCTCGATGCTTCGGTTTATACACAGCAGGGCCTGCATCAAAGTTGGTGCGGCGATCTCAGACGTTGGAGAGCGGTACATAAGGCTCGTCGCATGGCAGACAATTCAGCCACAGGGAGGCGTTGCGTTGATTTTTCGGCTGCGGCGATGCGTCGGAAGCTCTTCCCACACCGCTGCGATGTATCGGAACCAGGAAATGCTTTGATCTTCACAGTTCTTTAGTTTTTTGCAGCTCCCATCCCCAGAAACAACCTCCAGAAGCCCAGAACACTGGCAGGCACCTTTTAGCAGGTCAGAAATCCCACCAGAGGACTTAAGGGGTGACTGATGTGAAGTCTTTGTTTCCCTGAGACTTCCGAACAGGAGGCAAACTCTACTTCAAACCCTTAGAGATCTTTCTCAAGCAGGGGACACAGAACACAGAAAAGTCCTTGTCCATTCCTTGACAGAAACATTCTCTGTAGGCCAACCCCGGCAGCACACAGCATAGGGGCAGTGAATAACTGAATTGCTGAATCGGGGAAAACATGGCAGCCGACTGACGCTACGGTTGCGAGCTCCACCATTGTGGGAGAAAATGACTCAAAAATGTGGATTTAACTTAATGTAATTGCAGCTTGATGGAAATTTAGACACTTGGATGGCTTTCTCTACTTACCGGGAGCTTGTTTTTTTTTTGGCGGCGTGAGCGGTGGTGGTGTGGGAAGAGCAGGCAGTGGCTCTGCACGGAACGGCTGGTCGGCGGCACTGCTCAGGGCTGCCGAGTACGTCAGCACGGAGGCGGTGTGGAAACAGAACCAGTCCGTTCCCCCTTCCCCGTGCTGAAATAGTGTCTGTTTGGGGGCGGCTATCCAGTGCTCCAAGTCTTCACAAAAAAGACGGCTTTTGGGCTGAGGCAGCAGCACTGTTTCAACACCTCAGAGGAGCCTCAAACAGAGTAAGTTTTAGGGTGTCCTTCCCTAAATCGCCATATGTTATCTCGATATCTTTAGGGGGTTAAAGGTTGATTTTTAATCATGTACACCCCCCGGTGGTGAAAGGGAGAATTGTTTAAACCTGACTTTGGGAACAAAATATGATTTTGAATGGGACCACAAGATCAACTCCCAATTTGATGATAATCGAGGATTAATTACTGCCTGCATGAATTCAAACAAGAAAAAAGGTTGTGGAAAAAAAGTCTCTCTCTATTTCTAATTCAGTCTCTAGAACATAGCGGCAAAGGGCTAAATTGACTCCTTTACAGAAAACCCTGGCCCCAGCCTAGCCAGTATTCATTCCTGAGGAGGGGGAAAAATCAGAATTAACAGATATTGATCTCAATAAAAGCGTAAGCACGTTAAAGAGCAATCCCCCTAATTCAGGAAAGGGTCCTCCCCCGCAAAACATGACCCCTTTGTTAGATAAAGCGTCTGATACACAAAAGGAACAAGAGGAAGAAATCTACACATCACAGGATCGCCCAAAGAAACATAACAATAGGGGACAAAGGGTTCAGAAGGGGAAAGGAGCATTGGTTGTAGTGATCTCAACTAGAGCTGCCAAAACAGCAACAAAAAAAACAATTGAAAAAGGGATCAAACTTGAAAGTGACTCCATCATTGCGCTCTTTTTTTAAAGTACAAGAAAAGTCAATTTCAATATACAGGCCTCTAATACTAGAGAACAGAACTGGGCAGGATCAATCAAAAATGGCCTTGTCAACTATGAAAAAGGAGTCCCCGAATAGATTCCAAGGTCTAATGATAAAAGATGTGGAAAATGATGATGGTAATTCTGTTGATGACACTGATAGCAAGGAGACACCAGAACAAGATGACAATACACCGCAAGGTTTGGAAATATCCCTGAAGGATATTGGTGACTTGGTGGGCTCTCTCTTGAAGGAGATGAAAATTGGTTTGGCAAAATCTGGGAAAAACCAAGAGAAAATTCAGGCCACCTGTGAAGCTCTAGAAGTCAAGTTTAACACATTAGTAGAGTGGCTGTGGTTGAAACTGCCTTGGAGCAAGTAAGCAAAAAAGTGAGGTCATGTCAGAGCAAAATTGACAAGTTAACACTGTCAGAAAAAGAACTTAGGGATAAAGTTGAGAGTTTGGAAAATAATTTTAGAAGAAATAATTTACGACTGCTAAACATACCGGAAGGTCAAGAAGGGCATAATTTAAGATTTTGTATAGTAAAACTCTTAAAAGACTTTATCCCCGAAATGGATGAAAAAAGTTTAAATGAAGAGACCCTTTTAGATTGAACAAAGACAGGAAAAACCCTTGCAAAGTGCTTGTAAAAGAAACCATTCTGAGCAAGGCGCTGAATTCTGGCACCCTCACGAAGGACGAATATAACTACAAAATTCGCTCTGACCTCGAAGGCAACAGCTGACAGGCAATGGGCCTTAGGAAAATTCATACCAAAGCTAAGGGCCTAAGGGGCTACTGTCCAAATGAAATTTCCAGCCCTTCTACGAATAATGTGGAATAATAAGACAAATGTTAGAGACCCGAAAGAAGTTGAGCTGCTCTTAGGGCATATGAAAACAGCCAGTAAGAAGTAACACTGAGAGTTAGGACTCTCAGTTTAATACCTCACGATCACGATAAGGGATTGCCCAATGATGACAGGGAGGGTTCTCCAGGGTGGGGGTAAGGTTAAGACATTTTCTCTTTTTCACACTTTTGGGTGGGGGGCATCTGGGAAAAAATAAAAAAATATGTATTTGTCCGAAATGTAAGACTATTAGCAAACAAGGTCATTTTACAATTAAAGGCAAAAAAACGTAACTGTAATGGCGGAGTTAAAAATTATGCCATGGAATGCGAATGGTTTAAGAACTAGGGGAAGGCGGAGAAAGATTTATGAATACCTAAAATTAATGAAGTGTGATATAATTATTTTGCAAGAAACTCATCTTCTCAAGAAAGAGTGGTTTGAAGCTATAAAATATGAGAAATGGGTGGGAGAGTGCATTAACCAATCCTGTAACATCAAAGGCATCTAAATAATTATAAAAAAATCACCTACTCTGACATTAATTGGGGAAGTTGTGGACTCCAGAGGGAGAAGGGCAATAGCTAACTTAAAAGTGTGGGGCTTCTCCTTCTCAGTGGTAGGATACTAATGATGACCCTGTTCCACTTCAGTTCCTTTACGAGCAATTAATAATGTCTTCCACTCCTATTATACTAGGCGGCGATTTTAACATCTTATTAGATCCCAACAAATATAGACACCCTCCTGGTCGAGCCTTAAATCTCCCTAGAATGCGAGAGTTTTTGAATTGAGTTAAAGATGATTTAGGTCTAATTGATATTTGGAAGCTAAGAGGAGACCACTTGAACAAATTCACATATAGGAATCATAAATATGGTCACGCCTCAAGAATAGATTTCTTTTTGATTGATAAATTGCTAACAGTGTTAAAAAAGTTCTGTTATGCCTGCTCAACTCTCAGATCACTCTTTAGTTTTATTAGATATAGATCTTAAACAAGTGCATGGGGATAGAAGATGGACACTTGATTGCACCCTCCTGCTGGATCAACAGGTTATTGACAGACTAAGAGAAACAACAGTAAATTATTTCTTAGATAATATTGGGGGATGTCACTAATATGACCATGTGGGATGCCTATAAGGCTGTTCTTAGAGGAGCATTAATAGGTATAGATGCAGGCAAAAATAAAGAGAAAAGAATTAAAGTAACGCAGTTGGAGGCTGAAATATTATGAAAACATGAGAGATTAGAAGCTGGAAGAGCAAAACAACTTGAAGGAGGAAATATTAAAAATAAAATTGGAGTTAGCTTTATAATTGGAGGAAAGAGTAATGAAGAGGTGGAAAGCTAGTTCCCTTGCAAATTATGAATTTGGTGAAAATAGTGGGAAACTCTTAGCTTGGAAGCTCAAAACTGAGTCTAACAGAAACACAATTTCAGCTATTTATAAGGGTAATGGTACAGAAAAAGCTGAAGAAAGAGTGGACATTGAAGAAGCCTTCGAAAAAAAATTCCAAACACTATACGAAGAAGACCTCTCGACTTCACCTATAGACATAGATTCTTTCTCAAAAAATCTACAACTCCCCAAGATTGATGCTGACTCCTGTAATGTATTAAATTCAGCTTTTACCTTGAAGGAGGTTCTAGAGGTGCTTATACTTAATGGCTTGAAAAGAGGAAAGGCTGCTGGCCTGGTGCACTTCCAAATGAGCTTTACTTAGCTCTAAAGGAACTCCTGGCCCCTGAATTAGTTGACCTTTTTAATACCATTTTTCTAGACAACTCCCCGATTCCTAAATCCTGGAATGAAGCAGTTATTAGCCTGATTTTATAACCGGGTAAAAATCCCCTACACTGTGTGTCATATAGGCCTATTTCTTTTCACAATACAGACTATAACATTTTTACACAGCTGTTGGCAAAAAGATTGGGTGCACTTTCTGTTAAATTGATTCATGAAGATCAGAAGGGCTTTATAAGGGGCAAAAACTTACATGACCTTTCCCACCAACTGATTGGAGCAATAGATATTGCGGCTCATGAAAAGGTCCCTCTAGCAGTTTTTAGTTTTGACACGGCCAAAGCTTTCCACCGCATAAACTGGGCATACCTTCAAAAAGTCATTCAACATAACACCTTAGGCCATAATTTCTCTAGGATTATTGCGAATATATAATCAACTCCTATAGCCAAAATACTTGTCAATGGATGCGTATCAAAAGGGTTTCTTATTAAAAGAGGCACCAGACAGGGGTGCCCGCTCTCTCCCCATCTCTTTAATTTATACATAGAAGGCCTAGCCAACATGATCAGGTTTTCCAGAGAAATTTCCCCTTTTAGTTTTAATGGCTGGAATCTAAAAGTAGCATTGTATGCTGACGACTTAATGATTTATACAAGCAATCTAAATAAGTCCTCTAGCGGCATAGCACATATATTACCAGAGTTTGGGAAAATCTCGGGATATCAAATTAATCATCAAAAAACCGAGGTTATGCACTGGAATATGAATAGGCCACTGATAGAATCTAGAAACAGAATCAAATATCTTGGGATCCATGTTCTAAAAAATATTGATGATATCGCTCAAGTCAATTTAGAGCTAAAGATCAAAGAGATGAGAAAACTATTAAAATCATGGAACTGTTTGTCTCTCTCTTTTTTGGGGAGATCTAATGTGATAAAAATGAGCCTCCTTCCAAAGTTTACTATTGTCTTTAATGCAATTCCCCCGGAATTTAATTTATCATGCATAAAAAAAACTCAGAGTGAAATTAATATCTTTATTTGGGTCTCTAAAGGTGTTATGATAGCTTGGAGTAAGCTTCAATAGAAGAAAAACCGAGGAGGAATAGCTAGCCCAGATCTTATGATGTACTATAAAGCATTTCACTTTAAAAACGTAAGACACCTTTTTCGAAGTTATGGGACCTACCCTACCTATTGGAAAACAATTAGTAACTACGACCATTGCCTCTACAAATTTGGCCATCTAAATTAATTTAAAAAAATAAAATTAAAGGTACCAAGAGCAGCATTTAAACTATGGTCGGAAATAAGGAAGACATGGCACTTCCCATATTATTGCCCCGAAGCATCAATCTGGAACTCCCCCGGTACTTCTGAGTGCATGAAAGATTTATTAGCAGTTCCATTGAAAAAGCAGGGATCAACAAGTGATGAGATCTTCTGAAAAATGGGAAGTTAATACCTTGGGGCATTTTAGCAAATAGAACCAACAACGAAATCTCTAGGTTCAAATACTTCCAGCTGGTTATCTGGTTAAGATCACAAGAAATAACATCAGACCACATTGGGAACTTAGAGCAAGAAAAACACAAAGAGTCAACGCGTAAAGAAGTATCAAAGTGGTACTGGTCTCTTGTGGAGAAGAATGAAGAAGATTTCGACACTCCAGACCTCATATGGAGGAAAGTTTTTCCGGCTCAGGATTTAAAGCATCTCTGGCAAGAATCCTGCACTTTTTTATGGCACATTATAATTTCTGCACCCCTTAGGAAAAATCATTTGTTTACTCTACACAGATCCTATTGGACACCTGGAAAATTATCAAAAATGAGTAACCAGGAGATGAAACAATGTCCTAAATACAGGGAGGAAAAGGCTAAAGACATACACATTTTTTATGCTTGTCCACACCATGATACATTTTGGTATAATGTTGGTAAGATAATCAACAACACTTTTAATGTCAGCATCAAGGTAAGTGCCTTTGGTATTATTTTTGGTATTATGGTTGGTGATGACCTTAACACTATTTAAACTAAAAATCTGAAATATCTTTTGTTCACATTTATGTTGCTTGCCAGACGTGAGGTGTGTATAAACTGGATCCTTCCATCTCCTTCAACAGTGGAGAACTGGGTTCGAGCAGTAGATAAGTTCAGGAATCTGGATAGGTCTAGAGGCGAGAGTAGGTGCACCAATCATTGGAAACTTTGGGACAATAGTATTAGGTAGGGTAGGAAGGGACGTCCAATGATTTAAACTATGCGACTAATAAAACCTTGAGTCCTTATGTGCTATGGTGCTGGTTTACTATGACATGGTTTCTACCTCCTCCCCATGAGGGATCCCAAAACATGAGGTGATCTTGTTAGCTATATACATTAAGATCGCACAAATGAGGACAACAGAAATATTTTTTTTAAAAAGCATAGGGGCAATACTTCTCCTCCGTTTCTCCAGCTCTTCTCCTTGGCAAAGGTTTGTCTTGAATCCCAGAATTAATCCACAAGTCTGCAGTCTAGGCCCCACTTTCTATAGCACAAACTCCTTTGTTCTCTGATGGCAGAGAAGCTATTTGCCCAGTAAAAACCAGTTCTGTCCTCTCTGTTGCAGCTGCCTGGCAGGAGGCGGAGACAGCATTGTCCAAGGCAGACCAAGTCTTCTCAGGTGTGAAAGAAATGTCCTCCCCCTACTCTGAATGCAGCCCAGGTCTATTCAGTCCAACCCTCACTCACCCTGGAAGGCAGGACACACCTCACCTCCCAAAATGGCTGTCTAAACAAATTGCACATCTCCAGCCCCTGTCACTCCCAAGCCAGACAGTCAATACACAAACCTAGTAGAGGCACACTAGATGGCTAAGCAAGAAAACACCTACTTTTTAAAAGTGTTATTTTTAAACACAATGTAAAAATCATACTTACTAAAAGGTGCATCTTTATATTCCAAGTTCAGGCATACTAAACTTGACTTTTCTACCTTGTCCCAATGGAAAGTTATATGTATAAGATGCAATAAATAGACTCCCATTTTATACAATGGAACATATAGCCTTTCAATAGTGAAAATGAAAATCACTGTAGTTCACTTTCAGGACATGTTACAAACATCATAACATGTCAAGCCTTTCACAGACACTGCACCATGTCCACAGGGGTACATGTGGCCTTCCTTAGGGGTGACTCACATGTAAGAAAAGGGAAGGTTAGGGCCTGGCTATTGGATGCACTAGCAAGGTCGACATGGCAGTACCAAACTGCACACAGACACTGCAGTGGCAGGTCTGAGTTAAATTTACAGGCTGCTTGTGTGGGTGGCACAATCAGTGCTGCAGGCCCACTAGTATCAATTGATTTCATTACAAGTCCGGAGGCTACCATTATGCATGTCTCTTTTAAAGCTAACTCCAAGCAGCCACTTAGAAGCAATACATCAAAAAGTGAAACAGATATAGAATAGAATCTTCCAGATGAACAATAGCCATGCACATAGGATAGTAGGTCTCTTTTAAATGCGTCTCCAGGCAGGTAAGTACATTTTCCCTTCCCTTTCATGTATGACCTATATCTTCTAGAAGGGGCAACTACATGTGTATATATGTTTTCTCAACTTAATTTGTATACCTTTCTTAATAGACTTGTGCACTTTTTAACATAATTTGTATACCTTTCTGAATAGACTTATGTACTTTGACCTCCAACTCCTCTTAAATGTGGGCTCACACCTAACTGATTTCCAATTTACGGAAATCCTGCTCCCCCCTCTCCACCCTCTCCCCAGACTTCACACTGCATTTCTACCCAATCACAGGCTACCCCGAAGATACAGACAAGTCGGGAACTCATAACAAAAATCAATAATTAAAATTAAAAATTAAAAAAATAGAAAATCTTTACCCGGTCTGTAGGTGAGGGGCTACCTGGGCAACACATTAATCAACAGCTGATTCCTCGCAAGCATATCCGATGTCAGGAAGTCTGGCAGTTGGACAATCCTGTTGATCAGCTGCTAACTGCAACCACAAGTACTCAAAAGCTATTTTATACCAAAAACCTCACTTTACAATAAAGGAGCAAAAATTGTAAAAGACTTGATGTAACAAAGCCTTAATTTACATAAGCTCTTCTAACAAAGCCTTAATTTACATAGGCTCCTCTGAACCTCACTAATAACTCAGGTTGCCTGCCTTCTAAGCCATCTACATAGACTACTAAGTACTACAACCTGTAAAGGAGTATAAAATCTAACATGTCTGACATAGAATCAGATGGTCTTGAGGTACCTACCCCTCACATCAATAATAAAGAAATTAAATAAAATTTAACAAGAGATGCACTCCTGCATGTGCAAAACACTCAACCAGTTCATGTCAACCCAAAAAACCTTTAATTGAGGAAGAAGATGGCACTATTGAAACCCAGAAATGCCAAAACGGGGAATGCAATAAAAAGGGGGCAAAAGATTAAAGAGAAAGAACAACATTGAAAAAACAAGCCCCATGAGCATATTGGGAGGTCTTAGCACCTCAAAGAATTTGGGAGGTCTACGCACCTCATCATATAAAGAAGGTCTAAGCACCTCAAACTATAAGGGAGGTCTACGCACCTCAAAAGCATCAGCAACACAACCTATCAAGGTGTCCAAAGCAGCACACAATATTTAAGTGCTCGTTATGATACACAATATCATGAAATTGAGTCACAAGGGGACAAAACATGAGCCCGTTGGATGAATATATCCTTGACTTAGACCAGAAAGATTAGACTTCAAGAGACCCCTATCAGATGAAGAGCTCTCCTCATCCTCTAAAGAAATTACAACCAACCCACTGGGTGAGGAGATGTTCTCTCCACATAATATCAGATACACGCAGAGCTCAGAATGGTGGCCCCAAGATCACGTAGCCGCATTTATACAAAGATGGATTAGGAAATCCCCTAGAAAGAGAAACACGAAATATCCTAAGGGCAGAATGTCCCAGACCAGTGGTTCAAGAAAAGGATTGACTGACACCCAACGTCGACCCAGAATTAATAAAATTCCTATTCAAACTGGGTAGAGACCCCAGGAAGGGGATGAAAAGGTCACTGAAGCCTGACAGGAACGCATCCTTGATATATTAGACCCACTGACTAGAATAATTTATATGGAGGAGGACAGCCACATTAACAGTACACTGTTAGACTTAAATCTACTAATCTAAGAGGATGGAGTCAGAAAACCCTGTTCCTATTAGGGAACACAAATGCAGGGATAAATGCAAGTGACAAAGAGTAGTCCTTACCAATATCACCCCTAAGCTGAGCGACATGGCTGACAAAGAACCCTCAGCAAACACCAAAGGACTCCTATTTGGAGAGGACATGATCAAGAGCTTAGACAAATAGGTCGCAATCTTCACATCCCTTGACAAAGCTCAAAACACCATGCATTAAGTATTCAACCCTAGTGTTTTTTCCAAGGCCGGCAGAAGGGGCCACTCTACAGGCCGTGCCTACCAAAGGCCCCACTACAGACAATGAGGATTAGGTTGACTCAGATTAATTTTTTTTACAGACTTGGAAAACAATTACACAAGACCCCTGGGTTTAAGAAACCATTTAAGGCTTCAAAGTAGAATTTTCGAAAACACCGACACAATCCTTACCCCCAAGAAACCTAGTACTGATCACTGAACAACGGAAAATAGTAGAGGAAGAGGAAATGTCCCTGATAGAGAGAGGGGGAATTGTATAAGTACCATGGGAACGTATGAAATTCCTAAACACTCTATTCCTGGTAGAGAAAAACGACAAGGGTTGAAGACCAGTCATAAACCTGCGAGAAGTGAACAAATCCCTCATCTACAGACACTTCAAAATGGAGAGTATCTACCTCCTGAGAGACATGTTTCTAGAAAAGGACTGGCTAGTGAAGTTGGACTTCAAAAATGCCAACTTCACAATATCCATGGCCTCAGAGTTCCAACCATACCTCCAATTCACATAGAACTGTTGTCTATTCCAATTCCAAGCTCTCCCCTTTAGGCTATCTTCTGCTCCCTGGTGTTTCACCAAGGTAATGAGAGCTATAGCATCCTTCTTGAGAGAAAGAGGGATAAACTGTTTTTCAATGTCGACAACATTCTCATTATGTCCCAGCACCACTCTTAGATTCTTCAAGACCTGAATACAGCAGTAAATCTCTTAGAGAGCCTTGCCTTCATAATAAACAAAGAAAAATCTATCATGACCCCCACAACATCTCTGGAATTATTGGGATTTACAGTATACACAGTAAAATCACTTTTGCTACTACCCAAGAAGTAAATAACGAAAATACGCAAAGAAATACAACTTGTACTAAAATGAGACCTCCTATCGTCCTCTATCCAAGCTATCTTTCCAGGACTTTTACATTATCTAGTCCTTCAAAGAGCGAAGGCAAAAGCCTTCCATCCTGAACTATGGTACAGAGACAAAGTAACCCTACACCACAAAGGCAAATCAGAACTACACTGGTGATTAGAGAATCTAGATGCCTGGAATGGCAAAGCCATTTTCGGAAACTCCCCAGAATTCATTCAAGAGTCAGATGCGAGCCTTCATGGCCGGGGAGAGTGCTTACAGTATCAGAACATGGGAGGTCTATGGTCCTATACAAAGAGCTTACACCACAAAAACTACCTAGAGTTAACTACTGGCCTTTACGCTCTGATGCGCTTCAAACAATTCCTACAAGGCAGATTGGTTATTCTAAAAATGGACAACATATCAACTGTGGCATACCTACATTTCTTAGGGGGATACAGAATCCTCAGAATTATCAAATCTAGCCAAACAACTATGGATGTTCTGTCTAGAACACAAGATAGTTCTAAAAGCAGCATACTTACTGGGAAAAAGCAGCATCACTGCTGACTGGAATTCAAGATTCCTCCTAGACCACAGCACCTGGAAACTCTTTGTGAAAGCCTTCAGCACTGTAAAGCAGTTCTAGGGTCCAATGTAGATCTTTTCGCAAGCAGATTGACATTCCAACTGCACAAATATTTCAGCTGGATGCCAGACCCTGGTGCTCAAGCAGTCAATGCCTTTCTCCAGCCACGGAAAAGAATTCAAGCATATGCATTTACCCAATTTGCAATGATCCAGAGTGTTTTCTGGAACGTGGGACACGACTAATCCACCTTATTATTAATAACCCCTTTCTGGCCCTTCCAGGTGTGATTTCCGATGAGCTTGGAATTAGCCTGTGAAATACCCTTTCTACTTTCAGCTTCATAAGGCCTTTTAAGAGACATTGATGGAAGGGAACATCCCCTAGTCCAGACAGGCACTTTGAACCTTCTTGCCTGGAAAGTGTCATGAAATCTATTGAAATCAAAGATCTTTTGAGACAAGCTACTACACTCCTCCAAGAGTCATAGGCTCCTGGAACCCACTATAGATGAGAGAGGTCTTATTTACAGAACAATTAATTGCTACAGATCAGCTATTTCAGCAGGCCACGCTTTAATAAATGGCAAGACCAAAGGGAAAAATACCATAATATGCAGAGTTATGAAAGGTTTCAAATTAAGTAGACCACCTAAACCTAAATAGGAAACCCTATGGGATGTTAAGTTACTACTATACCCTTTCACTACCTGGCCTGAGAACAGATACCTAGATGAGAAGAGACTTTCCATAAAACTAGCGTTTCTTCTCTGCCTAATCTCCTGCCGTAGAGTATCAGACGTTAAAGCACTAGAAGTAACTTAGAGTCCATGATGCTTTTGGTGTCAATTTCGTGATTATTAAGAGAATTATGACTAAGTCAGATACAATTTTCAACACAAAATTTAACGCATGCAAAAAATGTTGTGTGGTAGATGGTATGAAAGAATATGATGCAAGAATGAGCAAATACCATGTGACTGGTGTTAATCAGTTACTTAACTCTTTTGTAAAACCCTTCAAACCCATGACATCAGCTTCTATAGCAAGATGGATTAAATATGCAATGCAATCAGCTGGTATTGACCTAAAAAGGTTCCAGGCACACTCAATAAGGGGCGCTATGGCTAGCGAATCACTTTGGAAAAGGGATAAGCCAGATGACATTCTTAAAGCAGCTGATTGGTCAAATTCTAACACTTTTGCTGAACACTATTGTAATCCTATTACACATATGTCAGATGTAGTGTTACTAAACTACCAACATGCATAATGGTAGCCTCCGGGCTTGTAATGACATTGCGATTCTCCTAATAAAATGACAAGAGAATATGGATTTCATTAAAGACACGGAGGCTTACATTATCCTTCCCCCCCCATGGGTGAATACATGAATTACTAAACAATAGATTCATCATTTATAATACAACCTTTATTCAGAGTATTGTTGAAAATGTCCTGCAACCTTTGTTCAATGTATTGTTGAAAGTTTCATACAACCTTTTTTCAATGGATTGCTACAAATTTCATATAACTTGCATGCTTTGATATTTCACCTTTCTCAGTTACATGACAACAGAGCACTTATACTCTTTCTTATTTCAGACTAGCTTACCCGTCGCACATTGCTGCAATCTCAGAAGAAAGGACATTTAAGGAAACTTGTTATGATAACATTCAATTTACATTGTGTAATTTTTATTGAAACTTATTCATTTTAATATGGAAAACATTTTAAAGTGTTGTTTTAATTCTGTTTATTTATTCGAGTGCTTGTGGATACACAGTATTTTTAGTTTTTCCGTCTGGTGCGTACACGAATAAATCAGAAGGTCCAAAAACTACCGGCCAATTTCCTGGCTGCCAATAACAGCAAAAATAATGGAAAAAGCCATGAATAAGGAGCTGATTCAATATCTGGAAGAAAATACCCAACTGGACCCGACACAGCAGGATTTCAGGCCCTGTCATTCGACGGAGACGGTCTTAATACTAGCCACTGAGGGCATTCAAAAGATAGTAGATGGAGCGGTAGAGCGGTCCTCTTCTTCTTAGATCTCTCTGCTGCATTTGATACTGTGAACCACACAGTGCTGGGACAGCGGCTGAGAGATGTGGGAATAGAGGATACCGCCCTGACCCTCCTCTTATCCTTCCTAGAAAATAGGGAGCAGAACATCCATTGGGAGAATTTACAGTCTAAGGTCTTTCCGCTCCCAGGTGGTGTCCCGCAGCGTTCTGCCTTGTCACCAACCCTTTTCAACATATATGTGGCTTCGCTGGCTAATCTTATCAGGAAACATGGCTTTTCCTTGATCGTGTATGCTTATTACTCTCAGCTGATGATATCAATATCCAAACAACCAAAGTTAGTGGCTAATAGCTTTCATGCATGTCTGAAAGACATCATGATCAGGATAAGCCAAAATGTATTGAAAATAAACACAGACAAAACTGAGGTCCTGGAGTTTGGAAAGGGACCATCCCTAAGGAATAACAGCTGGTGGCCAACGGAGGCAGGAGTGTGTTCCCGCCCGGTTACCAAGGTCAGAAACCTGGGCGTGATCTTCGGTCACCAACTCAATCTCTCGACCCAAGTCAAACAGTTAACCTCCTCCTGTTTTTTCCTTCTAAAAACTTTGAGGAAAATCTTCCCTTTCATTGCGTACGAACTTCAAAAGACCGTTGTACTGGCACTATTTCTTTCCAAACTAGACTACTGCAACGCGCTCTTTGTGGAAATTGAGAAGTCGCAGATGAGGAAGCTGCAATCCTTGCAAAATGCGGCAGCAAGATTGCTCATGAATATCCCCAAGGGTTGCCATACCTCAGGTGCCATTAGAGCGTTACACTGGCTTCCATACCAGCAAATAGACGATTTTAAGTCTCTTTGTCTGGTACACATAGCGCTCCATGGAGGCATTTCGGGGGAGATTCAAAACCTGTTTTCCAGGTAAGCTCCACCTAGAACACTAAGATCATCTATGAAGGGGCTTATTTGTATCCCAAAGATTTGTAAGGCAAGATGGGGGGGGGGGCCGCACCGTATCAAACTATGCGGCCAATCCCTGGAATCAGATGCCATCCACACTGCGGCTTCAACCAAATTAAGCATGGGTGAATTTTGCGGATTTGCGAATTCACGATCCGCAAAATTCGCGAATATGTGCAAATTTGCGGATTTTTGGTTTTTGCGTGTTTGCAGGTTTTTTTGCGTGTTCGCGGGGTCTTTTGCGTGTTCGCGGGGCTTTTTGCGTCTTCGCGAGCCGCTTGCATAGCGAAGTTACCCATGCAGTCGTTTATGGGAGAGGGAGGGAGAGAGAGATAGATAGATAGATAGATAGATAGATAGATAGATAGATAGATAGATAGATAGATAGATAGATAGATAGAAAGAGAGGGAAAGAGAGAGGGAGAGAGAGAACGAGAGAAAGAAAGAGAGGCTGGATCTCTGAAGGGCCAGATTCCTGAGTTGCCCCTACAGAACATACAGCTTTTTATTTTTAGCAAAATGCATATGAAAATTGTGCTGTAAAGGTCTCTTTTAGTTTAACCCCTCCTGACAACTCAAAATGGGTGTATTTGCCATCCTCTCCCTTCTTCCTGTTTTTTATATCTGTCAGTGCTTCCTGATGAGGTTTAATTCCTTGGACAGGTGCTTCGTTGCCTACTCGTTACTATTCTCTGACCTTGCTTCAAGGGTCAGAGCAGGATCAGAGAATAGTTGCAAGTAGGCAGCGAGGCGCTAGGAAGCAATTAGCAGCAGGTGTCCTAGTTGAAGTTAATTTGTTTGTAACCCTTTTGTGAAAGGTTACAAAGAAATTAGGTTTAACTTTTGCACCTGCTGCTGTAACACTTGCTTGGCTGAAAATTCGTCCCCGCTGATTGGCGGATTTTACCGCGATTTCGCGAGATTCGCGGATCGCGAAATCGCAGAAAATCCGCAAATTCGCCCGCGAAACGGATTTTACGCCCACCCTTAAACCAAATCCTCAGACTTACAGGAAGAAGCTGAAAAACTCTTTTTTCTCCACAATCTAAGGTCTTCCATTGTTGTCCCCAGCTCCATGTATCACAGTCAGCGCTAAGACGCCACTGCATTCGTGCGCTTAATAAGTAACATCTCAACTCAACAACACCCAGTGCACTGTACTAGGGATGTAACAGTAAACCATATAAGCCAATCATGGAAACACTAATCCATGACAACAATTTACAGAGGGAGCACTTTCACTTTGGAACGGAACAGCAGTGGCAAAGTGCCCAAAGCATCTAGACCAGCAAAAACAAAGTCCAACACACAGCAAAAATACAGGAGGCAAAGGCTAAAAATACAGGGTAAACCCATGCCAATGATACCAGGTATAACAATTGTGGGCAAGTTTTAAGGCAAAGGAGCCTTTTTAGTGGCTGGGCACTGTGCCGGATGAGTTTCCTGCCTGAAGCAATCCAGCACTTTCAAAAAACGAATGCAAAGCAAATGGTTTTAAAGCATGACCAGTCAGACCATGCTCATTTTAAAACCATTTGTTTTATATTTGGAAGGGTCCTGTCTCTTGCAAGGTTGTCATGAGAAGCACATGAGCAGCACAGACCTGGAAGAAGGGTCTGCTACTGTTACTTTGCTCAGTAAATGCAGTATATATATGATAATTACTTTTCAAAATTCAAAATCATGTATTTTTTTATAGTGCAGCCATTGCAAAGCATTTCAACGTAGTATATTAAACTCTACCATTGCATTGTGTAGGAATTAATAGTGATATATTCTATTCATAAACTTAGAAACATTCATGCCCCACCGCTGATGCCCTAACAATGATCCCTGTAGGTAAACCAAGAGGAAAGTCAATTGTTTTTTAACCCATACCGGAAAAAAGGGGTGGTAAAATAGATGGAGTAACATTCAAGTCTTTTGCTTTTGTGCAGAGCAACCATTTAAACTGGGACAGTATTACAGGAAGGGTCCGTGGGCACAACAGGCATGTGTGCCCACTTTTTGCAACTCTTGGGCACTATGGTATTACTGGAGAGGCCGCCGATGCTTCTCTGGCCCCTTCTGTAATATTGACAGTCCTGGTGCACATGTAGCGCCAGTGGTATCTCAAGATGGTGTTCCCTCATTTGCATTGAGGCATGGGCCTATGCAAATGAGAGAATCTCTTTGCCACGGCATCCCAGCCATACTATGGATGCAGGTGAAAGGTATAGAAGCTGTCAGGATGCACACTGAAAGTGCACCACAAAAAGTGGCACACTATCAATGTGCCTCCTGAGAGCAGCCCTCTTGTGGGACGAAAGGGGGTCGCATTGCCCCAGACATTTCCTTGCAAGGCACTGCAGTCCCTAACTGTATCCAACTCTAACAGGATCATTAAAGTGAGGGTGAATTTCCGCTTCATATTTAATTTGAATGCACTGTCGCCAGAGCAGCACAAGTTCATGGATGCCCTGAGGGCAGCGCATTCAACACAATAGGGCACACATTTTCCTGTTTGGGCATGGTGCACCTGTTTGAACAACAGCGAAAGTTCGATATTATCATAATAAGGGTAATTATGTATTTACTCAAGGAATGATGAAGGAAACGGAGGAAGTGTGAAAAAGTAATTGCCTATAATCAAGTGGTAGCTGGGATTCATGCAAAGTGTCCTGGTTTCATATTGTGCAAATCAGCCACTCCATGGTTATTTCTTTCCCCCTCCTGTTTTATATCAAAGCCAAATGCTTTGTATTGTATTGAATTATTTCAGGTGCTAAGTCATTGCACTGTGTTAAATGCATATGGACTATGGACACTTCGCACAAATTGGTCATGTTCGCATATGGGCAGAGAAATAAACAGCAGATCAGCCACCCGCAGTCAGTGAATTTAGACTATTTGCTCAACATAGGTAAAAGTCTTTATTCAGTATCATCCTTTCTTGAAATAATTCATTCACCCACTCCTCACCCATCCAACCATCAATCAGTCAATCAATTAGGGAATGGTAAGTGCGCTACTCATGCTTGAGGGTCCCAACACGCCAGGTCTTGAGGGTCTTCCGGAAGGAGTTCAGGGAGGGGGCGCCTCTCATGTCTGCCGGTAGCTCTTTCCAGGTCTTAGCTGCAATGTGAGAGAACGATCTTCAGCCTGCTCTGGCTCTGTGGATGCGTTGGGTTTCGGCCAGTGCGAGGTTGGAAGATCGGAGGTTTCTTTTGGGTACGTGGCCCCCACAGACAGTTTGGAAGACTGCCGGGAGACACCGACGGAGAGAGCGGTGCTCCTCTAAACCTGAGCTGCAGCCAGGTGGGGTGAAGCGCAACAACCACAACTAATGGTATGTGGTTGAACTTAAAACCTGGACATTGCAGGTGATATCTTTTTATTTTTCACAAAAGCAGTAGTTATTTTACAACGGGTCCTGAAGAAGGCATGAAACTATTTCATTGATATGCTGAAACATGTTGACCACTACTGATCACAGATATTATGTTAAATCTGTGTTTGCACTTGGTTTTTAAATTTGGGAGACTGGTAGATAACAATAAATCACTAACATCTACCCAGCCTATCCAATTTTAAGTTTTTCTTCACTCACTTCTCACTTATTCTCACTTATTTTCACACTGCTTTTTCAGTAGCCACATTAATATTGAAAATTTCTAAATAACCTCCCTCTATTGACACATTTCATTCACATTTACAAATGGTCATGGTAACATCTGGCTGGCCGGTTTGTTTTGTTATGCCTCCTGGGCAAGGAGTACCCAAATGATGCAAAAGAGGGCGGTATAGTGTGGCTTCTGATGGGAATTTTTCCCTATGCCCTTGAGTCTTAACTCAATTATTATCACACTCAGTTCACACTGTCTGTTCCCACTGTGTTATTTGTATGGTTTTGGGGTTTGTATCCACAGTTGAGTGACAGATTTGCTTTGACCTCTAGGTACCCTTTGTCTGGTGAGTTACGTGGAAGTTTATTCTGTCGTTGAGGTATTTGGGTCCGTTGTTGTGTAAACATTTGTAGTCATGGGTGGGGATTTTGAAGGTGACTCTCTTCCCCATGGGAAGCCTGTGGAGTCTCTGCAGGTATTGGCTGATGTGTTCGTGCCGGGGGATGCCGAGGACGAGTCTGGCCGTGGTGTTCTGTATTGTCTGGAGTTTGCGGAGTAGGGACTGATGCCGGTGTAGTGTGCGTTAACATAGTCCAGTCTGCTGGTAATGAGTGTGTGGGTGACTGTCTTCCTTGACTCTGTGGGGGATCCATTTGAAGGTCCATGGCGAGTGATGAGTCGAGTATGAAGCTGAGGTTTTTCGTGTGGTTTGAGGGGGTAGGTGGGCTTCCGAGGGTGGTGTGCCACCAGGTGTTGCCCCATCCTGATGGGGTGGTTCCAAGGACGAGGACTTCTGTCTTATCAGCGTTGAATTTTCATGCAGCTGTTGGTTTTCCAGACTGCAATGTCTTGCATTCCTCTCTGGAAGTTGAGTTTTGCGGTGGTGGGGTCTCTGGTGAGGGAGAGGATAAGTTGGGTGTTGTCGGCGTAGGATATGATGTTGAGGCCCTGTTGTCCGACGATGGCTGCGAGCGGGGCCATGTAGATGTTGAAAAGGGTCGGGTTCAGTGATGACCCCTGTGGGACTCTGCAGGTGATTGTCGTGTGGGCCGAGAAGAAGGGCTGTAGTCTGATCCCTTGGCTTCTTCCCATGAGGAATGATCAGATCCAGTCCAGGGCAGTTTCTTGTATTCCAGTGTCATGTAGTCTGGTGACTAGTGTGCGGTGAGAGATGGTGTCCCTGCAGACAGTTCGAGGAGGATAAGGGCTGCGGAGTGGCCTTGGTCCAGGAGGGTGCGGATGTCGTCTGTGGTGGCGAGTAGGGCAGTCTCGGTACTGTGGTTGCTTTGGAATCCGGATTGGGACGGGTCGAGGACGGCTTTTCCCTTCAATGAATTGTGGTAATTCCCTGTTGACTGTTTTCTCTGCTACTTTGGCTGTGAAGGGGAGGAGCGAGATGGGCCGGTGGTTCTTGAGGTCGGTGGGGTCGGCCGTGGTATTCTTGAGTAGGGGCCTGACTTCTGCATGCTTCCAGTCATCTGGGCACGTGCCTGTTCTGAAGGTGGTGTTGATGGTGTGTTGCAGTTCAGAGCGATGATGTCCATGGCTCTGTGGTAGATGTGCTTGGGCAGGGGATGGTGGGGGCCGAGTGGATGCCTTTCATGGTTGTGGCGGTGTCTTCAGTCGTGATCCATGTCCAGTTGGAAATGGTGGGCTGGCTGGTGTTTCTGGGGGGCGGGGGATCGGCTGTGGCATCTTGTGGGTGGTTGATGAAGTTGTCGTAGTGTGTCTTGATCTTGAGGTGGAAGTAGGTTCCAAGCTTGTTGCAGAGGTCTTGAGACGGGTTGATGTCTGTGGATTCGCTGTGTGGGTTGGTGAATTCCTGAATAACACTGAAGAGTTTCTTGGAGTTGGTGGAGTTGGTGAGGATTTTGTTGTGGATGAAGTTACTTTTGGTGGTTCTGATTTGGTTGTGGTAGTCCACCATGGCGTCCTTGTAGATGGAGTAGTAATTGGTTGTCTTGGTGTTCCTCCAATTAATCTCCAGGCGTCTGCAGGTGCGCCTGGCTTCTTGGAGATTGGTGGTGAACCAGGCGGCTTTACTGGGGCACTGTTTTCCGGGGTTGCATAGCGGGTGAGGTCATCTGTGCAGTTGGAGATCCAGGTTTGGAGTCCTCTGCCTGCAATGTTTTCATTGGATGCCCGGGTGTAGTTGTCACGGGTGAGAGTGGGGTTCAGTTGCTCATCGGTAACCTTGCTCCAGTTCCTTCATGGTGGGCAGGGGGCTAGTTTTGGTGCTTTGGGTTTGTCAACGGTGAAGTAAATGCAGTGGTGGTCAGTCCATGGTGATTGCATTGTGTGACTGAAGTGCACGCAGTTACCTGCAGCAAAGATGGGGTCGAGGTTGTGTCCTGCTCTGTGTGTCGGTGTGGTAATGAGTTGGTTGAGCCTGATGGTGGCAAGGTTGTCACGAAGGATGTTGGGGTCGCTGGGGTTGTCGCGGTGGAAGCTCAGGTCTCCAAGGAGTATGTAGTTCATTGATGCGATGGTGTGCAGTGAAAAGAGGTTGGTAATGGTGGTGGCGAAGGGTGTCTGGGGGCCGAGAGGTCTGTAGATGAGGGTTCCTCGGAGTGTGGTGATAGGGCTGGTCTGGATCTGGAAGTGCAGGTGTTTGGCAGAGAGGATGGTTTCGCTGGAGGTTGTGAGGCAGAGGGTGCTCTTGTGGGTGATTGCAAGGGCCCCTCCCAGGTGGTTTGGGCAGTTTCTTTCTCTGGATCTTGTATTTGTAACCCTCAGGGATGCCGGTGTTGATGTTGGGGCGGAGGTGGCGTTGGTTCAGGTATCCGTGAGAAAGGAGATGATGGGCGAGAGAGAGTCGAGTAGGTTCTAGATCTCTACGGCGTGTTTGTGCATGGAGCGCACATTGAGGATGCATCTTAGGGTGTCGTTGGTGCTGGCGTCGGGGGTGTTGGAGGCCAGGGTGGTGCTGAATGTCTGCAGCAGTGAAGGCAGGAGAATTGGCCGTTGGTGATATTTGTTGAGGCCTGTTGGCAGTCTCTGTGACTTCGGGGGTTGAGTGCGAAGAGGATGGTCGTGTCGTAGCGATGGATGGTTAGAGATCCAGAGTTCCTGGTGCTGGTTGTCGTCGGGTTGGGGACGGCCGCAGATGGGCTTGCCTTAGGCATGCCATTGGCGCGCCAGCAGTGCGCCTGCTCCGTGACCACGCAGCAGCGCCATTAAGTAGGGGAGAGGGGAGGGGACGTGCAGCTGGGAGGTGGGAGCGGGGGCGGTAAAGGCGGGAAAAAAAGTACACGGATGGATGGGCACAAGTAACAGAGGAGGAAAAAAAACAATAATGGGCAGAATGCAGGAACAATGGCACAGTAACACAAGTGGGAAAAAAATGACAATAACTACAAGAACGCTACCAGAAGTGGGGGCAAGTGAAGTTATGAGGCCAGCGAGGTGGGCAATTGGCGCACAACGGTCTCAAACCCTACCTAGGTTGGGCCAGAGGATCTGAGGTGAGGGGCAGAGCACAGCGGAGCTGTTGGGGAAGTGCAGGCCTCAGACTGGGGTCAGAGGTCTTGCTCGCTCTCCCCAGCAACAGCCGCCATTAAGTAGGGGAGGGGAGAAGGAACGTGCAGCTGGGAGGCAGGAGTTGGGCGGTAAAGGCAGGAAAAAAAAGTAGATAGACGGATGGGCACAAGTAACAGAGGAGGAAAAAAAAAAATATTGGGCACACTGCAGGAACAATGGCACAGTAACATGAGTGGCGGACAAAAACGACAAGAACTACAAGAATGCTACCAGGAGAGGGGACTAGCGCAATTACAATGCCAGCGAGGGGGCATCCAGTGCACAGTGCTCTCGAACCCTACCTGGGTTGAGCCAGAGGATCTGCGGTGCGGGCGGCGCGGGGCAGAGCACAGAGGAGCTGCTGGGGAAGAGCAGGCCTCGGACCAGGGTCAATTTTCATTAGACTATGCAGCCATAGATCCAATCTCCATCTATCTATTCAATCATTTGAAAAGGTTCCATAAGGACAACACACCTTATGTAAAAGAAATATATATATACATATATATATATATATATATATATTATATATATATATATATATATATATATATATATATATATATATATATATATATATATATATATATATATATATATATATATATATATATATATATATATATATATATATATTTTTTTCTATGGGTGAGAAGCCCTTTTGCAGGTGTCAGGATCACTCGTTATCTACAGTATACGGCTGGTCTAACACATTTTGCCATGGCTGATCTTGGTTCCCATTCCAGCCCTTTTCATCATTACTTCTTGGTGGACCCCAAACACACTTCACTAAGGTATATATGGTTTTCGTTGGGTTCCATTCTTCATGTAAGTAGAATAGAGTACAATAAATAATGCATGGATAACTTTCAACTCCTCTCCCGTTCCTCTACAAACATTTACCACAATTCCACGATTGTGTTTGCCATGACCAGATCACATCAGAGAATCATATCCCTTATTCAATTCTTTTCTCCTTAGTCATAATAGAACCACGCATCTCTCCAACCAAATATACACTTCATATAATCGCTACAGACCGTTAAAGTGCTACAATGCTGCACTAGCACTGCAGAATTATTGATAACATAGGAACCATTAAAAGATTTACCCTCACATCAAAACACCATGTGGCACCCCACATAGCGCACAGTAAAAGTAGACCATTACACATGTACATTATCACACAAAGACGTGTGCACTCTCATACACAACATTGTACAAACAGAAAAGCTCTATATGTTCTATTTGGATGTTGATGATTATGTAAAAAGTCATGAAAAGAAAGTCGCTCATTATTGAAAGTCTTAAGAGAGATCAGTTATTGTGGCTTCCTCTCCCTTCTAGGGATTCTGACAGCTAGCCATTTTCACATTAGGTAGTAGAAGAATATATTTGGATAACATGTCTTTTAAGAATGCTAATATGATTCAAAGCATCATTAATCTTGACAATTGCATCAATATAGCACATGTTTTTTTTCCCTTGCTGAATGAAATGGCCTCTCTAGGGACTAAAAGGACTACATTTATTCGTACAAATATTCCAATTATGTGTGTGATGGCAGGTGAGTAGAATGTTTGTGACTGATGCCGCATAGTTGAAACATATGAAGAAATATGTGTAAAGATTTTGGTTTTTGGGACCGTTGTTTCACCAAAAGACTGGCATTTCTCCAACCTTATACACTAAGGCAAATTCATGCAAATAAACTCTGAAAATATCTAATTTTAGGCAGATCACCTAGTAAGGTATAAGATTTATATGGACTGAATATGCAAAAAGGTGAGACAAAAATTAACTCAGGGTGCATTTCTTGTTGATGAACAAACCAGGGGTCAAATGTACACACAATGGATTCGCTAAAAGTGGGTGCAATTGGTGCAGCGACTTTTAGCAAATACAAGGGTATTTTGCGAACCGACCAATATACTAATAGGTAGATTGGATCACAAAATACCAAATTGCAGTGGGTCTCAATTTGATCTACCTTATGAATATTAATGAGGTATGTTCACAAATTGTGACCAACTATGATTCTCTGCTATCACGGACCACCAATTCCATCAATGCTTTTAAATTGCAGTTGATTTTCTATGATGGAAAACATGATGGATTTACAAAAAAATAGAAAGCTTAGTCAAACTATTTTAAAGAGTAGACCGTGGTCCCATGGATGTCTGCCTACTCATGAAAAAGTTTTTGGACCATTCACAAAGTTGAAGTAGTCCCCTGAGGACCCCTCCTGTCTGCTTCTGAATGGGTTACAAACTCCTTTGTGGTGTCCGTAAAATATGAATACATACCATAAGGAATCACTGTTTGGAAGAGGTGTCTTAAACACACCCTTTAAAAATAGCTATTTCTTAAGATTTCCTAAACCCATTTAGCTGAATCCCTAATTAGATTCAGAATGCTCAAAAACATACAAAAAACACATTTTCTCGTCACAAACCCTGTTAGTACATCTTCTTGCCCCAAATGTTTATTCGTGTTATGTCCCAGCTACAGATCATTGTATCTGTCATCACTGTTATATTTGATACAAGTTATTCTTCGTTTTTTTTTTACGTAAAATGGTGAATTAAAAATGTTTCTTGCATTGGAAAGGTGGTTGACATGGCTAGATTAGCTTTATGGGCAAGTGCTTCTGCTCTTTTCCCCTGTAAGCACACCGATTGCTGCTGAAACACTTTTACAGTACTAGTGTTGTTTTGTTGCAATTGTTGAACAACAGGGGGCAAGAGTTAACTCAGAACTCCTACAATGTGAATAGCACCTACCAAATAGTACAAACCATCGGCTGAAACCCTGCTCATGCTTGCTTATTAGGAAATGTGGGATCCATAGGGGGAGGGAGCACACAGCACTGGAATCAAGGTAAGAGACTGAGTTTGAGCACACATGTAGCATGTTCCTCAGTGTATGTCTGTCACAAGGAACCCATATCACTAAGAGGCCCCACTTGGGAGTGGACTTAATATTATTTTCATTGACACTTGTGACATTATGAAAAACATAGCTGCTCAATGTGATTCTACATTGGAACGTCACCTTGCAGAAGCCGTCAAAGTCTTCAAGAGGAATGCTGAGAGAAACATTCAGAAATCTGCATGGTAAGCCCAATTTTCACATGTTAATTCCCCCAAATTTCAACATCCCAATCCTTCCTTCCCCCCATTACCTGGACTCTTAGCAATGTCAATTGATGGTAAATGTATGGATGATTGTATTGGAATTTTATATACCACTCTTAACGAGGATCTATATGGAGCAGAACAGCATCATAGAGAGCACAATGTAGCATTTGCAGCTTTAAAGATGCACCCATAAAATTCAATGTCCACTGTCAATAGAGGTTAAAGAATTATGAACAGTGTACTGAATCTAGTAAGCTTGCAATCATGAACACAATTATAGGAAAAGAAGGATCAGCAGCTATTGGCCTACGCCACATAGTTGCCACCTACACAAAGTTCTACACAAACTTTTCAACATCACTAAGATTGCCAAGATTTATTGGTTTTCTACCTGTGCATGACATCCTGGCCTTTTCTAACAATTTGTGTTGCTGATATTTTTCTGAGCAGTAGCATTGTGCAAAAGTTCCCAAAATGACAAACCTGCAGAGAACAATTCTGCAAAGATTTACCATTACGCATAGAAAAGCAGTGCAAAGTTTGAATACATATTACAGACTGGCTGGCTTCAATTAAGGTGAATATTATTCTGTAATGTACTGAAACCGGAGAAAACCTTTGTCAGAAAGGTATCTCGCAAAGCACAAAAAACATTACACATAAAAGATAACCATGGGAAATTGTCAAACAATTTGAAGTGGTAAAAATCAGGAATTTAGATGGAAAAAGAAAATGCACACTTAGCCTTAAAGGTGCAAGATGCGTTAGATAACATTGTGTGTCAACATGATGGTGTTGCAACTGTGAAGAGGGAGGCATGAGATACTGTTGCTGCAAGTATACGAGGTCGCAGGCTTGGGTGATTTTGAAACAATGTAATTAAACTGTTTCAGTTTCTGGCATCAATTCACTGAGTTAATTGTACTCACGATTGAAATATAGATGCTTTGAAAGCGACAACTGTGCCTGTAGAGATTAAATACTGCGCTACAGAATCTTGATTTAGGCATATTTAGGGGTGAACCTCGACTGACTGGTAAAATGAGCACTTGAAACGGAAGCTCCACGTACCGGCACAGCTCTTTTGCCAATAAAGTAGTCCTTTCTGCAGCAAGATCAACGCTATGCTGCGCTTTTCTATTCAGCGACTGTCTGGGTGCAGGTGAGCTGTATTTCCTAGTTTTCAGACCATTTGAGACATTGCGCTCTAATGCGTGTCTCTTCTCCACACGGAGGCTGGCCATTTGAGCTCTCTTCGAGCTCCGGACTTGAATCTGCTCTTCACTGGAAGATGTTAACACTTATTGGATGCATGCTGTATTCTACTATTCCTCACATTGGATGCACCTATGAATTTTGTATGTGCTTCTTCTACTCAAACTTTTCTTCAAGAATCGTTTTAGTTATTTAGTAAGCATAGGCTACTACTACTTTGAACCAGCAGTTCAGGTATGGTTACGCTTTTCGACATGCTCTATTTTTACCAATATACGTAGAGCATAATCTCTGGATTATTTACCTCCTCATAATGATTTATGAAATCTTCTTCTTTCATAATGCTTTTGTTGATATGCTCCTCTATGTCTCCTTCTCCTGAGATACAATTTGTATATCTTTCTTCGTTTTATATGAGTCGAATTAGGATATTTAAACAGTTTTCTCATTAAGAGGTCCCTTTCAATAGGAAGCCAAGTACACCTTCAATGGCAGATAAGTCCTATCAAAAAGTACAGTTGTAGCACACCCTTAATAATCGCAATAAAGTCAATCAGTCCATATAAGCCAAATAAGAATATATCAGAAGAATATGTATCAAAGTCTCAAAGTCCAAAGGCGAGTATATCCTATTCCAATCCACCGTTGATTTCAAAGGACCACCCACCAATACAATGAGAAAAAGACCTCCTTTATTTATGTACAACAAATTCCCAGCAATTCTTGATCATCAATTGACTTTGATACATATTGTTCTGATATATTCTTATTTGGGATATTTGGTCTGATTGAATTTATTGTGACTATTAAGGGTGTGCTTCATATGTACTTTTTGATATGTTTATGGGCATGTGCTTGTAACCTGCTGAAAGCACCATATGGTAGTTGGTGCTCCCAGTTATTTCAGCACCTTGACTTCTTATTTTGTTGAACAAATATTCACGCTCATATTAAATTAATAACTGTACTGCTGCTTCTTTATCTTGAGGTGAGATGTATCCCTTTGGGATTGCTACTACCAAATATTATTTCTTTGTAAAGATAATTGTCCTACACCAGACTTTATGACTTCAGCTATTCCAAATATGTCCTCCATAACCTAACCTTCACTGATAGGCCCCTACCACTACATCAGCAAATGATCACGTCAAACAAGACCCGCCCTTTCAGGTGAATTGTTATACCTAATTCGCTTGAACTCATGTTAAATAAAATGAGATTTGTGTCCATATGTTGAAGAGACCAACACACACATTCAAAATTTAGATAACAGTGGGTTTTACATGGAAACAAAAGTTGCACCAATGGAAAAATGGGTTAGCGATGTACAAGATGAATCAAATAAAATTGCAGTTTTGGAGAAGATGGGAGCAATTTTAAAACTGCAAAAGGAAGATTTAGAGACCAGAGATAGATCAAACAACCTATTTATGGTCTTCTGGAAGGGCTTTGAAGCAACAATTCCATTTATTTTTTCACATTCTTTCTACCCAAGTTACCATCCTCATCATTACTGAATATTTGAAGATTTCATCCCTTTGGTCCTTGTCCTCACTCCACGTCTTCTTCCATCGAACTTAGAAGAGTTATCATATTTTTTCTTGAATGTTCTGACCTATTGAAGGTACCTAATACAGGAAAGTCTAAAAAACAACTCTTTTGGTCAGAGAAGAAGATTTTTATTTTGCAGGATGTCTCCAGAGCAACTGCGACAAGGAGGAAATAGTTCCTTGATCTTCATCCGCACCTTCACACTTTGGGTGCTTGCTCTAGCTTGAATCATCCCTGTATCTTCAAAGTGACTTATCCCCATAAAACTACCACTAATGAGACACCTGAAGATCCTAAAAACTTTTTTAGGATTACCTTCACTAGTAATATGGATACTTCTGGGCCCTCCATGAGTTGAATAGCTGCTTTCTTGGTTCTCTGAGTTCTAATTTTGACTTTTGCTGCATTTGCACTTTATAATTATTACTATATAATAAAACTTAAGCATGATTGGGTGGGGTCAGTTTTTGTATCATCAAAGTCTCAACAAAAATTAGTGATTCTCTTATGTTACAAGAAACTAAACTGTAAAAATGTATCTGAAGTAACAAATACTGGAGGTAGATGGCTCTTTTCTAAATTTCATATTAATGACATTCTAGTAAACAGTTTTTAATGTATATGGACCTATCAAGCACATTATTTCTTAGAGCCTTATATTTCTAAGAAATGTCTACAATATGACAATGATTTTTTTTATTTTGGGAGGTGATTGTAATCAAATTATGAACACTTTGACAGTCAGACTCAGATTAGATTCATTCCACATACAAATCATAAACAATTTCACTCTAGTATTTCCCAGAGATTCCTTGTAGATTCATGGAGACTCTGTAATCCTTCCCCTAGAGATTTCTCTTTTTCCTCTGCTTCTCATGGGTCTCTCACTAAACTAGATCATATCCTTGTTATGAAATCATTATCCCAAAATCCTATTAACTCTCCTTTTGAACCTGTTGTGGTTTCTGAGCATGCCCCAGTTATTGCAGATGTATATTAACTTCCAGTGCATCCCACATCAAGCAGGTGGAGATTCAATGATTCTCTTTTACTATATACAGCTTTTTTCTCCTATTTTATTTCTTTTGCGGAGGAATTGTTTGCAATTCATACAGATTCTGATATCCCTCCCTAATTATTCTGGGACACATTTAAGGCTGCAGTTTGTGGCCACATCATTGATTTTGTTTATAAAAAAAGAGACATTATGCCAAACAACACAAGGCACTACTTTCTACTATAAAACAATTAGAGCAACAATATTATTATTCGGCTACTAAAATTGATTTACAGGTACTTATTCGGACTGATTTCATTTTTAATAAAATAACTACAAATAATGCTTCATCAATTTTTCTCTGTAGTAGTGCTCGATAATATGGAGGCCATAATAAAATGAGAAAACCTTTCACTGATCAAGTTAAAGTCAGGAAGGAATGCGCTATCATCAAATCTATAGTCTACTATGAGAAGGAGTGTGTTTATACATGATGATATTTTGAATGACCTTGCGAAGTTCTACCAAACTTTCTATACTCCTGAATCTCCTGCAAATCCTTCTCATATTGATGCCTATTTAAAAGATATTATTCCTCCTACTCATGGTCATCTTAATTGTGGCCCTCTTGGAAAATGATCTATCACTCTCAGAAATTCTTGATGACACTTCAATCTCTTAAGAAAGGTAAGACTCCAGGAACTGACGGTTTTACTGTGGAGTTTTTCCTTCATTTCTCTAATATACAGCTTCCAAAACTATTACACCTTTTAAACGTTTTCTCAAGCACTAGTCCATCTGGGGGCATTTTCCAGAAAGCTATCATATGCCTCATTCATAAGAAGGACAAAATCTCACTCATTGCAAACATTTTCACCACATTACTGGCTTTGTGCCTGGAAACATTTCTGCCCAATTTAAGTGTAAAGAAGTCCATTCAAGCAGTGGACCATCAGATATGTTTATTTCTGCACAGCACCACGTCATGGCAACACCTGCTAATCCCTATGACGTTCATTAGTGGAACTGTATTCATTTTGTACAACAAACCTTAAATCAACTACACTCACCATTCTTACAGCATCAATGGTTTTCCTATCCATCCACTCTTTCTTTAACTTGGACCCCGAATTCCTGCCTCTCAGTAAAGTAACAGGAGATCTTCCTGTACTTATGTGAATGGTAGTTCTTACTGCCCACAACATTTCATACATTTTCTCTTTCCAAAATAATCCCTTGATGAGTGCAAGCTGTAACTTGTCTTTGATGATACGGTTTACTCTATCCACATGACCATTACTACAAGGATGGTTAAGATGTGTTTTACACCCGATTTTCAAGAACGTTTTTCATTTCCCTGGATATCAGCTGGATACCATTGTCAGTCACTAACTCTTTGGGAAAGCCCTCTCTTGTAAATACCTCCTTGAAAAATGTAATGATAGCATCAGGATTTATATTGTTCACACACTTTACCTCTGGCCATTTTGAAATATAGTCTATCATGACCGAAGCACATTTAGGAGTACTGTCCTTAACCCCAAAAGGCACAGAGACATCAGTAGGAAAGTCAGATCTACTTTTATGGTTACCTTCACTTTTTGTCTGGTGCTAAGTTTTATTATGACTAATTTGACTGGGATTCTGCTAATCAGGACCCCAGTCAAATCTGCTTTCTCGGTAAATTGTTGTGTTGTGTACTAAGGTACTCTCCAGATTGGATACTTGGGTACCCCTCCCCTTGTGGGGGTTGCCATAATCGAACCCCTGTGTACTGCGTCCAACTTACTGTTGCAAAGGCTTATTGGCTTCTTTGCAAGTAGATCTTCAGGCTCCAAGTATCCCCAACCTTGAGCATCTCCTGTCACCAGAATCTTCAGCAACACTGCATGATGTGCATTGTGGGCTGCATCTTTGAGTGAGCTGCTTGAGGTCCACTCAGGACTGCAGTTCCTTCGGCCTGTGGGTCCACTTAAGGGTTGCAATTGTTTCTTTTGGGCTCCCCTGATTTCTCGGGGCCTGCCCTGATTCCCCTGCCTTTGGTGTGTTCGGTGGACCTTGTTGGTCTCCAAGTTGCTCCTTCTTTGATTACTGCCTATCTAGCCTTTGTTAAGGCTCTTTGGTGCTCCCACCAGACACCAACCCCTCAGCACTCAACATTTTTTGTGGGACAGCTCGTATCTGGGTCCTGGTCTTCCTAAGCATCGCCTGGTCCCCACAACTGCAGAGTCAAGGTCATCTTCATCTTCCCTGAAACACCCAACATTGGTGAGCATTTGTCTTGCAAATCTCCTGGTCACTCCTGAGTGGCATAGACTCTGTCCCCTCTGCTTTTAGTTACCCCTCTTCAAGAATCCATGTCTGGATTCCCATGTGCACTTTCTCCTCTTCCAGCACTGGCACTTCTCCCAAAGTCCTCCATTTAGATCTTCGTGAGGTTTTGTAATTCTCGAGTCTGACTCCATTTTGTTCTGTGCCACCATTTTGTGTTGCCCTCATGTAGGCCTGTGAAGGTAGCCTGGCGAACAAAGTGGCCTGGCCTTCTTAGTTCATATATACATTAACTAGGTTTCTTTTTGATTCTGAAATGAACTGTAAGAAACTGACCTCTTCACCTGAAACTGACCTCGCAAAGCCAATTTCCCTGATCGATCTTTGTCTGAGATTGCCAATCAATGTTCAGGACATCGTAAACTTTTAGTTTCCTTGCACATGCCTTATCTTGTTCAGCATCTGTTACTGTTTCTTTTTATGTTTCTTCGTTACATGGGTTATGCTTTCAATTATAGGTTTGTCCGGCTTGTGGAGATTGAATTAGGGACATTCCTAATAATTAACTTTTGGGTTGGGATACTGTAAATTGAGTTTTTGTTATGTGATACTTTGTTTGAAAATGTACCTTATTGGCTAGAATTTTGTGCAGTAGGTGTACATTTATAATGTGAATATTGGGTATAAAAGGAGGCGTCTCTTCTTAGTAAAATGAGCAGTCTCCTGAGAATATACACCGTGATGTATTTCTAGGATCACTGTTACTAGCTGCAGCTAATAAACTTGGTCTCTGATGCCATCAAGAAGTATTCCGTGTCTCTGTATACCAAGACAGGTGAACTCGAAGATCTTAGGCATGCCCCTGACGCCGCTGGGTTAAACCCCGGTTCTTCAACTGGCGCCCAACGTGGGACGACCTCAGCGGTACTGGTCCAAGCCCGAAGATTGTGAGGAGCCCCGTGAGGAAATTCTGGAGGACGGCCGCCACTTCATCGACCCCTGCATGTCGAAATGGACCGAAGGTTTTTTCTGCAAGGCTTCCCCTTTCCAACGGCTGCGAAGGACTGCTGCCCTGACTGTCTCCCTGCCTTGGACCCTCTTGTGATGATTTGTAAGGCGAGACGTTAGACGGTCTTCTGGTGGCGTGACAGACATTTTGGTTAAGTATAAGTGGGTCGCTCCCACGACTTTGTTTTGTTTCTTGGTTTTGATTCGGCCATTGCAATAGTCGAAGCCGAGGGGTTTGTATATTTCCGAGTGTATCATTTTTGGATACTGAATTTTTTTGTGAATTACACTAAAGACTATTTTTCTTTTTCTTTTTCGAACCACCATCCGGGTTCAGCTGCAGGGTCGCGGTATAAGACTTAAGGGGTGGCCCGCGCATTGACGAAAGGTCTGCGGTTCTAGGGACATCTAGGATGCCTGGACGCACACTTGAGTGAAGAAGGAAAATTGCAGCGAGCAGCACGCAAGAGGATGGAGTCTGTTGTAACTGAAAGAGATGTTGAGAGAATAGATCTTAAGACAAGATTTTGTACTATGATACATAGCAAATGTTTTATAATATTGTGCTTTTTGATGTTTGTAAGTATCACGTTAGCTTGTGTGGGTTGGACTGTCTATGCTACATGACAGACATCTGCACCCACCTCCCAACCTATGCTTTCTTTTACTACTGTTTCTTTGCACCAGTTTTATACATGCCTGAACATGAACAGACAAGGAGATCAGAATTTGTCAACAACTCTTTCATACAGTTGTTGCATCAGCATCAGTTAATAGAAAATACCACTAATTGTTGGGTTTGTGGTCTTATGCCTCATGCGACAGATAAAGGTATGCCATATTTGGTTTTGCCTTTTTCTTTTAATGGGTCTGTGTGGGCTTTTCATTCCAAGTTTATCTATGCAAATGAGGTACGCCCCTTACGTTCCCTTAAAGATAACTCGAGCAATAGTGCCTTGATAAGGGGAATAGTAGCTATGATCCGAGATATTGATGCATATAATGCTATCCCTAAGGATGAGGTTGAAGGCTTACATTGGTTGGAAAGTGACTGGATATAGTACCAGCCTGACAGAGAAGGAGAGATGAAAAAGGTCTCCCCCTATTTGGATTGTACCCCACCGAGGCCATTTTTGTTTGCAAGGTATTGGTTGGAATCCGAATGCTCAGCTAGGTAAGAGTGTGTGTGCTCAAACCTATGTCTATTCATCTCTGACTTCTCCACCATTTGTGCCAGCTAAAAGCACATATTCTGTTTGGCATGACAGAGCCTACACATGGTTGCCACCTGATTTTTCAGGAACATGTTATGTGGCGTTTCTGCTTCCCCCTACATACACTACTGCTTCAGACTATCATGGAACGAGATATGGTAGAGGTGTCTTCAATCAGGAAGATACTACAGCACACGAAGTAGGAGATTTCTTCAAGGGCTTCCTGCCCTTTTGGGGTCCTATGATCAATGGTAGGTATATTCGACAGCTTGTCGGCGTTGTTGAAGCTACTATTAATGAGACAGCAGGTGCTCTTAGTAATGTTACAGGTGAGCTTCAAGCGGACCGCATTATGACTTTGCAGAACCCTATGGTATTAGACATCATACTTGCAGTTTGAGGAGGAGTATGTAAATTGATTGGATCCAGTTGCTGTGTTTACATTCCAGATAATGCCCCTACAGTGTACCAAGCCATCTCTAGATTGTATAAAATCTCTGAGTCCATCCTTGTAGACGAAGGAGACTGGTCATTGACGGGATGGTTTTGGGGACTGCTGTCCAAATGGGGATGGAAGACTCTGACATTCCTTGGTATGGTTTTAACCATCCTTTTCTCTTGTTGTCTTTGCATCCAGTGTGGTCCCGCCATTTGTAGTCTTTGTGCTACTATGTGTGTTCGGAGACCTGTCCAGAGAAGTTGAGAATAATAAGATGATTCTACAGAAACACCTTGATGACCTAATGAATATCGATATAGACCTAGATTCAGATTAACATGAGTCTTAGGTTATTGCCTACGTAATGGCAAAAGGAGGGTCTGAGGTTTTGTAATTCTCGAGTCTGACTCCATTTTTTTTCTGTGGCACCATTTTGTGTTGCCCTCACGTAGGCCTGTGAAGGTAGCCTGGCGAACAAAGTGGCCTGGCATTCTTAGTTCATGTATACATTAACTAGGTTTCTTTTTGACTCTGAAATGAACTGTAAGAAACTGACCTCTTCACCTGAAACTGACCTCGCAAAGCTAATTTCCCTGATCAAACTTTGTCTGAGATTGCCAATCAATGTTCAGGACATCGTTAACTTTTAGTTTTCTTGCACATGCCTTATCTTGTTCAGCATCTGTTACTGTTTCTTTTTTATGTTTCTTCATTACATGGGTTATGCTTTCAATTATAGGTTTGTCCGGCTTGTGGAGAATGAATTTGGGACATTCCTAATAATTAACTTTTGGGTCGGGATACTGTAAATTGAGTTTTTGTTATGTGATACTTTGTTTGAAAATGTACCTTATTGGCTACAATTTTGTGCAGTAGGTGTACATTTATAATGTGAATATTGGGTATAAAATGAGACGTCTCGCCTTAGTAAAATGAGCAGTCTCCTGAGAATTTACACCATGATGTATTTCTAGGATCACTGTCACTAGCTGCAGCTAATAAACTTGGTCTCTGATGCCATCCAGAAGTATTCAGTGTCTCTGTATACCAAGACAGGTGAACTCAAAGATCTTAGGTGTGCCCCTGACGCCGCTGGGTTAAACCCCGGTTCCAACCGGCAGTTTCTGAAACCGCTTCACAAGTATGCACCCGGCTTCCCTGGTGTAGGTAACGTTGGTACTAGGGTATCCACAGGTGGGGTGGCTCTCCAACCTTCTGTCTTTCACAGGGTTACTTCAGGGTCCACTGGGAAGGATCCATAATATTTAAAAATCCAACTGCAATTTGCACATATAGTTGTATGGAGCACGCAGTCATGTTTCCACACTGCACACGCTTTCCGTGGGGTCCATATCTATGGGATCCCAGCATTTCTATGACCTTTCAACTCTATCTTCACTCAAGTCGTGGTTCTTATACCACTTTCTTAGTATATGGTTGTGTCCCCTCCTGGGGCCATGGTGTATTTCTTCCTATTTACTGTGTTTCTTTGCTAAAGTATTGTGTGCATTGTGTTTAACTCTGTGATGGCAATTTGGGAACGTACTAGAGGGTATTATAAAATAAATACATATTTTATAAATACTTGCTGTGGTTCTTTTTCCCTTAATCACCAGAAGGGTTGTCTAGACTGGTGCAAGATGCACACTTACATTAGTGGACATCATATACAAAGCCAGCTTCTCACAACATGAAACACCACTTTACTCCAAGGTGTGTTTATAACTGCAATAGGACTAACAGGAGAAGGACATGTCACCTGCAATTTGTCAATAAGGACACACATGCAACAGTCTCTGACATAATGCTCAATCGCTTTGTCAACCCAAGGCCACCAAAACTCATCTATTACTCTTTTTTTCAAGGCTTGAATCTAAGGATGACATATTGTTGTCTTTCCTTGGAAAAAATACTTCCACTCCGTGGGTTTTGTTTAAATGTCTTTATATTTCATTAGAGTATTGACTCATACTTTGCAATTTAGTTCATTTTCATCAAAATCATTGTAGACAATATTTACTTCAGGCAATGTCATGAACGTGTCCAATGCATTTCGGGCATTTAGGTCATGCCCTTCATCAGGGAATTGACACTGTGAAACAATAATAAAGTGACCATTAATATGGCTTGTATCAGAGTACAACGAATAAGTCAATAAACATAATCCTGCCTCATATTTACATAACTAAAAATGTGTGACTGAAAGCATCGTGAACAATGTAAATGCAAAAAACTGGAAATATCCTGCACATATGAGATTCTAAAGGGGTGACAAATGGAAACAGTCGGTGACTATTAGAACGGCGTGTCACTTACATGCCTTTCTGGAGAATTTAATTGAAATCTGTGGAGAGATGGTAAAAGTGCGATCAGCGCGTGTTTACGGAATGCTTCAGTAAAGCGCATGATAGATAAATCTATCCAGTGTCTGGGACTGACCTGGGGTGTTGCTGAAAAGCGATCCGATCCGTTGTTCGTCTTTGGAAACGCCGGCACAGGGAATACTGGCCGCGTTTAGATATTTTGAATTTAGGCCGGTCATGTGACGGGTCACATGTCTGGACATGGTGAAAAGACTATGAGAGTCTTCCCTGTTCATCGGGGGTGTGTGGTGGGAAAATCAGCGATGGGTGAATAAAAGAATTAACGGGTAATAAAACGAAGAGTGTAAAGATTAAAAAAATGTAAATATAGCTCAAAAAAAATTGACATGAGCATGGGTGTGGGAAAAAATTAGCGGGGGGAATTGACCTGGGATCGAACTCCTGGGGCTTGTGATTTGAATGAACCTGGTTCTGGTACTAGAGCTAATACCGTGTGGGCAGGATTCTGAGTGAAAACTAGGGGATGTGGTGCTAGTGGTGAGGGTAAGTGTCAAATGTGCAGGTGAACAGACACAGTAATGACAGAGTACAGACCAAAGAGCAATTATTTACAGGTAACACGACAGTTCAATTCTTTCGTTCAAACCCCTCGGTTTTTGGGTCGACAACTTCTGAATCCAATAGTTCTCTCTTCTTAAAAGGTGTTTGCAATTGTCTCTCCCCTCAATTTTGTTGACAGTTTCAAGGATGATAAATTTGATTTGTGAAACATTGTGATGTTCTTCTACGAAGTGTGATGATAATGCTGACTTCAAGTTTTTTAGTCGAATGTTTGATTTGTGTTCCGTGAGACGCACCTTGATGCGTCGTTCAGTCTTCCCGACATACATCTTTCCACAAGGACACCTTATCCCATAGATCAAGTCGCTGGTATCACACGTTGCGTTGACCCTTAATTTGATGGGGTTACCTTGCGTGGGGTGGTGGATGGTATTCCCTCTAATTATGCTGTTGCAATTGCCACAGTTGAGGCAGGGTTTAGTTCCAGAGTAAACTGTGGTTTCAGTGGGTTTGTACTGTAACATTTCTCCCAAGTTTTTTGCTCTAGTAAAAGTGAATAAGGGTGGTTGGCTAAATGACTGTTTGAAATCCGGTTCAATGTTCAATATTGGCCAATGCTTCAAAATGACTTGTTTATATTTCTTGCTGGCTGTTGAATATTTGGAAACCACTACAGTGAGACTAGAGATCCTCTAGCCTCACTTCTTATATTATATGTACGGACGCTGTCGGACCCTCGACGTCACCTTTCGGAGCACCATAAAATCAAAATTAACATGACCTGAAACAACATATAGCTTCAAATAAATCGGCTGTGCATCTACCCAATCCTATCTGTTTGAATCTCAGGATGCCCATCATGGGCCAAAGCCAATACCCTTTTACGTAGGCATTCTGACACAACGCAAGACCCACTCCTGTGCACAACGCTCCCCATGATAGCTAACTCCTCCCGACACTCCTGTAATGAATCAATGCCCCTGGAGTATTCTTGCTAATGGGCCACCCCTTACCAGAAACCTAGTCGCATCTTGTAATACTTTGTCACTTAATACAGCTTCTTCCCACCCCTGCTCAGACAAAGCCCCCTTTGTAGTGTCACTAACCAAACTCTCCACACATACCATCTCAAGATCATCCATCTTTTCCAGTTCATCCTAAACCCCTTCCAATGTCACTAAAATAAGACTTCAGCCTGGGACAGATTCCAACCTGTAAAGGAACTCGGGCAATTTATATTGCCGCTTGGCAATACGTGGGGTAGCTCTACCCCCCACTCTTTGTGGTAAACAGGTTCCACAAGGGTTTGTGATCTGTTCCTAAAACAAATTCCTTCGCCAACACAAAGTATTTAAAGTGTTGTACCCCCCACTACATGCCCAATGACTTCTTCTCTATTGTGGAAGAAGTTGATTCTGCTCCCCGCAATGCGCTTGATGAAAATGCAATGGTTTCCTGCCTTTCATCACTCCTTTTCTGCATAAGCACTGCATCAAGCCCCACATTACAAGCATCTGTAGTGATGATGCATAAATCACTGATGTTGATTATTTAGAGGGGACAAGTACTCACTATTTCTTTTCCAGGAGATCAGTTAAAGCATCTGTTTTATCTGTACATTTCCCCACAAATTTGGAGTAGTACCGAGAAACAAGTACAGCTGCTATTTTCCCTGTTCGTAGGCATATATTGACTGGCATTTGAAATCTTTACTTTCGGTCCAACCACCTTTCCCAATGCAGAATGAACCAAATAGTCAGCACCACTCGCTTTAATGATGTCAAACACACCCCTCAACCTGCAGAAGTGTTCTGTCTCTGATTCCCCAAATATCAAAAAATCGTCCTGGAAAAACCTGGTGCCTTTGATATTATTCAATACGTTGTTCCTCAACCGTTGGAAAACAGTTGATGCTGATCCCAGGGTAAATGGGATACAGATATATTGATATGCTCCTTTTGATGTAACAAATGACGTTGAGTGTCTAGAATCCCTACTCAACTCAATTTGAGAATAAGACAAAGTATTATATTCCTTGACTTCTGTTCCTAAATTGTATATCAAAATCAACCTTCTTCTTTTTGGAAGTAAATGTGTCTCAATCAATTGCCTCCACATAGGCCTCCAAGGTGTCCTACCATTTCTGCCAATTCAAAGGTGGGGATTCCTAGTACTTGCAGAAATGGTGCTGGTGCTAGTATTCTATCCATGATGTGACCCAAGTGGATAAGTTGCTGCCACTCCATACTAAATGCAATTTTTTTCACAGTCTATACTGTGCCCTGGTATGTGCCTGTCCCTATTATAGATAAGGGCTATTATTGGTGTACGGCAAGGTATTTTGCATTATTCCAAATACTATGCCAGCTGGCACAGCACTTGACAATAGGTATTTTCAGGTTCGCCTGTCACCGAAGTAGGGTATAGGCATAGTATTTATTCTGTCAACTATCTTGCTCTTTTTTTTTATTTGGTGTGCCTTTCTCCAAGATACAGTGTAGGCAGGTTAACCAGGAAACACCTATTGATACTTATTCCACTCCAAAATGGCTCACACATTGCACATGCAATGTATGTGTTCCTGCAGAAGATTGTGCATATATTTGTAAGCTTTCCAACTACGGAAAATGTCCACTTCATATGCACATTAACTTTTCCAAAAGTGGGCTTGACGCGCACAGTCCTTTTTTTACAGGCAATCTTGCTTTCAATAGGGGTTCAGCAAGTAACACACATGCATGGTTTCAGAATCAGTTCAGAACTGGTGAGTCCCCAACCAGCTGCCACCTGAACCCTCGCTTCGTACCCACCTGAGGAAACCACGGCGGCCCCAATTATTCAGAAACACCTGCAACCAGGACACATCAACCAATGGTTACGGAAGCAAAGGCACCACAGAGAAAGCTGCAGATGACATCATCGCCACTGAAAGGAAGCCCATACAAGTGGTAGACCATCAGTTAAATGTATTTGAGTACAGCTCTGCATCCCTGCAACAACTGCTGATCCCCAAACCCCCACACAGAATCTCATGCAGGTTCCACTTGGGGAACCAGAGCAACCTTCCAACATTCCATCCCTACAGTAAGGAACAGTCCGGTTTTTATCAAGGCCAGGACAGCATCTGATAATTCTAGATTGTTTTTTAATGTACTGAATAAAGCTTCATCCCTATCATATTCCTAGGTGGCGTTTCTATTGATGTGGAAAATGCATTTGATAGGATTGATCAGACTTTTTAGCTTAAATCCTTGACCTTTAATGGATTTGGTCCGAATTAAGGGCCATATCTATGTAGGACAAGATTTGCGATTCGGGATTAGCGATTTTTTCCGAATCGCTGATTCCGAATCGTGAAGAATCAAAAAAATCGCAAATAATTAACGATTCAGTAAAAATCGCTAATTAACTGCGAGAACGTGAAAAGCGATTCCTTAACGGGAAAAATCGCAATTTTGCGAATTTTGCTAAACAGTCAATCGGAATACTGGTGCAGTCTGATTACATCACCACCAGGAAGTAACAGACTACCCATGCTGCAACAGTGTTTGTAGAGGGAGACTCACAGAGAGGGAGTGAGTGAGACGGAAGACTGCTCCAGGCACACCATGGCTGAATGTGGCAATAAGGAAATGGCTGGACACAGCAGCAGGAAGGAGAAAATGCCAGAAAGAGGAAAATGACATTTTCTGAGGCTGAAATTGAGACCCTCATTCAGGAAATGGTGCCCAACCACGACTTGCTATTTGGAAAAAGTTCCCTGAAGGTGCCAGAGGCCAGGAAAAGGAGGATTTGGGCTGAAATACAGGCAAAAGTAAATGCCCTGGGAGTAACTCACAGGAGTGTTGAGGTGCTACGCAAGCGCTGGTATGACCTGCGCCAGCGTTCCAAGGAAAAGCTAGCTGCCAGGATGGAGCAGTCAAAGCTCACCGGTGGGGGAACATCAACTGTGCCTGAATCTACACCACTGGAGGAACTTGTGGAGGTTACACTGGCACCAGAGAGCATGACGGGCGTGGCTGACCTAGACAGCTCGGACCAACCAGCATCCACAGCAGGTAAGAATCATGCCATCACAACCCCAACCCCACCCCCCAGACCCCCTGCAGCAACCTAGAGGGTAGGGGAAGCACATTCAAAGCCAAAGCAGTCCCAAAGGCAGTCACAGCAATGCATTATGGGAGATGTAGTGAAATGTAAATCTAAGTTGTGTTAAGCAGCCACGCTAGGCCAAATTTGCCTGTGCAGGTCAGGAAAGGGAAATTAATCAGTAATGCAGACCCAAACGTTTTGAAAATGTATTTACAAATAGTAAATGAAACAAAAAATAATGTGTGCTGTTCTGTCCACAGCACCAGCAATTACCCAGCCCACAGGCAGTGGAACATTGAGGGACCATCCAGACTCCGGAGATGCAGGGCAGGAGCCAGATACAGATGGGGAGGACAGCCCTGTCAATCCTCCCAAGAGACGGAGGCGGCACGTAGTGAGGCCACTGACACCAATGGAGGACGAGGCAGAGGACAATAATGCTAATCTCCAGTCCCAAGAAGCACAGCCAGAGCATGAGTCCAGGCCTCAGGACAGGCAACGTCCACAGGGCATAGGAAGACGCAGACAACGCAGAGCCAGCAGCTTGACTGATCAGGAAGATGATACTGTATTTGCAGGCTTGGAATTAAATATGCTCCAGGTGCAGCGCCTGCAAGCTAAAAACATCAAGTCATTACAACGTGAAATGAGGGCAGGGCTCAGGGGCATACAAGAAGAGGTGAGGGACGCCATGCATGAGCTATGTGGGGAGCTGCGTGCAGAACGTGCTGCACGGCGCAGGGAGCAGGACCGCTTGGACCATTATACACGGGCCATCAATAGATTGGCCTCTGCCATCAACGTGTCTTCCATGCGCAGCATTCTCATGCAGCGTGAGTTTGCACATGGCATGCAAGACATCGCCACTGCAGTCGTGCAGGCAACATCCGCTGTGGATGAGCTGAGGGCAATCCGTACAGCTGGCCCAGGAGTACTAACTCCCAGTGAGGAGGACGCCCAGTCTGTGCAGAGCAACAATACCCCACCACCCATCCAGGAGAGGTGCCGTAGTGGCAGGAGCAGTCGCCCTACTACGCACAATTAGGAAGACTTTGACATCACACAAGTTAACTTTTTGCACTTTGACTGGAGCATGTGCTCTACATTTTGAGTGTGACTAGTTGCCACAGAGGATATGTGGCATTGTTTATCATGCTAAATAAAAACATTTGCAACATTTGAAGTTGTCGTTGTGTCATTATTCCTTACCTAGAAGTAGTTGCGCATTATATCATCACGCCTCTGTCGGCCAGCTGCAGCACCAGCTACACCAGCTGCCATGCGTCCAGGTCCAGGCCCCTCCACGTCAGAGGAATCTGATTCGCTCAACACCACTGCTGTGCCTTTCCTTGTGGCGATGTTGTGCAGCATGGCACATGCTACAACAATTTTGCAGCAAGTTACTGGGCAGTATTGTAGCGCTCCTCCGCTTTTATGGATGCAGCGAAATCTGCTCTTCAGTATGCCGAATGTTCTTTCAATGGTGGCTCTTGTGCTAATGTGTGCCCGATTGAATCTCCGCTCACCAGCAGTTGTAGGATTGACGTAGGGTGTCAAGATGAAGTCCCGGACTGCATAGGCACTGTCACCTGTGGTTGGAAAGGCACATGGCTAGTGGCTGAAATGGACATGTTAGTCAGTGGTAATGTGCCCTATGTGTACATGCATTTACCTAGTAAGTATCCCTCGCCAAATTCACCTCTGGAGAGTCTACGGTATAGCCCACTGTGTCTGAACATAAATGCGTCATGTGTGCTGCCAGGATACTTCGCAACTATGTCAGTAATGATATTTTTTGCATCACACACCACCTTTATCTTTAGTGAATGGTAGCATTTCCTGTTCCTGTATATGTACTCATTGTGTGAGGGTGGTGAAATGGCGATATGTGTCCCATCAGCACATCCTATGACGTGGGGGAATTGGGCAATGTTGTAGAAGTCCGGCTTGGTCTGGGCTAGTTCCTGTGGGGTGCTGGGGAAGTGTATGTGGTGTTGCATTCTGTGTACCATGGCATCCAGGAATGCATGGAAAAAGTGCGACAGTGCACTTTGTGACACCCCTCCTACTGAGGCTATCACCCCCTGAAAACTACCTGAGGCCAGCAGGTGTAGTGAACACAGGACCTGGATGTGTGTGGGGATGGCTTGTGTCCTGTGTGTGGGGTGTTCTAGATAGGGTCTGAGCTCTTCAATTAAATCCATTATACTGTCTTCCTCCAGTCTGTAATGGGTGTAGATGTCCTCCTCTGTGCACTGGTAGATGGTGATGCGGTCACGGAATATTCTCTCCTGCGCCTCCTCCTCTGCGCAGCAGCTCTCAGTCTTTGCCTCCTCGAGATGACGTACAGCCCAGCCATTGTGGAAAAGAGTCCGTTGCATTGTGGGATTCCTTACATACTTTGCACCTGGTTACCACCTGCTCCCACTTGGTGGTAATTGCGATTTCCTATTTTGCGATTTTGGTGATTTCGCAATTTGTGATTTTTGGATACATACCATTGCGATTCCTTATTAGCGATTTAGTTATTTGCGATTTTCGCTAACTGCATGGTCGCAGAATAAGGAATCGCAATGGAAATCGCAGAATTGTGGTTCACACAATTTAAGGAATCGCTATTATTGCGATTCCTTAAATTGCGATGCTTTTTTGCTTCATACATTGGAAAATGCTAGTTTTTGGTCGCAAACGCTATTTTTTAGCGATTCGCAGCGTTTGCGACCAAAAATTAGATTCATACATATGGCCCATAATCTTGCTTATTTCTTTTCTTTATAAATCTCCAATGGCTTCTATAATGCCCTAAGGGAGGGTTTCCCAATATTGTAGAGTCCAACAGGTATTTCCTTTATCTTCACTCGTATTTGTCTTAGTTCTTAAACCCGTCCTCTACCAAATTTGTAACAACTCAATAATAACAGGATTTAAATTAGGGCTGGGCATAGTTCGCGAAGAAGTGCTAGGCGTAGCTACGCGAAGTGCACTTCGCACTACGCGAGCTATGCGTAGCACTACGCGAGCTACACGTAGCACTACGCGAGCTATGCGTAGCACCACGCGAACTGCGTAGTACCCTGTTTGCACTGTGCAAGATGCCATTTTCAAAGATTGCACAGTGCGGACAAGCATCCTGCACTGTGCAATCATTGAAACGGTATCTTGACAGTGCGAGATGTTGTTTTCTGCCGCTCGAGTAGATTTTTACTCGAGCAGCAGCTTTCTCAACGCGGACTGGTAGTTTCTCATCGCGAGCGGTCGTGAGTATATGCGACCACTCGCAATAAGAAACCTGACGGCCCCGCATTGAGAATCTCACCAGGAGATTTATTTTCCACGCTCGCGATCGGCAACTTGATGTTGCAGATTGCGAACGAGGAAAAAGTCTTGCCGGGATGTCATTTTGCTTGCTCGCGTAGTGCGAAGTAGCGCACATTTCGCAAACTACCCGAGCGTAGCATAGTGCTTTGCCCAGGATTAATTTAAATATGGTGATAAGCATTTGAAACTTTTTTATTAAACTTTATTTATTGATTTTCAAAATAATACATAAGCAGATCAAAAAGAAATACCCAAATGAAAACATAAAAAGAAAAGAAAACAGTGCATTGTCCATATCGCCATAGTACGGAAGAAAGCGCACCCGCAGGAGCCAACACTAACCCCAGAAAAACAGCATTGTAAATCACTTTAGAAAGAGAATACATATATTGACAAGTAGAAACAAGGCCTTCCCCCCAAGGAACCTGCTATAAATAATAGCTAACACATAGTACTTACAAAATATCAGTACATAGCACAACATCACTGACATTGATTCCCGCAATTGTTGCACCTTTAGTTTGAACCAGCATTGTCAACAGTATCAGTGTCCCCAACAGGTCCACCCAACCGCTCCCGAGCCAGGGCCATAAAGGGCCCCCATATTTCCTTAGGCCTAGAGGCAGGCGGCATGAGTTTGCAGAACATGGCTTATTGTGTCTGGCCATAGGTGACCTATCGGATCCAGTTCGGGGTCGTAGGCTTTCTGCTCCTACCCCACAGCCGGGCTATTTGGCCCTTGGCGAAGAGTAACAACAGAGCATGTAATTTGCATTTCTTGACTGTGTGTCTTTCACATAGCCCAGCAGAGCCAGCAGCGGGGATGGGGACAGTACCAACTCCAAGATTTGGTTTATGGCCTCAAATATCGCAGACCAATATTCAGTGATGAGCGGATAGTCCCACGCCATGTGTAAGAAAGCAACAGTCATCCTCTCTTAATCCCATTCTATGTAAACCAATGGGTTTCCTGTAGTAGCGGTACAAAAATTTGAAATTAATTAATCTGAGTTTATAGTTGGGTAACAGTTCGGTCATCTGAGCACAGCAGTACGATCACTCGTCATCAGTCAAGGGGGAAGGCAGCTCGCAGACCATTTATGACGAGCGTTAGAGGTAGTCACAGGGGCATCTTTCTGCATGGGCATGTACAGTCTGGTGATGATGAGCCTATGTGAAGACGGTGTCCGCAAGAGGTTATCCAAAGCACCTAGCGGTGTTGGCTGGGAGGGGAAATCAAAATGTAGTGCCTTGCATGCAGCCCAAAGTTTTGGAATAAAAATTCCTCACCAAAGGGCACTGTTTTGCCTTCCTCTGCAACTGGGGTGTAGTGTAGTTCCTATATTCCCAATAGGCTCTGCGCATTGGAATAGTATATCCTATAGATTAGACGTAGGATTGAGGTCGACTAGGTCTCTATCGAATGTACTAGAGTTAATTGTGTGTGCCAGCTAGCTCATAGGTCACTAGAAACTTTCTCGAATTCACAAGTAGGGATTAGTCTCTGACAACCGCATAAACATGACAACTTTGTTTCCCCAAGATAAAACGTATCTTCAGAGTCGTGGAAACAATTGACAGATATTTCACTCAGTCAATCGTGCATGCTTCGTTTCACCAGAGGTGCAGAGAAATATAGAGATGGAATTTTCAATAAAAAGGTTTTATTGAAAAGTCTTCTTTCTCAAGCATACGAAATGTACTGCTACAATTGTAAAACTGGCTGTAAAATATAATGCATACAGTATAAAGAGTCTACTTGAAGAGCATTGTATGGTTCCTAACCCATTGATAAATACATACGTAAATAGCAAAGCTAAAAAGTACTCAACTGGTGCTTCTAAAATACGGATACCCCGATGTACCTAACTTAAGCTTAGTACGAGAGAAGAAGTAAGTGAGATGTAGCATAAATGTAGTATTCTTTTGCCAAGAATCTGCCCAAGATTTCTCTAACGGTCTAATCAGCCCCGTACCTTAGTTTAGAATGAAGAAGGTCTGTCTCGGGACTCGATTTCCCAACAACCCGCAAAGGTAGCTTGGAAACACTGGAGCTAGATTTCTCGGCAGGAGAAAAGACAGCATCTCTCTCAGTGTGACTGCTGGAGGGTCGACTTCCTCCGGCACTTGCTGTAGCAGGGCGCGTCAGGCAAGTAGATAGTCGAACTGCTCCAAACCACTGTGTGTTTGCTTGGGCGAGTGTGGGCATATTTATACCGTGAAGGTGACGAGTTTGACGTAAAGGTGGACATCATAACATCTTTAAAGACTCTCGGTTCTTTGAAAACTCCAAGAGTTCTTGGACAAGTCAGTTCTCGAGCAAGGGAAAGTCCCTAGCTGCTGAAGCCGAGTTTTCCAAGAAATCATTGTAGATTTCCGGAACTAGTGGAAGTAGCCCTGCTGTATTTGGACTGCATGAGCTATGCCTAATATGGTTATGATTTCTATACCTATATAAGGATATGGTGATTTATACCTGTATAAGGGCATGATTCGGGAAATTTAGGACCGTGCCCTAAAATGGTTTACAACAGGGGGATCTCGGAACTGTCCCTCAGGATACATGTCAGCAAAGATATGTAAAGACAACGTCTGTGCCATCCTACCACCAAGCTCATCTGTAACATTGGGCAACATAGGATTTTGCGCAAGAGGAATAGAGGGGGCATGTAGAACCTTCACTCCCGTCCTTCTCCGCAGGCCATCCCAGGCCTACTGCAGGGTCTCAGATGTGTCAATGTCCTCCCTAGGCCTCTTATAGGATTGATATATAGCCACCCGAAGAGAAACAGGTGCCACCGCGTCCGCCTCCACCGCCACGTAATGCTGGAATGGCGTTGGATGCACCCAATAATGCAGAAATTGTGCTTGCGCACATAATGCGTACAATTTCATATCTGGCACTCCCAGCCCGCCTTGAGCAGTCGGTAGAGACAAAAGGGCCCCACCCGAGCCTGGCCAATTGCCCAGAACAGAGTGACCAATTGGGATTGCAAGGACTTGAAAAAAGGACTAGTGAGTATCAGTGGCAAGTTTACGAAAAGATACAAAAATGTAGGCTAGATAATCATTTTGACTCGTGCGATTTTGCCTGCAAGCGATAGTGGGAGTTTAGACCATAAAATGACCTTGTCCTCCAACCAGGACATAGCCCTCCCAAAATTTAAATTCCAAGGGTCTTGTAGGTCTCGGCTAATCCAGACACCCAAGTATTTTACTTGGTCCTGTTTCCATTTAAACGGGAATTTCGAGGTCGCCGCCTGGGTGTTGTCGGTTAAGGGGTATATCACTGATTTTGCCCAATTTATGTTTACCCCAATAGCCCGCCAAATTAAATGAACTCACGCAACACAACATCAAGATTACGCTCAAGGTTGATAATATATAATGTTATGTCGTCCGCAGAAAGCGACATTAGCAAACTACGCGGTCTGAAACCAATCCCCTTATCAGTATAGTGTTGCCAGATGCGTGCAGCTAACGGCTCCATCGCGATGGCAAACAACTAGGGCAAAAGTGGGCACCCCTGCGTCGTGCCAAGCGTTATCCGGAAGGGATCAGACACAATATTGTTTACTCGCACCCTTGCCATCAGTTCAGTATACAGTAATTTAATCCACTGGAGAAACATGGGTCCGAAACCCATCCGCTCCAAGATTTTGAATAAGAATGGCCACTCAAGCAAATCAAAAGCCTTTGTCGCATCCAGGAACACCACCGCCGCCTGAACATCGGAATGGAGATAATGTAGGGTGGAGAACACTGTTCTGAGATTATGCGAGGAAGATCTCCTGGGAATGAATCCAGGATTGATCTAGCAAGGCGATGATGGGAAGTAAAGGCTGCAGCCTATTCACTATCAACTTAGCCAGAATCTTGACATCTATGTTGATTAGTGATAGAGGCCTATAAAAGTTCAGATCAGTTTATAGCTTATCAGGTTTTAGCAAGGTGACAATTATTGCTTTGTGCATAGAGTTTGGTAGAATACCAGTATCATACGCTTCCTCATATACTGCAAGGAGTCTGGGGGCTAGTTCTTCAACATATGTTTTATAGAAGGCAGTAGTCAGGCCATTGAACCCAGGGGCCTTGTCAAAAGGTAGGCTATTAATAACATCAGTGACATCAGCTACCGTGAAAGGTAAGTGCATATACTCTCTATGGCGAATATTAAACCATACGAGGGCCAGGGAGTCTAAAAACTCTTGCATGCTTTCAGGGCATTCAGGCTGTGTTGCTGTATATAAACGAGCATAAAAGGAAGTGAATAGCTGTAGGATAGCTAGGGATCCACTAATCTTTTGTTCATCCTCTCCCACTAGTTCAGGGACATAGGCCATAGAATGCGGGTCACGAAGCATGCCGGAGAGAGTACGACCGGATCTGTCACCCTCACCATACCGACGAGCCTCTGCATACTTCCCCAAGAATTTCACTTCTCTCTGGGCTTCCTCCTCGTATTCTAGTAATTTAACCTTCAGGTCTGCCAGGAGAGCTGAATCACCCTCAATAGTAATCCTCCACTCTAGTTCCTTATTCTGTGCCTCCAGGTTGGAAAGAGTGTTCTAACAGCTTTGAGTACTCCCGCTTACCTGGAGATGCACTGCCCCCTAATAACCTCCTTAAACGCCTCAAACAGCGAGGCCTCAGTGTCAACAGAACCCGTCTTAAGCGCAAAGTAATCTGCTATGTCAGAGCATATCACCTCCTTAAATGCCTCATCGAGAAGCGCATGTTGAGGGAGTCTAGGAGAATTGTCCTTGTGTGGTTCAAGGGAGGGACAAAGTCAACAGGCTTGGTCAGAAATGGTCCTCGACAAGTGTCTAGAATTCACCACCCAGCTAGCCACATCTCGAGACATTAACCAGTAATCAAGACGGGACCAGGCACGATGTTGTTCAGAGAAGCATGTGCCCTCTCTGAGCAGGGGGTTGCAGAGGCGCAAGATGACAACCATGTTCCCGTCAGTAAGGAAAGTGTTCAACACCTTGCTGGACGCAAGGTGGTGTGTTCTTGCCGAGCCCTGTCTATCCAAGTCTTCGTCAAGGATAGCATTAAAGTCGTGCCCCCACAAAACCGTGGTGTAGCGGAAGACTGGGACCGAAGGTGTGTTTACTGTAAGAGACAGAGATCAATATTGTATCTAGTGAGAAATGCATGCACAAGCCTGACTTTTCTACTGTCATTCATACCACATATGTTCCACGTCAAGCAGTTCACTTGTGTCTCATGAGAACTGTAAAACTGCATGTAAATCAATGCTACATCTGGTCCAGCGCGAGTGTGGCTCTGGCGCAAGCGCAATTACCCCTACCCACCCCCCACCCACATCAACCTCCCAATCAGGTTGAAGCATAGCCCTCCCATAATACACAACATAGCATTTGAAAGGGATATTTCCCATGGTGACGAGACAGAGCTCGCCTACTTCCCTATCGTAGCAGGGTGGCCAAGATAATGCAAGGGGCAAGACCTGCAACATGGTAATGTCGGAGGATGAAGCGGCATGTAAACAAGGGACAAGTAGCATAATTTGGCCTGCCGTTACAATCAGACTTTGCACCGCCCCCTCCACCGCCGCCGGGCCCTCCCAATAGCAACATAATCTGGCAAATGCCCCAAAAATGAAAACAAGTGCGACTGGAAACGTACGTTGGCAGTCCAAAGCAGTAAGGGCTGGCCGGGAGAAGGAAGTCCATACAGCTGAAGCCTGCAACAACATATCAAGCCATGCAATACAATACTTGTATGGACATAGGATGTCAGACATTACCCAAACTGCGAACAGATATAATCAACAGTGCTAGTTTAGAAAAAGAACAGCAGCAATGTTGTGACATTACAAAGCAACAGAGTGCTACATCATCAGTCATTATCACTTAGCTGTTTTGAGGTGTCAGCGTCAGATCTGGGACTGGATTTGCCTTGTCTGCCGCTCACATGTTTAGAAAACTTCAGGGCAGACTTGGCATCCGTGAAGAGTGAGCGGAGCCCTCATATGACACTTTAAGTTTGGCAGGGTAGAGGAGGGAATATGGGATCTGCTCCTGAAAGAGGATCTTTTTCGCCGGTAAAAATTCTCGTCTGGCTGCTTGGACCGCAGGGGTGAAGTCCGGATAGAAGGCGATCTGATCGGCGTGGTGTGTTATTTGCCCCATACTACGAACTTGGTTTAAAATCACAGCTCGTCTTGGTAGTTCAATAGTCTAGCGAATATTGGCCGTGGAGGGGCTCCGATAGGCGTCCTGGCTCCCAAAGTACGATGGGCCCTCTGTACCACAAATACCGGGGAGAGGTGTGTAGCAAAAAGATCCCACAATAAATCCGTCACAAACACCTCCATCTTTGTAAACGCCGTCATCTCTGGGATTCCAGTGATGCATAGGTTGTTTCAACGCAATCTAGGTTCCAAATCCTCGTTTTTGGCTCTAATTACGGATAAGAGATGATCCATTCGCGATATCTGGTCTTTAATTTCGACCTGGAAGTCATGGAGATCAGACTGCTTATTTTCAAGGACATCCAGCCGATGTTCGTGGACTCCCACTTGAATTTTCACTGATTCCATCTGGGATGTCAAGGTATCCAACTTAGCGTCAATGGTACACAGACTGGCCGCATTTTTAACATAAGTGTACGTATGTCCTCACCTTGATGTCCTTGGTGCCCCCCAGTTGCACCTCCCGTAGATTATTCCAAGTCCAATTCCATAAGCCTGGTGGACTGGCGGTGCTCAAAGATGATTTTAGGTTGCTTGCCGTTCGGCTTGCCCGTGACTAGACGGCACGGATGCTATACCTACAGGCCCAAACCATAGCTCGACAGGATCATCACTCCAAAAAGCAAACAGTTCCAAGCCTCCTCAAGTGTGCAGTGGATGCGTTCACACTGCAGGAGCCAAGCTCGACTGCCACGTGACCGTTGTGAGCTTTGATGGACCACAGACCGTTGCGTAACTTGATCTCCTGTCAGGGTTCCACTCCAATTGAGGCGATGGATGCCAGGGGGGAACCAGCAAAAGTCACACTACAGGGATGCTGGGGAAGTGGGGAGCCAACAATGGTCACTAAGAACCCTCCAGCCAAATTTCCCAGCACATCACCGTCCTAAACAGAGCCAAGAGAAAGTGGATGGGCAAATCAATAAACAGGCACGGCTCGACTTCCCCAGTACAAGCTAGGTTTCCAATCCGCAGTGCACTGCACAGTTACATTAATGCGCCTAAGATGGCGGCCAGGCAGAAGCAGTGGACAGGCTAAAATGCACCAGCGTCCCGCGCAATTCTTCGCGCCCCTCCTATGTCACACCGCCATCCGGGCACAGAGCCTATGCAGTGACAGGTGGCCTGGTAGCAGTTTCGGGCGAGGCGGCATAGGGTTGTCAATGTGGGCACCGTCCCCTGCAAAATGACGGCCGACGAACCGGGGTGCACAGTGTCTTCCACATGGCGCCTGAAAACAATCGCGGGACCAATCCAGAAACAAGACCTCCCTATATCAGCCTCCGCACTTCACCTTTCAGCACAGCAAACATTACAGGCCTCCGTGTCGGGCACGCCCCCCAGTGCTGGCCTGACAGGTATGCGCGGCACCGTTCGTCTGACATGTCCCGGCCACCTCCACACCGCTTGCACCTGGATGAAGTCGGGACAGCAAGCAGGCGTCAGGGAACCCTCTGTGAGCAAGAGCGACCTCAGCTCCCCGGCCCGCAGAACACCACGAGCCGGCACCTCCAACAATGCAGGCCGTGCCCCTAGGCCGTAAATGCAGCGCCAGCCTCGAGTGGAAGAGGTAGCCGCACCTGAGCTCCACAGCGCAGTGTCTGTGTCCAGTCTCAGACCGGCAGAGCAGTTAACTCGGCAGGCAGTCTAGTTAGAGGGCCAGGATTTCCCCCTGTGATGACCGCTGCTATAGTAGTCACTGGGCGACGTAGGGTGCAGCGTTCCGTCCCCTCAATATATGCGGATCAATGCCAGATAATGTCTCGGCCAGCGGCGCTCGCTTACAAAGCGGCCATTCCACAGCTCAGCAAGCCACGCCCCCCAAAACATTTCAAACTTTCTGCATATACTTGTGATATTCTTCCTAATCCAGAACAAACTATTCCATCCTTGCATCATGAAATGTCTGACTTCTCTTTCTTCTCAGGGTATAAGATTATGTTAGATAAAACTGAAATTCTACCAAATGTTGTTGTAAATATTATTTTGAGTCTACTGGATTTCTCTGGAATTCCTTCAAGATTAAATATCCGAGTATCTAGTTCACTAATTCTATTAAAGAATGTGTTGCAAATACATTTGCTGGAAGGCTTTACTAGGGTAGACAAACATCTTTATTCTTGGAATCCAGTGTTTCTTTCCTAGCGGGGTCGACTTGACTCCAGCAAAATGATGGTTAAGTCCATACTGCCATATATTTTGACTGTGATTTCCCTATATATATTTCATATTTAAAAAAATTGGATTCTCTACTTTTCTATGACATAATAAGAAATCTAGGCTCTCATTGTTGCAACTTAGGAAGACTAAGCAGGAAGGTGGTGCTAACTCTCCTGAGTTTTGGGTTTATCATAAAGCATTTTGTTTGAGACATGCTTTGATGTTGCTTTCCATGTTACCTTAGGCCTGGTTGGTAAATTCAGTTCTGCTCGCGGAATTTGTGGAATTTGGGTAATTTTGCTTTCTGCGGAGAACACAGAATTGCCAAAAATTCCTCGATCCGCGGCTTCACAGAATATTTTGCTCGTTCGTGCTTTCAAAATGCGTGTTTGCAAAATATTTCTCCAGCGTTCGCGAAGAGGAAAAAAGCATTGCGAACAGGCGGAACAAGCAATTCTGTGTGTTTGCAGAACTTTTGCCTGCTCGCAGAGATTTTTTACCTTTTCGTGGAGCTTTGCGTAGCCTGACTACGCCAATTCCGCCCACCCTCAGATCTTCCTAGTTTACAGCTTTATGGCTTGATATTAAGTATTCCTTAATTGCTCTTTTTTCTCTCATGGAAGCTTTTTCTTTCTCCTTAAAGACTACTATTACATCTTCGCTATTGTTCAAACATACTTGCATCTAAGCATGGGCGAATTTTGCGAATTTGCGATCCGCGTATTTGCGGATTTGCGAATTCGCGATCCGCAATATTCGCGAATTTATGCGAATTTGCAGATTTTTGGTTTTTTGCGTGTTCGCGGGGTTTTCTGCATGTTCGCGGGGTTTTTTGCGTGTTCGCGGGGCTTTTTGCGTCTTCGCGAGCCGCTTGCATAGCGAAGTTACCCATGCAGTTGTTTATGGGAGAGGGAGAGAGAGATAGATAGAGAGTTATGGAACCCCTCACCACCTTGCTACAAGCATCCAATGTTCTCTTTCACATGTACGCCGATGACACCCAATTATATCTCAAATTGCAATCCCCCAAAGACATTGTACTCCTGAACTCAACGATCAGAAGCACCCAATCCTGGCTTGCCAATAATCATCTCAAACTCAATGCTTTGAAAACAGAGTTCCTTCTGATCTCACCTCCCGCGAAGATCTCTACCACTCAAACTTGGCTTAAACACCTAACTGCACTCAATGTCCAACCAACCATCGTGGACTCAGCAAAATCTTTGGGCATAACACTCAACACCAATCTCAACATGCAGCAACACATCAGCAAGGCAACTAGGGGTGCGAACTACCAAATCAATAAACTGAGGAAACTTAAACCCTTCCTCCCAGCCAAAGACTTCCAAACAGCAGTACAAGCACTAGTTATTCCTTTGAATAGAATAAGGCAGCATCGCCCTCTGCGGTCTCCCTCTAACTACTACGGCACCCCTAAGAGCTTCTCTAAACGCTGCAGCGAGACGCATCACTGGGTCAAAAAAACACTCGCATATCTCCCCTGACTTGAAATCCCTGAACTGGCTGCCTTTTGAAGCCAGAATACATCTGAAAATCGCCTGCATGACACACAAGGCTGTACACCTGAGCTCACCCGGTTACCTCACCCAGAAGCTGACAATCTCTGGCGGCTCTAGAAACACTAGGGGCACAAACAATCTTCTGCTAAAACCTCGAAGATTCCGGAAGCAAAAAACTTCTCAGGAATGGCACCCAGGATCTGGAACTCACTCCCTCCTGAAACTAGACTCATCCCCTCCACCACTCTTTTTAGGAATGAAGTAAAAGCTATTCTCATGGCTAAATACACTTGATCTATTAACGTGGATTTTTAAAGTCTCTGCACCGATCTGTATTATCTACGATCCCTCGATTATTCGTATTACTTGTATTATTGAATTACCAGACTGTCTATGCTTACACCTATTTTTACTATCTGCATTATTGATGTACCTGTTTTACTATGCTCCCACATGTACATACCCCACCCCACCTATACCTACAACTACGCTGGACCTAATGGCCTGTTATTCACTCTCCTGTTGTTATTCTATGCCTTGTAAAGCGCTCTGATATCTGCAAAGATCTTGTTCGCGCTATATAAAACTTTAAAAATAAATAAAATAAATAAATAAATAGATAGTTAGAAAGAGAGAGAAAGAGAGGGAAAGAGAGAGGGAGAGAGAGAACGAGAGAAAGAAAGAGAGGCCGGATCTCTGAAGGGCCAGATTCCTGAGTTGCCCCTACAGAACATACAGCTTTTTATTTTTAGCAAAATGCATATGAAAATTGTGCTGTAAAGGTCTCTTTTAGTTTAACCCCTCCTGACAACTCAAAATGGGTGTATTTGCCATCCTCTCCCTTCTTCCTGTTTTTTATATCTGTAAGTGCTTCCTGATGAGGTTTAATTCCTTGGACAGGTGCCTCGTTGCCTACTTGTAACTATTCTCTGACCCTGCTTCAAGGGTCAGAGCAGTGTCAGAGAATAGTTGCAAGTAGGCAACGAGGCGCCAGGAAGCAATTAGCAGCAGGTGTCCAAGTTGAAGTTAATTTGTTTGTAACCCTTTTGTAAAAGGTTACAAAGAAATTAGGTTCAACTTTTGCACCTGCTGCTGTAACCCTTGCTTGGCTGAAAATTCGTCCCCGCTGATTCGCGGATTTTACCGCGATTTCGCGAGATTCGCGGATCGCGAAATCACGGAAAATCCGCAAATTCACCCGCGAAACGGATTTTACGCCCACCCTTACTTGCATCCTATTGAAGCCCTAATATTAATCCCAAGTCTTAACTCAAGCATCCATCTTACAGTCTCCCTTATGGTATAATTATCTCATTACTAGTTACAAGTCACTGTTTTGAAAATCTTGGAGGCAAAAAGGAACAATATGGGTTTGCGATTTATTTGATGATGTTACACTACGTTCCTTCCCGCAATTACAGGCATCTTTCAACTTCCCCGCATATTTTTGCCTACATTTTCTCTTCTCATAAATATCATCTAGGATGTTCTTCATTCGTTGCCATTATATTCTACTCCTTCTCCACCTAAGTCTAATTTTCTATAACTACGTCAACCTCTACCTCTAAGCCTTGCACTAGTTGCAATTATTTTTTTCTCTCCTAATCAGTCTAGAGTAAAAACTAAGAACACGCTTAGCTAAGAATTAGATTTGGGATGTACTTGGTCAATCTCCTTCTTGAATAAAACATAGTATAGAATTCACAAGGTTTCCAGAGCAGTTGTCACTACTCAATATTATTATTTTTGTATCAAAGACTCTATCCTAATCCGATTTCCATAGACAATATCTCCAAGACCAGTGATGGTGCTTTTTTGGCCATATGATCATCCTAATAGGGATCTTATGCACCTTCTCTTTCACTGTCTATCTGCTGCATCCTATTGGAAAAAAGTTTGTTCTCATCCGACAATAATTTTTAAGATATCATTTTCTTTTACTAATTTTTTTAAGGAGATTAGTCTGATGACACTAATTCATGTATTCATAATAATAAATTATTAGATCTTATGTTGGCCTTAGCGTTTTTATAAGTTATAAATTAATTTGAAATGTTTTTCTTATATTTCTTATAAAGCTTGGTGATCCAATGTTTGTCATTATCACAGATTAGATACAGCTTTTGGCTCACTGTTTCTCCTATGTTATGTTATGTTATGTTAAAAACTCTTATACCGCCCACGTTCACCGAAACGGTTTCTTGGCGCTCATAACAGATGCGACGGGCAAGAGCCAAAGTTTATTCAAATGCAGCTTTGAAGAGGAACGTCTTCAATGTCTTGCGAAAACATTCATAGGAAGGGCAGTGACGGAAGGAGGAGGGAAGGGAGTTCCAAAATGAGGGGGCTAAAAAAGAAAAACGGAGACCACCATGTTTCTTGCGATGGACTTGTGGGATGCACAGGAGATTACCAGCGGAAGAGCGCAAATTTCGTGTTGGTATGTACTGCTTTAAATTGGAAGAAATAAAAGCAGGTGCAAGATTGTAAAGGGCTTTGAAAATAGTGCATCCGAGTTTAAAGGTGCAACACTTGGCCACAGGAAGCCAGTGAAGGCTCCGTAATAGTGGCGAAACGTGCTGGTGCTTGGGCTGGTGGAAAACCAAGCGAGCTGCCTGATTTTTTATCAGTTGAAGCCTCTGGAGCTGGTAAGCGGGAATCCCCACGTATAAGATGTTAGCGAAGTCAACCCTGGAGATGACAAGAGCCAAGATGACTAAAATGATTGCATCTCTGGTGAGAAATCTACAGATCTTGCGTATCCTGCGCAGATGGAAAAAGCAGGATGATGTAACCGCAGAGATCTGAGACTTCATGGATAAATCACCAGAGATGACTACTCCGAGGCTTTTCACAGAGTTGACAGGGCGGGGGGGGGGGGGCCGGTGGGCGCCGAGTGAGTGGGGCCAAAAGCTATCATTCCAAGTTCCGTCTTAGTGGGATTTAGCTTGAGCTGGCTGTGAGCCATCCAGTCAGAGATGTCTAACATGGTGGTTTGGAAGTTGGTGAGGGAGGAGGAAGAGGTATCAATAGGAAAAATCAACTGCAAATCATCTGCATAGTTAAAAATTGTTGCAGAGGATTTGCGCAGTGAAACCATAAGGGGTTGCATATACAAATTAAAAAGAAGGGGGGATAACGCCGAGCCCTGGGGGACTCCACAGGAAAGAGAAGAAAAAGGAGCAGAGATTGTGGAGAGATGAACTGCTTGGGAGCGCCTGTCAAGTAAAGGTCGGACCCAATCAAGGGCAACACCCTGAATGCCGGCGTTAGTGACACGGTCGATCAATATAGAGTGATCGACCGTGTCAAAAGCCGCCAACAGATCTAGCAGGACGAGGGCTTGAGAGATGTTATTATCAGCCTCAGTTCTTAACGTATCCATGACGGCAGCAATAACCGCCTCAATGGAGTGAAGGAGGCGGAAGCCAGCCTGTTGAGGGTCCAAAAAGGATGAACTCTCAATGAAGGCGCTCAAGCAGCGTGTCACATAGGTCTCCAAGATCTTTCCTAGGTAAGGGAGCAGGGAGATAGGCCTGTAATTACTCAGGACCGAAGGGTCTGCATTGGCTTTCTTTAGAATTGGTAGCACCACTGCCTGTTTAAAGGAGTCAGGGACTACTCAAGTGGCCAACGAGGTGTTAAGAAGTGCCAAGGCAGGGTCAGGGCAGGCCGAGAAAATTTCTTTGAGGATATGGGGAGGGCAGATGGGGGAGGGCAGATGTGTAAACAGAGAGATGTATGGGTTGCCACTAACAACCTTTCTAGAAATATTGTTCAAAAGCAAACTAATTATAGATTTTCAGAAAACTGTGGACTGCCATAAGCATTTATACTCTATTTGTTTATTCTAGTTCTAGTTTACCTCATTAACCTTTTATCTTGAATATTTAAAATGTATATTTCATATTCAATGTTGCCACTTGGTCCTCAGTTTTGACATTTTCTTTGTTCCCCTTCTCAACCCCTTACCCTCCTAATGCCCATATTCCAAACAGCTTCTCTTCTTACTGAAATTATAGAACAATCTTTGATTTATTATATGCATTTATTGTTATTGTCATTCTCTTTTGTGATTGTTAATTTCCAATAAAGCTGATGAAACACAAAAAGGATTTAAGGATATTTACGGTGGAAATGGAAATTACCAAATGTGGAAAGTAAACCATGCAGCTGTAAAAATGTAAGATTGTGAAAAAGGGAGTTCTGAGTAGTGGGTCACTGGGATGCCACTAAGAATGATAATAGTATTCACAAAGTCGTAGCTTTTTGAACCTTTAGTGCAGAACTAACTGTAGTTGTAAAATAAATGTAACTGTCCAATTTGATCACAAACACATTTTAAATGGCTTTACATATGTAAAATTGGGTTTTATTATAGAGGTTTTAACAGGAATGAAAAATATTTTTTTGCCTAACCATGAACCTATAATCTGCCTGCGTACACAGTTCTATTCCTGGAAATCAATGATCGTTGTCGAGTTCCTACCAAACGCTCTTGGAATGTCTGGATTCCCCAAGAATTCATAAGCCCTCTCCAGCGATATGCATAAGACTGTTTGGCATAACGCCTCAGACTGGAAAATGGGCAGTGCAGGAAATCAGGAATTACTGGGGCTTAAATTGCCATTCACCACTCTGTCATTCAATTATAAGATAAATAGACACGTATTGAACAATTAATTATAGAGAGCACGTTTTTCTGCCGAAATTATGCCCTGATTTCCCAATTTGAGTCTGCTCACCGGTCTCATTTACCAACTGTTTCAAGCAGCTGGTAAATGAGAGCAGGGGCTGTGCTGAGTTGACTCCCTCCCTTGGTGTTGCTTGATATCAGAGTTCTTCTGAACCCTAGGCCTCAGCATCTGGTCTGGGGCTCTATGGCTGCTGAGGAGCAGAAACTTGGAGCAATGCAGTTGAGTCTGCATGAGCATTTTCTGCTCCTTCCTTGCTGCTAGGCAGGTAACATAGGGAACATACTGTGTCTCTACTTTCAGCCCTAACCCTTGCACCAATCAGCACGGTTTTACCAGGGTCAAATTTGAACCATGTCCTATGTTTCTAGACTGGAAATTTCTGGGTCCTGTTGTTTCAGGCCTGGTCATTTTGCGTTTTGAAAAGCTGGTGCACTTGATAACACCCATGAAGATATTTCTACACCTGACCTGTATTGGTGAAACATAGTGCAGAGCAAAAGCCTACTATTAGTAATTGGGTTTCTGGTTGGCAGAGGAATGCACCCTTTCCAAGGAAGAACCAAAATAACACACAGGGTAAATCACAGCACACTCTAAATTATCATGTTCTCACTCTCTGGTAGCTTGGCACAGAGCGGTTAATCTTAACTAAAGAGTCAATCTGTAAAGTATGTGTGCAACACTTCAACTAGTAACACTGTGAAAACACCACAAAAAGAGTACATACCAGGTTAGAAAGTTAAAGCTTCATTTTTTAAAAAAAAGACCAAACTGACAAACATCCTACAAGTAGAGATTGAGATATGATGTTTCAAAGAATAAATGTGAAAGGAACAAATGAATTAAATTAAACTTGCATGGCGCATTGCTACCCTGATGCCTCCCAGCACTATGGTTGGATCAAGCGGGCCAGGAGCTGGTGGAAGAAAGGGATGTTGAAGGACCGGGTTTTAGAACCCAGCGGCGTCAGGGAAAACGCCTGATACCTTTGAGTTCCCTTGTCTTGGCAAACAGAGACACGGGATACTTCTTGATGACGTCAAAGACCAAAGCTTATTGGCTGCAACCAGGAACAGAGATCTACGAAGCACACACCGGTGGTTCGCTAGAGACTGCACAAATTCAATGAGCGGAGCATGGTCTTTTATGCCAAAAATCAAGCCTCAAGCAACATTTCAAATTAGCATTGAGTTCATACAAATCGCCCAATAGCAGAGTGACATTTTGAAAGTAGCGTATGACGACAATCCCATTCTCCATTGTCCAGCCCACTAGAAATGACCAAGCACATTCCATGTCCTGTTCATCAGGCCGGACAAACCCATCATAAACTCTCAACCCAAATCAGTGATTATGTCGTAAAGGAAGGAACAGAAACAGATTGGAAGTGAGATAGAAAGGTGGAAAGTCAGGCCTGCCTACTCCTTGATCTTTATCTGACCAGCTGCTTAACAAGGAACTGGCTCAGCGAGGTCAGCCTCGGGCACGGAGTCAGTTCGGCCAGGTCATTCAGAAGTGAGCTAAGACATACGTGTCTCAAGGACTCGTTCGGCCGTAATCTTCGGCCTATGTGAGGGCAACCATACAAAATGGCTGCCGTACACAAAATGGTACCCAAAGGTTCAAACTAAATCCTTGAATACAGAGTGTTCTCATAGATCGATTCATGAGAAAACGCTCATACACGCCACACTCGTCATTTGCGGTCTGATGACACCAAAATTGTCTATTTCCGACGACCTTATTTGAACGGGTTCGGAACACCCGAACCAGACCCACGAACTCACGGAACTACAATGTTAAAAAGATACGTTTTCAGGAGTTTTTGGAAAGCCATCAGGTTGGACTCCTTCCGCAGATGAAGTGGGAGGGAGTTCCAGGAGTTTGCGGCATTGAAGGAGAAGGAGTGCCCTCCCCATCTGGCTCTCCGTATTCCATGCGTAATGGGCAGAGAAGGTTAGGCTGGGTCGGAGGTTCCTGGCTGGGTGATAGGGTGTGACCAGGGATTTGAAAATGGCCGGACAAAACTACGCACAGCCGCTCTTCCTGGCAGAGTAGTCACAGGTCCAGAAGTTTTTTGAAGTTATGGGTCACAGGTCCAGTACTTATACCCAGTTGTTCCTTTGATGTGGGGGAAATTTCAAAGAAAGCTTTGAAGTGCACAGAGGACCTCCATTCCTGCCCTGGCTTCAGATGTACTACAGGGGAGTGTGCAGTCCTTTATGTGGGGACAGAAGACAGCTTATTGAGGTGTATATGTGAGGCAGTACCCAGAATCTCTCTCCAATCACCCAGGATGGTCCATCAAGACACACCTAAACCTGGGGGCGTGGCCAGCCGGGGAACACGGTGGGCGCAACTTGCTAGAGCTCCGCTAGCGAGGCCCCGAATTATCCTGAATTTCCCCTTATAGTGTGGTGGGCACTTGCCAACGAGGAGCAGGGGAGCTGCGCGACTGCCTGGGGACACCCCCGGTATAGCCTGTAAAGTGCAGAAGGACCGGGGTACCGAGAGTCCGCTGCCAAGGGGGAGCTGCTGACAGGCCGCTTTAAAGGGTGCGAAGCCCGGCCGAGCCCCATAGCGGAGGGGGCCTGCTGCTGCTGGTGCGGAGGAGTCCTGCCCGTGGCGGTGAAATAAGGAGAACACCTGGGGAGTGCCATGGCAGCCCCGGACTACCTGCTGGGGCGCCGACTAGTTCGCGGAAGATGCCCCACGGTGCCCAAGCGGGGACTTGATGGCAAGCCGCCATTTTATGACCAACTGCGCCAGCCTCTGTGGAGCAAGAGCGCGCTCCTGGCCGTTGGCGAGCCCTGGAAGCAGCTGCCGGAAAATCAGGCACCCGATCCGCTGCCGTTTGCGTGTGGAGGCGACACCCTGCAGCGCCCGAGGACCGGAGGAAGCAGAGAGCCACTGAGAGAGCCGGGGGCGGAAGGGGACGGAGCAGCCCGACCCCGCCATGAGGTGTCCAGAGAACGGGCGGAAGAACCGGAGCGCCGAGAGCCCGATACTGAGGGGGAGCTACTGGGGGGCCGCTGCAAGGGGCACGAAGCCCGACCGAGCCCTGTAGTGGAGGGAGCCTGCCATTGCTGGTGCGGAGGAGCCCTGCACGCGGCGGTGAATTAAGGGGAACGCCTGGGGAGTACCACGACAGCCCCGGATCACCTGCTGGGGCGCTGACTAATTTGTGGAAGGTGCCACACGGTGCCCGAGCGGGGGCTGGACGGTGAGCCGCCATTTTGGGACCACCTGCGTCTGCCTACGCTGCGGAGCGAGAGTCCGCTCCTGATTGCTGGCGGGCCCTGGAAGCAGCTGCCGGGAAGTCAGGCACCCGATCCGCTGCCGTTTTTGGGAGGAGGCGACACCCTGCAGCGCCCGACGACCGGAGGAAGCAGAAAGTCCCCATGGTGAGCTGAGAGAGCTGGGAGCGGGAGGGCACAGTGCCGTCCGACCCGCCGCGAGGTGTCCAGAGATGTGGGACTGACAAAGAGAGGTGAGCAGTGGAGCCCCGGAGGAGGGGCACTGAGGCGGCGCCCTGGCCTGGTGTGTGGGTTGGTTGGAAACGAAGGCTAGGACCGGCGGAGGGGATCTCCGCAGCGATCGCCGCAGCCTCTGGGGGACATAGTGGACTGCCTGGGCCCTGAGGAGAGCATAGACAGGGCACTCAAGACTGAGAAGCAATCGCCTGGCACCTGGTGGTGCGGCTGCGGTGTCACCCATGCTCGGGTGCCATTTTCAGTGCTCGTGAGGGCTAGCCCGGAAAGAGGCCCCCCTCCCACGCTACTCAGCATCTGGCACACAGCCTGAAAGGGATACCGGGGGCGGACTGCAGTGGTGAAGGCGCTTGGCTGGCCCTGGGCCCGCCTGGCGCTACTTAGACACAATATCTCAAAGTCTGGGGTGTGGTGATGCACTCACGGTTCACTCTAATTGTAAATCCAATATGTGATTTTCATATAGTCGTTGGTGCACAGGTAGGTACCCTACTCAGCTTTTAGGGTATACTTTGACAATCTTGACATGTGTGCTCTGTATACACAGGACTCACTCCTTCCTTGCACTCTTTTCTCTTTCATTCAATTTTTACTACATAAGTTCAAGTCAATGGTTGAAAATGTTATTTTCATTTTCAAACTTTTACTGTGTAGCGAGTTTTTCAATCAATGCATTTCATATTTCATTTGTAAGTATAATTTATATCATTTTACTCAGTCCCAATGCATTTCAAGAAATCTGCTCTTCATCAGGGGATTACTTTTTCTAAGTCTTTTCCTTCTGTCCGAGAGACGACAGCGGCCGAGGCTCACCTAAGGGACTGAAGTGGAAGACCCTGGACACCCAGTGACCTGTCAATGGTGCCTGTTAGACACGAGCCATCAGTAGCGAGCAGGCTCGTACATAGCTCCTGACGGTCGCATCACGGCCGCCCAAGTGCCGGGACCCTAGGCACACGGGGAACGGTTGCTGGCGCATGGACCTGCCCCCTGAGAAGCGGCCCGCGCTCCTGCCATCACCCAAGTTGGGGCGGACCGCACAGTAGTCTGCAGGCATTACCTGCTTGCACTGCTCATTGAAAGAGCTTGAACAACGCCCCTGCAGGCATTGACTGAGATCCCTTGGGAACCGACCGTGTGATGGTTGGTGACCGGCGCCTGTTGGTGGGAGAAAGCGGCCGCACGTAAAGGAATTCTGGTGAAGTGGACCACCACTAAACGCCCAGCTGGAGCCTGGCTGACGAGGCCCCGCTACCCAGCGACCACACTCGACCACCGAGTAGCCGGGAGCACGGATGACCACGGCACAGCAACTTGCTATGGGTAGACTGAAGGACAAAGCGCTGCTGCGACAGCAGGAGGCGAGTGGACAGGATGCGACGCAGGACCAGCGGCGGGCAGCCATGGATTAGCGGCAAAGATGGACACAGTTCTAGCAGCAGTGGAACGCACAGGGGTGACTCTAGAGCAAACTAAGATGTCGTTGGAGGGGCGGATTGACAAGGTGACATCCGATTTCACACTGCTGCACGCCGAACACCGCAAACTGGCGGAGACGGTCACAGAACAGCGACAAATAGTTCACAAAATCCAGCCTGTGGTACGCAGCCACGCAACGGCCGTGCAAGACCTGATATACAGAATCCACGAGCTGGACGACCGCACTGAGGATGCTGAAGGGCGCTCTCGGCGCAACAACGTCCGGGTAGTAGGCCTGCCAGAAGGAGAAGAGGGGGCGGCGCCAGAACGATACATTGAGACGTGGCTAAGGGCGATCCTGCCGCCTGGAGTACTTTCCCCGCAATTCGTGGTGTAACGGGCGCACTGAGTGCCTGCGCAGGCCCAGAGGGTGGGAGACAGACCCCGCCCCTTCCTCTTCAAACTCCTCAACTACAGAGACCGGGACACGGTGCTCCGGGAAACTCGGAAGCTGAACGACCTGCAAGTGGGCAATAACAGAGTAATGCTTTTCCCGGACTATACAGCGGCGACACAATAGAGACGGGGCTCGTACTTGGCAGTGAAGAAACAACTCAGGGACCTTGACCTGCCCTACTTACTGCTCTTTCCCTCGCCGCTGTGCGTAGTGGCAAAAGAGGGCACGCGCTTCTTCGACACACCAGCGGACCTCTGGGACTGGCTGGAGGAAACCGGGCTGTGGTCGGGGACGAGGCCGACGACCCAGGAGGGTGGCGGATGGCAGGAACAACACTTCAGGAGGAGGACGAGAAGGAGAGGGGCCAAACGGGGGACAGGCCTTGGACAGGCGGCGCCCAGCCCGGAGAAAATACGACAAGAGTGACAAGAGGCATTGGAGGCGGTGGTCACGCTGGGTGCGGGGATGGGCCACGGAGGGCCGGATCATGGCCGACACGAAAGAGCCAGGGTAAGAGGGTCCTCTTCGCCGTCCACTGCGCTGTCGGATGACATTCTGCCGCCGGAGGTGACACCGCAGATAGCGGACTACATAGTGTGACACGCGACGGAATCATGCTGAGCTACTGTATGGCTGATGTCATTGAGCACAGACCCTGTATCCCTTGAAAGACTATGGTATCACACGAATTGGTAACTTTGCTGGCCTGCTGGCCCAAGTACACCTAGACATAGCAACAGGATAAGCCAAAACGCTACAGGTGCGCGGGCACGCTGCTCATCTGGGTCACAAAAGCAAGCACTGCTACACAGGGAGGTGCTGGTAGGTGGCTCGCATAGGTTTCTTACGCTCCGCCGTTGGTGGCGACCCACACACACCCCAACTGCGTTGGGGCTCCGCTGAGGGAGTTCCCTGACGGCACCACCGACTGCGCGTTCCCCACACGCACACACATTGCGTTCTCAGTACACTAGGCAGTTGCTACATATTGCGCTCGCAATAAGCTAAGCCATAGTTTGGTTGAACAGTTTGGACACATCTCTCGTTGGGGATACGCCCATAAAGTTATGAAGTTAACCACAGTTCTTACATTTCAGATGCAGTCATTAGTGTCTCCTGACAGAGAACCCGCCCCCAGACTTCCTGCAGTACGCCCCCAGCCCCCCTGGGCGAACACAACACAGCACCGCACATGGCATGCACTAATATCATGACCTGGAATATTCGGGGCATGCACACCCCATCGCGCCGGTACTCTCTTTTTGCGTATATGCAAGCATCACCACACTGGGATCCCGCTCCTACAAGAAACACACATGTCTTGAGTGGAGCTAGAGAAGCTCCGTAGACGATGGAGAGGACAAACTTATGGCACGACTTACTCAGCACACGCACGAGGCACTCTGATCTGGGTAAAGGCAGGGGTCCCCTTTCAACACACGGACACGCAGGTAGATGCGGAAGGGCAATACACATCAGTGAGGGGGAGGCTTAACGGGCAAGACATACTGCTGGGATCCATCTATGCCCCTAATACGGAGAAGCCTGCCTTCCTGGCATCTCTAAATCAAGTCCTTCAACAATACGCGGGTCTGCCATGGTTACTGGGAGGCGACTACAACATGGTACTGGACACACAGCTAGATCGCTCATATCCACCCCTGCGCGCAGCGGCTGCGACCTCACTGGCACAGGCGCTTGGAGATTGGCTGACGTCCAGGACCTTTGGCGAGCACAGCACCCCACAGACAAGCTATACTCCTACTACTCGCCGGTACATGGCTTGCATGTTAGACTGGATAGGATAGTGGACTCTTAGTCCTTGCTCCCGCTCATAACCAAGTCGGAATACTTAGGCAGGACACACTCCGACCATAACCCCCTGTTGTTCCAAATTAGCTGGGCGGCTGACAGACCACCGGTGCCCACATAGCGACTGCAGGCGGCTACGCTAGAGGATGCGGAGTTCAGGTCGTCCCTGGGTGGCGCCATTCTCTCCTACTTTGAGGACAATGAGGGCACGGCGAGCGACCCTTTGGTGGAGTGGGATGCCCATAAGGCAACTATCCGGGGGCACTGCATAGGGACTACGTGGACTATCCGAGCGCAGTTATCAGCGTCCCTGACCCGCCATTCGGCTAGAAAATGGCACTGTGGTATACACGCAGCGAGAAATACACAGGGCGTTCACAGAACACTACCGAGACCTTTACAAAGCCCTGGGCACTGGCCGAGAAGACGCGGTGGCTGCCTTCTTGGGGGTGGTCACATTGCCCACAGTCGCTGCAACACAGGGGAGGAGCTAGGTGCCCCGCTCACGTCGGAGGAGGTGGGTGACGCGATCCAGGCGTTAGCGACTGGGAAAACGCCGGGGCCTGGCGGCCTGCTGGCTGAATACTACAAAGCGAATAGAGACATCCTATCCCTGAGGCTGCTCCAGATGTACCGGGAGGCGATAGCTGAGGGCCGACTACCGTCCTCGCTGCAGGAAGCGTTTCTGGTGTCCCTGCCTAAGCCAGATAGGGATCCAATGTCCCTGGGCTCCTATCGCCCATTGGCAATGCTCAATACGGACTTTAAAATACTGGCTAAGATGCTCGCCGAGCACCTGGCGCCACTGGTTCCCCATCTGGTCCACCCGGATCAAAATGGCTTTGTGCCGGCACGGTCAACATCCCTGAACCTCAGGAGATGCTTCCGAGTAGCGGCGGAGGCGATGACGGCTTGGCCCAGTGCGGGATGCTTGATATTGGATCTGGAGAAGGCCTTTGATAGCCTCGAGTGGGGATACCTCCGAGCGGTGCTGGAGGCGTTTGAACTAGACAGGGAATTCCTAGAGACGGTGGTGCTCCTGTACAGGAATCCCGTGGTCTGCGTCCGATTGGGGCCCTATGTCTCGGAGGAGGTGGCGGTAGGCAGAGGCACCCGACAGGGATGCCCCCTGTCGTCGCTGCTCTTCGCGCTGGCCATTGAACCTCTTGCGGCAGCCATGAGACAACTACTAGCCGATGGGATCCCGCTAGGAGATGGTACGCATCAGGTGTCCCTGTATGCAGACGATCTGCTGATATTTGTCAGGGACGTGAACAACAAGCCGAAACAGCTTGCCCCACTGCCAAGTCAATTTGCTGACCTCTCGGGGCTCTGAGTTAACGTGGGTAAGTCCTGTCTCTATGCCTTCAATAGCGAGACGCAAGACCCGGAGTACAGCCTTCATGGAGTAAGAGTGAGGTGGTGCCCGGACGCGTTCAAATACTTGGGAATCCAGGTATACCGGCAGTCGGCGGACCTGATGGACGGGAACCTAGGCAGAGCGGTCACCGCGCTCAAAGCGCAGATAGGCTTTTGGTCCACGCTTCCCCTGACGACCACGGGCAGGGTCGCCTTGGCCAAGATGGTGATGCTCCCTCGCCTCCTTTACTATTTCACGAATCTCACGCTGTTCGTGCCCGCGGCTTTCTTCTTCAGGCTCAATGGGATCCTGCGAGATTTTGTATGGGGCGAGTCCTGGCACCGGCTGGCCCTGGCCCTGGGGAAGCTATTTCTCCCCATAGACAGGAGCGGCCTGGCTGCCCCCTGCTTTGAGCACTACTACTTGGCAGCGCAGCTCCAGTGGATAGCATACTGGCTAGCAGACAGGGAGAGAGAGGACACAGCTACAGGTGAGCCGCCTTACACCTTGGAGCGGATCACCGCACTGTTCCACCCGCTGGCAGACAGGGCCCAGCCTGCCCCACTCCTGTTGGGGGTGGCATATAGGTGCTTCCGTAGGGCACTATACCTCACGAGGAAAGCGCTCCCATACGCGCCGGCAGTGCCGTTAGAGGGTTCACCGGGAGGCAAGGGAGTCCTTACACACCGCATGCTCAAGCACTAGCAGGAGGCAGAGGTGCAGACGCTGGGAGACCTCTACCAAGATGGAGCCCTGATACCCTTCGAGTCGCTAGTTGCAGAGACTGGGCTTCCCCCCGGGGTATTCCTAATCCACAGATCTCTCATAGCCCGGATGGCGATGAGGTGGGGTGACATGGCAAAGGAGCCGGCGCAGCATCTGGTGATCTAGTACCTCCACGTCATGGGCAAGGGCAAGTACCTCATTAAGTGGTTTACCAAGTCTCTGCGTCTGCACACAGAACTAGACCTGGCCCCCCTCCGTGGGAAATAGGAGCGAGACATGGGGAGACCGCTGACGGACAAAGAATGGACACGAGTACTCAAAAGCCCGGTGCGCACACCGAGAAACATACGCTTTCGCCAGATCCAAGTTTACATAGTCCACAGGGCCTACCTCACCTCGGATTTAATTAATAAATACTTTCACAGGGCAGACGCAGCTTGCCCCAGATGCGGCGAGATTGCTGTGGACCTTCTTCACCTCTTGTGGCGCTGTCCGGGGCTTGCTGATTACTGGGGAGAGATACATGCCCGGCTTGTGAAATGGACTGGCCGTGAAGTCCCCTGCAACTGGCCAATGTTCCTCTTGCACCACTTCAAGCGGTCCCCTACTGACAAAGCGTCGTCCAGATTCCTGGACCTGGGAACGATCGCGGCGGTGCGACTTCTAACGAAAAGATGGAAGGCGAGGGAACCGCCCAGTGTACGGACGTGGACCCTGTCTCTCCTTTCGTGGGGCCGAGCGGAATGGACTGCCATCAGGAGGGAGGAAACGTTGGGATTGCGCAAGGAGCCCATGGCGGACAGGTGGGAGAGCATGCTCAATGCACTTCAGGCGGCAGGGACAGATGCGGCTGTGGAGGGGGTTGAGGGCACGGAGGGCGGAATAGAAAGTCATGAAGATGGGTGCGCAGCGACCACCAATGACAGCAGCAGAGGCAGTAGCGGCATTGGCACTAACACGCAGGCGGGAGCCCATAGTCAAGACGGTGGGAGGGTGTAGTGGACGAAGGGAACGCACGGGCATCAACAGTAGAGGGCAGAGGAGCGGGGGCGGGAGTGGTCAGCCAGACAAGTTGAGAGGTGCAACGTACATTCACTGATTGAAAAGGGGGGAGGGGGAGGGGGCCTTGGGCGGGAGCACGGGGGACTGATCTGTAACGTGCACAGGTGTTACGACTGCATCATGTTCTTACTGTTTCTTCACTACAAAAGTTGTGGTTACAACTGAGTAGGGTTTATATGAACTGAAAATTCAGATGGAGAGGAGGCGCAAAGACTCACACGTACTGCGGACATGCACGAAAGACTGGTACTCAGCAGCCCCTTGCATATGTCATAACAAGCTAATGCCTTAGTAGTGACTGATGTTGCCAGTATACTGATAATGGAGCACTGGGGTGCTTGTAACTGTAATTGTAAGTACTACCTAAAAAGCGTCCATTGAGTTCTTTGGAAATGATTACTACAAAATGCCAATTAAAAAACACACCTAAACCTCCCTTCATGTGTGGTGGTCTAGAGGGAATATACAAAGCCCCGCTGTCACCCAAACCAGACTGAACAGAGACAGGCAGCAGGCACTAAAATGGCTAAGTAAGTAAATGCCAACTTTCTAAAAGTAACATTTGCTAAACTGTAATTTAAAATCTAACTTCACCATAAGTTGTGATTTGAAATTGTGAGTCCAGAGGCACCAAACTAGAAAAGTCCATTCCTTCACAAGTAGAAATTACACTTAAATGATGTTCTAAGGTAGCTCCAATGTTAACCTTTGCAGTAGTAAAACATGAAATTGGGAGTTTTTCACTAGCAAAACATGTGAAAATTAAAAGTACATGTATTGCCTTTTAAATACATTATAGCCTGTCCTGTGGGTCATACGGGCCTACCTTAGGAGTGACTTATATGTGTAAAAACGGAAGGTTTAACCCTGGCAGACGGTCTATCTTTTCAGGTCAAAGTGGCAGTTTAAACTGCACATACAGGCTCTATAATAGCAGTCCTTGGTCACAGTTAGGGGGCTGGGTGGCACAATGAGTGCAGCAGGCCCACTACTAGCATTTGATTTGCAGGCCCTGGGCACATGTAGAACACTTTACTAGGACATATAAGTTAATTAAATATGCCATTTAGGTATGGGTCAATGTTACCATGTTTGGAGGAGAGAGCACAAGCTCTTTAACATTGGTTAGTAGTGGTAAAGTGTACAACGTCCTAAAGCCAGCAAAAACGATGTCAGGAACATGGAGGGAGGCAGGTAAAAAGTTGAGGGAAGACCACCCAAAGGCTGTCAAGTCTAACACCTAGAAGTTTCTATATGGCTTCAAAATGGGAACACTGCCACTCGTCAAATGTCTGAAACCCAGAATTAGAGAAGAAACTGAGCAGCATATTTGCAACCCATGGAATTAAGTTAAAAACAAAGAGCTCACTCCTATAGTATCTCATATTTTTTATTGTGGATGTCAATAAGAAAATGTTGCAAGTATAACAAACAAGGCAAATGATTTCCTTTACAATGCTAATGTAAAGCATGCACAAGGAGATGATGGATGGAGCGCTGAAACTTTTTAGACACTCACTCCCAGTCACAGATCTGGCTTGAATCCATCATCGTTCTTTAGCTCACTTTGCCACCTAAGTTCAGACATAGCTATATGCAAATCAGCCTTAACCCTGTGCCTCATGGGAACAGTCGAGCCCGAACTGCCAAGCCATGTCATCCCTGGACCGGAAACAAGCATCCTGGAACCGGTCTCTGGGTAACACCCATCATCAGCCAGGCTGGCTTGAATCCAGTGGCAAAGTGAGCAAGGGACCCACGTTTGGGCATACCCTGCCAACTTGGGGCAAACAAAGCAAACACAAGGAGATGATGGACGGAGCGCTGAAACTTTTCAGACACTCACCCCCAGTCACAGATCTGTGTTGAATCCATCCTCGTTCTTTAGCTCACTTTGCCATCCCAGTTCAAACACAGCTATATGCAAATCAGTCTTGACCCTGTGCCTCATGGGAAGAGTCCAGCCCGAACTGCCAAGCCATGTCTTCCCTGGACCAGAAACAAGCATCTTGGGACCAGTTTCTGGGAAATACCTGTCATCAGCCAGGCTAGCTTGAATCCAGTGGCAAAGTGAGCAAGGTACCCACGGCTGGGCATACCCTGCCAACTTAGTGCAAACAAAGCAAGCACAAGGAGATGATGGACGGAGTGCTGAAACTTTTCAGACACTCACCCCCAGTAACAGATCTGGGTTGAATTCATCATCATTTTTTAACTCACTTTGCCACCCCAGTTCAGACATAGCTATATGCAAATCAGCCTTGACCCTGTGCCTCATGGGAATAGTCCAGCCCGAACTGCCAATCCATGTCTTCCCTGGACCGGAAACAAACATCCTGGGACCGGTTTCTGGGTAATACCCGTCATCAACCAGGCTAGCTTGAATCCAGTGGCAAAGTGAGCAAGGGACCTACATCTGGGTATACACTGCCAACTTGGAGCAAACTAAGCAAGCACAAGGAGATGATGGACGGAGAGCTGAAACTTTTCAGACACTCATACCAGTCATAGATCTGGGTTGAATACATCATAATTCTTTAGCTCACTTTGCCACCACAGTTCAGACATAGCTATGTGCAAATCAGCCTTGACCCATCATCTCCTTGTGCGAGAGTGAACCCTTACTATTCATTATCAAATCGATCTCAACAGTGCCCTAGTATGCAACTTTGAGACTGAGTTTATTGATCTTACTGAGGGTTTCTGGTTGACTACAGTATACATCTAATCCTACTTTATGTAGCAAAGTCTTGATTGTGCACATCCAAGGAATCTTGTCCACATAAATTGGTGTCATGCGTTCACGGAGACCCACCCTATAGCTAGCAAGTCCTGCAGTAGACCATAGCCAGTGCCAAAATATAAGAAATCTGTGGGCAATTCTTTTCTGGCCTAGATCTAAATAGAGCGGAATAAATGGGGTGGACACAGAAGATTCGGTAGAGATCAAAAAATGTATTGTTCGGTTACTGAGAGATTGCTACAATTTGAACATCCCCACACCTCTGCAACATATAGGACTACACGAAGGGCTTTGACGTTGTATATCTCTAAAACTGGTGCCAATTTTCTGGATATAGTTTTCCTATGAATCTTAACTATATTCACTGTTTGCTGGATTAGGGATAATAGCACTCTTTCCAATTGTGGGAGCCAGCTCATTTTCTGTTTGAATCCTATGCCAAGGTAGTCAAACTCTGTCACTAGCCTTAAGGGGGCCTCTCCCACATACAAGCGCTTCTTGCACTTTGACTCTAGACTTGATAAAATAAGCATACATTTTTTTTGAGCTAATTAGCTCCACCTCCCGTTCCAGAAAGAATGCCTGGAAATCATTTAACAGCTGTCGGAGTCCTTACGGCGACTTTTATATGAGCAGAGTATCATCCGAAAATAGGAGAGCGGGAGCCCATTCCCCATTGCCCACCTATTTTTTGGAGCATCACAACCATCCCTGCTCAAGAAACTAATTTAATCGTTAATAACAGGGTGAACAGGGTAGGTGCTAAAGCACACCCCTGTCTAACTCCTTCATCAATGTGAATTAACTCTGTTAACGCCCCATTGTCACCCCCATCTTACTTGTGCCAGGGTGTTTACATGAATTCTTATCAAAATGTTCAATAGGGGAGTGGGCATACCCATGTCTTTTGGAACCTCCCATAGTTTCACTCTTGGTACCATATCAAAAGCAGCACGCAAATCAACAAAAGCAACATATAATTTGCCGTTGTTGATAGTGTCACTTCCCTCCAAAAAATATACATAAAGTGGAAGATCTGGTCTAGAGTACTCACTTGTACCCTAAAACCAGCCTGCCACTCTGAGATAATATTCCCATCACTTATCCAATCTTGGAGATAGACAAGCATGTTTTTTTGTAGGGAGTCTATGAGGCTAATAGGCCTATAATTCACTGGAAGTAGGCATTCCCCCTTCTTGAAAATAGAAACTATTTCTGCCAGCGTCCATGATTGTGGAATTTCCATAACAGAAAGGATACTATTGCAAAGTAGATTAATATATGGACCCCAGATTTCCAAATTTTCCTTGTATAAGTCATTGGGTATTCTGTTGGGTCCAAGGGCAAATCCGGAAACACATGAGGTAATTGCTTTTCCCATCTCGCTAAGTGAAAATTGCAAACCACTAGGTTCAGGTGGAAATCAATCTTGATCCTGTGCCTCATGGGAACTGTAAAGCCAGGTCCTCCCTGGACTGGAAACAAGCATCCTAAGATCGGTTTCGGGGTTTCACCCCTCAACATCCATGATAGCTTGTTTCCAGTGGCACAGTGAGCCCGGGAGCCATGTCTGGGCATACCCAGTGCACTTAGAGTGAGAAAGCAAAAAACAAACAATTGATGGACAGAATGCAGAACAAATCAAAACATTCACCTTCAGTCAAAAGGTCTGGGTTAAATCCATCATTCTTTTGCTCACCATGCCACCCCAGTTTAGACCTGACCATATGCAAATCAGTCTTGACCCTGTGCCTCATGTGAACAGTCCAGCCCGAACTGCCAAGCCAGGTCATATTTATTTAAAATGCATATAAAATAGGGCACCATATCTTGTATGGTAGGTCTTTCACCTCTCGTCTCTCAATAACTCTGTATCAAATATCTGCTTTTCATATCATCCCCAATGTTGCTTCTTCCAAAGCTCCCCTTCTCTTCTACTGACGTGTGTTCACCACAGCTTCTCAAGTCTTCGTGTTGGACCCCTTGTCTTTTCTGTGTGTGCTTCTAATCCCCTTATGTCTCTTCACATCTTCCTCCAGTAACCTGCATGAACAAGTTATTCTGTAAGTCTACCAATATTTTCCGCCTAGCCCCATCAGCCATTCTGCACCACTCTGAACAATATGAAGTGAGGCATGACCAAGACTCCAGAAAAGCACAATCCACAATTTCAGTACAAATGTCAAGAAGCGCTACAGAGCACCCTTGGCATTATGGGCCTGATTTAGATCTCGGCAAACGGTGAAAGATATCCTGTCCGCAAAATACAAATCCCATAGGATGTAATGGGATTTATATTTTGGCGTGGGGCTAATTTGCCACTATTGTGACAGAGTAACCCATGCGCCGAAAGCTAAACCAGGCCCTATGTCGGTAAGGACATCTATGTGGACAGTGAGCATTTCCTCTTAAAACATCTTACAATCAGAATCTAGGCCAGTAGCAGCCCCTCATGAAACGATGCCTGTACATACCCAATCTCAAAGTGGTTTTCCTTTATTTGATTGAGCTCTTTAATAATTTTCAAGCATGTTGAATTCCGATATGGGTGCAGAGAGAAGCTCTGGCGAGGCACACGTCTACCACTAAGGATGTGGCAACAGCTACTGTGCAGCCTCTGAGGATGTCTTTTTGGAGGATATATGTCGTTACAATGCGCGCGTTACAACGACCTACCATTACAACGCGGTTGTAACAACGCAAGTCGTTACAACGACTTGCGTTGGGGGGGCGCAAATTTAAAACATTTAATTTACTATTCCAACACCAGTCCCCGTGGATAGTAGGGAAGGTGTTGGGATAGTAAATTAAATGATTTACTATCCTCGAGCGCCCCCCAGCGCAATGCGTTGTAACAACTTTCGTTGTTACAACCGCGTGGTAATAGTAGGTCGTGGTAACGCGCGCGTTGTAAACGTGGCGCACCCTTTTCGGAGAGTGCATGGGGTTCACAGGAATTCTCAAGAATTTCCCGCAGTTAACTGCATGTATCTGAAATTAGGTTCATTCCCCTCTTGAAAGTCAACAGGTTCACCACATGCAGTGACATGTTAAGGTCGAAGAAGTCCCAGCCTGCGCCAGGAGCACATAATAAAAGGTTGCTGCAGTGAAGACAATTACACTGCGTCCATCACATAGTCTGGCCGTGAACTAGCTACATTACTAGGCCAGCCACAGTCCAGATAGGTTGTAATCAGCAACATAGCAGTAGTATTTGCAAAAGATACGTACCGTCAAATGAAATTCCTGACATGTAGGTTGACAGACTTGGTTTCTGTGTTCCGATTGGCAATCAGTGTTACTGGTCTTCACGTGTGGCAGGGTCATGAGACCATTTACCACCGGTGTCCAGGATTCAAAGTACTATTGCACCTCAGCCTGGACTGTCAAGTACCGCCCTTTAGAAACCTGAAATCTTTGTTACAATTCCATTACTCTGAGTTTTCGTAAGCATACAAATAAACCTTATGCACAAGAAATGATTTGCAAACAGTGATGTTTCAGGATACAGCTAAACGAGCTGAACACAAGAAGAAGATAACAGTCACTAAGAATTCTTATATTTTTAAATCCTTTTATTATTCTTTCTACATTTTTAACAGATGTCGCTTTCAGTGGCATTCTCACCTGAAAACTTAAATTTGATGTGTTTCTTTATAAAAAGGATACACACATTTTAAAATGGATACAGGTGCCCAAGGCACATTTTAACATCACGTCTCTTTGAATCATCAATCAAATGCATCAGTATAATGCGGTGCCATGTCTCGTTACATCAGCCCTAGCACGTAGTAAAAGGCTGCGACTTGACACATCACAGCAATTATTGCCATTTGAATGCCTTCCTAAAATAGGCACTTCATTAGGAAGATGCTGAAAAACTGCAGGGCTTTTCAAAAGTTCACTTGGGAGAAATCTGCCATTCATATAGTTCAGGTTTTTGTAAACACCACTTCTGCTGACCTGAAAGCGGATCTTTTTTAGGTACACAGCATATCTGTAGAAAGAAATCTGCTACAGAGTATTTAGGTATTTGAAAGGAGTGCTGTGGGACCTGGCCCTTTTTCGAGGGTTACCCCCAGATTTGTTTTCTTTCTGTTGTTGAACCCCTTTTTGTTGGTATTCTGTGCACGTTTTCCCTGCTAACCAGTGGTAAAGAGCTTGGGATGTCTCCCTACACCATGGTACAATTGGCATACACCTGATTGGTACATTTAATATGCATATACCTCCATAGTAAATGGTACTACAGCTATAAATTCAATGATACTAGTGGGTCTGCACCACTCAATGTGTCACCCACTGAAGAAACCTTTTAAACATGTCTAAGACCTGCCACTGCAACCTGTAGTGCAGCTTTACACTTCCATTTTGACCTGGCAAAATACAACTTTTTCCAGGCTTCAACCTTCCTTTTTAATTCATACAAGTCACATCTAAGATTGGCTCTAAACACTCCTGGCGCAGGGTGCATGTTAATTAAAAAATAGAACATGTAAGTCTAATTTTTAAATGTCCTGGTAGTGAAAACATCCTAAAGTTATTTTTTGCTGTTGTAAAACACTTGGTTGCCTTCTTACAGTTAATAAGTGTATCAAGTCTAATATAGAAATACTTCATTGCCTTTTTTTGTTGTACTATAACCTCCTCTTTAACGTCTTAACCGCAGCGTTTTTTTCCACCGCGGTGCGGGTGTACTAAAGGGTGGGCGGCGCTCCGTCGGCCATTGGCCAAAGGCAGCAGTAGGGAGGTAGTGCATGGTGTTAATGGTAAAGTCAGATTTTAAGTTATAAAACAGATCCAGAGAAACTCATCTCCTCAAAAACAGATACCAATGTTAATGAAAAGTACATAGCAATTCTGAATTTTTCCTATTATGTGTTGACTGGTGCTGGAATAAAGGTTTTGCAAAAGGGTTTAAGGTTCTGCCCCACAAATTTGGGAAAAGTTGCACAAGTTGCACAAATACATATAAATGGCTACAAGTACATTCAAAAACTGAACCTAAGAAACTTTTTCCATGTGAAACCAACATTTAGATCCCCAGAAAGTACTTCGAGTCCCTCACTTTGAAACAGATCTATCAACGATCTGGAAGTCGTTTAATGTACTTAATTGACAAGGGATTAGGTGCTGTCAGAATGACACAGCTAAGATTAGAGCTAGCTATACATCCACAAACCAACACAGGCAGTGGGTTAAAACCGACATCAAAATTTACTTCATCACCTCTTCCGGAAAACAATGTAGACATTTTCTACAAACTAGAAACTAAGGACCTATATAATCTAGAGGATATTACAGAAGATGTTTGAGAACAACAACAGCTACAATTGTTCTATGAAGGTGAACAAGGCCTTAAAAAGCCTTGCCTCTAGCTATAATAAAGCGGATAAAGACAGTAAAATCGTGGTCAGGGATACAAAAGACTACATATCAGAAGAAGACCACCAAAAATCTCAGACAAGGGCATGTATAAATCTGCAGTCTAATCCATTTGAGTATAAAAAACACTTACTACAGGACAAACTGACTGCATGGAGGGATGCTTGTCTGATCAATGACCTTGAATTCAGATATGGTTTCAACCATTCTCTTTTTGCCCCATGCCTCTATGTTCACCCAAGAATTCCCCCTGGAATATATATCATGTATTTATACAGAGCTTTCTTTTGCTCTAGTATGCAACCTTTCTTAAATGAAATCACCTTAATGTTGCATACCTATATATGGGATAATTAATGACCACCGTAATATATGTGTTAACTTCTCTATAACTATATTGTAAGATCTGTGCTGGAGTTGTCAAATATAAATGAAAGGTATACTAAGCGTCACTCTTGTACCTGTCTGGAATACTATACCCTTATTAGGGGTAGGCAAAACTCACTGAGTTTCACTCCAATTCCAATGAATTACATGAACATTCTGTGGGATTCCGCTGCTCAGGATGATTTTAAGTGTCAGGAGATTTTTTCATGATGAAAAAAACACTGTGACCAGCACCACATAGCATGTAGAGGGCACTGCTTCTTTCCTGCCACTACTCGAGGTGCAGCTTTCTCACCCTGAATGGTTGCGACCTCCTGCATTGAGAAATTGTCACCGGATGCCCGCCTCGAGCCTCAAAATCTTGCAAGAGGATGATAATTTTTGCTTGTGCTTGCCAATTTAACATTGGTGAGCTGTGCTTGAATAAAAACTCTGCCACACAACGATTGACTGAGCTTGGCCTGAACTCCATATTACAAGTGTAGTGTGGAGTGGCCAAGAGTCTGTGAACTCCACCGGCAGAGCAGAATTTGTCACCCATCCCTAAACCTTATATGATGTAAAATGTATGGCTTTTACACTCATTGCACAGATGACTGCTCACACATTGTGGTTTTGTTAGAACTGGGGGTCTCTAGTTCGCTGAGGTAGGTACCTTAGTCCAAATAGGAAACCTTGCTTCTAAGTCAGGGATAGGAAGGACACCTTCTCTGATAACCCCTGCTCAACCTCTTGGCACGAGCAGCCAGGCATATTTCCAAGGCAAATGTGTAAAGTATTTACAACCATACTCTCAGTAACCCAGTGATGACACCACAAATGGACTCCACACGAACTTCATAAAATCAATTATATTTTTATAAAAAAGATAAAAGGTGAGACCACACGATAAAAATCCAACATATTCGTATTTGTGATATTTCACCTTGCTGATTATTAGACTAGGAAGCCCTTGTAGGTTCTTGCAGTATTAAGGAGCAATTTTCAATGATCAAATGCAGTCCTAATGCAATGCTATGCTGTTCATAATGCAAGAATCAGGCACTTTGTAATGTCAAAATAATTAGGGCTGGGCATAGTTCACAAAGTAGCGCTATGCGTAGCCACGCGAAGTGCACTTCGCACTACGCGAGCTACGCGTAGCACTATGCAAACTGCGTAGTACCCTGTTTGCACTGTGCAAGATGCCTTTTTTTCAATGATTGCACACTGTGGACAAGCATCCGGCACTGTGCAATCATTAAAAACAGCATCTTGCACAGTGCGAGCTGTAGTTTTCAGCTGCTCGAGTAGATTTTTACTCGAGCGGCAGCTTTCTCAACGCGGACTGGTAGTTTCTCATCGCGAGCATACGCGGCCATTCACAATGAGAAACATGACCTCCCCGCATTGAGAATCTCTCCAGGAGGTTTATTTTCCAGCCTCGCGATCGGCAACTTGATGTTGGCTGATTGCGAATGAGGAAAAAGTCTTGCCGGGATGTCGTTTTGCTTGCTCTCGGTCACCAACTTGACGATGAGGACTGCGAGCAAGCAAAAAATTACCGCTGCACTATGCTACGCTACGCGTCTATGCACTGTGGTACGTGCACTTTGCGTAGTGCGCAGTAGCGCAAACTTCGCAAACTACGCGAGCTTAGTGTAGTGCTTTGCCCAGCGTTAAAAATAGTGCAGTTCGTTATGCAACAATCAGGCAGTTCGTAATGCCAAAATAATGCAATTCGTAATGCAACAATAAGGCAGTTCGTTATGCATAAATAATGCAATGCTTAATTCTCCTCTGAGAATGCCTGTCCCGGCCGATGGCAATGACGATCGCAGCACTTTTGAGTCGATCAACTCAGACAACATGACTGCTCCAGGACACACCGTAATGGAGCAATTTCTCACGAAGGTCTCAGGCTGCAAAGAGCACACGCACACAGCGTTGCTGAGACTCACTTGAGCTCCGGGTGCCCACGATCACAGGGCAGTCCTCGGAAGGTCTCAGGCTGCACAAAGCACACACACACAGCATCGCTGAGACTCACTTGTACTCCGGCTACACACGATCACAGGACCATGCTCACGAAGGTCTCAGGCTGCACAGGCACACAGCGTCGCTGAGACTCACTTGGGCTCCGGGTGCACAGGATCACAGGGCAATCTGCACAAAGGTCTCAGGCTGCACAAAGCACAAGCACACAGTGTCGCTGAAACACCCTTGGAAACTTTTATGTTCCTGAGTTTCCGCAACAGGGAGCCAGCTCTCCTCAGGCCTTTGGGGACAAGTTACTTCAGGACACAGCACACAGTAAAGTCCTTTCAAGCAGGGGAAACAGCACACAGAAAAGTCCCTTAGCTGCTCCTTGGTTAAGTCAGCAAACTGCAGGCCAGCCCCAGAACAGACAGCAAGGGTTGGTCCTTTCAGTCTCTTCAGCTGTTTCTTCCTTGACAGAGGTTCCTCTTGACCACAAAGTAGTTTCAATTCTTTTCAGTCTTGATCAGTTTGATTCCAAAGTTTGGGGGTTTCAGCTTTCATAGTTATACCCCTAAATGTCTTTGTAGTCGTTGTGTTCAGGGGCACTGACCCCTGTCCAAACCTTTTCTGGGTGTCTCCCTGTCAGTGACACCTTCTTCCTTTGATAGTGGGGGTCAGGATTCTGAATCACTCAGCAGGAGATGAAGCCATTGTTTTATGGCAGTAGCCGGGCCCTCTTCACCTCCAGGGGCTACTCCTCCACCCTACACTCCGGATGCAGGACAGCCTTTTGCTGTCTCACCACCTCCCCTGGGTCAAGACATTCCACAGAGACAATCACTTTATAATCCAGACAATCAATGCACAACCAGGCTGAGACACACAGAAATGTTAGAACACAAAAAACCAGCCACTTCTAAAAGAGTGGTTTCTAAACACACAATGCAAAAAACACCTTCACAAAAAGATGTGTTATTATATTGTGAGTTCAGGCACACGAAACTTCACCTCTCCATCTTAAGCCTATGGGAACATACGCTGGCAACATATTACACAGCCTTCCCCATTCTGTCTTATGAGCAAGATGGCCTTGCAACAGTGAAAAATGAAATGGAGAGTTTTTCACTGTCAGGACATGATACACACCTCAGTACATGTCCTACCTTTCACAGACACTGCACCCTGCCCAGGGGGGTTTCTTGGACGTACCATAGGGGTGTCTGATGTGCATAAAAAAGGAAGGCTTGGCAAGTGGGTGCATGTGTCAGGACAACATGGCAATTTAACAAACTGCGTACAGGCACTGCAGTGGCAGGCCTGAGTTCTCTCTTTGGGGCTACTTGTGTGGGTGGCACAATTAGTGCTGCAGGTCCACTAGTAGCATTTGCATTAGCAGCCCTCCCACACATAGTGCACACTACTAGGGACTTTACTAGTAAGGCAAACATACCAATCATGGACAGCCAATTACCATTACACTTTACACAGGGAGAACTTGCACTTTGACACTGATCAGCAGTGCCCAAAAGCACCTAAGTTGGCAACACCATGTCAGAAAAAAGGTCTAGGGGAAGGCAAAACGTTTAGTGAACTTTAGCCAAAAAAGGGCCAAGTCCTACACGTTTAAATGCAGATAATATAGAAATGAGTGAAGGATATGTAGACACCTCATGTTGCTTGAATTTTTAATCCTCTCTGTATTTCTGGGGACTATTGTAATGCCAATTTTTTCTGGAGCACATACAATGTCCTTGCTTTTCTCAATACCTCTCCTTATACCTTTCTCACACCAAAATGGCCAACGCTGTTACACCCAGAGACTTAACAGTTTACGGATTAGCACAGTCATCTCTATAGGTCTGCAGTGAACATGATTCGTAAGCATCCAAGACTCTCAGATGCGTTTGGCCCACATTTTGTGATGGAAAGCACGGGGCATGTTCTGAGAATCTCTTCTTTAAACTATGTCAATGCCGACAATGGGAGCATTAACAGATAAAGCCTTGTGACTTTTAATAACTTCCCCTTGCTCCTACCAATACATTTTATTTAAAGGTTTGGAGAATCTTTAATTTATTTAAACTATGTCAATGGTGGAAGCACAAACAAAAACAACACTGTGAGTTTTATTAACCTTTTCTTATTTTTATTGGAAAGTACTTAAATAAAGGGGTTGATGTAATGGGTAAATAAACACACATGCATTGTATAACAAAATGCAAGTCTCAAACTAGATGTTCTTACAAATCCCATCTCTAGTAGTTTTTAATGACTAATTGAGAGTACTCAAAAAAATGTATTACCAATGTGGTTTTGTTTCAAATGGAGAAGAAATAAAACATGAAGGAAACATATTTACTCAACTCATCTGACTAACTTATTCCTGTGCCAGGTGAATGATTCTAGTCATATGAAGTAACTGCCTTACTTTCTTTATCCCCCCATTGATTATGTGGGTTGGGTTCTATCAGAACAATTGGTGACATAATACTCATTTCAACAATAAGTCTAAGTCTTGAATCAGCAATTTTTTGATCGCTAATTTATTTTACAGCTTATTACACTAGTGTGGCTCATGACTGAATAGCTACACCACTTCATTGTGAGGTGGGGTTTGGCATAACATTTTACCTGGGCTGTTGCTACCATTTCTGAAACTTTTTGAAAATACATTTAAAACTCCTCATTTTGGTTTACAGCTTGAAAATATTGATGATAAACAGATGAGGATGACTACATTTGTTATTAGGAAGAATCCAACAGTTAAATAGGCCACAGGAGAGGTGGGTCTCTTGTTACCATTTTCTCCATAAGCATATTAAAAGTTGGACATACATTCTTAAGGATCCCAGACTACCCTTTTTCATTACAGATCATCTAGAACAACAAACTCATACTCTGGCACTTATATCATCTTACTTCATGTATTATTGTTAGATTATTAAGACTTAAAGATTGTAGGCAAAAAGGGACTCCTTTAGCAAGGATTAGTAACTAAAAAAACTCTTATTTATTTTCCCTTTTAATTATCAGCACACAACTCAGCACAATTCTTTTAGACCAAATTATGTTCTCACATTTTGTGAACCATTTATCAATTTAAAGCATAAAAATATTATGTCATAATTACATTTTTTCTGCTCTTCAATGGTTTATTTAGTACGTATTAGAGGTTATTCCTTTCAGTTTAGGTGTCACTTTCCTTTTCTCTCTGGTGCATGTTTCATGGTCTTAGTGCACTTTTTGACCCAGAATACGGGTGCTCCATCACAGATACAGCCTATACACACAGCATGAAACTGTCCTGTCAGGTATTGTTCCAGTAGTGCTGTAGTACTTGGCATGTGTAAGGAGCGTTATAAGTCTGCTATGGCAGTCTCTCTCTGATTCACTTTTAGGTTCTGTTTGTACCTTAGACAGCACGCAATGCATGTTACTCATGTATGAAATATACAGATTTCATATGTTAAGTTGGTCTCACGTATGATGTTTTCATATTTGTTTACTACACACAGCCTAGAAAAAGTCCAATTGGGGATGAAGCACGTGTTCGCTGATGATCATGTACTTAGTTGGAAGCACTTAAACACAATAAAGTCGACATAAATATATCACATGACCTTGGAATTATGGACTGACTTTTCTGGTTATCTGTCCTCAAACAGGGTTCTTTTAACAAAGTGTTAGAGTGCTCAAGTATATTATTTTAGAAGTTAGTGGTTTGTTATTCTTTGGAGTAACATCATCATTGCTGTACAGTCTTTAAAGAAGTATTTTTCAGTAGATATTCTACCCTGACTAGTTGAGCACTATGCAATATATTTTGTTATTGTCACAGCTACCTATCTGTATTTAAAATAAAATAAATTAAGTTACAATTATACAAATGGCCCCATTTAGAAAGTTGACATTTTTGTGCCTAAACCAACGATGCCTTTCTGCCAGTAGCCCTGGTCACAAGACTCTATTGTTGTGGCTTGTGTATTGCTGCCAGACAGTGAGACAAAGGGGCTTAGGTGTGGTTGAAGAGCAGTTGTATCCTGTCCTAAATTAACTGCAAAGACCTTGCCTGCAGCACACATAAAGGAACCTGATGCCAGTCTTTTGTCAGCCCAGACATTTGGGAGCCAAACCCATAAAGGGCATAGGGATTGCAATGTGTTGCCCCCCACAGAAAGGCTAGCACTGAGGATAAAAGGCAGAACTCTCAGGCCCCAAATCAGATTACTTATGGGCCTATGGAAAACTGAGTAGAAGGATTTCTCTGCTGCTCTGTTTCTGGATGGACTCCCCTGCTGTCATGCTGTATAAGGAAGGAAGGCTGGACCTGCTCCTTGAACACAGGGCTACCAAAGTGACTACCAGGGCTAGCTGGCTGGCCTCCTGTGTGGGCTACAGGGTCACAACAAGCTCCAGAGTCCAGGCAGCATAGCTTCTTGCTGCTAGTGGTCCCTGCTGGAATGAGTCTTAACCACCAAGTGGGGGCTCCAGGTCCTGCACCATTGGTGTGGTGTTAAAGTGACCTCTTCCTACGAAAATCAAAAACCTGTGACTTGAAAGATTTTTCAGCCAAACTGAGGCCAATCCAACAAAGCTGCATCACCAGTGGTTTGAATTGACTGCAAATCCTGCTGCTTTACTCCACAGCAGCAAATCCTATTCAGCTGCATCTCCGGTAATGGTATACAGCCTTGTGGGACATTCCACACTGATTGCAGTTTCCTCTCACTGGGTGGATCCTAAGTCTGGAGGTAGAAATCTTCCTTGGCATGAGAATCCAGCTTTTCCCACTTGGAGCTTTTCCTGCCCTCCTTGAAGTGGCTCTCAGTCATCGACAACTCATCCTCAGATACAGCCCGTACCTTGCCCAACTGTGACTCTACCTTCTCCAGAGCTTTTTATGAAATTTCTTTTAAGTCTGAAGGAAAGCCGAGATTTGGCTTAATCCACTCCTGGTATCTTACCGGCCATAAATAATAATAATAATTAGATTTGTAAAGCGCCTGATTACACTGACCCAATGTGTCCCCGCGCTGAGGTAGCAGCTAAGAAAGAGAGCAGCAACTAGAGTAGCCTGGAAGCCGAGCAGAACAGGAAACAGATGGGTCTTCAGACCTTTCCGGAAAATGGATTCAGATTCCTCCAGCCGGAGACTCTGAGGGAGAGTGTTCCACAACTGGGCCGCCAAATACCGAAAGGAGCGGCTGCCCATCCTTGATCTCATAATCTTGGGGATATGCACCATTCCTCCCCCACTTGATCAAAGCAGTCTGGTAAGTACATAGGGAGTGAGAAGGTTGTGCAAATACATAGGTCCTTTCTTCTGTAAAATCTGGTGGCTCACGCATATGGCCTTAAACTTCACTCTCTCCCTGATGGGAAGCCAGTGCAGGGAGGCAAGCGCTTTTTTAGGAGAAGCTCTCCTTGGTAGCATAAGAACTAGTCTTGCAGCTGCATTCTGGATACACTGCAATCTCCATATGCACTTATTGGTTGCACCCAAATACAGGAGATTGCAGTAATCCGAGTGTGAAGTCACCAAGGCATGCACCATGATCTTCCTAGATGCCATGGGAAGAGTATCCAGGGTCTTCCATAGACCTTGTAGGATACCGAAACAAGCACCTGCCACCTGCCTAGTTTGGTAATCAAAAGCCAGCTTATTGTACACCCATACCCCAAGATTCTTCACTTGTTCACACGGCGTAGGGTAGGGCCCAGCGACTAAGGCCACCAGGCCGATGACCAAACTGATGGAGCCTTCCCTATCACCAGTACCTCGGTCTTGGTACCGTTCAGCTTCAGACAATTATTTGCCATCCACTCAGCCAGATATTGGAAGCAGGACATAAAGTTGGAGGCAGCGTCAATCCGAGCTTGAGTCACAGAGACCACAAGCTGGGTGTCGTTAGCATAGGACAGGCCATTAATCCCAAATTTATTTGAGATTTTTTCTAGGGGGGCGACATAAAGATTGAACAAGGTCGGGCTCAGGGTAGGACTCTCTGGCACCCCCTGCATCAACTTGATGTTCCTAGAATAGTGAGACCTTTGCATAACGTGAAAGCTACGCTCAGGCAGAAAAGATTCCATCCACTTCAAGGACCCGTCGATAACACTGCCTCTCTTTAAGTCCTGGAACAGGGTATGGTGGGCAAAAGTGTCGAAAGCTGCACTAAGATCTAACAAAATTAGGGCCGCTGTTTGTCCGTCATCCACATGCTTCCGAATGGTCTCGGTGGAGTACAATAGTGCTGACTCGGTGGAGTGAAGGGCACGAAAGCCAGACTGGGAGGGGTGGAGAAGGTTGTTCTTACAAATGTGCTCTGTGAGCTGTATATTCACAATCGTCTCTGCTACCTTAGCAAAATAGGGGAACAGAGAGATGGGTCACAAGTTGTCTAGTTGCTCAGCGCTAATATGGGGCTTCTTTTGTAAAGGAAGCACCACTGCCTCCTTCCATCTGTTAGGGACCTAACTCCTGAGCTAAAAGACATCTCGATGAAATACCTGATAAAAGGCTCTAGTGTGTCCAAGCTCCCTTTAAGCACCCTGGGGGTAGTTGCATCCCTAGGTGACCCTGATTTAATGCTAGTATCTATCTGTTTAAGAGTGTGCCCAGGACGGGTACAACAAACTCATGGAGACATTGTAGTGTTGGAGCATCCACATATTCCTCCTCCACTCCCCCCGCTTCCACGAGCAGAGTCAGGGAAAGAGGAATACATCTTTTCTACCTTCGCTGCAAAATACTCAGCAACCCGATTGCAGGATTTCTCAGATCCAATAATTGGTGAAGTAATAGATGTCAGGGAGGAAATTTCTTTAAAAACCTTAAAAAGTTCTTTAGTAGAGTTTTCTTAATGTCACCCAATTACTTAAAATGCATAGAAGAATGTTTTAGACAGTGGTTTCAAAGGCAGCAGAGAGCACATGAAGCACAATTATGTAAGAGTCCCTTTGCCAAACCTCCTAAGTGTGTCATCTATGATTTCAAGCATAGAGGTTTTGTTTTTGTGTTCTGGCATGAACCTGGAACAAACCTTTCCCAGTATATGATTATTTGTGGTGACACTTTCTAGCTGAGAGGACACAGATCTCTCCATAAGCATATTGAGTAATGGTGACATATGATGGATGTACAGTTGTCATGGATACTGGGATACATTTTTAATTTAATAAGAAGAGGAGAGGATTGGCATGAAAAAACAACAATCACATCCCCACCTGGTAAGTAGCATTTTACTCACTCCACTTTAGTGTGACACAGATGTTATATTTAGAATAACTCGCAAGCATGTCACAAGTTTGGGAGACTGAGTTAGAGAGGGGTCAGTGGGGGTAAATCTTGATGCAAGAGTACATGTTAATTAGAATTCTATCATACTTTCATTTGACAACTGTAGGAAAGTAGGATCTGCTTTTATGGTTACCCTCACTTTTTGCCTGGTACTGTGCTGTTTCAGTCCGACTGGGATCCTGCTATTCAGGACCCCAGTCTCTGTGCTTTCTCCCCTAAATTGGTTATGGTAAGTGCTTAGGTACTTCCCAGATTGGACACTGGTTTACCTTTATAAGGTCCTAGTATACGGTACTGTGGTATCAAGGGCATAGGTACACCAGGCCCCACCCATGGGTTGAAGAATGTATTATGCCACCCATGAGAGACCACTGAAACTACAGGCCTTCCATTGCAGCCTGTGTAAGCTGGTGCTAGCACAACTTACGAAAGATATAGGTGTCCTATATCTAAAGTCACTGCACTTAAAACCTATAAGTCGCCCCTACAGCAGACCTTTCGATCCTAAAGGCTGGGTGCTCGGTTCTAAGTGTGAGTGTGCCCCTGCATGAGCAGGACACCCCTACAGCTTACTGCGTCTATTCTCCTGGGTTGTAAATGTGACAGCCATAAAACGTATAGAGGGGCATCACATCATTACGCGATGACCATCTCAAAACTGGCTGGAACGAACCCTAATATGTATGGTATCAAACATGTTAGAATCATACACACACACTGTAAATGGTGTGGGGGTATGATTCCATACACTGTAAAGCTCCTTCGGGAGGCTCTCAGTGCTCCTGGTATCAGTCTTCTAGACCCAGACAGTACAACATGGCTGCTGCTGACCAGAGACACGACTCTGTCCTGCTCCAGAGCCTGGGTTGAGCAGGGGAAACCAGCACAATAGGTATCCTGTCACAGGGAGGTGTGATCACCTCCCAATCAGGGTTTAATTTATTGGGGCCAGGTGGGAGCGCTTACTACTCAGTCTGCTTGTAGGTTACATTTTGTGCCCTTCTTGCATTGTCCTATTCAAAGTAGTTCAGGGATCCGTTGGCTCCCGCTCTGGCGCAAAACTGGACAAAGGACATGGAAGTATCATCCTCACAGTCCAACCCCTCCCTGGGAGGCAGCCCTGAATCGTCCAAACCCTTTTCTTAGGGTACCTAAAGGCTTACCTGAGGGTGGGTCCCTAGATTTACCACGGAACAAGATTCATTTTGAGATAACACTTCTTCCTTAACCAACTGGGCACTGTGGACTTCGCTGGACTTCTTTCTGGGCACCAAGGCTGCAACTGGGAAGACTCTGGCTGCTCCTGATCTCACTGCCTTGCTCATCTGCTGCAATATCCATGCCTGTGCTCCATACAGGAACCCTCCAAAGGCCTGTAGGCATCCAAGACACCTGAAGGAATCTCCCTTGAAGTGGAAGAGTCACTTTCCTGCATCTGCAGGCTCAGCAACTACGCTGACCGGTCTGCTGATCCTGTGCTTCCACAGACTCCGAAAGGCTCAGCAACACAAGTGATAGTTCTTTAAATCCCTTGAGGCCTGTCCTGTCCTCTTACCAAGTTTGAGGCAAGTATCCCTTGTCGGAGCCGCAGGAACCGAACCCCTATGCACAACGTCAAATTGCCGTTGCCCAGGCTTGTTGGCTTCTTTCCATCAAGATCTTCGGGCTCCAAGTAGGCCTCACCTCATGAACCCCAGTCACCAAGATCTTCATCCTCACCACATCAGTTGCATCGTGGGCTTGCATCTTTGGTGAGCTACTTGAAGTCCTCTTGCGACTCCAGTGCCTCCAGCCTGTGGGTCCTTTTGAGCGTCACCGTTTAATTCTATGCTCCCCTGATTGCTTGTGGCCTGACCTGACTTGCCTACTTATGGTGAGTCACCGGGACCTTGCTGGTCCTGACACTGCACCTTCTTTGCTTTCAGTTGCCAAGGTTTGTTGGTTCTCTCAATGGACAACAACCCCTCAATTCTTGACATCTGATGTGGGACAGCTCATGAATGGATCCTGGTCTTCCACAGCATGACCTGTCCTCACAGCTGCAGCTCCAAGTTCACCATCATCTATCCTGCAAGACACGACATCTGTGGGCATTTGTCTTCTGTGTCTCCTGGTCACTCCTGAGTGGCAGCGGCTATGTCCCCTCTGCTTGCAGGTACTTCTCAACTTCAATCCACCTTTGGGTTCTACCAGACACTTTCAACGCCTCCAGCAGCAGCATCTTCCTGAAGTCCTCCATAGAGTTTGACAGTGGTTTCCGACACCACTTCACACCGATGCACATGGCTTACCTGTTATCGGTAACCTCCTTTCTAAGATGTCCACCGGTAGGGTGGCTCTCCAACCTAATATCTCTCATGGGTTTTTTTAGGGTGCACTGGGAAGGGTCCTTCTTCTTTAAAATTACAACTGCAACTTATCCATTGACTTGTATTGAACCCGGGGTCGTGCTCCCACTATGCACATGGCCTACATCGGGCTCCTTGTTACTTACCTCAGGTAGTTCCTTGAGTCCCCGGCACTTCTACCTCTTCTGGGTATAGTCTTGACTCAAGCAGTAGTTCACATACTGCTACTTTAGTATATGGTTTGGTCTCCCCGGGTAACCACTGTGTATTCTGTGCTACTTACCCATTTCGATTGAAAAGCATTGTGTGCATTGTGTATATATCCGGTTAGGAGATATCTGTATGTGCTAGTGAGTGTCTTATTATAAATACATATTTTTACAAATACAGTGTGAGGTTCTTTTTCACCTAACCCATACCTTTAAGATTATGTTCTGGTAAAACAAGCTGCTTTATACTTCTTCTGGACTAAGCCTGAAGGCTGCTCTCCACAGCTACCACTTAGAGAGCTTTCTAAGGTTGTCTAAGAACACTAAAATCACCATAAATGGTTGTCTGGATTGGTGCAGGGTGCCCACTGACATAAGTGTTCATCATATACCAAGCCAGCTTCTCACAACAACCACATAGACTTGCTCTCTTGCCTCTGGAGTGTAAGATATTTACTTTAATCACACAGGCAACTGAAACTTCCACAGATTTAGTTACATCCCACTTTGAAGATGTTGTCCCTGCCTGACCCTATCACAATCTCAGGAAATTAGTCTTTGGTCCTGGCAGCCCGCACATCTTTCTATCCCTGCACTGACATTGTAACTTTTTTCAAAATAATTATAAGTATTATCATTCCTTTGTCCATTTCAGGATTTCCCGCCAAGTTACCTTTCCTTAACATGCCTTCTTTTCTTTGTTTTCAGAATCAGATTTCTTTAAGTTCACAATAAGGTGCCAAGCAGAAACTTCCCAGGCACAGACACAGGGAAATCCTGGAACATGGACAAACCATGTATAACCACCAAATAAGGAGCCAGGTGAGCCCCAAAGCAGATATTGGAGCACACACACAGGCAGCTGTGATTCCTTTTTCCAGTTAGCATAACTCCCAGCCGATAGTGACCAAGATGTTCTCTTGGTCACCACAACACAATGCACAGCTGAGTAACAATTCATGCCTGTAAACACTGGAGTGCAGGAACCACAAAATAGGCAAAACAAGGTTGAAATCTAATATCAGCCTTCAGGAGAAACATGCCTATACACTACAGGATGTAATTTGATAAGTGGTGTTTGCCCTCTTGTATACTCAACTAGCATCCCGTCCCGACCTTGTCCGGGAGCAATCAGGCTTCCCGGACCTCCGCCCGCCCCGACATTGTGCAGCAGCCCGGCCCTCCGCCCGCCCTGACATTTTCAAGCAGCTTGGGCCCTTCCCGCCCCGTCCCCTGCGAGCAATCAGGCTTCCCGGACCCCAGCCCGCCCCAACATTGTGCGGCAGCCCGGCCCCCCACCCGCCCTGATATTGTCAAGCAGCTCAGGCTCCAGCCCGCCCCGTCCCCCGCCTGCCCTGACCCCCGCCTGCCCCGACCCCCGCCTGCCCGGAGCCTTACCTCAGCCACCGCTCCTCCCCCGCGCTCCTCACTTCACCGCTCTGCCGCTCCTTGCCGCTTACCGCTCCTCCCGCCTGTCCGCCGGTCCTCACCACCATTCCGCCGTTCGTCACGGCTCCTCCCCCGCGCCATGTCCGCCGCTCTTCTTCCGCTCCAGCACGCCGCTCCTCCCCACGTTCCTGATGTCACCACGCAGGTCGCGGCCGGCGTTATTTGCAAGGGACTACTTTTTTTTATCAGCAATTTTTTAAATAACGTATTTTTTTAAATTTATATAGCCTATGTCCATCTGCACACCCTGATGATTACAATGATGTATCGGGTGTGTGGATTGGAGCTGTGGTTCCCGAGTTTACCCGCCTCCAAGGTGCAAAGTTCTTCCTTTATTATAGTAGTATATATGTATACTGCTTCATTTCTCTAAGTTTGAATTAAACATTGTTGTTCTCTGCAATTGTCTAAAACTGCTTGGTCCTTTACATATCCACCTTGTCTTCCCTTTTCGATAAAATTTACACCACCCACCAGTAAGCCAACTTCTAGTGCAGGTCAACGGCAATTCATAAGAGCCCATCAAGGATGTTCCACTTGCAGGATGAATTCATAACCTTCATCAAGACAGTTAGAATGTATTTCCATGCTGTTTTGCATAAGGGGATAGGATAACATTGGAGGCATTAGATGAACATGTAGTACTTGCTTTGGCAATTTATAGACCAGAATCTGAGAGAGGTTTAAATAAAGTAATCTAGGCATAGGTACACGGCCTCTCGTCCTACTACTAGTCCTCATATAGTGAAAATGCATAATTAAAACCAATTGTATTTTCTTATATTCAAAAGACAAATCATTGCAGATTCCATTACTGTTTCTTCCAAGATTATGGCATATACAATTACTGCACAAATGAGTCTTGTATAAATATACACAAATCTGCACCAATCTCATCGCCTATATACAATTGATAAAAAGCCCGAAAGAGGTAGTGGTGGACCATCTGCCACTTTGGAAATAACTGAAATAACTGAAATTACGGCCCCAACACTTTTACCCATTGAGACTCCTTTATCTTCAGACATAGCGCAATTCATAGACGTCTGAGTGCTGGTCAGTTTGGAGACGGATACCTGCTAGGTGAGTAACACTCATGCAAACCTCCATCCATCCATCCATCCATCCTTTGAAAATGGAACATACAGTTGCAATTTTTTTTTCACATGCAGGTGATAGTGCCTATGCAGTGCGTGATTTCATACTTGAATCCTGCAAATGCAAGTGAAAGACGGTACAACATGGCACACCGGTCTACACGTGGGGTCATTGAACGTACATTTGAAATTCTAAAAAGCCATTTCAGATGCATACACAAAAGTGGAGGAGCTTTGCAATATAGTCCTGAGACCTGTTGTAAAATTGTTACAACATGTGCAATGCTGCACAACATGGCCATGCGCAAAGGCACAGACATTGAAGTAAGTGAGTCTAACTCATCTGATGATGATGACATACCTTCACCTAGAATGGTTGTAGCAGGGGCTGGAGCAATGGCTGGCCGACAAAGAAGGACAGAGATTACACAAAATTATTTTTAGGTAAGAAAAACTACAGACTCATGTTGTTTTAATCCACAACAGATAAACCATAGTGCATTGTGCAAAATTGTTAAATTTTAAATGAAGGAAATGAAAATGTCTATAAGTGGAACATAAAGACAGCTTCCACAATGCAGTAATGCTGAAAAAATTGCTATTCAAAATGTTACTTCTTGCGCAGGCTGCTTGAAGGAGGTTGTTCCTGTGATTGCATGCCGTCTTGTTCTGGTCCTGTACTAGCACGCCTTCCACTTCTGCGCTGGGTCAATTGAGTTGTTGGAGTGGGGTTCCTACTGGAGGTGTCCTCATTATCAGCTGAGCCAAGGAGAGCGCTTGCACCTGAGTTGGATGTTTGCATAATTTCTAACACAGAGGTCATTTTATCCAAGCTTTTAACCATGTCTTGTGTGCAGTCGCTCATTTCACGCTGCATGTGCAGCCCTGTTGCGAGCACTTTCTGTGCGTTCAAGGGTCAGGCAGAGTTTTTCTATTGATGCAGCCATGCCCTCTTGTTTGTTATTTAATTTCAAAAGCTTTCTATTGATTTACCGGAGGGCCTTGTGTTGCAGGCGCTGTACATGAAGAATATCCTGTTCAAGGCCAGCAAAAACAGTGCCTCCTTCAATTTGCCCACTGCTGCTCCTACATGTCTTAAACCTGAATGACCGTGGCCTCCTTGGTATTTGTGGTTGCTGTTGTGAGTCTTGATGGGACACTGTGTCAGTCTCACTGGCTACTGTTCCTCCATCTACATTATCATCATCTTCCATTGCTGGTAGAGGAGCAACATGTCTGCGCTTTCTGTGTATATTTGTATTGAGGGCAGTGGCATCAGTGCCTCCTTCTCCTGTATCAGTTGTAACATGTCGAGGTGAATTATCCAACTAACTTTCTTCCCTGGATTTCCTTGATTGTTCTGTGGATGTAGAGTGTGATAAATGAGTTTGTGTTTCTGACAAATAAAGTGTTTTCATTGATGACAATTATTTGGGCTACAATGTTCTTCTACCTTCATAATTAATTGCAAACAATTAATGAGTTTCTATGATGATATGTGTGACAATCATTATTGCAGTACAACTCCCATGATGCATTGCTTGCTACAGGTTAAACAGTCTCACTAGACTACCACCTTTCTCAAACTGAGAATAAGCACAGGACACACACAAATGCATTACACACATTCTATGGACTTCTTTGCATGCATCTTACCTTGTGTAGTTGGTGTAGGGTCAGAGCTATCAATGTTAGCCACTCCACTCACACTCGCTGGAAGCAGGGTTGATTCAATGAATTCCTCATGGGGTGTAGGTTGGTCTGCAGATGATGTACCACCACCAGTTTTATTCGCCTCTTTAATCCTTTCTGCAAGCCTCTCTTTGGATCTTAGTCACATGTCATACCATCTCTTCTTTATTTCATCTATGGAGCGAGTGGTAACTCCAACTGAATTTACTTTTTCCTGGATCTCCAACCAGATTTTTCTTTTTCTTTAATCAGGAACTTTAAATGCCCTATTGCCAAAAAGCACCTCATGGTTACAAACCATTTCTTCAATCAATCAATCAATCAATCAATCAATCATGGCATTTATATAGCGCACTACTCACCCAGAGGGTCTCAAGGCGCTAGGGGAGGGGGGGGGGTCCGCTACTGCTCGAACAGCCAGGTCTTGAGCTGCTTCCTGAAGGCGAGGTGGTCCTGGGTTAGGCGGAGGTGAGTCGGGAGAGTGTTCCAAGTCTTGGCGGCCAGGTAGGAGAAGGACCGTCCCCCTGTGGTGGCTCTTCGGATGCGGGGGACGGCGGTGAGGGCGATCAAAGATGGCGTGTGGGAGCGTAGAAGTTGAGGCGGCTGTTGAGGTATCCTGGTCCTTGGTTGTGTAGGTTGTGTAGGGCTTTGTGTGCGTGGGTGAGGAGACGGAAGGTAATTCTCTTGCCGACCGGGAGCCAGTGTAGGTCTCTCAGGTGTCCGGAGATGTGGCTGCGAGGGGGGTTGTCCGGGATGAGTCGTGCTGAGGCGTTCTGGATCCGCTGGAGTCTCTTCTGGAGTTTGGTGGAGGTTCCGACGTAGAGGGAGTTGCCGTAGTCCAGACGGCTGGTGACGAGGGCCTGGGTAACCATCTTCCTGGTCTCGGTGGGGATCTACCGGAAGATCTTACGTAGCATGCGCAGGATGTTGAAGCACGATGAGGAGACTGTGTTGACTTGTCTGGTCATGGAAAGGGAGGAGTCCAGGATGAAGGCCAGGTTTCGTGCGTGGTCTGTTGGTTTGGGTACGCTGCCCAGGGCGGGGGTCCACCAGGAGTCGTCCCAGGCGTAGGGTGAAGATCCCAGGATGAGGACTTCCATCTTGTCCGAGTTCAGTTTCAGGCGGCTGTTCATCATCCACTTGGCTACGTCTGTCATCCCTTCGTGGTGGTTGGCTCTGGCGGTGGCGGGGTCGTTGGTGAGAGAGAGGATCAGCTGGGTGTCATCGGCGTAGGAGATGATGTTGAGGTTGTGTTGGCGTGCGATGGCTGCGAGGGGGCTCATGTAGACGTTGAAGAGGGTTGGGCTGAGCGAGGAGCCTTGAGGAACGCCGCAGATGACTTCGGTGGCTTCTGATCTGAACGGGGAGAGGCGGACTCTCTGTGTCCTTCCGGCGAGGAAGGAGATGATCCACTCCAGTGCCTTCTCCTGGATTCCGACGTTGCTGAGGCGCTGCACTAGGGTACGGTGGCAGATAGTGTCGAAGGCCGCGGAGAGGTCTAGGAGGATGAGGGCCGCTGTTTCTCCGTTGTCGAGCAGGGCTCGGATGTCATCGGTGGCTGCGATCAGGGTGGTCTCGGTGCTGAGGTTGGGCCGGAAGCCAGACTGCGAGAGGTCGAGGGATCCGTTCGTCTCGAGGAAGGCGGGCAGCTGCTTGTTGACGGTCTTCTCGATGACGATTTCAATGAGGATTTCTTGTTCGTTTTCAGAGAATGTTTGCTTCCTTTTCCTCTTTTCTGCAGACAATTCCTCAGGTGTATTTTGGGACTCCATTGCTCTCCAAACAGGTCTGCTCTGCCTCACAACAGTCTTCCAACTGCCACTGGGTGTGGCTCAGGCAAGCAGGTGCAAGCAATCACTGAAAGTTCCTGGTTGTGATGTCATCAGCCTGTTCCTGCATTGCAGATTCACGTTTTAGCGATTTCTTATTTTGCGCAATTCACTAATTAAGAAATCGCAAAAAATTCGCAAATTATTCTGCGATTTTTTAGAAATCGCTAATTTATCGCTAAAATGTACATACATCCAATTTTGCGATTCCCAAATTGCAATTCGCAAAAAATCGCAATTAAGGACTCGCAAAACATATTGTTGATACATCCGCCCCTAAATGTTTTGAGCCTTTACGTGGCGCATGAAAACTCCCTGTCATTAACTGTGTTGAAAAGTCCCAGTTTGAATTACTTAAATTACAAGACATGACATTATACCAGAAGTAATTTCCAGAGATTTGTATTTTAAACGATAATATGCAATGGTTTGCCACTGCCACTTTGGAAAGTGTCCATAGCCATCATTTGGATAGGGATGTACTCCTCTCACAGAAATCACTAAACTCCAGGTTAACAATTGAAGCAGAGCTATCAGCAGCAGAACTTTCTTTGGTGGTGCCAAATTGAATACTTGGTCTTCAATGCCGTTGGAACATTCATCAGATTCACAGGATAACATTATTTATATATTGAGATGATTTAAGGTGAAAGTAATCCTTTATCTATAGAAAGTGCACCAAAGTCTCTAATCTGGCATGTCAAACAAAATCTTCTTTTATTGTCTAATCAGCTGTTAAAATAAAAAGAGTAAATAATTGAATAGACCTTAACACTTAGGGTCTGATTCCCAGCTTGGCGGATGGGATATTCCATCACAAAAGTGAAAGATATCCCATATTGGAATTTCCATAGGATATAATGGAATTGTAATTTGATGGATGGGGTCCTGTTACGTTAATGACTGGGTAATCTTGTCCATCAAACTCATAATCAGGCAGTTAGACAGGAAAGATTTCTGATGATCTCATTAATTCGAGCCATACTTATTGGTCAAATAAATATGTTATCTTCTTTGATAATCATGGCCTTAACAATCTTGTCATGAATGTGTATTCACATCCTTTCCTCTCATCCTAAAGGTGGCGGGAATCATCATTCAAACTAACTTATAGCTAACCTGCAACCTTCACAATGTAAGCTAAAAAAGAAGAACATTTATAAAAGGAGAACACAGTGACTCTTATGCCTGAAACACAATACTATTGTATACACAGCAAGTAGAAATACGTGTTTTCAAATGAAGTTTGGCAGCAACGTTAAAATCCATGCGATCTTACTACAGCTACTCAAATAGGTAATTCAATTAGTTTTAAATCGAAATGCAAAATAATATGCATTATAATGTGTGAAAAAAAAATTAAATAATTAACACATCAGATGTCAATCATATAAGCTATAATTGTGAGGGGTATAGATGAATATGCCATTAAACGCAAATAAATGATTGTGACACTGCATCATCACTTTCCCCTTCTCTTGGTGCTTGTAGCCATCACACAAAATGCACACTTTTATTGCAGTTTACATCTAGACCCTTCAAGTCCTTCAACTCATAATAAACAGAACTCTGTATTTCCCCGATCTATTTTTATTCCCTCTTACTTTTCACTTCCTTGGCATCAGTGGCTATTTTCCACATTTCTTATCTGAACCTTTATTACTTCTAATCAACTCAAATGTCTTTTTTGTTCATAAGAAACCAATCACACAAACTGTAATAATTATTAAAGGCCTTAAAATAGCACCTGAAAGCCAAACAAATGACGGTGACACTGCATCACCATCAACACTTGTGTTGCCACCTGTCACACGTTGCTGTCATAGTCTGCAAATATATAAATACAACATATTCTTATCTATCCTCACTGGTACAGTAGCCATAAGACTATACCAATTATGTTGGCCCACCAGAGATAGACTAGCAAGGGTGTGAATTCTTGACCTTTCCTTTTGAGTTTCCACTGCCCTTTAGACACTGTTCCATAATCATCATCATCACAATATTTATTTCGGTTGAATAACCATAAAAGAGTACAATACAATGTTAAAGATCATCATATGCTGGTATACCGAGTAAAAATGTATTTAGAACATACATGCATACATGAAACATTTGTGCAATAGGAGTTGACTGAAAAAGGGACCAAGTTTGTGAAGAGATTAAAATTCATATAGTACAATATAAATCCGTCAATCGAGGTAATACATAGTTAAAAAATAAATAAATACAATAAATATTAAGACATTTTTTACAAATATCAGGAGCCAGTGTTATAAAGGTAGACCTGACAATTGTGCAAGGTACAATGGGACTTTAATATGTAAAGCTAGCTGTAGTACCGATCCAATTTATTTAACATGCTGTTAGTCGGTACAAGTCCTAAAAGTACTGTTACATTTTTAAACCATATCTTTTCCTAACCATTGCCACGGCAGGCAGGAAACTACTCAGACTAAATACTATAGTCTGTGAGGTGTCCCCCTTAAATACTCTTTCCCCTACTTTGATTTTCCAAAACCTAAAAGGAGGCAAATGGGCTTAATCCACTTTCTCCTTGCTTGTAAATATGCAGGGCATATGAATAAAACATGGGCCTCATCCTCCTTAACGCCCATGTGGCATAATTCACACAGTTCAGTTTTAGATTCTCTCGTAGGACCTGTGTTACACGCCCATTTTGAAGTACTAGTCTTTAGTTGTAGGATGCCATAGCGATACTTTAGATACAGTGACTTTGCCATTGAAGGCAAGATTTTGTCCATGAAGCATTCGAATTTTTATTAGATTTTGACATCAAAGAATGTAAGTGTCAATTTCCCAATTTTTGAGTTTTGGAGGGGATAACTGTGGATAAATTCCCAATACCGTACCTTCAATAGCTTTTTTGAACGATGGGTAAGGGAATCAGGATCTGTCCAAAAACTATATAGGCCCAATTTTAAAAACCATTTTTCAATATGCACTAGCCTGGTCAGTCTTTTAATATTCTTTATCTGTATGATTTCCTTTAATGCTGCTCTATAGTCCACTAACTCGTCAGTGGACCACAGACGGACCCAATAGAGTAGCGGGCGTAGGGAAGCATAGTCATCAGAACGACGTATGTTTCAGTCCCAAAGTAAAGGAATTAATGGGGTACAACCTGGAACAGCTAACAGTCTAAAAAAGCTGTTTTCCTGTACTGAAAAAGAATCTCTAACTACATGGCCCACAAGTTCTGCTCCATACAAGGTGGCCGATTGAGCTTTGTACTTAAATAGCTCAATTGCTGGTGATACTGCCTTACAAAAACTGTTTTTATGCTTCCTTATTATAGGGGCTTGGTTTTGTATTAACGTTAACCTTGATTTTTCTATTTGTGATTTCCAGTTCATTTTAAAATCGAGGCTAATACCCAAGTATTTAAAATTTTGGACCTGTTCGATGTTCTCGTTATTTACATCAAAAACTTTGTTGAAACCCTTGTGTGAACTGATCAACATAACCTTGGTTTTAGAAGAGTTAATTTCAAGGCTTTTGTCCAAACCGTACAAACTAAATTTGTTCAGCAAATTCTGTAATCCTTTAGGGGTCTGGGAAATTAAAATCGTGTCATCTGCGAATAGTAATGCCGGAACGGCTTGACCACACAACTTGGAAGAGTCATGCTCGCAGCCCAAGAGGGTGTCTGGGATGTCATTAACATAAAGAGAGAAAGGGTTGGCGCCATAACACAGCCTTGCCATAAACCTCTCTTTATGTCTATTCTTTCTGTTAACTCTCAATTAGGTCCCCACCTCACTCTTGCATAGTTCCTCTCATGCAGCCTAATTAGTTGTTGTAGTATAGCCCCGGGGACTCCCATGTCCCTTAGTGATTTCCATAGCTTCCCCCTCTGGACCAGATCAAAGGCGGCCCTGAGGTCCACAAAAGCTACATATAGGTGAGAGCTCCTTATATTAATATATTTCCAAATTAAACATAAAAATCTAATGACTTGGTCTACCGTACTAATTCTAACTCTAAAACCTGCCTGATATTTTGTTAAAATGGAATTTTCCTCAATCCACATATTTAACTTGCTTAGAAGTTGGCGTGCAAAAATCTTTTGGAGCACGTCTATCAGACTAATTGGTCTGTAATGGAATGGGTTAAGTCTATCTCCCTTCTTAAAGATGGTTACAATTTTGGCACCGCCAAGTCTCCGGTATTGGGGGCCCCCTTAAAATGTCATTACTGAACAAATTAATATACGGAGCCCACAAGAGGTTCTCGTGTTCCCAGAGATTGCCAGGTATTCTATCTGGACCCGGAGCTTTACCCTGTTTAACTGCATTAATGGCTAGTATAGTGTCAGACAAACTAAATGTTAAAGGTGTGTCACACGAGTCTAGTTCTATGTTCCCATGTGTCCCTCTTCATCATCCCCACCGCACGAGTACTGGGATGAGAAGTGCTTGACCCAGACACTTTCTTCAAGGAACCTATCCCTTGATGGGGTTCCGTCTTTAGTGCCATTCGCAATCAGGTTCTAGAAAGAAGATTGGCCTTTCAGTTTACATGCTGAAAGCAGGTCCGACCAGATTTTACCATCCCATTGCTTTTTTGCGAGTTGGATTGTTTTTGTTTGGGAGATGCCCTCAATGTTATTATCGGCCAACGGTGACATTAGAGTTACATAAAAATCATAAATTTTCTTTATGATACTCACATTACTCATAACAGCAGGCCATTTTAAGGACCTGCGGTTATTGGACTCTAGGGGATCATCAGATTGAATTTGACCACAAGAACTCAACTTGGTGGAGGACGCAAATAGCGAGCTACAAATGGTCAAATTTAAAGGGAGGTGGTCACTTTCTATGCGGTTGTCCACCTTCAAGTCTTGAAGCAATGGCCTTAGGCGCATAGAGAATATTATGTACTCTAAATGACTGGCACAACGGCCTCTTTTAAAAGTAGGATTACTTGGGCAATCTGATAGGAAACGCCCATCACTGGCGCGCAAACCATGTTCCATGGTCATTTTTAGTAGTTGCAGGGCACCTTTTGAGCAAGCGATGGTATTGCTTGCATCAATACAGGGGATATTGTTAGTACTATCTTCCTCCCCGTAAATATCTTCTAACCCCACAACTGGCTCAAACTTCCTATTGAAGTCTCCTCCTATGATCAACATGGTTTGGTGGTCTAGGCTAGAAGTAATACTATCTAACTGGGCTATTGTTACCTATTCTTTATTAGGTGATTGGGGTCTGTTATAGATGTTAATAATACAGACCACCCGTCCTTTGACATCTTGAAAAGTTATAACCAAAATATCGGGGCTGTTAGAGTCTATCTGATTAAAAGCAGAACCCAATGTGGTTCTCACCCAGATTATCAAACCACCAGAGGGTCTACCTTTATTTGAATTGCTAGCCTGAATATAGAATTACCTATACCCTACTTTAAAGTAGTTTTCTACTCCCCATGTTTCTTGGAATAAAATGAGATCCCCACTTTTAATATAGTCATGCCAAGCTGGGTCAGGCATGTTTTTCCCTATGCCGGCAATTTTCCAAGAAATTATTTTCGCCTTAGCCTTGCCCTTGACAAGTAGTTGTTTATTGATCATATTTGTATCCTCTTGGGGTTTTTGGGTTGGCAGTCTTGAATTTTCGCATTGATTCGTTAGAGCGGGATTGCAAACCTGATCAGCTACTTCCCTTGTGTTACACTTATAGTTGCTCCCATGGGTATGATTTGTTATTGTCGCACTTATCCCTATTTGATATGTATCTCCCAGTCAGTAAACTTCCTCTAACCCAAATAATGGTGTAAATCGATTATTTATAGCCACCGGGGGATAGGTAGTAAGGCCATCTAACATCTCTTTGTAGGTGGTAGATTGCTGACGTCCAGATAGTCGCATGGTCTTTAGGCTATAAAAATAGGTAAGATCTTTTACACGAATGGGGCCCCTGTCCATGTAATGGTATTCATTACAGATTAGGCTCACTACCTTGCTATCTCTGAAGTTAACAATGATTGTGTCTCCCTGTATGTCTTTTGGTCTTCTTCCTATTCAGTTGACTTCTTGCAAACAGTACCTCTCCATTCAAATGTCTAGGGATCGGCCTGTTTATATTCAGCCAGAATATCACCTTATTTTTTAGTTCTTTTTAAGATTCTGGTTTCCTGCTCTTTAGTTCTGGTACACCAGTAAGTGCAATAACGTATGGTAATGATTCAGGCAGTAGGTCAACCATAGTCAAGGGGACTCTCAGATTACAATCTTAATTTACTTTTATTTTTTCCATACCTTCTGGGCAAGCAGCATTTTCAGATACATTATTACCTGTGCTAACTGTGGTGTGTTGTACAATCGTTTCAGAGGCTTTTTTGGTCTGCTTGTTAATCTGTTTATTGGTGATGTGACCCTTTGGAGTTCCTGCCTCTGTAATTTTAATAGTAGCAGCACCTGTTATAATTCATGTAGTGTTAGCAACAGGTTCCCTCGGAAGAGGCACCATATTCTCCATTCCCCCTCTAACTTCTAGTTTTACAACATTTTTTAAGGATGTAATATTATTAAGCATGGGCGGAAAATCCGTTTCGCTCGCGGATTTTGCGGATTTTCGGTAAATTCGCAATCCGCGAGATTCGCGAATCTCCCGCAAAATCCGCAAATCTGCGAGCAGCGGATTTTGCTCGCACTGTTCGCGTGAGTTCGCGGCTTCCCAGTACAACTTCGCGCCTCGCGAATAAGCGCTAAATTGCAGAAATACGATCTTAGCAAAACTGAAACTACTTACCAGGTTCAAAAGTTCAGGCTCATCATTAGTAGCTATTTCCTGTAGTGCTTCCTGAGGGGCCCCTCCAGAGTTCAGTTGCCTACTTGCAACTATTATGTGACACTGCTCTGAACCTCAGAATAGTTACACATATGCCACAAAGGTCCTGAATTACAGCTAAGGGAGACAAGCAGGAGCCAGGCTGGAAGTTCAAATCCATTAATCAGCCCCTAATTCATTATTGTCAGTTGGGGCAGGGCAGGTGTTGTAACTAATTTTGCAACAATGAAAGCACTTAGCAAGTGCAAAAGATCACTAATCAGGAAGCACTAAGGAAGCAGGTGCCAGCTAAAAAAATATTCTGTGACACATTAATCAGCCCCAAATTAATTCAGGTCACTTGAGGCAGGGAAGGTGTGCTTTGCTTTGCCACAATAATGTACACTGACTGGACAACCAGAGGGTGCTGTGATGAAACAGAGGGTGGCATGGGTGGGCCAGAGGGTGGCACGAGTAGTCAGAGAGTGGCAGTGGTGACAGAGAGTGGCAGTGATGAAGAAGAGTGTCCCAAACAGGCTGGACACGTAGAAACAACAAGTTCGCAAAACTTGCGACCCGACAGATAAGTTCGCGTTTGCGAAATTGTACAAAACCCTCGCGAACTGGCAGAAACCCGCGCGAACACAAAAAAAAAAATCCGCAAATTCGTGAGAATTCGCGGATTTTGCGAATTGCGAGTTCGCAAATCCGCAAAATTCGCGAACGCGAGATTCGCAAAATTCGCCCATGCTTAAATATTATCTAGGGTTAACTGTTCAAGTTTCTCCAGCTTGCTATTTACCAATTTTATCCTTTCGAGAAGAGGGAGGATCAATGATTTAACCACCTTTTCTATCTGTACCATTGACACTTCAACTTCCTCTATTGGGGCAAAGGGAGGCTTTCCTACACAGCTACCTCTAGTGTTTCGGTTGGGTCCCCCATGGCTATCATCCGACCCTGCTAGAGCTCTATCTACTGGTAAACCTTGTTCAAAAGTGGCGGGATCCACCATTTTCGAAACTTTTGGTTTCCTTCCTTTCTGTGTATTTTCTGTCCATTTTCATTTTGTAGTACCTCTAGTAATCACTCAGGTTTGGGCTTGTCTACTAACCAAATTGGGGGCAGTAGTGTCCTCGGTCAGGAGGGTCTCCTGTGCCCCTGTTAGGTCAGTAGTACCTGACTGGCTGGGTCCCTCACTAATAAGTGGCGCTGATGGTCTAACTAGTACATTATGGGAATCAGCCTGAAATAAAGGCCCCCATGAGGAGGCATCTAATGAAAGGGAGGACTCTGCGCTTAAATCTTCAACATGCAGGGTTGGTGTTTGCTAGAGTCTGCTATCAAAAGGGTGTGATACCAGAGGTGTATCTTGTGTGGGTGAAATAGTGAGGTTATTCTCTACCCTAGGGAGTTCTGCATATGAATCCAAAAGTATAAAATCGGAAATGTTTGCCAGTGTCAAAGAAGTATTAGTTTGTAATAAAGGCAAACGCATATTTGGAGGGAGCGAAAGGCGTCTCTCCGTACTCTCAATAGCCATGACGACCACCCGAATTGTCGTCTGCAACATCCTATCTATCGCAGTCAAGCTTGGCAAAGGGGCAGTAGTATTATTTTTGAGACTGGAGCTAGACCGAGTTTTGACCGGGGTATTTTTACCCGTAGTTCAGTCGACAATGAATATCAAAACAGAAAGAGTACCTTTAGGTCGCAATAATAGGTCTAAACAGGTCAGTTCGGCATAGCCAAGGGGGGTGGCCCAGCCCAGCCTTGGCCAGCCCCGGACGGCCACAGACAGTCCCGGCCTCGTCCCGGGCTTCTCTCGGCGCGCTCCCGCGCGCGTCCCGCGGGACGAGGTTCCAGGATGCTTTTTACGCACCTCCTGGCGCCACGCTATGATGAATGCGGCGTCCTTGCCGCTGGCGGGGCAGCTGGGAAATGGAGTCCAGTGGAGGGACTCGGCAGACCAAAGCCCGGCCAAGAGGGAGAGCGGAGCCAAGCCCGGCCCACAGGCGCTGCCAGCAAAGAAGGGGCTCGGCGGAGCCAAGCCCGACCTAAAGGTATGAGCTGAGCAAAGCCCGGCCCGCGGGAAACGAGTCTGCCCAGTCAATAACCGTCACCCCTGTTCCCCTAAAGGGTCAACGTCTCCTGATTTTCTCCTAAATCAGGCTCTCTCTGCAGACCCTCCATCTTAGAGCTCAGTGTGGTGGCAACAACTCTCCGCTTGACATGAGAACATCTAACTGGAGTGCAGTGTGCATGACACCATCCTTGTAGTCCCATAGTCAGTCTTGTTTGTATGGTCAGCATCAAGGAATATACTAAAGCTGCACATGGAACTGAATGGCAAAGTTTGGAATGCATTCTACATCATGTAATGGAGTGGAAGTTTTATTCATGCTTAATTTGGGCAGTTACATGTTTATGACAAGGGGCTGTCATAACCTCACCCACCTTTTACTATGAGCATTTTTAATATGATCATGCATGTCCTAGTTGAATGCCACACTTGTGTCCCCATAATTGGTTCAGATCTGGGCACGTTAATACGTGTTGAAAGGATAAGTGAAAAGGGGTGCCCGAGTCTCCCATATCCCAGAGATATTCATTGGTCTTGAACTGAATGGGGCCTTCTTGAAAGGTGTGGTGACACTGACAATTATGGGCCCCCTGTACCGCACGGGCTGCAGGGGCCTCTGTTGCACCCCTGGCCTTCTTCATGCATGAGCCATGTGCCTTTAACAAGCTTGATGCCACAATTTCATAATCAGTGGCACCCAGAAACACAGGGATTGTAGTTTTGGGGTTTGTTACTACAAACAAATGTGTCCTACAAAGAGGGTGATTATCTATGTAAATGAATGTTAATCAGACTCTGTCAGTTATAACGGTCTCCATTCTGTGTCATCATTGAGCCCTATTTTATGTGTTGCAAGCCTGAATTCCTACCTCTGTTCATATCTATAGAGAGCAGGGGTAACCCTTCTATACTGTTTTTCAATAAAAGTTAATTTCAGGCCCATTTTTGTGTATTTCTTTTTTTTAATTTGCAACAAATGTAGTTAATACTTTCCACAACCTAATATTACTAATGCGTTTAGTAATCCTTATTTTTTTACTTTGTGTGATTTAATTCCAATACATGGGAACCTGCACGGACATGTGATCATTTAAATCACTAATTCTCTATTCAATATTTATGCACTGGGTGGCTCCATCTATTCTTTGAGCCTAGATCAATGATCTAGCAAATGATAGTATTGGTGTCATACATATCCATCCCTCCTTCAAATAATTGTTGGGGCTTTTCACTACTTTCAGAGTTAGTATCAATGTATCAGAGTACCTTTAATAGACTTTAATACTCCAGTACATTCTTGAGTTTGTGGCTTTGGTTAGCTTTCGTATTTTCTACATAGAATTGCACTCATTCAGAACGATCACATGATATAATAAATGTAACCAATCATTGCATAAAACATCTGAAAGCACATTTTCAAATACTCTTTTTTCCCACTACATGTGTGCCATATGTATGAGCCATAAAAACAATATACATGCATGTAGGAGTGCCCTAAGATTTTGTAATATAGGCACCACATTCATACACAACGTGAATTCCAGATGGGTTGCAAAATGTTGGCAGGACTGGATTGCCCATTCTGCCATTCTTGTATTTTCTCGGTAGTCTGCGGGCTATGGGACTCAGTTCCAAGCGGGATAAACCACCATGACCCAACCATTCCCCCATGGACTATTCTAACTATGCTCTCCAGCATTTCCCAGGCTGATTTTAGTTTCAGTCCCGTCATGAACGTGGGCACTCCAAGATTAATGTCAATGGAATGGCCAGTGATTTCCAGTAACTAATCCGCCCGGATACCCTCGCGGGTGATGTGCTTCACAGATACACATAACATAACTATTGGACTATTTACAAAGGTTTGCAAATGCAGTAATCTTTTTCCTTGTCTGAGACTGTAGCGTGGACTAAATTATTCTTAGATCAAGGTGCACAAAGTGCATTCAGCTAAACAGTTTCATAATAGATTGTTAGGGGCCCTCATGCAACGTGCATGGAGGGGCCTTCTTAACACCCACATGCCATCCTCTTCCCTTGTCTTCACAGGGAGTCACAGAGCTGCACAGAGCCGCACAAGTTACACACTCACAGCAGGGACTCACTCTACCTATCTATTACTGTGTCACTTGGGTTTCTCTTTCTCTCTAGTCTCTCTTGTGACCGTTTCCATCCCTATTCTCGGAGATTATGAAGTAAGCACGCAGGATGGTAAAGGTAATAAAGCTCTTAGAGCCCTATGTACTTGCATTCTCTTCCACAATACTATGGGCCTCATTTACAAGGTCATTGCACAGTCGATGCATCACTTTTTTCGATGCACTGTCGGCTTAATGGGCTTGCCTATATTTACAAGGCCACGTAAAGTCACCCTGCATGCCTTTTCATTACAACGTTTTGTAAAGCTTGGAATGCCTAAGAATCATACACTGAGTGGCACAACGTGGAGAAATACTTTTATTTCTCCTCTATTTTTCCTCTTTCTATGCATGCTGTATTCTGCAGCATGCATAAAAAGAGGGAAAATGCCATCAATTATTTATTTTGTGCAGGAAGGTGCACCTAATTGTGCGCCAGCACAGAAGAATGCACATGGATACGTTGCATTGTTGTTAATAAGACGTTTCCCTGTGCTTTCAAAATGACACAGCTCAGCGCAGAAAAATGGCTTGTGAGTGCTAAGTCATTTGTAGTAATAAGGCCCTCTGTATGTATGTTTAGGTAATTTTCTATGCCATAGCCTACGTTCTTTGACTGTTGGTCTTCTGTATATATTTTTTACCTCTATGACCTGGAACTATTTGTTATTCTTTTCGAGATCTGACTACAACATTTTAAATTCAATTAGAAACCTCAATATGCTGCTGTGAGTCTTGTCAAAAAATAAGTTGATTAATTTGTTGGTAAAAAAAAAACAGTGAACAGTCTAGAATGAAACAAAACCTATTTCATTTTAAAGTCTAATGAATACAAAAATCTGTGAAGCTGAGCAGATGGTATTAATTAATATTTCAATGATAGGCTGTCTTATTGGCAAAATGTTCTTGACTTCTGCAGGATTGTGCAATTTCATGTGCAATTTGTTTCGTTTAAAATTGCAACATTGATATTTGACTTCAGTTCCTGAAGAGGACACTTTGATTTGCAGGAATATTGATCACTGCCTGGGAAAAAGGAAAGTAAATAGACAAGTAATTGATGACTGCTATAAAACCGAGAATCTGGAGTTGGGCTTATTTAAGACCGAAATATGCAAATAGCGTTCTAAGTGTCAGAGAGAATTGTGGGTGAACAAAGGCAAATAGAAAGGATATTTGCATTTATCGATTTGGAGAAACAAACGTTAACCAAGGAGTGTACCAAAATGTTACATGCCGAGCACCATAAAACTAAAATGCTATCATTAGGTCTATTTCTTTTTTATTCAAAAACCTAGAGTAAATATAACAAAGTAAAATTGTGCATAGATCAGGTGGGATTGTTGAGGGAATAAAATCAAGCTACTAATTAAAGGATGAACCATTATAACGAACATTTAAGCAACTGTTGTGAGATGCTGTTCAACTTTTTGAGCATGTTTGTCTTTCCTGTAATTAGGCGCACTGGTGATTTCCTTGCCCTCAACTATAGTTTAGAGATTGCCAAACAGCATCCATGAATTAAGCATTCGTCAACAGGTGGTTGGCAAAGTCAGTCATATGATCACTTGGCAGATGCCTTTCAAGACATTAAACAAGAGAATGCTTAGATTAATGCTAAGCCTGTTCATTTTTTAGGGCTCTGACCACAAAGGCATTTTAGGCACTAAATATCAGTTTATGGCTCATTTACACCTACCAAGGATTCACCAAGGTATCCCTTTTGGACATAACTGCATATATAACAGTAGATTTCTCAGTGATAAGAGATGGCAGTCGATGTTCCAAGGTGTGGTTTGCTGTAGAAATTTGGGAACACACACAAACAAATATGTATGATTGTGGGCATTCATAAACCTATATCTGACTCTTTTTCTCCTTGTATAGGCGTTCCAAGGTGCGGTTTGCCTTGGATGTTTTTGGAGCATCTACAAACATGCATCTTTTTGAGGTATTTCCAAACTACTATCTGAACCCTTTCCATCCAAGAAATAGGCAAAGAATTACTAGACACAGGGGCAGCAGTAACTCTCCTTACAGGATGGCATGGGGTACAATCACCCCCAGACTTGGCGGAGGATCCTTCATGGGAAAAACTGTTTGCCCCTATGAGAATAAAATATGCATTTGCACAGCGGGCTCAATTCTCCTGTGGAATGATCCTATGCTATGTAGAACTCTGCACAGCAGAAATAGGAGTTTGTCGGAATTATTAAGTGATTTTCCCACTAGTATGCCTGGAAACCTGGGTCCGGTGAAGCTTCCTGGTGTAATACTGGGAATGTAAGTGAATGCCAAAAAAAAGTACTTTCATAGATCTAAATCTCCAAATATATTTTACGTTTTTGCAAATAGGGGCCTTAGTATGTCTTTGACGGTTGCACTCATCTCACTGCTAATGATATGAGAAATCCTTGAGTGTCACTAACTCTTACTAAAAATAAGTCAAGTTGATAATTTATTGTCTCTTTTGTAGTTCGAACCCTTTCAATCCCGCAAAGTGTTTTGAGTTTCAACAGCGAAGATGCCAGCTCTGTACATATTGTATATAGGAGGATATCTCTTCACTGCAAATGAAATTTCACTGATTTAAATAATTCTGTAACCCAGTTAATTCAATGCTTGATGTGCAGATGTTTTTGAGAAAAGAGTGAAGTGTATAGGAGTCATTTTGATAGTTCAATTACTTAGGGTATGGCATTTCCAAATCAGTTGTCTTAGGAAGAGGTAGATTTGTGTGTTTCAAAATAAATGAGCAATGTATGCTGTTATACAATAGTTACTAAGTAGTTACTGTTATGCAGGTCTTATGCATCTAATTGGCTACTTAATTTTCGGCAGAATACTCTGTGGATGATATTAGGATACTTATTTTTTACACGGGTGAACTCTTGCAATATGCATGAGATTTTTATTTTACAAGAATTTTTTTAAATCTTTCCTAAGCAGCAAATCTGAGCTGTGAGACAATTTCTCCTCAATCTGGTCTACTGACAGTTCTGATGAATGTGAGATACGCCCTTCCATTCAGATAAGTGTTATGTAAGTGGTCAGAAGAAATGGTATCCACATTAACACTCATGAACATTATTTTTATCACATCCTTACCCGCATTCGAGTGAAACACTTACAAATAACGGAAAAGGGACCATTTTATAGTGAGAAATAGATGATATGATAGATGTCTCTTCAAGAGGTATCCAATAACAGATGGCTCACACCTATGGGGTTAATATACAACCTTGTTAATGGAGTTTTTCTGTCAAACCGCTTGAATGACCTTATGACATTTACATCATGAAATAGTGTCCGCAGCACAAACATATGATTTACATATGTATCACTTTTTCGAGCCTCCACCTGGCCTCTACTTTTTTTTTAAAAAACCTGCAGTGGGCACAAGCTCCATGTTGTGGTGAAGGAGTTGCTAGTTTCCAATTCCATTTGTCATTAGAAAACTCTCACATAAAGCACCCCACTGCCTCACTGATATGCATGTGACACAACATACAATGTCATATGCATATTGGCAGAACTAGGAAAGATTCCCTAGTCCCTCCCATGTTTTGTGCCTGGATTACACCAGTGGCTGCGGCTAAAAGAGGCACTAAGTGCATCTATCACTTCCTCCCGCTACTCCTTACCCATGTCCACCAGCCTAATCGACTTTTTCCAGAGGTAGGGAGGATGGTGGGCAGGAAGGGGGGTGGGTGGAGCAGCCCAGTTTCTCCCAACCTCCCTAAGCCCCTCCGACAATTGTGCCCACCTCACCAACAGAATTGCTAAAGAGGTGGGGATTCAAAGGGGGGGGCTAAGACTGGTTCTAGTCCCTCCGATTCCAATCCTCACATCCTTGTTAATTTATTTTGTGTTGAGGATAACTAATTTCTCTTACAATGCTTCACTGTCTTGTGCGACTGTACCCTACCAAGAAGCTAATTATTGTTTCAATTTTTTTAAGTTAAGAAAAATTACAGACAGCGTTGGGCTAAGAAAAAACTCCAATCAGTTTCTGTCTCCTTGCTGGTTAATAGCAAACAGCTGCATCCAGTCGCACTGTGAAATGAGAGGAAGAATGTGTGTGCCTCTGCCCTAAGCATGGGCGAATTTTGCCAATTTGCGATCCGCGAATTTGCGGATTTGCAACTTCGCAATCCGCAAAATTCGCGAATTTGTGCGAATTTTAGTTTTTTGCGTGTTAGCGGGGTTTTTTTGCGTGTTCGCGGGGTTTTTGCGTGTTCGCAGGGATTTTTGCATCTTCGCGAGCCTCTTGCATAGCAAAGTTACCCATGCAGTCGTTTATGGGAGAGGGAGAGAGAGATAGATAGATGGATAGATAGATAGATAGATAGATAGATAGATAGATAGATAGATAGATAGAAAGAGAGAGAAAGAGAGGGAAAGAGAGAGGGAGAGAGAGAACGAGAGAAAGAAAGAGAGGCCGGATCTCTGAAGGGCCAGATTCCTGAGTTGCCCCTACAGAACATACAGCTTTTTATTTTTAGCAAAATGCATATGAAAATTGTGCTGTAAAGGTCTCTTTTAGTTTAACACCTCCTGACAACTCAAAATGGGTGTATTTGCCATCCTCTCCCTTCTTCCTGTTTTTTATATCTGTAAGTGCTTCCTGATGAGGTTTAACTCCTTTTGACAGGTGCCTCGTTGCCTACTTGTAACTATTCTCTGACCCTGCTTCAAGGGTCAGAGCAGGGTCAGAGAATAGTTGCAAGTAGGCAACGAGGCGCCAGGAAGCAATTAGCAGCAGGTGTCCAAGTTGAAGTTAATTTGTTTGTAACCCTTTTGTAAAAGGTTACAAAGAAATTAGGTTCAACTTTTGCACCTGCTGCTGTAACCCTTGCTTGGCTGAAAATTCGTCCCCGCTGATTCGCAGATTTTACTGCGATTTCGCAAGATTCGCAGATCGCGAAATCGCGGAAAATCCGCAAATTCGCCCGCAAAACGGATTTTACGCCCACCCTTAATCTGCCCCCTCACATAGCCCAACACTGTCTGATTGTATTCGTATTCTAAGAAAGTAAGGTACAGTTCCTATTGATATGCTCTCAACATACATGCACAGGGGAAACACGCTTTGCTAAACTGCTGAACAATGAGTTTGAACATTGGGCAATGGAGAATCACCTTATCCCATTCTTTCAATCAGGATTTCAAAAAGGCTACACCATAGAAGACAATCTGCTAACCTTACCAAGCAATTTCAGGAAAGGGCTGTTTCCTGTACGTGGCTTTTATCAACTTTGGTTCGGCCTTTGATAACATCGATCGGGGGAAACCATAGGCCAAATTGCCAAAATGGAAAATACAAGCATTCTTGCCATAATAAGTTTATGTATGTACACCTGGGTAAAAAAAACTAAACTGACATTACAATGGGTTATGTCATATAAACTCTTACATGATGCCAAAACTAACAACAGTGCCCAACTTTGGCAAAAGATCAACAATCTGACCAAGGAGCGGAGTCAAGGCATAAACTCTGATGTCACAGAAGATAACTGGACACATTTTCTTAGCCCACATTTTAATGAAATTGACACAAATAGTCAAAAAATAAATACTCCCACAAAGGACACTGAGGGGCGATTAGAGCTGTGCAACGAACACCACGACCTCCAGCAGCCAGATCAGGGAATCATAATCACAAATGCATTGATTAGCAATAGAATCTCAAAGGGGAGACGCGAAAGAGCGCATGGACCAAATGGGATTCCCCCTATACTGTCCAAGCAAGAGCCAGAATACTGGGCCGCCGCACTCAAGCCAATGTTTTAAAAAATCCTACACACATCAATAATTCCATCATCATGGAGGGGTGCCATCATCTCACCTATTTACAAAAAGGGAAACAGAAACTACCTGAAAAACTATTGGCTAGTGGCCTTGCTTGACAACAAGGCCAAATATGTTGCGGGCCTCTTACTTGAGGAATTGACATCGTGGGCAGCAGAGGTTTCAGCAATCCCATACAATCAAACAGGCTTCTGTAAAGGTAAGGGGACTACCACCAATATATTAGCACTTTCTCTATTAATCGATGATGCCCTTGAAGCGAAGCAACCCCTATATCTGTGCTATACTGACTACAGCTCTGCATTCTACCATGTTAACCAAAACCTTCTGTGGGAAAAATGTAAAAAGTGGAACATTTCCCGGCTGCTCTTAAACCAACTAATTCTCGTGCACAGCGAGACATGGGTGCAAGTCAAACTAGGCTTTGGTGAATACCTAATAAGGAAGATCTCAAGAAGCACAGGGGTAAAACAGGGCTGCGTAGTTGCCCCAACATTTTTTAATCTTTTCATGGGGGAGTTATCAACACTGCTAAATGAAAGTAATTTGCATGCACCAAAGCGAGGGGGCACCCAGCTGTCGAACAAATTCTATGTTGTCGACCTGTTACTTATTAACCGGACCCCTGTATGCCTACAACGGCTACTGGACATTACGTCGAGATACTTGGCAGCTAATAGACTCAGCATCAATCAAGAAAAATCTAAAGTTATGTGCATTAATCTCCCCCCCAAAAAAACAACACGGAACCGGCTCTTGTCGTCAAGGAAGCTGGAAAGGGTCGTTGAATATAGATATTTGGAGGTCATCATAGACTGCAAAGGTAACTTCAAGCCACAATGTGATGCCTTAAAAAGGAGAGGGCTTATGGTTGTGGTGGCCCTTAGAAACCTAAAAAACGTGGTCATCAGCCCAAGCCTATTACCCCTCATAAAGGTGAACCAGGCAAAATTAATCCCAATCATCACTTATGGCAGTGAAGCCATGAGGGGGAGGGATGCCGCTTCAGTAGATGGAACGGTAGCTAAGGCGCTGCGCATGATCTTTGGACTTCCTAGTTACACATCAGATCAGACTAGAATTTAGGCTGCCAAAAGAAGAGCACATAAACAGCTGGCACAAAATTAGCAGGGGAGATCCGAAAACACTAAGGGGCAGATTTATGAGGCCGTTGCGCCTCTTTGAGCCGCAATTGCGTCACTTTATTTGACGCAACTGCGGCGCAAACAATGCGCCCTATTTACAACGTGACGCATCTAGGAGATGCGTCACGTTGTAAAGCACTGGGCCATAAGGAGGCGTTCCTGCTCAGGGGGGGGGCGTTCCTGCGCAGGAACGCCTCCTGAACGTGGCTGAGTGAAATCTATGAGATTTCACTCAGTCACTTTCAGGGCAATGCTGCATCAAAACCCTGCGCCTGTTTGAACCAGGCGTAGGTCTTGATGCAGCATTATAAAAATGGGGCACCCCCAAGCCTTGCTGGAGCTGCTTTGCGCTTGTGACGCAACTTGAGCAATGCGCCACATTTCCGGCACAGATGCGTCACGCATCTGTGCCGTTTTTGCACCATGGTGCGCCGCATTATAAATGCGGCGCAGCATGGGTGGCGTAGCTGTGGCGCACTGTGGCGCATGTTAACTGGCGCATCCCTCGGGATGCGCCAGTTAACATAAATCTGCCCCAAGATGCTCTCCTGTGGAAGGAACTTCAAGATAAAGAAACTTGTCCGGCAAGGCTGTACTTGGAGGCCGCTATTGATCAACTCGACTTACGGCAACTATGGGTACTCCCAGGCTCTCCGGCAGGCTTTGAAAAGGTGGTCAATAAGACAGTCCGAAAAGAATCATTGTTGTAGGACAAAGCCGTCTTGACAGAGCGAGCTCATGGTTGGCTTACAGTTCAATCGTGCATCAAGCCCTCGCCCCAAGCCTATCTACAGACAGGCTTCTAAAAAAAAAAAAAGAGAGAAGTTCCTAAAATTTCGCCTAGGGTTACTGTTGTCCACAACCCATCAACCACAGTAGCTACGCCCTCAGCTATCAATAAAATGCTGACTTTACGGGAACGGCACAGAGAATACCGTACATCTCATCGCCATCTGCAGCAAACTTAAACAAGAGCGTCGCTCCCTCTTGACGCTGCTCTTTAACAAACAGAGGATACGGACCTGCAGGCAAGCGGTTCTGGCTTGCTTTCAAGGGGACGACATCCAACTGAGCTGCTGAATGGTAAAATTCCTTGAAGTGGCGGGGACCCGCTTTAAACCCCTGAAAGATAGCCAAAAAACTAGCACCACAAAAGGCGAGAGGAACAATTTACTCCAACTCCCAATGAGAAAGCACCAGCTTGCAATGCCAATGAAACTGGTCGCATAATGTTAGCACACGCTGTGTCCAAATGCTGCTAAGCAATCACAAATCAACTTTATGGGAGTGTGGCCCTGGCAGGGAAACTGACAGGCACCAATGTTTGCTGCTGTAACCAACAGGAAAGACAATAGTAGCATCCTTATCGAGAGAGAGGAAAAAACTAGCAGGCCATCTATGTGGCAAGTGGCCAGGGACCCAACAGATGGATCATGCAGGATCCACCAAACCATCTGCTGAGAATGCCCAGGAACATTGCACCACACTCAATCACATCAGCCCCTTGAGTATTGAGATTCAAAGCGTGCTCGCACTAAGTTCTAGCCTGTTCCAACTAACGATTACTCCTATACAGCTCAAGTACTGCTCCAGTCATTTTGTGAGGACAAATAAAATGCTGCATCTTGTGGTCCAATTCAATCAGAAGGGCCATAATCAAGGCCCCGGAACTTTACCAAACTTTTATGCCGCCACCTGCCAAGCCTCGATTTTAACTCGGTGGAGGACAGTGCTGAAAGTAATCAGCCACTTTGAACTATACTGAACAACACTGACCACACAACAGGGATACCCGAAAATGTCAATAGGATTCATCATCATTTTTTTTTTTTTACGGAAATATGTTCTAACTGAAGTGCCACTTTCTCAAATGCTCTTATTGCACTGGAACTTTACTACATTGAGACTTTGTTGGTAACAAGGATCAACTTACTGCACATCTTATTCCGCAAAATAGGCTAACTGTATTCATACTTCATTTTAACTTTGAGGCTGCTATATCAGAATGCTTTTTACTGATGATTTATTGTCTTACTATGTATGAACTTGACCTTTGTTTTATTAATTGAACCCTTTCCTACATTGTAAAGGTTTTAAATAACCATGTACAATAAAGCATTACTTACTTACTTACTTATATGAATAAGACTATAAAATAAGAATGCATCTCAGCCTCCATCTTGTTTAACTTATACTTAGCAGATATTGTCAAAACATTGACCGCCACATGTAGATTTCCCCCGAAGTTTGCAGCACACAAAATCAAAGCCCTGCAATATGCTGACAAGACAATTATATTGGACTAAACACAGATAAGCCTACAAAGATAGTTGAATGCATTCATGTCCTACTGCAACGTCAACAGTATTACAATGAATGAAGAAAAGACCATATTCATCTGTGGCAGAAAAAAACATTAACGTAAGGTTGCTGGCAATTAGGCAAGGCAAGCATTTGCTCGGTATCAAATTATGACTATCAAAGAGTCTGCTAAGTGGATGACCATGGACAAATAATACCCCACACAAAAACACTGAAAAATACAGCTCATACCTTAAAGTGCTATTTTCACCTTTTGAAAAAACTCCCTGGTCCAGACACCAATTGTTCACTCACAGTTGTAGGTTGCAAATTTATGGCAGCCCTTTACTTATGAATCAATAACTTTCTGAAATATATTGATAAATGGCTTTATAAAGCTCACTCTAGCACTCAATGCTACCTATTCCATCTACCAGATTGTGTTTGGAGTTTGGCTTAACAAGACAATACTTATCAGTTAGTCTGAGATTTCTACTTTACTGTTCAAAGCTGAAAGTTGCGGTGTTCAAATAGCCAAAATGTTTTTGTGGCAGACAATAGCCCATGGCTCCTCTTCGTGGCGTTATTATTTAGAATCAGCTATCAGCAAGCTCAAAGGAAGTGAGACATGTGAAATGGGATTGCCAATTAAGCAATTTACCAAGTTAAATAAAAAAGCAAGCTAAAATTCTGTCCACCGAACAAAATATGGCTGATATCAGAAGGAGAGCTTATGCATAGATTGCACACATGCTATATGACCCTCCAAATTGTCCAAAATACTACAAATGTCCACTTTGCACTGAAGCAAAACAAAATGAAATCTGAATAACATTTGGCTGGATCCCTTTGAAGGCACATTGGCATGGAGTAGTTGTGGAGTAATCAAGACCCAACCTGCAGATTGTGTTGATCTACACCAGAAAGGCGATTCTCCAAGCGTAGTGAAATGAGAGTCAAGATTTCATTAAAGACACAACGCTAACATTATGCATTATATCCTTAATATACTCCTGCAGTACCTTGAAAAAACCTTATAACAATAAAAAACACTACAGCTAGAACGCTCCATTCTATAAATATCCTCTTCACTGAACATCCCTTCCCTTTTAATGCAGCAATCATTTCCTCCTTTCCATTGTCATTTTCCAATCATACCATTCATTCATTCAAAACGTCTTTCCTTCTTGTTATTCTGTGGAGAAAAATACCAAATCCATCAATATTCTCTTCTTTTCCTTACATACTCCTTGTTCCTGCAAAACATTCTTAATGCATCACAAAAAAATGTATGTTAAAACACATCTCTCAAGAATCCGAATGTAAAAAATCACTTGTTAGCTCCTCAGCCACAAACTCACTCTGCTTTACCTTCTTTTCCCTTTTTTGCTCATTACTTTTCTTCTATTTTCTTTTTTTTTAAGGGTTGCGGTGGGCGGATTGATGTTAGCCTCTGTTCCTTTATTAAAATCTGGATTCTCATTTCACTACGCTTGGAGAATCGCCATTTTCTTTCAGGACCAGAGCTACCATTATGCATATTTGAAGCACTTTAACACTACATTTGAAAGGTGTTATTGGTCTGAAATAATGCTTTGCAAAAATACCTTCATTTGTCCAGTCAGTTGCCTTTAAAATGTCCTTGAAGTATTTCCCAGACAAATACAACTTGCTCGCCAATGCTCCTTGCAGAGTGTGATTTGAACATGTTAACAGCAGTACCACCTTCTTTCATGATATCTTTCACTCATCCTGCGATCGTTGCTATGCTTATTTCACCATAAATCTTTATGTAAGAAATCAACAACTGACTTTCCCTATGCTTCCTATATTTCCATACTCTGCTCTCATATTCTCTCATACAATCCACCACACACAACTTCTTTTCTTCTGGAAATCTTTAATAATAAATTGACTCTGACATTGTCTTCGCTCTCTTCCAGATCTCAAAATACACCATGTCTGAGCTGGTTATATAGTTACATTCGTAATGCTTCCACATCTGAAACTCTCCTGCATAATATTGAACATAATGATGTTGTCACTTTCTCTGTAAGTCTCAACAAATTCAAGTATCTCTTCGCAGGTCAAGTAAAACACAATGGCAACATTACATTGACATCCCACAACACACTGTAGCGTGTATTAGGTGGCCTCTTTAACTTCCCACTTTTAAGAATCCTTCACACCATAATATTTCTGCCCACCGTTCTATCATCTACATGTGCATGACCTGCTGAAATTGCTGACCTGTAATCGTACAATATCCTAAACCTTTTTCAAACTTCTCTACCAAAAAATGTAATACATCCACTACAGAAGCTTCTACAGGATCCAAACTTCTCTGCATGCACCAATTACTCCATACTGTGCAAATCCCTCTATACCTACTCCTAATTCCTGATACCCAGGACTCCTTGAGCAACTCTGCAGCCCTATATAAATGTGCTTTGAAACAGCTAGATTTCCTGATACCCTCCAAACAAGAAGGTTCAGCACCTTGCTTGTTACCAAAGGATGATCCTCCACTTCTGTGTTCCTTAGAAGTCCTTTCCTCACTCGAATCAAAAAAGGTTTTGCACATTTCTTCACTAAAAATATATTGCTCACAAAACACTTTCCTGCCTCTGTCATGAACTGTACCACATTTTTCTGGGATAGCAACTCCATATCTGAATCTATAATCAACTCTTGTTTCTTTGACATTCTTTTTTTCCTTTGCTCTGTTCGGGTTGTGGAAAATCACAAATATTATTGCAAACCCTTGTATTGTTTCCAATAACCATGGATCTTACATTATATCTCTATTCTCTTGCATATTATCCCAACTATCCTCCATTTCTTGTTCAGATGGAACAAATAGTAGTCTCTGTAATCACCTTGTTCTGAACCTTGCAACTGGGCTCATCCCCTGGGGAACGTTCCTAGGCCTTGTCTACTCATTCTTCCATTGCTAGGGCAAAATCCAGAGGATATTTGGAAACCTCTTCCTCTACATTGGCTGACATACTGGGAATTATACAGGGACCTTTGTATTCGTCAGCCATTAGTAGATCCTGTCCCACTGGCCCTGCCAAAAACACCACTTTCAAATACCTTTCTCATGCTCCCTTGTGCCTTATCCAAGGCGGAGAAAGGGATCTGATACTTCTAAATACTTTTCATTAGTCCTTTTCCAAAAAGTAACCCCTTAGCATCCTCGCTAGTCTCATTCTGTGCCATGTTCCCAAGCTTGTGACTTATTTTCATCATAATTGCCCGTCCATCTGCCTACAAAATGGCATTCACATTTCCTAACATGACCACAGCTCTCTGGCTTCAACCTCTGCGTAATTCCAAATCAACCAACTCCTCATTTGCATAAGCCTCCTCAGTCATATCTAATATCCTGGCTAAGTGACCCATTCTGCCCAAAACTTTGTTTGGCTTTAAGGACCACTCCAGTCCTTTTTTCGTATCCTAAGTGGAACAAAAATACGAATGAGATTCAGATCAAAATGTGGTGTATTGCACACCTTCTCATCTGTGAGTAGCCTTGACCATTCGGCACTCATCACTCTCCACACCATCCTATCCAAGGGTTTGCATATCCATTATTTTATAAACTTCACTCCGTGATCCATAGGACACCAATCACCACTTTGTGGATGCCTTATATTCAAGGGAGTGAACAGGTCTTCACCAGATGGATCTTTAATCATATCTGTAGAGCATGCTACATCAAGGTCCACAAATTCATCATTGAATTCATCATTGTGATGCAAATCCAGTACATACTCATAGATCTCCTTCTCATTATCCATGCCAGACATATTCATCTCCCCCTCTAAGTCCTCTTCCTCCTGTGTGTCACCAAGGGTATCCTTTCTATGCATGCCACCATGGACACCTGTTCTTTTCGGGCCACCACTGACACCTTTCTTGGTAATAACATTCAAGCCCTCTTTTCCTCTTTTTGACACCAACAGGTCTTCTACATGTCTTGACTTGTATGCTTTCTTTCTTCCTGCATCTCCACTTCTTTCATCTTCCTCTGAAAGAGAATAACATTCCTCTCCTTTTTTTTCATACCTTTCAGAATACTTTCCACTGTTTCCTCTGCCTGCTGCCTCATCTCATGTTGTATAAGCCTCTTCGCTACCTCTTCATTCACCAGTGTGCCAGTAACAGCAAAGCCACTACCCTGCTCTGCTTCCAAACTCCCTCCAAAAAATGCTGTATAACTATTACGTTCAAACCAGCAAGTGCCCCAAATATTCATTATCTACTAAACTGTGAAATAAAACTAAACAGTTACTGTCTGTCTCAAAGTGAATAAACGCTAGTGTCACCAAAACAAAAGGTTGTGGAAAGTTGAAACGTCCATTCAACCATCTCCGCGCTAGTGTGTTGGTCCTGTCTCAAAACCTACCACTGCCCAAACTAACATGGCCACCTTCTTTGCGTGAGAGGATCCTGGTTACCTAAAACAGCTCATGCTGTCCATGTGCATGTACACTGTCTGCCCATGTCTTCATTTGTGCAGCCCCTTGTCTTGCATCAGGCTGCATGCTTCAGTCCCAAGTGAGCCAAACTGAGCTCAAGAGCATAAAGGCCCTCAGAAGCCACCTGACATGAGCCACAACTCGAGCGGCTCCAACTTGAAAAAAATACACCTGGACGCTACCCTACATGAGCCACAAATCACATGGCTTCACATTTGAAGGATTCGGATAGTCCATAGATCCAGGTTTTTAGTAGCTTTTTAAAAACTTTTTCTGATGGAGATGCTCTAAGATGAGCTGGAAGAGTATTCCAGGCTTTAGCGCCTAGGACTGCCAAAGATTTTCCACCTTTAGTGGCCAGTCGGAACTTGGGTATGGTCATTAGGTTGGCCGTAGCTGACCTGAGTTCTCTATTTGGAAGGTATCTGTGAAATTTATTGGACAGATATTTAGGTCCGCGCTTATGATAACCTCTGTATGTGATCAGGAGGATTTTGAATAGTATCCGTTTCTGGATGGGGAGCCAGTGCAGCATGTTTAAGGCAGCTGATGCAGTTGATTTTCTAGGCCATCTCATAACAAGCCGGGCCGCCGCATTTTGGATCATCTGCAGTTTATGTAGGGTAGATTTTGCCACCCCTGCGTACAGACTGTTGCAGTAATCAATTCTCGATGTTATGAGAGCAATTGCTACTGTGCGACGGGCGGCCAGTGGCAGGTAATCAAAGAACTTGCGAAGGCCTTTGATTATGTTGAAACAGACGCCAGCCACTTCTTTAGATTGCTGTTTGAAGGATAGCATGTCGTCAAATTTTATTCCTAGATTACGTGTTGCACTGATGGTATTAGGGGGGGCTTCCGCATCTGAAGGCCAGCAGGTGAGTGGGGAAAAGATGTTGTTTTTTCTGAAAGGCAGGATCTCTGTGCACTGAAAAAACATTGATTAATATCTGTTTTATCCATACTTTCATTTGTATGTTTTGTGATACTCCTTCTTCCCTTTATGTATTTTAACTGATATTTAAATTGCTATGATTTGAAAGAATCGAACAACAAAATTATTTATTTACTTACCTATATGCAGCATGTACGGTAAATAGACATGAAACCCATAGGAGATCCCAGAAAACTTTAGATTGCGGAAAAGTAGAGAGAATAGTTGGATCAACTTCTTTTGTATCGATTGTTCAAGGATTTACCAAACAATCTTATTGTTGAAATTAAAAAATAGTGAGAGCAAGTAGGTAATAAAGGGAAAAGGGTAACTTAGGTTTTCAGCTGCAATTTTTTACCTAGAAGGTTGATGCACAAATACAATAAAACATTACATGGGACTTCTCTGTTCACACACATGTACAGTGTTTGCTGTTCGTTCAAAGTTCCCCAAGATGCAGAAACATCAATCACCCCATGTTCTCACCCCATGCTTTACAATGATTCTTCTCTGTATACAGACCACACATTATTTGATAATGAAAATTCTAATTAATAGAAATTGAAGGTGAATGAAAGCTATGTATTTTTTTCAATGTGCACAAGAATCTTAGTTGAGGGAAAATCCCTTTGAAGCACTCCAAATCCTGGTAATTATGAGAATTTTTTTTTCAAAAAGTGTTTTTGAATACATTGACTTAGGGTTGAAAACCACAAACATAGATGAACATAAAATAAATAGCAAATGTCCTACTTTTTGAGTCCCCCCACTCCTCTCAGTTAAAATGACATTCATTACATGTGAGTTGTCCTATTGCCCTGGGACAGAAAATTCCTGAGAACTAGAAGCTAGGAACTAGGCTGAATTTTGGGTTCAGTTATCTGTGGAATTGGGGCACAGCATTTTTAGGTGGCCAAAAAACCTACCAAACCCAAACAGTATTAAAAACCAGACACTGCTGTAGCATTTTGCCTTTTTAACATGGTCTCACCAGATTTTCCACCTTTTTCTGGACCTTTATTTTTGTGGGTTGTAGGAATCTGTGCACTTTACCACTGTTAGTCAGTATTAGTACATTGGAACGTTGGAAGCTCCATTGAAAACAATGGAGTAGCTCGGGCTTATAATGGCTGGCAAAAGCCCGGGCTCCACAGTCCAATGTTTCTTTGTTCACAGCTCTGGTGCTCCCTGAAGGCTTTGTTTTATTTGTTAGAACATTCTTCCCTCTACTGGCAGAATGTTCTAATAGCCTAATAGCCCTTCGTAGAAGGGCTATACCTGCTATTAAAGTCCTGCTGCCTTGTTAAAGTACCTCGCCTTCGGCTCGGGCCTTTGACGCTGCAGTGGGCCTTTAATAGCCGGTATAGCCCGCTACGGTGGGCTATAAGGCTATATTAGAACATTGGAACGTTGGAAGCTCCATTGAAAACAATAGAGTAGCTCCGGGTATATAATGGCTGGTATAAGCCTGGAGCTCCAACATTCCAATGCTTCTTTGTGGCTGTGACAAAGGCTCCAGGGAGCCTGAGGGGATTTTGATCCCCTCGCGCTCCCAAAGCCTTTGTTTAATTTGTTACAAGATTCTGCACTCTAGTGTCAGAACATTCTAATAGCCTTATAGCCCTTCATAGCATGGCTATACCAGCTATTTAAGTCCCGCTCCCTTGTTAAAGTCCCTCGCCTTTGGCTCGGGCCTTTAACGCTGAAGCGGACCTTTAATAGCCGGTATAGCCCGCTACGGCGGAATATATAAGGCTATAGTAAAAAGCCTCCGGTTCTCGTATAAAGCACCGGAAGTCCATATTTTGCTCATTAACCTTCCCTATAAGTTCATTGTAAATGGTGCCATAAATGCACCTTTCGTGCGGAAAGTTAAATGTCATTTTGAAGCTGCAGTGCCATTTACACCACCCACACATGTGACAAAAATATAATCCTGCCAGGCGCTCAACTCTGCCCTGGCTTCGCTGTGTTTAAATGCCACTGCAGAGCCACACAACATGGAAAACTGCTTTTCTGATGTAGGAAAAGCCTATTTTTCTATGTTCATAAGTCACTCCTAAAGTGCGCCTTGCAAGCACACAGAACATGTTGCTGAATAAAAACCAGGGAACACTATATTTGGGCTAGTGTGCCCTCAAATTGCAATAGAAAACAAAAGATATTTCACTGTGTAGCCCTGACTAGACCTTTCCCTAACAAATTCACATTTTCAAACTTATTGTGATCACACGTGATAAATTCAAATCATACCATGTGCAAAGTAGTCATAATATTAACAACAATTTGAGACAGAGTAACTAACAATTTTAAAGTACATATCCTTGCAACAGTTTGTCACTTCATACAAGGATCTAAGGATTACAATAAAAATTTAAGAGTTCTATAACAGATGAGAACATGATTGGAAAACTCAATAGTGGCGCAATTCTATATTAAGTTAAAAAGGTTAAAATCCGCAATTCTTTTTAAAAACTTCATTTGTATCAGCCAGGTAGGTCCGATCTAGAGCCCTGATAGGGACGATAGATTATTTTGGAATGTCTATCTTCCTTCCCAAAAGGTCTGCCATTTTTTCACTGCTGTTGCATGAAACTTACCTACTTGTATTTTCACCTCTATATTTATTAGGTTCAGAACTTCTATGACAGCTTGTCTGCACATCCGTACCTTCATGTTATTGTGGGATTTGCACAATAGTGCCTTTCTCTGCTTAAGAATGGGACATATGAATCACAGGGGAAGATAAATGGCCGAAATACACAAATATTTGGCTGAAGGTAGCTGCGATGGTGGCAAAACGAAATATAGCCCAAAAATGGGGGCAAGCCAGATACCGTAAGTGTGAGCCTAGAAGTCTGATATGAACTGATGTGCAAGAGCAGAGAAAGTGGTATACAAAGCCAGGGATTGTCCACACAAATGGGATAAAATATGGGGAGACTGGCAGAAATACCGTGGTTACTAGGAAGGGTAGGGAGCTAGGACAGTGGGGTATTCCAGATTAGATCAGAACATTCTAGGAATTCACATAGGGTACGATAAATTGGGAATTATCTTGGGAGGATTGATAATAACAATTATGTGCCCAAAAAATTCAGTGGATGAGGGAGGCAAGGGTGGTGTACATTGCCATGGGCTTGAGTTCCTTGTGGGAGAATCCAACTGCTAATTCTTTCCCGCCTAGGAAGGTTTTTAGAGAGTTATACTGGAGAATGGTCTCTCTGAGAAGGTTCAGGAACAGTACCGGTCCGTCACTTTCAAGAGACTTCTTGGAGCTTAAACATGAAGCGGCCTATGAGGGATACTGGGAGTTTATCACGCTTCCCGGAGACAGGAAACGTTACCACCAATTTAGGGTGGGATCGCTCCCTGTAAATTCCTTTACTGCCAAATGGCACGCTAATACCAACCCAAGATGCCCATTCTGCCGATCCCAGAGGGAAAGTATAGCTCATATTTTGTTTATTTGCCCAGAGTGTAAGTTTCCCAGGTACATGTGGTTGAAGCCAATTTGTTTGCAGATGGGCATCACCACTGGTTGCGAGGCATTAAGAATCCTAAAAACCAATTGCTCAGAGCCTGTGGCTATTGCTGACGCCAAATTTTTACATTGGATGTGGGTAATTTGTTCACGCAAATTAAGCCTACATTAAGATCTGTGTTTTAACAAATTTTAATCTATTGTAGCTATAAATCTATTCTGTGATGCTAAATGTATTTTGACCCAGGAGTCTTTTATTTTTATTTTTTATAGTAATGGTATTATGGATGTTTTTAAGCTAAATTATTTCCTAATGGATGTACTAACTTGACAATCAAATCCCCTACTGTGTTACTCTGTTATTGATATGATATTTTGGAATGTTCACGTCCTTCTCTTTAATATGTTTGTCTTTTATGATATGCACATCGAAATAAAGATTTTATTAATTGAATTAAATTGAACAATGATATGGTATGTTAAATCTGTGGATGTGATGATTCTGTGTACTGTCCTGAGCCGGTTTAACAAAAAAATATATTTTTTAAAGAATGGGACATATGCAGACAATGTTTTTTATTATTTCTGCTTCCCTTCAACAGCCTACACATTTTGTCTGTATCATTTCTTAACAATTTTGGTGCATTTTCCAGTTGAGGAAACTCACAGAAAAGTAGTGCTATGAACTTGGTTTTTGTGCGTTTAGAAAAACTCGTCACCACCAGATATGATTGAATTTTCAGGTCTAAATAGTTGTTAAAAACCAGCCAGGCATAAGGACACCCTTTATGAATGTGGTTTATATGACTTGAAGATTCCTTTATTTCTTGCCAACATAGCCAATTGAAAGCGTCTTCTTTTGAGGCTCACATTGGGAGATGCAAGGTTATCTTATTGGCTCTTGCAACTTAGGTATCTAATAGTATGGCATCCTTTCCCAGCAGTGTTTAACTTCCCTATGTTATTGTAGGGAGGACTCTTGCCCTTATAACTTTAAACATTGGGTCAAAATGGAGTTCAATAGAGTTGTGAACAAGGTTAAAATTGCTGAGGATAGGGCAAGGGATTTAGCCTTAAATTTTCATTTTTTACAGGTAAAAGTGCCTCCTGAGTCAACCAAGATGCCTTCGTAATTGTACTTTTGTTCCCTGGATTTTTCACTACCCTTGATAATCCACATACCAGCTTTTTTTATGTTCTTACCTATGATTACAACTTTGTTTATTTTACACTGTATAATTGTGGAGCTTGTTGATTAATCATTGTAGGCCAATTATCGCTTCACTGAATAACACCAGGTCATCCGTGTATAGTAAAATGGATATGAAAGTGGCCCCTAACTTTGGTGAGCGAGTGTTGGAATTGTCTAGAGTGGGTAAATGGTCAGAGAAGTAAAGGTTACTTTTCCCTTATAGGTTGTGGGTGGATTACATCTTTATTTTCCATCTTCGCTTGGGATAGAGTTAGAAAAATGCTTTAAAGTTATTTTCTGCTTAGTATTAGAAACCAGACTTATTGATAAATCAGTGTTTTTGATAACTTAAGCAGAAAAGGAACTTTGTAAATGTATCTTATGCCTAAACCAAAATTGACCTAAAACCACTTATCACATCTCAAGAGCTGGAATACAAATCCATGGCTAGGAGAGAGATTTAATGAGCCTTGCCCTGAGAACAATTACCTGCTTCTGAGAAGTAAAGGTCAATGGATGTTAACAGGTCACCACTTAAGAATGATTATTCAGCTGGGAGTAGACAGGAGCAGTTGGCAGAATAAACAGCAGCTTTAGTATTACCTCTCTAGCCTTGGAGTTACCAGGGGTGCTTTTTCCTAATCTCTCCCAGAGGCTCCTAGACAACCAATCTCCAGTCACAGTAGAATTTGAAAAACAGTTCTGCCACTTGTCCTGTTTTGAGAGCTGAAATAAATAACCTTGACTGGCAGAATTAATGACTCTAGCTTAGATTACAATAGTTTCCATCTTGGTCCAGGAAAGACCAATGTGTGGTATCTGCTGACCACTTAGCAGGGATTAGCTATCTGGGAATGGATGAAAACAGGAGGCCTCCTGTTTCCTAGCTTCAGGGACACAAAAAGCAGAAAGATTCCTAAGGCCCCTGATTACTAAAGAGGATTAGACAATGCAGGAGACCTAGATGCAAAGAGACCTGGTGCCCACAAACATTTCTGAGGAGATAGAGGTTGCAGGAGTGGCTGAAAAAACGTTCTCAACAGTTGGGTTTAAAGGTAAACGTCTGCTCAGGACAGCGCACTTGTGTCTATCTTCTGCTCCAATGGTGGTCAAACTGAACTTTCGCCTACTAATGTTGCACCGCAGCAATTGTTTTTCCACATTGTTGAAGTTTTTGTAGGTGCCTTGTAACTTAACCTTTATAAAATTGTACCTCTGTTTCACCTTAATTTGTTTTGATGTTCTTGGCGTTGTTCTGCTCATAAAAGTTTTCTCTAGTCCTCTAAGTTTGTTTGCGAATTTTATTGTGTTATTTTCTTTACTTTAAAATTGTTGTTACTGTTTGAGCTTAGCACACAATTCTTTGGAGATTGCTTACTATTTGTGCCGCAACTACCAGGTTTGAGCAGAATGTCTCTCAGAAATGAGTTTTGACAAAACAAGAGTTGGTTTATTGATATAGTGTTGTGTAGTTCCTATAAACCTATATAGTATATGCACATTTGGACAACATAGACTGTGCGAGTGATGGCCAGACTTAATCCAGACACCCCCACCGGGTATGTTCACCTGTATACCAGTTAGCTCACAGTGCCACTGTAAATTCCTTTTACCAAGGAGAGAATAGTTCTTGGCAACTATCGAACATGACAACTCTATCCGATCAGGGATCATCGAAACAGTACAATACTTTTCTCTCAGTCACTCACGCTCATTTTGCCTCAGAGAGATACACAGAATAAACAGTGTGGACAATTTAAATAAACATTTATTGAACCAGTATTATTCTAGTGTAACATAGGTGTGTTGAAACAACCATAAGACAGAAACAGATATAAATGATTATAAACACCAATAGAGTAAATGGATGGTAGATTCCTACCATAATGCTAAAACAGTGAATAAAGGCAGATATATAAGTACATGACAGTAATAATTCGTACTCCTTCAATGCAATCCTAACTAGATGCACCTAAGTGTACCTAGCATTTATGTAGGTGTAGAGCCAAGAATCCCCCTAGGCTGAAGCCAACCTCATTACCTCAAGTGAGTGAATGTGGCACCCCATCCTGGTCTCGAGATGGATACCCCGTGAGGGTTGTCAGACCACTGCGAGCCCAAGTGTCTGCATGAAGGAACCTCAGCATCTCGCATCTCGCATCAGTGTGTCAGCATGGAAGTCTTTTCTCCTCTCTCTGCCCCAGCAAAGATATGGTATATATATATATATATATATATAAACAATTCCAAAGTTTTGCAATGAAGCAAGAAGTCGCGCACTCAAGGATTTCAGTTGTGAGGTTTTAATCACCGGATATCGCTACGCGTTTCGACACACCAAGGTGTCTTGATCACACGATAACCATTATCCCAAATCAACATGTTAAATACACAATGTGAAAACATTTCATGAACATAGAAAAGGTCATCAACCCTCCAACCATGCAAGTCAATACATTGTCGGCCATATTGGAGTGGAGTCACTCGTGAGAAAAGGTATGTAAAGGTATCCAACAACCCTACTAAAAATTTACGTATTCTGTAAATCAGCCAGGGTTAAGAGTAATTTAACCAAATTTCATATTGCATAGCAGTTTAAAGTAAAATGATTAGACCAATAAACTAATCAACATTTCAACCATGTATAAATGAAAACAACGTGACCTCAAGTGAAGTGTCAGAATTGTCCTGGCTATGCTGAGAGCTTCAAAGTCAGAAAACCTATACTAGCGGTCTAGTGCCCTCTTGGTACAGATAGGTGTGGCGATTAATTAAACTACACGAGCCCCGTGTAGTGCCTAAGCCTCAAAACTAGACAGAGTAGAAATTATACAATTAATAATTGTATATGCTGGCGGTCTAGTGCCCCCCTGATTCTGGTTCGTGTAGCGAAAATTGAACCACACGATCCCCAGCAATACCAGATGTCTAGTGCAAAAAAAGATCAGTTGGGGGGTAAATGGCCCAGAAACAATGCATGACCATTCATATAGGGGAGGGACAAGTAATAATTATGTTTCACAAAAGGAGGAAAAAAGTGCCCATAGTGAAAGTCTTATCTTTAAACAGAGTGAGGTGGTTTCTTCCAGTCAAGCTTGGAGATGAGTGGGGCCGAGGTGAAGTGGTCAGACAAAGTGCAGTTCCCCTTTCTAATCTCCTGAAAGAAAATTAACAGTACAAGATTAAAATGGTTTAAAACATATACATGGTATACATGTTACTACAACATACTGATAACCATGCAAGATTCACAGACAACAACTCTATATAATGGAGTATCAATTTTGACTACAGAAAAACTTCAGATTAAGCATAACAACATAGCAACACGTCTATTCATTATGGAGATGAGTTGCTAATTCCTCATCCATGTTGTGGCCTCCTGGGAACCTGGTCTCGAGCTCCATAATCCAACGTGACTCTCTCTTTCTAAGAGCCAGTTCTCTGTTGCCACCCCTTCTGCCTATATTCACTTGTTCTACAGCATAGTATCTTAACAAGGAATTGTTGGATTTATGAACCTCTTGGAAATGTCTAGCTATGGGGTATTTGGCATCCTTATTAGTAATGGCTCTAAGATGTTCTTGGACGCGTTTTTTGGCCATACATGTGGTGCTACCCACATATTTGATGTTACAGGGACATTCCAGGATGTACACGACAAAGTTGGTGTTGCATGTAAGAAATTGCTTAATCTTTCTACGTACTTGGGTGCCTGGGACTTCTATTTCCTTGACCATGACACTAGCCGCACATGCCCGATTGAGAAATGATGCCTAACTGTTGATAACTGTTTCAGAGGTAGTTCCATATGTTTCCGCCAATTCTTGCACTTTATCACAATTTTTTATCACTTATGCACTTTTATGTACACGCACTATACAGTCTTGCTGCTAAATGTATTAGATTGCTTATTTGCACATAACAGATATATATCTTTATATCTGAAATTCAACATTGAAGAACTGTACTATAATATGTTAGTAATTGAATATATGTTGATGGTTTCCTGGATTTAACCAGTTAAGAATTCTTGTATGTTCATTCAGCAATGGCAACTACGTATCAGCGGTAGTGCGTTGTTACTGTTTAGTATTAATCACATGATCATGGTGGGCGTCACCAGGGGGTGGCGTCTATTTCACTGCATACACTTATAAAAAAGCATAATTGATTACAAACATGTTGCAGCGTGATCAAGGGCTTCCCGCCCGAAACGCGTCGCTGGTTCTGTTTTAATCTGTAAATAAAATACCATCTTTGCTGAATTTGCTGGTCCGGTCCTCTTCCTTGTTGGCGTGGAGGCGGTGTCTGCGAGCGCAGAGCAGGCTGGGGAGGAACCTTTCTTCATGTAATAACGGAGGTTGATTTGTCTCTGTAACGGACCCCTTCGTCTACTGCTGGCAGCTGCTTCAAATCACCTTTTGTTCGGATCTCGCCTGGGAATCATTGCAGCTGGCCCCCGGATGGACTGAAACCCTGCCGTTTAGGTTGGGCGGTGTGAGCAGCCCCGAGGATTCGCGTCGGAGGACGTGGGACGCGGAGCAGTTCCCGCCTGTGACCTACGGTGAGTGTGTGTTCAAAGAAATGCTGTCCGGTGACGAAGTTTTTATGCAGCAGTAAAGGACGAGTCAGAATTGTGCTCGTTGTGTTTAAATATCAAATAACAGAACTGTAACAACATGGATAAGGATGAAATAGACAAGCAGCGGGAGGAAGCCGCATTGTCACTCTTTGACGCCACAGATACATCTTCTGGCCGCAATCAGGAACAAAATCAAAGCGAACTTGGCAATTCACAAACGAAAGATCTAAAGCAGTTGTTTAAAGAACTAGTTAAATTGCGCAAAGCCGAATGCACTAAGTGGTGGGAGCATAAATCCCTCAGTAAATACGAGGAAGTGGGGCGTGTACCACGAGGACTCAGGATTTTACTGGCTCCCAGCTTCGATAATCCAGATCCAGCCATGCTTCAAGAATGGGGCGAGAGTAATCTGGCTGCATCGATGAACCTAGTATGCATATTAATCAAGTATGCCGCCAGTGACCGAGTCAAACTGCTAGAAAAAATCAAAGCTTTGGAATTAGAAATTGATGCCTGTCAAAATGCCGTAGAAACCAAAAAACTTACAGATAACATGAATGAGCAATTGCGTAAACACGAGGAAAAAATAAAAACTCGTAAGGCTACAAAATTTGCTCGTGACGCAGATGATTATCGATTGGGGAGGATTTTTACCTTTTCCAAAAAGTACAATTCGGCCAAAAGACAGGCATATACCAAAAAGAAGAATGCTTCTACTTCCAATCCCAACAGCACCCTGCCAGCAGGCAGCTCTGGCCCTACCACATCTAATGCTACCAATGCTAACGGAATGATGCAGTCTACGGACTCTTTAGTAACGAGTGCGTCCAGCATGGAATCACTATCTTCTGGCTCCACCAATAGTGATTTAAACTTAAATGGACTGGAAACATTGAATATCCAGCAAGAAATGGATTTTGTGGTAGACGAGAGGCTCCAAACTCTGAGATCATGGCAGAACAACTCACAACCAAACAAAGGAGGAATAAACGGAGGAAAGAACGACGACGCACAAGGAAACAAGGCCGGGGAACAACTTCAACAAAAGAAAAAGAAAAAAACATGGGGGAGACGACGATAAAAAACAATACCATCATCAATCTCTCCAACGTGGTCCTTGATAAAGCGGAAGAGCAATTACTTTCATTGGGTTTAAATTTTTCACCAATTCAACACTTTAATTACACTACCACTAGGGTAGATGTCTTCTGCTTTATAAGGAAACTTAAACTAAAGAAGCACTTTGCATTACAAAAAGCTAAGGATTCAGATGCCCAAGATGAAATTGTGAGAGAAAATGATAATATTTCATTAAGGGCGTCTGATACACATGTTTTCCTTGATGCCAATGACTTACTGAATACAAATGACGACTTAGAACCTGAAGCAGAAATCTCTACCCAAGATCGTCTCAGACATATTCCTATTCTTCCTAAAGGTGCAGGGTTGAGTCCTTTCACTAGCAAATCAAAATTCATACCACTAATGCCAAGGGACGCGATCGACATCTTTCACGATTGCGTCACAAATGACATTAAAAAACTGTACACAGAAACCAACAATAAACGTGGTAAAAAAGAGACATACACCAGGATGGCTTACAATAAACTAATGAAAAAACTTGAAGGCAACCCGGACATAGTGATCAAAAGGTCGGACAAGGGGGGCAATTTGGTACTTTGGCCTAAAACAGATTATATCAATGAAGCCAAACGCCAACTAGAAGACCCGGCTAGCTATATAAAAAGCACCCAAAAAGAATACGACAAAGCGATATCCAGTCTACACAAGTCTTTAAATCAATGGAAGAGGGAAGGTCTCATCTCGTCAGAAGAGCACAAATACATGTATGTGAACTTTCCAATTCTACCCTCTCTTTATCTCATCCCTAAAGTGCACAAATCCATACAACCAATACCAGGCAGGCCGATAGTTTCAGCCATTGGAAGTGCGGGAGAGAAAGCGGGAGAATGCATTGATTACTTTTTACAAGACTTTGTCAAGCAACTTCCCAGCTTCACTCGAGACACTAGTGATTTTATATCTAAAATATCTGCACTTGAATGGGAAAATGATATGCTTTTAATCTCGCTTGACGTGGAATCGCTGTATACCAGCATAGATCACGATAAGGGGTTAGCAGCTGTACAACACTACCTTTCCAGTAGACCCATCCATTACTATGAACACAATAAGGTGATTGTGGGGTTAATAAAATGGTGCCTCAACAACAATTTCTTTTCATTTGGAAAGGAAATTTATAAGCAACTTAGGGGCGTGGCGATGGGGGCCTGCTTCTCTCCCAGCTATGCGTGCTTGCACGTTGGCTGGTGGGAGGAGCAGGTCCTCAATGTGCGCCACAAGACATGGATGGACAATCACGTTAGATACTTCTTAAGATATATAGATGATATCTTCATCATCTGGAAGGGTAGCAAACAGGAAGCTTCGCGATTTATTGATGACATCAACGATAATTCGCTTAATCTCCACTTTACAGCTAACATCAGTGAAAATCGTATCCAATTTTTGGATGTGGAGGTGTATGTCTCCAATGGAATAGTTAACACCACCCTCCACAGAAAACAGACGGCTGGCAACGCCACATTGCATGCCTCCAGCATGCACCCTAGACACACAATCTCGGGAATCCCCTATGGGGAAATCCTGAGATTAAAGAGAATTTGCAGCTCTCCTTCGGATTTTGATGCCTGCTTGGAAGAACTCTTGGCCAGATTGAGGGCTAGAGGTTACTCCGAGCGGATATTAAATACAGCAGTAAACAAATCCCTGTCTAGATCTAGGGAGAGTCTCTTCCCTGACTCCCTTTTGGATACCGAACCTCCTCCCACTACTACACCCCAACTGGAGTGCCCACGTCTGATCACCACTTTTAGTAGAGAAGACAGAAAAATTAGGTCAATTCTGAACAAACACTGGCCGATTATCATGAGCGACCACATTCTCAACACTAGGTTGCCCTCTTCTCCTACATTGACGTTCAGACGAGCCAGAACCATGGGCAACCATCTGGACAAAGCAGCACCTGAATTAAAATCCAAAATCCCATGGCTTCGCCCGTCCAGAGGTTTCTTTAAATGCTCCAGTTGTAGGGCTTGTAAGTTTGGAGTCACTACCACCCAGTATAACACCCCGTTCAGTAAAGTTGCCAAAACCATCAATGGCAACTACAACTGCAAGACTGATCATGCTGTATACGTTCTGACATGCACCTGTGGGCTTAGATATGTTGGTAGCACTAAGCTCCAGGTGCACGCCCGAATCTTGCAGCATCTCAGGGCTATTTTGCATAGTGACCCCGCTTACCCTGTCGCCCATCACTTTAAACGAGTGCACAACAAAGATCTAAGTTGTTTAAGCTATTTTGTGATAGGGGCAGTTCCATTATCTAGACGAGGAGGTGATCGTGAGGCTCAACTCAGAAAAATGGAGTCTAAATATATATTAGAGCTCGATAGGCGTTGGCCTAACGGGCTCAATAATATTGAGGAGATGCATCACTTTTTGTAGATTTATCTGGCCTTGCCAGCTTCTGATTCTATCTGTATCTGTGTTCTGATTTCGGGCTCTTCTAGTTAGGTTCCCGATTAGAAGTCCCGTATATATGTCCCTTATTCTGTAATTACAACTGGTGAAATTTACATCGATTCTCACCTACAGGGACATCATGTATGCACTTTACTTGGCAATTATTAGGCACTAGGCATCATTATATATACATAATTTTCGTACAGTCCTATTCACATATCACGTACAACATTTTAATGATAGTCAATATGTATTATCTTTTAATTGTACAGTGATTTTACTATGATGTGGATATCATGTATAGAATTTTGATATTGATATTGTTTTGACTTTGGGCTTAGTGTTGCACATGGACGTGTATATATGGAATCACACAGATATGCACATTGTAAATATTTATGTGAGGGTTTTTAAGTTGGGTGTGTATATAGTCAGTGCCATTTGTGTTGTTTTGCATTATTCTTTACTAGCACATAGGGATTTGGAATCCATTGAAATATTCACTTTTGATATAATGGGCTAAGTATCTGGGGTGGTGGGTAAAAGAGTGGGGGTGTGTGTAGGTATGTATATATATGAATTATGAATCTTTTTATACATACTGTTATTTTTAGCTTCTTGAAAAAATGGTTCTTCCTTTTCTATTTGACTTTTCAAATAGAAATAATTATGGATTAGGATGATGAATTTTTGTATTTAAACATTGAGAAATGATGCCTAACTGTTGATAACTGTTTCAGAGGTAGTTCCATATGTTTCCGCCAATTCTTGCACTTTATCACAATTTTTTATCACTTATGCACTTTTATGTACACGCACTATACAGTCTTGCTGCTAAATGTATTAGATTGCTTATTTGCACATAACAGATATATATCTTTATATCTGAAATTCAACATTGAAGAACTGTACTATAATATGTTAGTAATTGAATATATGTTGATGGTTTCCTGGATTTAACCAGTTAAGAATTCTTGTATGTTCATTCAGCAATGGCAACTACGTATCAGCGGTAGTGCGTTGTTACTGTTTAGTATTAATCACATGATCATGGTGGGCGTCACCAGGGGGTGGCGTCTATTTCACTGCATACACTTATAAAAAAGCATAATTGATTACAAACATGTTGCAGCGTGATCAAGGGCTTCCCGCCCGAAACGCGTCGCTGGTTCTGTTTTAATCTGTAAATAAAATACCATCTTTGCTGAATTTGCTGGTCCGGTCCTCTTCCTTGTTGGCGTGGAGGCGGTGTCTGCGAGCGCAGAGCAGGCTGGGGAGGAACCTTTCTTCATATATATATATATATATATGTGTATATATATATATATATACCCAAAAAAAGGTAACCTTAGGGGTTCTACCTTGCTGTGTCATGTCGGCCGAGGAGGACGGAAGTGATGACCCTTATACGTTGTTATTATACAAAAGATGGTAATCCTGCTCTGATTATGAGAATCCTTATGCATAATTAATTAGGCTAGTTTTTGGGGAAAACCACACAACATTTATGCAGCGCTTAACTAGGTAAAAGGTCAAAACTAAAACCTGTTATGTAGCAGTATGGTACAGTAAATGTAGGTGAAGGGTAAGGTTACTACTCAAGCTTATATTGGGGTATTCTACGAAATATAACACCCACTCCTCATTTGACCAGACAACAAATTCAAAAGGAAATGTCCTTCTAATCAAGCATTAAACATTGTTAAAAAGACATTTAAAAATTATCTGAAAAGTTAATAAAAATGTTAAAAAACATAGTTTCAAAATCTTTTAAAATATGTTCATATATATACATATATACATATATATATATATATAGTCTGAGCAAGTGAGTATGTCTCAAAGCCATGGTGCTCAGCAAGAGTAAATAAGACAGGGAAGTATTTTTGTTTGTGTTATTTTAGGAAAAAGGGAACAATTCTTCCCAGCACATGGAGAGCCAAATGTTTATGTGTCCTGTGTGGGAGATGCAACATCATTGTTGCTTGCCTTTGCAGACAACGGTCCCTGTAACACCTCACAGATCAGGTCAATCGAGCAAAGGTGATCTTTTTTAGTTCCCACTGCCGATGCTGAGGGGGCAGTTGAAACATTCAAATCTTGTGTGCCTGTAGTAGAGGCGGTATCCAGTCTAACATGAGTTGAATCAATCTGTGGTGGCTCTGAGAATGTCGACATCAACATGGTTATATGCTGGGGACACTGCAGTACCTGGGCCGCTAGCGGATCCAGTAATACATGTACTTCCGGTGGAGCAACCAATGGAAGTGTTAAACAGACATCGAACATGCATTCTTGTCCGCAGAACAAACAGCGGGGAACAGTCAAAACTCAGTCAATTCAGACTGGTCTTAATGATAGGCACCAAAACTCACTTAGCTCCTAAAGTTAAAAAGTGCCAAGATGGAGTACAATGTGATCACTGTAACCTCGCGCCAAGAGAATTTTTTCCATTTCCTTGGTGACTGAGACATCCATTGCGTAAAAGAAAAATTAAAATCAGGATATCCACTACAAGTAGCAGGATTAGCGGATGTCCTCCAAAAATGCTTCTGAATACTGAATGTATGAAAGCTGAGATCACTCCGAAGACTGTCTGAAAGGTGCTAAACAGTCCAGAACCTATGGTCTTAAATAGGTGTACTAAAGCCTTCATATCAGACATGTTAAAGATAAGCTGTACATTTCTCGGAAATGGAAAGGGCAGTTAGCTAGTTTGTACTAGTGCTTGTATTGCAGCAGAGTACCTTGCAACCTGGAGATTAAAAGTCTTGCAGGTTAAGGTTAAGGGCACACTCCACTATGCTCCCATACAGATGCACCGACTTCTCCTGGGAGCTGAGGAAGCACACAGGGACCATGGGGAGTAAGGACATAGATAACGCTATCAGGTGGCAGGACGGGCACGCTGACAGGATCAAGGTTTGCCTAGTAAACTGTAGATCCCTGCCCAAGCATGCAAGGAGCTATGGCTAGTTTTAACAGGAAATGCATGGGATGTCATGTTTCTGACAGAGATGTGGTTGAACGCTGATTCTGTTTCAACAGCGGCCCTAGCCGTTCCTCCTGGCAGTAAAATATGTTTCAATATTAGGGAGAGTGGCAAAAGAGGCGTGGGTAGCAATTATTTTTTAGGATTCATGGGTTTTAGCGTCTTCAGCTCCTCTCAATCTTGAGGGGATAGAAGGCCTTTATTTTATGCTTTCAATTAGATCTCTCAACCTCCTTTTCGTGCATCCTCATTTAAAGGCCACCGCATTGTGCTCCCAACCCTAACCATGAGCTTTGCAACTACATCGCCCAGAATTGCTACTGTACTCTAATTTCACTGTTCTAGGTGATTTCAACTTGCTTGTGGATGACCCTTCCTGCTTGCAGGCAGCTCAGCTAGTGATGTCCCTCGTGGGGGCCAATTTAACGCAACATTTCATTTCCCCCACCCAAAAGGCAGGTTACACTCTTGACCTTGTGTTCTCTAACTTGAAGTCACTACGTACGGAGGCCCCCATCAAAAGGGTTTTGTCTGACCACTATCTGATTCCATTCTTCTTTAGCATGGAAAACCCCTGTCAGAATAGGCGTAGCCAAGATTTTATTAAAAGAAGTTGCAAAAACCTGACAGAAGCGTCCTTGGACCCTATTTTACAGGCCAGCCAGCCTACAATCTCGTCCAATCATAACGTGGATTCTGAGGCTTTAAATTAGTGGATTTTGACAGCTGTTGATTCCACTGCCCCAGAACCGCTAGGTCATTGAGGCTCTCCCCCTCTGCCCCTTGGTTCTCGGACTCACTTAGAGCAGCCAAGAGCAGCTACAAATGACTGGAACAGCAGTGGAGGGTAAACTATTGTGAGGGGGCAAAAACTACCTATAAAAACACACTGAAAAAATTGCACAAACTAATCAGAATTTCCAGGAGGAATAACATAGCTAGCTGCATATATAAAGCTGAAAACTCTTTTAAAGAGGTTTTCAAGATGGTTAATTATTTTTTCAAGACTATAGCATTAGAGACCAGTGCACAACCATCCCTCTCTCTGTGTGAAAGTATTTCTGACTTCTTTGACAACAAAACCCAGATGGTCTACAAGTCTTTCTAGGAGGTACGTTGGAACAGAGAAATCTGACAGTAGAGCGGGAAGCACACAAGAGCCCTCATTTACTAATTTGAGCCCGATTCTGATGCAGGAAGTGTTGGTGAAATTCAGGGGTGTAAGTCAGGGGCACCAGATGACCCTTGCCCCCGAAACTTTGGAAGTAAGTGCTGTTACACATTTGGAATTCGTCCCTTGCGTTTTGCATTTTTCATGATATAAGGAAACATGCTACAATTATTCCCTTGGGGAAAAACCCAAATGGAGATCCGGGGGATTTGAACAATTGCAGGCATATCTCTCTGTTGCCTGCACCAGGAAAGATGCTGGAAAAACGGGTGCAGCGGCAATTAACTAATTTCATTGAGAGCACAGGCATCTTACAAAATACCCAATCTGGCTTTAGATCGGGTTTCAGTACTGAGACGGCACTCTTGGAGGTGGCTGAGATGGTGTGGCTGGCGGTGAACTCAGGGGCATCCGCTATGTTGGTGCTCCTGGATCTATCGGCAGCCTTCGACACTGTTGATCATACATTGCTGTCTCAGAGATTGCAGGAGATGGGCATAGGGGGCACGGTGCTGACCTGGCTGAACTCCTACCTAAGCAATCATTCTCAGAATGTCTCACTACAACCCTTTGTGTCCAAACCAAAACCGCTCTTGTGAGGAGTCCCTCAGAGGTCAGCGTTGAGTCCTCTCTTGTTCAATCTATATCTGGCTCCGCTGTTCTCTCTGCTAGCCAGTTGGGGGGTAAAAGCAATTTCTTATGCTGACAACACCCAGCTGTTTTTCTCTTTTAAAGAGCAGTCCAAGGACTCCTTCAGGAGCTACAATGGCTTCCTGAGAGATATTGGGCTGTGGATGAATAACAAACTGAAACTCAATGCAGGACAGACGTAGTTGATGTTCTTTGCAAAAGAGGCATCGCCAAATCCAGATCTTTGATGGCCAAGGGAAATAGACCTTCCCCTGTCCCCTACAAACATTATAGAAAATCTTAGTGTGAAGTGGGAGCCTGATTTGTCATTCTTGGCTCAGATACGGCAGGTGACTGCCACCTGTGTCAGTAAACTAAGAAATCTGCAATAATGTCTACATCTACTGCCTGAGGCGTGCCAGAAAATCATAGTCCATGCCACAGTGACATACAGGCTGGACTATGCTAAAGCCTTTATTTAGGCTTGCCAAAGTATCTAATTAGACGCCTTCAGATGGTACAAAATGCGGCTGCAAGACTGATTCCGGGGTCCCTTTCTGACATCATGTCCCTCCACATTTAAAAGAACTCCATTGGTTACCCGTGGCTAAAAGGATTGAGTTCAAGGCGCAGACACTGGCATTCAGAGCCTCTCATGGTAACTGCCCCAGCTACTTGAAACAAAGACTATGTGGCTATAAGCTGACGAGATCTCCAAGGTCCAACTTACAAAGGTTGCTCTGCACGCCAGCTTACACAAGGCCCACCTACGAGGCAGATACTTCACGGTTGGGGCAGCTACGTTGTGGAACTCTTGGCCAGGTGACTTATGCATCATAGAGGCAGAGCCTTTTTTTAGGAAACTGCTTAAGACCTGGTTTTTTAGGGAAGAATAATGGGTCCTCTGTTTCGCATCTTGGTTTTCATCTACATACTGTTGAATGCTCTAGTGCCGGGACACCTCTGTTTGAGGTAGCTGTTGTGCTTTACAAATGTCTGTATTATTATTGTATTGTTTTTATTCTGTAAAAGCATGGCTTTAATTCAGCTCAGAGTATAAAACCGTATAATGGAAACACTCAATGAAGGCCATAACGACGCCTCCCTGACTGTGTGGGTTGGTGGAAACAATAATTGCATACAACGAGTAACGATGGAACTTACAGTGACAAGATAGGCGATGCCTGGAAGCATCCCAAAACAACCTTGATTATTCAGCATTAAGTAACTCCCATTCGATAGCTGCCTAACCCCTGGATTAATCACAGCAGCTGAGGAACCTTTCAAATGACAGCATACGTTAGCTACTGAACCTTTACAGGCCCCTTAAAGCATAATGTCCTGGCAAATGAGAAATCCACTCAAAGAATTCTCACAGTCTGTATCGGTGAGATACACTTCAGTATCCCTGGTCCTCCATGCTGGCCATCAGCTCATGGATGGCAAACAATTGCCTCAAATTCAATTCAGACAAGACTGAGGTAATGGTCTTCGATAACCTTACCCCGGGAGAGTCTCCGACATGGTGGCCAGTGGAACTGGGATCACCCCCTACCCATGTTAAGAAGGCCAGAAACTTAGGGGTCATGTTTGACAGCCTTACTTTCAAACAGCTTGTCAATGTGGTGGCTTCTTCTTCCTTTCACACTCTAAGGATGATAAAAAAATTGCTACCTTATCTCCAGATGAGTGCTGGAAAAACACTTATCAGTGCTCTAGTCATGTCAAGAGTTGATTACTCTAACAGCCTGTTAACCAATGCACAAGAAAATGTTTTCAATAGGCTGCAACGGATACAGGATGCAGCCGCCAGGATATTGTCAGGCACTCCAAAATTTAAGCCAATTTCCAATGTTAGGCGCCAGCTACATTGGCTGCCCATAAAAAGCAGAACCAAATTTAAGGCGGTAGGCATTGCTTATAAAGCAGTTCATGGTACAGGACCTGAATACCTGAAAAAATCTTTTTGAGCATTTGCGCCCAGCAGAGACATACGCTCCGCAGCCATCAACCTTCTGACCGTTCCCAGAACAAACAAAGTTAACTGGGGCGACAGAAGATTTGTACTGGCAACGGCTAAACTTTGGAACCTGCTTCCCCAACAATTTAGGACCAGCCCAATGCTACTATCTTTCAGGAAACAAGTAAAAACCTGGCTATTTGAGCAATAGGAGCCTTCCCGTTTTCTTTACAGTCCATAGCACTGAGACACCCTTGGATATTTGTGTGCTCTATAAATTGCTAACATAATGTAACATAACATAAATCTATATGGTAATTCCCAAGATTCATGGATGAATTCCCTACCTATTGCTTCATACCTGCCTACCTGGTGGTGTTCTAAGCAATATTGAAACTGGAAAGTTGTTCCTGGCAAAGTTATATGGCCATGAAGTAACCATTCTGTGGACAGTGACTTTGAAACGAAGACCCGATATGACCAGACGCTTTAGTTAGAGCAGGGGATTTATTCAAACCATTTTAAAGATACTACCCCAGCGCTCTACCGAGTACAGGCATCTCACCGCGCCTTACTGTTATATCCCACAGCGAGATCATCTTTCACCAATATAGCGAGATCCGCTCTGGTGTCTAAAGCTAACCGCGATTAATCTTCATCGCAGCAACAAACCAGGAACAATCGGATGAACAATAAAATAGAAGTGTCTGAAGATTGACAAAGTCATATAATCCTATTCGGATAGGAGAATAACTAGTATTTTAAAGACAGTTACCATCTAATAAGAATATCTTCTTGCATCCTGTAAGAATTTTATCTTCTCTAAACAACAAGGAATCCCACCTGATAAAACAGGACACCCATAAGGATCCAGCAATACGACAGACAACAAAATAATTGTCTTGATAAAGGTGGCACACAATAATACTCGAACCACCGAAACGCGTCGACGCAAGTTTTAGTACAATTCACCCTCCTGCTTTCCCTTGGTGTATATAAGATTGTAAGGTTATAATACCAGGGATCAGTGAAATTTCAACTGTGAATGTACGCTTTGTAAATTCTAATCCTTATGTTTTACAATAGAGTTTTTGTCTGTCCTCTATTTTGTGCTGGTCACAAAATCATACAGTATTGTTTTAACTTTTATTGTTTTTTAGAAATTTTCTCCAGTGTAATTTTTAAATTGTCTCTTTATTGTTTCAATAAATTGGTATATAATTCAACTTTTTGATTGATGTTTTCAGTTAGTGTATTTATATGTACTTTTGATTGTGGTTACAGCTAAATCTAAGCTTCTCCTACACACGACCCGAGGGAATCATTTTGTTTTAGACAGTGACTCTGCCACATTGAAAGGTAGTTGGTCTAATGTTTCAATGCGCAGCATTGTATATTTCGCATCCCTTTGTGCCATTGTTATCTGCTTTTCCGTCAAATTATATGCAGAGAACAGAGACGTGCTGTGGATATATCGCCAGGGCATATAACCAGAGAGCAGTGATTGTAGCATCCAGCCTAATAACGTAACTGTGAATGTCCGTGTTGTAAGATGGACAGATACAATGTTGCCCAGTGAATAAATTCTGATGTTAGTGTGGTCATGCCATTGTCAATGACAGCCAAAGCCTTTTCCACGTTAATTCAGTCATCTTCACATAATCTCACTGCATCTTCCTGTTGAGAGATTTTCCAAATTTCATTATAAACATCGGGGACCTAGCAAGCAATCCCTAAGATCCATTATATCAGAGAGCAGGGTCAAGTGTTGTTTCACCGGTGACAGTGCTGAGGTTCTTAGCCAATCTAGGCATAACTTCCAAACACTATATGAGAGTCACCACCCCAGTATGTGCTTGTTGTAAATAGTGTAAGTCAGGCCTATGGATACTAAACTCTGGAGGGATACTCTTAAATCTAGACTGACACCTAATTGTGTCAATGGTCCAAACTAACCATTACTTCCAATTGGGGTCTGTTGAGTTGTATGAAGTTGTCATCTAGTGTATACCCTCACCATTTTCTTTATAGTTTTGCCATCCTTCCAAGTATGGAAGTGAGGGAATATGAGGAGTATTCAAGAACTTATACTTGGTTAACCCAAGACAGGAAGTTTTTTGCACAGTGTCGATCAGGAAAATCATTTGTTGTGGTATGAGGCATGCTCTAAATAGTGCCTCAGTTCCCTGAACTTGCCATTCTTTGGTCCCCCAGACTGATTTAATGTCTATAGTGTCTTTTGATAAGCCAAATACCTGTTCTGACAGTTGGGCAATAAAGGATGAAGAGTATATCTGTTTTGTTTTAGTGTGCATACTTTTCTTTGCAGATGTAGGTGCAAGCTTATAATAATAAAAATAATACTAGCGTAGATCTTATATATTGAATCCAGAAAAATAAGCACATTTTTGTACAAATGTTTGTGAACAACCTTTTGGTGGTGTTGGGCAATGTTCCCATTGGTGGTATGTGAAAACAGTACATGGTGAACGTGTTTAATGCAAAAAGTGATAGCCATAGTGTTGATAACAGTACATTGCGTTAAAATCGGAAAAGTGATCAAACATTTCCTTTGTTGAAAATGCTGAAGACAATTCTAAATTAGACATCATATTAACAGTTTCAAAATCCCAATTGTCAGAGTGTGTACTTGAGGTAATGATATCATTTAAAGAAATTTGGAATACGTGTGGTATTTTCAAAAGTTCAGGGGACCAAATGCATAATATGAAACTCTATCTCAAACTATTAGGTCAGAAATGGAACTGCTGTAATGTTCACATAGAACAGGTCTCTTTGTTCAGGATGAGATGACGTATAAGGTTTAGGTACCTAGTTCACTTTTGATATTGCAGAGCGTTCTGGGAGATAGTGTCCATTCACGATCAAGGAAAAGACAGTCCCTAAACCTATCCAGAATAGTAGGAACAGTATTCCAGTTATTATCCAGAGCTGAAGCCATGGTTAGACCAGGTATGTCTTTTTCAGGAAAATGTAGAAATCATGAAGTTGTTTTTTTACTGGAAACTGGACCTGGTGGTGACTCAGGTTCACTTGGATCCTGAGAAAACATGTTGAAATCCATGAAGTAGCTAGATGAAGTTCGACCTATGTTTGGTAACTCAGCAGGTTTTGTTGAACAGGCAGTGGTCTCCTTTCGAGGAATATTGATGTGGATGTCGGTGGTAGGCCGAATTGATATCTGAGTTTCATTGGAATTTTGATTTTCAATTTCGATAGGAACAAGTTCCATTGCATTGTTGGAAACTTCATTACTTCCAATTATAGACTCTTCGAATGTTATAAGTCTTTCTGTCTGAACTTCCTGTATGGGAGCGAGATGAGAGCGGTGGCTCTCATGGCCTGTTATTTAGGATCGGCCACATAGTGTGGTTTGATCAGATCAATTTAGACGAAACTCTTCTTTCTTGCCGGCAAGATGCAGAAGAAGTATTGTTCTTGTTCCTTTGACAACCACGGCAGGTATAGGCTTTATGTAAGAGGGCCCAATTTTTTTTTTGTCCACAATCTTTTCGCTGACCATATCCCCGACTATTGGGATCCAGGGCAGTCTTGCGGTGATTGATTTTACTTCCCCAATGACGGTGCATTTTACTTGGAAATTGCTTTGTAGTGCCAGGTATTTAGTGTGTTTCTGCCACAGCCAAACGTTTATTGATGACAAATGGTTTTTCATCCGCCACTGTGCTGTCACAATCAAGGACAGGCTCCTACTTTCTTGTCCCAAATAGGACTTCGTACGGGGTGACACCTTCTAGAGAACTTCTTGGCATATTATTTAGTACCCTCTACCACATATTGGTGAATTACCCAACTACCACCCAAACCTAATTTCCTTGCTGTTAAAGGTTGCTTTAAATCCTGTTTTTTCCTCTCCACAACCAAATTTTCCTTGGGCTGGTACAGAGAGGAGTACTGCAATGCAACACCCAAACCTCCCATTGCTTCCTTGTAAGCCCTAGAGCTAAACGCGGGGCCAAGGTCAGAATGTAATGTGCCAACTGCGTATGTCCCTCTGAAGACTGGTAAATCTTTTAAAAGATTTTGAGTATTAGCCGAACGCTGAGGCAAAACCCACAGGAATCTAGAGCATGAATCCATTGCCACGAAATGGTCCAAATTGACACAGGCGAGATATCTGTCTGATATTAATATTGGTGTTTGCACTGGACGTGCTACAGTGGAACCCTTCATCTGTTGACAGATGCTGTACTTAAGTACAAATGATTTAGTTTGTTTAGTTGGACCTGTCCACCAAGATCGCTGTTTCATGAATGAAACAGTTGCAGTAATCCCTGCATCTGTTGAACTCAGACCCTCATGTGCAGCTAGAATTAAACCTAATCTGCGATCCATGTTTGGTATAACTCTATCCCCCACTCTTGGAATTTCAACATACGTAATATTTTTTGCATCTAACTTGTAGGAGCAAAAGTGAAAAGCCTTTTGGCAAGGATGTGCTGTTTTTGCATGAAGCAATCACAGCTATCATTGTGCTTACGTCTATATGGCTGAGATACCCGCCACCCCCTCTCAACACAATCCCCAAGAATTGGGAAAACGGAAATAGTTCTTGAACTTTTGGAAGGCGGGAAGGGAGTCACCCTTCCCGGCCGTATTTATTAAAATATGAAACAAAAGAAAACATTAAAATAACAGTTTCATATAATGTACAATTTCATTTCCACATTACGATGTTTGGCTAACCTTAACAGATCTCTAATACAAAGGTTCTCCTAGCCGAACTAACATCCTACAAAACATTTGACTTGAAATTGTACATCCTAACGTTAAGGGCCAACGGCAAGGTCGTAACCGGTGTCAGATCCCTAAACCAGAAATACCCCCCTCACTTGTGAGAGGAGCGACCGCACAGAGGCGTACCTCAAGTGCATCTACCAATTTCCCTTTGTACTTGACGGGGGCCCCAATAAACTCGACGCCATTTAACGGTCGTTCGAGGACTCGTGTGAGGTGTCTAAAAAGGTAGCGTAAACCCCCTCCCGCACCCCACACAACTTACCCATCTGCCGTCGCAGATGTCCTGGCCCCGGGAAATTCCCCAGGAGGGGCCGTAGCCCCTCCTATCCAGGAAGGGGCCTTGACCACCTTTCCTTTCCTTCCGGCGGCCTCTCCTTAGACAGGACCGCCTCCCCGTTGAGGGGCCAATTGGCCACCTCCCCCGCGCGCTCCCATCCGTAATGGGTGACGCCCCCTCATAGGGATCTTCGAATTACTGCTCACCGATCATGACCTTACCGCCCGACCAAAATAAATACGACAGTTCTACCTAAGTCACTAAGATTACCAAGCAAAACATAATTTATTATCAAGCGTAAATACTGATCAATCCTTATTCCAAATTACTTTATTTGCAAAACATACTGAAAATAACCAATCTTTATTGCATCTTTAAGAAATTTTCACGACAATCATCACAACCTGTAAGAAAACAGAGAAAACAAAAAAGATACTATATCAACTGTATTCACAACGAATCGCTGTCCTCAGGGGCTGGTGGGTGGGTCAAAATTGCTCTTCGTTCCGTCTCGAGCTCACGTGCAGCGGGGAGGTGCAGCTTCAGAGCACAGGAACAAGAGGATGCTTTCTTGGCTTCCGCTCCTTTTATCCGTCTTCAGGGTGGGCGTGAACCCGCCCCCGCCTGCCTCCGAGGGCGTGGCCGGCCGCGTCGGTGTCTAGGCCAGCCCACTCTAGGGCGGGAAAAAGGCGCGCCCTGGCTACGCCGCTTCGGGCATACCAGCCGAGACTCGCCTCCCGCCTAAGATGGCTTCCCGGGGGGATCGTGGTACTCCACCATACGTTCGGGGGGACCGAATGGTCGCCCCTTTCCATATGGCTGAGATACCCGCCACCCCCTCTCAACACAATCCCCAAGAATTGGGAAACCGGAAACAGTTCTTGAACTTTTGGAAGGCGGGAAGGGAGTCACCCTTCCCGGCCGTATTTATTAAAATATGAAACAAAAGAAAACATTAAAATAACAGTTTCATATAATGTACAATTTCATTTCCACATTACGATGTTTGGCTAACCTTAACAGATCTCTAATACAAAGGTTCTCCTAGCCGAACTAACATCCTACAAAACATTTGACTTGAAATTGTACATCCTAACGTTAAGGGCCAACGGCAAGGTCGTAACCGGTGTCAGATCCCTAAACCAGAAATACCCCCTCACTTGTGAGAGGAGCGACCGCACAGAGGCGTACCTCAAGTGCATCTACCAATTTCCCTTTGTACTTGACGGGGGCCCCAATAAACTCGACGCCATTTAACGGTCGTTCGAGGACTCGTGTGAGGTGTCTAAAAAGGTAGCGTAAACCCCCTCCCGCACCCCACACAACTTACCCATCTGCCGTCGCAGATGTCCTGGCCCCGGGAAATTCCCCAGGAGGGGCCGTAGCCCCTCCTATCCAGGAAGGGGCCTTGACCACCTTTCCTTTCCTTCCGGCGGCCTCTCCTTAGACAGGACCGCCTCCCCGTTGAGGGGCCAATTGGCCACCTCCCCCGCGCGCTCCCATCCGTAATGGGTGACGCCCCCTCATAGGGATCTTCGAATTACTGCTCACCGATCATGACCTTACCGCCACAGGGCGGATAGTTGACCGGCTATCCGGACCCCCCACAACACTCCTGCCTAAAGGTCATGTCATAAAGTCTTTAGCCAGGCTATCAGGTCTCCTATGAGTAACTCGTTCCCCATCCGGGACAAATGAACACCATCCCTCGAATACATACTGTCCCCTTTAATACAACCATGCGAAATAGAATGCAGTGTACTTGAACGGAACAATCTACTCACTTTATTATTAATTTTCCTTACTGAATGATTCAGAGCAGAAACAGAAATAGCCCCCCACCACACTTTCCGTGGGATCATATGGGACCATGCAATTGTGCACCCTGGAACTCTTCTCGCCAACCAACTTACCGTGGAAAGCATCGCCTCAAGAAGAAGTCGTCTACCAGTGGTCACCAAATCATTGCCCCCAAGATGTTCTATGACTACAGACGGCGGTGACCTCGTCCGCCCCAACAAACCCTCGAAAAATGATCGAAACTGGTCAATACAGAGCCCGCCCATTCCGTAGAAGGACACACTGTACCCGTATTCCCCAGCCACGTGAATCATGTCACCTGCTTTGAATACGTCCGCGGCACGCCTCACGTATGAGTGGCCCACGACCCACACCTCCTTTTTCACAGCCGGTAATGTCTGACCGCTGGCCCCCCGGTGTCGGGTCGACTGCACAGTCCGCCCCGCCTCGTAGGCTTGCGCAACTGAAAACCAAACAAAAACAAGAAGCGTGAGTACATCATTACAGCGTCACAACATGTGCAACCGCACATACCTCTTATAACAGTTCGAGGACCAACGCCCCACACGTTTTACTTGTTCAACATTCAGACCCCTGGCTGTAGCCTCCGTAGCAGCCCCTATCCGAAAGGAATGGGTCCCAAAGTCGCCGGGGTTCAAGCCCGCGGCCGAAATCGACATCGCAAGCACCCGCTGAAACTGAAACCTCGTCAGTGGGGTGGCGTCAGCGTGTCTTAACAAGGTCCCCCCCCATGCTGCCACCCTCTGCGCTAAATATTCCTCTACGCACCCAACAGGGCACATGGCAGACCCGGGGATCCTCTGGATGATTACGCAGTCCCCGATTGCATCCTGATCGGATTTGGACCTGACAAACGAGACCGTCATTGTCTCCTCCCTGACCTGAATGTGTTCCCGGCACAGTCCCCCCATCGAATCCTGCTTGTTCTTTGCCACTAATTCGCTTACCCGCATAGCCCCATGGAATGCTAATGCAAATGCGGCTCGGAACAACACTGCTTCGTACTGGGATGAACATGTTACCGGTAGCACGGATAATAACAGGGCCAACCTATCCAGACCTATCGGGTGCCTATCGTCTACTCTGCGACCCTCAAGGCGTTGCCACCCACGTAGCGCTTTCTGCACAACGAAAGACGCTGTCGGGTCCTGGATCCCATGAGCCCTCGCCATGAAGGAAATGGCGGCCCGATGCCTCTGGGCCGTAGCTACTGACTTGCCTGCCTGACGTAAAGAGAGCAGGAATCTCACTACAAACTCTTCCAGACCCCAAAGCTCCCCCCCGGCAGTACCCAAAAAGGCCCAATAGGAACGGAACGCCCCTTCATATGCCTTCCTCGTCCTGGGTGCTAAACTCTCTCCCACGAGGTCTTGTAGTTCGGGGCACCGAGAGACCAGAGAGCTTCGGGAAAGGGTGCCGCCACCGGGTCCGCTGTGGGCAGAAAACCCCAGAAGGCCTGCATACGGAAACGAGAGAACGCATCAGCCGCTTGGTTCATCACCCCCGGCACGTGTCGCGCCCTAAACAGTACATTCAGTTGCATGCACAACAACACAATTTCCTTGAGCAGTCTCAGAATCAATTTGCAACGTGCTGCCTGACTATTGATACACTCAACCACGGTCATGTTATCAGACCAGAACACCACAGAGTGATCCCTAAACCCTTCTGGCCATGCTTTCAAAGCCACCAGAATAGGGAACAGTTCGAGAAAAGCAATGTTACTCGTCAACCCGCACTCATGCCACCATGACGGCCATTTTTGAGCCAACCATTGTGTACCCTATATGGCGCCAAAACCCATACTCCCCGCCGAGTCTGTCCAAAGCCCCAACTCCTCGGAAGACACTGCTGGTTTATTCCAGACAATTCGACCATTGAAATTCGCCAGGAATGCAATCCAAATGCGCATGTCCTGGCGAACCTCTGCCGAGAGTCTCGTACGATGATGTCCTTCCTTCAAGCCGACCATGGACTGTGCAATCGAGCGGGAAAAGGGGCGCGCCATCGGCATTACTCTTAGGGCAAAATTCAACTGACCCACCACCTGTTGCAATTGATGCAGGTTCACTTTCGTTGCACGAATACATGTCTCAAGGGATAACCTGAATTTTAACACTTTTTCCTTGGGTAATCGAAAACAACCTTCCACCGAGTCGAGCTCGATCCCCAGAAACTCGATCAAGGTCGAGGGACCCACCGTCTTACCTGGCGCCAATGGCACACCGAATTGATTCATTAGGACACAAAATTCATGTAAAGCCTGTCCACACTCAGAATCCCCGGCTGCCCCCAGAAACAGAAGGTCATCGAGATAGTGCATAACATGTTGAAAACCTGTCTTCCTCGTGAATACCCACTGCAGAAAACAACTGAATTTCTCGAAATAGGCACATGAAATCGAGCATCCCATTGGCATACATCTATCCATGTAATAGCGACCCTGAAACTGAAAACCAAGGAGACGCTGATCGTCTGGGTGTACCGGGAGCAACCGGAACGCTGATTCGATGTCCGATTTGGCCATCAGCGTCCCGGGCCCCAGGCGATTCAACATGGCAATGGCCTCATCGAAAGATGCGTACCGCACCGAACATACTTCCGGGTCTATCGCGTCATTCACAGAAAGACCACGTGGGGCTGACAAATTATGTATCAGCCGAAACTCACCCGGGTCCTTCTTGGGGACCACCCCTAGAGGAGAACACACAAAATTAGCAACCGGTGGCAAATCGAATGGACCGGCGACACGACCTCGAGTCACCTCTTTCCCAATCTTTACCTGCACCACCGCCGTGTGCTGTAAGACCGACATTTGATTCTTACAGTTCGGTACCCCCTGAAAATCCCCCACTGGGATGCGGAAACCATATGAAAACCCGTTCCGTAACACCCCAGCGGAAGCATGATCTGGGTATTCGCTGAGCCAAGGAATCATTGCCATGGTATCAATCGGGGTCGGTAGAGGCGCCCCTCGGACTATATTAGACCTGTTTGGCGCCTCCCTTACCACCGTTATCACCCGTTTTGGCTCTGCACATGGACTCAGGATGGGATGGCTGCCCGCACCCCCCACACTCATGTCTGAATTTGCATGACCCCTGGGGCCTGGTACATTTGCCTCTGTTAAAATTCCAACAGATCCCCCTTTTACCTGTGTTGCCACTCGGCTTTGAGTGGTACTCGTTACCTGCACCCGTCCGAAAGGGCGTCCCAGAGTTTTGGCGGGAGGATTCCCCCCGTTACTCCCTACTAATGGCACCTTCAACATCCCTGTACTCTCCATTTTTTGCCAAGACACAGAGTCGTAACAATCCCAAGACAACAATGGGTTGTGTTCTTTAGCTTTTCTAAACAGTTTATCATAGCAGAACCATTGATTGCCCCCATATGCCACAGAATACTCCATAATACGCGACTGATAAATGGGTAACTCGGTCAACAACTCAGGCCTGCGCTCACCCATGATGGAAGTAAAAATTCCCCACGCTCTGCCCCAAGTACCAATGGTCTCGTCGACCTTAAAGGCGGCCATTTTTGCGCGCCAAACACTCGGATGCATGAGCTCCTTTTGACTCTTCACATGCTCGATCCCGTAATGGTGGGTAAGCAATGAAAACATGTTTACATATTTATCCGCCCAAATCAATTCCTTGATTTCTTGTGGGACGTGCTGGGCAATCTTCTCCTTTCGAGAAGGTACAGACTCCTCCCCCGCAATCGGCAGTGGCCGCTTACCTGAAGTAGACCCCACGCTTGTCGCCGAACTTGGGCCTGCTGTACTTCCAACCGCCGGAACCTGTGGGGGAACAGAAGATGGCGCCTTCGCAGCCTCCCTAGATTCCCGCAGTTGCCTCATCACTGCCCGGGCGTCGTCAGCCGTGGCGCCCTCGCTATCGTTTCCCAACCACGCTGCCAATTGTGCCGCTAACTCGGGGGGCATATCCTCCCTGTTCGCAGGGGTGACCACCACAGGGATTGGATTCCCCTCTTTCGGCACCGGGGTTGGCTCCTCTCGTAGGGTTTCGGGAACCGGGGTCTCCCCCCCAAGTGCTCCCCTTCTGGGCCTCTTGCTTTTTCCACCGGGGATTGTTCCCTGTAAAGGCCGTTTCGGTCCTCCCTCCCCGTCCTTAGCCTCAACCTTTCTCTTCAGATCGGCTATCTCCTTCATGAGTATGCGGAGCATCTCCTCGGTACCGACCCGCTTTCCGACCTTCTTGGGCATTCTCAGACGGGATATCTATAAGACAAAAAGAGAGATTACAACGCTCAAAATTGCTCTTCGTTCCGTCTCGAGCTCACGTGCAGCGGGGAGGTGCAGCTTCAGAGCACAGGAACAAGAGGATGCTTTCTTGGCTTCCGCTCCTTTTATCCGTCTTCAGGGTGGGCGTGAACCCGCCCCCGCCTGCCTCCGAGGGCGTGGCCGGCCGCGTCGGTGTCTAGGCCAGCCCACTCTAGGGCGGGAAAAAGGCGCGCCCTGGCTACGCCGCTTCGGGCATACCAGCCGAGACTCGCCTCCCGCCCAAGATGGCTTCCCGGGGGATCGTGGTACTCCACCATACGTTCGGGGGGACCGAATGGTCGCCCCTTTCCATTCTTGTACTATAACAAGTGATTGCAGCTATGGCAGCAGTTCATACTGCCTCTTTTGCGGCTTCATCAGCCAATGAAGTACCTTCAATGGGAACGCCATCACGTTGAGGACTCAGTGTGTGTATCACGTGAGCTCTCTGCAAGTATTTTTTCAACTCTGCCACTTGTTCCCAAACATTTTGTGTTTTATTCTGCAACCTTTTGAGTTTTTAAACCTATTCTGAACCCAGTAGTGAAGATATTCATTGTAAGACTGGGCACAGTAAAATGAATCGCACCCTATAAGTGTGGGGGAAATTCCTGATATGTTTGTATTATTGCCAGTAATTGGTCTTTTAATTCTGCCAGCTGTGCCTTGCGGTAAAGCACCTTCACCCCACATCCATGACCCTGCATGCTGTCACAACGTGGTCATTATAACGACTGAGTTGTGACAATGCATACCATTACTCCGCAAGTCGTCACAACGACTTGCGGGGGGGGAGAAGGTGTTGAATTTGAAATCCAACACCTTCCCTAGAGTCCGCACAGACTGGAGTTGGAATAGTAAATGTTACTATTCCAACATCCAGTGTCCCCCTCCCCAAGTCGTTGTAATGAGTTGCAGAGTAATGGTATTCTTTGTTAAGACCGTGTTGTGACAGCATGCAGGATAACGGTATGCAGAGTGAAGAGGCATTTTCGTGCCATGTCATCTCCTAGAGACTGTGTCTTAGGCTGCTGGATGGAACTTGGCGCCTGGCATACGTCCTTTTACAATCACACAAGCTGCTCTGTATTGCTTCTTATTAACTATGGCAGGCTGAGCAGAACCGTCAGTGTAAATCATGTATTCATACTGATCTAGAGGCACAATTTGATTTGGGAGAGGATATTCTTGTTCGTCTTTCAGGAATGCTTGTGTTTTTAATGTAGAATCAACTTTGTATATGACTTCTGTTGCAGTGAAAGAATCAGCCCATTCTATCCATCATGGATGTAGCATTTTTAGGTTTGGAATGCTACCTTTTGTAACAGCCTCTAAGGCCGGTACTGGGTTACTACAAATATTCATTCCCCCATAACCTGTGCTCTTTCTCTCACTCCAAACTGGGGTGGCATAGTGGGCAAAAGAACGATGGATTTAACCCAGATCTTTTAACTGGGGGAGAATGTTTGCATTGTCAGCATCCTGTCCATAATTTGTTTGCTATAACACTTTTCGACCTAAGTGGGATGGGTATGCCCAGACGTGGGTACCTTGCTCACTGTGCCACTGTGCCACTCGATTCAAGCTAGCCTGGCTGAAGAAGGGTGACATACCCTGAAACTGATCACAGGATGCTTGTTTCTGGTCCAGGGAGGACTTGGCCTGCAGTTCGGTCTGGACTGTTCCATGAGGCAAAACTGATTTGCATATGGCTGGGTCCACACTGGGGTGATGTAGTGGCCAAAAGAACGATTGATTTAACCCAGATCTTTTGACTAGGGGAGAATGTTTGCATTGTTAGCATTCCGTCCATCATTTGTTTGCTGTAACACTTTGCACCATAAATGGGATGGTTATGCCCAGACGTGGGTCCCTTACTCACTATGCTATTGGATTCAAGCTAGCCTGGCTGAAGAAGGGTGACATACCCTGAATCTGGTCCCAGGATGCTTGTTTCCGGTCCAGGGAGTACCAGGTCTGGTAGTTCGGTCTGGACTATTCCCATGAGGCACAGGGTCAAGACTGATTTGCATATGTCTGGGTCCAAACTGGGGTGGGGTAGTGGGCAAAAGATCGATGGATGTAACCCAGATCTTTTGACTGGGGGAGAATGTTTGCATTGTCAGCATTCCGTCCATCATTTTGTTTGCTGTAACACTTTCTCTCACTACAGCAGTCTGTACTGCTGACAGACTCTTTTCTGTGGAAGCCAAGTGCATTTCAGAGTTTGTGTACAAGTGTGATTTGTATGCTATGTGTACTATTTCACTTTCATTGAAGGTTAGGAAGTGTACCCTGATTGACCTAATTTTGGAGGTTGTAGCAGTGTGCACTTTTCTAAAAAGTTAGCTACTAGGATTTTCCATTCACTTGATAACTTGCATCCCAAAAATAGGACATTGAGATGGACTATTTTTGATTTTTTAAAATTGAACTTGTAGCCCTCAGAGGTGAACCCCAACAGAATTGACACTCATGGCCGAAGGATGAGAATGCTGTCAATTATCTGCTCTCAAGTGCTATATTTTGGCAGAAAAATCTATTTGAGATGTCTGGTGTTGTTTTGTATTTTTTCTGCACAACAATACATTCACATTAGTTAAGGACATAAAAAGTACTGAAGAATTATTCATTTAAACTCGACGCGCGTTTCGGCAGAAAAAACGCCTTCTTCAGGAGTCTTTGATGGTACTTATTATTATTTTTACATACATAGAAAGACATATATCAAATCACTGGTTTTGTTTTACATGACTAACATTCATTTGTAACAATACAACATTTTTTTTAAAAAAAAGACACATAATAGAACAGGTTCATATTATATAAATCAAATTCGAAAATCTTCGCTACCTATCTGGTTTAGACTCTAAATTTGATCACTTATTGTCATATGATAGACAAATGTTAACATCAAGATTGTACAGTACTTAACTGGCAAACAACTGATCATTCTCTACATAAGGTGCACTATTTTATATTTTTTCATGTTTGGATGTTTAAACACAACCCTATATCAAAAAGGTAATAGTAATAGACTAATCCTAGTCTTAATATAACGTTCCATAGTACATAGCAATAAATTTACATGGACAATACTGTGTTTATATGCAGTATATTGAAAGTTGATGATAGCTTCTTACATTCAAATAGTCAGAGCCACTTGATAAAGGCTAATTCCTGATCAAATGAAAAAATAAATACAGTCATGTAATATGGGAAATGAAACATGCTAGGTCACTTTGAACACATAGTGCCGCACATATTATGAAACAGAATAGTCTACATAATCTCATTAGGTATGAAATGGAACTGAAAAGAGATGGAAGTGATGCTAAAAAAGCTAGATAAAAAGAGATATTATAGATAATACACATTATTTAATCAAGAATAACCCTATCATAAAGACGTATAGAGGTGTAGAGATGATATAAGATTACACCCGCCTATCTAATGTTGAAGGCCAACCATGTTTGAAAGAGTGTCTGTGACGTATAACGCCACATTCATAGGCCTGGCAGTAGATAAGTAAAGCGCGTAGATTGCTGCATGTAAAGACCAACATTATGCAAATACGTGGTAACATACAGTGGGGAAAACACTTGAACATGGAAAGTCTTCCCATATAACTGGTTACTGCTATTCAGCTCTAGAAATATGAAAGATGATCCGGATAATAAATTTACCTGGAATACTCTGTAACGTTCTTGTCAAATGTGAAGACACGTTAGTTTCATACACGGATATCATGTAAAGCCACGAGGTAGGTATAGCAGAGAATAATGTTATGGTGCCACAGATATCAACGCGGACGATGGAACTGTAAAGGTGAGGGAAAGGAGGGGGGGGGGAAGGATAATACAGGGATAAGCGGGTAGCGTGTTTAGCAGTTTAACGATAAAAAGTAAACGTAAACAATGAAGCATTTAAAAAGTTGTCTGAGTGATTAGTGAAATAGTGAATTAATCACGTTTTTTAACAAGAAAATACCTTAAATGCTCAGATGTGAGTTCTGAATTCATGTAGTATGGACTACGTCATTAGATTTAAACGTCAGCTTGTAGCCAATCGTTCATGACTGTAGATAGAGAAAAACAGGGAAAACCTTAAAATAGAAAAAACGCTAATCAATCTGTGCTAACTACGGGACACTCACCAGCAGAAGGCTTATGTGAGTAACAATAATACCGCATCACTATAGATACAGAACAGCCAAGTACCTTGTATGCTCAAAAGGAGCTTCTTAGTTCGTTTTCTACGTTCTACGTTCAGAACGAAGCAGCATGCTATTGATTATGAGCAAAACAGTAATATAGATATCAAAGAAGACACAATCAAAAATTCTATAATATAGACCAAATACAACAAGTCGAGGAAAGAAATTCTATTCTTCCAATAAGTCTTATCAATTCCTAGTCCACCATGATATGTTCATTCAACACCACTGTCCCCAGAAATTCCATCAGGTTCTGTCAATCTATTGTTACTTCTGCTGCGCTGTCTAGCATTGTCAGATCCCATTCCCTGTTCAGAAGTTGAGTCCTCATAATTCTGGGCGTGTCTAACTTTAAGACCTGCTACCTTCTTCTTTTTAAATTGAGGTTTTGATTTTGGTTTATATTCCGTTTGGATATTATAGTCCAAAGTACGCTGTGTGTCTCTGGACTTTGTCTGTTCTTCTTGTCTGTGTTCTGACTGTCCTTCCCTCTCTGAGTTTTTTGATGAACCCTCAAAAGAACAAGAGTAACATGTATCAGTATCCTGATACCTTGTCAGGTTATTTGATGTTATCACAATTCCCAAGGTTGTATCTCACTTTGAAGGGCTCCTGTTGAGGAGACCCACCCCTTTATTGTGATCAATTTTCTCTATTCTTTTGTTTTTTATTGTCCCATTACTTCTTAGATGAATCAGGCACTTGCTGTTTACATCCTTTTCAAGACCACCCATGAGTTGAGGTTTTGTTTTTGTAGCTCACAAATTATCTCTACCTAATTCGGCATATGTATCTTCAATAATTTTCGGTAACTCATCCTCCTGTTGTAAGGATGGAATTCCCTCAGGCATTGCCATAATGACACTGCTGCTGCCTCCCCTTTAACGTTAGCTAATATAATAGTGTATACCTGGGCAACATTTCGTAAGAATTTCATCCCTAGGTTTAGCGCAGGTTCTGCTCCTTACTCATTCTGTATTTGTCTTAATATGTCTGGTATTACTGCTATTGAAGGGATACCATGAGTTCTGGTATATATGGCAGCGAAAACTGTACCTCAAGAGGTACGATCCTCTATCTGGGGAGCTATCCCCATTGGCAAGCAGATTGTTAGCCTTTTATGTTTTCCTTGAGGGATGTGTGCGGAAATACTGCCTCTTATTGTGTGATTTTCTGAGCTATCCAGAAAGGTATTTACTCACACTTAGTGGGCATTTTACCCATAACTGCGTTTAGCGTTTGTGGATTTATTTTAGTTGCAGACCTCTGAATTTGTCCTGCTGGTGTAGCCCTTGTTGGTTGAAGTGTGAGTGTTCTCATAACAAACTGTTTAAGGTTCGGGAAAAGTTTTATAATTTATGTGTATAGGGGACATAAGTCTGCTACCGGCTGTCTGCCAATGTCTGGAAGTGGTGTGTAAGCGCTAGGACCGGACAAGTCACTCCATCTCTGCTTGTAGTCTTACTTTTCTTTTGTGTGTAGGAGGGTGCCCTTGAACCAGTTTATGTGCTCCTGGTAGGTGAGCGGAACTTCAATGTCCTTGTACGGACAATATTCCTCTGGCGTTTCATCTTCAGTGTAAGAATGAAATGTGTTTGTGCGTGCATTTGCTAGTAGGAATTTGACCCATGAATAAAATACTCTGTCCTATATGGCTCGTGTGCCTCAATCACTAATGTTACTGTTACACCCCTTCAGGGCCGGACTGGACGTAACGAGCACCAGGCAATACCCCGATGCGCCGCACGGGTGTGGGGGAGCGGTTTTGGGCCTCTGGGGCCTGGTTTTGTTAAAGGGCCATTTCTGCAAAATCGGCCCGGTAACATAATCGTCTGAAAACCGGCCCTGGCAAAGAGCTCGGCGGTATCCACAACTGGGGGGGGGGGGGGCGGCTGAGCACTTTGCCAGGGCAGGTTTGTGTTCCCAGTCCGTCCCTGCACCCCTTGCTGTGACTCCATAGTCTGCTAATTTCTAAAGTAAGGGCAGTTCTGACACTTTCCGAAATGTTTATTTTGCATTCTCGTACTCCTTCTTCCACTGCATTCGCACATTGGTCTGGTGCAGGGCTGTCTTCATCAGGCGTTGTTGAAAAAGTTTCAAGGAAACTGAGATAAGGTTTTATGCAAAAGAGGAAGTACTTGTCCTTCAAGCTTGAATAATACTACAGCCAATCCATAGGATATGCCTACTCAACTGCAACAGATTTTTTTCCTTCCCACTCCAGAAGTCTCAGGGTAAATGTGAGTAGGTGTCTCTGGGAAAAGCACGACTGAGCTACTCGGATTTGACCAATAAATAAGAACCAAACCAACGATGGGCACCACGTTATGTAGTTCCTATAAACCTATATAGGATCTGCGTGTTTACACAACACAGACTTGGGATTTGTGTCCAGACTGTTTCTAGACACCCCCACTGAGTATGTTTACCTATATACCAGATTGTTCACAGTGCCACTGTAATCTCTGCTTACCAAGGAGAGAATAGTTCTTGGCAACTATTGAACATGACAGCTCTGTCTTATCAGGGATCGTGAAAACAGTACAATACTTTTTGCTGAGTAACTCATTGTCACCTTGTCTGAGAGAGATACACAGAATAAACGGCGGGGAAGTTTTCACTAAACATTTATTGAACCAACATCATTCTAGTGTAAAATAGGTGTGTTGAAACAACCAAAAACAGACACAGATATAAATGATTATATGCACCAATAGAGTAAATGGATGGTAGATTACTACCATAGTACTAAAACAATTAATACAGGAAGGTATATAAATACATGACAGTAATGATGTGTACTCCTATGGTGTAATTCTAACTAGATGTACCTAATTGCAAATAGCATGTATGTAGGTGTAGAGCCAAGAATCCCCCTAGGCTGAAGCCAACCCCATTACCTGAAGTGAGAGACTATGGGACCCAGTCTTGGTCTTGAGATGGACACCCCTCGAGGGATGTCACATAACTGCAAGCTGAGTGTCTGCGTTTAGCAACTTCAGCGTCTCGTGTCAGTGTGTCAGCATGGAAGTCTTTTCTCCTCTCAAAGGTACCATCAGGGGATCCATCTTGCTGTGGCATAGTGACTGAGGATGACGGAAGGGATGAAACTTATACATAGTTATTTTGCAGAAGATGGTAATCCTGCTGTGATTCTGAGAATCCTTATGCATATTTAATTAGGCTAGTTTTCAGGGAAAACCACATGACATTTATGCAGCACTTAACTAGGTAAAAGGTCAATACCAAAACCCGGTATGTAGTACAATGGTACATAGATGAAGGGTCAGGTGACAACTCAAGCCTATATTGGTGTACCCTATGAAATATAACAATAGTATGTGTAACCCCTCCCAAATAGCTACCCAAATAATGACAACAGGAGAGCAAGAGGTGGTATAGCTTGCTTGAATGCCACCACTATTTCATATTCAAAATGCCCTGCAAATGCCAAAGTTTCCAGCACCCAGCATTCACACACTTTTGATAAAAACAGTGCTCCACATATATGGCTCAGCCGATCATACCAGAGAGGAACTGCCTAAAAACTGCTACTGTTTGATGTCAATGTAGTGTTAATGCTCACATTTGATATTTTCAGAGAGTTCAGGTCAGGGTACTTAAACATGGTGGTATTCAAACCACTGCATAACTCAGGATTATTTTTTGTCTACAGTTTTCAGCAGTTACTGTGGATTATAGTGTTCCCTGGGTGCCTATTAAACCTAGTCCCAAATACTGCAGTCAACCTCCATTGAAGCTGCCCCATTATAAACATTCCAAGGTAATCAGTGGGTGGAAACCCATTGAATAACCACATTTGTCAGGGAGCATCTTACTCAAGTGACCCACAGTAAATGAGATATGGGTCAGCCCTGGGTAATGATATGTTCCTTTCTGAAGAAGAGTGAACAAAATTATCATATTTGACAGAAAAACTGTTGACAATCTGACAAATATCACTTTCAAAATGTTGGTGAGCCAGTCAGTGTAAAGGATATCTGGCATCCAGCACCCAGTGATTGATAACTTAGAATGTATAGAGATTTTGAGATCATATGGTTGTGGTATGTTGTGGTATGTTTTCATTAGACCTGGGCGGTAAATTCCATTCCGTTCGCAGAATGTGCGGAATTTGGGTAATTTTGCGTTCCGCGGAGAATGCAAAATCTCCCAAATTCTGTGTTCTCCGACTTCGCAGCATGTTTTGCTTGTTCGAGTGCTCAAAGTGCATGTAAGATATTCCCCCTGAGCACGTAAACAGCGATTGCGAACAGGAAAAAAGCATTGCGATCAAGCAATTCCACGTGCTCGCGGAATTTCTGCGTGTCGTGGAGATTTTTTACCGTTTCGCAGAGATTTGCGTAACGCAATTACGCAAATTCCGCCCACCCCTAGTTTTCATACATCCAAGGTGTTATGGCTGTGGCCCAAAGATAGGAACCCCAAAACAACATGATAATTTTAGTTGCTTACCAAATATTCTGAATGACCTCCACCTAGTTTATAAGCCAGTGGAAACCCTAAGCCCTTGCAGAACCTATACATGCCTGATAGCACACTCTCTGGAACCCAAAAGTAACACAGATGGAGGGTCAACCAGTGGTAATCATGTTTTTGCGTGAAAAAGACTAGATAGAAATACCATGTTTTGGAAAGAAATACTAAACCTCTATCATATTTAGTACTTTCTCCTGGCCAGCCAATCAAGGTGAGGCAAGTTTGAAACCCATCAAAAGAAACCATACCTTATGCAGATGTTTAAAATGTATGGTTGTGATAAGTTTCAATATGACTCAGGAATTATACATGTGTTCAAAAAGAACATTGCTTTAAAACAGAATTTTGCTTTGTTGCTTTCCAAATTTCCTGAAAACACTGCACCAACTCTTGGGCACCCAAAATCCGTCAATAACCCGTAAAGGTCTGGTACTTGCAGAAATCTTACAAAAGGTATGTCTCAAGGCGAAAATAAAAAGGAGAGAAGGGAGCAGTATGGAGCAAATCAGTCATTTGCAAAAAGAGGAGAAACAAAAAGAATTTGCTACTGGAATACTCATGGTTTTAGGGAAATAGAACAGGATCAAGATACCATTGCCTACTTGGGAAATGTTGCCATAATCCTATTGCAAGAAACCTGGAATCTAACTCCAAGGCACATAGCAGGATATGAAGAATACCATGTAATGGCAGAAACAGTTTCAAACTATGGACATCCTAGGGGGGGCTTATTAATGTACTTAACGGTAAAATATAACTGGGAAGTAGAGGAATTGGATTCCGGCGTAAACTAGTTACAAGCATTTAAGCTGGAATGTAAGAGACCCTGCCACACAGCTTCATGGAAATTACTAATTTTAAATATTTACATCCATCCAGAAAAGTCAAAGAAATTGGAAAGATTGACAAACCTAATAAAAATCTTACAAGTAATATATCAAAATTACGGTATGGTAATATCCGGCGATTTCAATTGCAATTTAATAGGGGTCCATTTAAACAAGAAAAGTCGACATGGTATGCCTGAATTCCCCAACTGGAAGCAAGACTTGGAATCCCTAGGATTGGCCGTTTTGAATGGGAACACAAAGGGAGACCAACCAGTGGGACGCACCTACCTAAGCGAAATAACCAATCTACTATTGATTACACCATAATTAATAAAGACCAATTGAATTTAGTGGAGTCTTTTTGCATAAAACCTCGGCCGGAGAGTGATCATTTTCCCCCAAAAATAGTATTGTCCGTTGACTTGATGCAAAAAAAGAGCACAGCATACTTTGTAATGCCAGAAGTGTATAATCAAAGGAAACTTAATTGGAGAGGGATAAATATAGAAGATATAATGAACACAGTGAAACTATATGTGGGGAATAATGAGTAATTAGGCATTCAATCACTAGTACAGGACTGGGAGAACCTGAGTATGTTCCTGCTAGAAAAGTTTCCAGCAGGAAAATCCTTGTATGGATCAAGAAGGGCACCATGGTTCAACACAAAGCTGAGAGACCAGAAGAGAAATATTGCAAAGGAAGCAATAGTAATGGCCTTAGAGGCCAGATTGGGAAATGAGAGAGATTCTAGTAAGATCACAAAAATAAGAAAGATATATAAAGAAAGGTATAGAGAGGCAAAAAGGGCTCATACTGAAAATCTCTGGGAGAAAGTATTATGGGTAAGCAAATTACCAAACAGCAGTGAATTTTGGGAATAAATAAAACATCAAAGGAAACCAAGACTCTTCAAAACACAGGAATAAGTGAGCCAGTTTGGACCCAACATATAGGTAATTTGTATAACAACATCCAAACAAGTACTCACAGATGTATAGCACCAAATCCTGACAAAACGGTGGATGTGAATCAGAAATCAACCTCAATTGGAAGTCCCATTTTAAAAAAAGGGTTTTCTGTTATACAAGAACTAATAACTTTTATAACAACAAAAAACGTAAGGGTGTTGATAAAAACGTTAAAGCCCTCTGGCGCAGCAGGGCCAAATGGCCATCCAAATGACCTCTTTAAGCAAGCCCGGATTTTTGGGCTAATTATCTTGCTCCTCTTTTTAACCAGCTGCATTCAGAGTACATGATACCAGCTTCCTGGAGAGAAAATTTACTCCATCTAATTTATAAAACTGGCAGTCGAATGGAACCCAGAAATTATAGGCTCATTGCCTTAACTCCTTCCACGCTCATGACGAGCCCAGCTCGTCATGCAGTAGCCTGCTGCTACACTCATGACAAGCTGAGCTCGTCATGAACTAATGGAAATGAGCCAAACCCAGCGCAGCAGGGGAATTCCCATAGCATTGAAGGTGTTAATAGATGTTGAGGCAAAATTGTTCTCATCCTACATTTTACAACATGTACAGGTGTGGATGGGGTAAAAAAGAATAATCCCAAAATTTCAAACTGGTTTCAGGAAGGGTATAGGCGCCATCACTAATCTGGCGATTCAGAAAAGGGGGGTGGTGATGGACAGAGCATCAGAATTAAACAGAACTCTCCTACCCAGTCAACAGATCAGGGCTTGATCCATCACCGTTTTTTAGCTCACTGCACCATCCCAGCTCAGAACCTGGCTACATGCAAATTAGTCTGTCCCTGGCCCAGTGCATCATGGGAACAGGGCAGACCAAACTACCAAGCCAATTCGTTAACTGGAAAGGAAACAAGCTTCCGGGGACCGGTTTCTGGCATCACAGCCATCTTCGGCCCGGCTTGCTTGAATCCTGATGGTGCAGTGAGCAAGGGACTCACATCTGACTATACCCTTCCACGCTTATGGTGGACAAAACGATTCAGAAAAGGGGGGGTGATGGACAGAGTATCTGAATTAAACAGAAAACTCCTACCCAGTCAACAGATCAGGGCTTGATCCATCACCGTTTTTTAGCTCACTGCACCATCCCAGCTCAGAACCTGGCTACATGCAAATTAGTCTGTCCCTGGCCCAGTGCATCATGGGAACAGGGCAGACCAAATTACCAAGCCAATTCTTTAACTGGAAAGGAAACAAGCTTCCGGGGACCGGTTTCTGATTCCGATTCCTTATTTACCGATTCCTTAATACCGAATCCTTCCCTACATCACGAATGCCTAAATACCGGTCGGTAACAGTGAAATTTACAGAATTTCATCATTACTGATCGGTATTAGGGCCACCTACATCGGGCCCTAAATCACTGTTCCCGGTAGAAAATGTGCACACTACTGTAAATAGAGGTTGTATTGCTCGGCTGGGACAGGTGTAGACCCGGTTATAGATGACCAAGTGTGCCTTGGATCGAGGGGTCTGCCTGGGGAAGTATTTGTCCAAGTCAGTGTACACATGTTGATGTGGGGTGTAGGTGTCAGGTGTGTCGCTATTGTCCCAAACTGGTCCAGTCAATCTCATCAGTCATAAACTGTTTATCACATAGGAGCCTGAAGATCCACCACTGTTCCCCATGTGAACAGGACTGACTCATAGCTGCCCATCGTCAGGAGGTAGTCAGGTTTGTCTATGACTAACCATTAGATTTCATGTTCTGGTACCTGCATGCTCATCATATCCATAGAAACGCAGACAGGTATGGTTCAGGACTTTTCAATGATATGTTCCTGCATGAGGGAGCCTGGAGGGCATTACAATATTTTAGAAATAAATTCAAAACATCTGATAAGCATCATATCCATCATGATCTCTTGGCCAGACAGTCATGACATGGTCAGGTGTGTCCCTCAGTAATTGAAACATCAGGCTATGTAGATGTTGAAAATATATTGTTGTAGTTTCTTTCCATCCACTCTCTAAAAAAAGAGAGAGCACCAAAGGGATAGGGTACCAGAACTGACTGTATGTCAAAGGCAAATTCCCTTTGGGTAATTCAATAAAAAGACAATAATTCTTACATACTACTAAACAGATGTCATTCATTCATCGGGACCTACCAATTGGAGCAATGCAAAATACAACAAAACAGTTCTGTAAAAACAAATAGATTCAGTATGCACAGTTTATTCATATATAAAAAACAAGTTAAAAACAAACAGATGTTAAAATTAAATAAAATTTGGGAACACAGACAATATAAGAACGGAACAATTAATACACAAAATCTAAACCTAAACAGTTCCTAAGACTAATAAGGGAGGTGCAAAATGAAGGTAAAGATTCCACAACAGTCAGAATAATCCTTGCTCAATGTATATTGCACTTCTCCCTTTGATTCAACGCGTTTCAACGGACATTTAAAATACAGCCGCCTTCCTCAGGAATATATTAGATGTCTTCCCAAAATTAACTTCTTATTAAGAGGGCCGTCCTTCTTTCAGTAATAATCATCAGCCGCAAATAAGTCAACCGCAATTATGTGAATAGAGGAGTATCTTAATATCCTTTGCTTATCAGCAATATACAAAGGGCCGTCCTTCTTACAGTAATAATCATCAGCAGCAAGTAAGTCAGCCAAAGTTAAGTGGATAGAGGAGTATCTTGTATCCTTTGCTTATCAGCAATATGGATGCGATAATGGTGAAGATGTTTATCCGATGCTTAGCGATAAAAACCGGACTTTTAAAAAAACATAAAGATGTTTCTGCACGCGGTACGTAAATAGCCACCCTTCAATCAGTTTAAAAGTCGTACTTCAATATACGGGTGCTTCATCCACTTTCCAAATTATATGTTATTTGTAACTTCAGCTTCTTTAATGTAGCAGCGTGAAGCGTCCCGCGTGCCGTCCCAATCGTCTTCAAAAGAAAAACCAACCCAGTGGTGACACTTTCAACCTAATGATAGGTACCCTAAATCAGCTTTTCACTGGTCGTGTGCGGGAGAGGCTGGAGGAAATTACTACATAATGGAAAAAAATACTAAAAACCTGCCGGATATTATGGCATGTGAAATCTGGATTGGACTACTACATTCCTTAAACTGGAAGCATTATGATATTTAGTTTTTATGCTTCCATTGATCATCAAATGAACAGGGCTCCAAAAAGTGATCCTGCCACAATTTAGTGATCTGCTTTAATATTTCAGAGCACATTCGCTAAGAAAACCCACGTATATTTGACATTGCTTGATGCCATTTCCATGATTTATGTTGCCCATTTCTTAAATTCAATAAATATATTTGTTTCATTATATCTTTCAACTGAGCTAAAGGTGTGGGATTTGCATCAATACATTGGCCCTTAGAGTGAGGACAAAAGAAATAGTTAGTACGGGTGCACAAAGAGTCAAACAGGTACATGCGTTGTGGTTTTGAGGGCTAAAATACTTTGTGATCAATTTAAAACATATATACTAATAGCATCAGTAGTGGAAATTGTTTTCAGAACAGAATGTTCATTATTGGTAATGTGAATCATTTGCCCTGCTGGATAGGTCACGGGTTAACGATGTTAACTCAAATACATATATTGCTATTATCATCCAAACAATATTTTCATCAGCTCACTCACATCCTGATTTTCTATGCGTCAGTTCACAGTGGATTGTGTGTGTGTGTGTATCTTTGCATGTTGGTATGCATGCATGTGTATGTTTAGATTTGGAACATCAATTAATGTTTTAATTCAATTATCCATATAACAATAGTGTAAAGCAGTACGATGGTACATTTATAGGTGAGGTGTTGAAATTTATATACTATAGTTATAACACAGCAGTAAAGGAAAGAGCACTATAAATTGGTCGTTTAAAAGGGATAATTCAGGGGCATATTACCAAGCAATAGCGATAATTATCGCTATTGCTTGGTTAGCATGAAAAAATTAACGCTGAGCTCCGGCGATTTTTATCGCAGATAAACCTTGGTATTACCAAGGTTTATCGCAAATGCGATAAAAATTGGCCGCAATGCATGAATATCGCTGAAAAGTCTGCGATATTCATGCATTAGCGAGCTAATGCTCTTAGCCATGTTATCCACATCCCATTGGATAACATGGCTAAGAAAGGCTCAGGGCAGGTGTTAGCTTTTGGAGATATTCGCGCTTAGCGCGAATATCTCCAAAAGTTGGTAATAGGAGATAGCGATGTTAGCGACTGTTTCCAGTCGCTGACATCTTGGCACGCCCACTTTGCATGTCATTAGTGATAAATATCACTGACATGCAAAGTGGGGCCCAAGATGGTCGCTATCTCCTACTAGCTGTCGCTAACTGGTGTTAGCGACAGCTAGGTAATAGGGAGATCATTTTATCTCTGCTTTCTTGGCTTTTAAAGATAACCCCCTTGATAATATGCCCCTCAGTTTCATGTGGTCTTTCTTCTTGCACTGCAGTGCTGAGAGGAGCCTACGTTTCTTTTCAGTGGGGGGAAAAGAGATTGATTCTCATCTGAGTTGGAATGCGTTTCAAATCAGTGTAATGTATTGTTCTCTGTGCTTTGATTTTTTCTGTTTTACAATTAGTATTTGGTTTTCGTGAAAGCCACTATTTGTTGGCACACATGATGGATTATAGGTTGGTACTGCTTCGTAGGCACTTCCCTAGCTTTTGAAGATTATCCAGGGTTTGATGTGCAGCCAGTCAAGTTCCATGATAATGAGCTCGACGGTGGTGTCTTTCTACAGGTATTTAATAAGCTGAGTGATAAATTGCTGGACGGTCTTTGTTAGAACCAGGGATCATATTATGTAATCACACACTGTCCCACTTTTGGCCGAGTGCACCTTTAAACAGGTGCGTGCACTGGGGCTCCCTATATCCACCAATGCGCTGCCCCCAGCAATAAACTCGCGCCTGATAACAGGTGTACACACGAACTGCATCCTTGGGGCACAGTATGTAATATAGGCCCAGATGTTTATTAGAGGCACTGGCTAGTATTGCAGCCGTCGATATGGAAAACTACCATTGATGGAAGTTAATAGGAAGTACTCTGTCTCTTCGTGGTAATTTGCGTCATTATAATCTGTTTATCAGTGATTCTGTGTGATGAATTAGCTGTACACAGACAGAACAACATACCAATAGACCTTAAGCAAGGGATCAGATACAATGTATTACAAACTTATTATACAGAGAGGTTACGTTTGGTGGTGGGCATACGAACAGGCTTTGAATTAAAATTAGTGGGTCTGGAATTTTTTGACTAAGGAAGAGTTCTCGGCTATTTCCTGAATACAATAAATCTTGAAGCTTTAGGCGGTGGGTGGTTGGGAACCAGGTGCACTTTAATGAGGCAAATGCAGAGAATTTGTATTTTTAAATATTTTCTCAATAGTATCAACTGGGTGTTGTGCCTTCCAGTAGGTCGATACTTTCTTCTGACTGCCCTTGTCTGTTGTGTTAGCTGGTCGGTTTCCCAAGCCCATGCCTGAAAAACTGCTCCAGTTCAGGTTTTATTTGAATTCTGGGACTTGTAGTCCTGGTTTTATATTGAAAACAAAACACAACAAGCTTCATAATTCAAAGAGAAAGGCTTGGACCGGAACAGTTTGTCACACATGGAACTGCGAAACTTGGAAGTGCTTTCCTGTCTATTTGCCACTATTGTTCTTTGTGCTCCCCATTAAGATATACACGCTAATGTTTTATTGTTTACGCTGGAACATCTGTCTTCCCCTACTGCTAGCTATTATTAGGACTTCCTATGTGTGTCTTCAGATTTGTCAAGTGGTAAACATATACCAGTCTAACCTCTTAATTGCCAACATCACATCACAAACAGTCTGAATTAAATAAGGAGAATCTGAAGACATTTAAGAAAAAGTCATTTTCTTAAGTAGTAATGTTTTTAACGTTATTAGTAAGTATGGGCGGAAAATCCGTTCCGCTCGCGGATTTTGCGGATTTTCGGTAAATTCGCAATCCGCGAGATTCGCGAATTTCCCGCAAAATCCGCAAATCCGCGAGCAGCGGATTTTATGGCTTGCTCGCACTGTTCGCGTGAGTTCGCGGCTTCCCAGTTCAACTTCGCGCCCCGCGAATAAGCGCTAAATTGCAGAAATACGATCTTAGCAAAACTGAAACTACTTACCAGGTTCAAAAGTTCAAGCTCATCATTAGTAGCCATTTCCTGTAGTGCTTCCTGAGGGGCCCCTCCAGAGTTCAGTTGCCTACTTGCAACTATTATGTGACCCTGCTCTGACCCTCAGAATAGTTACACATATGCCACAAAGGTCCTGAATTACAGCTAAGGGAGACAAGCAGGAGCCAGGCTGGAAGTTCAAATCCAGTGACACATTAATCAGCCCCTAATTCATTATTGTCAGTTGGGGCAGGGCAGGTGTTGTAACTAATTTTGCAACAATGAAAGCACTTAGCAAGTGCAAAAGATCACTAATCAGGAAGCACTAAGGAAGCAGGTGCCAGCTAAAAAATATTCTGTGACACATTAATCAGCCCCAAATTAATTCAGGTCACTTGAGGCAGGGAAGGTGTGCTTTGCTTTGCCACAATAATGTACACTGGACAACCAGAGGGTGCTGTGATGAAACAGAGGGTGGCATGGGTGGACCAGAGGGAGGCATGAGTAGTCAGAGAGTGGCAGTGGTGACAGAGGGTGGCAGTGATGAAGAAGAGTGTCCCAAACAGGCTGGACACATAGAAACAACAAGTTCGCAAAACTTGCGACCCGATAGGTAAGCTCGCGTTTGCGAAATTGTACAAAAACCCTCGCGAACTGGCAGAAACCCGCGCGAACACACAAAAAAAATCCGCAAATTCGCGAGAATTCACGGATTTTGGGGATTGCGAGTTCGCAAATCCGCAAAATACGCGAACGCGAGATTCGCAAAATTCGCCCATGCTTAGTTATTAGATAAACTAAAGCTGCAAAAATTTATTTCTGGAATGGTAAAAAAAGGTAAAGCTGGTGGGAGTCAAGTTAGCAACATTTTAAAACAGTTAGAGTTTCAATTCAAAGGCATGTTGATGAGATGAAAGCTATATCATACAATAAAGTGGTAAGTATATGTTTATGATACTTAAATATGGTTCATAATAGCTTTTTTATGTGAAAGAGAATACATGTGCAGCTGTATAAAAAAGGCTTACTTTTTTTTCCAGGAAAAGCTTTAGGATAATGCTGCATTAGGGACAATGTCACTCTTCATGCAACAGAATAATGTTCTTAAATCATATTAAACCTATGGAGAGCAGATTACATTTTTAATCCAAAATAATAATGCACCGTTGCTGCCAGAATATACATTTCTTATTTTTCTTAAGTTGTTACTTAGAATGTAAGGATAATGACATAAAACCATTTTCCTTCACTCCTTTTTCATTAAAAATGCCTGATGCCATAATGAAACGGAAAGGGGATTATTAAGTGTGCTGTGCAGTGAGGTATGGCGTTACCTTTACTTAGGACTGTGCTTGCTTCTTACAGTACAGTGTCCAGTTTCGGTGCATACATTTCAATGCACGAGGACACCAACAGCGAAAGTGTGAACAATACAACACAGAGAAGCTTACTGAATATAGTTGAAGAATTAGGAACCGAATATGGCATGTTATTTCGCATGCCATTACTTTGCATGCCATTAATACGCGGTTATTACTTAGCAATACCCGTTACTATGCAAAAATGGTATGCGAAATACCATGTCATATTTTAAAAAAATGTTTAAAACACAACACACTATATAAAATACACTACCCTACACATCTAAAACACTACACTACCCTACACTACTACACTACCCTAAACCCTAAATCACTACCCCCTGAACTAACATACATATTCCCCTACTCCGCTCCCTACACGCACTATATAAAATACACTACCCAACATATCGAAAACACTAAAACACTACTAAAACACTACGCTACTCCACACTACTGTAACACCACTACATTACCCCAAACTCTAAATCACTACCCCCTGCACTAACATACACATTCCCCAACTCCGCTCCCTACTCTCATTCACTACCCATCACAACCCCTGACACTACACTAAACACTTAATCAGTAAACTACACTACACTAACACTACAACACTACCCTAAACCATAAATCACTACCCCCTGCACTAATATACACATTCCCCTACTCTGTTCCCTACAGTCATGCACTACCCATCACAACCCCTTGACACAACACTAAACACTAAATCAGTAAACTACACTACACTAACACTACAACACGACCCTAAACCCTAAAACACTATCCCCCTAACCCCGACACTACTCTACACTACACTAACACAAGTACACAACCCACAACTCTACACTACACTAACGCAAGCCCCACTTACCTCTTACCACGCGTTGTTCAAATGTTCTCTCCCTTCCGGCTTCCTCCGTCGTGGGCAGGCGCAGAGAGTGGCACCCAGACACGGAAAAGCAGCAGCAGACCCCTCACTGGAGAAAATGGCTGCCATGACGAGCTCCAAGAGCGGCGCACTCCCCTTACGCATGCGGCATTACTACGCATGCAATGTAACAGAACGCGTACTAAAGGCAATGCGTTGTTACATCGCATGCGTAGTAACGCTTGCGAAGTAACAGCATGCGTACAAACAGCCGCGCACTAATGGCTGTTCACCTTAGGGACCAGATGTACATAGCGTTTTTGCTGTCGCAAAGGGTCTGATTTGCAGACGAATGTTGTAAAAATATTTTTGAAGAGTAGAAGGTGTCTACGGGAAACATTGTCTACTCTTAAATAGGTGTTAGTGAAAAAAACTTTAAACACCCTGTTTTCCTGGAAAACTGGCTGCATTTAAAAACATTGCTATATTTAAAAGCAGTCACAGACACTATGGTCAGCTGACCTCAGCAGGCCACCATCGCTGTGACGGCTGTGATTCCTAGTGGGTCAGAATTTGCAACCTACCTCATTAATATTCATGAGGTAAGTTGCTTTGCAACCCACTAGAAATAAGTATTTTGCGAAATTACCTATTAGTATGTAAGTCATTTCTTAAATAATCCCACTGGTCACAACAATGCTGGTAGCAAATTGCAACTAATATTTTGCGACCAGTGATATGTCCATCTGAGCATAGAAGTGCAAACTATGTAATGCATAAGCTAAAATTACACTTTTATTGACAACCCCTAAAACCCATGCATGAAATATGTATTTTGTAGTTTATGTGTATACATGGATATGACTCACACCAATGATCAGATATGCCTATTTTCATGACCCTAAAATGAGAAATGTATATTTTAACAATATTTTCCTGTATTTTTAACATGCATTGCCCTTAATAAACATATGATTCAAAAGGATACTTTGCCGAAAAGAAAATGGGCCTAGTTCAAAAAGGTACACTTTTACTTTTGTGTAAGTTTATGATTGTTTGCTATTCACAAAGGTATTTTGCAAGCAGTATCTTATCAAACGTCTTTGCACATAAATAGACACTGCAAACGATGCTACTAGAAAAATAGTTACCTTTGTGAATAGCAAACAATCATAAACTTACAAAAAGTGTAAGATTGCCTTTGTGAATTTGGGCTTCTTTCCAAAAGGCCCAATGAAAGGATGCAGAACACTCAATTTTTGAACACCTGTGGTATTACCAAATGATCATGGATTTCAGAGTTAGAACAGATGAGAACACAAAAATACTGCATTTTTGATCATTCCAAATTGCATAACATTTTTCCATGCAGAAATGGTTGGAGATTGTTGTATTTGATGACATTTGTGTGGAGAAAACCACCCCGTCCGTGTGGTAATTTCATACCCTATTTAGATGCGAGTTCCCTTTTGTGTCTGAATCAGGATTACCATAACTCTTTAGTTAGATTCATTGCATCATTCTTTCTTGCCCTGACAGACTAAGGTATTCATAGACGTCTTTTCTGGACCAAGCTCTAAGTTTGTGATATATCACAAACTGAAAAGAGGTGTTAGAAAACTGTTGGCCTTCTTAAATGTGGGCACACCTAATTTGGATCTATATGCATGTCTAATATTTTGATCGTGTTTTGATTTGCAAAGTCTTTTCATCATAAACTTCATTATGCTATACAAGCACTGTAAAGGTTGAGACGTTATAAAATATATTGTTGTAAAAGAGGCAGAAAACAAACTTATTTGGAATTTTTTCTCGTAAGCAATAGGGTGTAGGTAAATTCTTCAGTAAAATGTTTTGAACAAGACTTTTCACCTGTAAGTGAAGTTTTGAATAGTTTGCAAATCTCTAGATTTTTAACAAGTTGCAAAGTTTGTAAATTTAGCGAACTACATTTTGCACACCCTTAGCCCTGGTGATGTACAAAAGATGATGGGAGGAAAGCTTGCAATTGGTTTAACAATCATTCAGGGTAGCATTCCTATCCATCGTTCTTTTGCGTACTATGCTACCTCAGATGAGATCAAGCTATATACAAATCAGCCTTTGTCGTGTTCCAGTGTGATCTGAACTGCCAAGCCAGGTCCTCCTTGAAAAGGAACACAATCAACCGAATACCTTTTTGGCCTGATTGAACCTCTTCAGTCGGATACAGCTTGTTCAAAGTAGCGTAGTGAGCACCAAGCCACATCTGGGCATTCCTTAGCCACTTAGGGGCATATTATCAAGCCTGTGCGCTAAAATTATCGCCGCTTTATCGGCCGAAAACGGCCGATAAAGCGGCGATAATGGGCTTGATAATATGCTCTGTGGAATTCCAATCGAAGTCCATGTTAGATGTCTTCACATCTAACATGTGCTTCGATTGGAATTCCATAGAGCATATTATCAAGCCCATTATCGCCGCTTTATCGGCCGTTTTCGGACGATAAAGCGGCGATAATTTTAGCGCACAGGCTTGATAATATGCCCCTTAATGCTTTACATCAAACTCACCAAAGCTGATGGGAGGAATGCTTGTGATTTGTCTAACCCAATTGAAGAGGTGAATCAGGCTGAAACGAGTCTTGGGTAGCCAGTGTTCTGGTTTAGAGAGGACCAGGCTTGCGAGTTTGGGCTGGACTGTTCCCACAAGAGGAGAATCAAGGCTGATTTCCACATGGCTAGGTCTAGTCTGAGAAAGCATTTTTAGATGGTTCTCAGCCCAAATGAAACATTGAATGAGACAGAGTGCACTCTTTTGTAGACAATAATTTATTCATTGCATACCATCTGGTGGTTACCAACACATTTGGGCCTGTTGCAGCCTTGCTCATAGTAACAAGGCTGAAGTCTCTTTCATTTCGCTACACCCAGCGAACATAAGGGAAAGTCGAGGTTAAACATTATCAAGGTTAACTTCAAAATAATGTTTTCAACCTATTTCTTCAAATATGTCTCGCAAATCTATCTACAATCTAAATTGTCACATTAAACTTCAATTTGAATATCACACATTTTTGGGTATAGAAACATACATTCGAAGAAATGCACATAGATTAACCAAACTACGACCATAGTTGCAGCTCCAAAATTTAAAACATAAATATTCATCTTATTTTTACATACACAATATATAAAATATAAAATTGTCCTATGCACGTAATTTCAAAACTCCAAGTGGCCTCAAAACTCACCAACTGGACTGGACTTACAATCAGGAATTGATATATTCAGTGTATGAAAATGTCCCAAGTATATAGTTTCATGTAAAAACTGAGTGATTTTCATACCCATTATATGTATACATCATTAGATCCTAATCCACATACATGTAATGCCCAAGTCTGATCTGCCACTATAGTCAAGTGCATAGCAATGTATTTGAATTAATACCCAACTGTGTCTCCTAGACTGATAACAATGATGCTGAACTTCTGTAACATCAGAATAAAATCATTAAGTATACCTTGGTCTGTCAACAAATGAAAGACAAAATTAACATTGTTCTTACACATAAGACACAAGTTGTTCAGCAAATTGTGAATGTTCTCTATGCACATTTAGTGGCCATTAGAGATCAAGTTTAATCTATGACATTGTCCAAATTCAACCAAGATGGCAGACAGTTATTTCTCTGTGTTTAAATCCCAGCCAGCATTGTTCCAAGGTCGTTTATATATTTAGATATACAGTATCTCATCTTTCATGTTTTGTCACTGCCCATTCAGTGTCTCGTAACTTGATCAATTTCATAATGTTTGATCAGATTTGCATTTAACTTTATCATGTGACTAGAAGTGACTGGCTACTGAGTATTTGACATCATTGCTTTTTATAGCTGACAAATGAGAACAAACCTTCTTTTTGACTGAATTTGTCATACTTCCCATGTACGTTTTGTTGCTTTGTCATACAAAAACATAAACAACCTAATCAAGATAGCACAATATAAAATGTATCAATTACTCTTCTTTATTTATGTTTGGAACCTCGCAGCCAGATCTAATATTACTGTTTTCACAGGTCTTACATTTGCTACCTTTGAAGAGACCTTTCTTCTGCAGCCAACTCTGAATAGCCTGCCTCTTTAAACATATTTTTCACTAGGCCTAGGCGAAATTTACATCATGCCAGCGAAGGTCATGTCGTTTTGGGAATTATGGGTAACACTTCTCGTGCAAAATTCCAGAAATCATGACATTACTCCACTTTACATAATTATTCGGTATTTGCAGTAACAATTTACCACGAATGCGCAATTTACAGTACACATTTACTGCAAAAACATGGACAACAGAACGTGGCTGTTTGTTGTGCTTTGTTAAAATTCATTCTTGAATCTCAAATTGATGCACGGTTGTATCTCACGTTAAACTATAGCACAAAATTACGGGTTTACATTTCACATAATCATAAGCATCAGGCACATCTCTACTTTATACCTGTTTAGCTTGAAAATAATTGCTTTTTCCTTGGACTTTAGTTGATGGGAATTATGAATCTAATTGACCCCCCTCAGCTTGCGAAGGAGGGCATGCAGCAAACTACTGCCGCTATATGATTTCTATATCGTGGTCATGACCTCACCCTTGCTGTGGCAGTAGCAATTATAATACATATAAACAATGTAACATTTTAGAATATTTATTACATCAAAATTATCACTATAAATGAGACAACAATGAACATAGTGTTGTACATTTTTATGTGTAGTTACTTATTGGTTTTATTTTTGTTTTGTGGTATTATAAGAATTTCATTTGGTGTGCAGTTTGTTTAGCTCGTGTGTGAGTTAATGATTGTGGAACTTACAATATATGCCAAAATCAGTGTTTTTTTGTTTATGTTTCAAAACCATAACTGTACTTTAACTGTATTTTTTCGAATGAATTTTTAACATAGGTTAAGGTGTTATCACAAAAACTAAAACTGAATTGACATTGTTTTTTGAGTTAATGTCTATTTTATTGGATGTTATTCCACATCCAAAAGATGAGCAGAGGGTCTGGCCTGAGACTATGTCCTGTGTCCAATCTGCTCTGTGCAGCCAGCCTCTGCTGCATACAGTCTTCAGCAATCAAACAGGGAATTGCCTCTTCTTTTTAAAAAGTTTAAATATTTTCTGTAATGATAATAATCTTTTATTTTTTTAAGTGGTGCAGACCCTGCGGTAGGATTTGTGAACTTTGGCCGACGCATGGACCCATGTTGGAAATCCCAGAGGATTTTCAAAGCATCCACTTGGTGTGTACACCCGACAGAAAGTCAGTGATGGATTCAATAGTCCCAGCTCTGGATTTGTGAACCCCTAGTGGGGACACAATCCTGTGTCCTATAATGGCAAATACCGCAGAGGTTTTTAGTTTATGGCTCGCCAATCAGAATTTTGGTTCCGCAGACCAATCTTTTTTTCACTGATCCCCAATGAATGATGGGGAAAAAGGTCCTTCATCCAATCTGGTTAGATGTATATGTTTGATGTAGTCCTTGGATGATCTGCAAACTGAGGCTTCTGAACCATATGTGGACTAATAATCTGGATAGCTCTAACTTTTTAACTTATTCAAACCCACTAGAACACTTTTTTAAATGTAAAATTGAATAGATTTTCACCAAACCAAGCACAGCCACGTCAAAATGGCCTGTGGCCAGGCCCTGTGCCCAACCCCTGACAGACATGCATTGTTGACTATGTGACGTAACACTATAAAGGGTGTCATTATATGTAAGGCAGACCTACAAAGCATCAGAACATCAAAATAAAATGAAAATGTTGGCCTACTGCCTTTAACAAGGGTTTGAACATCAACATATCTAAAGCAGATCTATTGTCTTTGACAAAAAATCACAAATACTAATAATGAAATGTATATTTTATAAATTCACACATTACAATGTTTAATAAAAGTGATTGCCATAATACAACCCCATAACCCGCAAGGGGTCCCTGCACTTGAGCTCCAGCTCACATTACTTTAAAAAAAACATGGTAAGCTCTTTGTGGGTCGTGGATTCAATGGCTCAGGAGATTTACTGTGTTTTTAAAAAAAATATTCCTTAAGAGAATCTGCACTCCTTGCAGCCCTCCACAACATTAAAAAAATGTTGTGTCCCTGCCTCTTATAGGGGCACCACCAGACTAGGGCATTATGGGGTGCTCTAGGCTGGAGTAGTGAATGACACAATTTTTTTGTAATGTTTTGGCTGGTCAGAGGACTAACACTGTTTTACTTTTTACAGTTTGGGTGTTGTTGGGAGGCCCGCTACCCCAAGGGCCCTGCTGGTTCTCCAGCCAGCAGCCATACCTAGTGCTGGTGGGGGCCAGCCTTTTTTGTATAGTGGGGGTGCAGGGGCATACCTGGGGCACTCACAAGTAGCAAAATCATTGGTAGCAGCAGGTAGATCCCCAAGGACATCACAGCCTCTGTCGGCTCCCCACCAGCACCCACATTGGGTGCAAGCAGGAGCTGATATTTCCTTAAAAAGTGGGTGCCCTAGTGCCCATGCAGGGTACCCATGCCTTACAAAACCATTGGCCGACTTTGGGGAGCCCCAGTGCCCCAAGCCAGCACTCTTTGTGGGTGATGGCAGGAGCTGGCTTCTTTCTTTTACTCCTGCCTGGGTGGGAGTATCTTTTTCTATGCTTCCACTCGGGTCCGAGTGAAGTTGTGCTCTCTGCCCGGGAAAGTGGGGGCAGAGAATAAAGTTTATGTTATCTTTCAATATTTTCCCAGTCCGGGAAGACCAGTGTCTCTAGGTTAGGGTGCCCGGGACACTGCAGCTGTTTCAGGCACTGAAGTTGGGCTCCCTGGGACCTCTGCAAGGTTTGGAGATGGAGACCACAGGCCCACTCCACAAATCCTATATATCAGACCCATGCGATAGGGTCCCTGCGGCCTCTGCAGTTCTTGGGGAGGGAGGACACACAAACCCTCCTCCAAAAAACAAAATAACGCCAGGCCCTACCCAACCCAGAAGGCCCATTTAAAAATGCTATGAACAAGAAGGGGTTGGGCCCATTTAAAGCACCCACACTAGACCTCATTTATATATAACAGAACTATACAGTGTATGAGTGCTACAGTTCTTTTGAAAACTAAAAAAACAGGACCATCGTATTAAATTTAGTAGTCTTAATGAATGAAATCACTAACACCACTAAATCCAATACGGTTGTGCTGTTTTCTGTAGTTTTCAAATTTACTCCATGATCTGGGGATCCAACAAAAGAAAAGTACTGTTTTGGCCTTTGGGGAGTCCCAGCGAGGACCAACCTACCCTGCCCCCTTCATTTTTTTAATACTTTTTATAGGACAAGAGACTGAGTCCCTGACTTCTAAAATGACTATCATCACATCTTTGTTGATGTGGTAGCTACCAATCAGATATTATCTCTAGATCTGTTTCCTTCTCAGATCCTCTGCCTTGTAATATATACATACATTTTTTGTCTTATTTCTCACAAACAAATGTATGAATTTACACTAAATCACAAAAAGTATTCTTTCCGGACCAAGATCTAGCTTTCTGCCAACTTTGGTGTAAATACATTCAGCAATTTTTGTTGTAGGGTTGTTCAATTTTCCAAAGAAAATCTGGATTGAGAAAACAAGTTTCGGACCCTTCCCTTTCTCTCAGCTCCCCTTTGATGTATCACCCTGAAACTTTCCAGGAAGGAGTGGAGGTTGAGGAGATTTATGTTTCTGGGAACGTTTTGTGAAGATTCACCATATAGCACCACAGTTATTAGCATATTAAATATTGATTTCCCAAATAAGTATGGTCCTAACTATAACTACCAGTGGTGACCTGCACTGGGCTATATATATATATATATTCACTGAATAAACCATAGGTTTCATGAGTGTTATAGTTAGCCGGATATTTTACTCATACAAAACCATAGAAATTCTGTTATAGTTAGTTGTGCTAACTATAACTTGCATGCCCACAATGCACTGCTGATGATGTCATATATTACGTCATTCATGACATGGTCAGTGACACCACTGATGGCATCACTGATGACATCTCAAATGACATCACTGATGACATCATCCAGTGAATGTGGTTTTGTTTGAAATTTAAATATCTATTATATTCACTGAAAAAAACATGGGTTTCAGGCCTTATATAGTTAGGAATTGGCATTTAAAAAACCTTGCAAATTCACTGAAAAAACCATAGGTTTCAGCCTTATATAGTTAGGAATTAGCATTAAAAAAACCTTTGAAATTCACTGAAAAAAACATAGGTTTCAGGCCTTATATAGTTAGAAATTAGCATATAAAAAATCTTTGAAATTCACTCAAAAAACTATAAGTTTTATGGGTGTTACAGTTAGCTGGACATTTCACTCATACAAAACCATTGAAATTGCTCCTATATAGTTAGTTGTACTAACTATATTTCGCGCACCCGCAATCCACTGCTGATGATGTCACATATTACATCATTCATGACATGGTCAGTGACATCACTGATGACATCTCAAATGGTAGCTGTTTGACTGTTTGTTTAAGTGAGTGATTAAATGTGTCTCAAATATATGGGCTAGTAACCAAACTATGTGAATGTCTGTATCACTGTCTCTTTTGTTGTATAACCAGCTGCATCAATTTGTCACTAACTACATGAGTGTCTATATTAGTTATTGATTAGTTGGCTGAGTATATCTGTGGTTGGGTGGGGGAGTTGTAACTCTATGCATATATGTGTGAGTGGTTGATTGTCTAGGCATATAGGTTTGGGAGTGTTTATGGAAACAGGTATTTCGGTGTCTGAGTGTGTTTATTTGTGTGTTGGTAAGTGAATAGATCTGTCAGTGGTACATATCCAATAAAGTAGAAAAATAAAAGGCATTGTATATGAGAGTTGGTGTTTATAAATAAGTATACATAAGTGTCAGTGATTGTGAGAGTAACTGTATGAATGAGTGTATAATTGTAATAGTGATTTTTTAACATAGTAACTATGATTTACTATGTGTATGTATAAGACAGGTGTTGTGTGTATAACGGTGTAGGTGAGTAAATGTAAGTGTGATTGATTCTTTTCATGAGTGAGTAGCATCACTGCATAATCGACTAGGATGACTGCTGATGTGTCAATGTCTGTATGGGTGTATGAGTACATTTGATAGTGTTACCATTGATCAGTGACTGCATGTATAAGTGATTCTGTGGGTGAATGGACAGTTGTGTGTGTAGACTTAGGAATCAGTGAGTGTGAATGTAGTAACTAGTATGTGTGTGTCAATGCTTTCAAATATGGTACTCTGTATTTTACAGTGAGTGATCAAAGGTTATTCTAGTGTGTGATGAGGTATATCAGATTGTCTAGTGGATGATGCAAGCGCATAGACAGTGACTGGGTTCCTAGAGTGCTAGTAGTTGACAGCACGAAAAGTTTATAAGCGCTTATGTTTCAGCAGAGTGATTAGATAAGAACATGCTTCTGTCTGGATGATTGTAGGAGTGGACACAGACTCACAGTGTGATTCCAGACGAGCATAACTATTATCTGGACCAGGTCAGCAGAGCTGCTCTAGAGCCAGAGAAACAAGTCAGCAAAGCTGCCTTAGAGCCATACAACCAGGTCAGCAAAGCTGCTTTAGAGACAGAGAACCAGGTCAGCAGAGGTGATCTAGAGCCTAAGAACCAGGTCAGCAGAGCTGTTCTAGGGCCAGAGAACCAGGTCAGTAGAGCTGCTGTAGAGCCAGAGAAACCAGGTCAGTAGCGCTGCTTTAGAGGGAGAGAACCAGGTCAGCAGAGCTGCTCTAGAGGGTGAGAACCAAGTCAGCAGAGCTGCTCTAGAGCCAGAGAACCATGTCAGCCGAACTGCTTTAAAGCCATAGAACCGTGTCAGCAGAGCTGCTTTAGAGCCAGAGAACCAGGTCAGCAGAGCTGTTGCTGTTGTAGAGCCAGATAATCAGATCAGCAGAGCTGCTTAATAGCCTAAGAACTAAGTCAGCAGACCTGCTCTAGAGCCAGAGAACCAGGTCAGCAGACCCGCTGTAGAGCCAGAGAACCAGGTCAGCAGAGCTGCACTAGCTGACACTGACTGTCAAACACTGACTGACTGACCCTGATTGACTGACACTGACTGACTGACACTGACTGACACTGATTGACTGACACTGACTGACTGACTGACTGACTGACACTGACTGACTACTCTCTACTACTCTACTACTCACTATCTACTACTCTCTAATACTCTCTCTCTCTACTACTCACTCTATACTACTCATTCTCTACTACTCTCTAGTACTCTCTACTACTCACTCTCTACTACTCTGCTATTCTCTACTACTCACTCTCTACTTCTCTATTACTCTCTACTACTCACTCTCTACTACTACTCTCTAGTACTATCTCTCTACTACTCACTCTCTACTACTCTCTACTATTCACTCTCTACTACTCACTCTCTACTACTCACTTTCTACTACTCACTCCCTACTACTTTTTACTACTACTATATACTACTCACTCTCTACTACTCACTCTTTACTACTCTCCACTACTCACTCTACTACTCTCTACTACTCTGTACCACTCACTTTCTACTACTCTACTACTTACTCTCTACTACTCTCTTTCTACTACTCACTCTCTACTACTCTCTCTACTACTCTCTACTACTCACTCTCTACTACTCTCTCTCTACTACTCACTCTCTACTCTTCACTCTCTACTACTGTGGGAGACAAAGTAAAAGAACAGGACTTCACTGACTGAAGCAGTGTCATTAGAGTCTCAACCCGAGCACCTTATGCATTGTGCTTCCGGTGTCATCCTGCCAAAGAGCATGTGAATGACAGGCAGAGGCCCATGGCAAGAGAGTGCAATTACACATCAGACATGTACTCAACTATAATAATGTGATTATCACCAGTCCGCCTGGGGCCACAATGACCCGACTGAGAAAATAAGAAGGGTTATCCACCCGTTCCATCACCCCTTTGAAGATCCGCCCCTTGCCACAGTGTAGAACTCGTTGTATTATCTGTCTTGGGTGACCTAAGGAGGATGATGGATGCCAGAGCTCCTAGGTTTTCGTGGACCTCTCAGTCTCATTTCCTATATCTGACCATCAGATCTAATTTGAAAAGATTATATGATATAGAGCTCAGAGGTACTGTCTTGGCTTGGCTTAAACCATTCCTAAATAACAACAAAGGAGTGACTAAGTGGAAATAAGAATGGTGCTACCAAAATTAAATTGTGAAGTCTGTTTATTCGCTCTGTACTGTAAATGTGGTCAATACTCCCACAAGTGCATGTACATGTGATTTTTTCACGTGGGTCAACACGTGCGATAACCATCTAAGATTCACGCATGAGCACTCTCATGAGAAATTAACTTTTCTGGATGTCAGTATCAGCAGGGAAGGCAACCAGCTTGAGACCATGACTTTTTACAAGCCGACTGCAAAGAATAATTTGCTACACTTCACCAGCTACCACCCCCGGGCCCTACGGGAGAATCTCCCGTATGGGCAGTATCTTAGGATACGTCGGAATTGTAGCAACCTTTCCGGTTATAAATAACAAGCGAATGCACTGACTACCAAGCTGAAAAACAGAGGGTACCCCAAGGGGATAATAAACAAGAGCCAAAAGAGGGCCAGAAATCAACAAAGGGATGCTTTGTTGGAAGACAACGGCCAAACAGAAAGTGAGGAGATCCCTTTAACATGTGTGACTACTTTTAACTCACTATCTAATGCAGTAAGTAAATGTATCACAAAAAACTGGAGAATCATCACCAGTAACAACACACACTGGAAGAAGCCCCTCTTTTCGCACAAAAGAGCTACAAGTCTCAAAGACTCCTTAGTCCACACACGACCAAGGGAAGAAAATACTAACAACCTTGCACCGAGTGTTCTAAATGCCTGGGGTTTACCACCAGTTACAGGACACTACCCGTGTGGGAATTGCAAAGTTTGCCACCTCACTTCCAACACAAAATTCTTGGATCTGAGAGACGGTACACGATGGGAGCAACAAAGCCACACAAATTGTCATACCACCAATGTTGTGTACCTGATAACCTGCAGATGTAGTCTACAGTACGTAGGTATGACATCTAGACGCATCAAAATCAGGATATGCAAACATTGTAGTAATATACGTTGTAAAAAAGCAACAACTAAATTGACAGCCCACTTCTTACAACTGAATCATACACCAAATGATCTACAGTGGACAGTATTGGAGCATCTGGAAAGCTGTTCGGAGGCCACGTTGCTCGAAAAGGAACAACGTTGGGTGTATCGGCTTGGCACAAACAAAACTGGTCTAAATGATGACATACTACGGGGAAGTGTGCTAAGAAGATAACGCACCCAGACTCATAGCATAGACTTCTGCCACCTCATGACTTTTGCTATGCATCTGACCCAGCATACTACACCTCAACGCACACCTAGGTCCATATACTCATATACTCTTTGGCTCTTTTGTATTGTTTGTCCATCACTGAGTAAGGACCCTGAGGTGAAACCAATGTCTGCATTTTACTCCACAATCGGAGTTTGCTGTCACATCACACGGGCTTGTTTTATCTGGGTCTTTTTCCTACTAAAATGATGGTTTCTGTCGTTCTTCCCTGGATGTCTCACGCTTTTTGCGTGAGTCACTGTAGGTGGTTCCCTAGTTCGAGGATCGTTTTCCGATCCTGCGGGTCAAAAAGTGAGATTAAACTTTTATCCCCCCCCTTGTACACCTAAAGTGGGTTTTTAGAATTATGATTCGATGAAAATCCCCTTTTTCAGGCACCGGGACCTCACTGGGATTCGAACCCCTGTTCTGAACCCATCTTCTGGCCAATACCACTTTAAGATACAGGGCTAGGCGGTGGTTACGTGATGTTGCTCCGCCCACGTGATCAATCCTGGCCATTCTTAGTATTACACAACATAAAGCCGATCCCACCCCCTCTCTGGCATTCCCGGGAGACAGCAGCCGAGAGAGCAGGTATACCGCGGGGAGCCGCGAGTGCCGAAGTAAGCCTTCTTTCTCTATTTACTATTCATTAGGAGCACGGGCACTCTACAACCCCACGAGTGCTCATTGCATTGCCCTTCTTCCTCTGCAGATAGACACCGCGTGAAGGGAACCCACGCTGTCCTCACCGAAGGGGCGTGTTCGTGTCTCTTGCTAAGTGACTTTTGTCAGCATTCACGATAGCTGCAACTACATCGTACACCTCCCCTATATAAGAGGAGAGTTTTCTGGCTTATCCATTGTTTGATCCTAATACATCTTGCATGACAAAAATCTATAAATATTGTAAAATTTTAATTGAATGGTAGTCACGAGCTGAACAGCACAATGCTCGCAGTACCTCATTATGAATTAAGCAGCAGTGTAAACACGTGACGCCTGTTTACTTTGATGGCCGGTTAAGTTATGCTGGCGTTGGTGCATTACCCCATAACCAGGGCAAGCACCCTATATTGGTTGGATGGCCCACCATCGTAAAATGTACGTTAAGCATGCATTTCGTCATTTCCCGAAATGTCAAAGACCATCACTAATAACTAACGCATTTGATCACAGGACTTAATTTTTAGGTTCGCTTATGTGTTATTGTCTGTCCTTTTTTCTCCTTACAGGTTTTTGGTTTATTCCTGCAAATAGCAGCGGATAACTATGGGGACTGTCCGGTGAATTATCACATAAGATATTTTTTACACTTAGAGCCTCACGGGAGGGTACGCCTTAGCGCGCGCACACCACCGGAGGACTTTTTGGTAGGTCCTGACGAATGCTGAGCAAATTGCAACCAAAGCAGCAGAAACATGTTGACCAATTTTTGATATTCAACAGGACTCCGGTTCCTTAACTCAGAACCTTGCGTAGTCCGTTTACATTGTTTTTAATCCAATGCAGGTTGGCCATTATTAAAGATTTTTGTAAAGGCTACAACCTCTGCATTTTTTAACACACTTGTACACTCATTTATAGTCACATTCTAATTTGGGCACTGTTACACTCACCACATCTCGCTCCGCTGTAAACAGGCGTTGTAGCACGCTGGGGGGACCTTCGGTCACCCCAGCGGGGACCCAATGATGAAGCATGTCACGAACTAGTGGTGAGTGAGTGTCCTTCAAAAACAAAGGATTTTTCCCTTCCCCTTACGACCCGGCAGGTGTTGTCCTAAGAGGGGAGCTTGTTGGGTATTCACAGGGAGATAGATAGACATTAATTTGTACATGCACTTGTGGGAGTATTGACCACATTTACAGTACAGAGCGAATAAACAGACTTCACAATTTAATTTTGGTAGCACCATTCTTATTTCCACTTAGTCACTCCTTTGTTGTTATTCATGAATTTGATTGGGGTACAGGAGTGTCAACTCATGCCCTTTCTCTCTTGTTGGTATTAACCTTCTCTCGCCACCCTTTTTAATCTTTAGTGAAATAAGCTTTTTATGGCATGCTACAGGGCTTGATCTTATTTCAATTTGTTTCCAACTTGTATATGCGTTCTGCCGCCTCATTACTGCACCGTCTGAGTATGCCGTGTAGTACGTAGATGACAGACGTTTAGGCTATCTCCAGAAACAAATTAATATAATCCATTAATTGCGATCCTGGAAGCAACTAGATTGTGTATGTCTACAAATTACGAAAAATGAAACCCTGATAAATGCAAAGTATGTTAAAGGGCATCTAAAATTGGCATCAGGGACTTGAATTGGCCAACTACAATGTACCTTCTTCTTCAGTACGTCAATTAGAAATCTACCTTGATTCTAACTTTAGGTAGCTAATGTGAAAAAGACCTTGTTTTTCCTCTTGAATCGCTTCGACTCCTCTTACTGGTTTTAGATAAGGAATTAACAATACCCGTCATCAATGCATCCATCCAGATATTGTGTCTTAAACTCAAGAGGAGGCAAGCACGTCCCTGGATGTAACTCCATACCTGTTCCTGCCTATGAGAATCCAGTAAGAGGCACACGTTTGAAAGGTGCACACTATTCACGTGGGACTTATACCTTTAAGTAAACCTTCAGCAGTTCTACAAATACCGACTGATTACAAATGAATATGGCACTTCTGCATCTCCACTGACAATCATTGGCATTGCCAATCCCACTTCAGTCTCTGGAAAACTCTGCTCCATAATGCTGGGATAGCCATGACCACCAGCTGCTTCTATGCTGCTGTGGTATAGGACAGAGTGCAAAGGGTATCCTATGCTGCTCCACCATACCAAGGAGGTGGGCATTTCTGTGACAATAGTTGTATACAAAGGTTATACAGTTAGGCAGCTGGCCTGGGGCAGCGGCATATTTGACATCTTAACTCAGTGCTGGCTTCCATCGATTTCACTTTGTGTGTTTGGACTTGTTGTTTTAAGTACATAAGGGTTTATAAATCCCATAATTTACAGTGTGGGTGGTATAACTGTCAGGTTTCCAAGGTCTGTGAGTCATGTGTTACTCCAGTCCAGGATTTTGCCTTTGAATTTTTGGGACTTATAGCCCAGCTTTAAAATAGAAAAAACAAGATCATAAATCCAAGAATTCCAAGGATAAAAACCTGGACTGGTGCATAACATCACGGATGTACCTGGATACTTGTAAAGGCTGGGGTGGATAGAAAGTCAGTACTGACTTAGAGTGTCACACATAAAATAATGGCCTCATGGCATAGATGGCGGCTAAGGAGACTTTAACAGGGTTCTTGAACCTGGTTTGTGATTCACTTTCCAAACTCTTCCGTTATCCAAGAAATTCCCATTTGTGCTTTCTTTCACTGCTTTTACCACCACCCATGTCCGTGCTGTTGCAATGAGGACTTCAGTGTCTAACATCTTATGTGGTGCTCTGATTACAGATTGCTGCCAATGACCACGATCTGCGTTAAGCGGAACCAAGTCAATCCTGATGCATTCTGGTAATACTATGGCTGTTCGACACATTGACGCTGCTATCACAAATACTGCATTTCCCAAGCTTCCTTGAGGGCTTTGCTTCCCCTCCCGAAATGCCACAAACTAGGAGTCACGAGTTTAATGGCAGAAAACCCCATGTCCACGTTGTAGGTAGGCAAACAGAGAAGCAGCTACTTAGGATAATAATAGGGTTGACCTCCTCCGGATGAGTGCACAAAGTAGATTTTGAGATTTAGTGGACATGGACATCCGAATACCAAATGAGGGGAGCTGTTTGCTATCAATCTAGAGATGCCAGTACAGAAACAGAGAAAACAATCTGATAATCTGCGGGATGCAGGTCTGCTTCCTTGCCTAGTTAGGAAGAAGGATCCGGAGTTCATCCCCCTGTGGGAGCAGTACACACTTTTCTGATAAGCACTCTCATGATTTACTGTTGGAAGGAAATAATGGTTGTGGTTCTCTGCCAGACCTTGTAACATTGGAAGACAGAAGGATTTATTATGTTTCTCTTAACGTATAGATTTATAGACAGTACATTTTAAAATAAGCTCTGAAATGATTTGTTTGCCATCGCTGAATATAGCAGTCTAAAAAATGCTGTGGTTCCTAAAAAACAAAACTTTTCAAGGCTGCTTGATCCAATTCGGAAAGGTCAGGCTTGTCCATAGCTGCCACGTTTTCCAGGTGCCTGCATGACGTGTTCGATCAGTCCCGGGTATGTTTTCGAATTCTGGGACTTGTAGTTCTGGTTGCATTCTAGTCTACGTTTCTAAGAAGTTATGCATGGACATGGGAAAATTGGTAAAGGTACCCGCCTCATAGGACTGTTTCACCTTTGTGGATTAGACACTCCAGTTTGGAAGCCAATACACATAATACATTGCACTCTTGCATTTTGTTGTCGTGAAGACGGTGAATTTGTGACTCAAAGACTCTGTGATTGTAAAATAGAGTGACTCATCGGTCCAAAAGGTGTTTCAGAATGTGTCTATTAGTGCGTGTGGTATTGGCAGTCACATAGTTGCCATTATAATTTGGCTTTGAAATATTTAACCATTCGGTTCCCTAAGAATTTAAAACTTGTACAAATCATCTCACTCCAAATGCATCTTTTAGTTCTACATTTCATTAAAAGACATTTTCAGTTTTAAACCAGGCTTTTTAGATCTCAGCCTAGCGTACAGTGTGCAGCAGTGTTCACGCAGCCAGAGTCCTTTTCTCTGGGTTTTGAAAATGGACCTAGAAAATGACAGCACTCGTGCGTGTTCATTTTCTAAGGTCCATTTTCATTGGCCTATGCGTGATAGAGCGCGCAGGTCGCCCAACTCTTTATTTTACCAGATTTCACGCACTTGGGCCCATGACGTGTTTATGACAGTATTTTTGTGAATCGAGCGAGTTTACACGACACCATCAGTAATTCTATGTGTTTTCCTTAACACTATTACCAAGATACCTGACTTACCACAGGCACCTACTTTCCTAATGGATCAGGAGCTAGCAGTGGACAAGAGATAAGAAGAAACTTAATACTTCATACATTTAATAACACTTTTATACCTATATAATGACCACAGAAACCTGAAAGGTTTTAAAGATTTTATATAGTAAGTTTAAATCAGAATGACATGAGAATAAAACTAATACAGATTAGAACGTCAATAATCAAGATAATAACTGTTATATAACTGTAAATGAGGGCAAGCACCATAGAGTGCGAGTGGAAAATTACTGGGTACAAGTAACAGGGAACATGCTTTTCAGTTTCAGGCTTATACTAAGGTAGGTGAGTTTAAAACATATTAGTCAGTGAATGGCTAAAGTCCTACAAGTGATTCAAACTGGTCTCAACCTAATTACTAAACTAAACCTAGGTTCTAAACACAAGTAGAATTAAATCACACTAATTAAGTAAAACAGTTTCAATAATATCCTACAGGTAGGGGAAAAATGGAACATAGCTAATAAACATGTAAGTCTTTTGGAGATGACAGAGAAAAACACCATGGGCAAGGATGCTTTATTTAAAGAAAAGAAGGAAGGAGAATAGATAGACGGACACCCACAATTATATTTACCTAGGACGGGAATGAGAACTAACCCTGTCAACGGGTCAGTTTGGGAAAAGGCGAGGACAAGGACCCTCCAGGATTTAGGATGCCAGTAGGCGAGCAGGTACAGCTCATGGACAGTCAGGACAGGATACCCCTCAGGATTTGGATCAGGACTGGGCTCACCAAAGGGCACGACCAACACCTGCAGCTTCGGATGCAACGCCTGCGCTACTCCCTCTCTGCACGGAATCCACCAGTAACCCCGGTTGGGGTCTTGAATCTCCCAGCAAAGTGCTTCGCCAGCACTTAAGACTATTTCCACCCCTTGGAGTTTGTGAAAAATTTCGGACAGAGTGCTCCGCAGCTCTCTGTATCAATCACCTATAGAGTTCGTACGGTCGGTGACAGGTCAGATACTCGGACAAGTCGGACAATTTCTCTAGCTAAAACTAGACTAGTTATACTCTTTTCGGGTCCCTAGACCACCCACAATTGTTGCAAGTGACAGAATCCCAACTTAGGATTGGTCAGGAGTGGTGGTTAGGTCATTTGTCACCACCTAAAATTCTGGGTTCCCATAGTTAATATTCAAATTTCGTACCCACCCCTTACATTCCAGTTCCCAGGGCTTGAAAAAGGTGTAAAACAATAGAACACACATAAAGTGTATACAAATGTAGCATATTTAGGTACAGCCGAAATCTTCTCTCGGTGCACAGAAGATTTTCCCAGGCGCATCTCAGCTTCAGGAGCCAGCTGGCTGGGGTTTGCTTCTGCGCGGTGTGGGTTTTCCCTCATCACGTGATTGGGGTAACATGGGTTTCAAAGATGGAGCGGCTCCCCACTCCCAGGCCCACAGATACGCGGTACATGAAAAGTAAGCGAAAACAAATTAGAAACACAGAAAAAATGAATACACGGTACATCATGATGAGCTACACTGCACCCCTTACTTTATAATATATATAGCATTAGGGTTTTAGGCAGAAATAGACAGCTAGATAAAAGCAGCAGTAGCAAGCGGAGAGCATGTTAAAGACAAAGCGGCCATATTAGCAATACTGCGCATGAGCGAAAAAATCCCTCCAGAACTGCGAGTGCGTCACATCACATGGGTATGACCGACGCATGCGCAGACTGGATTTCTGCGAAGCAGCGATTCTGTAGTATGCAAGCCTCATTAGGATTAATAGACACATAGGCAAGCATCTCTGGGACACCCGCATGTAGTGTAAAAGTGCAATATTAATGACAAATAGGTTGATTTACGATATTACAGGTTAAACGAGGTTCTTGAATGTGAGCAAGGCGCTTTACGTGCGAATCCTTGCTCCATCATGCGTACGTGTAGTTTTTTAACAGAACATGCAATAGGCCATGGGCTGTCGCATAGCTCCGCCCATGGCCTAATGGTGTCTGTTACGCACACCAAAGGCCATATGTCTTCAATTATCGTGGCCAGACGCGGCTGCGATAATTGAAGACATATGCTTCGCAGTGGCGCACGCGGGTGCACCACTCGCGGGCGTTTTTTTTTTTTACAATAAGAATGCTTTCGCAATCGCTTGAAGTGCCATTTTCTTTTTTTACAATAGGATCACTTTCGCGATCACTTGTTCTAATTTTGCCTGGGCCTCCCAGACTCCTTCATAGAAATTGTGAGAGAGGTTACGTCTTGCAAAAATATATTTGCATCTCCCGTTCTCTGCCTCTGACTCATTGCTAAATTCCTCAAACTTTAATATAAATAAACAGCTTGCCTGGGCCGCATACTGCTTTCGCTTTGTTCTGTGATAACTGCACAAAGCAGTGAGAATAAGCAGCGCTTTGCACTTTTCAACAACGCAGCAACTCGCCTAGCTGACATCATCATGAGGCACCCAGCGCTTCGAAGCAGCATTGACCAACATGCTGTCTGTCTAGTGTGTCAACTGTGAAACATATCATAGCAGGTGAGGTGAGATCTGAAAAGAAGGAAACTGATAATGAAGGCTTGCAAGGGCTCTGAGGGCACAAGGTTGGTGGTGGCAGAGAAGGTTGGAACTGCGGCGTGCCATCCACGCAACCCGTTGTCCGTGCTGCCTCGCACCCATCCTCCCGTCATCCATGCTGCCTCGCACTCACCCTCCTATCGTCTGCGCTGGCTCGCACCCACCCTCCCTCCCGTCATCCATACTGCCTCGCACCAACCCTCCCATCGTCCATACTGCCTCGCACCCACCCTCCCTCCTGTCGTCCATGCTGCCTCGCACCCACCCTCCTGTCATCCGTACTGCCTCGCACCCAACCACCCACCCTCCAGTTGTCCGTGCTGTGTCGCACCCAACCACCCACCCTCCCGTCGTCTGTGCTGCCTCACATTTGTCGGTGCTGCCTCACCCCCTCCCACCCTCCCTTTGTCCGTGCAGCCTTACCCCCATCCAAATCCCCACAGTGCCAGCATTACTACTTCAGTTGTCATTTACGATACCAACCTTGCCAATTACCAACCAACCTGCTACTCACCAGTATACACAGGGAGCACTTGCGGCTAGGCCCTTGCATCTTGGGTTATTCATTCATTCATTCATTCATTCATTCATTCATTCATTCATTCATTCATTCATCCATTCATTCATCCATTCTCAGTGTCTAAGATGTGAGACTTTTTCTCTGGATCACTCGCATTTCCTACCAATGCCTGCCAACCACCATAGTAGCCCTGCCCTTCACTGTCTTACTAATACCCACTATACCTGCCCAGCCACTACAGCGGCTACCCTGCACCATCATCTAACAATAGTTCCCATTATATCATCTCTGTTGCCAACCACAACGAAAAAATAAAAACAAAACAACAGTTACTTTGCAATCATTCAATACAATACTTCCATCTTGCAAGGGAAATTCATGAATATATTCCCAAAACGGAACCTATTAAAAAGAACATATTGGAACTCACAATCATGTGTTCGAATGCCACTACTGAAGAAAATGATATCTAAGTCATGGAAAGATGCTCCAAAATGTGAAACAGTGCACTGAACATGAGTTGCGAAAAGAGTGATTGGAAGTGAAATAGAACAACCCTTAATGAAACAGTTACAGTGTCTGGGTTATTTGATTTTAGTCAGGGCCAATTTTTAAGGGTTAAACATTGTACACTCTACAAGAAGTTTTTTAATCCACACCAAAAACTGAGCTTCATCTATGTTTCAAACCCACTAAGATTGTATAAAGGTCTTCGTTGGAACATTGTGGATGAACCGTAAAAAGTGCAGGCAAAAAATGTAGGTCACTAATATGTAGGTATGTTTCATGTGACTTGTTTTCATATTGTGTATGTTTGCGTCTGTGGAAAGTGGTGTGACCGTGACGTGGTATGAGGCGTGCACGATATTGTAGCCAACTACATTATTGTAGGGGTAAATAAAGCGGGCTCAGTGAATTCCGAGTCAAATAATAATTTTTTAACACGCTGTAATCGAACAGTCTTGTACCTTATGGTCACACCGACAAATGCATCTTCGGGAGTTTGCTGACTATGGTTCTGTAAGTGGATTCATTTCTTAAATGTGCGCTGTCCTCACTTCCCGTGCTTGTTTGTTTTGCCAAGTTAAGCACCCTTCTATTTTATGTATGCTGTTTTAAGGAGCATCTTGTTTTTCAGATAGCTATTTAAGTAAAGGAAGTACACACAACCACACGGTCAGTGCACACTTTCACCAGGCACAGACACCATCAGTCGTCAGTGCATACTTTAACCGGGCACAAACACCACCAGCCGTCAGTGCACACTTTTACCAGGCCCAAACACCACCAGCCGTCAGTGCACGCTTCCACCAGGCACACACCACCAGACGTCGGTGCATGCTTTCACCAGGCACACACACACCACCAGCTGTCAGTGCACGCTTTCGTCAGACACACACCACCAGCCGTTAGGGCATGCTTTCACCAGGCACACACACCTCCAGCCGTCAGTGCACGCTTCCACCAGACTAAGCGTGGGCGGAAAATCCGTTACGCTCGCGGATTTTGCGGATTTTCGGTAAATTCGCAATCCGCGAGATTTGCGGATTTCCCGCAAAATCCGCAAATTCGCACGCAGCTGATTTTTTTTTTCTTGGTGATACAATTTTGCGGCGTGCAGCGTTTACTTCCCGTCATTCATCGTTTGCCGAGTTATTTTTCTGGATATTTTGCGAGTGCTGCGCCATTTTGGATCTTGCTGCGGGATCCCGCGGGAATTTGGCAAGCGCGATTACGTAATCGCGGCTTGCCACCTTGCACAGCGAGAGTTTGTCAACGCGAGTACGCCGTGATCACGTATCGCGGGAGTTCGCAATTGCAAACACGTACATGCGGCGGGCAGCAACAATCTCGCACTCGCGAAAATATAACATTTGCAATTCTGCACAAGAGATCCACCAGCAAGCAGCATAAACCTCCTGGAAATGATGATTTTTATCAGAATAACTTCTCAGGTTGACATTTGCCTGCACTTTTTTTTGCAAGGAGTCCATTTTGGGGGGGGGAGGAAGGAAGTGCCCCACAGTCTCCAACTTCCTGTTCCTGTCCAGCAGGCTCCTCCCAGTGCTTTCCTCATGTGCAGGTCACTTTCATTCGGATTCTTCACCTGGAAGGATTACTTTTTGTGGATGCTGCTGGATATTTGGATTTGAGGCCTTTTTGACTTTCTTTGGATCACTTTTGGATTAGAAATTTCACAAGTAAGTTTGTTTGGGGCATTACAGTTGCTGCAACTACAATTTTGGAATTTTCGATTTTTGGGCTGTTTTGGGGCCTTTTGCCCAGGGGTACTCAGTGGTGGGTGCACTGAGTCTTTCTGTGGGGTGTTTTGAATGTAAACATCATGGAGGGGCTGGATGGCTTGGGATTGTGCTGATTTTTCTGTGATTTTCGTTTCTTTGGCCTGTTGTTGCCCTTTTCACCCTGGGTAGTGAGTGGTGCATGGGCCTAGTCTTTCTGTGGGTTGTCTTGAATTTAAACATCATGGAGGGGCTGGATGGCATGGGATTGTGCTGATTTTTCTGTGATTTTCGTTTTTTGGCCTGTTGTGGACAGGCCATGTGGTTGGGGGCCATTTTGAGTGCTGCTATAGGCCCTGGCCATGTGCTGTATTGGAGGGGGCCATTTTGAATGCAGGCAGTGTTCTCAGGCCTGCACCCATTTTGCCTAGCTTTCATCCATTATGCCCAGGGGTAGTGAGTGGTGCATGGGCCAAGTCTTTCTGTGGGTTGTCTTTAATTTAAACATCATGGAGGGGCTGGATGGCATGGGATTGTGCTGATTTTTCTGTGATTTTCGTTTTTTTGGCATGTTGTGGACAGGCCATGTGGTTGGGGGCCATTTTGAGTGCTGCTGCAGGCCCTGGCCATGTGCTGTGATGGAGGGAGCCATTTTGAATGCAGGCAGTGTTCTCAGGCCTGCACCCATTTTGCCTAGCTTTCATCCATTATGCCCAGGGGTAGTGAGTGGTGTATGGGCCTAGTCTTTCTGTGGGTTGTCTTGAATTTAAACATCATGGAGGGGCTGGGTGGCATGGAATTGTGCTGATTTTTCTGTGATTTTCGTTTTTTTGGCCTGTTGTGGACAGGCCATGTGGTTGGGGGCCATTGTGAGTGCTGCTATAGGCCCTGGCCATGTGCTGTATTGGAGGGGGCTATTTTGAATGCAGGCAGTGTTCTCAGGCCTGCGCCCATTTTGCCTAGCTTTCATCCATTATGCCCAGGGGTAGTGAGTAGTGCATGGGCCTAGTCTTTCTGTGGGTTGTCTTTAATTTAAACATCATGGAGGGGCTGGATGGCATGGGATTGTGCTGATTTTTCTGTGATTTTCGTTTTTTGGCCTGTTGTGGACAGGCCATGTGGTTGGGGGCCATTTTGAGTGCTGCTACAGGCCCTGGCCATGTGCTGTGATGGAGGGAGCCATTTTGAATGCAGGCAGTGTTCTCAGGCCTGCACCCATTTTGCCTAGCGTTCATCCATTATACCCAGGGGTAGTGAGTGGTGTATGGGCCTAGTCTTTCTGTGGGTTGTCTTGAATTTAAACATCATGGAGGGGCTGGGTGGCATGGAATTGTGCTGATTTTTCTGTGATTTTCGTTTTTTTGGCCTGTTGTGGACAGGCCATGTGGTTGGGGGCCATTGTGAGTGCTGCTAGAGGCCCTGGCCATGTGCTGTGATGGAGGGGGGCATTTTGAATGCAGGCAGTGTTCTCAGGCCTGCACCCATTTTGCCTAGCTTTCATCCATTATGCCCAGGGGTAGTGAGTGGTGCATGGGCCTAGTCTTTCTGTGGGTTGTCTTGAATTTAAACATCATGGAGGGGCTGGATGGCATGGGATTGTGCTGATTTTTCTGTGATTTTCGTTTTTTTGGCCTGTTATGGACAGGCCATGTGGTTGGGGGCCATTTTGAGTGCTGCTACAGGCCCTGGCCATGTGCTGTGATGGAGGGGGCCATTTTGAATGCAGGCAGTGTTCTCAGGCCTGCACCCATTTTGCCTAGCTTTCATCCATTATGGCCAGGGGTAGTGAGTGGTGCATGGGCCTAGTCTTTCTGTGGGTTGTCTTGAATTTAAACATCATGGAGGGGCTGGATGGCTTGGGATTGTGCTGATTTTTCTGTGATTTTCGTTTTTTTGGCCTGTTGTGGACAGGCCATGTGGTTGGGGGCCATTTTGAGTGCTGCTACAGGCCCAGGCCATGTGCTGTGATGGAGAGGGCCATTTTGAATGCAGGCAGTGTTCTCAGGCCTGCACCCATTTTGCCTAGCTTTCATCCATTATGCCCAGGGGTAGTGAGTGGTGCATGTGCCTAGACTTTCTGTGGGTTGTCTTGAATTTAAACATCATGGAGGGGCTGGATGGCTTGGGATTGTGCTGATTTTTCTGTGATTTTCGTTTTTTTGGCCTGTTGTGGACAGGCCATGTGGTTGGGGGCCATTTTGAGTGCTGCATCAGGCCCTGGCCATGTGCTGTGATGGAGGGGGTCATTTTGAATGCAGGCAGCGTTCTCAGGCCTGCACCCATTTTGCCTAGCTTTCATCCATTATGCCCAGGGGTAGTGAGTGGTGCATGGGCCTAGTCTTTCTGTGGGTTGTCTTGAATTTTACACATCATGGAGGGGCTGGATGGCTTGGGATTGTGCTGATTTTTCAGTGATTTTCGTTTTTTTCGCCTGTTGTGGCCTTTTCATCAGGGGGTAGTGAGTGGTGCATGTGCCTAGTCTTTCTGTGGGTTGTCTTGAATTTAAACATCATGGAGGGGCTGGATGGCTTGGGATTGTGCTGATTTTTCTGTGATTTTCGTTTTTTTTGCCTGTTGTTGTGGCCTTTTCACCAGGGGTAGTGACTAGTGAGTGTTGCATGTGCCTAGTCTTTGTGTGGGGTGTCTTGAATTTAAACATCATGGAGGGCATGGGATTGTGCTGATTTTTCTGGGGTTTTTTCGATTTTTTGGGGGTGTATAACTGAACTGATGTTCCTCTGTCTTCCATTGCTTTTAGGTGCACAAGACTCAAGAGAACCACCAGTGCCAGGAAGAAGTCCTGCAGCGGTGTGTGTGTGCAGCATAACGTCACGCGACGTCACGTCTGGCCTCAGACAACTCTACAATTCGTGCAACTGCGGCCTGCTGTCTGACCTGCTCTGAAGAAGATGGCCCCCAAAAAAGGTCTCCGTAGCTCCTCTAGCAAGAAAGTTGCTAGTAAGGAGCAGAAGAAGCAAGTTACCAAGGAGGCTGGTGTGCCGGCCGCCGCGTTTTTTGGGAGCAAAAAAAAAAGTACGCCTGCAGCAGCAGCAGGATCTGCTGGGGACCAAGCTGGGAGCAGCACCCCGCTCCATTGGGTTCAGTGCCTCCACCACCATGCCAACTTAAGTCAAAGCCCTTGAGTGCTTCAGAGGCAGTCAGTGTACTTCTTCAATCACCATCGACCAGTGATGTTGGCTCATCGCAAGAAAGTAGCAGCAATGTCCCTGAATCAACACAGGTTGTTGTAACTCATCTGACAAGTGGTGAACAACCACAGCCACAACAACAACACCATGTGCAAGTACAAGCCCAAGTACATGTGGAAGGAGAGGCAGCGCAAGGAGATGCGCAAGCAGAGGTGCATGGAGGGTCACAAGTGCCCACAATAGTTGTTCCTCCCGAAGTCGGGGCACATCAGGAAATTGACAATCAAACCGAGGTATCATTTGAGGAAGCCACTCCTCCTGATGATCATTCATTGTCTTCCACATCCTAGCAAGGAAAAGATCAAGGGGGGTGTCTACATCTTCTTCAAGCCCACCTACTTCTGATGATCCCATTCTGGATGAAGATTGGGAACCATCATCACGGCAGTCTGAGAGTGAGGCAGACCATTAAGCATGGGCGAATTTTGCGAATCTCGCGTTCGCGAATTTTGCGGATTTGCGAACTCGCAATCCGCAAAATCCGCGAATTCTCGCGAATTTGCAGATTTTTTTTTTGTGTTCGCGCGGGTTTCTGCCAGTTCGCGAGGGTTTTGTACAATTTCGCAAAACGCGAACTTACCTGTCGGGTCGCAAGTTTCGCGAACTTGTTGTTTCTACGTGTCCAGCCTGTTTGGGACACTCTTCTTCATCACTGCCACTCTCTGTCACCACTGCCACTCTCTGACTACTCATGCCACCCTCTGGCCCACACATGCCACCCTCTGTTTCATCACAGCACCCTCTGGTTGTCCAGTCAGTGTACATTATTGTGGCAACGCAAGCACACCTTCCCTGCCTCAAGTGACCTGAATTAATTTGGTGCTGATTAATGTGTCACAGAATATTTTTTTAGCTGGCACCTGCTTTCTTAGTGCTTCCTGATTAGTGATCTTTTGCACTTGCTAAGTGCTTTCATTGTTGCAAAATTAGTTACAACACCTGCCCTGCCCCAACTGACAATAATGAATTAGGGGCTGATTAATGGATTTGAACTTCCAGCCTGGCTCCTGCTTGTCTCCCTTAGCTGTAATTCAGGACCTTTGTGGCATATGTGTAACTATTCTGAGGTTCAGAGCTGGGTCACATAATAGTTGCAAGTAGGCAACTGAACTCTGGAGGGGCCCCTCAGGAAGCACTACAGGAAATGGCTACTAATGATGAGCCTGAACTTTTGAACCTGGTAAGTAGTTTCAGTTTTGCTAAGATCGTATTTCTGCAATTTAGCGCTTATTTGCGGGGCGCGAAGTTGTACTGGGAAGCCGCGAACAGTGCGAGCAAAATCCGCTGCTCGCGGATTTGCGGATTTTGCGGGAGATTCGCGAATCTCGCGGATTGCGAATTTACCGAAAATCCGCAAAATCCGCGAGCGAAACGGATTTTCCGCCCATGCTTACACACCATGATCTGACAAAGATACCTAAGCGTAAAAGGAAGGTCGTCAAAAAACTCATAGCTATGGAGTGTGATGAGGCTCAACAAGAAGTGACGGATACTGCTGCTGATGAAGCCTCTCACGATGACGACAAGCCAGTCATCATAAAGGTCACTGCAGCCCCAGCGGGCATGCAGCAAAGAGACATTTTGACCCTATCCCGAGAAGCTGCTGAGCGTGATGATGATGTCGACGAGGAGGCAATGGAAATGGAAATACAACAATCATTAGATTTGGAGTTAACTAGTACACCAACACCTACCGCTTCCATATTTCTTCCTCGCAAGAAGGGACCTCCATCCACCTCGACCTCAATTAGTGGTGGTGAAAGTGCAAAACGTACTGAAGTGCGTCAATCCACATCCTCCACTTCATCTGGCATTAGCAGCAGGGCCACCACCACCAGTATCGCCGCCTCCTCCGGCCCCAAAAGACATTTCAAGTCTCCAGTTTGGGACTTCTTTAGTGTTTGCCCAAAAAAGGAAAACATAGCCATTTGTAGCATTTGTAAGCTTCGAGTTAGTCATGGTAAGTTTGGTACAAACTATGGTACCGGAGGCCAGAGAGGTCATCTTAGGAGAACTCACGCTGTCCAATGGTTTGCGCACCTGGAGGCGATCAAGGAAGCCCGAATTGCACGTAATGAAAACGTTGATTTTTCATCTGATGATGACGAGGAGGAAGAAGACGATTCAAACACTTCACTTACACCCAGTACCCCTGTCAACAGCACACCCCATGTGAGCCACACTAAGAGTGTGGGAGAGAGTGAGACACCAATGCAAAAAAGTTCATCAGCGAGCGTAACTGGGTCGAAGATATCATCATCATCATCCCGTAAATCCTTGGTCCAGGGCAACATTAAAAAGATGTTGTTTACAGAAGCACAATATGAACGCCACCACCCACTGACGCATCTTTATAACACTAAGCTGGCTAAAATGCTAGCTCTGGACCTTCTCCCTTTTTCTTTTGTAGAAGGGGTTGGTTTTCTAGAATTAGTGGCAGCGTTCTGCCCTAAATGGAAGGTTCCTAGCCGGTTCTATTTTGCCCGAGTTGCGGTTCCAGCACTACATGAAGATGTTCTGGAGGTGATTGGGGCAGCTTTGCAGAAGAGTGCTGTTCACACTATACATCTTACAACAGACATGTGGACCAGTGGTGCAGGCGCTGATTACATGTGCATCACTGCACACTGGGTCTCTTTTTCAGGGGCTAAAGCAAAGCTAAACGCAGGTGTTGACCCGGACATTGTTTTTAAAGCTGCTCGGAAACATGCAACACTAGCCATGTTTGGTTTGGAGAAACGTCACACAGCACAAAACATTTTGGATGTCTTTAACACAAAGGTCCTTGAATGGCTGTCCCCAAAAAAATGCCAGGTTGGTTATGTTTCCACGGACAATGGCGCCAATATAGTTAAGGCCATGCAGCTGGGTGACTATTTCAGAGTGCCGTGTTTGGCGCACTGTATAAACCTGGTTGTCAAAAAATTCTTGGGTGATAAAGACAGTGCAGCGTACAGAGTAGTGGACACCTGCCGAAAAATGTGCAACCATTTCAGCCATTCTTTTAAGGCCCGGAAGCATCTGAGGAGCCTGCTATATGAACGTCAAATGCCAGTGAAAGCACTCATCCAGGAGGTGGTAACACATTGGAACTCAACCTTCTACATGCTTGAGCGTCTGTATGAGCAGTATACGGTACTCGATCACTATTTCTTAACACAGGGTACAGCTCAGAAGGAGGACCTGAGGATGGGTGCGGCGCAATGGAACATAGTTAAAAGCCTGACAGGCATGCTTCGTCCTTTTGAGTTCTTCACGCGTGCAGTCAGCAAGGAGGACTGTAATTTGGGAAAAGCTATCCCATTGTTGTACATGCTGGAGCACCAACTGAAGGAGGTGTGTTCTGTGTTTGAAAAAGATGAAGAAAACCAAGACCCTTTTGTTCTGGCTGAGAAATTATTACAGCACCTACAAGGTGATGAACGTCTTAAAATGATCCACTCAAACCAGCATTACATTTGTGCTACTATTCTGGATCCACGCTACAAAAAGGCGCTGGCAGGCCAAGCATTCTTTCCTTTTGCTTATGAAGATGTTACAAAGTACAAACAGTAGATAGCCTCCTCAGCCAAGAGGTTTGAAAGAGAACGGCAGCAAATTGAAGGAAAAGTCAGTACATCAGCATCAGCAGGCCATCCCCCGTCACAACAATCCACTTCTGCACCTGTGGCTGTGGCACAAGTGACCTCTCAGCCGTTAAAGAGACCGGCAACCGGATCATCTGCACCACCAGACACAACAGTAACATTGGAGGCTGAAGAGGATTGGCTAGCTCGGCTTGGGTTTGGTTCTCAAAAGGTCACAGCAACAGCTAAGCAAAGTGGAGGAACCTTGGAGGAGAACCTTGAGTCGATGGTGAAGGACTATCTGAATGACTCAACAGAGGTCTATGTTAATGCTGACCCATTGGCGTATTGGCATGGGAAAAAAGAATTGTGGCCACAGCTCTCCAACCTGGCTTTAAACTACTTGTCTTGCCCACTCGCAAGTGTGTCTTCTGAACGTGTTTTCAGTGCTGCTGGTGGCATTGTAACTTCCAAACGGAGCCGCCTCTCGCCCAAAATTGTGGAGAGGTTAACAATGATCAAGATGAATCAGCACCTCATACCACCAGATTTCAGAGTACGAGAAAGCGCGCCGGATGAAGACGAGGTGGACAGCAACATAGATGAGGGAATTTCTTCTCTGTCAGGTGACACTGAGCTCACCCTGCCTGAATTCGCAGAGTATGATGACGAAGCCTTATTCTTATTCATGGACCGTGATACCGAGCCCTGAAAATGAGACAACGAATCAATAACTTTCTTTTTCGTCCTTATTCACTTTTATTCCTGTGTGTCTGTCTTTCTTTGTTGTTCACAGTTAATATAATTCAAACTTTAATCAGATAATCACAAAAACAAGCCCATCAGCAGAACTGTCTTCACTTGTTTGCTAATTGATTTGAAGGTGCCGCAGTCTGCATTCCTCTGGTTCACATGTTCAGAAGAACATGCTTCTCTATCCTCCTCCTCCAGACTCCTATTTCCATCAAAGCAGAGGGCTGGTTTACGCCCAATGAAGAAAGACTCAGCACTTGTGGGGTGTTGTTCTACCTCTTTGCAGGTGAGTTGACGGCTCTGGGGCCATTGCTGGGAAGCTCTAATACCGGATAAAATTTGTTTGGACCAAATCCGAGGCGGAAATTTTTTGGTGTTTTTGCTGACTTGCTTGCATTTGAGGTGCTCTTTGAGGGGGTTCCGGCTGTTTGTGGGTGAGTTTCAGGGTCTGGGAGCACTGCTGGAACACTCTAATCTTGATTGCATTTGCTTTTCAGGAAATCCGTGGTGGTAAACCGGACTTATGGCCTAGCTACACAGTGCGTTGGACCGAAGGCCGAGAAATATTGTAAGTATGAGATTTTGCTTTTGGCCTGTTTGGGGGTGTTATGCTTTTTGGCGGGTCTTGGGGCATTCCTGGGAAGGTCTAATACCGGATAGAAGTGGTTGGGACAAAATCCACGCCGTTTTTTTTTGTGCTATTTCTGACATTTTGCTCAATGTAGCGTTTTCGGGGACCTATTTGGGGGGCTTCCTGGTGTTTGTGGGTGAGTTTCGGGGTCTGGGAGCACTGCTGAGACACTCTAATCTTGATTGCATTTGCTTTTCAGGAAATCCGTGGTGGTAAACCGGACTTATGGCCTAGCTACACAGCGCATTTGGACCGAAGGCTGGGAAATATTGTAAGTATGAGATTTTGCTTTTGGCCTGTTTGGGGGTGTTATGCTTTTTGGCGGGTGGGTTGGCGGGTCTTGGGGCATTCCTGGGAATGTCTAATACCGGAGAGAAGTGGTTGGGACAAAATCCACGGTGATTTTTTTTTTGCTATTTCTGACATTTTGCTCAATGTAGCGTTTGCGGTGGCCTGTTTGGGGGGCTTCCTGGTGTTTGTGGGTGGGTTTCGGGGTCTGGGAGCACTACTGGCTATGGATACTTTACTTTGCAAGAGGTTTGAAGCAAATCCATGGTGGCAGAGGGGAGTTAGGGCCTAGCTGCAGAGCGCGCGCGGAGTGATTTGGGAAATTTGCCAAAAAATGACTAAGTCCCCATTTTTGTACTTTTGCTCTTTGGCTGTTTGGGGGTCTTCTGCTCGTTTTCTCCTGGGTTGACGGCTCTGGGGCCATTGCTGGGAAGCTCTAATACCGGATAAAAGTTGTTTGGACCAAATCCGAAATTTTTTGGTGTTTTTGCTGACTTGCTTGCCTTTGAGGTGCTCTTTGAGGGGGTTCTGGCTGTTTGTGGGTGAGTTTCGGCGTCTGGGAGCACTGCTGGGACACTCTAATCTTGATTGCATTTGCTTTTCAGGAAATCCGTGGTGGTAAACCGGACTTATGGCCTAGCTACACAGCGCGTTTGGACCGAAGTCCGAGAAATATTGTAAGTATGAGATTTTGCTTTTGGCCTGTTTGGGGGTGTTATGCTTTTTGGCGGGTGGGTTGTCGGGTCTTGGGGCATTCCTGGGAAGGTCTAATACCAGATAGAAGTGGTTGGGACAAAATCCACGCCGATTTTTTTTGTGCTATTTCTGACATTTTGCTCAATGTAGCGTTTTCGGTGGCCTGTTTGGGGGGCTTCCTGGTGTTTGTGGGTGGGTTTCGGGGTCTGGGATCACTGCTGGCTATGGATACTTTACTTTGCAAGAGGTTTGAAGCAATTCCATGGTGGCAGAGGGGAGTTAGGGCCTAGCTGCGGAGCGCGCGCTGAGTGATTTGGGAAATTTGCCAAAAAATGACTTGGGGCCAGATGTAGGAGCCTTAATACCGGTCAGAAACGACTGATTTTGGCCGTTTCCGACCGGTATTTGGCTTTTGAGATGTAGGGGGCATTTAATTTACAGAATCGGTATATTTACCGATTCGGTAAATATACAGAATCGGTAAAATACCGAATCTGTAAATTTACCGATTCTGTAAATCAAGATGTAGGTGGCACTGTAATCAGTGCCACAGGCCCTTACCGAATCATTATTTACCATGGAATACTATTCCATGGTAAATAACGAATTCCAGTGTACATGCACATCTGTGCATGTACACCTGTGCCATGTGGCACACAGACATGCCCTAAGGGCATGTCTGTGTGTCAAATGGCACACACGCCAGAAACAGGGGTGCAACAGGGTGTCAAAGTGACACCCTGTCACCCTTGCAAAATCGGTAATTTTACCGATTCTGTAATTACAGAATCGGTTTTTGCCATTGATTCCTAAGGGCTTCAAGGCCCATAGGAATCAATGGCAAATACCGATTCTGTAATTACAGAATCGGTAATTACCGAATCATACAGATTCGGTATTTTTACCGATTATTTTACCTACATAGCAATTACCGAATAGTGAATACCGAATCTGTAAAATTCGGTATTTACCATTCAGTAAATTGCTATTACCTACATCTAGGCCTAAAGTCCCCATTTTTGTACTTTTGCTCTTTGGCTGTTTGGGGGTCTTCTACTCTATTTCTCCTGGGTTGACGGCTCTGGGACCATTGCTGGGAAGCTCTAATACCGGATAAAAGTTGTTTGGACCAAATCTGAGGCGGAAATTTTGGGGTGTTTTTGCTGACTTGCTTGCCTTTGAGGTGCTCTTTGAGGGGGTTCCGGCTGTTTGTGGGTGAGTTTCGGGGTCTGGGAGCACTGCTGGGATACTCTAATCTTGATTGCATTTGCTTTTCAGGAAATCCGTGGTGATAAACCGGACTTATGGCCTAGCTACGCAGCGCGTTTGGACCGAAGGCCGAGAAATATTGTAAGTATGAGATTTTGCTTTTGGCCTGTTTGGGGGTGTTATGCTTATTGGCGGGTGGGTTGGCGGGTCTTGGGGCATTCCTGGGAAGGTCTAATACCGGATAGAAGTGGTTGGGACAAAATCCACGCCGAAAAGCCTTTTGGCACTTTTTGTAACTTAGGGTTCGTTAGGGTTAGCCCTAGCAGCAGGATTGCATGTGTTTCGGGGTGTTCTAGATTTTTGCAACTGAGTTCTGGGGTCTTAGAGCACTCGTGAAAATGTGTAATTTTGGTTGCATGTCATTTGAAGAAAATCCATGGTGGGAAAGGGGGGATTTGGCATAGTTAAAGAAAGCCTTTGCCACTATTCTTAACTTAGGGTTTGTTAGGGTTAGCAGTATTTCTATTGCATATGTTTGGGTGGGGGGGTTTTCGAGTCTTGGAGCGACGCTGGCTATGGATTCTTTTGCTTGGTTGCTTGCAAGTGGTTTGAATACAATCCACGGTGGATAAGGGGGTATTTGGGCCTACTTTTACTTTCAAAGTCAGTTTGTCACCAGTTTTCTGCTAGGCCTCGTTTTTTGAGATTTGATTGGGGGTCTTCTACATTTTTGCAACTGGCTTTAGTAAGGGTCTGGGTGGGAGCACTGCTGGGAAGATCTAATTTTGTTCTAAAACACAGTTTACAATACACCTAGCTTGAGGGGAAAGATCCGCTACATTAATTTGCCCATACTTAGTTATCCTTCAAAAGGTGACTCAGACAGAGTACGCACTTTCAAAAATATTGTACTGTCTACTAGGAAAATCAAAGTGTGACTTTTTGCACTCCACAGCCTACATACCTTATATTTATTTATCAGTGGTGTTGTAATATTATATCACTTCCTGTTTTTCATTGAATAATTACAGGCCGGGTTTCAGTCTGTGCAATGGGGAAAAAAGGATGGAGTCAGGCTTCACCTTAGCGAGCCGCAATTCAGCCTCCGCCAGGCAGGCAGTGGACAGGGTGTCTTCTGGTGACCAACATTGATGGACGAAGCGTCAGATGGAATGGAGGAGTGCCGCTAATAAGAGGAATTTTTTTCTGCTTGCAACTTACCAATTTCAACAGGACAACTACAACAACATACAGATACAGTATCCATTGTTTCTTTCTATGACTGTGACTGCATTTCTTGGATGTCTCTCTGCTTCTAAATTGATCCCTGAACACATCACTTAGTCCACTCCACTATCACATCTGCACCACACATAGTCATTTGTAAGGGCTCCTACGTACTTCGCAAGTCGCAGCACGCCCCAGCCCGTAGAGGACTGGGATGGCCCCAATGATGAAGAATGTCACCAAGGGCCAACCCTGGTGAGTGAGGGGACACCTAGAAAAAGAGCAATTTCTCCTTTTCTATCTACTATACCTTCCAGACCAACCCCATTGAGTGTTGTGAATGGATTTATAGTGACCAGCAAGGCTCTCAGGTATCTGGCAACAGAGACCTTATGTTGAATATAGTTATCAATATTTCCACACACGCCCTGTACTGTTGCATTCTTTCTTCCACAGTTGTCGAAAGTACTACTTACTTTTCACTGACATGCATGCAGTAGTGTATGCACTTTCAAAGATTGATGGATAGGTTTGTACCCAAAGATTTGTTTATGTTCACAATTGTTTGTCCATGCTGTGTTTTTTTACAGGCTGTCTTCTGGTGACCAACATTGATGGACGAAGCGTCAGATGAAATGGAGGAGTGCCGCTAATAAGAGGAATTTTTTTCTGCATGCAACTTACTTACCAATTTCAACAGGACAACTACAACAACCTACAGATACAGTATCCATTGTTTCTTTCTATGACTGTGACTGCATTTCTTGGATCTCTCTCTGCTTCTAAATTGATCCCGGAACACATCACTTAGTCCACTCCACTATCACATCTGCACCACACATAGTCATTTGTAAGTGCTCCTACGTAATTCGCAAGTCGCAGCACGCCCCAGCCCTTAGAGGACTGGGATGGCCCCAATGATGAAGCATGTCACCAAGGGGCAACCCTGGTGAGTGAGGGGACACCTAGAAAAAGAACAATTTCTCCTTTTCTATCTACTATACCTTCCAGACCAACCCCATTGAGTGTTGTGAATGGATTTATAGTGACCAGCAAGGCTCTCAGGTATCTGGCAACAGAGACCTTATGTTGAATATAGTTAACAATATTTCCACACACGCCCTGTACTGTCGCATTCTTTCTTCCACAGTTGTCGAAAGTACTACTTACTTTTCACTGACATGCATGCAGTAGTGCATGCACTTTCAAAGATTGATGGATAGGTTTGTACCCAAAGATTTGTTTATGTTCACAATTGTTTGTCCATGCTGTGCTATTTTTTCTTGTCTCCCAAAACCTTTCCCAAAAACCCCCGTACCCATCCATTTTTCAAACCCTAACCCTCTTCCCCCGGGCTGTGTGGTTTTGATTGATGTGTGACTAAATTACAGCAATAAATCCACACACTTGCTGGGGAGGATAAGGTGATAGCAACAGGCTGGTGAAGAAATCCGAGGATATATTCTTACTCTGCTTGACAAAGACCCATGGCTAATGTCAAAGAACTTCAACCGAATTAGTAGTTATACTTTACCATTTGTTAGGCTACAATGTGGCACTGTTCTAGTGTACTGTCACCTGCTATATTCTCTATTGTACCGCTTTATTGCTCAGGAGGACAAACCAGATTTCATTTTCTTTTTTTTCATAGGCATGCAACTGCCACTGTGTCACACCACTAGTACCACCGCTATGAGGAAATTTTATCCGCCCAGGATTGCCAACCTTATTCGCTGTTTCCCGTGGAGCCAGCCCTGGGTCTAGCCCTACTTTCAAACACAAATTACAGGTAAGATAAGCGTTTGGTGGGAGGGAGTATAATGGAGTATTAGGAGAGACGAGAGACTGATGGTAGTACTACTAAAGTCCTAGGACTCTTGAATTCACTTCGCTTACTCTGTGAGAGGCACTTAGTGTTGAAAACATTTGGGCATTTATACTTAAAGGAAGAAAATGGAACTAAACTTTCAGGAAAACAAAGTTACTGTTAAACCCCCACCCACCAGGCAAGCAGTAAAAAACAGGTATGCTCAGATAAAGTTTGAAAAAGTATATTTATATCCCTAACAAAATAATGTCCCGCAAGACCCTCCCTAACCCCAACGGTTGTCCTTTAAAAGTCCCAAACCCAACTCCCGATTCCCACCCCTCAAAAGTCTCTAAAAAATGGGCAAGGGACACTATGGGTGGATGCTGTTTACTTTTTGGGCCAAGGCATCATACTCCTGGAGGAGCAAGACGTGCTCTACGCGGAGCCCCTCCAACACGTTTGTAAAGTGGTGGAGCTCCTGCTGAAGGCGGGACACCCTCAGGGTACTGCGGCTCAGGCGTGCCATGCAGTTACAATGGCTGTGAGAGGCAGCTGTTGTCCTTGCTGCTCGGCGGTGGCGTTTGGCTTTGGCAGCCCGGCTCAGTCTGGCTGGAGCACTGTGCTGGGTGGCAGCCCGTGGGGGCACGGAGGCCGATGCAGACGACGTTGTTGTTGTGGTCGACTGCACACTTTCGTCATCCTCCAGGGCCACCAGCCGCCGATATTCTGCAACAGTGGCAGTGATCCTCCATTGCCGGGCCGCTCTAGCCAGCTCCTTCCTCCTTGTTTGTTTTGAAGGAGCATCTATATGAAGAAAGAAAGACATAGTCTGTAACCAATGCTCTTTACGATCAACTCAATCATTCAGCAGAAATTTGTGTTGCAGTACAACTAGCAACTTGCAAGCGCATTACATAACTATTGAGGCCAGTATCTATCTAACCTCCCACTTCTTCATCCTTGCTCTAACATTAGTGGGAGTTTAAGGAACAAATTCTACGAGCACTATGGACTTCCATTGGAGTCGACTATGAAAGTACACCAGTCTTATTCTTCTTCTTGTCTCTTGTTTAGGAAAATTGGTACGTTATCTTCTGCAAGCCGGCATAATGCCAGCGCAGTGAACTTGCACCCGAGAAAAAGAGACGCACGCCATGATGAGTGACCTAGACTTGCGTTACTGTACCGGTCCAGTACATGCAGGTGGTGAAGCTCTTACTTTTCTATTACGGGTGGCACTGAGAATACTCTGTTACAAGGGCTACTGCTTAATTAATTTAACTTTCACCCTACAGTGCAAATGAGTACTAGAAATGGAAAAATGAAGAAGATAAATAATCTGATTATCTATCACTTCACATGGGATGTTTTTGCTTACATATGGGATGACTTTAGGTGCTTTGCTTTTTATTGAGTGACCAGTGATACATCCACACATGAATGACTGAGTAGTGCTAAACTTATTAAGAGAGGTAGGGAGTGGCCACCGTAATAACCGGATCTATGCTGTGCTTGCAATACAAACTACTGCTACTATTGATGGTAGTATTTGGACAAAATTACAACTTCTTTTCCTTGCCTTTCCTACACTGGAACGGACGTGCGGGTGCAGTGTTACATGCTCTTCAAAGTTACACTTAGTTCATCCACTGACCGTCTACTCTCTCTAGATCATGGGTACTCACAAACTTTCTCTCAGGGCCTAAATTTACAGTGTAGTTTGTGGCCGAGGGCCGCACTGGTGGGGGCGGAGTCAGAGGGGGCGGGGCTAAAGCAAAACGAAAACTTGTGACCATGAGGTTGCACACAGGTCCCTGCAGCAGATGCCTTCATCCACTGAGCCACCAGACCCAGCATTTACATACATCTCTCTCCCTCCTGCTCTCCCTCCTGCCCTCCCTCTCCATCTCTCTCTCCCTCCTGCCCTCCCTCTCCCTCCCCCTCTGTCATCTCACTGTGTGTGTGTGTCTGTCTGTGTCAGCCTTCAGCCCGGGCTGAGACAGCTTCCACAACGCGCACACACAGACAGCCACACCAAAGTACTTAACAGGTCTTTAAAAGACCATTAACATATTATTGAGGCTTTGTTTGTTGTAGCACCCCTGCATCTCTACCCTGACAATCACTGCTTGCCCGGCCCCACAGAGCAGAGGCTTTGTTCTATTTCACCTCTTTGTGGCCCTGCATCTCCACTCTGCTCTGTGGGGGCCGGGGGAGCAGTGATTGTCAGAGTGGAGATGCAGGGGCGCTAACAGGTGAAATAAACAAAGCCTCTGCTCTGTGGGGGCCGGGGGAGCAGTGATTGTCTGCAAGGTCTGCGCACCGCCAAGGAAGGCTTGCCGGGCTGCCACCGGCCCGCGGGCCATACTATGAGTACCCCTGCTCTAGATACACATATGCTATCTAAGAGTCAGATAGTAGCATGATCCAGGTATATTATGGACACATACAGTTTCTGTGTCACCCACCCAGGCTGTTGTCCTTCCACCAATCATTGCTTCATCATTCACCCAGCCATGCATCTCATATTCTTTCCTTCCCAGCCACGTCTTCAATCTCAATAAGTAAGGAATATATAAGAGCTTACCTCTGCCCGCCACCACCACCGTCTCAACTCTCACAGCCGGCACTGGAGCCGCCGCCTCCTCCCCTGAAGAATTGCCCTCCGCCTCCGTGTCGAGCACCACCACCTCCACGCTGGCCCCGCCACCAGATGTTCCACCTACAAAGTACATTTAAGAATGTTAGAATAAACCACTCACTAGTATTTGGTCTAGGAATGAAGACATGTGAAAACAATGTAATTTGTGACTGTGTACTCGAAAATAAAAGAAAATGTCCCTTTTACCAGGGAAGGGTGTTGTCTTGCTGCACTTTTTGGCACAACTGATGAAGGCTGGCTTTTTAACCACATGGCTGCTGGGCGTTTTCCCCCCCTGTGCTGGAAATGCACTGATGCCATATATTCATGACGAGCTCAGCTCGTCATCAGCACACGACACCTTTGGGTGATGACGAGCTGAGCTCGTCATCAGCATCGAAAGGGTTAACACGCACCATTTTTCTCCACACAGACAGAAGATGGACTTCTAACAACAAGATCAAGTTGAAACCAGGTGAGAGCTCGGCCCGACCACAAGAAATGTCTCCAATTAATCGTCAGCACTAACCACTTTTCCATTCTCAGTTAAACGTTTAGTTTTTCTATTATGACTTCATTTTTATAAATGTGTTTACTTTTAATAAAGCTTTTAAACTTAAATAGACTCTGTGTTTTTTGGTCCAGACTAGAGTGACTGAGCGAAAAGTTTTGCAATTTTTGCAAGCATGAGTCCGTGCCTCTGACACTTCTTGACTCTGACTCCGAGTCCGTACTCTTGAGCTACGTTGGATAATCATCGATGAATTCGGGAGGTAAATGACTGTGCCACACTATGTAGTCAGTCAGTAAGGACATTGGGGGTTCAAAGTCTGTTATCACAGAGGTATGTGGAAACTCTAACAGCGCCTATTATAATTGATAAGCAATGCACTATTTATTGTCCATAGTTCTGTTTCTGCAGAAAAATTGTCCCCTCAACAGTAGTGTTATGGATTGTCCTCCTATCCAAACCAAAAGGTAGTATCTTATTCTTTCTTGGTGGTCATTCACATTTTATAGTTGGGAATTTTCAAAGCAGATAGAACACTTCAAAAGACATTATGGACAATCCCAGAGGACTGCACTGCACTAAGTTGATAGAGCTATTGCTGACTAGAATGGGAGTTTCGCCAACTGTGCAATCTTAGTTAGCTACACAGACAGACTAATAAGAATAATCTAGTAATACCACAGGGAGTCATAGTAGAGGCAGGATAAGAATTTAGATACAGTCTACAAGAAGATCAAAGACGATTTTGAAAAAATCAAATGAGGAACGCTAGGAAAAATAGGTACTAGTCTAAAATGAAAACTTACTGGGGCCAGCAAAGGAGCCCTCGCCTGCCCGATCCTGGCCCTGTTCAACAGCATCCGCCGCCTGCTGCTGCTATGTCCCCTCGCCCCTGGGGGGAGCTGACGTACAACATGAAAGAAAGAACAGAAAACATGGATGATTGTTGCTTGTCAATGTCAACCAAATCAAACATTTCAAAACAACAATAACAAAATATTTCCGCGAAATTATATTGATTAGTGTTAGTTTTCATTGATTTGCGGACCTGCGACGTCGAAAGTCACGTAACTCACTAAACAAAGTACTGAAAGGTTCACCTAGGACTGGCAGGCAGCAGTCCGCAGGCAAGACGCAAAGTGACAGACAAACTCCATTGTGATTTCAGTCAGATCAGTGACAACACTAACAGTTGCCTGCTACATAACCAGTCATTTAAATAGTCAAACTATCAATCCACCGCCACTATTTTTCTTATTGTCAGGGGTACAAAGGAAGGGGCAGATTTACGCCACTTGCGGCTCTTTTGCTCCGTTCTTGGGTGACTTTTGTGACGCAGCAGCTAAACAAAAGATGCGCCATGGTGCGGCGTATAATATTATAACAACGTGACGCATTTGGGAGATGCATCCCGTTATAAAGCCCTGCGCCATCAGGGGGCCAAGGGAGGGCATTCCTACGCTGGAACACATCCTAAAAGTGGCTGAGGGAAATCTACAAAATTTCAATCAGTCACCTTTAGGACAATGATGCGTCGCACAAACCCTGCACCTGCTTGAAGCAGACGTACGGCTTGACCCAGCATTGGGGAGATAGTGTACCCCAGAGCATTGCTGGAGCGGCGCCATCGTTGCGACGCACCTCCAGCAGTAAAGCTTCGGTGACGTTTTGGGCCCATGGTGCGCCGCATTGCAAATACGGCGCACCATGTTTGGTGGTGGTAGCGGGCCGCACAATTATTTGTGCATCCCTGCTACTTTGCAGGGATGCGACGGTAATTGCAATTCTGCCCCGTAGGGGCATACTTACTTACGCGTTCTGGTGCATCTCCAGAGATGCGCCAGATCAAATGCGTCACGCAAAACTACCCTTGCGACACGGCAGATGCGCCTCATTTACAATGCGGCGCGCCCTGGCGCAAGGGTAGGCACTTGCGTGACGCATCTCATCACGTAAGAGCGGCGCATCGCTGGAGTCACGTCGCCAACGCAATGCAACTCCAGTAATGCTCAGGGCCACCCAATACTTAACATACTGTGTCAGTCCTTACGCCTGCTTCAAGCAGGCATAAGGAATTGAATTGACGTAGCAGCGTCGCAGAAGTGCCTGCGTTAAATCTTGCAGATTTCACGCAGGCACTTTTGTGAGGCGCACAGCCGCAGGACCGCCCACCCTGCGTACTAGGAACGCACCCATTGTGGCGCAGGCCCATGGCTTTATAACGTGACGCATCTCCCTAGATGCGTCACGCTGTAAATGACTCGCAGGGATGTGCCACGTTTATGCCGCTGTTGCGTCACGCAAGGCAACGTAAACGTGGCGCAAGGGGCTTGTAAATGTAATCTGCCCCCTAGTGTCTAGCATTACGCAGTTCTGTAAAGTACACTCATACATAATTGTTACTCAGGCCAATGAGACCACAAAATAGAAAACAAATAAGCATAGTAGCAACTCCACTGAGAAGGAGAGCAGTGCACCTGAAATGCACAGAAGATTTTGAAATATAATTTAACTACAATGTAATCGTCAGCAGCATTATTGGCTTGCTCCACGTAAAAAACAAATATTTGCAATACAACAACACAGAGCAGGAGAAAACATAGTAGTGAGTGATGAAATAGCTACTACTACTCACCAAGCCCGGGGATCCCCAAGCCGAGCTGGTCCAGCAGGTCGCGCTCCCTGTCCAGGACGTCCGTCCAGCGGTGGGTGACCTGGCTGTAGGTGCGCTGGACCCCGGAGAGTTGGGACATGGCCCAGCACACCTTCTGCCACCGCTTCCGGTGCTCCCGGATGTTGTAGCCGGCCGCGATCCTGCCGCCTCCCGTGATGTTCCTGGGCAGGCAGCGCTGGACGAAGTAGACCAGCGCGCCCACTTCCTCCGGGCTGAAGATCTCCCGTCGTGTCACCTGCTCCCCCCTCAATCGCCTGCATGCTGTCCTGGGCCCCCGCTGCATCCCTCAAGTGCCTGGGCAGCTTCACGGCGCCTGGCTTCACCATGGTCTGGGCAGGTAAGGTAGGAAGTAGAAAACTAAGAAGGAATAGGATAGGGAAGAAGAAAAGAAAAGAGTTTAAAAAGTAGTTTAAAAGTAAACAAAAATAGCAGAAAAGACAAAAATATACAGCTAGGAAAAGAGAGGGATAGATAAGAAGCAAAATCGTTCGAAAAAAAACTGAAAACAAACAAAGGATGGCAAAGATAGCAAGAGGATAAACACCATGCCCAGACACAGGAAATGAATTAAAAAACAAGATGGCCGCCCGTTCACGAGCGCGAAAGTAAGTTTGCACGCAATTTTCCTCGCGATCTCGTGCGAACTTGTACTCGCAATGCGAGATTATACATAGCGGGCGGAAACGGAAATACATCACGCAAACAAAATGGCCGCTCCCGTACTCGACCTTGGGGTAAATTTGCGTGTTGCGCTGCAAGCGGCTCGTGAATACTGCAAAAAAACTCGCGAAATAACACGCTGCAAAATACATATAAAGCTCCTTCGCACGACGCCGAGCCTCGCAAATAGCGCGAAATTACCGAAAAACGATTTTTGCAAAAGCAAAACAAATGAGCAGGTGCAAAAGGTCAATCTCATGATTTGTAACGATTCCCTGTTGTGCTTCCTGAGGGGGCCCTCCAGAATTCGGTTGCCTGCTTGCAACAATTGTGTGACCCTGCTATGACCTTAACTGTATGCCACAAAGGTCCTGATTTACAGCTAAGGGAGCAGACAAGCAGGTGCCAGGCTGGAACTTCAAATTCAGAGACACATTAATTAGCCCCTAATTCATTATTGTCAGTTGGGGCAGGGCAGGTGTTGTTAATAAACTAACCCCAAATTAATTCATGTCAGTTGAAGCAGGGCAGGTGTGCTTGCTTTTCCCCCCCATCTTCTACAGTGATGATGAACCAGAGGGTGGCATTGATATAACAGAGGGTGGCATGGGTCAAAGAGAGGGTGGCAGTGGTGAAACAGAGGGTGCTGGGAGGCTGTGATGATGAACCAGACGTAGAAACAACATAGTCGCGACCGTTGCGAGCCGACAAGTAAGTTCGCAATTGCGAACTACTACCAAATCCTCGCGAACTGGCAGAAACACTTGCGAACACCAAAAAAAAAATTATCCGCGGGAATTCGCGGATTTTGCGGATTGCGAGTTCGCAAATTCGCTAAATTTGCGAACGCCAGATTTGCAAAATTCACCCATACTTACACCAGACACACACACCACCAGCCGGCAATGTACACTTCCACCAGGCACACACACCACCAGCCGTCAGTGCAAGATTTCTACAGGCACACACACCACCAGCCATCAGTGCGCACATCAACTGTTAACGCATCCACAATTAACTATTGTAGCAATCACAGTATGGTGCACTTTACTTTTAAACATATTCATCTAAAGAGCAGCATGCTACCATTGTTACAAAAATAAATACACATTTTTTTGGCCTACAATTTATAGACTTTTGTTGCAGTTGGTGTTGCAATATTTAGCAATGTCAATAGCTCAAACTTAATGAACCTTAAACCTATTGCATTGTAAATGAGTGTTGTAAATTGTGACACCGGCGTTTAAGGACATTTTTTAAACTCACAATTGAACAACCATCGCACGTCCGCAAGGGCAATGTCTGTTTTAGTACCAAAACGCCAGTTGTATGATGTTAATAGATGGATATTTTCAAAATCAAATCGTTTCTGTTAAAAGTGAATAATCGACCAGTTTTTGAAAGAAAAAAAAAACACCTCGTGGTTGTAGTCTTTTTAGCAATCTCCGAATTTGGCAAAGGGATATCATCGGTTAACAGCCTCTGATTTTAGCATCTGTTTGGAACTGGAAAGTTACGTTGTGTTATTTTGTTGTGAATGCAATGCTGGCACTGTTCATAGCTGTTCTCAAAAATTCACTGAACGTGTAGGACGCGGTGAATGACTAATACCTCAGTTGATTTCAAAGGAGTGTTTTCAACACGACGCCTATCTGCAGGTCTCGTTAAATTCAGGAGACAACTCGCATAATTATACAACTCTAAAACGTTATCATGAAGTTACTTTCGAAAAATGATTCCAGTTTGTTTTTCTTACATGCAGTCGACGCCTGCGCATGAGATCATAGGCGCTGAAAGTAAGAGCGTGGGGGTGCTGCAGCACATCCAAAATAACCATGCTGGAATTCCGAAGGTGAAAGAGCAGTACAGATTGCTTCAATTTTGTTTTGATATCGTGCCATTTGCTGTGCGTTCTAAGATCAAATATCAGGCTGTGTCTTCAGACTAATTGCTGCTTCTTCTTTTAAAAAATGAGTGATATTTAATTACTCTCACTGAGTAAATTTTTACAGGGAGTGATCGAAGTGCATTAAAAATGTGTGGGAACAATGTTGCTACGTGCAGGGGGGCGGGGTGAGTGCGCGTGTAGACATAGCTAGCAAACAAAGGGGCATATTTACGAGCCCATTGCGCCCCCTTTGCGTCATTTTTCCCATGTTATAAATGACGCAAAAGTGGCGCTAGTACCTTGTAAATAAGCCCCAAAATATTCTGTAACCTTTTTTCTTTGACCGTCCAGTACATATAAAATAGCGCACAGTTTAAATAAAAATTAAGTTCAAGTTATGTTAGTCGGTGGAAAATCCACTACTTTACATTATGACACCTCTGTTAGTTAACGTACTCCACCATAGAGCCCCTGAATTGAATCCTAGTTGTTGCAGTGGAGAATAGTGACTTGTCTATGTTTAGTGCTACGAGCTCCCATTCTGTACCAAGAAACACTATGAACAAGTAGGCATTATATGAAACTTGCATTACACATAGTATGAGATAGGCTGCTGCAAAATGCGCAACAAGGTTTAAGAAAAAAGTGTTTATAAAATATGGATTTTTTTTTGCAGACTGCAGGTAGTGCCGTTTTGTTTTATAAATATTCTTTTTTCAAAAGTCACACTTCGCAGCTTAGATGCTAGCTTCCTTTCAATTCCCAACAAAAAGAATAAATGTGTTTCATCAGGAAGCAATTTTTTGGTAACAGTCTTTTAAAAGCACACACTTCACAGCTGATAGTTCCCTTACAATAACTCTAAAAAAGGAAAAAGGCCTGATTATCATTTAGGCACTCAATCAGACCGCTGAATCCGTGGTGGAGACCCCTGGACAGACTGGCCGCCCACCTGCCATATTATGAATGCGTTTGTGGGACCACCACAGACCCACCGCAATCACCTGCAGCAGTGAGAGACTTTAATATGCTGGTGGTGCCACTAGGCACCACCGAGCACATTGGGAGTTTCCTTATCACCACAGTTTTCATGGTGATAAGGCTGCCATGAAAACTGTTGGGTGAGGAACTAAAAGGGTACCTACAGGGAGCCCTATTGCCTCAAGGCCATGGTGTGCCTGCAGGGGGACACACGTTATGCCACCCTGTGTGCAGTAACCCAGTTCTCTGCACGGCATGGACCTTACAGTCCATGCCATGCAGGAACGGGCTTTGGTGTTCCCATTGCGGTGGCCTTTTAATAGGCACCGGCGTGGGAATGCCAAAAGACTGCGCACCAGATCACGAGATTACTTGTAATTTGTCAGGCAGCCAGGAGTCGAGATTGCCAGTCTTCGAGCAGGGCGTTGGCGTAGCAGCCCGCTCCTGGACCACCAAACTCGTTATCAGGTACTTAATGTGTGTCATCAGTAAGCTTCAAGGGATACCATCAATTACGGCCAATACCAGCTTCAAGGCACCCTTTACAATTGCAGATTAACCATTTGCCATGTTTGCATTTCTTCCAGGGAAGCAGGCTTACTGGCAGAAGGCTTCTTTAACTGTCTGCCTCTCCCTCGGTCACACAGTACAGGAAACTCCCTGCCATATATTTCAGCTGAAGCTTTTACTCTGTCGGAATTAACTGCCCCAGGGAGGTTGTCTTTTGACAAATGTAGAGAAACTGTTTTTTTTTTTAATTAAAAAAATATGGTACCATCCTGCCATTCCCATCCCCCCCACTTTGACCACTGGTCACATGACATTTGAAAGGAAAGGCTATAGCACATCCATTTCTAAACAAGAAAATATATAAATACCTGCACATGAGCTTTACAAATATTTAAAAATATATCAACCATAAAAAAAAAAACTACAGTCCATATGTACAGCCTGCTGAAAAAGTCTTTTGGAATGGAACCGTACCTTGCCGTGATGTACAATGCACAGGACAGATTTTATATGACCCGTTTTAGACTGAATATGTTACATCACCTACTCTCAGTCCCTTCGGGATTTACTCTACTAGTGGAGTCGAAGGGTACCTGCGGTTGCGACAGTAGGTCTCCGCAGGATACCCTTCACTTTGTTCTGTTATGTTCTTTTTATTCAGCCCCCAGACGAAAATTTCTAGTAGGGATCCTCAAAAGAACCAAAATCAGACAGGCGAAAGCAGCTTTACTGTTTTTACAAGAAGCCTCGGATCCATATACATTGCTTTGTACAATAAGTTTTATTAAAGTGGCGATGAGGCTAAGGAATACAAGAGAAGCAAATAACTGTAATGCCCCGTAACCAGAATCTATTATTAGAAAGCTCTCGATATGAATGCAATGTCCTTTAGCTCTCTTTTAAAAAAAAATATTTTAATGTGTTTTTTTAAATATTTTTTAAATGAAATTTTGTATGTACTTTTATGGTATCTTTCTAAGTGCCGAATAAAGAAATTTGAACTGAACTGATATCAACCATAAGGAAATCACAAAAAAGCACATATGTTTAGTAACTTTTACGTGTGGAGGAACCAAGGATAGTTTTTAAATAGGATTAATGTAATCGAGACCCTTTACTTGGCAAAAGCACACATGATCATTGAAACCCACATTTCCACTCATCATATGTGTTTGCCGTATAGTTTTATCACAAAAATTGCATGTCTCTGCAGATTTAGTGACTATTTAAACGGGAAGTGTATTGTCTGTAAACTATATTGTGCTTCCACATCATGCTTTAGTGATATATTTGCACAGTGGGCTCCAAAATGCACCACCAGTTACATATCACACCCATACCACTGTGATGGTAGCAACTCCACTCTGAAAATTGTTCCAGCACCACTGTTAGAAATGGCTCTGGAAGGCTGGGAATGACTAGTTATCATGCACATATACATGCCTGATAAATTCTATTGTCTATCAGGATTACATCAGTGCATTTCAAATCCACTTGATTTATTCATTCAAGTTATGAAGGGCTATAATCATTCTCATCCTTTAGGTCATTATTTAGCAAAATTAACTCTTACAAGCTGCAGTCCCACTAGAAACCGCAAAGTGTTTGAGCTTCCAGAAATATGTCTTCTCACAGACCTCACAAGAGATTTCAAGCCACTGATCATAAAAGAAATAGGACAATGGAAGGAACTTGGTTCCTAATAAAAGTGTATCACTTTCCCCTTAGTGTATTAGACTTGCAAGGTTGACATTTTGCTACTTTTACTGAAAGGAAATTAATTTAAAACAACAACAAAATTCCCGCCTTTACAAACGGAGCTCTCAAGTTTGATGTCCTTTGTAAGTTGGTTAAGCACTCCTGGGTTTATTCTATACATTCTGGCATTCATAGGATTTCTTCATAAACCCTGAAATAGAGTCCTCATAGTTCAAAGAAATAAACATTTATGTTTAGGAAATGTTTGCTTGGTGCTTCTGTTACGGTTAAATAGGTGGTGAAAAATCGGTATTACTTAAAATGTAAAACATATTTTGCTAAAAAACATATGACAACAACAATATTGTTGCACTAAATATGACGTCTACATCCTTGACCCCTTCGCTGCTGGGTCTCCCCCCCCCCCCCCCCCTGTGCTAAGCCTTTTTTGGCTATTTGGGGTAGTTTGTGGTTAGGCCCTTGTAACTTTTTTGACCAGATAAGGTATCCACGCCAAATGTGTATCCTTTTCTTCCTACATCATGGGGATTCTTAATGTACACAGGATTTGTTGATTTCCCTGGAGGGGACCCAGAAATTAGTCAAAATACAGATACATCTTATTTTCTTTGGAAAAATGGGAAAAAGTGTCTTGTTCTTTCCCTGCAAATGGTATCTACAAAGGGTTTGTGGTGCTGAAATCACAATTGTCACAGTTTTCAGGAACAGACAGACTTTTGTCAGAAAACCAAAATTGTTTTCGAATTGCACTGGGACATAGCATATTTGTGCTTTCAACCTCCTTCCAGTTAATGGTAGAAATGGGTATCGTAACAATAATGGACCCTGGAAATCTATACATTTCAGAAAAGTAGAACAACTTCTGAATTCAGCAAGTGGTCATTTGTGTAGATCCTTCAAGGTTTTTCTTATAGAAACCTTATAGTTGAATATGAGGCAATTTGAAAATGAGTTGCAAAAAAACAGCCATTTGTGCCAACATTTTCACCTGTAACTTCTTTTAATTATGACAGATTTTATAAAGCAATATACTGTTACATCTTCTGGGCCCTTCTGGTTGTGGGGATATATTGGACTTATATGATCACCAAGAACCCGACGAACTCAGAGCCAATAACTTGGCAGCGTCTTGCAATGGTTTTTATTGTGTACTTGGTATATAGCAATTCACGTGGGGAAATGTAAACTTTGAAAACTCGGTATGAAAGACACCTACGTACGTATTTCTAAAATGGGAACAAATTATAAAGTTTATAAACAGTAGCTATTGGCACATCAACAAAATTGTGGGTAACTATACTAGCATGTGAATTATAGGACATTTTTCAAAGTGACTTCTTTTTTACACATTGTCTTACATTTGGAAGGCAGAAATGCATCCAACGTCAATAGGTAATAACAGTTGCTTTACAATATTGTATTCTCCTAAGTCTCTTGATAAAACTTGTACCTTACTTGTGTGGGAAGGCCTAGTGCCCACGATGGAAAACGGCCCAAAATGCAACGTGGACAGTCCACATTTTTACAGTGAAAACAGACCCTTTTTTTGCAAAATGCCTATCTGTGGATTTTGAACCCTAGCTCAGCTGGCACATAGGAAAACCTAGAAAACCTATATATTTTTGAAAACTAGACACCCAGAGGAATCTAGGATGGGTGACTTGAGTGGCTCTCACCAGGTTATATTACCCAGAATCCCTTGCAAACCTCAAACTTTGTAAAATAAAACACATTTTCCTCACATTTCCGTGATGGGAAGTTCTGGAATCTATGTGGATCCACAAAATTCCTTCAACCCCTCATACCCCAATGTCTTTTGAGTAAAATGGTACCTCATTTGTGTGGGTAGGTCTAGTGCCCGCGATAGGAAACGGCCCAAAATGCAACGAGGACACACCACATTTTTACAATGAAAACGTACCCTTTTTTTGCAAAGCGCCTAGCTATAGATTTTGAACCCTAGCTCTACTGTCACCTAGGGAAATCTAACAAATCTATACATTTTTGAAAACTAGATACCCAGGGGAATCCAGGATGGGGTGACTTGTCTGGCTCTCACCAGGGTCTGTTACCCAGAATCCCTTACAAACATCAAACTTTGCAACATTTCTGTGATGGAAAGTTCTGAAATCTGCGTTGATCCACAAAATCCCACCAACACATTCTCCAAAGACTCCCGAAAAACATGATACCTCACTCTTGTGGGTGGCCCAAATACCTGATTCAGGCAAGGGCCCAACATGTATTCAGGAGACAACAAAATGACTTATCACAAAACAACCTGGTTTTGCAAGGGAGGCACCTCGGTTTTTGGCCCCCGGGCTCGGCGGCCATGTAGGGAAACCTACCCAAGCCACACATTTCTGAAAACTAGACACCAGGGGGATTCGAGCGAGGTATGGCTTGCACAGATCCCCCAATGTTTTCCAACCCAGAATCCCCTGCAAACCTCAAACCTAGTCACAGTTTCCTCTAATATCTGTTTGAGTAAGTTGTGGGATCACCGTACAGCACAATTTTCCTACTACCCAGCATTCCACTCAGTGTCCCGATAAAAAAGATACCTTACTTGTGTGGATAGGCCAAGTGCCTGTTGTATGGAAGGGCCGAATAAAACATGTAGAAATAGAGGGGGGCCCAAAGCGGGTCCAAAAGGGCAGTTTGCTTAAACGTTTTTAGCTTGATGCTACTTTATGCACCCACACAAGTGAGACATATTTTTTCTCAGGAGCAAGGGAAATGCTGGCTAGTAGGACATTTGTATTTGGAAAAGAACTGGGGCCCCTGTATGGAGGACAATAATGCCCTGACAGGGAAAAAACAAATGTGAAAAAAGAAAAACCTGGGTAAGGTTGATTACATTAATTACGGGCCACACAATTTCAATGCGACTCAACCATTGACTTTCACTCTTCACAAATTATATAAAAAAAATAGAGATTTATTTAATAAATAGACACATAAAAAACTTTTTTTCTTCATACAAATATATGTTTTTTTGGTTATATTTCACTTTTAATGGTCAAGCTAGTTAATACCCTAAGTATTCCTATATTATAAGGCATGATGATTTTAACAGAAATTATTTTTTGGGAAAAAAATACCTTGTTTGTTGGCAGCTCTGGCTGAGCTGTCTGCATCGCCAACCCCACTCTCGGGCTGGAGGGTGGACTCACCCAGGAATCCAGAGCAGATGGTGCAGGTGCTGTGTTTCACCCTCCACCAGTTTTGTTGGCCTGCTTCTGCCTCTCTGCCATCCTCGCCTTAGCAGTCTTCCTCAAATCATACCATCTTTTCTTCAGATCCTCAATAGAGCACTGGGTGACTCCGATGGCATTGATTTTATCCTGTATTACAAGCCAGATCTGCCTTATTTGAGACTCTGGCATGTGCAGGTACCTCTTTCCAAATAACCAATCATGGTCCTTGGTAACATCTTGAATGAGGACCTCCAGCTCCCCCTCGCTGAATTTTTGTTTCCTTTTCCTTTCACCTGCCTCCTTCTCCCTCTCCTGGTTTGCCATTTTGCTAGGTTTCTGTTGCAAAATGAAGCTGAGTTGCACCTGACTTCTCTGCTCTGCTCCCTGCCTCAGAGTCAGCTCCAGGTTCAGTGCAGCTTGGGTGTGGCTACTTCCTGTTTAGGAGGTAATGATGATGCACAGGATTGGCTGATTCCACAATTACCGATTTCTTAAATTACCGATTCAATATTTACCAATTCGGTATTGGGAATTCGGTGTTAGCGATTTATACCGAATCAGTAATTTTTACTGATTCATTACTTACATCAGAAATATCAAGTCCTTAAAAAAGAATCCGTAAAAATTGCTATTAAGGACTCGGTATTTCGGGTTACCTACATCTGGCCCATAGTCACATGATTTAACTTTAAAATTGGATGCCCGTAGGTTATAATGATGAATGAAAGATAAATACATGATCTAAATTTACACAGAAGGTGTTTAAAGAGACCCGTCATGTACCATGCTACTGACACTTGTGAGGAAGTGCAGGTAGATAGCCGAATATAGTCTCCAAAAGTTAACCCAGATGTGTGCACGTACCATTCACGCAAGTGATCTTTTTATATAGAGGCAAAAAAAAGAGGAAGGAAAAAAGAAGAAAAAGTGCAACCTTCATATCCATTGTATTAAATGGAATGAAACATTCATATTCATCGACATCAATTTTATTGATAGATTGTAATTCTGAGGGATCTATTTGACATTAATATGCTCTTACCAGTCTGTATAGTCGATTTGCTATATTATAAATGAAGGATATCTTTCTTTTAAATCTCTTCAATATTTTTACCAAAAAGGGGATTAGAAAGGGGCAGTCATCTTAAAATGCTATTGATGTCCCCTGCATTTCTTATCCTAAAAATAAAAAAGTAAGAAAAAAGAGAATTAAAAAGAATGAAAAATGCACTTTGGGATCTATATGGTTAGACCTCTTGTTCTTGTAAATCTTCAAATCATTTATTGGGACATCCCTATCCTACTTCAGTTTATTTAACGAAAAAGTAAGATAATCATGTCCTTTTCTGTAACTAGCAGTGAGAAACTGTTAGTTATGTCTCTGATTTTATTGAAACTTAATTCAGTTTATTGTACCGTGCTGCAAGTTTATACTCATTAGATTTCGCCAGTTACCCTACTTTGTATTCCTAATATATTTGTAAAGGATATTGGAAGGTACCTTGTTGGGTGAGTGCTGCGACTCAGGCAGTTTTCAAACTCATATATCGGTTAGGCAGTGTTGATGTATAATATCCTTGACTTTATACAGCTCCAAAATCTTGGCATATATGTGATGATCTTGAAATATAAACAAAGTTGGGGATACTCTTTCAGTCAAGGACTGGCTCCCTTGCTCGTTTTAGCGTACATGTGCAGGTAGCAAAAAAGGGGAGGATCAGGAGAGGATAGTGTAAGGTTTTGATTCAATTACCTATTATGTTTAGAATACTTATGTCCCACAATGTGAATCTAATTTAAGAGGGACCAATAACTTGGCTTGAAATGGAAAGTCTGTATTCTGTAGTAAAAAGAATGAAATATATGTAAAAATTAATTGGATGAAGTACTATTCTGGAAGAATATATTTAGTCTAAAGAAACCCCATATGAGCTGACCCTTCTTCTAACCTTTTAGCTTTACCAAAGCTTTGCAGGCTGCCTTCTTGTCATGAATAAAGTATACAGGTTTTTTTTGTTAGGCGTGTAGGTTAGGATGTTGGCAGTAGAGGGACGATATCAAAATGGGACTCACGATGAGTCACAGCCACAAATAGATGTTCGCGAACCAGCGCCATGTTTGAATATGCTAAACGGCATTGCGTTTTAATTACCATGGCACTCCCTGCAACTTCCTGTATTATGGCTGGTGATCATAATGTGCCTAATATATATTTATATATTCGGAGGCCAGTTACAACTTAATCCAACGCTGTCAAATTATTTGTGAAAAACAGTCCGACAATAATGTACATTGTAGTAGGAAATTTGTGCGGTGCTCCAACAACCTACCCACACAGAAATGTGAGGAAAATGTGACTTTGTAAGTAAATTGGAGGTTTGCGGGGGATTCTGGGTAAGAAAACGCTGGGGAATCCATGCAAGCAACACCACCAGCCAAGAGTCAGAACACTTACACCACCATCCTCGTACACCACCAGCCAAGCGCCGTCCATGTGCTCTGCCAGCCAAGCGCCATCCACACACACTGCAAGCTAAATACCACCCATGCACTGTGCCAGCCAAGCACCATCCCCACACTCTGCCAGCAAAGCGCCATTTCCGCACACCGCCAACCAAGCAGAGCTGGACTGGGATCAGCAACCAGCCCAGACAGATTGCAGCTCAACCGGCCATGGTAGGGGGGGAGTGCCAGTAAAATGCACTGCTGCCTGCTTTTGATACAGGAGCCTGACATTGCAGCACTGCTACAAAACCGTCCCTCAGTAACAAAACTGCCCCCATTGGCCAGAAAACTAGCCCCCACCCCTCAGGTCCAACAGAGAAATGCCGATGCCCACTACATCCAGTCCAGCCCTGCAGCCAAGCACCATCCATGCACACAGCCAGCCAAGCACCAGTTCACGTACACCGCCAGCCAAGTGCTACCACACACACAACACCAGGCAAGCACCAATATACACACACTGTCATCAATCTACACAGTGTGTGTAGATTGACGCTTGCCTGTTGGTGTGCGTGGAGTGGCGCTTGGCTGGCGGTGACCATGGACTGGTGCTTAGTTGGCTGAGTGCATGGATGGTGCTTGGCTGCAGGGCCGGACCGGCTGAAGCGGCCACTAGGCATTTCCCCGGTGAGCCGGAGGGGTGATGCTGGTTTTCAGGGAGGGGCAGATAAGGTGCTATTGCCCTCATTTGCCTTCCAGGGGGGCAGAAAGCCTTTTTTGGCAGTGGGAGCATTAGCATACCCATTCTTAGCAGCCCCCACCCTTATGTATACAAAACAACCAAATCCCTGGTGCATATTGAGATTTCTGTCCTGCAAGGGGCAGATTAGGGACTATTGCCCCATCTACCTCCATGGGGGGGGGGGGCAGAAAAACTGTGGTTTCATTTTTATCGGGTGGGGAAATTGGCATGGCCATTTTGGGTAGCCCTATACACATACAAATATCCCTGGCATTTAAGGGCTTTCTGCCCCCCTCCAAGAGTGCAGATCAGAGGCTACTGCCCCCATCTGCCTCCCAAAGGGGGGAGAAAGACTGAATTTTTGCTGGGGGTGGGGCACTGGCATGCCCAACTTAGGCAGCAAACACACCTAAATAAAATAAGAAAAATAATCCCTGGCATCTAGTGGGCTCTCTGTCACCCGTGGGGGCAGATCGGGGGATGGTTGCCCTATCTGCCTCTCAATGATGGGAAAAAAGACTGGAATATTGTGGGAGGGCATTGGCAGCCCCCACCCATAAATGGCTTCTCGTGGGCTTTCTGCCCCCCCCTCCCCCTGGGGGCAGATTAGGGGCTACTGCCCCATCTGCCCTCAGGGGGACAGAAAGTCTGGATTTCAGCTTGGGGTGGCGTGGGGGCATTGGCATGCCCATCTTGGGCAGCACCCACCCCTAAATCAAATACAAAAATGAATCTCTGGCTTCTAATGGGCTTTCTGCCCCCCTGGAGGACAGATTGGGGGCTACAGCCTCCATATTACCCCAAGGGAGACAGAAAGACTGGAATGTTGCTGTGGGGGGTGCGGGCATTAGCATGCCCATCATGGGCAGCCCCCACCCCCCATATCAATTTTTTTTTAAATCCCTGGCTTCTGGTGAGCTTTCTTACCCCCGTGGGGACAGATTGGGGGCAACTGCAAAAATATTGATTATGCACAAATGTAACTTGTGGAGAGCAAAGGCCCTTGCCCAAGGGGTCACTCCCTCCTCCCCCAAGCAGGGATCCACTATGGAGAGTCCCCCCTTTCCAATGATACCTCTCCAGACTTTTTATTTGCTCTTTGGGTTGAGATAGCCCACTGAGCATGTAAAAAAGTGAAACGGAAATTAGCCTAGCGGCTCATTTCAGTTTCCGTTTCTATGCAATGAGTTCAGCATGACGCGCGTGAGGGAAACATCCTTTACAACGCAACCATTATATTGCACAACACCTACAACGCAGTCATTACATCGCAACATCCTTTACAATGCATGTCACTAAAATGCAGGCATTACAACGCATGACACTACATCGCATGTAACTACAATGCAGGCATTACAACGCATAGCATTACTATGCATACATTACACTACATAGTACCCCTACACTATCCAAAACCTACCCTACTGTTGCACCCCCTGGAGTTAGAATGGTAATTTTTACCCCTACACTATCCAACACTCACCCTACTGTTGCACCTCCTGGAGTTGGACTAGTATTTTTTACCTCTATACTATCCAGAAATTACCTGAAATGCAATGTAATGGTATGCGTTGTAATGGTATGTGTTGTAAAGGTAGTTTCTAAAAATGCGATGTAGTTTCATACGATGTAATGGAGTGCATTGTAACGGATGTTATGATGTAAAAACTGCTTTGTAAAGGCATGCATTGTAAATGTATGCGTTGTAACGTCATACATTTGTGCGTGATCTTCATTGTACAGAAACAAGAGAGACAACCTTGGAGCTGGGGAAGCCCTTCCCAGCTCCCGAGGCTGTCAGGGGGGAAAAGGAAATCCCTCTTGGTGCCCACACAGAGGCATTTTCCCTGCCATGTACGAGGACATCAAGGAGCCTTCCTGTGTACACGAGCACCGTGGCACAGGATGGCTCCCGGCCATCCTGCACATGGAAGGGGTTAAAGAACGAATAATTAAAAATACATTTCAATAAAGAATAAATATGTAAGAAGTAATATATGACAACACTTAAATATTTTTTACAAACATTAAAACAAATACTAATATTCAAAAAGTATAATAATTGAATATTAGTGATATTTAAATATTACCCAATAAATGTACTAGTTACAATAAATGTTACATTACAATAAAAATACACTGTAAAAAACGAAATTACAAAACAATCAAAATAAAAACATAAGCAACATTTGAAACTTCTAATATAACAAGTTACAATTAATAAAAAATATCTCCAACAAAAAGAGAAAAATATTTTAAATGCTAAATTGAAGGGATCAAACATAAACTTTTGAATAGGCTGTTTTCATTGTGATGAATTGAAGAACAAAATGAAATGAAGATTCTCAAACTCTAAGGACATTGACTGATTTTTCCTGTCTTGTAATATTAACTGTAATTTCTCTAAATACCTAGAACAAATAATATGGGGGCATATTACGAAGCAATAGCGATAATTATTGCTATTGCTTAGTTAGCGGGAAAAAATATCGCCGAGCAGCGAGGATTTTTACCGCTGAAATACTTGATATTATCAAGGTTTATCTCAAAAGCGGTAAAAATCCTGCGAAATGCATGAATATCGCTGAAAAATCAGCGATATTCATGCATTATCGTGACAATGCTCTTAGCCATGTTATCCACCTTCCATTGGAGAACATGGCTAAGAACTGCTATTAGCAGGCATTAGCTTTTGGAGATATTCGCGCTTAGCGCGAATATTTCCAAAAGTTGTGAATAGGTGTTAGAGATGTTAGCGACTGTTTTCAGTCGCTAACATCTTGGCACGCCCACTTTGCATGTCATTAGCGATAAGTATCGCTGACATGCAAAGTGGGCCCCTAAATGCCCGCTATCGCCTACCAGCTGTCGCTAACTGGTGTTAGCGACAGCTTGGTAATAGGGCGATAAAATTATCGCAGCATTAGCGGGAAAAAGTCCCGCTAATGCGGCGATAATGCCCTTGGTAATATGCCCCACGGTGTTTTATGGTGACTATTAGATCCCTTAGTCCAACTACTGTTACCTAGGATGGTGCACGCCTAACCCAGTTCTTCGTGATAAACTATTGAGTATAAGTATAAAATAAACACTTCAACTCCAAGAAAATAAAATTAAACCAGATACCTACTTTATGAATTCACTACAAGAAATTGAACACATTTACATTTAAAAAAATAAAATAACCTCTTCCTTTGCAGCACAGAAACCAGTAGGAAATGTATTGCACTTTTAAAAGATAAAATATATTATACCCACTCAAATGTAAGCAACAATAGCGAAAACATTAGAATTTGGACGGTCAGATTTACTATTGCCATCTAAGCAACAGTAGGGAAAGAACTGGGCTTTTTAGGAGTTAGATTTAATATTCTCACTGTAACCTAATCAACAGCGGCGACAGTGCTGAAAAAAGTACCCATTCATTATTATAAAATATATGTATATAATTGCAACATTAAAACCGAATATAACAACTTCTTTAAAAAACTCATTAAAACGAACAACAACCAAATCTCTACTCAAGTACATAGGCAAATAATACCTACAATTATCAAAAGAATAAGGCAACTACTAAAAAAACATGACAAATAACAAACATTAACATACGTATAATGTAGTACTCACAATCATTAAACATAAAATATTATAAAATCAGTATTTTATTCAACTATATTTTAAATGTAAATGATAGTAAGCATTTAAAAAACGATACACTTCCCTGATATATTCTGTAACATGATGTTCTAACCCCAATATTTTTTGATGATTTTTGTGACTCTCAATGTTTTTGAGAAAATGCTAATGTCATACACTCTACTTTGTCTTGGTGGCATCAAATGTGGAAGTTGAGTATTTGTAGCAAGGATATACAGTGTATTCTATGCAGCATCATAGACATAGTAGCAAAAAAAACTGCAGATTGCACAAGAAAAGACTTGTCAGAGCTTAAAGTGCATCCACTACTTATGATTAGCAGAGTAGCACTACGAAGACCATTAGTGATAAGCTGGGTGCTGTCAGATTATGGAATGAAGCCACAAGTCATCTTAACAGTTTGCAAGTATGTCTCTAACTCCATCCAGTGTGTTTTGTTCACAGTCAGACATACCTGAAAAATGCCAAGTGATATCATGTGATTTGTGGCATCATCTGCTATGTAGGATTTGTAGATTCATTTTTAACATTGCAAATATGGCACAAAACACCCATAATGCAAAGTAATGTTTGCTAAAAAGCTCTGTAATGTTGTCATGCTTAGCATAGTCCTGCCACAGGCTATTATGTATTGGTACGAGTGGTATTGATTGTTCGCTGGTCTTACATGGCATGCTCATCCAGACCTGTTCTTGTTACATTCCTTGCATTCTAATTCTTTTGTCCTGTATTCACAGTGTGATATATCGATCTACAAGTACAGAATGCAAAGAATTAACCACAAGGGGAATCAATTTCCCACATTTGTGATATGGGAGCTCTGCAGTTTAAAACTGTTCGTAGATGACTCCATGCCACCACTTACACAATGCTCATGACATGAATATTTATTTTACAAATCATTGTTCTCGGGTGCCTTAGTTTAACCAGATCACTGAAGTGAACCAGGACCACAGATCTCAGAATGCACAGGGTTGTGCAATCATAATGCTCAATATAAGCACTGCATCCTTGGTGACATGGTGCCATCTGCTAAACATATTATATACATTCATATATATAGCACTATCTGAAAGTTTTTGGGGAAAAGGAATACATTTATAAAAACAATTCTTTTTACACTGCTATTCTGCAGGACTCTTTTGTATACTACTTACACAATTGTAGAAGAAAGGCCCTAAATTTGTAGATCTTCTTTCTGTACACCTGTGTTCAGAAGGAACTATTTTGTAGCAGAGAAGAATACACTCTGTGTTCTTTGATTCCCCAGACTATAAATTGCTTCAGAAATAAATTCCACTATCATGGCAATAGCTCTTGCAATCTACGAGGTTCAGCATAATGTGTCTCAAATTTTTTTGCATATTCATGACAGCTAAAGAAATAGTTTTTAGGTTCAGTTTGCACATATTTCTTTACTCATAAGTTTACAAACAGTTGGCAAACATTGACAAAGTTAAAGGTAAACTTCAGATGATAGCAGCCTGATGTTGGCTAAATAGCCAAGTCAGACTGAAAGGTCACATGTTACAAGAGGCCACTTATAGCTGTTGTGACAGACATTTTTTGTTTGGGTGGATTGCCTATAATTTATGTACTAAGAAATCAATATGATATTTTATAATACTTGCACATTTTTTTGTTTCACTCCATTGTTTGGACTTATGTCTGAGTGTTCGTTTGATGCTCATTTGATGCAGTTATATGAAATTACCAAGCTTATTTAACACATTCTGAGACGATAGATTTATTTAAAAGAAATAAGTGGATAGACTTTGCGGTCTCCACTACTCAGGCTAGTAATACCAGAGGGGTATCTATAATTTTCAAGAAAGTAGCTAAAGCTAGGCTGATATCCCAGCAGGTCGACCCAGGTGGAAGATGGGCCATAGCCTCCGTGGTAATAGCGGGATCTCAAACCTCAGTTCTAGGATACTATGGGCCGAATCAGGATGATCCTACTGTAATGGAGACTATGGGGCATATTACCAACAACTAGCGATAATTTTTGTCTCTAACTTGTTTAGAGACAAAAATTATCGCCGCACATCGGCGATTTTTATCGCAGATAAACCTTGCTATTAGCAAGGTTTATCGCAAATGCGATAAAAAACGGCCGCAATGCATGAATATCGCTGAAAAGTCAGCGATATTCATGCATTATCGAGCAAATGCTCTTAGCCATGTTATCCACCTCCCATTGGATAACATGGCTAAGAACTGCTCAGGGCAGGTGTTAGCTTTTGGAGATATTCGCGCTTAGCGCGAATATCTCCAAAAGTTGGTAATAGGAGATAGCGATGTTAGGGACTGTTTCCAGTCGCTAACATCTTGGCACGCCCACTTTGCATGTCATTAGTGATAAATATCACTGACATGCAAAGCGGGGCCCAAGATGGTCGCTATCTCCTATTAGCTGTCACTAACTGGTGTAAGCGACAGCTTGGTAATAGGGAGATAATTTTATCTCCGCTTTCTTGGCTTTTAAAGCCAAAAAAGCGGAGATAAACCCCCTTGATTATATGCCCCTATGTTCTCACATTTGCTCTCCTTTCCTGAGCCAACTATCATAGCAGGTGATTTTAATATTGTCCTAAATCGAGCTTTGGATAAATCCCCTAATAGTCGTTCCTTAGTTTTGTCCAAGTCTAGGTCATTGCTGCAATCTGCAATGAAAACTTATGGGTATGTGGACATATGGAGGGAGAGGTCTGGGGATCAGCAAGGAGTGTCTTTCCGAAATTATGAATACAAACACCAGTCAAGGATTGACTTTATCTTGATCAGCCGACGGCTGGTTGCACATGTAAAATCCGTTGAATACTTACCTCTACATCTTTAAGACCACTCTGCAGTACTAATGGACCTAACCTATGTAATGGAGATATTGCCCTCCAGATGGTCCTTTGATCGTTCACTTCTCTCTTCACCTGATGACATACTATATCCCAAAAGAGAAGCACACAATTTTTTTTGATTAATAATGATTCAGCAACAACAAGAATCGTCTGCATAAGACCGCATTTTTAAGGGGTCTTATAACAGCAAATGTGTCTTACAAAAGGAAGCAATATAAAGAACAAATTCTGTCCATAGAGGGAAAGATAATAAATCTCCAAGGTATTATCGATAGCAATACGGGGGTAGATGAGGCCGTTATAAATAACTATAGGAAAGAAATGGCGACTTTGAAGGCCAATCTGGGTTCAGTATTGAATCTTAGACTGCAGCAGAGATGGGAAGCAAGCAAACTAGCCCATTTTGAGTATAGTGAAGGTGCAGGTAAAATGCTTGCGTGGAAGTCTAAATCAGATCAGGTCAGGAACAATATTTCAAAAATCAAGGTGGGCAATGATTCCTTAACATCAGATACTGAAATTAGAAGGGCCTTTAAGGTCTTTTTTGAGTCTATCTACAAGGAGGATATTGTAACCCGATCTGAGGAGGTCGATGATTGGCTAAGTCATATCAATCTCCCTAGACTTACATATGTTCAGTCTCAAGCATTGGATGATATTATCACCGAAGGAGAAGTTAGGGCCGCTATAAAAAAAAGCAAGAAGGGGAAGGCAGCGGGGCCCGATGGCTTACCAGCAGAAATCTACAGATTGCTAGAAGATGAGATTGCCCCCTTCCTTACTGAGATGTTTAATCAGATCCTTCTTGAAGGCCAAACTCCCCCGTCATCATGGGACAATGCATCTATTACACTCATACTGAAACCTGGGAAGCCTAGGGACGCCTGCGAATCATATAGGCCCATATCAATCTTAAATGTGGATTATAAAATCTTCACCACAATTTTAGCCTCTAGGTTAGCTTTGGTAGCCCCAGCAGTCCTACACGTAGATCAAAAAGGATTTGTAAAAGGCCGGCAACTGTATGAATTAACATTCGACCTAATAGGGGCTATAGATATTGCGGTGACACAGAATTTACCCTTGACTGCCCTCACTCTGGATGCGACCAAGGCCTTCGACAGGGTTAATTGGGTGTACCTGTCGGGGGCCCTGGCTAAATTTGGAGTGGGGAAGAGATTCCGTCATGCTGTTAGTCTATTGTATGCCAATCCATCGGCTAGCCTATTAATTAACGGTGAGGTGTCAGACCCCTTTAATATAACTAGAGGGACTCGGCAGGGTTGCCCGCTTTCCCCACTTCTGTTTGACTTTTATATTGAATCTCTCACACAACAACTGAGGAGAGAGAATGTGATTATCCCTTTTCGTCACAGAGGCTGGGAAAGGAAAGGTAGCGTTATATGCTGACGACCTGCTCGTTCTTACATCAGACGTAACAACCGCACTCCCGGTTATATTTGAAACTGCTAAGGGGTTTGGGAAAATATCAGGCTACCAGATCAACACATTAAAAACAGAGATGTTGGTCTGGAATGACAATCCGAGTTCCTTGGAAATACAGGAGGGCGAATCATTACGATTTCTGGGCCTAAATATCATAAAAGACATCAATAGGCCTGCTACAGTAAATATTATAGCAATTATTAAAGAATGTAAGAAATTAATGCAAGCATGGTCTCACCTTCAATTATCTTTGATGGGGAGGGTTAACCTCGTTAAAATGGCCATTTTGCCTAAAATTTCTTTTCTTTTCAACACCATTCCCCTTTATTTTGATCAAACTCAAATAACTAAAATACAATCAGAAATCACTTCTTTCATCTGGAATAAAAAACTACCAAGAATAGCTTGGATGAGGCTTAGACGGCGTTGGGATTGGATGAGGCTTAGACGGCGTTGGGAGAAGGGAGGATTAGCCGCACCAGATTTAAAATTATATTGTGGGCTTTTCAGCTATCTCACATACGAATGCTTCTAAATAAACCTACTGATTATGGGATAGGATTAATGTTTTCGGCCATGTTAAATGGGGAAGGCCTCAGCCAGTCGGGATACTTATTTAAATTTGGCAAACCGAAATTCTTCAAAAAGATCAAGTTGAAGGTCCTGTATGGTTTGGCGAAAACCTGGTCTGAGGTAATAAAATCTATTAAACTGGGATATTACTGTGATAAAACACCGCTTTGGGGGCTACCTGATAGCCCAGCCTGGTTGGAAGATTCCCTAGCCACTCCCTTGAGAGAGGCAGGCCTCAAAGAATGTGGGGATCTCTTTTATGAGGGGGACCTGCTTTCATGGGAGTATTTACAGAATAAAATAGGTCCAACCTTTTCGAGGTTTAAATACATACAAATCAGAAGTTGGACACAGGCATATAACGATCCACAATTAAAACGAAGCAATTTTCCACTCGGAGGGCATAGTCAACTAATAACTAATTTGGTTGGTACCCCCTCAACCAAACGTGAGATTTCACAATGGTATAGACACCTTCTAGATGAATCTGATGGGGAATTCAAGGTACCAACCCAACTTTGGGGTGATGTAATATTGACTCAAGACATACAAGAACTCTGGTCCATCTCATTTGAGCTTTTAAAAAATATGGTGAAACCCTCATGGCTTCGTAGAAACCATCTTTTTACCCTTCACAGGGCGTATTACTCTCCCCAAAGATTATCCAAATTTACCTCAGGAAACTCAGTGGCATGTGCAAGGTGTGGGCTGATTGCAGCTTCAGATATCCATATGTTTTTTGAGTGTCCCCGAATAGCAGCTTATTGGGAGGCCAAAGGTAAGACTCTTACGGCATCATTAGGTACCCCAATTATTATAGACTTACCATTAGTGATCTTTGGAGTTCTGAGGACAACTCAAAATACAGCTAGAAGCCTGGTCTTCTACACGGTCCTTCTGGCAAGAAGAGAGATCTGCAGGAGGTGGAAGGATCCTATCCCTCCTTCCCATCGGGACTGGCTGACATCAACGTTACAGACTGCACGTATGGATCTAGCCAGATCAGGAAACCAAATCAAAAGGACCTTTTGGCATTTGATTGTATGGACACAATAAAGATCCGGGGTTGTTTTTTTTTTTTTTCTCCCCGGGTCTAATGATTATACTACTATGGTGCCAATCCAAATCTTGTCCGGTCATACCCGGGCCTAGGCCCAGCAGTAGGCCTCCCCACTGGTAGCCTAAAATTAATATCAAGCTGAGACAGTTGCGGGATTTATGGCCTTCCCACTCGAACGAAACGATCCCTCCCAGCTATAATACTGTGTAAACTGGACTAATGCTTATTCTAAATGGCTTTCTTAAACCATGGTGGATATGAGGACAAAAAAAAAAAATGACCAAGCATTCCTTTACAGCGCACACACACAGCAGTTTCTGTCAGAACAATTAACTAACATATACTACACCTTCCTTCACAAGTAAGTACTTCTCCTAATAGAACAATATTTTAGCAGTATAATGTAAGAATATTTTCTAAAAGTTATAATTGTACAAGTAACATCTATATAACTCACTGATTGGTTTTAAATACAAAATGAAATAATTGCAAATCAAAGCTGGATGTAGTACAATGGAGAAACATCCAAGGAATAAGCACATTTACAATTCTATCTCTATTCAGGGTTGACAACAGGGAAGATTCTAGCTAGTGGGCAGATTGACTACTCTGACTCCAGCCGGGGCTGACCTGCAAAGGCCATGAGCAAGGGGCAGATGTACTATTATAACAACAGCCAGGGCTGACCCTAGGGAAGGTGCTGGGCAGTGGGCAGGAGGCAGATTTACTATTCTATGTCAAGTCAGTGCTCACCCCAGGGAGGATGCTGGACAGGAGGGACGGGCAGATTTACTAATGAAACTCCAGTCAGCACTGACCCCAGGGAATGTGCTGAACAGTAGAGAGGGTCCAGATTCACTAATGTAGCTCCAATCCGGGCTGACTTCAGGAAAGGTGCTGAGCAACAGGCAGGGGGCATATTTGTTATTCTACCTCCAGTCAAGGCTAACCACAGGGAAGGTGCTGAACAGTGACAACCACAGCAAAAAATGAATATGAATGTTCTCTACTCCTCATAGCAAAGTTACCATAGAGTCCTGTGAAATATGGGCAATCGCTGAAACTTCCAAATCTACTCCACATCCATTTGCCCAAATATACACAATACATGCTTTTATTTCTAAAACTACTGTGCCACTAATTTATGCATTGCTGCCTAGCAAACAGTCAGGAAAAAAGTCCTGGGAAATGTATTATTGGCTTTGAAATTCAAATGATAAATTCCATTTCAAAATGATATCCTACAATCAAATTTTTTTCCCTTTTGTCAGGTCTTTTGGCTTAAAATGTAAAAATAATTATCTTAGTACAAGAGTATATCTCTAACAGTAAAATTAAAGTTGAGCTTAAAAAACGAAAGACTTTGGGCTTCATTAGGATGGCGGGCAGACTTTGCCCGCCCGCCATCCTTACATTAAAAGGGACCGCTCAACATATGTGCGGGGGTCCCGTGGGCGACATTAGGATCCTCCACCCACACTCGCGGGCGCATCCTGCATTTTTAACATTCCGTTTTTAACATTAACCGCAACCACTGGTGGACCGGGCGGAAAAGCGGCGGACGGTCTTCCCGTCCGCCGCGGTCCCCCCTCCATACTAATATGGCGGGAGAAATGGGTGGCAGGCAGGTTAGAATGTAGAGCGGATCGCCACTGCTAGTGGGCGGTAGCGATCCGCCCTATATCCTAATGGGCCCCTTTGTGCTTTTTCCCACCTGAAAGTGTAGATGTCTACTACACTTTTATTTTGCCATCAGATTACCTTATGCAAAAGAAGGGAAAATTGGCCCCTTTTTTACTTTGAAAAAATTTGGATTGGGCACCTGACCGGGTCTGGTCATAGAAGGAAACTACATCTTCCTAAACAGTGGTGGAAGTCTGTTTGGTAGGAGGGTCAAAAACAAATGTTTCCATTTAGGGTTGACATAACTCTTTCAATAATGCAATTGGAAAAAGTAACCCAAGTTGTAATTTGTAAACAATGCCAAACTTAATAAGCACATAACAACATCAATAGAATTAAAAACATGATTTCAGAAAGCTCAACAAACATGTAAAAATAACAACATTTTCTTTGCAGGTAAAACATTAATTTAAAAAGCAATAACACAGAAACTTTTTTTCAATCTTCTTTTTCAGAAAACATCATAATGGCATCAAGAAGACAAGCTAGCTATCTTATGTCCCAAAGAGGAAATTGTCTTCAAAAGTATGGTGGCTATCTTTATTGTAAGGAGAGACTTACTGAGCCCAGGAGTCATTGGAGGTGTGTGCAATATTACTCATCCCATTGCACATGCAGAGTGGCAACTCTTGGAGATACAATGGAAAGGACCACAGAGAATAACCAGTCTGCCCCTGCAAGGGAGATAGAGTTTAGAGAAAACATTAATCAAATGAAACACCTTGCATGCACCTCCAGGGAACCATATGACTCTGTTTTGAGGGAGATATCCCGAAACGTTACTATGCATTTAGCCTGTTCTATGCTCACATTCCCTAATTTAAAGAAGAACTATTCACAGGAAAAAACAGGCAAGTAACCCCCAAGTGTAACACCCCAAACATACTCTGATATTAACATTCCTCTTGAACTAACTGTCACTGTTACTAATGAAACCTTTCTATTGCACGACAACAAAAACCCTCAAAAAAGAATACTAATCTTTAGCACATCCTGTATCCGTCTAAATTTAGAGAGTAGTGGAATTTGCATGATGGATGGGACATTTAAATCCACACCCCATCCATTTAGCCAAATGTACACTATTCATGCCTACATTAATAACATTGTGCATATTCGCAAGAAACTCGTTAGAATTTCGCCATTTTAGCTGTAGGAAACTGCCGCTAAAACGTCGATACTGGACTTGCTAATATGTGTTATAGAATTCCAATAGAAGTTCAGGTTAAATGTGCAGGACATCTAACCTGGGCTTCTATTGGAATTCTATAACGCATATTAGCAAGCCCATTATCACCTTTTTAGCGGCAGTTTCATGCCGCTAAAACTGCGATAATTTTAAGGAGGTTCTTGCTAATATGCCCTATTGTAGTTCCCTCAGTGTACAGTTTACTCCCTGATTAAAAACCTATGCATACACTGAACGTTTATCATTGCTGAAAGGTAACACACAAAACAAAAATCCCCGAAAAGTAATAATTGATTTCGAATTATCAATGTTTGACACATGGATGTTCTTTCCACTTTCACAAGCATATTGGCAACACATTAAAAAACATCCTTAGTTGAGGATTATATCAGACAGTAAACTGAAATTTGAGTTAAAAAACTAACAGGATTGTGTTTTGTTCCTCCTGACTATGTGGATGAATACTAGACATCAATTACTGAATCAGACTGTTTTACTACAAATGAAGAAAAAATAGGCACCCTACTAAATTACTTTGAAGTCACCTGGATTGGACATTTAGGCAGGTTGGAATCCAAGGTTACCTGTCAAGTGGTAGAACTGTTACACGACCTGCTTAGAGGGAGGAAAAAAGACTAATTATGCAATAGAGGGATGGCACAACTCCTTCAATAAATTGATTGGAAAACCACACCATACCTTTTATCATTTTTTGAAAATTTTAAAGAAGGAGCAAAGTTTCCAAGAAATAAGAAAACTGCAATCATTGACAGGTAGTCTGAATCCATGAATTACTAAAAGAATTGAAGAAATGTCCATGAGACTATTGGGTCATACCAACATTTTTCGTTGATGATAGCTTCAGACTACCTAGACAATATTGTACACATGCTACATTATTAACTATCACTAACACTATTCTATCTTACATGCCTGATTTGCAATGTATTATGTGTAATTGGATTTTTCCCCAAAACACTTTTTTTTTACAAATATTAGAAAAATGATATCCTACTTTCAGTTGTCTTCCTTCTTCGACTCTTGTTCCACTAGAAAAATCAAAATCCAGTAAGAGTCATGCTGCTACCCAAATATCCAAATTTTGTAACCATAATCCAGATCAGTTTAAAAACACGTGCATAACTATCACAAAAGTAACCAATTGGCATAGCCATTTGTATTTGCAAATCAAAAGCCTCAAATAAATATGGGTTAGCTAAAAAAGCGTATCCCCCCAAAAAATCCAGAAAAAGAAAAAATGACTGCCAAAAACTGTGAAAACCAATTCAGTGTTGCAATCCTCTTTCCATCGAGTTTCTTTTAACTGTGTGTGAAAAATAAAAAAACAAATATTTAAAGGCTTCAAAACCACATAGCAAAAAAAAACAAAATGACAAAGGTACTCCAAATTGACCATAAGTTTCGTTCTGGCGACCCATCCCATCTGCGTAGTACAAAATCCCACATCTTTGAAGATCCATGAATTCCCTTGTCTTTTAAAAAAGGACGCGACGCACCCAAAAAACATTTTAAAAAAATATATAGTTTCTTTAACACTTTGATTTAAAAGAAATAGAAATACTTCTGTCCACACAACTGCTACGTTCATAGGAATAAAATTGTTGTTTAAAACATAAAGGCACACTCCTAAATACTTACATCTAACTAACTACATCCCTCCACTCTCCTTACAATAAAGTTTGTCTGCCACAATGTCTATTAAATAAATAAAGTTTCTCTTAACGAACTGTAGCTCTTCCTTGCATCCAATCTTGACCGCGATCCTCCACCAACTGTAGAAACATACGCTCAACCACGTAAGTCAACTGTAAAAGTAGAAACAAAAACAGGACAATTTCACCCGTTGAATACAATTGGAAACCGTGGGACAAATGTTTAAAAAGTGTTTTGAGAATGTAAACATACTTTTTAGTAATACTTAAAACGAATCTCAGTCAGATGTTTATATTTATTTAAATGAAATGTTAATATTAAAATATTCTTTTAAGTGTCCTATTTCTTTACTTTTAATACAATTTATTTTTATTAATGAATATTAATTCTTATATATCAAACACATTTTTTTGTAAATGTTACATGGTTTTCCTATTTATATTTTCCAATGTATGAGTTTTCAAATATTTTATATTAAATCAAACGTTTAAAATACTACTGTCCCTTTTTGAAAGAAAAATTATAGAATATTGCTTTTTTTAAATAATAGTTTTTTTAAACAATTTGAAATTGTACTTTTGAATTCATTTAATTTACTAATATTTTTAAATTTAAAATAGTTTTTAAAACATTAATACATGTGTATTAAAATGAATACCCAAGCATTGATACACTTACCCACTCACAATTCCTACTTCCCTGGCATCTCATGCCAGAATAAAAGTCATTAAACCCTCCTAAGAAGTTTTTTTTAATTTGTTTAAAATTAGTAGCAAAGCATGACAAATTGATGCCTGGGCATTACATTTAATACCCAAGTATTAATACACTTCCCCACCCAAAACCCCTATTTCCCTGGCATCCTGTGCCAGAGAACAGGTGTTAAACCATTTTAAAAAGTGTGTATATTTTTATGTAAATTTCTTTTAAATTATTAAAACAGCCTAAAAAGAATACTCGGGTATTAAAATGAATACCTATACATTAATACGCTGCCCCACTAAAACCCCCTATTTCCATGGCATCCCATGCCAGAAAAAAAAGAGCTTAACTCTTATTAGAACATTGGAATGCTGGGAGCTCCATTGAAAACAATGTAAAATTGATACTTGTATAACACACTACTCACCCGCAAGGGTCTCAAGGCGCTTGTACGAATACCGCTGTGGAACCCATCCTGGCTTTCCCTGTGAGGCGTCCACTCCTGGGCACCCCCAAGGTGCAGGCCAGGCATCCTTAGCGTTGTGGGGGCCGTTGTGGAGAATAAGCAAGCTATTGCCCAGAGTTGCAGAGTCGGACTCCATGATTGGAATAGGCAATGGAGTGCTCTGGGCTTATAATGGCTGGTATAAGCCTGGAGCACCAACATTCCAATGTTTCTTTGTTCACAGCTCTGGCTGTGAACAAAGGCTTCAGGGAGCCTGAGGGGATTCCAATCCCCTCATGCTTCCAAAAGGCTTTGGGACATATTACCAACAACTAGTGATAATTATCGCTATGTTGGTTTAGCGGCGATATTTTTATCGCCGAGCTGCGGTGATTTTTATCGCTTAGGAACCTTGCTATTATCAAGGTATATCTCCTAAGCGATGAAAATCGGCAGAAATGCATGAATATCGCTGAAAAGTCTGCGATATTCATGCATTACAGAGCTAATGCTCTTAGCCATGTTATCCACCTACCATTGGATAACATGGCTAAGAACTGCTCTGGGGCAGGTGCTAGCTTTTGGAGATATTCGCGCTTAGCGCAAATATCTCCAAAAGTTGGTAATAGGAGATAGCGATGTTAGCGACTGTTTCCAGTTGCTAACATCTTGGCACGACCACTTTGCATGTCATTAGTGATAAATAACACTGACATGCAAAGCGGGGCCCAAGATGGTCGCTATCTCCTACTAGCTGTCGCTAACTGATGTTAACACCAGCTAGGTAATAGGGAGATTATTTTATCTCCACTTTCTTGGCTTTTAAAGCCAAAAAAGTGGAGATAAACCCCCTTGATAATATGCTCCTTTGTTTTTTTTGTTAGAACATTCTGTCCTCTAGTGACAGAATGTTCTAATAGCCTTATAGCCCTTCGTAGATGGGCTATACCGCTATTAAAGTCCCTCTCCCCTGTTGAAGGCCCTCGCCTTCGACTCGGGGCTTTAACACTGGAGAGGGCCTTTAATAGCTGGTATAGCCCTCTACGGCGGGCTATAAGGCTATAATATTGTGTTAATTCATTTTAGAATTAGTTTAAAATTAGTAGCAAAGCTTAACACATGTTTACTTGGGTATTAAAATGAATACCCAAGTATTAATACATGTCACCACCGAACCCCCCTATTTCCCTGGCATACCATCCCAGAAAAAAAGTGTCATAAGCTATCATGAATTTAAAAAAGCATAAAAATTTAATATAAAATAATAAAATAAGAAAAATTAAAAAGTAACTCATTACCTAAACACTTACCTACAATTGTTGTAATGTTTCGTTGTGATAGCATGCATTGTAATGGCTTGCGTTGTATTAGTAATCTTGTTGTATTGGCATGTGTTGTAATGGTAGTTTTGTTGTAAATGCATTACGTTGTAATGAATACGTTGTAATGGTTGTTTCCCTGCTGGGATGAATGATATTCCCTGATATAGCTAGAGGTAAGCTCCTGAGGCGGAAAGCCGGGAGCGAGGCACTATATTTTAAAACTTTGTTTCACAGAATACTTGTGTTTTTAAAACTGTTGGTGTTACTATTTTTCTTGTGCTCTAGATAACAGACTGCTTGTTAACTTTAAAACTTACCTCCCAGACACAGTCAGTGCACGCAGCGGAGCCAGCGCTGACGCTGCACGCTGGTCGCAGACTCCCCCTCGCGCCCTCCCGCCATGAGCGGAGGCCACGCCCCCTTTTTTAGGCCACGCCCCCAGCCGACATTGCTTAAAGCTGTTGCTGGCTGAACACTTCCAAAGCTAGAGGTAAGCTCCTGAGGCAGAAAGCCGGGAGCGAGGCACTATATTTTAAAACTTTGTTTCACAGAATACTTGTGTTTTTAAAACTGTTGGTGTTACTATTTTTCTTGTGCTCTAGATAACAGACTGCTTGTTAACTTTAAAACTTACCTCCCAGACACAGTCAGTGCACGCAGCGGAGCCAGCGCTGACGCTGCACGCTGGTCGCAGACTCCCCCTCGCGCCCTCCCGCCACGAGCGGAGGCCACGCCCCCTTTTTTAGGCCACGCCGCCTCTATCCCCTGCCCAGAGCAGCATAAATTATGTGCATATATCGATCGTGCAGCGGGAGAGCGCAGCGGGCGCGACGAATGCGCGCCGAAGGCGCGCCTAAGGCAAGCCCGTCTGCGCCCGTTCGCGGCCGGGCGCGGTCCAGGGCCATAACCCCTGTCCGTTCTCCCATTGACCCCATAACCTATAACAAACAGGCCCTATGGAACCTATGCCTGACAATAAATGAATGCTGCAGGCACAAAATGGAGGCCATTTCCTCTATTAAATGCCAGCACTGCCCTTTTCAAACGCGTATACAGTTAGGCGACAAAGAACGGACCAAGTGCCTCAGAGGAGGTCTGTTAAACTGTCGTTCCCTCCCGAGACACGCCATGCAAATTTGGAACATGCTCCTAGAAGAGGACCTTGATCTACTCTTTCTGACGGAGACATGGTTAGGGGTTGATTCTGACCCTGAGATCATCGAATCCCTTCCACCAGACTTTAGCATAGCCAGGGTAGATCGACCGTTAGGCCGAGGAGGTGGCATCGCGATTATCAGCAAGGCCCCCCTGGTTTGTTCCCTTGAACCTCTTGGTATAGAAAACTGTGAAGCTGGCAAATTTGCACTGATACTTGGCCCTCAGGATCATATCTCGGGTGTCCTCCTTTATAGACCTCCTGGGACCCTGGGAAATTTTAGACCAAGTTTACAAGAATATCTTGCCCATTTAGCGCTGAGACACAGGAAGGTCCTCCTCCTGGGCGATCTAAATATTCACTTTGATGATATCCAGTTGAAGGAAGTCACCGATATGAAGCAGGAATTACAAAATACGAATCTGATTCTAAAAAACCTAACACCCACTCATATTCATGGCCATCTATTGGACCCGGTGTTCGCCAACTGGGAGGGCATAACCACGAATAATCCTAATCCACTTCCCTGGACAGACCATTTTCTAGTCCCTTTTGAAATTAATACGGTAAGCAAGCTTTCCCCCCAATTGAGTGGCAATAATAGCTATCCTTACCGCAAATGGAAAAAATTTTCCCAACCCATTTTTAACGAGACGCTAAGCTTAGGTGGGATGCCGGGAGGCTCAGATAGTGAAAGTGCAAATCTAAACTTAGATACCCGAATCCTTGACGCCCTGAACAAGGTAGCCCCTTTATCTACGGCCAAAAGAGGAAACAGAGCAAAGAGATCGGCACCATGGTACAATATAGATCTGCAGTCGGTCAGATCAGAGTGCAAAAAGCTAGAAAGATTGTGGCGCAAGGATAAGAATGATTGCACTAAATTTCAATACAGAACAGCTCAGAGAACCTATCAAAAACAGGTCAGAGCTGCTAAAGCAACCTTCTACGGAAACAGAATTAGTGAAGCAGACTGCTCATCTAGAGAACTCTTCAAAATCTATAAAGAAATCTCAGTCGTCTCACTCTCCAATTCTCCGGAAGCTGATTCTGTCATGGAATGTAACAAGGTGGCAGAATATTTTGCCAACAAGGTTAAGAAAATATACAGCTCTTTCTCCACACATCCTGTGGCTGGAGAAACCTTCACTGAACTGAAGGAACTAGAGTTGGCAAATTCTAAACCAAGGTTAGAATGCTTTACCGTACCACCCAGTAAAGTATTTGCAACCATCTGTACTAGCATAAAATCGGGCTCTCCACGTGACCACGCTCCTCCAAAGGTTCTGGGCGCAAGTATAGCTACTTTAGAACCATACATCCGCCATGTCCTTGCAACATCCTTTGACTCCCAGACTCTGCCAAGAAACTGGAAAAAGGCAATTGTACTACCTATTAGGAAAAAAACCAATGTTAGTCATAAGGTCCGGGAGAACCTAAGACCTATTTCTCTGCTACCCTATACCGCTAAAATTGCAGAGAAAATTGCAAATGTGCAATTGATGGCATTTGCGGAGAAGAACAATCTCCTACACCCCTCACAATCGGGGTTCCGAAGAGGCTTCTCTACTGAGACGGCCCTATTAAGAGCCACCGAAACTCTACGTCAAGGAGCTGACGCAGGCCTAACCATGGCACTGGTCATGCTAGACCTTAGCGCAGCGTTCGACACTGTAGCACATATCACCTTGCTACAGTGTCTGAACAGAGGAGGTGTGACTGATAGAGCACTCGGTTGGCTTAAATCGTTTCTGACAGGCAGAAGCTTTCAGGTTCAACGTGGCTCTTTCCAGTCTGAAGAGTGGGCATTGGAACAGGGGGTGCCACAGGGCTCTGCCTTAAGTCCTACCCTTTTTAACTTATATATGGCCCCCCTGGCTGAATTAGTTCAATCGTTCGGCGTAGAGATTGTATCCTACGCCGACGATACACAGCTCCTACTCACCCTCACCCAAACGCCCGCTGCTGAAGCCAATAACTTCAGAGCCTGTATGCAAGCTCTGGCCACTTGGATGGACACACACTGCCTTAAACTAAACAGATCCAAGACAGAAGTCCTGGTGGTTGGTGGTGATCAACGGCTTTGGACATGTGATTGGTGGCCAAGCTGTTTAGGCGATATGCCTACACCATGTACTGAAGCCAAAAATTTAGGGATATGGATGGATCCCACACTCTCTTATGAGACACACATTAACCGTCTAGTAGGCAAGTGTTTTGGAGTCTTAAAGACTCTCAACAAAACCCTAGATCTCCTTCCTTTGGAGGCCCGGCGCACTATGACCCAGGCACTGATAACGTCACGCCTCGATTATGGAAATGTCCTTTTCCTGGGAGCTTCTTGTAAAAGCATTGGAAGACTCCAAATACTGCAAAATGCTGCAGCCCGCCTAGTGCTTAGACTCCCTCGAAGAGCTAACTCTAAAACCACTCTGGATGCCCTCCACTGGCTCCCAGTGAAAAAAAGAATACAGTACAAAGTACTCCTAATATGTCATCAGATCATCTGGAATAAAGCCCCCAGATATCTGACAGGTCTGGTTACCAGGTATGAACCACGCAGATCACTCAGATCTAGTGGTATGGGCATGCTTATGACCCACCGCTATAGGAGAGAAAAAATGGGAGGTCGGTCTTTCAGAGTGGCGGCTGCAACAGCATGAAATAAACTTCCCAGCCATCTCCGCATGGAGCCTTCAGAAACCATTTTCCGACGGCAACTAAAAACTCATCTGTTCTCCTTATAGCCTATTTAATGCCCCTTGCCTCGTACTGTCTTCTCCCCCCTTATGAGTTTATCGCCTCTTCTTTAGCGGGGGACACGCCGAGATGGCGTACTATTTTCCATGCGCTCTATAAATGTCTTTATTATTATTATTATTATGATATTGGATAACAATCCCCCCAGCCTCTTGAGAAAATAACAGCTGAGTGGTGTGCTTTACGGATGTGCTGCTTGATAACTTCATAAATATATTTTGCACATACGCGGTCATCTCACTGCCTATCCGTGTCAGATTACAGATGTAGATTGGTTCTATTTTCCTTGGTGGACCTTCTTGTGGATTCACATCCCACTTACTTATTGCCTCAGTTAAATACTTGCTTGGTCATGTAAACACACACCTGTGTGAATTAAGTGATTTTATTTACAATACAAGGGGGAGACTGGACCAGTGCTGGCCCATATAACGCAAGATTTGATTGAAGTTGGAGTGACAGAGTCCATTGTGGGTGTCAGAGCCAAAGGAAGAGGTGTAGTTTGCTTTGCCATTGTCAAGGACAAGTTGATTTGCTGTAAGTCCATGCGTTGGTCCCAAGTGAGTGTATGTGGACATTGCAAGACAGTGGAAGAAGTAGGTCAGTTGAATGAGGTTAAGAAGAATACCTGCGACTCCAACAACAGTCTCCTCACTTATGACGCAGGACATCTGCTCCTCCAGCACATCCAGCTCCTGCTGTGGAGCTGGTCTACCGCCTCCAGTCTCCCTTGCTGCCTTAAGGTTGGCTCCCAGTTTCTTCTTGGTCTTACTCTTGGTATCGTACCACTGCTTCTTGCACTCATCCACTGTCCTTCTCCTCTCTCCCACTGCATTGACTTAGGACACAATGTCCTGCCATATCTCCTTTTTCCTTGCCAAGATGACGGTGGAACTCATGAAGAGTTCCTGTTGGTGTTGCGTCACCTCTTCAACCAGGACCTGGTTCTCCATTGGACTGAACTTGGGGATCCTCTTCCTCTTGGCCTTTCCTTGTGTCTCTGCCTGGGCCTCCTGGGGTGTTGTTGGGGTTGTTTCTGGCCTCTGCACTTGTCCCAGGTTGTTCTCCATCTTCTTCTGTATTCTCCATGTTTATTTTCGATTTTTCCTCCTTAGCGGGTGTTTGCTGGTGCTTTTTTCACATTATCGCCGTCACGCTATATCTATCGCCGCCCCTTTTCGCCTGGGAAATAAACTATCGCCGGCTAGCGTCGTATTGCTAATACGTCGCTAATCGGGCAATAGATTCTGGCAAAGCGTGGCGATAAAAAAAGTTGCACTAAATTTAGCGATAAATACCGCCTCTTGTTGGTAATATCCCCTTTAGTTAGCTTACAGGGTTTCTTTATGGAACACTGTGTATTTTACTGATGCTGATTTCTAACCAAATCTAGTTTATATTTCTACAAACTTACTAAACTGAATATAGAAAATAGAGATTCTAACTTCATAATAAATAAAGGTGTTTGAAACCTTTACCAACCTGTCATTATTCACTAATTGCCAAAACCTTAATTTCATTGATGTTTTGATTATTTTGAAAGAGCTCTAGTTCGCCCATAGAAAAAGGTCAGTCGAACTCTCCAGGATTCTCCACGGCAAGATATGTAAGTGGGTGTACATGAAGATTGAACCTTCCCGATGACTCCTTGGCCTCCAACACAATATAAGCCAAATTGTGAAAATCAGTTTAAAAAATATACTTGAAAAATGTGTTCAACATATTCTGAACTGGAATAGGCTTCCCATCACTCTAATCGAGTGATGTAACATGACTAAAATGATCTATTCTTCCCACATTTGTTTAGATCCATCCCTCTGTACATACCTAATACAGGGTGGTTAGGAGGGAGAATGATCTGCCCTTGGAGGTCACTCAATGGATGCTGGTAAGTTTTGTGAGGGCAAAGTTAACGGAGCAGAGCTGGCATGTTTGTGGGGTAGAAGCTGAGTAGCTGTTTTTGGCATGCTGGGCCTGTGTTTTGGAGTGTCTTGTGTGCGTGTGTGTGAGGAGCTTGATTGTGATCCTGTTGTTGATGGTGAGCCAGTGCTAGTCTCACAGTTGGGGTGTGATGTGTCTGCTGCAAGGAATGTCGTTGATCAGGCGTGCAGAGGCCTTCTAAATGTGTAGAAGTTGGTTCAGGAGTTTGGTTGAGGGGACTGCAGAGAGGGCCTTATCTTTTGCCAACCTGCTGCTGCTGCAGGACTTGGGAGACCTTTATCCTTGTCACAGTGGAGATACACCTGTAGCTCCTGCAGAGCATGCAGAGGTTGTTGAAGCTGGAGGAGCAGATGGCCTTTTCCATGCATTGTCACGGAGATATTAGATTTGATGAAGAAGCACAGGTAATGTGCGTGGATGGTTGTTGGAGCAGTTACCAGTGCGGTGGTTCACCATGAGTCGTCTCAAGCTGAGGTTGTGGAGCAGAGGAAGAGGACTTCCATCTGGTCAAAGTCCTGCTCCAGTTGCCTGTATTACAGCCACTCAACAACTGCTCTCATTGCACATGGAGGTTGGTTGTGGCGATGAAGGGGTCCTTGGTAAGGAAAAGGATCAGCTGGCTGCCGTTGTTGTAGGAGATGATGTAGTGGTCGTGTTGTCAGGCAACGTGGGCAAGCAGTGACATGTAGATGTTGAACAATGTTGTGCTGAGGGATGAGCCATGGGTATACCACACATAATTGTGGTGGATCCAGAGCTTAAATGGGGAGGCAAATGCACTGGGTCATGCCGGAGCGGAAGGAGGTGTTCCGCTCCAGAGTAGTGTCTTGGAACTCTGCGTTGTGGAGGCGTGTGCGTAGTGTCCGGCGGCAGACAGTGTCAAAGGCAGCTGACAGGTCCAAGAGGATCAGGGATTTAGTTTCTATGTTGACCAGCAGGGCCCTGATGTCATTGTTGGTGGCGATGATGGCACTTTTGTTGCTGTAGTCGCCTAGGTGGTCTTTGAATGAGGCCCTTTTGAGGATCAGATGAGGTGATGCTGTCTGCCGGTGTCGTTCTTGGGTGCTGCATAACAGTCCATTGTCTGTACACTGTGACATTCCTCCTCTGGCTATTGGCACGTTTGCTTGGAGTCCTGGAGGTCCTCAATGAACATGATGGCTCACTTGCTGGTGTGTCTGTCTGAGTCTTTTGTGGTTGAGGACAGTTGGTTGGCACAGTCATTTAGCTATTGTCTGAGGTTTTGGGCGGTGGGGTGGGGTTCAGCGTGGTAGCTGTTTGGGTTACGGGCAAGGGTGGTGGTTAGCTGATCTACGGTGACTGTGCCCCAGCAGTGGTGTGGGATCTGTAGTGTGTGGTGGGGTGCTGGGTGGTGAAGTGGATGCATATATGGGCAGTCCAGTGGATTAGGGTGGTGTGGTTGAAGGAGACATGTGACGAAGTGGATAAGATGGCCAGACAAGAAAACCTCCTGAGGCGGAAGCCGGGAGCATTGTAAATCGCATTTCTTTTAAAGTGTATTCTTTGTGTTTTTAAATACCTGCACTGAACTCAGGCTTTCACCCTTCACTTCCTGAACAGCCGATTTCGACGCAGTCACAGGGAATCCTTCCTCTCTGCCGCCATCTCCAGCGAGTGAGTTAGCCCCGCCCACTTCGCTGGCCATGCCCCCCTCCCCAGGTTAAAAAGGGCACGCTGACTACAAGCGCTGCCAGACAAGAAAACCTCCTGAGGCTGAAGCCGGGAGCATTGTAAATCGCATTTCTTTTAAAGTGTATTCTTTGTGTTTTTAAATACCTGCACTGAACTCAGGCTTTCACCCTTCACTTCCCGAACAGCCGATTTCGACGCTGTCACGGGGAATCCTTCCTCTCTGCCGCCATCTCCAGCGAGTGAGTTAGCCCCACCCACTTCGCTGGCCACGCCCCCCTCCTCAGGTTAAAAAGGGCGCGCTGACTACAAGCGCTGCCAGACAAGAAAACCTCCTGAGGCGGAAACCGGGAGCATTGTAAATCACATTTCTTTTAAAGTGTATTCTTTGTGTTTTTAAATACCTGCACTGAACTCAGGCTTTCACCCTTCACTTCCCGAACAGCCGATATCGACGCTGTCACGGGGAATCCTTCCTCTCTGCCGCCATCTCCAGCGAGTGAGTTAGCCCCGCCCACTTCGCTGGCCACGCCCCCCTCCCCAGGTCAAAAAGGGCGCGCTGACTACAAGCGCTGTCAGACAAGAAAACCTCCTGAGGCGGAAGCCGGGAGCATTGTAAATTGCATTTCTTTTAAAGTGTATTCTTTGTGTTTTTAAATACCTGCACTGAACTCAGGCTTTCACCCTTCACTTCCCGAACAGCCGATTTCGACGATGTCACGGGGAATCCTTCCTCTCTGCCGCCATCTCCAGCGAGTGAGTTAGCCCCGCCCACTTCGCTGGCTACGCCCCCCTCCCCAGGTTAAAAAGGGCGCGCTGACTACAAGCGCTGCCAGACAAGAAAACCTCCTGAGGCGGAAGCCGGGAGCATTGTAAATCACATTTCTTTTAAAGTGTATTCTTTGTGTTTTTAAATACCTGCACTGAACTCAGGCTTTCACCCTTCACTTCCCGAACAGCCGATTTCGACACTGTCACGGGGAATCCTTCCTCTCTGCCGCCATCTCCAGCGAGTGAGTTAGCCCCGCCCACTTCGCTGGCCACGCCCCCCTCCCCAGGTTAAAAAGGGCGCGCTGACTACAAGCGCTGCCAGACAAGAAAACCTCCTGAGGCGGAAGCCGGGAGCATTGTAAATCGCATTTCTTTTAAAGTGTATTCTTTGTGTTTTTAAATACCTGCACTGAACTCAGGCTTTCACCCTTCACTTCCTGAACAGCCGATTTCGACGCAGTCACGGGGGATCCTTCCTCTCTGCCGCCATCTCCAGCGAGTGAGTTAGCCCCGCCCACTTCGCTGGCCATGCCCCCCTCCCCAGGTTAAAAAGGGCACGCTGACTACAAGCGCTGCCAGACAAGAAAACCTCCTGAGGCTGAAGCCGGGAGCATTGTAAATCGCATTTCTTTTAAAGTGTATTCTTTGTGTTTTTAAATACCTGCACTGAACTCAGGCTTTCACCCTTCACTTCCCGAACAGCCGATTTTGACGCTGTCACGGGGAATCCTTCCTCTCTGCCGCCATCTCCAGCGAGTGAGTTAGCCCCACCCACTTCGCTGGCCACGCCCCCCTCCTCAGGTTAAAAAGGGCGCGCTGACTACAAGCGCTGCCAGACAAGAAAACCTCCTGAGGCGGAAACCGGGAGCATTGTAAATCACATTTCTTTTAAAGTGTATTCTTTGTGTTTTTAAATACCTGCACTGAACTCAGGCTTTCACCCTTCACTTCCCGAACAGCCGATATCGACGCTGTCACGGGGAATCCTTCCTCTCTGCCGCCATCTCCAGCGAGTGAGTTAGCCCCGCCCACTTCGCTGGCCACGCCCCCCTCCCCAGGTTAAAAAGGGCGCGCTGACTACAAGCGCTGCCAGACAAGAAAACCTCCTGAGGTGGAAGCCGGGAGCATTGTAAATCGCATTTCTTTTAAAGTGTATTCTTTGTGTTTTTAAATACCTGCACTGAACTCAGGCTTTCACCCTTCACTTCCCGAACAGTCGATTTCGACGCTGTCACGGGGAATCATTCCTCTCTGCCGCCATCTCCAGCGAGTGAGTTAGCCCCGCCCACTTTGCTGGCCACGCCCCCTCCCCCTAACGCTCCTATAAAACTATGTGCATTGGCCGAAGGCGCAGCGGACGGGCGCACCGGGTGCGACGACTGCGCGCCAAAGGCGCGCCTAAGGCAAGCCCGTCTGCGCCCGTCCGCGGCCGACCGGGGCTAGGGGCACTCCACTCTGCCCAGTTTATCACCTATACTTCCTCCCAACTCCTCAGTCTCCAGGGCACTTGGCCATTACCCGCCTCTTTTGCTCTCGCATTTCTTCTCTTGATTTGTCCCTTGCCCCCTCCCTTTCCTGTCCTCCCCCCCCCCTCTCCCCTTCATCACCCTGGAAGAGATGCTAGCCCAGTATCACTTAGGACTCTCTCTGCCTTTTACCTCAATACCCGGTCAGCAGTGGCCCATTCACACGAACTGTCGGTGCTGCTGGACCTCTACGCACCGGACCTCCTCTTTTTAACAGAGACTTGGTTTAGTGACGATTCCCTCCCCGTCTTTTTGGCCACTAACCCCGCTCCATACTATGCTCTACGTGCTGACCGTCCTGCTGGTAGGGCGGGGGCGGTGTAGCGGTCATTACCCGGGCTGACCTCCCCTTTCAACTGTTATCTCTGCCAGATATTGCTACAACAGAGTACCTGGCCATTCGTACCACATCAACCACCCCCCCTCTTACTTGTGTTCTCACTTACCGCCCCCTCAATCACCTTTATTGTTTCTCTCCGATTTTCAGGAGGTACTGGCCACACTCACGGTTAATAATTCCTCTATCTTACTATTGGGAGACTTTAATTTCTGGCCTACAGATCCAGCAGAATTTCTGTCCTCAAGAGAGTTTACAGATACCCTTCTATCCCTTAACTTTGTGTCCCACGTCCACTCTCCCACTCACGTCAAATGACATATCTTAGATCGGATCTGGTCCCTAAATTGTCCGGTAGACTCCCTATCCATCTCACCTTGCACCTGGTCTGACCACCATCTGATCTCGTTCACCCTTCCCATCAACCCCACTGTTAGGCCCCCGCTCCCTAAGAATGCCTGGGTCCGCTCATGGAGCCGAGTGGATCCGGACAACCTATCCGTATCACTTACCTCTTCCTACCCCACCCTACAGGGCCTATCCACTCTTTCTCAGGCCACTGCCATTGAACAATGGCTCTCCTCAGGCTGTGACTCCATTGCCCCACTGAAGCGGGTAACCTCAAAGCGGGAGAAGGATGCCAACTTGTGGTTTAACGAGGATCTCAAGACCACCAAACTAGCGGTACGCCGAGCCGAGCGTGCCTGGAGGAGGAATTACTGCCCCTCACTTAGATCTGAGTTTATTAGAATTCTGGCTCAATACAAGAAGGCTATCTTGACTGCCAAAGCGGCCTACTTTTCCTCAAAGATCCTTGCAGCTGAGAATCAATCGAGGGAAATTTTCTCGATTGTTCACAATCTGGCATTCTCCGACAGGATATCTCTAAAGCCCACCCCTTCCCAGGATCTTTGTCACTCCTTAAATAATTTCTTCATTGAGAAGATTGCCATTATTAAAGCCAATATTCCCTCACCTTCCCCCACTTTTGTTGACCCTCAGTGCCCCCCTCCTAAGGGACAACTCAACGCCCTTCCCCCTCTGACCAAGGAATCCCTGACTTCGATAATTCCCCTTGTTAAATCTGGCTCCCCATTAGACACTTGCCCCGCGCACATCCTCCGCGATATTTATACCTCTTGTCCAGACCCCGCTCTCCACTTCCTCAACAGTTCTCTTTCCCAAGGGGTCGTAACCAATTCTCTGAAAACAGCAGTTATTGTCCCCATTTTAAAGAAACCCGGCGCAGACCCTTCGGTCCCCGCCAACTATCGCCCCATCTCCCTCCTGCCATTTCTGGCTAAAGTGCTCGAACGTCATGTCACCTGTACTTTGAGCACTTTTGTAGAGGAGTATGGGGTCTTAGCCCCTCGCCAGGCTGGTTTCCGCCCCGCACATTCTACAGAGTCCGTAGTACTCTCGGTCCTTGACAACCTCAGGGAGGGCATGGATACCAACCAGACCCAGGCTTTGGTCCTCCTCGATCTCTCAGCCGCCTTTGACGCGGTTGACCATACCATCTTGCTTTCCCGTGTCAAGGCGGCGGGGATCGGGGGTACCGCCCTGGTGTGGTTATCCTCCTTCCTGAGGGACCGCACCCAGGCTGTTCGCCTGGGGGAATTTTCAGCGGACTTCCAGAAAGTTCAGTGTGGGGTCCCCCAAGGTTCCTCCCTTTCACCCCTTTTGTTTAATCTTTATATTGCCCCTCTTATCTTTTCTTTACAGCAAATGGAGGTCGGCGTATACAACTATGCGGATGACCTCCAACTTGTTTTCAATCTGTCTTCTTCCCCTGCTTCCATCTTAAATTTCCAGTCCATTATGACTTTTATCTGGGACTGGATGAACCACAACTATCTGAAACTCAACCCGGACAAGACCGAGCTGGTGTTGACGGGGGGTTCATCCAGTCCCTGGTCCTCACTTTTTTGGCCCCCTTCCCTTGGTCCTCCCCCGGTCCCTTCTACCTCAGTTAAAACATTAGGCATTAAACTTAATTCCCAGCTTACTCTTCACTCCTAGGTTAGCTCTGTGGTGTCCTCCTCTTTTTTGTCACTACGCACCATACGCAAGGTATCCCGCTTCTTTTCCTTTGATGCCCTGAAATTGATCATCTTGGTGATGGTTATATCCCGCCTGGATTATGGTAACGCTCTATATGCAGGTATACCTGCATATAGCTTAAGGCGTTTGCAGTTGATACAGAACCAGGCGGCACGGCTGGTGTTCAATCTCCCAAAATCCCATCACGTAACACCCTTTCTCAAATCCCCTTCACTGGCTCCCTGTTTGTGAACGCGTCCAGTTTAAGCTTGCTTCCATCATCTGTCAAGCACGACTGGGCATGGCTCCGGCTTTCATCACATCAGAGATCGTTCCCTACGTTCCCACTAGGGATCTGCGCTCATCTTCGCAATTCCTCCTGACAGTCTCTCGCTTCCGGAGGAAGAAATGGGGAGGATCGAAGTTCGCGACCCTTGCACCAGTCCTATGGAATTCCCTGCCTTTAGAGCTTAGATCCATACCTCTCTACCCTCAATTCCGAAAAAAGCTTAAGAGCTATTTATTTGCTAAAGCTTTTAACTAGATCACTTGTTGTTTTTTGCTTCCTATTTATTTAACTTCTGTTATTCCCACCCAAGGGGTTTTCTGTTGCAGCGCCATGAAACCGCTGGTGAAAGTACGCTTTATAAATACTTTTAAACTCAAACTTAAACTCAAGCCTTTTGCCAACAGAGTGGGTGGGTATTGTGAGTAGTATCCGGAGTCGGAGTCTTGCAAGGCTGTCAATCTGGGCAGTGGAGTAGGTGGTTGTGTTCTTCCCGAGGTGGAATTCCATGTCCCAGAGAAGGATGTAGTCTGTGGAGGCAAGGGCCTGTGTACTGATGAAGTAGGCAATGTAGAAGCTCAACTGTAATCGGGGTCGGGGGGGTCTGTACACGATTGTCACTCTGAGGGTGGTGCTGGGATTGGTGTGGATCATGAAGTATAGGTGTTCGGTGTTGCTGAGGATGTTGTTGGTGTTCTTTGAGAGTGCTCCTGTGGAGGATAGCATTTTGTACTCCTACTCCGTTGGTGTGGTCCCTGCGGATGCTATTGTAGCCGTCCAGGATGGCAATGACGATGTTGTGTGCTGTGGAGGGGTACAGGCAGGTCTCCGGCAAGAAGGTAACATCTGGGGAAGTTGTGACAAGTTGGACCCAGAGTACAAGGGCTTGTTTGTGGGCTGTGTGTGTTGAGAAGAATGGATCTGAGGTAGGTGGGTTCACATCATAGTTGGTGGATCAGTGGATCGGAAGCAGAATGAGCAGCAGATCAAATGTGAGGAGGGTCTTTGTGTGTGTTCCGGGGATGCTTGGAAGCAGGTGTGTGATTGTCCTCTGTTGAGTGCGTGGAGGCTGCTGCCATCGTAGTGGCATTGTGTGTTGTTGAATTTGTGTGTGCCAGGCATGCTTGCGCTGTGCGCGGTCCAGGTGGAGATGGGCACATACGGGCTGGCATCATGAGCGCCTTTGGTGTCCCTGCAATGTGGATACACTGTGGCTGCCATTGGAAGGGGACGTTGGAGGGAGGACCATCTGTGAAGGGGTAGTGGGTCAAATCGCCTTGTGTGGCGCCGTGGATGCAGGGGATGCAGGGGATGCAGCAGGGGGAAGTGAGGGCGGAGATGAGGGGAAGAAATATCTAAACAATAATTGGCTAAATATAGAAAATGAGGTATAGTACCAATTCAGGGTGACAGAGGTAAAGTGCTCAAAATGAATATACATCTATAAAAAAGGTGCCAACGAAATTTCAGAAGGCAGACAGTGGAGAAGGTGCACAGGGGGTAAAACAACAGTACATGGGCTAAGATGCTGTGCCCACATTTATCAGATATAGAAATCTAGCTATGTACCAACTCCGACCCATGGCCATTGTTGATAAATGCATGTGTGAAAACATGTACAAGTCAGTTGCAGTACACAAGTAGTGTCCCCCAGAAGGATTGAAAACCATATTCAACTACCATATCGACTTACACTGGACGTGGTGGACAAAGCTTTTTCTGACGTTGCGCATTGCATATCACATCCTAGATGTTGCAGAGCAGATTTACATTGATGAGGTGAGCTAAGGTCACATGTGTAACATACATACATGGTACTATAAAGTCTGCCACACTACATTTGACTCCACATTAGTGACTGTAGCAAATTTGCTAATCCTCATACCGTCCCTACCTGTGTACAAACAATGCCAAATAAATGCAGAGCCCTCTCATGCTGTGCACAATGTCTGCATATTGGCCAATGTGACCATGGATGTCTGTAGTACTGCATTTAACATCTAGTGTGAATATGTTACAACATGTCAAGTGTGTCATCACTATGAACCAATGCCAAAAAAAACAGCCAGGATGAGTGGCTATGACACTGTTGGTACAGGGAGCAATGCAATAAGTCACCACCTTGATGATGCAGAACAGTATACATGCAAGAAAACATCATCAGTGACTAAAGCATCACTCAACTGATTAAGGGTGTCACAAAAGGAAGACCGTACAAGTTTTGCCAGTCTATCTAACAGTGCTAATCAAAAATGGCGTTTGTGAATGACCTAAATTCCAAAGTCACGAGTCAGTACCACATTACTCATGTGATTCTTAAACACTGTTGTGACCTGTGATGTCAACAATAGACACACATTTGACCTACATCCAGCATGTAGACGAAATTGGGCATCCATGCACAGGAACATGGAAGGCTAACCAAGCTGATACACTGGCACCACGCATCAAGTGTGCCAAGGTATGTGCAATAGAGATGGACTCCGAGCCTGGAGCATCAGATGTGCAGTTCTCTCATGCCATATGTGGTAACCAGAGAATACATACATCTCAATGATGGATAACTGTAGCAAACTCTGACAGACTCACAATGCAATGTGCCTACATTGATCTTTAAATCTGCAACAATGTGCACTTTAATTCTGTGCATCACACTTCAGATGTTGTGCGTCACAAAATAGATGTCACTAGACTAGGCCGTGAGCAATCCTTGCTAATCTGTCAGCCATGCAAGGTAACTGACTGTGCTGACATCTAAGGTTTCTGGACACTATACATCCTGCTGAGTAACAGGTCTCATCCATAGTCACACAAATAGGGATTATTCCACAGATGGCATGAGTAGCATGCAATGGGACAAGCCACACACCCTGCATCCTCCCTGACATCAGTGCAAGCAGGAATGCAATTTAACAGTATTTATTATATAAATCTAACTTACTACTAAGCTACACTAATCCCTAACACTATCACTAAATCTACAAAAAATACTAACATATAAGAGTTATCTACACATATACACTAACTATTCACTAATACACCTAATACACCTACTACACAGCTGCACTGCCCAACAAAACAAGTGCGAACCTCTAATTCCAACCTTAGACAAAAGTGTAAACATAACTCCCCTAATGAACGAGGGATTGGAATTAGCAAATCCAGGAGATAAACCACAGGTCATAAGTAGGTCCGCAAGTAGGGGAGAAATCTCGCACGCAGCTCCACGATTGGAGTCAACAATGAGTTCCACCACACCCCACATAACAGAACCTCCTTTACATGTTTCAAACGAACCAGGGAATGACTCCCCCACTGTTAATCAGACCGAACAACTCATGGAAAAATTCATGGATAAAATGATGGGAGAAATGAGGGAGAGAGTTACAGTGACGGAAACCAACCAGAATAAAATACATGAAGTATGTGAGAGTTTAGACCAGAAACTAAAACGAAGTAGGAGAAAGAGTCACTGCGGTCGAGTCTGCAGTAGAGACTCTTAGCAGAAAAGTGGACATAAATCATAAAGATATAACATCGCTAAAAGATAGAGACAGAATTATCAAAGAAAAACTAGAATCGCTAGAAAATCAAGCGAGAAAAAACATTTTAAGAGTACTAAGCATCCCAGAAAATCTGGAAGGGACGGACATTAAAAATTCATCATCTCCCTGTTAGAAGAATTTTTTTACCTGGACCAAAGAGAACAACCTGATGGAGGATATTCAATGGGTCCACAGAGATCCCTTTGGAAAGAGCAAAGAAAGAAGGACACCAAGAAAAATCTTAATTAATTTTAAGACTTACACACTAAAAGAAATTTTTTTAAGTGAAGGCCTAAAAAATCGAACACTGAAAAAAGACAATTGGTCTTTTAGAATCCGCTCCGACATGTCTAAAGCCACTCAGGATAGACAGTGGGAACTGGGGCAGTTCATGCAAAAACTAAAATCCCTCGGGCCACAGTACAAATGAAGTTCCCCGCAGCCCTCCGGATTATGTGGCGGAACAAAATGCACAATATAAGGGACCCCAAAGAGGTGTAAATTTTCATTGAACAGATCAAGGACCAACTGCAAATGGAGAAATAAAAAAAATTTAAAAAAAGGGAAAGTGATCTTTTAACTTCAGTGAATTAGGAGCTCGAAATGGGTGAAAATCCCACCCAGAAAGAAGAAGGGAGGCTTCCTCAGGTTGAGAAAAAACTAAACTCCGAAAAAAAACATTATCACAAAGTAAAACCAGACCACGGGTGGGGAGCAAATTAGGAGAAGAAAAAGAAAAAAAATGTCCTCTTTAATTAAAATAAAAGGAGTTATCGGGAACCATAATACTCAAACCAGCCTAGAATATCACCCAAAAAATTACACAAATATAATAATATTTCTCTCGTGGAAAGTTAACGGACTCAGAACGGTTAACAGAAGGAGTAGAATTCTCGAATATTTGAAAGAAGCCGACAGTGAAATTATTATACTGCAAAAGACACACCTTCAAAGTACTGAGTGGGATCAAATAGTGAAAAAGTTAAACTGGGTGGATACATGTGTATGCACCAAACAAGATTGTAATATTATAGGGGTAGCTATCATCATCAAAAAAATCACTTAAAGCCAAGATCGAATAAGAGGCAGTGGACAGCAAGGGAAGATGGGCTATAGCCAAAGTAAGAATAAACGATAACATGCTCTCTATAGTCGGCTACTATGGCCCAAATCTGAACGATCCGATCCCTCTACAAAAACTCTACTCAGAGCTTTTATCCACCACTGCCCCCATAATAATAGGTGGCGACTTTAACATCTTACTCGATCCCAAAATGGATAGATCCCCCCTAGCAATCATGTAAACCTACCCAAGATGAGGGAATGGCTAGGATACTATAAAAAAGATCTAGATTTGATGGACATGTGGAAACAAAAGGGAGACAACAGGCAGCCATTTACATACCACAACAAAAAACTGGGCTACAGATCCAGAATTGATTTCTCTTTGCTAGATAAGAGCTTACTAGGTAGTGTTAGAAACATTGAGCACATACCAGCCCACTTGTCTGACCACTCTGCAGTTCAATTAACCCTCCTAATGACAAATAATAACACATTACCCAGGTGGACAGTTGATCGGACTCTACTGTCTGATCCGCAATGCATAGATGATTTAATAAAGGCTTCTGCAAACTTCTTTGAGGACAATCAAGTTGGTATGTCAAAACAAATTACCTGGGACGCCTATGGGGCTGTTGCTAGGGGGAAGTTGCTAAATCTGGGAGCTCACAAGTCTAAAATCAAGAAACAGGAAATTAGAACTATGGAAAACGATATTAAACTAATGGAAGAACAAATTGCGGCAGGAAGCCCCTCAGAACCGAAGGAAACATTAGAAAAAAAGAACCAAGAGCTTAAGGAGAGATTAACTGACTACCTGGAGAACATAGTGAGGAAAAAATGGGAAGCAAGCAAAATGTCAAACCATGAATATGGGGAAGGATGCGGAAAAATGCTGGTGTGGAGAACTAAAACAGACCAAACAAGAAATAAAATATCTTGTATTCAGAACCCTAACCAAATGATATCAAGTTCTGACGACTCCGTAATAATGCAGGAGTTTACAACTTTTTTTTCCAATCTATATAAAGAAGATATAAATTTAACCGAAGATCAGATTAGAAAGTATCTAGATGCCGTTCCACTCCCATCGCTAACGGAGGAGGAGAAGAAAGAGTTAAATAGCGAAATCAAACCCGAAGAATTGAGAGCCACCACAAAAGATTTGAAAAGAGGTAAAGCTGCTGGCCCTGACGCATTACCTAACAAATTTTATTTAGCAATGAAGGAATCAGTGGTAGCTCAACTAACAGAACTAATAAATACATTGGGGCAGATTTATGAGTTCTGGCGCATCCCTGCAAATCAGCAGGGATGCGATGCGCCACAACTGATGCATCACGCAATCCCCTCCTTGTGGCACCACAGATTCGCCGCATTTACAATGCGGCGCACCATGTTGCAAGTAAGGGCTGATGCGTGACGCATCTTGTGGTGTACGGGCGGCGCATTGCTGGAGTAGCGTCGCAAGTGCGACGCAACTCCTGCAATGTACAGAGGCCACTTATACAAAAACGTGGTGCGTCACTCCTTACGCCTGCTTCAAGCAGGCGTAAGGATTTGACCCAGCAGCGTCGTTAAACTGACTCAGTGAAATCTTGTAGATTTCCCTGCGTCAGTTTTACGGGGCTTTCCTACGAGGGAACGCCCACCCTGCGACAGAACGCCCACATGAACCCATGAAACCTGGCACAGGTTTCATGTGGCGCAGGGCTTTACTTCGTGACGCATCTGCCTAGATGCGTCACGTTGTAAATAGGTCGCAGGGATGCGCCACGTTTCCGCGCCGTTGCGTGATGCAACGGCAGCGTAAACGTGGCGCAAGTCCGACATAAATCTGCCCCAATATACATAGATCATGAAAAGATTCCCGACTCATGGAATGATGCGACGATCAGCATCATTTTAAAACCTGGAAAAAATCCTAAACTCTGTGAATCCTACAGACCCATTTCACTGTTAAATTGTGACTACAAACTCCTCATGCAAGTCATAGCAAAGAGGTTATCCACAGTAATATCAAAACTGATCAATCCTGATCAGAAAGGAGTCATAAAAGGAAGACAAATTCACAAAATAACACATGAACTGTTCGCAACAATAGACATAGCCATCTGCAAAAAAATGCCTCTAACCATAAGCACGTTTGATGCAGCCAAAGCATTCGACAGAGTCAACTGGGCATTTTTAAACCAAGCCTTCAAAAAATACAATCTAGGGGAAAGCTTTGGCTACATGATTGGGGAAATATATAAAAAAACAGGAGCAAAAATACTAATTAACGGAAGTCTCACCTGCAACATTGAAATACAAAGAGGCACAAGACAAGGGTGCCCGTTATCTCCCCTACTTTTTAATCTTTATATTGAGCCACTCGCATGTTCCCTGAGAAACCATTCCTCAATATCTCTTTTCAAACATCAAAACTGGTCAAAAAAAGTGGCACTTTATGCGGATGATTTGATGATATTCACAGATAACTTTGAAAACTCCACCGACGCAATAGAGGACACGATAATTAAGTTTGGCAACGTATCAGGCTATTTCACAAACCAAATGAAAACTGAGGCTATGAGCTGGAATACACACCCCAATACCCCATACACTAGAAATAAAATAAAATACTTGGGGATAAACCTGGTCAAAGAGCTAGAAAAAAATCCCCCAACTGAACCTGAACAGAGTCCTCGTAGAAACAAGGAGACTACTCAAAGTGTGGGACGGGTTACCCTTAAGCTTTCTGGGAAGATCTAACATTATAAAAATGTCAATCATACCCAAATTTACATATCTTTTTAATACCATACCCCTGGAATTCCAGAAAGACGCACTAAAGAAAATCCAGGGTGAATTAGCCAGCTTCATTTGGTCATCCAAAAGCACAAGAATTGCATGGAACAAATTAAGGAGGAAGAAAGAGCAAGGAGGAATAGCTAGCCAAGATATACTCGAATATTGCAAGAACATGAGACCCCTGTTAAAGAAGTACCAATCCTACCCAGTTTTTCTACAGAATATGACAGGCAAAGTAGATAATTTTTTATACAAGTTTGGCCACCCAAAACTTTAAAAAAATGAAACTAAAGATTTTATATAATGCTGCAAAAATATGGTATCAAATTAAAAATACAGTAAATGTACCGTACTACAGCACTATGGCGCCGATATGGGACTCCCCTGGCACACCAGACTGTTTAAAAGATTCTCTGGTCTTACCACTAAAAGCAGCTAGAATCGAAAGCTGGGGGCAACTCCTGATAGACAACTCCATAATCATGGGGGACCAAATACTCTTATCCACTAAATCATTTTTATCTAAATTTAAATATTATCAGTTGACCAGCTGGGCCAAATCTCTTACGGGAAAAAAAATGGGTAATGGAGATTTGGAGAAGGAATTGATAAAAACCACACCAATAAAAAAGGAAATATCCAGATGGGACTGGGCTTTCATAGTGGCCGGAGAGGAAGATTGTCCAGTTCCCGAAACAACATGGAGGAAAGAGATGCCTGGATTAGATCTACAAACTTTCTGGCTAAAATCTCTAGAAAAATGCTGGTCCACTGTAAAACCAGCCACCTTGAAAAGGAACCACTTGCTCACAATCCATAGGGCATACTCGACCCCAAAAAGACTATCAAAATTTAAACGAACAAGCACAAAATCCTGCCCCAAATGTGGAATGGAGAAGGTGGATTAAATCCATATGTTCCAGAAATGCCCCTTACTCACCTCCTTTTGGCATGAAGTTGGTAAGACGATAACTATCAAACAGATGTAAGTATTACTCTTATTATTTTTGGGATTTACTTCACTAACGATATAGATACAAGTAAGTTGACTAAAAAACAGGAAAGGCTTTTGTTTTTGTTAATACTGATAGCAAGGAGAGAGATCTGCATAAACTGGGTTAAACCAGCACCTCCTATACACGCAAACTGGCTAAACTCCATATTAAAAACTAACAAACTTGATAGGAAAGGGAAAACTGGCAAAAAATCAAACTTCTGGGAAATATGGGAACAGTACTTCCAAACAGTTAACTAACATCTTTTGTACGGTTCCGGAAATTAAATCCAATGATTAAAGCAATGGCAATAATTCAGGCGGAAATCATTCTCTGCCGAGTAGCCAGGATGGCTAGCTCCTCCCCACATACGAAACAGAATTATTGACAGTGATAAAAGATAAAGGAGAAATCTGTTTGGAAACAACACCTAAAGGTATACTCCCCAACCAAGTACGAGAAACATGGGGCAGTGACGGGATAGAACGTTGGAACAACGGACTCCCGAAACTCCTTAAACATACAATCGCAAAATGAGGATAAAAAAAAAAAGAACATCACTGTGGAGGTGATTGACATGTTGGCCACATTACCTTGTTGACTTTGACTGCCATGCACACACTACCTGTGAATGCTGTGGTGGGCCAGACAAAACATCAGTTCTGTAACACATGCACATGTGAGTTGTGTCACACAATCTCAAGGCACCTTTTATACACAGGCAAGATGTCTAAATTGTTCTGTGTATGATGGCATCTCTGCATTTTGTAAGAGGCAGTCGCTCAGTGCTTTGGGATGTATGACACTCTGGAGCAGTCAATTTTCCTGAGTGTCTTTTGACCTCACAAAGACAATAACACATATAAACCATGTACAGTGGCAGTGTAGGTACAGTTCTGCTTCTCATGTAGCTCTGCGATTGTCACACTCGGTTCTGTCCTGCACCTAGGTCACACACAATGGCTCTGATTGTACATGTCAGTAAAACAAAGTGTTCCCTTGAGCGAAAATGAATAGGAGAAGCCGAAGGGTCAAGAAACAAACAATTACAAAATACAAGTAAATATAAAGAATTCTTACAATTTATTTGAAAATACAAATGTTAAAAGGAGAGTGGTCCAAATGTAACCCACTCAACACAGGTAAAACAATAAAAGGTTTTTTGACATTCAATTTTGGCCAGCAAGATTGAATCACAAGGACAGAAAAGACTGTAAGACATAGAGTTTGTGCAATACTGGTTGTATATTCGGACTCTATTATTAACACCTAAGCTATGTGCACTACAATACAGTGTATCAGCAAAGATGTCGAGAACATGAATTATACTGGGTGAAGCGTCAACACGTTTCGGTGGTTTTCCAAAGTTTTGTCCACCTTTATCAATACACCATTTAGTTTCTGTCGAGGTATTGGGGTCAATATAATTGCCCTAGAAGAGTGAACATACAATAAGGTTTGATAAGTACATGGTGATTTACATTTATCATACAAAACACACTTGGCTACTTGACCTGTAACAATTGGTACATGGCTGTGCGTATATATAGACTTTTCTAACATCTTTTGTACTAACAGATTGGTTTATTCAGGGTGTACTGTTTTATTAACTGAAAGAAAAGATTGATTCGCTGTACAAACCATTATAAATCTTCTAACAGTATCGTATCCAATGGATCAACAGTTCTTGTACATACATGTGAAAACATCGACTGTATTCATAATTCCTCAATGATGGCTAATCCAATTTTTAACAGTTTACTTTATTCTATATCCCTCTATCTTCGGGGAGGGGCTATTCTGCTTGGTCAGAAAGTGTATGGGGGAATAGATTATAGTCTTAGTTCCTCGAGGAAAAATGATCAAGTTCTAAACAGTTTATTATTTCTTTGGCTATCTATCTCTGGGAAGGAGCTGTTCTGCTTGGCCAGAAAATTACAGGGTTCTCTATATAGGCACAAACTATTAGGGTATGGGGATAAAGGTTGTGGTCAATTTACATTTAGTAATCGTGTACCAGATTGATGAACCTTAGGACGCTCAAGTCTATTCTATCACTTTTATATGATTTGGAAGAAACGTTTACCTTGAAGTCCGTATGCGAGGGTTGAATTGGATTTCTATATTATTCAATTTTTGGACGCAAATTATTAAAACTGTATATGTGGATCATGCTACCAGTATGGTGCTCCTGTGAATCAAAAGATTGTGGGATACACATAAGAAACAGAGGGAATTTTACCCTAATGTAGTTCTAGGTTTAAACCTGATTTTCTAAGAGACATTATTATTAACATAGACATACCTGTTGATATTAGTACGTGGGCATACAGTCAGTTCAGAAGTATTGTGCCCAATGTGTGTTGCTGTTCTTCTTTACAATATAAAAATTATTTTAAAATCCAGAGGCGCCTAAGTCTTGTCCTTGCAGAATGAGATTCCGTTTCTCTAGACATAATATATAAAGATCGAGTGTAGGTCAGTTGGGGCCAATGTTATTAGCATGTTGCTATTCTATGCTTCCACCAAGTTGTATGGGCTTACCTAATTATCCACAAAGGACTGCTCACTTCTCTTGTTACGATTAGTCATTAAGTTGCAGAACCAGAGGCATTAACGTCATGTCCTCGTGTTGTGGGATTCTTTTCCTAGGAGTCGTTAAAGAAAAAGGGGGCTTAGCGGTTATATATACCATGCTTGATTCAGTTGCCGATATTGTCTCACATCCTATTCTAATGGTGGTGCTTACCTGTTATGTCACGACGGACTGCTGCTTCTCTGGTTCCACGGAGAATGCCCGAGGAAAGAAAGCGCCGTCTTTAAATGCTCAATCTAGCATGTGATTTGTCTGAATTCTGGCCAATCAGGTCGATCCTAGCAGAAGCACAAAATTAGCATAATCGGCTTGTGGTCTTGTCTCCCTATTGGTTGGTCTAAATCTAGTGTCTTCCGATTGGTAAGCGGAGTTTATCAGTGAGGTGAGTCTTGTCTCAGACGAAACGGTTGTGCAAAGGTCCTAAAGACCGCATTTGTGATTCTCAAAATGTATGATTCTTGTAGTTTGGACCACCTACGCCGTAGATTTATTTACAGACACTATTTAAACTATTGATCGTGGACTGAGAAATTATGGCCGTGAGATGGGATATGGACGGAGGGAAGGGGAAAAGGAAATATAATTCCTAAGTTACTCAGCTCGATCCCATGAGTGAGGGTTGGGACCCATATTCAGGATATTAAGGTGTGGTAATATTATGGAAATCCGTCTATGGTATGGAAGTTGTTTATTAAAAAAAAAAAAAAAAAAAAATTGAAAAAGCGGCGGGCTTATCATCGATAAAAATATCCCAAAACTCATAGTTTAAAGGGATTAAATGTGAAAGTTGTATCCCATTATTTTTTTGGGAAGTGTCTAAGACGGTCGCGGTAGCGGTGTATGTAATGCTTACTCGAGAGAGCAATGAAACATAACATGGTCTGTTAAATTTGTACTAAGGTCAAGGCGAGAGATTTGTGCGGTTCATATTATGTGCTGTTAAAAATATACGTAGAAAAGTATTATAAATATTACTCCTCTCGATTGATTGGGGCAAGGTTACAGAAATGGACTATTGACTCAAGAGATCTAGATGCATTTTGTCCAGTCCTCCCTGGTGTTTAGACCTTTGAGGATGGTGTTGAGGAAACAGAAGTAACATTGTTCCCTGGTTTTTCTCAATTTGTCAGTGTCACCCCCTCGTCTGGTAGTCCTGACCTTCTCTAAAATGAGCCAACGCAGGTCATCACAGGTGTGATTCTCCTGTTTAAAGTGTTCTGTTAGAGGTGCATTGCATTTGTTTGTGCGTATGGCCGATTTATGTTCAAGGACTCCGAGTCTAAGTTCTCTACTAGTCTCCCCCACGTAACCAAGGTTACACGGGCAGACCAGTAGGTAAACCAGATTTTGGCTCCTACAGTTGTTGAATGTTCTGGGGGTTAAGGTTTTCCCATTGAATTCCAGACTAGTGCCTGTAATGCAAGGCTGACATACCGAACAAGTCCTGCATTTGTGGTTGTCTGAGGCTAATGGCCCTGTCAAGGTTCGTTGTGTTTCCATAGGTGGTTTATATGTATGAACTAAGCTGTTTCGTAGGGTTTTGTTTCTGCGGAAAGAAAACAATGGTTTGTTGAGTTTGGTTTCATGATTAAAATTAAGAATACACCAGTTCCTGTTCACGATGTTCTAAATTTGATTGCTCATGTGTGAGAACTGAGTTACAAAAACTATTTTGTCTAGATCGTTTTTGTTGCGAATTTCGTTTTGGTCGAGCAAGCTATCTCGATCGTAGAATCTTGCCCGCTTAAGGGAATCTTTAATTAATTTGTGGGGGTAGCCTCTCTCCTTGAGTTTTTTTGTCATGTTCTCAGAGTGTCTGTAGAAATCGTCCAGATTGGAACAATTTCGTCTCAGTCTTAGGAATTCGCCAAAGGGCACATTGTCCCTTTGTGCTTTGGGGTGGTTGCTCGAATAGTGGAGGAGTGAATTTTTGTCAAATTTCTGGCCAAAATTGAATGTCAAAAAACCTTTTATTGTTTTACCTGTGTTGAGAAGGTTACATTTGGACCACTCTCCTTTTAACATTTGTATTTTCAAATACATTGTAAGAATTCTTTTCTTTTTACTTGTATTTTGTAATTGTTTGTTTCTTGACCCTCCGGCTTCTCCTATTCATTTTCGCTCAAGGGAACACTTTGTTTTACTGGTTAGTTAACCCTATTCCCCTTGACTCTAGTTAAGGGGTGCCTCTCGTATTTACCCTCTGATTGTACATGTACAGTCACCCTTACTGGACACACACATACTGCATCCTGCACACAGTCTTTGCCCAACTGTTCAAACTTTTGCCCTACAGTGCCAAGTGTTGATCCTGCGCAGAGGGTCACACATAATAGCCTCCTATACTTGTCTAAATGATGCTGCATTGTGGGTCTGATGTGAACACATCATGCGTAGACATGTTGCATCTCCCACCTCACTTTTCTAATTTTTAACAATTGCACCACTACTCAATGATGTCCGCTGTGGGGACAGAGGAGCAGGACCACTGACTAATTTTCTGTGGAATTGCTCTAATCACTTACAGATCCAACATTGCATGTGGGCTCACACTAGCCCCTGCACTATCTAGTGTGAGTGTCTGATGGCCTCCTCCATCCACCGGTTCACCTGTGCCTCAGCCATGGTGTTCTAATGGACCTCTGTCACCTGCTTTCCACTCCACATTGCAATCATTGAAATCTTTTAACATCCAATCTTTTCACCCTGATCCCTCTAATATTGCTCCTCATTACCTGGCCGTCTGCTACTCACTCTTTTTGTCCTTTCAGCCTTTCCTTTCTACCATCCACGCACGTGTCTTGGGCTCGGAAGCAGCCCCTGCATGCCTCTTGCCATCTCCATCACCGACATCTTCTCCCTGCATGCCATTGCAACCACCAACTATCACCATCGCATCACAAGACATGCACAGATGCATCTCCAACAGCGACACCACCACCAAAAACAAGACCATCTAGGTGCTGCACGGAGCCCTGCCGCCCCAACATTGTCTACTTGTTAGTAAGATACATTTCAGCTATACTCTGCCACAACATCAAACGTTCTCAGGCACATGCATTGTTGACCAACTACATGGAACACAACAAGTTCAAGTCACTCCTGATGGAACACAAGGCCGACCCCACAAACATCGCAAACTACATGGCCATCACCCTGCTAGATATACCAGCCACACTCATTGAGAAATCCATTGACTGCTTACTTGCAACTTTCATCAGACAGTACAACATCATCGAATCATCCAAATACTGCATCAAGTCATACCACAGTCTTTGAACCCCCATCCTCGACTCAAGGGATGACATCTGCACCCAAATTCACAAAGGTAACAGTGCTGCCATAATACTTGACCTCTCTGTGGCTTTGAATTTGAATTTGAATTTAAAGGTATTTATTGAGCGCTCGTTTACCTAGCGGTTTCATGGCGCTATGAGGGTAAGATCCTAAAACAGGTGGCAAAGTGGTTTAGATGGTAAGAGCCTGTGAGAACAGAAGGGTTTTCAAGGTACTGCGAAGCTCCAAATAGAATGCTGCCGTTCTAATGGAAAGAGGAAGGGAGTTCCAAAACAAAGGGGCAAGAACAGAAAACTTGGAACCTCCCCTTCTACTTTTCCTGAACCGGGGCACTACCAAGAGGGACAAAGAAGAGGAGCGCAATTGTCTACTGGGGATGTAAGGTTCGATTTTGGACTTAATGAAAACCGGGGCTGTCCCAGCAAGAGCCTGGAACGTCATGCAGCCCATCTTAAAAAGGGCTCTTTCTCTAATAGGAAGCCAATGGAGTATTAAAAGGAGAGGAGTTACATATGTGATTTAGGTAGGCCATAAACCAAATGGGCGGCTTGGTTCTGCACAAATTGGAGCCGCCGAAAAGCATATGCCGGAATACCATTGTACAGTACGTTACTGTAATCTAAACGGGAAAGAACCATAGCCATAAGAATCAGCTTAAGAGCTGAAAAAGAAAACATGATATCTTTCGAATGGTGCGCAAAATAAAAAAAACAAGAAGAGACCACCGTGCTGATCTGACAAACTCGATTTTGTCAGGGTTGAGTTTAAGATGGTTGAAATTCATCCAATCCCTGTTCAACACTGTCTCTAAACATACACTAATGTGCTAAATCTATTACGCATGGATCCAAGAGAAGGCCCTCACCTGGATCTGCTCCTTTCTATCCAAATGCTGTGACTCTACTACAGCAGCTTGTGGAGTGCACCAGGGGACCACCCTCAGCCCGACGCTCAGCAACATCTACATGGCTCCACCTGCAACTATCCTCAGAAGCTGTGGAATCTACATTGTACCATATACCAACGACCAACTACACACCCGCTTCATATCCAAATGACACATCTCCGCCATACACAACTATTGCTAAGGCATGGAAGGCCTTGCCATATGGATGACAGGCAGCTGCCTACAACTAAACCACAACAAAACATCAGTTCCCGTCATGCCCCAAGGCAGAGATGCATGGATTTGCACTTGGTGATATCATGCACTTGTAAACACACACCCCCGGAACAATGCACATAACCTGTGATTCCTGATGAACTCTAATATGTAAATGGAGACCAAGATCTACCCCATCTCCTGCTCCTGCTTCCACACCCTCTGCCTCCTATGTTAGGCCATCACATGATTACCACTCAAACACACACGGACAGTCACTCATGCCCTGGGCAACAGCTCACCCAAAACAGCCCCAATCTCAATGCCGGAATTAAGACAAACCATATCTGGAAGCTACCTGTAGCTTCCAGATATGGTTTGTCTTAATTCCGGCATTGAGATTGGGGCTGTTTTGGGTGAGCTGTTGCCCAGGGCATGAGTGACTGTCCGTGTGTGTTTGAGTGCAGTACTGATTCTCACACTGGCAGGACACTGACACATCTCCCTCCATCTGCGCACAGTCCACTGTATCAACATTGGAGCTTGAGTCCTCCTCCAAGATGTTCATCCCCGCTCACACAGCCCTTCTCAACACTGGGCCAGCTTATCTTAGCATACAACTTACTTTACACACATGAAAAAGAGCCAATGATCAGGCCATCTATCCTACAATGTGTTCATAGGCACAAGAGAGACAAGATTGTGAGTCTGCTACTTTTCCTACCTTGCAGACATGGCCTGCGATGAGATTCTGCCCCACCTCCAACAGACAAAAGTGCTCACCCTCAAGGATGATAAAAGTGACACATCTGGGAGATTTGTCAAGTTCCAAAGCCCTGTGCCAGAAGGAGGCGTTCCTGCACAGGGGTGGGTGGTGCGGTCCGGCGCAGGAACGCCTCCTAAAAGTGGCTGAGTGAAATCTACAAGATTTCACTCACTCACTTATGAGCCCATGCTGCGTCAGAACCCTCCGCTTGCTTGTAGCAGGCGTAAAGATTGGTGCAGCATTGTAAAAGTAGTGCCCCCAAGAGCATAGCTGGGGCTGCGTCGCACTTGCGACCCCACTCAAGCTATGTGCTGCCTTTACGGCTCAGATGCGTCACGCATAGTTGCCGTTTGTGGCCCATGGTGCGCCGCATGGTAAATGCAGCGCATCCATGGTGGCGGAGGCGTGGTGCACAATAACTAGCGCCTCCCTGCTGATATGCAGGGTTTCGCCAGTTATTGTAAATCTGCCCCTTAATGTCTAACACAGTGGGCCTAAGAAGACGTGTAGGACGCCATTACTTAATGCAAGCAACCTTATCATAAGCACAGAGGCTAGTTGTAAGCAAAGAACTCCCATACTGGCATCATGGATTATAGTCCGGCAGAAAGGCCCTATGACACCCGGCCATGCGTCAGCGTTTTATGACTCTGTCCCTATTGAGCACGTTGGTGGTGTGTCGATATGGTACTGTTTAATCCATTAGCTATACATCATGAATCAAAACAGGAACCAAGAAGATACAACCAATAATGGGGAGGGGAGAATAGGAAGAGGATAGTGGGGAAGGATGAGCATATGCGAAGATGGGGAAAAAATAACGCCCTATTGCCAGTGTCAAGAAACATCACAGGGCATATTATCAAGCACCGCATTAACATCATCGCCGCTTTAGCTGCAGACAACTGCAGCTGAAGTGGCGATAATGGGCTTCTCAATTCGCCATAGAGATTTAGCATAGAAGCCCATGTTCACACCAGAACATGGGCTTCAATGGGAATTCACTTGAGCGTATTATCAAGCCCATTGTCGCCACTTTAGCTGCAGCTTTTTGCTGCTGAAGCGGCGATAATGTTAATGCCGTGCTTTGTAATGTGCCCCTACATTACTAATGAGTGTTGCTCTCGCAACACCAGGGACTATCTCTGGCAGTATGCAAAGCTTTGACAGTGACTTTGTTCTTGACAGTGAGCCAGTGGATGTTTTATATGTGTTGGCTAATGGGTTTGTGAGATGTGGTTATGATGACGGCTCTGTCAGCAGCCTTCTGTGTATTTTCTAGCTAGTGTAGTGGCATTTGGTTTATCCCTCCGTTAAGTGTGTTGTCGTACTCCAGTCTACTGGAGATGTGTGCGTTGTTTACATATTTTAGTCATTATGGTGTTATCCATTGCAATATATTGCGTTGGCTCAGGATGCAGTTGGAGTTGTTGCAGGCAATGGAGTAGATCTGGCAGGTCAGGGTGATGGAAGAGTTGTGGATGATGCTGAGGTTGCGTGCGTGGTGTCACTGGGGGCAGCCTCACAAGGCCGAAGATCCACCAGGGTTTTGCACATGCGCATGTGGATGGGCCAAGGATGAGGAGATCATTCTCCTCTGATTTGAGCTTATGCAGATTGTTTTCATCCCTTCAGCTCGTTCCAACATTCATTTCTGTGCGCAGGTTTATGAGTCTTTGGCTTTGTTTGTGAGGGAGAGGATGTGCAGTGTGTCCTCTGTGTGTGATGATATGCTAAGCCCATGCTGGCTGGCAATGGCGGTGGGGGTGGCCATGTACATGTTGAGAAGCGTGGGGCTTAGTGACAGTCCCTGGGGAACTCCACAGTTGGTCTCTGTGGGTTTGGAGATGGAGTGGGTGTGTGTGATATTTTGGGTAGTTGCGTAGGGAAGGAGTGGATCCATGAGAGGGTGTTGATAGGTGCATTGCTCACACAAATGAACAGAGTACACAAATTGGGAGACCTGTGTGTAGAGTTTGCCCCATTACTTCATTCATATTGATAAAATGTGCTACATAATAGCAAGAGGCTCGATCAAATGTGCGCCACTTCAGCTGTAGGAAAATGCTGCTAACGCAGTGATAAGGGGCATCATGAGATGCACTATTTAATTCCAAAAGAAGCCCAGGGTAGATGTCCTGCACATGTATCTTGTGTCAAGGTAAGAGAGAAGACCCCTCGTGTTCCAGGGAACAGGGTACTAAGTGACCAAACAAGTCTAGAGAATATCCCTGGAGTAGTTATAGAGACCACAGTATGTACGGGAGTAATTATTATTCTGTATCCAAGACACCCATAGACATGTTGTCAAGGGACAGGCCAAAAACCAAAGTCTAACGTTTACAGTCTTTTTATTAAAATAAATACAACATATTTCAGAATAAAAATTTCAGAAAAAGCAATTGTTCTGAAAGCATACAGTGTAAACAGTGTAAACTAACATTTCATACCTTTAAGAAAATACATGAATGACATTTTCTCAATTAAAAAACTGCATAAAAACCTTAGTACAATGCATATACAATACAATACAATGATTTTCAATAACACAAAATATACAAAATTACAGAAACACCCCAGTAACAGTACTCGCTTGAATGTTGTTTCAACCAATTTGTGGGATCAAATAGCCTTACTCAATTCATATATTCATACCACAATTTTTAGATTTACATATAGTTGGTATCTTCTAGGCTTTGTTTGGATTCTCTATCTTTCTGTGTGTCGACGCGTTTCGGTGTTGGTACCGTGGATAGAGTCATACCTTCCTCAGGACAATTAATAATGGGGTCCTCAGTTTCATATAAATGGTATCCTTCTTGAACGATCTTGTCAAATTGACGCAGTAGTGTACTTTAAGTATCCCTTAGCGACCAGATTCACTGGGTTGTGGAGATGTATCTTAACGTGACAGTATATTGATCATTCTCCTCTTTTATTAATTGTTTAAGCGTTATGATTCCTTTTGTATATTTATGGTAATATTCATGGTACCATCTACTCTCTGGTGTCTATGTTTATTTTCTATGCGGGTATCTTCTCTTTGGGATAAAGTTGTTTTCCCGCACTATTCACTGGCTACAGAGGGTGGCTGTTGTGCACGTTTCTAAGCAGTTCCGAACCAGATATGTCTTGCCGCTTTATCGCGTAATTCTTCCCTTCTTGTATGCCGGTATTTCATGTAACCTGGGCTTCTACAGGAAATTAATTGTGCAAATCATGTAGCACATCATCTCCGTTCAAGTGGCAGTTTCCTTGGGCAAAACCAGAGCCATTTCAATTGATCTTCTTGCTAATATGGCACTGTGAGACCACCATGTACCACTACAACTTCACATAAGCAACCTCATCAAATTCGTAACCATTTGGCAAAACAATGTCCTCCAAATCAGTATGAATTGACATTGTCCTGCTGTCTCCAAGTCAAATAATCCAATGCATGATTGTAGATGACAAACACTGATAAAATGTATCTCCGATATCACATTTCAGAGGGATAGACAGCACCTCCTGGACTGCAACCTGGCCAAGCAACCACTGATGATGTGGATGTGTACGACAACATCGACAAGGACTCCCTGCAACTACAGATTGATACCCTCAACCGCTCAGCCTCTGGAGCAGGGCAACTCAGCAGCCTTGCGCCAACCCCACCCCCTGCACAAACCAACAAGCAGCAGGCACCTCCTGCCCTAGCTACCACCCAGGAGCCCAATCCCACCATCTGGGCCTTCCAAAGGCGGGTTGTAGAGCTCCAGGAGCAGTTCAGGGAAAAGGTGCAGGTGGGGTTTCAGCACCTGGCAGACAAACTTGGGGCTCCACATGGGTGTCTCAGTCCCATTAGGGACCACATGCAAAAGATCACAGATACCCACAGCCCCTTCAATGCTCTCCAACAGTCCATGGCTGACATTGCTGGAGTCATGATACAAAGACACCAACCGCTATCTGCTCTGAGTGGCTCCAGCAGTGTCAGCCAGGATCTGACCAACCTCCGCCGTATCATGGAGAGCATGGAGCGGATACAGGCCCAAGACATGGCTGCCAGGGCTGCCCACATGAGCGAGGTTGCTGGGATCTATCATGCCCTGCATCTGCTTATTGCCTCCTTGCTGCTTCAAGGTTTGGTGCAGATGGCTTCTGCTGCTGACTCAACATCCTCAGCTCCATTACCTGGTGTGTCAGTGCCTCACAGTGCTGCACCCACAACACCAACAGAAACCTGTGAGGCACATGACACACAGGATGATGGAGATGATGGAGATGAGGATGACAGCGCATTTCTGCTGAGGAGGAAGCGATAGCATCCCTCTGTGCCAAAGGCCCAGTTTCTTCTGTGGTGCTGTGATCAGTATCGTGCCACACATACACTTCTTGCACTTTCTTACACTGTGCCCTGGAACCACCTCGGACACCCCCGTGGACTGCCATATCACCTCATTCCGTGCCACTTCAACCAGCCTGTGGACTGAACAATGCCTCTTCCCTTGGCCCTGTTAACATCAATTGACTCTGTCCGGCACTCCAAATGGCACCCTATGCAATGTGTGGCACTGCACTTGTACAATATTTCTACCAATATTGTAAATAAAAATAATCAATTCACACATATGCGCATTTATCCACTGATATCAAGTTACAAAGTTTGCGACTAGGGTCTGGAGACTGAGTCAGCCAGAAAGTACACCAATAGAAATACTAGCAGTGTACATGTCTAAACAGATACAGAGATGCTGAAAATTGGGTCTATATGTGTAAACAGGTGGTGCCACCATTGCACCAATGGAACAGTATACCAATGTCACAATCTCGAACAATAGCCCATCAGGTAAAGTCATGTATCCGTACATGTCAAAGTCAGTTGCTGCCCACGGCATGTGTCATCAGTAACACTAGTAAATTAAAATGTCTTGTCACATCCACTCACACATGATGTGGAGGACTAACCCTGTTGGTATGGAGCAACTTGCACAACACATTCCAATAGTCAGGACACCACATGCTCATTGATGGAGACACGGAAGGGCACATGTCCACCACAGACATACCCCAGCACATTGTCAGCATCAAGAAAGTAGAGCCCAGCATCCAATAGACTATTTTAATTACCTCCCAGCAGCCTAGGGACATCGTGCCATTGAGCTAGTATTAGCAAAATATGATTGAAGAACGCCCCCTGTTCCATGTTGATTGCATACAGCGAGGCAAGTACTAGTAGCCTGCTATCTAGTATGCCATGCACTGCTACATACCTGTCTTTGTGTCTATTTTGACATCCTTGACTTGAAAGGGGACCCCCATTCTGACCCATATTAGTTCCACTCCTGCATACACTGAGTATCCCGTGGCATACAACTGTCACAGCCAACAACGATGTAAATGTGGCAGTTCAGTCTTTGACAAATGATTTTCCTGTAGCTGTGCTAGCTGTACATGGTGTTGTTTGAGATAGGAGTAAATTTCAGTTTCAGTTTTTAACGTCTTTATTTCGAATATTCTTCATAAAAGACAAAATATTTACATACATATGAATAATAACAATATTACATAATCAATGACATTATATGAAAATTAAGCGTAAAGAACAATAGAACAAAAAGAATTAAGAATTGATTAAAACCTCAATTAAATATGTGCATAAAGACGACAAGAGAAGATTATTATTGAACAAATGCATATAAAAAGACACAACATCAATACTGGTCGGAGACACAATCTAGTAAAGTAACGTACTATATGGGTTTTTCATGACGGTATGTTACAAACTGTCTTAGACCTTAATAACCAAGCCCATCCAAGGAATTTGGCCAATCCAATGGAAAGACATTCAGAGGTGTTAGTTCTTAGAATGAGCAAGGCTTCACTGCTCGACCGGGTCTTTAATCTATAGCATATAGGCTTTAGCCACTTGTGGCGTGGTTCACGGTAAGCATTACAAACAAACAAGAAATTACCTATTGTTTCTTTATGGTCAGAACAACATGGACAAAGTGAAGTCGCCGGCTTCTGCCAACCACTGGTGAAGGCTTGAATGGCAATGTACCTAGACGGAACTGAAAGTAAAGTTTCCTATCTAAGGTTTTGACAATTACATCCCAAAAGCACTCGGTATGAGGGACTAATTTATGTAGCAGAAACAGACCGGACAGGTTCGGTTTCTCTGAAAGAGCAACGTGTTCATCTTTAACCATAGACCAGAAGAGAGATTAAAAATCTTTCTTAGAGGGAAAGATGTGAGAGCCCGGCTCAAACCACAACTGGGGGAGGCCCATTCCGATAAGAGTGTTTCTAATTGACTTAAACCATGGAATTTCACCTGCCCCCTGTTGTGATCTAACATCCTGAAGCTCTTGGGCAAACATGGCAAGTTCCGGTGTGGACCATATGCGTCTCCATAACGCCACCATCCTGTACTGGGCTTGATGTTTAATTGAATGGAACCCCATATCCATCAATAGTGGTAGAGCGGGTGTTGATGGAGGAAGACTGACTAGGTTTCGGAAAAATTTGTTCTGTATCCTATCAAGGTCAGCCAGGTCCACACAACCCCATATATCAGCCCCGTATAATATGGCAGAGCTGATTTTTGCACTATATATTTTAAGAGCGGGCAATACCCTTTTGGTCAGAGAACTCCGCTGCTCCTTCACCAGACAACCGGACAGACGCGTAAATTTCAAGCTAAGCGCCGCTATTTGCTCTTTCCAGCGTAATCTATAGTCCATTGTCACACCAAGATAGGTCATAACTTCAACCTGTTCCAGACTAGACCCGTTCATCGTAACATTGCCCCTCTGTGGTTTTTTCTTTGTGAAGACCATAAATTTGGTTTTGTTGATGTTAATTTCTAAATCGTTCTCATTGCAGAAATCCACAAATTTGTCTATAGCTACCTGCAGACCCTTCTGTGTTTTAGCCAATATGAGCGTGTCATCAGCAAAAATTAAAAGGGGGAATTTAGTCCCACCCAGTGATGGGGCATCGGTAGGGGTTTCTGAGAGAAACTTAACCACTTGATTAATAAAAAGTATGAAAAGGGTAGGGGCCAGGACGCAGCCCTGTCTCACTCCACGAGTCACGGGGAAAGGTTCTGTGACCTGGCCCTGGCGGCCCCACCTAACTCTAGCAAAATTTCCCTCGTGCATCCTGATGGTAAATTCTAGGAGCGCGGAAGGAACTCCCATCTTTCTTAATGCAGCCCACATCTTTCCTCTGGGGACCAAATCAAACGCTGATTTGAGGTCCACAAATGCAGCGTATATCGTGCCACCTCTCAAAAACACAGTTTTCCAGTAGATCATAACAAATCTTAAGATCTGATCTACAGTACTAATGTGAGCCCTAAAGCCAGCTTGTAATGGAGAGAGAATGTCAGCTTCGGTCATCCAGGTGTCGATTTTTCCTAAAAGCATTCTAGCCACTACCTTTTGTAGGGCATCAATAAGACTGATGGGTCGGTAGTTTCCTGCAGCACTTTTGTCCCCTTTTTTATACACGGGCAGGATCTCTGCCCCTTTCCATGAATTTGGGATCCTGGTCCCTCTAGCTATCGCATTTGCTAGGGTAGTTATGTACGGAACCCAATGCACCTGGTCATACTTAAAAAGGTCCGCTGGGACACAGTCCATACCGGGGGCCTTACCGTTCTGGACTTGTTTAAGAGCAACTACAGTTTCTGTTTCTGTGAAGACAATGTGGTCAAGTATGGGCACCGCAGTCTGTACACTGGCATCTTCCCAAGTGTGGGAGATCCGTTCCGTGTTACTAAACTGCGTCGCGTAGTGCTTGACCCATTGTTCTGCAGGCACATGGTTAACAGGGACTTTCAAGTCCCCAGTCCCACCCCACCTCACAACCTCCCAGAATTTTTGTTGGTTAGATGAGGTGCTTGCTTGGTATAAATCTAACCAGCGCTGTTCGTCCCAGTTGGTTTTTGCCTCTTTAAGTACTTTCTTGTAATTAACCCTAGCTAGCCTAATATCATTGGCTGACTTGGATTTAATAGCAGCTATTAGGGTGCTATGGGCAAGACGACAAGATTTATCATACCATTTGGTCCTAGTTGGTACTGGACCATTATTCCTTCCTTTTGTGGGTTCATTAAAAAAAGTTTTAATCTTATTAAACAGAGACTCATGGATCGACCCTATTTCTTCCAGGGAAGTGCCTTCATTAACTATGGGTACCATCGAATTGGTGGCTGCTGAGACCTCCACCGCAACCCTTTCTAATACGGTAGGGTTGTCTATAAGCCTAGTCCAGCGTACCCTTCTACAGTCATTCGTGAGAACAGCCTCGACTGTAACGGTAGTGGATGCAGAATCCAATCTGAGACCCTCATTCAGTAGTAATTTAATTGCCAGGGGATTATGGTCACTTTCAGGTCTTTGGACTACTTCCATATCCTCTAGGATTTTCCAAAACTCTATCTTTATGCTGACCCATATTAGTTCCACTCCTGCATACACTGAGTATCCCGTGGCATACAACTGTCACAGCTAACAACGATGTAAATGTGGCAGTTCAGTCTTTGACAAATGATTTTCCTGTAGCTGTGCTAGCTGTACATGGTGTTGTTTGAGATAGGAGTAAATTTCCTAACAACATGATGGAGTGTGTATGCCCCCCATTCCATGTGGCCATTTTAAGGGAGGTCATAGTAGGTGAAGAGTGTAAACAAAAAGAGAGCACATGTGAATGTGGACTTTGCAACCAGTAAATGTGGTCGCAGTGTTGGCTACCCTGTCACTAAATGTTTGAAAGTTGACCTTCTACAGATGTTAGATGGCAATGCAAACAGTTCAAAAAGGATATGTAATTACAAAAGGGCGAATTTGCAACAGTCAATCATCCAAACCTTGTACTAAGGCAACATTTACACAATGACAGAGGGGTGTGCTAGGCACCGCATAATGGCCCAAGGATATGCAAGTGTCTTGATTGGTTCTTGTGACGTCCCCAGCTGCCAGACAGTTGAAAGTGGGCATGCGCCGCACAGTGCAACATCCCAGCCCGATGATCCATACCGACATATAGAGAACGTGTGGGAGCGCAGCTTGAGGAATGAGAGGGCCCTCAGGGTCGTCATAGAGTCAGTGATCGTGATACAGCCAAACTGCAAGTATGTTGGAATTCACAGGGATTTTGACACAAGACAGTTCAGGACAGTTCAGTAGTTAGCAAGGGTGTGTCACCCAAGTGGCGCACAAGTGCAGCTTGTTAGGCATTGTAGCAGGACATTTGTGGAGTGACATTGGGCAGTTTGTGAGAGTATTGAGAAGCCTGTGGGTCTATGGAGTAGTGATTGTGGCTGATCTGGTCCTGTTGGCTCATGGTAGAGCAAGGTGGTCCAGTTGAGATCCTGTGATGTCCGCTGTGGCCTTGAGCACCTTGCGACATTCAATCTGCGCTTGGCTTAAATCCGGTCCTGCATATTGTGAGGTCTGCGATTGCCCCTGCCTTTTACCAGCATTGGGGCGGCGGGAGGATGCATTGTGCGAGTGCTGTTGCGCATTAGTGGGCACAGTCTCAGTGTTTGCAGAGGCGTAAGAGTCCATCCATTCTTCAGCATGTTCTGGATTTTGAAAGAAGTGAGTGTTTCTCTTTGCTACTACACGTAGACGTGCTGGGAACAGGATACAGTACTGAAACTTGTATTACCTAAGATGCTTCTGGACTGCCATGAATGTGTATCTGTGTTTTGTGACATGTAAAATGTAGTCCTGGACGAAAATTTAGAATGATTGACAACCTGAATGTCTTGTAGTTTTCTAGTTTCTTGCATTATGGCATCCCTGTCCCTATAGTTAAGGATGCGGATCAAGAACATCGTTGGGTTTCTCACCCGTTGGCAACAGTCTTGTAGGCACCCTGTGCGCCCGTTTTACTACCAAGCAAGATGAGAGAGTGCTTTCAGGTAGCATAGAGTAGGGCCAAGTCTCACTGTACACATTCGGATCTTTCCCTTCCTGGCCTTCAGGCAGGTCCACCATGCATACGTTGTTGCATTGTGTCCATCCTTTGGCATCCTCGACTCTGTCTTCCAGCAACTCAACATGGTTGAGTACGTTTTGTATATGTAGGTCTGCAGCTGCAACCTGCAGGTCAATTTCAGCAATGTCAGCTTCTGCGGGAATGGTGCGATCTACCAGTTAGTGATAATCTGCACGTAGATGTGTGAGGTCTATAGCCAGCTTGACAATTTTGTTTACTGAGGAAGAGCATACTTGCTGTAGTGACTCACCCAGCTTTTCAACTGCAACTAAACTGCATCCAGCTTGCCAGAGGCATAATCCATTGTGGTTTGCATTGCCATCTTACTTGCTTTGCCACTGAAGAACAGAGGTGAGGTCAATGCGCCTCCTGCACCCATCCTGGCACGAGTGCCGTGTGACATGTGGCTGGGGTCTCAGCCACATGCTGCCTCCTTGCATGGACTAGGTGGGGCTTCGGAATGTCCACCCGTTGCAGATGAAGTAGCCACACCAGGGCAGTACCATTCAGCAGGGAGCGCAGGCTGAAGTGTAGGGCGCCTGGAGATCTACATTACAGGTGGGACACCAGGTTGGCGGGTTGGTGGACAGTGTCCAGCTGGAGAGTGCGGTGTTGTTTGCTAAAGCGCAGCTCATAGTGGTGCGTTTGAGCGATTTATCCTAGCCGCTTGGCTCAGTATCACAGGGGCGGAGGCCTTGCCTGCACTATGATGGTAGGATGAACATGCAACCACTTCCGTCTGTGGATGCAACACTGTGCTCCGCATCTATAATGCAAGTCGGGTTATCTGGCAAAGTGTCTGTTACAAGTCACTCCGTGTGTGCTCGCAGTATAGCACGGGTACTGAGCGTCTGTTGCCGCACCTATCAGTGTTTCTCAGGCATCGAGTCCTCCCCGTCACACTCGAGCTAATGGCACAGCAGTTGGTGAGTGCCGGGACATGGCCGCAGTCATAGCTAGTCAACACAGCATATGGGAGCAGTGTGGGTGGAAGTGAGGCTGTGCGGAAAATGTGTTTTGCGGCCAGGCCAGCAGAGGCACCATGGCACCCACCACCCCAGCATGCAGGATCACAAAGAAGCTTCGTTCGTCTCCCTGTGCTGACCACCAGATCCACAGTGCCCAGGATCAGACAGTCTAGGGTCAGGAGAGGCCAGGGGTGGGTGGGGTGCGGAGAAGCCCCTCATGGATGTCCAGATGCACTGTGACTCATCGTGACTCACCACCAGTTTGTCCTAAGTCTGTGTTCCCACTTTCACTGAGCACCGGTTTAGAAGCAGGACTCTTGGAGGATGCCGTAGTCCATCTCGGGGTCTCTTTCCCGAATCTGGGAGCGTAGTGGTCCGTCACAGAACATCCTGTCAGTGCACAGGACCACGCAGGCACACCGAGGGTTGGCGTCAGGGTCCAAGTTGCTACAATGGTCTGGTCCGGTGGAGCAGATATCCAGGGCACAGTTTGTACGCCCCTGTGCATTGTGGCCCGAGTCCTCCTCCCAGTGGCACCATAATGGTAACTGCACTACTTGGCACAGCCTGGTGGCCGGAGCTCATCCATGGCCTCACATAGCCAGCGACTCAGATATGTTATGAGCGCACTCTGCTGTTCAGGAGTCCCTGGATCAGCGGTGCGATGAGCAGGCCTTCATTTTCCTTTAAATTTGCCTCAGGTCTGCAGCAGGAGTGTAGTTGTGCCGCCGCTCACCAAGAAGTGCAGCATATCGGCATACAATGGATGAATGTGCCCATAGAAAGGAAGCTCCTGGCGGCGCTGTACCAAAGCACGGCAGCACTCTTTGCTGGCTTAGCCACCACACATGTCATGCCATGTTAGCATATCTTACAAGTGGCCCATCAGTAATGATTTATTTTTTTACATGTGCTACTCACCCACATGACACATGACATAGGGCCATCACTTTCTGTACACTTCCAGGTGTGTGTGTACCTGCATGTGTATTGTCAGATGTTGATGTCACGTAGTGGTTTATATGCAATGGAGATGTGTCTCACTGGTAACTATGAATGAGCCAGGTGCCTGTGTGTATCCTCATATGGTTGTCTGTCCAGCTGTAGGAGGTGTCTTCACCTATGCATGGTGCCCTTTTGGAGATGTTGGTGTTTTTCTTGTGTCAATGGTGATGGTGGTCCATCAGCTTTGGCAAGTAGCTAGTAAACATACTTATAGTAGACCTTATTGATCTGTATGTGGTAATGGCTTCCAGGCTAATGTCTTCTGACAGAGAGATAAATGTTGTGACCCCATTAGACGCCCAATTTCCCTTTTTTCTCCAAAATGTGGCCCAATTTTCATAATGTGCCATATTTCACGCCCCATTTCAATACTTGCCCCCAACTCCATGCCGGATTTTCATATTGTGCCACATTTCACGCCCCATTTCAATATTTGCCCCCCAACTTGACTCCCAAATTTCATATTGTGCCACATTTCATGCCCCATTTCCATATTTGCCCCCCAAATTGATGCCCAAATTTCATATTGTGCCACATTTCACCCGGCATTTCCATATTTGCCCCCCAATTTGACGCCCAAATTTCATATTATGCCACATTTCACGCACCATTTCCATATTTGCCCCCCAACTTAATGCCCACATTTCATATTGTGCCACATTTCACGCACCATTTCCATATTTGCCCCCTAACTTGACGGCCAGATTTCATATTGTGCCACATTTCACGCCATATTTCCATATTTCCAAACATTACATGCCCTCTTTGCAGCTCTTACCCAATTCCACACATATATCTTCAGGGCAAATGATCGAGAACCTCATTAACATTATCGCAATCTGAGCAGCTATTAACTGCCAATAATACAGCGACAATGGGCTTGCTAATATGCATAATATATTTCCAATACAAGCCCAGGTTAGATATCCTGCACATCTAACCCGGGCTTCTTCTATAGGAATTGTAACACTCAGATTAGCAAGCCCATTATCGCATTTTTAGGGACAGTTTCCTGTCGCTACTGCAGATACATTTTTTACAAGGTTCGGGATAATATGCCCCATTTTATATTGGAAGGTCGCATGCACTATGAGCATCTTTTACACCATTTCACACACTCCTTAATTATAGATTTCACACTACGTACAACCTCCAATATACCTTGATTTGGGCAATGACAACAGAATCTAATTCTCATCCTCGTCACAGAAAATACCCTACTTTGCTTGTATTAAACTCAAGGGACACAACATTTTAACATTGGCTAGCCTAAGTAGCACCATGAAGACTCTAGTCTAATACATTTGACACACTGCAAAGCATATCTGGACTGTGGACACATTCCCAACATCAATGGAGTCGTGTTTTTTTCTTACCACATGTTGAGCCACGTAACCGTTTTATGAGTACAGTGCCCATGGCAGACAGTGTCACGGAGACATGGTATGTGTTTTTGACATTTTATTTCACACACTCCACGTCTGTGGTCATTTTGCTATGACATACATCGGAGGGGGACCATCACAATGTGACTGACTCAGTCAAAGAAATTGTTTATAATTCTGTTCTTCGTGCAAGTCCAGCTGCATTTGCTGTGAGGTGTACAACAACAGCCTCTTCTTCATCCTCATCTTCATCTGGTGGTACAGGCACTGGTATCCATGGAGCTTTTGTACGCACACATATGTTGTGCAACACACAATATGCCATGATGATTTTGTTGACCATTTCTGGGCTGTACTGCATGCTGCCACCTGTGATGTCCAAGCAATGAAAATGTGGCTTTAACATGCCAAGTGTGGGCTCCACAATGGACCTTGTGCGTCTGTGTGCCGCATTATGCTACCTCTGGCCTTGGGTGTTGGGGTTTCATAGGGGTGTCATCATCCATGGTCCGAGTCATATCCTTGGTCCTCTGTGACATGTAAGGGAAAGATGAATACATCATTGGTTGTGCTGGGTGTGATGTAGATGGATTTGTGTGTTGACATGTATGTTATGTTGTGTCTCATGTTGGCCATGTCTTGCTTCTGAATGCTTTAGTGTATGTTAGCAAAGAATATTGGCTCTCTGCTGTTACTCCCTCCACCACCCAACATCTAATTAGTGCGCAACTCAGTTGCATGAGTGGCTCTTCTCCCGTCTGCCACTGCCACTAATCCACCAAAAGCACTGCCATTACCATTTGCAATGTAGGATGCAATAGAACACACAACACACAGTTGACATTCTGTGCTGCTGCAGTTGGCCAGCGTGCAGCAACGCACAACACATGCTATTTTCTGTCATGAGCTGACACAAAACAACAGTTAGCTAGCCCTTACATGCATGGATATCGCCTCTGCGATCCCGCCAGAATATAGCATCTATAGGCAGGATAGATCGGAAGGAAGGGGCTGCGGGGTAGCACTCGTGGTGAGGAATTTCGTTGGATGTTCTATCATTCCTACTGAGGTTATCAAAGGGTCTGAATCCCTTGCCTTCTCTCTATCTTTGTCTCCTAATCAGTTAGTGAAAGGACTGTTAGTATACAGACCCCCCGGTACAGCAGGTACTTTTTTGAAGAGCTCCAGTCTGCTATGTCAGCGTTGGCCTTGAGAGCGGACCATTGCATCTTGGCTGGTGACTTTAACTTTCACATGGACGATGCTTTGGACCCAGACGTGATTAAACTATCTGATATCACAGCTCCTCTGGGCTTAGTCCCCTTCCTCTTTGGACCAACGCATGACAAAGGCCATACTTTAGACCAGGTCTTTTCTTCCTCCCCTATAGAGGTGACGGCACTTCTGCCGGTTCTATGGACTGACCATTGTCTGGTTTACTTTTATATACCAGCCAGGAAGAAACACCCGAGTAGTGCCCCCGGCCAGCTAGGATCCGCGTCTAGGGCATTTCACCGGGTGACTCCTGAAATGTTGTCACAGGCACTCTGCGAACATCCCTGCCCTCTTACAGGGGTTTTGGAGAGGGACCTGGAGTCCTTGTAGGCTTGGTTTGTGGACAGGTTGAATGAGCTGGCCCCTTTGAGGATCCCTCATTCACTGCCCAAACGGGTTTCTGCTCCTTGGTTCACTGGTGCGCTGCTTGCTTCTCGCAGGCAGTGCAAGGTGGCAGAAAGGGCCTGGCGAGCGCAGTATAAGCCAGCCGCCAGACTCGAATACAGAACCGTGGTTAAAGCATACCACCGAGATATTTTCCTTGAGAAAAAGAGCTACTTTGCTAGGAGGATTGAGGATGCTTCAAACTCTTGCAAAGAGATCTTCACGATCGTTAGGGAATTTATTGCCCCACGGTTGAATGCGGCTCAGACTGCTCCCACAGAGTCGTGGGCATCGGATCTTGCATGCTTCTTTATGACAAAGATCAATCTGATATAAGACTCCTTTCCGCCGAGGCCGGCTGGTGCCTCTCCTTGTTCTAAGGCTGGTCTAATTCCATTGGTTCCTTTAGGGCCAGTCTTATCTGACTTCCCGCCTATTTCAATGGCTTCGTCACTGACTCTTCTGGCCAACCTTAAATCTGGATCGCCACTCGATCCATGCACGGCCACATTTTTGGCGAAGATGGCGGCAGTCGTAAATCCGCTGGTCAATCCCCTTTTGAATCTCTCTCTGAGCCAGGGTGGAAGCAAGCGATGGTTATCCCCATTATTAAGAAGCTCGGCTTGGCCCCCGAGGTTTTGGCCAATTACAGGCCTATTTCTCTTCTCCCCGCTTTGGCCAAGACCGTGGAGAAGCACGTGCATAACATGCTTTCCAATTTCTTGGAATCACACGACCTGCTCCATTCCAACCAATCGGGCTTTCGTCCCAATCTTAGCACGGAGACTGCGCTGCTGGAGGTGTCGGAGGTCATCAAGGAGACGCTAGACTTGGGTGGTAGAGCCATGCTGATCATGCTTGACTTGTCGGCGGCCTTCGACACCGTCCCCCACGAGGATCTGCTCGTCAGACTTCATGAGATCGGTCTGAGGGGGACGGTGCTCAGCTGGTTTACTTTTTTTTTGGCTGACCACCGACAGACGGTCTGGGCCTCCTCTAGCTCTGCCGAGATGCAGCCATTGGGAGTCGGAGTTCCACAGGGCTCTGTACTGAGCCCGACTCTCTTTAATATCTTTATGACCCCCCTGGCGGCTCTGGCCGAGTCCTTCGGGGCCCAGATCGTATCCTAGGCAGATGATACCCAGCTGCTCTTTACCTGCCAGAAAGGAGAGGATTTTGATGGAGAGAGTGTCCGTGAGTGCCTTGGGGCTGTGTTCAAATGGCTCCAACTGAACAGCCTCAAGTACAACTCATATAAATCGGAGGTGCTCTTCTTCGGTTGTCAATCCGATCTGGACTGGCAGGTATGGTGGCCTGCCGACATGTCTCCCCCGGGGCGGTCGTCTCAGTCAGCTAAGAATCTGGGGGTCAAAATTGACAACGGTCTGACTTTAAGATCTCAGATCCTTACCCTCACTGGCACCTGCTTTGGGCTTCTCCGCATGCTTCGGAAGTTTTTTCCGTTGCTCTCCGAGGACCACAGGAGGATTACGGTACAGGCCCTGATCGGGTCAAGACTGGACTATTCCAACATCCTATATCTTGGCCTGCCCAAATATCTCCTGCAACGGATGCAGGTGGTCCAGAACGCTGCAGCACGTGCCATTTTTGGCCTGCATAGGCGAGTCAAAGTCTCTGGCCTGTTGCAGTCGCTTCATTGGCTGCCTATCCGACAGAGGATAGTTTTTAAATCTCTAACCCTTGCTCACAAGGCCTTCTTCGCCACGGGGGCAAAATATCTTCAGAAGAGGCTAGTTTCCTATCGTCCTGCCCGATCTTTGAGGTCAGAGTCAAAGTTCCTTGCCATTGTTCCACGTGTGAGGAGGGCCCGTATTGGAAGTCGCTCATTTATGCTCCGGGCCCCTCAGCTTTGGAACACTCTGCCCCTGATGTTACGCAGCACCTCAAATCTGCTGGCTTTTAGGAAGGGCCTGAAAACCTGGCTTTTTGCCTCCTAGTCTCTTTTCGTGTTCTGTTGACCCTGCTTTCTTTTAATCTGTTGTGTTGTGTTTGTCTTCCTAGGTTGTCAATAAAGCGCCGGGACACTCTTTTGAGTAGCCGAGCGCTATAAAAGACACAAAATAACATAACATAACATAACATGGACCATTGTGGGCTTGTTCGCTTCACCAACGCCATCCACTTCAGCAGTCGCAACACCATCCACTCCCTGTACTACATGCTCCTTCCTGGCTTAGACTCCAACTCACATGCCATGATTGCTCAACATACATTTTCCATGTTGACATATGACATGTTGTCTGACATTAGGCTGAACAGGGTTGTCACCATACTGAGCCACAAGGCAGGGCACACCTTTGACTTCTCGTTATGCACACCTAGGGCCAGCACGTTGGCACCTGTCCGCACCCAGCAAGGACCAGGCACCAAATTCCTGCCAGTCGTACACCTCATCAAAGCATTGAGTACACGGCAAATGAACTGCAGAGCAGGACTCCAACGTTTGGAAATGTATTGCAGCAATGTATCCTGGGTGACAAGGACACTTTAAATTGTGGACACTGCAACAAGGAGATCTCACAATTGATTACCGTCACACAACTGGGTAGAGACGTGTCCTTCCTCCAGCTGAATTGTCGGTCCATTACCTAACATCAATATGTAGACCACGCAATACTCGGGGGACAAAATCTCAAATGAGATGCTCATTGCAGAGACGTTGCTTGTTGATAATTCCACCCCTGACATCCTTGATGCTGTACCCAAAGGCTATGTGATCACAAGACACGATCAGGTGGGACGAAGAAGGGGTGGTCTAGCAATAACTTACAAATTATCTTTCACATGCCGAATGGGAGAGGCAGACATGTCCAAATGTGAAGGATATTTTTTCCACACTCACCATCATTGACGATAACAACATAGCACGCTTCCTGATTTCCCGCACAACTGGCCCTGGATATACTTGTTTTCAGTAGCTGTAGGTATCCAGTGAGCCATAGAGCAATCTGACACAATGTATTGATCATCTTAAGTTATCTCAACATACACTTGATGATGTTGATAAATCAGAGGTACCAATAGTCTGTGATGGGCTCATGGTGCTCCACCTCACACAAATGAGACATTGCTCCCACACACCAATCAGGCCACTTCCTGGATACTATTTTCAATGACATGACAAGCATGGAATTTTAAATGCTCATGGCCAGTTCCATTGTCCTACCACCATATTATCCCTTTTGAAATCCCACTTCAAGTTGTAACAACCTGCAAACACAATGACACAGTGACACACAGGCAGTGGGAGAATTTATGACAAAGACATTTGCACTGGCTTTACATGACAATGAACCCATATTGGGTAAGGACATTGACATAGTCAACAGACAAGTAGAAACCTGGTTCACAGTGGCACTCAATGAGTTCGTACCATGGTCCACTGACAATTCCAAAGGAGCTATAGCCTCTTCATCCGGGTTCAACAAAAACGTCAATAGGCAAAAGCAAAGATGCAAACAGTTGACACGCAGATGGCATAAGAACTATTGTATCATAGTTAAGGAGGCTTACAAGCAAGTACAATCACAATGTTACAAACTGATAGGGGAAGTCGCAGCAACTTTTTTGACACAGAAATTGATATGTCTGAATACTCATCTGCAAACATGTTTAGCTTACTGAAAGTCTTACAATGAGATGTGATATTGACTCAGCCCCCTCACACATCTGAGGAGTCCTGAATTGGATTATTCAATTTATTGTCAGAAAAGGGGACAGATATTTCTGTCAACTTTCCTATGGAGGCTCACCAGGGCATGGGCACAATAAGCACTATGGATATAGCAATCAAAGGAGTAACCTTAGACGAGTTTGGAGTGCTTGCAACAGATATGAATAGGAGGCTAGCGACTGTTATCATAACAGGCTCACTGCAGGATCCTAAACTCACTGAAATTCAGATGCAGGTAGGTCACTGCATCATGCCATTAATGTCATTACTGTTCTCCCACTCATTCCAATAATAAACAGTTCCCTTTGAATATCAATCAGACACGGTCCGACCATAGAGATGAAACCTCACATTGACCATGGAGTGCATTGGTTTTTGTGGCCCATTTCAACGCTACCTTTCGTGGTGAATAGTTGCTGTACAAGTAGTTTATCTACAGCTCATCAACTATTGCACTGAGAATCCCCTACTACACATATCGCAATCTTGTTTCCAAGCTGCACACTCCACTGAAACTGCGTTTCTCTTGCCTAGTGAAATCCTGGGACAACGTGCGGCCTAGGTTAGACTGATGCACAGAACCTGTTGCTTTTTAGTGCAGCATTTGACACCGTCTCTCATGGGCTAATTCTCCTGTGACTGGAGTCATGTGGAATCAAGAGCTTAGCCCTTAGATGGATGAGTTATTTCATTACATCAAGGGCCTTCATGTGTTGCAAGCGAGATTCTCTTCTGAAAGTACTCCCCTCCTACATGGAGACCCGCAGGACTCAATATTGAAAACTAAACTGTTTGATCTATGTTTGTAACCACTATCTAGCATGGTGTGGGTGCACTGGGTCTCAATTGTATCATACGCTGATGATACTCTGCTTATCTTCACACTGTTCCAAAAGCCAGACCGCCTAACAATTTTCCCCATGTATGGAGGCTGTTACTGCAAACATAGCTAATCACTGCCCAAGACTTAATGTCAGTTCAACAGAGGTGATGATCGTAGGAGGAAAGTCATTCGGATGGACATCTGCCTGGTGGCCTCATACTCTTGGTCAACTCCCACTCACAAAACAGATGGGAATTACTTTCTTATATGGCATGACTCCAAATTTTGTATGACAGACAAATTAGGAAAGTAGCATGGACATGTTTAGGAACACTGCAAGTCTTGAGTCAGGTCCAGGACCTACTTCCCATCAAGGCCAGCAAACCGTAGTACATGCATTGGTCACATCTCATATTTATTTGGGGTATCTCTTTACCTTGGCGTATCAATGGGTTGACCTGAGAAAAATACAACCTATTTAATATGCAGCAGCTCACATTATAAATATCCTACCACAGATTGGAGCATATTATCAAGTACGGCATTTGATTTGTTGCTGAGAACTGCCACTTTACCGGTGATAACTTTGACACTGGTCTTAATAATATGCCCCTCAGACTTTTGGCTGCCAGACATTGGGGCTCGTTGCCAGCGGTGCTGAGCACTGAGCCATGGGATTCCACCTTTTGTAAAAGGCTAATTACATGGCTCTTTGCAAACAGCATTGAGAACTGGCAGACATGCAGACCGTTTCTTCTAACTTGCTCCACCATCTGAGTATCTGCTATTATCACAGAGACACACCAGCGGGGTGAACATACACTTTACAAAGGATGAATGTGAGACTAATTCTGTTGCATGTGTGGACTACATCTAGTTCATCAGGCACACTGAACGCACATGTGTTGCCTACTTAAGCACACACAACCTTGTTGTTGTACCCCAAGCCACCGTTGACTATATGTAGGCCACCACTGAGTTGGTGATGCACAGTCACCCTGTGGTATGGTATACACCACCTTCAACAGCAACAGCCACAACACTGCAGTTGTCAGAAATGGCACAAGACAACATTTGTCTATACATGTATCTACAACTGCCAATGCACCCTTGTCCCATTGTGCAAGTACTACATACGACAGGCACTGGAGGACAACTCGGTCAGCACCAACATCTGACTTTGTCGCGTTCTAATCCAGGACCCCGATCAATACTGTGACCTTATGCCCCTACACGGCTATAATCCATTTATACCCCTATAATGGCATAAACGATCAAGAGAGATATTTCAGAAACTCGTCTCTGGCCTAACACGATCAGAGCCACATTTCAGAATCTCTTACTCTGCAGCTCATTAGAGCAGATGACACAGCAGAAGCCACTATCTAAGATTCCTTTGCCCACATGCATCAAGCATTTTTGGAGTCGCAAACGGTGCGATTCCTTAAAATCGGCCGTTTGCGATTCCAAAAATGCTTTTTGAGATGCATCATTGGTTTTAGTTGAAAATCGCTAATTTTGCGATTTTCTAAAATGCGATTGCATTTAAGGAATCGCAATTTTGCGATTCCTTAAATGCAATGCATCATTCTTTAAAAAATTGCGATCTTGAAGATTGCAAGTGCAAATTACCACGAGGTTGAACCTCGTGGTAATTTGCGAAAAATGTTTAAAATGCTCAAATTAGCATTTTAAACACTATCATGTTACAGACACACATGTCCTTAGGACATGTGTGTGTGAAACATCCATTTTAAAATACATTTCAGGGGTGCAGGGTGGGGTCCTTTGGACCCCCCCCTGCACCCATGGAATGCATCAACATTTTGCGAATTCCAATTTGCGAATTCGCAATTACCATTGATTCCTATGGGCCTTTTGGCCCATAGGAATCAATGGGAATTGCGAAATCGCAAATTTGAATTTGCATAATATTTGCGATTCGGTAAAAATTGTGATTTTTACCGAATCGCAAATATTATGCACTTTCAATAATGCATCCCGTTTTGCGATTCCTTATTTGCGATTCGGTAAAAATCGCAAATTTGGAAACGCAAAACGGGAGTTTGATGCATGTGGGCACAATATTACACTCCGAGTTCTTCAACAAGATAAAACTCAGCAACCTGGAAAGCCCCCTTGCTATGTTTTGATTAGTATTAGAACTCTAATGAGCACTGAGAGACAGGGCTTAATTTGTGCCGGGGCTTGCCGGTGCTTAGCACCGGCACTTAATTGACAGGGCCGGGTCTACAGTGTGACTCTGATTCTACACGCATCTGCTGCGCGTACGAGGCCCACCGTGTACGTCAAATTTTTACATTTAACTTATTGTACACTTGCTAGTACTAATACTTATCTCCTCAAGTCTCCTGCAGCCACATCGCATCATATTTTTCACATCATAGAGAGTGATTCAGCCCGCAGTGCTGCCGTGTTGTGGATACTTAACCTGCCCAGCCCCGCCCCGCCCCCAGATTGAAGAGATTCATGATCTCATCATCATTATTCATATGCTTAAAGGCGGCACCGCACTGCGCGCTGCGAAACCGAAAGCGTTAGGCACTTGCCAAGTTGCCTGTGGTAGGCGTAGGCAGCGGGCCGGAGGACACTGGTTTGGGCTGGCCTGGGGCTGAATAAGTATTTTGATAGGTTATTGATGGGTTCAGGGGCGGGCTGTGCGGCAATGTGAGCCCTGCGCAGATCATTTTTTCACATTGTAGCCACGCCCCAGCATAACCACTGCTGCGCGTAGTAGGCAGCTCACCACTAGACGAGAGTATATCAACATTATCGCGTCACGTGGGCCTGCCCTACCGGTCCCGACCCGGTCCCGACCCAGTCTGGCGTTGAGGCGGCTCAGGCGGGCATCGATCAGCCACAGTTCGGTGACTGACTGGTACATTTATTAAGTAGCACGCACCAGGCCTGGCCTAATCAGTAAAGAAAAAAAGGCCGTGTGACTGTGTGCACATGAAGCCGGTGTGAGTGTGTCCCTTCCTCGCCTCCCGCTGTCCCGAATCAGTGAGTCCTTGCCGGCCGGCACACCACAGGTAACGGTATGTTTAGTTAAGTACTAACTTACTTTAGTAGTAGTACTGTACTGTACTAGTAGCTGCTAGCGATGCCAATATCTATGTGATCATTCATTTATTACCATAAAAACCAACGCTGCTTTTCATTTTGGAGTGTGGGTGGGGTGGTGGGGGTGGAGCGACGGCTGTGACAACCCGACCGATGGCCACAGGTCACCTGCTGATCACCCTGGTGCAGCGTAGGGGTGGCGTGGCCTCAGGCCTGGCAGGTACTGTCGGGAGGCGGCCAGGCGGGGCAGCCAGCCTCCGTTGATAAGATTGATTATGGAATATTGATTATGGCCGTAGTAGGTGGCATACAGTTATATACACACACTTTTGTTTACTTTAACCGTCCTCCTAGTTCCCTAACCAATTACATTTTTCGATAGCCTGCCTGCTAGTCGCAGTAATGTAAAGCCAAGGGCAGGGCGGGCCCTGCCCGGCGTCGTATCTGCACAGCAGCCGGTGTTGTAATTGTAGTTGTAGACTTGTAGTCTAATCCTGGCTGAAGCATGTTCATGCTCTTTTGGTTGCAGGAGCCATGCGTTGCGCCCCTTATCAAAATGTATACCGACCCAGTGCGTGTGCTAGCACCCTACTGGAACAAGGAGACAGACAACTGCAGGGTTTTCCTTTTCATTTGAAGACAAATGTATGCTGGACAACTCCCAGTGCAAGATGAACCACCTCTCAGCCCACAGCAATAAATTATGAGCCCATATGCCCTAAATTGTCTCTGGAAAAGGGGGACAGAATGAATTCCACTTCCCCTTCTCATACTGCATGTTCCACTTTTAAGAATTTAACACCGTTCTCAGTATAGAGAAGACAATACTAAAGTTTGAGTTCTGAAGCAGTTCTCGGACCTTCTGGTGAAACGACAGGAGATGGCGGCGGTCACCATTAGTGGCTGGAACAATAAGCTTGTGGTGGGCGTGGCTAACACGTCACTGGTAGTGCCTTTGAAACATGGAGGGAGCAGGTGTGACTTGGCCACATGTGGCTCCCATCAGACACTGGTTACTTTGATTAAAGTCCCCATTATTTCATCAATGGCGATACACATTTTCCAAACTAGAAAGCCATTTCCTGCAGTGAGTCGATTAGGCTGATAGCAACTGGCGTGATGACGTCTGAGGTGAAAAATGGCGCGTGGCGCCACCCTTGCATGAATTACTTGACTTGATTGACTTGACTCTTCCCTTCTTGGGCCGTTCCCCATGAAGAAATGCAGTTTGGACTACAGCCCTGTGTGTGTGAATTTTGCTTAAAATCATCACGGTGTGTGGATGCCAGGGTGCTGTAGTGCAGCCCTGTGTGTGTTTTTTGTTGTAGAACAATGGTGTGAGGATGCTGCAGCCTGGTCTGTGGTGGGTGCTGCAGCCTGGTCTGTGGAGGGTTTTCTACCCGGGCTGCATGCCAGGTTTTGCAGTCCGGTGTGGGAACTGGGCTGCACTGTGGTGTACACTGGTGTGAGGATGCTGCAGCCTGGTCTGTGGTGGGTGCTGCAGCCTGGTCTGTGGAGGGTTTTCTACCCGGGCTGCATGCCAGGTTTTGCAGTCCGGTGTGGGAACTGGGCTGCACTGTGGTGTACACTGGTGTGAGGATGCTGCAGCCTGGTCTGTAGTGGGTGCTGCAGCCTGGTATGTGGAGGGTTTTCTACCCGGGCTGCATGCCAGGTTTTGCAGTCCGTGTGGGAACTGGGCTGCACTGTGGTGTACACTGGTGTGAGGATGCTGCAGCCTGGTCTGTGGTGGGTACTGCAGCCTGGTCTGTGGAGGGTTTTCTACCCGGGCTGCATGCCAGGTTTTGCAGTCCGGTGTGGGAACTGGGCTGCACTGTGGTGTACACTGGTGTGAGGATGCTGCAGCCTGGTCTGTGGTGGGTGCTGCAGCCTGGTATGTGGAGGGTTTTCAACCCGGGCTGCATGCCAGGTTTTGCAGTCAGGTGCGGGAACTGGGCGACACTGTGGTGTACACTGGTGTGAGGATGCTGCAGCCTGGTCTGTGCTGCAGCCTGGTCTGTGGAGAGTTTTCTAGCTGATGCTGCATGCCAGGTTTTGCAGTCAAGTGTGGGAACTGGGCTGCACTGTGGTGTACACTGGTGTGAGGATGCTCCAGCCTGGTCTGTAGTGGGTGCTGCAGCCTGGTCTGTGGAAGGTTTTCTACCCGGGCTGCATGCCAGGTTTTGCAGTCCGGTGTGGGAACTGGGCTGCACTGTGGTGTTCACTGGTGTGAGTATGCTGCAGCCTGGTCTGTGGTGAGTGCTGCAGCCTGGTCTGTGGAGGGTTTTCTAGCCGGTGCTGCATGCCAGGTTTTGCAGTCCGGTGTGGGAACTGGGCTGCACTGTGGTGTGGGAAGAGTGCTGCAGTCTAGTGTGGGTTGCTTTTGGTTTTGTTTCTGCGTGGTGGTCTGGTCTCACTCAGTCACTCAACAAATGGCTGGGTACCAGGCCGGCGCCGGGCATGCTCTGACGTCACGTAACCCTGACGGCCTTGCCTAAACCTTCCCTCTTCTGGCTCTGGCCTCTCTTCCTTCCAAGAGTCCATCAGGGTCAGTTGATCAGTTGGTTAATTTCACAACAACATTTTGGTTTATTTTGACACATAAGCTATGTAAAAGTTGTACCTTAGAACTCACAGACTGTTAAAAATGGCATGCCCTACCCCAGTATTGTCCTTTCCCCAAATCAGCACATACAGCACTGAAATTGTCCCTTTTCAATGCATTAGTGATTTTCACTAATTGATTCCAAAATTGTGCTTTAAATGCACTTTTGAGTTAGTCTTTTTCAAAATGTTCACAGGGCAGGGGAACCTCCTATCAAAAACTTACTATCAGGAAGGCTCCCTTCCTTGCTGAAATTCGGATCAGGTATATATTACATCTGAATTTTAGGAGTGCCAGTTGAAGATGTGGGTGGAGCTAATATGGTAAGTGGGTGGAGCCAGTGGAGGAAGCGGGTGGAGCCCTAGAAAAGTAGGTGTGGCCGCCGACAAACATTTGAGCACCTGCACTTCATATTTTACAAATTAAGCACTGCTGAGAGATGAACACTTCCTAGTGACATCTTTATTGACGTCTTCTGTCCAAAAACTTACGTCAAACAAGGCACCTTTCAGGTATAAATATTACCAACGTTGCCTTAAGCAAACGCTGCCTCAACGACATCGATGATAGCGATGGTGTGGTGAATACAGGAGCAGAACAGCTATCCCCTGCAGAGCCCAGCAGATGCAAGCTGCCCAAGGACGCTGCCCCTCCTCCTCCTTGACGTGCTGAGAGAGACGCTGTCTTTTCTCTTGCCGAGAAAATCCAGCTCCGACGTTTCCAGCCTACTCTTGTGAGTGACTGGGATATCGAGTCCTGGAAGGAGATACAAGACCTCCAACATTCTATTCCAGAGGTATGGTGTTGACTAAACCCTTAGAGAGAATTCTTGAAGCAAACCTTGGCAAAACCAACTTAACTAAAACTGCTACTTACTTACTCCCTCCCACGTATTAGGCTTAGGTCAGGTACACTGGGGTAGGCGTAGTTAGAAGCACCGGTTGAGTACGTTAGCTAATGTATAAATGTTATTCATTTTAACCATTGTATGGCTAAGAAACCATATCAATGCTTTTACAGTATTATTTCGCAATCCTCATTTTACTGTACGCACTTTTTATAATAACTAGTATTGCAATTGTGGCAATACATTTCTCTTGCATGAGAAGAAAGACTGTTCAATAAATAATACCTTTTATTGAAAACTCCTGTCTCTCTATTTCTCTGCATCTTGGTAAAAGTAATCTGCACAACTGACTGAGTAAAATAACTGTCTATTGTTTCACACGACTCTAGAGATTGACTCTTATTCTAAGGAGCAAAGTTGTCATGTTTATGCAGTTGTCGGAAAACTGAATCCCTTCTTGTCTGTACCAGGGAAGCTGATCACTTCCTATTCAGTCAAGAAAGTTTCCAGTGACCTCTGAGCTAGTTGTTAACAAACCCAATTAAGTTTAGCATAGTCAGTAGAGACCTGGAAGACCGCACTTCTACATCCATACTATTGTTTATGTTATTCCAATGCGCAGGGCCTATTGGGAAAATAGGAACTACACTACATGGCGCCCAATGTTTGGTAAGGCGATAAAACTAACGCAAGACGATAGATTAACTCAGTCGTGCATTTTTCACACAGAACCCTTTCTACGGTAAATACTCCAATAGACGTCTGGAGTGGGTGAAAGGTTAAAATCAGCCCGAACTTAGTAGGAAAAGATTCCTATGTAAAGCTCTGGTTTATTCAACGTTGAAGGATACAGTGTTCCAAAATATTGTGCACCTAATCTTTGTCTCCTTGGAGACCTGCTCTGCAAAAAAACTTGCATTTCATAAAATGTCAGACTTAGAAAACGGAACCGCTGCCCCCGCAGTAAATGCGACTGAGCAGGGTCCCGATGGTGTTACTGAACCGGGTGCAATAATCATCCCGGTCAACATAAGAAAATCTATAACGTCAAAACTTATAGAAAATGGACTGACCACACAAGGTGGCACAGTCGTCTTCGTGATAGAGGCACACGAATATCGGCAGACAGAGGTATTCTATTCTTGGATAAAATTTCCAGCGGCAAACACCGCAACACACGAGTTCCACTATTACAAAATAGGGGATCCACTGGAAGTGTACGCTCCTTTCAAGGAGATTGAAATCCCATTAAAATTCCAAGAGCATCTGCTCTGGTTTAAAGTCGCCCTAAAACACAATGATCATATTACAAGGCTCGGTCCACTAGGTAGACCAGGAGCAACGTGGCCGGTTCTAGCCAGCTACACACCACATCCGGACATTGCAAAAATGTCTAGAGAAGACCTCTTAGCACAGCTAAAAACATTAATTAAAATACATAGACAATTAGTCCAATATGTAATGCGGACTGCAACAGTCCAAACAGCTGACCCCTCATCAGGGGAACACAAATAAAATTACACCACAGAACATACAATCATGTCTTGGTAAAACACCCATAAAACGGGAACAAATTCCTTTCTGGTTAGCGCAGAAAATTACTCAAATAGAGGCAGTATTTCCGAATACTACCCCTATTGAGAAACACAGAATCCTGACCATCTGCCTTCCAATGGGGGTCGCACCACACGTGGAGGACTGTGACACTTGGGGTACAGTCTTTGCTTCCATTTACACAAAAACACATGGTGTTCCGTCAATGGCGGTAATACCAGATGTGCTAAAACAGATTCAGAATGAATACGGTCCAGAACCTGCTTTAACACTTGGTATGAAATTACTGAAAGACTTCAAGCAGGTCTCGGCTATATTACTAGCAAATATAAAAGGAGAAGCAGCATCTGTGGCGATCCACCAGAAATTGAAAGAAACAGATGTAACAGATCAACCAATTGAGCTTGCCAGAATTATAGAAAAATGTTATGAAGAACTAGGTAGAGACAGCTTGGGTGGAAAACGAGTAAAGCCCCAACTGATCGAAAATCCTGAAAAATTATTTATTAAAAATAATTCAAACACTCCTAAAAAGAGCTGGGATGGAAATAAACAATCCACTCCCAAAGAAAAAGTTTTCCAGTCCAGAGGAAGGTCTCCTCGACGGAGGGGAAGAACTCCGACTCGAGAACACCAGTCTCCCCAGAGGGAGCCCTCTGAGAAAAGATATAACCTTAGAAATAGGGATAATTTGAAGAAGCCTGATAGATATCAAAGTATTGATACACGTCCCTCTCGATTTTTTTCGCAGAAATCGGAAAGAAGAGGACGGTCAGACCCAGGAGAGCACACCAAGTCCAAAGACAAGGAACCTGCTCAAAGTAAAAAATCTCAATTTCCAATAAAGAAGGTAGCCAGTATTAGAGTAATCAAACATGCAGAGAATACTGAGGACACAGTTGAAAAACGGGGAGTGGGCACAGACAATGCTAGACAGCGCAGCAGAAATCAGTATAGCTTGCAAGATCCTGATGAGTCATCTGGAGACAGTGGACACGAATGAATACATTCAGGTAGAAACTGCCGACACCAGAGTTAGCGAGCCCCATAAGATATACGAAATAACACTGCGTATAGAGGGTGATAAGACTAGGAAAATAAGGGTTCTATTTTGGGATAAACTCTCAAAAGGCTATGACATCCTGTTAGCTGAAAAAGACTGGCCCCCAGAGTTTGTCAGGGAGTGCCCTCGTGGCGAAGAAATGATTATGCCTGCCTTCTCGAATCACATTCCGATTCACACTAAATATATGTATGCAAGGAAATGGGCAGTAGCCCAGGCACCAGCATTATATAAAAATCATGTAGGATGGGATGAGGACTCTGCTCCTCACAAAATCCAGTTGAAAAGTCAACCAACTGCACAAAGGCAGTATCCCATTAAGCAAGAAGCTAAAAAACAAGTCAGGGAGATTTTAGATCAACTTGAATACCAGGGGGTGATTGAAACATGCACCTCTCAAATGAACAATCCTTTGTTTAATGTCTCCAAACCAGACAATTCATATCGTCTAGTTTTGGATTACAGACACCTTAACGCATGTTGCAAAAGATTTGCAGTACAAAATTCGCAAAGTGCTGCACTAATGAATAACATAGTTAGGAAAAAATATAAAACGACATTAGACATATCGAATGGTTTCTTTTGTCAAAACATTGCACCAGAAAGCAGATTCTTGACCGCTTTCTCAGTAATGGGGTCACAGAAAATTTCTGTAGGCTCCCACAGGGATTCAAGAACAGCCCAGGACTATTTTCAGCCAGAGTAACAGAGTTACTACAAATATATGATGATGAGGCATTATCTTATGTAGATGATATCTATCTCACAGACGACGACTTGGAGACTCCCTTGAAAAGAGTGAACAACATTATACTTGGGTTCGCAGCAGAGGGTTACAAATTCAACTTTAAAAAGTCTCGAATTGCCCATCTGACAGTATTATTTTTAGGATACGAATTATCAAGTGAAGGAAAAACCCTAGCGGACAACTTCTTAAAGAAGTGCGCTGTACTCCAAGCACCGAAAACGCTGAAGAACTTACAATCGATTCTAGGTTTCCTAAATTTCGGAAGAACTTACATCCTAAATTATACGGAGAGGGTTAAACCTCTCTACGAACTAATTAAACTTGATTTTAACCCCTTCGCTGCTGGCCCGTTTCCGCCGCTGGGCGGTAAACAAATGAACAGGGCTGGGCCGTGACGAACCCCAGCCGTCATCAGCACACGAGCACCGCGGAGCGTGACGGCTGGGGTTCGTCACCAGCATACAAGGGGTTAAACCAATCACTTGGACTCAAAAACACACAGAAATTTTGAGATCACTGCAAACAGACATGTTAGCAAAACCAAAATTAGATACACGTGACAACACACTCAATCTTGTAATCCGAGTCATCCCAGGAAGATGCGGATTCACGTACCTGACCTCTAATGAGGGAGAAAAGGTGCCAATAGCTTACAAATCACACTTGTACACACAAGCAGAAAAAACATTCAGTCCAACAGAAAATACTGTGAAAGCAGTAGAAACTGCATTAGCGAATGAACGAGAACTAGCACATGGCAGAAGGATCAATATCCTCACAGCGGAATCCGCCTTCGAGGCGCTATTCAGCCCAGTAAACCTGCCTACAGTGTCACTGGATCCGACATGGATACAGTATGTAGATTCTCTTGGAGCGGAAGATGTGAAATACTATTTCGCCCCGCAATTCGAAAAATTTAATGATTTGACTTATGAAGAAGAATATCCTCTGCCAATCGAACTTCTGCCTCTCCCGCAGTACGCCTGTATAATCTATACAGATAGATTTGTACAGAATTTCAACGTAGAGAACAAATCCTACGATGCAGCCTGTGCGATTGTTAAAGGTCGCTGGCTGTGCGGTAAATTCAGACCGAAAATAACAAAAACTGAATCAGTAAGAAACTGTTCGGCTCAGAGAGCTGAAATCAGATCTTTAAAGATGGCGCTTGAAAATGCAGAACGTGAATTCCCGACACTAATCGTGTGCGATTCGCATTTTTGCATCAACTCTTACAATAATAAGTTGCAGAGCTGGATTAAAAATGATTACAAAGATGACACAGGTGCCACAATCAAGCATGAAATGCTTTGGAAACAGGTAGTTCTTTTATGGAAAGAACTACAAAAGACTCACGTGATACACACTCTGAGTCATCGACGTGATGGCGTTCACGTTGCAGGGAATTCATTGGCTAATACAGCCACAGCGGAAGCAACTAAACCGGCTTCCGTAGCCACAAAAAAGCGTTCAGAAAAATACATAGACGGGGAAACCATGCTGGCAGTAAAAACGTCCGTAAAAGGCGACTGTGCAGCACTACCCGTGAACTATCCACTCAATTATGCATACGTAATTGATGCAAACTCCGTTCCTTTTGCTTGAATCCCTGGAGTGAGGGATGGGGTAATTCCAAACACGAACCGGAGAGTTTCCTTACACAGGAAGCACATATGGGGTTGGGTCTGAGACACCAAACAATCAGGGACTCTCTGAAAGAATTACAATCAGAGTACTGGTGGCCGGGAATGAGCGTAGATATTCATGATTTTGCAAAAAATTGTGAAGACTGCAACAGAGATCGCAGTGGAGAACCGGCCAGCGTAGTGTCAGGAACCCTAATAGAAAGCATAAGGCGATCTATTCGCATAATCAAAAAAGAGAAATGCGTCCCATTGTATATCATTCAAGACTAAAACTCACTTAAAAAATGTGGCCCCAGCGCTCGGCTGACGCCAAAACGGTTATAAAAGATCTGCGATTCTTTATTGGCACATACGCAATTGCCATGTTCCATTCTGACCAGGGTCCTGCTTTCAGCTCTCGAGCTTATAAGGAGGCCATGGTCAGCATGGGCGTTGGCTTGCGGTATTCTTGTCCATCACACCCCGAAGGGATCAGTGTGGTAGAAAGAAAAAACCGGGACATAAAGCAATCTATAACAGCGAAGGTATTAGGTTCGGGTGATGGGTGGGTCAAACATTTAATAAGTGTCCAGTTAAGTCTTAACAATTTGCCAAGAAATTCTCTAAAAGGTTTCAGCTCATACGAACTATTGTTCGGAACTAGAATGTACATTCAGGACTTAGATAGTTAGGTATCAGTGGTAAAATATAAGAATACAGACTTTGACATCAAAGACCGTTTGGCTGTTTTACAGGACTTGAATGAAACAAGAAAATCCTTAAGCAACATAAAGTTAAAGCAACAGCCAGCTACCACTGACGAGGCACCACCAGCCCCAGCACGGCCTGTCTGAATTCCAAAGATTGGGTATCTAGTCAGAGAAAAAATAGTGGTGAAGAAGGAATTTGGGCCTTCTTACAGAAAAGCAGTACCTGTCTTAGCAATCAACGGAACAAGATCAGTAGTACTACCGCCCCTTGCTGGTAAGAAGGAGAACAGAGTTGTATCAATCGACCTGGTAAAACCACAAGCATGTGGCCTATAATCAATAGTAGGCCCAGTGGACTCCCGAGAAACAACAGAATACCCAAACTTGCAACAATTCAAGAGGTTCAAAGTGAAAGACTAATCACATTTGATAAACCTGCAGTGCACAGAGAGGGACTATGCAATAATGCCATCGAACTCGTGCCACTTGAAACACAGATTGAAACAGTTCGTCATGAAACACCAGTCTACAATGATGTGGCATCAGAGTGTGCTACTGAAAGACAAATTGAGAAAATAATTCCAGCAATTGACAGAACTGCCTCTGGCTACTTCATCAATTTCGATAACTTTTCTGAAGATCAAAACGACCCGGAAGTGATGCCAGAAACAAAAACCTTTAAAGAAAAAGCAACAGAACTCTTTCATCAACTTGAGGAAATTTACCTTGTTTCTCCATGGTTAGAGTTTTGGTTTGGTCTAGGTGTATTTTTCCTCCTGCTTTGGCTCATCATGGTACTTCGTTTAGGAAATTCATTGAGGGAAAATATAGTTCAATGGACACAGCAAGTCAGAACATCAACTTAGTCCTCAAACCACACAGATCATCCCACGTGAAGAAAAGAGAACTGTCAACAGTAAATGTCACAGCTATTCCAATACCCGACGGGGTAGTATGGGACAAAACTGACTATGAAGTATATGGTCCGGTCGAAATCCTGAAATATCCTCACCAGTTCAAGGTTTCCTTAAGTGACTTTGTAAAACCAAGTACATTTTCTGATGATTGGGATTTTGAAATTATTAATAATATGATGTCTGATTCAGTGTTGTCAGCAAGATTTACAGAACATGATTATTTACAAGGTTCGTCTAGTTATGAACAGATGTACTGTTTCTCACATTACGGTGACCATTACTTGCATAAATCTGCCCAACCTAGAAATGTTTTTAAATATAACCAATGGGAACATTGTGCTACTCCACCTAGAAGTAGTTCTAAAACATTCTATGAGAAATTTCAGTACTTCTCAGGGTTTAACACCAGTGATGCAGAAACGTTTTATTATAAATTGTTAGATAAAACAGGATTGAAAACAATGCTGACAAATACTAAATTGATATATTCAGAAGCATTTTATGAAAAAAGGATGGCTTTTGGTTTTGATTATTGGAAAAATAACATTGAAACAAAAACAATCTGGGGTACAAAAGATTGGCAGGTACAAGACATAGAAGCATTATTTCGAGCCTGCATGATCCCAGACAATTTTTTTTTTAAATTACACAATCCACCAAACAACCTGTCTTGGCCTAGCTAAGATTAAAGACCTTAACAAACCGTCTATTCCAAAACCAATACCTGATAATGCAACCACAGATATTGAGATAGACGTATCTAAAATTTTACATCTAAAGAGAACACATCCTGATTGGAAAAAGTGGTTAATCTAACCTACTGACACAAACAACTGTCAAGATAGATTCCTGAATAAAACACAAGGGTTAGCAATGACCAGACCAGACCCTAGATACTCCCAGAGACAACATCCAGGGATAGTAACAACATACAGTGTAGGGAAGCTGTGCCTTGAATGGCTAGAACCATCCACACTGGCAGAAATTAAGCAACACTTATCTTTACTTAAAGATGGTGCTGATTTGAGCGATTTCATATTGGGACCTTGCAAACAGCGTCAAAAGCGTTTCATAGCGACCAGTATATATGCGGCTTACAACGAGGCTTGGAAAGTCACACAAATTGAAACAGCTGAAAAAATACGAGAAATTGATCGTATTAATTTGGAAAACTCACTTTCTGTTGTGGACAATGGGTTAATGACTCTATCCTCCAGAATATATTCACTGGACAGTATTGTATCATCTGCCATAGATATAATAGACAAAGACTTGCTAATGTTACAGCATGGCCAGTCACAATTGCGTTCTATTGTACAGTTAGGCTGGACGCTGCAAAATCTTCGTTCAGGCTATGTGCCTTGGCGTTTAATCAACATAACATCATTGTTTTCCATCTTTAACCTTACTGATAAACAAATCAGCTTGGCACAGAAAGGAGCAGACTATACAATCCTGAGCATCGAAAAACTTGAGAGATTACCATTGACAATGTCAGAAAGTCCTGTCATTGAATGGATAATACACGGGATTATCACTATTCCGATAACAACTTTCCGATTTAAAAATTGCCTTGAATACATACCGACTGGCCAGTATGAACGTTTGGGTAAAGGATACATTAAGTCAGCATGGAAATTACCATACACACACACATGCTATAGTGACAGCAACAAAAATGTATTTCTTAGTGGTGAAAAATGCAAACATTCACTAAGCGGTATACTTTTGTGCCAAGGTATTAATTTACACGGAGCCTGTGAAGGAAATTCAAACAACCTTTCATGCCACCAATATGTCACACCTGCAACGCAGACAGAGCCTTTCTTTAAGCAACTCTCGAACGGGAGTTACATTCTAATAACGGATCAGAGCTGTTGTGGCCTTTTGCCAGGGAAAGCATATCTCGTACAAGTAACTTCCATGGTCAAATGCTGTATGCAAGCATTGTTTCCAAACGGCCCTGGAGACACGGAGACTCCCATATTGCCTCGTTTGAATGTCTCTTCTATACGAATTGATACTTTAAGCAGAATGAAGTCTGTGCTTTTGCAGACAAAAGTGCCCATCACGTCATCAAAAGAAACGTATGATCTCCTAGTTGCAAGGACAACATCAGAGATTCATGACCTTTTATCAACAAATTGCCCCGTGAATTTCACAGAAATACTTAGCCAAATTCTTAACATGTTGAGTGCCTTAGGCATCCCAGGTGTATTTAAGACCATTTTTACGGTACTGTTAACACATTTCAAAGCAATTCTAGGAATCATTCCTAATTTTGTCCATTCAGTCTTTGGCGGCATACCCCTACTTTTGGGACTTGTAGCAGGCATTTTATTTTTGATATGGCAAGCCAAAACTCAGACATGACTCCAGCAGGAATGGAAGAAACAATCCTAGCAATACGCTACCGGGACCGAATAACTAGAGTCCTTGGATTGGCCGGGCTGAGAGATCTCAACATGACCTGGTTTCTTTCATTCAGACCTATATGGCAGACCTGCATCTTACCTGTGCTTCGATGTATGCTATGCGGAGATGAATGCGTGTTGGACACCTGTCTTGCACTTCCATCAGCAGTACCAATGGATATCGATACTTTGCTAAGTCCTGTAACGGCTCAAGCATTGTGTTGTCCCCAGCGGCTACCAATCCTGATGACGGCATTCATTGAGACTCCTGTGCTACGACTAGGTGGTAACAGTGGAGCGAGAAATGAAAGCAACATCACCCAGGTACGACCTTCTGTGAGCATTGCTGATCCAGACTTTGATGATAGCAATCATTCTCACACCTACCAAGTTACAGCACTATCGAACTTGGTCGAACTGTCACCTGATTTTGTAGACAAATTTTTTGAGAGCCTGTCTGATATGATGTTCTCCCCTGAACAGAAACAATAACTTTTGAAAAGCATTCCGACACACAGCATTCCCATGAACTCTGAATTCGGCCTTCAGTTTTGATCAACAAAAGCTACTGAAAAGCGTTGGAACTCTATTTCCCCGTTCACCAAGATTTTTTTTTTTTTAATTGAACATTTTTTCAAAATATTTACCTTTTCTGGCACAAAAATTCTTTGCTTAAAGTAGATTTATTCATAAAGAACAGAAATTCTATTTTAGGTACTTCTAGAGACATAATAACTTTACATCAGCCTCTAGCACATGTTACAGCAATTGCATTTATATGTGATGAAATTATCTCGCCCTTCTTTTCTGTATCAAGAGATATTTCATCTCTAATTTTTTCGCAAAATTGTTCATTGATTACATATGCTATAATTTTGAATAATTTCTATGCTTAAAGACGTACAGTACCAATATTACCATGTATTTCAAATATGTAATTTCAAATGCGAATATGTATTTTGGGGTGGGTAATGTTACACATGCATCTTATTGCTATAGTTTTTAGTAATTTGATGAACATAAATTCGTGGAGTGGGTGTCGCGATATAATCTTGGACTCCGATCAATACTGTGACCTTATGCCCCTATACGGCTATAATCCATTTATACCCCTATAATGGCATAAACGATCAAGAGCAATATTTCAGAAACTCGTCTCTGGCCTAACACGATCAGAGCCACATTTCAGAATCTCTTCCTCTGCAGCTCATTAGAGCAGATGACACAGCAGAAGCCATTATCTGAGATTCCTAGATTACACTCCGAGTTCTTCAACAAGATAAAACTCAGCAACCTGGGAAAGCCCCGCTTGCTATGTTTTGATTAGTAATAGAACTCTAATGAGCACTGAGAGACGATCACTTCCTAGTGACATCTTTATTGACGTCTTATGTCCAAAAACGTACGTCAAGCAAGGCACCTTTCAGGTATAAATATTACCAACGTTGCCTTAAGCAAACGCTGCCTCAACGACATCGATGATAGCGATGGTGTGGTGAATACAGGAGCAGAACAGCTGTCCCCTGCAGAGCCCAGCAGATGCAAGCTGCCCACGGATGCTGCCCCTCCTCCTTGACGCGCTGAGAGAGACACTGTCTTTTCTCTTGCCGAGAAAATTCAGCTCCGGCGTTTCCAGCTTACTCTTGCGAGTGACTGGGATATCGAGTCCTGGAAGGAGATACAAGACCTCCAACATTCTATTCCAGAGGTATGGTGTTGACTAAACCCTTAGAGAGAATTCTTGAAGCAAACCTTGGCAAAACCAACTTAACTAAAACTGCTACTTACTTACTCCCTCCCATGTATTAGGCTTAGGTCAGGTACACTGGGGTAGGCGTAGTTAGAAGCACCAGTTGAGTACGTTAGCTAATGTATATATGAATGTATATATTTTATTCATTTTAACCATTGTATGGCTAAGAAACCATATCAATGCTTTTACAGTATTATTTTGCAATCCTCATTTTACTGTACGCACTTTTTATAATAACTAGTCTTGCAATTGTGGCAATTCATTTCTCTTGCATGAGAAGAAAGACTGTTCAATAAATAATACCTTTTATTGAAAACACCCGTCTCTCTATTTCTCTGCATCTTGGTGAAAGTAATCTGCACAACTGACTGAGTAAAATAACTGTCTATTGTTTCACACGACTCTAGAGATTGACTCTTATTCTAAGGAGCAAAGTTCTCATGTTTATGCGGTTGTTTCGAAAATTGAATCCCTTCTTGTCTGTACCAGGGAAGCTGATCACTTCCTATTCAGTCAAGAAAGTTTCCAGTGACCTCTGAGCTAGTTGGTAACAAACCCAATTAAGTTTAGCATAGTCAGTAGAGACCTGGAAGACCGCACTTCTACGTCCATACTATTGTTTATGTTATTCCAATGCGCAGGGCCTATTGGGAAAATAGGAACTACACTACAACTTGGCTGATGTATCTGTGTATACATGTGGTGGAGCTGGTGCAGGCTTTGAGATATTATGGGACAGCACCACCAACATTGACATGAGGCTCCTATTCACCATCAACAACACACACACACAACTGCTCTACTATGTGGCTTTTCTGTGATTTGCAACATTGCCAATCGGCAGCTGGTACGTCCTCTACACAGGGAATATGTGAGCCATCCTCCTGGTGACATAACCTTCAGCATGTGTTATCACCTGGTTGGCCATTGCCTTCAGATGTACACACCACTAAGCTAGGTACATGGGCACCATATTTGAAATCTCCATCTCCATGTACCTACAGTTGTACCCAGTGGCCGGCACCTGCCTCGCCTGCCTCGGCATCCTCCATGTAGCCTTCACATGTTTTTCCACATTGTTATGTGCTACTGGGTAACACACAGTAAGTGATGTCAAGCTGGGCTACATTTGCACACTATATGGCAACATGTCCACATCTGCTGTGGGACTCATCCTGCCTGTCCAGCACAACACATGCACAGTGGGACTTGTGTTTCAACTTTCTTTGTGAGTAATGTTTCTCCATCGCACATGCATGTTTCCCACCTCTCAACACATTTGCTTACGGGGGGGCTAGGGTTGACGCCTTAGAAAGAGGTTGATCAACGTATATAGCTACAGTTCCCACAGTTCATGGTGTTAGTGTGTCTGGAGTGGGGTGATGTACTTTGACCTGTTGTATGGGATATTGTGACATGGACATTTGCACATTTCGGTTTTGAATGTGTGTAATGTTGATGCAAGTGGTATGTTGGATTGGTACTCACCAACTAGGACTGCATTTCCATATGTCCCATCCTGGAAGCGTTGATTTATGATGGACTGTTGGAAGATGTACGAATCATGCACACTCCCTGGGAACTTGGCTATGACATTGGTGAACAGTCGGCGGTGGTCTACTATCGCATGCACACTCATGGAGTGAGTGTGCTTTCGATTGCGATATATGTATGTACTGTCCGCAGGGGGCACAAATCGGACATGTGTGCAGTCTTTTGTGCCCAGAACTTGTGGGAATCCTGCTATGGTGTAGATTCCTTGCTAGACCAGGAGCTGTTCCTGCATGGTGTGGGGGAAGTAGAGTTGCTGGGGTATCAGGCTGATTATGCCATCCAACACAGTTGGGAGGAATATTGAGAAGGATGCCTGTGAGAGTCCTCCAACTCTGGCTATTGTAGGTTGAAAAGTCCCTAAGGCCAAGAAATGCAGCACAGCCAGCAGCTTTGTTTGCGGGGGGATATTAGTTATCCGCTGGGTTGGTGGTGTCAGTCTGTGGGCTATCTGCGTTAGGATGTATTCAATAGATGTCCTTTTGAGCCTGTTGTGGGCTACTATGACATCCTCTGGTATCAGGTCACCAAGGCTGAGACGTCTGCGCAGAGGCCGCTGTCATCTTTGGCGCAGCCTTCGTGGTGGTCCAGGAAGTGGTAGCGGTGGCAGCGGTGGTTGTTGCCTTTGTGGGATTCCTAGCTGTATGATTAGTGCCTCCATGGCATCTGCAACTCCTCAGCTTTGTGTCTGGGCTGGTCTCCTTTATTTGACTCCTTTTATCTTCAGTTTTTCAGTTTTAGAACTGGTTTTAGCAGTTCTTATTTATCTCCAGCTAAGGGGCCTTAGCTTGACTCTTTTTTATCGCTAAGCAGGTGCGCTAGTGACTTTTTTAGTGAGATTTAGCGAAGGTACGCCTACTTCGCATATCATTAGCTACCATGCTTGGTGATAGTTGAAATGGTAGCTATCGCTGGAAAACTGTCGCTAACAGTAGTTAGCGACAGCTTGCTAATAGGGCGATAAAATTATCACCGCTATAGCAGGAAAAAGTCCTGCTAAAGCGGTGATATCGCCCTTGCTAATATGCCCCTAAGGGACCTATTCTAAAATAGAACCCATAACATGTTCTTCTAGAGAAGACAGAGCGAGAGATGTACTTCTCATAAAGAGTAGTTCTGGAAACTTATCTGAGTTCCCTGCAGCTGCAGTACCAACTGTAGATAAAAGTGCAATACTTTCAGTGGCATAGCTCACTAATAATACAAAAGATCAAAAGGAAAATTAATCAGTCACCTAAGAGAAACAGCTAAAGAAAATCAGCTTTCCAAAAAGAATAGTCGCAGGGCAGGGAAAGATCCAGCAGCAGGACCGTCAAAGAAGTTGACATAATTCATAGGCAACTAGGCGCATGTAAAAAAAAAAGTGATGGCTAATTAGCTAGGAACTCTCATTAATATAGGTTCACACTTTTGTAACAATTCTGTATGCATCATCTGTCGATATCCAATGAGAATAGTCGTGAATAGTTCACCAGATGGTGTAATGAACAGTCATACAATGCTGCTTCTTCTGATTCCAAGGTCGATGCAATTGTTATCACCTTTGTTACATGGGGGAAGGTTCTCATGAGAATCTTCTTACCTGAGCTAAAGTATAAAGTATGAGCTTGATGTGTGTACAATGGCTACTTAGTAACATGGAAGTATATATCATGTTATTCAGAAACCGCATTCATAGAAGTCTCTAACTCATCATTTAAGATAAGCAGTTTTAATAAGCTATTTGTATTCTAACATATGATCTAACATGGAGTGAGGAGCTGGATGAACACAATGTTATAGTCAGCATATTTTTAAACAATGTCACTAATGCTAAGCAGTTTTACTTAATGTCCTATTCAAGTAACTGTGAGCAAGAGTCCAGTGAAAATACATTTGGACCTTGTTACGTTAAGAAATGGTTGCCTGGTGCAAACATTTCGAATCAAGCATTAATTTAAAAACATTCTAAGAACATTATCATCCCACATGTGAGAACTAATGTATTTTCACAGTGTATTTACTAGCATCTAAACATTATGCGTTTACACTTTCTCCTACTTGTCAATGTCATAAACATGCCGGGGCCAACAACAACTAGGAAATATTGACAGACCCCTGTAGACTAAAATCTGCCAGAAATAGTGCCGCCCCATCATTTGGTGCCCCACACAGACTTTGGGGCAGTGGTGTACCTGACCCAAACCATGACTGTGGCAGAGGCCCATGCCTCATGCACTGCCTCTCTGAAGCCCCCCAGGGCCTCTTTCAGAGAGCACCCAACTCCTCTCCTGGCAATAGGAGACACCCTTGATAAGATAAGATAATATAGTATTTATATTCTTATATTATATTGGAAACCACCTCAATAATCATGTGTTCACTGAAATGTTTAACTACATCATTTGCGATTTAAATTGTGATCCACATTATCTTTCAAATAGATCATGTATATCAATCTGATTATTAGAGTGTAGTATGAATGTATGATGAATGAGTGCAGTTAGGATGCTGTACAAATCTCGGTCTCTGTAGGATTAGATTTATTATGTGTTTTATATTTATTATAATAATCATGAAGTCTGAATAAATTACTTTTGAATTTTTTTATTTTCCATTGTATACTTTACTCAAAAAGCTGGCAGCTAAATCAGGTGCCATTTTAAGAATAGTAGGTGCACAGGGATCCGAAGTTGCTCCTGATTTTAGGTAGAGCACGTGATCTTTAATAAGTTGGCTTGGAATAGGGGCAAAGAAAGCCAAGCCATCCTTCCTGGTGATCTGAGAGCACTCCACTGTACTTAATTTGGCCTCAGTATTCCTGACTTCTTCACAAGCGGAGGCCCTGTCAGGGAAGTGAGATAACTCCTGATGAATCTGCAGAACTTTCTTTTGAAAATAGGAAGCTATCCTATCACAGAAATCTTGGGAGGGAGTCATGGGCAGTTGCTGGGGAGGTTCAGAGATTTCATTAATTAGTGTGAACAGCATGCTGGATGAATTATTAGCTGCCATTATCTTTCCAGAGAGATAGCAGTATTGAGCCTGGAAGATAGCCTCCTTGTAATTTTGCAGTATAAAAGCGCTGCTTATTTTTCGCCTGAGGGCAAGGATTAATTTGCCATTTACGCTCTTGTCTGCTGTGTTCCCGTCTCAGAGCCATAGGTTCTCCAGAGAACCATGGGGCGGAGGATTTACTCCTTTTGATAATACAGTTCTTCAGGGCGGCAACTATATCTAGTGCCCTGCTTAACCAATCTCGGAAGCCCTCTGCTGTATAATGGGGAATAATTTGCCCCTGTCCAATGTACTGACGAGGGCAGTCTCTCAGCTAGCAGCCGTGATCTTATTCAGTTTCCTGCAGGAATGGTATCTAGCAGAGGAGTCCACACATTTTTTATGGGCTACCTGAGGGGCAATTACGAACTCGACCAGATAGTGATCCACCCAAATAAGGGGGTGGATAGTCTCAATCGCTAGGTTATCGTGAATACTAAAAATACCACATAATGTATGACCAGCAGTTTGGGTTGGGGAGCGAACCTGCTGCTCAAACCCATGGAAGACATAAGATCAACAAGGTGCATAGTATCTGTGTCTAAGATGTTTTTCGAGGTGGAAATTAAAATCTCCTTGGATCGTATAGTTGGCAGTGGTGGCGAACGGCTCAAACATTTTACACCATGTCCCCACAAATTTAGCTCGTAGCCCAGGCAGGCGATAGACCAACATTTAAGAAAAACAGAAGTTCTCTGTCAATGTGATCCTTAAAGAAGCCACTTCTAAAATGGCTCCCGTAGAAGACGTAACAGCACAGAGTGTGCAGTTAAAGGAGTCTCCGGCTACCCAAGCTAGCATGCCTCATCTTCTATCAGGGCTATCCAGTCTAAGTATGGTATAGCCTGGGGGGATAGCATTCACCAGAGCTGGCCCTGAGTGGTCTCTGGCCCATGTTTCTGTAATGAATAGACAGTTAAGATTGCGAGACTGAATGGTAAAGGCTACTTCAGTTTGATGCTTAATCATGGAGCGGGCATTAAGCAGTGCCCCCTGAAAAGTATAAGGTCTTTTTTCTGCTAGTATCCTGGTCTCAATCTTGTCTGCCACCTCCTGAGTTCTTTTGAGGTGGTTCAGCTGGAGATCCTTACTCCTACTAGGACTTTCCATTACACTGGGGGAGGGTTCACACCAACCCCCTCAGTGACATTCCACTTCCCTTTGCTCCTCTCACGCTGGTTATTGGGGCACAGTTCTAACAATTGTAATCTAGAGTAAGTAGAGCCTTGAGATTCCTCAGATCTGGGAGATAAATTGGCAGCAAGCCAGGCCCCTGGTGCTGGCCAGGGGCGGATGGGCACAGATGGGCTTGCCTTAGGCGCGCCAGCGGTGGGCCTCCACTGCACGTTCGAATGCCATCTGATTGAATACCCATAATCGGAAATCCACACTAAGCTAGACCGCCCCCCCACCACTGGCGTCCAGCTCGAGAAGGTAGTGGACAGAGAAGAAGGGCTCTCTCCGCACAATCGGGAAGCCCATATCGGACTGGAGAGCCGGGAAAAAGCGAGGGAAGATTCCCGAGCAGAAGCACTCGGTAAGTAAAATACAGAGACAGTGCAAAAGAATCCAGCTCTAAAGAGATGCTAGACAGTAATGAAATAGAGTGCAATTATTAATTTTAGAATCCAGAACACTAAAAACTATAATCAAAGTTAAAAGTTCAAAACAGTTAAAATGCTATTATCGTTTTTGAAAGGCTAAAGCAGGTCGCGTGCCTCTAGCCTTACGTGTCCGCTGCTCGCTCGAATGCCCATTTGATTAAATGCCCCATAACCGAAAATACACACTAAGCTAGATGACCCCCCTCCACTGGCATCTGGCCCGAGAATGTAGTGGACATAGAAGAAGGGCTCTCTCCGCACAATCGGGAATACTTTGGCGGACCGGAGAGCCTGGAAAAAGCAAGAGAAGCTTCCCCAGCAGAAGCACTCTGTAAGTAAAATACAGAGACAATGCAAAAGAATCCAGCTCAACAGAGGCACTAAACAGGAATGAAATAGAGTGCAATTATCAATTTTAAAAGCCAGAACACTAAAAACTGTTATCGAAGTTAAAAGGTCAAAACAATTAAAATGCTATTATCGTTTTTGAAAGGCAAAGCAGGTCAGCGTGCCTCTAGCCTTACGTGCATCACAATTTGACTTACCTTGTTACTTATCATAATACCGGGATAGGTAGTTACTCCAATCAACGTTGGGGTTGAACCTGTGGACATTATTATTATTATTATTATTAAATCGGTTTTGTACAGCGCTCGGTTACCCTAGAGCATCCCGGCACCTTGCCAACAGAGTGATACTACAAACAGAACAGAGGCAGGAAGATTAGCAGAAGAGGAAAGTTTTCAATTGTTTTCGAAAACGCAAAAGGCATGGTTCTGAGCGAAGACCAAGGGGAAGGGTATTCCAGAGGGTAGCGACATTAACGGAGAATCTCCTTCCTCCTGATCGGGCCTTTTTGACCCTGGGGACAACAGTCAGATGTTGTTGGTCCGATTGTAAAGTTCTACTGGCTTTATACGGGGTCACAATCTTTTGAAGGATGGGAGGACCTTTGCCTTGCAAGATTTTGTGCGCAAGGCAGAGGGATTTGAATTTCACCCTTTCCCGTATTGGCAACCAGTGTAATGCCCTAAGTGCTGGTTTGGCCGATCGAGACATGGGGATGTTGTATAGCATTCGCGCTGCCGCATTCTGAACTTGTTGGAGTTTGTTCAGAGTGGTCTCAGGGGCACCCAGGTAGATCGCATTGCTGAAGTCTAACCTGGACATAAGCAGGCCCTGGATTAAAAGCTTCCGAGACAAAAAAGGAATCAGAGGCAGTACTTTGCGTACCGATCGGAGGAGGCCAAAACATGTTAAACGGGATGGCAATCAAGGAACGAAATAACCTTAAGTATTGCCCGGCGATGTCGCCTCTTAACCCACAGAGTATTGATCAATGAAGAGGCAGGCGCTGGAGACTGGAAGGCAGGAAACAAGGGTTTATTCTCTCCGGAGGAGAACACATCAGATCAGATCAACAGGGAATCTTCTCGAGGTGCTCTAACTGCATCTCTGAGGCCTGGTCTCTTATACACGCATTTATGGCAGGAAGACATTCTTTATTGCAATAAAGGTACTTTGAAGTATGAAAGACATCCCCGGAATCTTCCGCTTCAGGCCCGTTCCCACACACCCTTACAGTGAGACTCCCCTCCCCAATCACAATACAGGATCGTTGTCGGATGGTAGGAACAGCGGGGTATTCCGCCGATTCCCGGAACGCATGTGGTGTGACGGATCTCATGGGGTGGGAGCCTTGATCTACTGTAACTCCTTTGAAGAGGGGTGGTTCTTTACAGTTGGGGCCATAAACTGCATTCACAGGGCAAGGTGATAGCCTGGGAACGGCCTGGACAATCGGACATGGAGGAAGAGGAGGGTCAGAGGGTGCGATAGTGAATAGGATGAAAGGGAGGTGTCGGGCAGGCACGGGATGTGATTCTCAGGGAAGAGCAGCGCAGATGGAGGGGGTTTACGGCCCATGCATGAGAGAGAGAGAGAGAGAGAGAGAGAGAGAGAGCGGGGGTGACCAGTGCGTGGGGGAGATGCTTGCGAGGGTGGGGAGCCGTGCTGGAGATCGGCGGCGTGCAGAGAGAGGGTCTGACCAAGGCATCTAAAATGGCTGCCGTGTGCGACAAAAGTGTGGCATTGAAAAAAGGGCAAGATGGCGCAGATAATGTTTAGTAATACGAATCAATTTTCCACAGTCCTCCCTTTTAACATTTCTCGCCAACTTGTTAATTCGGATCAATCCCCATAATGCCACGTATTTCTGCATCATACAAAGCTTTCATGTGTTCGGTCTGTAAGTCCAAAGTCTTTGGGCAAATGCAGTTTGAAAATAATGAACACAGAGGAGGCAAACATTAAATACCTAAGCAACACCCGCATAGCACCACAATCGGAATTAGAATGAATGTGAACAACCTCCACCCCCAGGCTTTCAGTGAGTCCCAGAACCAGCTCCAAAGTGACCATCCTTCTTGTTCCTGGTGTACTTCGGAGGAGAGTCTATGGAGGTGTTCAATGGCCCTGTAAACAGAAGGCGAATTGTCTGGCACGTAGGTGCAAAAGCTGGACCCAATGATGCGGCATGCTCCTCCACGGTCTGCCAGAACCACATCTAGAACGAGGCGGTTCTGAAGAGCCACCAAGCGGACTGCCTGAAGCTCTGCGGTGTTATTGGTCAAGATGCCAGCTGTGATGTTCATGGTGGTTTCAACTGCCTGGGTCAAATGCCGGATGGCACGGCTGTTCGCCATCGGACCCCAGAATGGCACAAGTCCCTTCACGGCATCCAGGAACTGTGCTCCTGTAGAGTCCGCCTGGTCGATGTCCCTTGCACGCTTCTGCCGGTGGTGGCTTGCCGGGGCCACATACATAGGTGGAAGAATGAAGGCAATGTAGCAAATACCCCCCCAACCTTTGGATAGCCAGGTGTATGCTTTGGTGCCGCAAACAAAGTACATGTTTGGAGAAGTAACAAAGGAGGGAGGGTCGGATGAATCCAGTGTCCTGGTGATGGCGCAGGTGCTGTGGCCCACCAGTTGCGTTCCCAGGCCTTCGATGCACGCAAGGCCTGAGACGTTGACGACAGACAGGGCCACAGTCAGAGTGGCGGCTGTTCGTTTCCGGAGGTAGGAGAAAGTGGGTCTGGCTGGATTATGGAACACCTGCATTTCCACTCGCTCTTTGGCAGGGATGTCCATGTGAATAGAGGCACCAGAGGTCAGAGGGCAAAACGGAGCAGCGGTTCGCCCAGTCTTATTAAGCCATACCCTGTGGTAGAAATGCGAAGCAGTTCTTTCTGAAGTGGCATTGACTTTAAAGCTTTCTTGCAGAAGGATCAGCCAGGCAAGACAAGAGCCGTGGATGGAAAAAGGCGAAGGAATGAATGGGATGGAGTGTCCGGTGGCATGGGGCAGCAGCCCGCAGATCCAGCAATTAGTGGCATTGGCGGCAAGGTTGTGTTGGTGCAGCAGTTGTACAAAGGAGTTATTCCAGAACTCCCTGCGCCTTTCTCGGAGCTGTGGTGAAAGGGCAATCAGGAAGTGTTCTTTGGTAGTCATCGGCATTTCAGTGGGGAGCAATGTTTTGTGCGTGGGTGTGCTTTCTTCGACGATCCAGAAGGTTGTCATGAGGAGGAGGCAAAAGAGAAGGGTAATGAAAATGGCTATAGTCTTTGAGCTGTGCAGCTTGTCAGTCTTTGGGTTTCGGTAGGTCATCTTCGGATATCCGGTTGCTTCCATCAGTGGGGAATCGGGCACTTCCATCATCTTCAGAGTGCTCGGTAGCGGGCAGAACCACCAGCTTCCTCTGACTTCTCTCCTGGCAACCTTGAGTGTGTTCGGCTACCGCTATGAGATTTGACTTAGCCAGTGGTCTGCTTTGCCGAAGCTCCTCCATTTTTACGTAGGTTGTACCCTTCCCTGGATGGCACAGTGGGATCGGGAAACTTTGCCAGTCCGAGTGTCTCTGGGTCGGTGTAACAGCTCAATGATGGTCTGTCTTTTGTTAGGAGCTCTTCTTGAGTCGCGATGTCTTCTTCTGTCGTCAGGGTTGATGGGACGTGTTTACAATGGTGCGCATGCACCCAGTGACGCTTGCCTTCCACTCGAAGGGCCATCCGTGTAGTGATCAGGACTTGCCAGGGGCCCGTCCACCGAGGTTCCAATCTTCTGGCACGCTGGAAGTTACGGATCAAGACGTGATCCCCTGGGCAAATGTTGTGTCCTGGGCCCCTGGAAGCGTCTGGGATGGCTTGCAGCACCTGCTGATGAATGACAGTTAAGGTTTTAGTGAGGGTGTACAGATAATCAGACATTAGGACGTCTGGGACATCATGGATCGAAGTTGGCCTAGGCGCGGCCCAAATGTTCATAGGTCGCCCGAATACTACTTCGTAGGGGGTCAAGTGGTGCTTAGTGGGGGTGGAACGCATGGATAGCAATGCCAGTGGCAGGGCATCAGGCCACTTCAGTTCAGTGGAGGCAACAATCTTAGAGATTTTTAGCTTGAGAGTGGCGTTGTGTCGCTCGACCAGGCCTGCAGATTGGGGGTGGAAGACTGCGTGAAATTTCTGCTTTACACCCAACCCCTTTAGGATAAGTTGGATAACTTCAGCTATGAAGTGGGGGCCGTTGTCACTCCATAAAATCCGACAAAGGCCATATCGGGGGAAAAACTCTTTTAACAGGACTTTGGCAGTGGTCATGGCAGTGTTGTCGCGTGTGGGATAGGCTTCCACCCATTTGCTAAAGGCGCACACGACAACAAGGACGTACTTCAAACCCAGGCAGCGTTCTAGCTGAATGTAGTCCATCTGTAGGAATTCCAAGGGATGGTCGGGGACCCCGAACCCACCCCGAGGGACAACAGTTCCTTTCCCTGGGTTGTGTTGCAAGCAGATTAAGCATTGCTGAACTAGGCGTCTAGCAGAGTCGGGGATCTTGTTGTTGTGCCAGACTCGGGTGATGAGTTCAATCATGGGGGCAGATCCTATGTGTCCTGGGGAGTGTGCCATGGTTAGTATGGGGATCAAGTTAGAATTGGGTAACAGCCATTTGTTCGTGTCTTTTGTCAGCCAGCAGCCTTCATCATCTTTCAGTCCCACCCGTGCCCATTCAGTCAGTTCTTGGGGGGAGCAGGCCATCTGTATGTCCCTAATGTGTTCTCTAGCGTCCTTCCATTTCTCCGTCTGTGACCTAGTCACGTACATGTGTGTGGTCGTCCTATTTTCGGCTGTGGTTCGGGCAGTGATGTCAGCTAGTGCGTTTCCTTGTCCTATGAGATCTGTTACCTTCTTGTGCGCCTTGCATTTTATCACCGCTAACCGCTTAGGGAGGAGGACTGCTTCGGTCAGGGAAGAGACTAGATCTCCGTGAAGGATGGGTGTGCCATGCGAAGTCAGGAATCCCCTTTCTTTCCATTAGAGTCCAAAATGATGAACCACCCCGAAGGCATACTGGCTGTCAGTGTAAATGTTTGCAACTGTGCCTGCTGCTAGGATGCACGCTCGTGTGAGGGCAATCAGTTCTGCTGCTTGTGCGGACCGTTGGGTGATGTGGGCCGTTTCAACTACCGTCCGGGCTGGGTGACTGCATAGGCAGCTGAGGTCGTGCCGTCGGGGAGCTTAATGCACGAGCCGCCTACCCATAGCTCTCCATCAGGGTCTGGGATAGCAGTGTCACGAAGGTCAGCCCTACTTCTAGTTTGCTCGTCCGTGAGGGTCACACAGTCATGCATAGGGGACATATTGGGGTCATCATCAGGGAGGGGCAACAGAGTGGCAGGATTCAAAGTGGTACATCGTTTCAATGTGATGTGGGGTGCAAGCAGAGTCAATTCGTACCCAGTCAGTCGTGCGCTAGTCAGGTGCTGAGTCTTAGTCTGGTTCAGGAGGGTCTCGACAGCATGGGGGACCAGCACTGTGAGGGAATTCGAAAGTACAATCCCTTCACTTTGTCGGATAGAGACGGCAGCGGCAGCTACCGCTCGAAGGCAGGCGGGCAGAGCTCTGGCTACGGGGTCGAGAGTGGCAGAGAAGTAGGCACAAGGGCGTTGCTTGGGACCTATGGGTTGTGTTAGGACAGACAAAGCGCACCCCTCCCTTTCGTGGGTGAAGAGGGAGAAGGTTTTGGTGTAGTCGGGGGTTCCTAGGACAGGGGCTGAACAAAAGGCATCTCGTAGTTCTTGAAAGGAGGATTGGCATTCAGGGGTCCAAGGGAGTGGGAAGGGGACATCTTTCGCTAACAGAGAGAGTAGAGGTTTGACAATGAGACTAAAGTTTGGTAGCCACTGCTGACAGAAGGACGTGAGGCCTACTAAGGAGCGAACTTGTTTCTGAGTTTTGGGAACAGGGGTCTCTAGGATGGTCTGGATCCGATCGGGTGTGAGCTTCCTCCCGTCTTTGGACAGGAGGTGGCCTAAGTATGTCACCTGGGGTTGGCAGAACTGCAGCTTCTTCTTGGAGACCTAGTGACCGTTCTCCGCGAGGAAGTGCAGGAGTTGGATGGTGGCTGTGATGGCAAGTGGAGCGGTGTCGGCTGCCAGGAGAATGTCGTCGACATACTGGATTAACACCACTCCATCCGGGAGCTGGACTGCGTCCAGCTGTCTCTTGAGAGCCTGGCTGTAGATGCTGGGGTTCTCAGTGTAGCCCTGGGGTGCTCTACAGAATCTATATGAACGGGCCTTTAGGGTGAAGCTGAAGAGGTATCGGCTGTCTGGGTGGATGGGGATGGAAAAGAAAGCATTTTTTAGGTCTACGACGGTGAAGACAGTGGCAGTGGAGGGGATCAGGGTCAAGATAGTGGTGATGTCGGAGACTACTGGGCACTGAGGTACAACTACTTTGTTCACCTCTCAGAGGTCAATGATGAAGCGATAAGCCTTCTCATCTCCCTCGCCTTGTTTCTTAACAATGGGTAGGATAGGGCTGTTACAGACGTTACTGACTACTTTCTCTACCACTCCTGCATCGACTAAGGACTGAATAATTTTTACCAATGCCTTCTCGCCCTCGGGCGATATCCGATATTGTAGGAGCTTTGGGAGCATAGCGTCTGACCGTACAGTAATGTGTACAGGGTCTATCATCATGCGTCCTACGTCTGAGTCGGTCTTGGCCCAAAGGTACGAGGGTAAAGTGTCGAGTAGGGACAAGTCAGCGTCAGTGATGGAAAACATGCGTCGGTGGGACAAGGCCTGAACAGATTCTGGTTATCGTACAGTATGACTCGTACTCCGAATGGTGGCTCGAAAGTGTTTCAGGAGGTCAAGACCCATGATGGCGTCGGGGGTGTTGGAGGATAGCAGGAAGGTCGTGTCTGTGATGTTGTTCTCTAAGTCAAAGGGAATCGGTGCAGATAAGGGATTAGTAGAGGGCGTTCCATCAAAGCCTATTGATGTCACGTGTGAGCCAGACAAGGATGCCCTTGGGATCAGTCGTTTGGATAACGCACTACGTGTTGCCCCAGTGTCCACCAAAAATGGGGACTTCGTACCCAGGACCTTAGCAGTGACGTAAGGACCTTGCTGGTCAACACAAAGCTCGACTGGATCTCTTCCTTGTCCCTGGCTGTCCTATGCGAAATCGTGGGCGTTCTCGCAATCGGACTGCTGATACTGATTCTGTCGGGGGCGGTCAAATGTGTTAGGTTGGCTTGATCTGTCATAGTTAGCGTCATTGGTGTGTCCCCGTCCCTGGTCCCTGTTCTTTTGTCCGTTTGTCCCGCCCCTAGCCTCTCAGTTCTTGTTCGTTTCATGAAGGACCGGGCACTGCGACTTTCAGTGACCGTATCCCTTACAAAACGCGCATTGGTTTTCGTCTAAGTCCCTTCGGCCTGCATAGGGTGCGGACGTTCGTTCTCTGGAGGGTGTATTCTTAGGGGCTGTCGACTGGTGGTTTCCTTTGGAGGGTTCCCTACCTATCGTCACCCCCTGCAGCTGAGCTATCATGACCCTCTCTTTCAACTCCTTCTTTTTACGTTCGGATGCCCTGTTGTTCTCATTTTTCTGATGCTCATAGCATTGGGCCATCTGGAGAATCGCCGCAGGTTTAGAGGCTGCCCAGCTGCTTTCATACCCTGCAGCTTTTGAGAAACCTCTTGCACCAGACCCTTCACAAAGTTCTGGACGAATAAGTGGTGTCCGGTTGCAGTGGTCATATCTTGGCCGCTGTAGTCGGAGAACACCGTTTGAACCTAGAAAAGTATTCCAAAGCGTCTTCTTGTGGTTTCTGTCTACAGGCCGTCACTATTGACCAGTCTATTTTCTTCTCGGGAATCAGGGTCTTGAGTTTCTGGACGATCTTGTCCGGGAGTTCAAGAATAACTTTTACGGGTTTCTGTCCGGCACCTCGTTGCTTGTCGATCTCATCGAGTTGTCCCCAGGTATGTCTGAACAGCTCAAGGTGGTCGACCTTGCGGATCTGCTTCCACACATCAGCTGGCAGACATAACCCGAAGAACAAATCGATGTCCGCTAGGGTCATGATAGTGTAACCTAAGGCTGTACCTAGTTCGGTGTAGAAGGCAGTGGGGTTTTTTCGTAAATCAGGCAGGGATTTTCGGAACGTCAGAATATCCTGCCGATCCCATGGTTGGTAGACCCAGTTGTACACTACCCTCCCTCTTGCATCCTGATGGTTAACATCATCGTGTGTTCCCTAACCTCGTGGGGGAACTCAGTAGGGGGCAGCCTCTCTTATTGGCATCATGGTGCTAGGTTGTTCTACTCGTGGTTCAGTCGCTACAGGTGTCGTAGGTTTAGCTTTCAACCCTAGTTCAGTGAGGTGGCGGAAAACCTCAAGCGTACGCGCAAGGAGGTCCGTCACGTCACACTCGCCCTCATCCCCGATATCAACCTTTCTATACAGAGTCGTTAGGCTCTCGGGACCTTTGTCTCGATATCGGTCCTCATAGGCATTTAGGGCATGATAACACAGTCGTACGACAAAGTGTCGTCTGTGGCTTCCCGCATATGATTTGAACATATCCATGATGTGCTCCTCACTCTCCTTTCGTTCTACCAGTGTCCTGACTAACTTGTCAATCCCTGCTCGCTCATCTTTGCTCAACCTGTTCGTCCTCGTGGAATCTGTCTTTCGGGCCTCATGGCCATCTAACATTGTCGCTTGTGCTGTATCTAGTACAAGGGGTTCGGCCGGCGCGGAGGCCATGGGGACCGAGGCCCTGGTGCTACTCTCGCCTGTGCTTGGGGGCAGCTGGTGTTGTACTAAAGGTTGGGAAGGGGCATATGGAGGGGGCATGTAGATGATCGGGGGACCTAATAAGAGATCATCGTTGGCTCGCTGTTTCGAGGGTAATTCAGGGTAGAGCGTAGAGGGTGTTCTAACAGGACACTGACTCGATGTTTCGGTTTCTTGTTTTCGCTTAGCTTCCTCTCTCTCCTTTATTTCTTCCTCTAGTTTCTTTGCGGCTAGGTGGGCTGCTTTACGTAGCTCCTTGTCTAGCCTAGCTTCCTCTTTCTTCTTTCGCTGTACAGCTTCTTTGCGCTGTCTAACATGGTCGGTGTCGTTCTACGAGTTTTTAGAACTTCATCTAATGCATCTAGTTTGCTCTCTTCAAAGGATCCTATAAGTGGCCACTGACTCTGGGGTTCCTTCTTCGTATACCTGTGCCATAATTTGCTATATGCTATGGCGATTAGTCCATGCTTTGTGAACATGTCCTTGTTAGGGGTGCCTTCCAGTGGGACTGGATGATCCACCTCTAACAAGCGGTCCGGGCTGAACCAGCTACCAACCAGTGGGGAGAAGATAGGCATGACAGATTACAAAGGGGGACAAAGGTCCGCACTACCTATCCTTCACTACCTGCAAAGACTAGACAGGATATTGCTATTCTACGTTGTTTGCAAACAGTGAATATCTCAAAAAGGAGCTACTCTAACAATCAAAAAGGGAGCTACCCTGACAATCAATCAATCAAACAAACAGTGGGGAGAAAAGATAGGCTTGACAGATTACAAAGGGGGACAAAAGTCTGCGTTACCCACCCTTCACTGTCCACAAAGGAAAATAGAGTATGTGTACTCTTCCTCGTTTGTAAGCAGCGAATGTCTCAAAGAACCATCATCGTTTCGCAATTTGTTGTTTTTACACGACCTTACCCAGACCGCATGGGCTGTTTCTCGTCTTCCGCTTCCAGCGCCCGATCGTCCTCCAATCTCCGATATTGCCGTGGCACTCCTGATGGTTCCCAGTCAGGACCGTAGATCACTCGAGAGAGGTCGATTCGGAACCAGTGAAGTTCGGATGATCGGCTGCCAGACGAGGGTTTGTCGGGCAGGAGCTCTTTCCCGATCGTTGCAGTCGTTCACTCTGTCGTCAGGACCTCTCCCACTGGATCCACGTGTCGCTGATGGGCCCCACGAGGGGGCCAATTGTTAAACGGGATGGCAATCAACGAACGAAATAACCTTAAGTATTGCCCGGCGATGTCGCCTCTTAACCCACAGAGTATTGATCAATGAAGAGGCAGGCGCTGGAGACTGGAAGGCAGGAAACAAGGGTTTATTCTCTCCGGAGGAGAACACATCAGATCAGATCAACAGGGAATCTTCTCGAGGTGCTCTAACTGCATCTCTGAGGCCTGGCCTCTTATACACGCATTTATGGCAGGAAGACATTCTTTATTGCAATAAAGGTACTTTGAAGTATGAAAGACATCCCCGGAATCTTCCGCTTCAGGCCCGTTCCCACACACCCTTACAGTGAGAAACCCCTCCCCAATCACAATACAGGATCGTTGTCGGATGGTAGGAACAGCGGGGTATTCCGCCGATTCCTGCAATGCATGTGATGTGACGGATCTCATGGGGTGGGAGCCTTGATCTCCTGTAACTCCTTTGAAGAGAGGTGGTTCTTTACAGTTGGGGCCATAAACTGCATTCACAGGGCGAGGTGATAGCCTGGGAACGGCCTGGACAATCGGACACGGAGGAAGAGGAGGGTCAGAGGGTGCGATAGTGAATAGGTTGAAAGGGAGGTGTCGGGCAGGCAGGGGATGTGATTCTCAGGGAAGAGCAGCGCAGATGGAGGGGGTTTACGGCCCATGCATGAGAGAGAGAGAGAGAGAGAGAGAGAGAGAGAGAGAACGGGGGGTGACCAGTGCGTTGGGGAGATGCTTGCGAGGGTGGGGAGCTGGGCTGGAGATCGGCGGCGTGCAGAGAGAGGGTCTGACCAAGGCATCTAAAATGGCTGCCATGTGCGACAAAAGTGTGGCATTGAAAAAAGGGCAAGATGGCGCAGATAATGTTTAGTAATACGAATCAATTTTCCACAAACAGACCCCAGCTAGTTTGGAAGCCTGGGTCCTAAAGGAAAGGTCTTGTTCCAACCAGATACCCAGGCTCTTGATTTCAACCTTGGGTTCGGGAGGGGGTCCTAGGCAGCTGGGCCATGCCAAGCATGAGAGAGAAGGAGTTTTTGGTCCCATCAGCATTATCTCTGTTTTTGACCCGTTCAATTTTAATGCTGAGTCCCCCATCCAAGAGTAGACTTTTGAAAGGCAAGAGTGAAGCGTCTGAGAGTTGTTCGTGGATTAGGAGAGGGCGAACACCAGTTGGGTGTCGTCGGCGTAGCTCACGATCTTGATGTTAAATGGAGCCACCACATCCTCCAAGGGGGCCATGTACACATTAAATAATGTGGGACTGAAGGAGGAGCCCTGGGGCACACCACATTGGAGGGGGGTGGATGCCAATCGTGCGCCCCCTTCATGTAATTATAGAAACTTCACGCCTGGAACAGAAATGCAGAATGTTCTCAAATGAACCTAACACTACAACAGAATGGTGTCAAATGTAATGGTGTCAAATGTAATGGTGGCAGTAGCCCCACTTGGTCTCAAAAGACAAAAAAATCAAGGGGCTTGGCCAGCTGCCAAACAAGATGATCACTTCATACAGTGGCTGCTGATCCCCATCAGCCTAATCCCCTGACAACCCAGCTAAATATTCATCATCTATGGCCCACCACAAAGGCATGAATTGTGCTAGGTTGTGGTCATACCACTAAGCAGTCTAAGGAGTCGCACTGCGAAAATTCAACAACATTTTTCATCAGGGCTTAGTGCAGCGTATGCAGCTGCGATCCCGCATAGTTGGGAAGCCTCAGCAGTGCCAGATCCCAGAGCAGAAGCTAAGCCGGGGCCCACAACAACTAGGAAATATTGGCAGACCCTGTAGACTCAAATCTGCCAGAAATCGTGTCGCCCTGTCATTTGGTGCCCCACACAGAATTTGGGGCAGTGGTGTATCTGACAGAAACCATGGCAGCAGCGGTGGCCCATGCCTCATGCGCTGCCTCTCTGAAGTCCCCCAGGGCATCTTATGGAGAGCACCCAACTCCTCTCCTGGCAATAGGACACACCCTTGAGCAAAACCTGGGATTGTATGGGGCCCCTGGTGAGTGAAAGGAGGCCATGGGAATAGTGGCAGTGGGCAAGCCTTTTACAACCTCTGCTGTCTCCAGACCCCTGACTCAGCCTATCTACAAGACAGCAGAAGTTGGAGGGCACTGTCTAACCACCCTGAGTGTGCAATCCTTTGCCTAGGTGCCCTGCACGAATTTTGAAGCAACAGGGCACCCAAATGCCAATGCATAGCCAATGACTTTATTCTCTCACACGCATTACCTGAAGACCCTCTGGTGAGAATAATACTTCTCCAACTAAGTCCTTGGCTCTTGAAGAAGCATTGGAGTGACCCCTGGTCACCTGCAACTGGACCATCGACCCATTGTCCCAACAGGGCCCCTTGTGAGTCAAATGGGGCCCTAGGATCACTGGCAGGTGGGTGTGCCCTTCACACTCTCTTTGGCTCACATACCACATGCCCAGCCTGCCTAACAAATTGCAGGGGGTGCTCTAGATGCATGAGGCCATGAGAGAGAGGTGAACTGTATACTGATTGCTGGAGTGAAAACTGCTTGCACCTGATTAGGTCAAGAGGCATTGCTTATTGTATAACTGACTCAAACTGGCCTGGTGCAAAGCACAATGGCAATTTTGAAATGCATGGGGGCCCTACCTTATTGATTGGCACAACTGCAGAGACACTGCCAGCCTCATTGTGTGACGCTTTGGGCCTTCTGTGCTGGTAAGCCCTCTGGGAAATCTGGACCTCCTCTTCATTTATCCGTTCTCCCTTCCCACGACTCCTGGAGAAGTCTGAACCAAATGGGGGAGTGGTGGGCTGCGACACCTTTTTGACTTTGTGTAGACTCGCTTTCTGCCATATTACACATTGTGTCTCATTGGGCCCTTCGCTTGACACAGGGCATCGGGGGAACCGTGGTGGGAAAACTGACAGGCCATAGGGCTGTATCCCCTTGACGAACACTCACCGGAAGGCGGCAGTGAGTACCTTTGAGGGGACCCCACCTCCTTTCCTCTTGGACAGGGGTGTTGGTGCTCCTCATTACTGATGACTGGGGTTTGAGGCATCCGAGCTGCCTATCAGACTAAACTTGAAAAATTCATACTTACACATGATGGCACTGTCAGAATAAGAATAAAGAGCTCACCTAGCCACTTGGAAAAGGCCTCATCCAACAGTGAGACACTCATGCTCAATGACAGAATGGTGGTGATTCAGGTAATCTGTGGATCCCTGGAAACCAAAATAGACACTTTGTCCATGAAAGGCACACTGGTGCAGCCGGACCTCTGCAACATGCGTGCCTGGTTCAAAGAAGTGGAGGACTCCCTTACACCCTCAAGATGGAAACTTCCCCTTCGATAGGCAAAGAAATGTGCTCCATATGGGACGAAGCTTGAGATTTTTGAGGGTCACCTGAGGAGGGATAACATAATTTAGGCAGGGTACCAAGGAAGGCAGAGGGTCCAGCAGTCAGCCTCTTCCTTGAAAATCTCATTCTAAAATTCCTTCAGCCTTGTGGACAATCTAATTATTTCTCTGTTGTGGGGTCCATAGAATTATTGGCACCATGCCCAAACCAGGAGCAACACCCTGCACAATAATCACCTGCATCTTCAACTTCAGACATGATCACGTAATTTTGCAAGCAGAGCAAAGGTTCTCTCTATTTAAATATGAGAATGCAATCATCAGTTTCTTTCCAAACTTCACCCTCCAAGTCGAATGGCTGTGCTGTAGCATTTCTAGAAGTGAAATGTGTCCTACATGACCAGGGTTTAAAATACTCTATGCTGTTCTTGGTACAAATACGAGTGGCGGCAAAGGGGAAGACCTGGTATTTCACAACTTCAGAAGATGCATGGGACTTGCTTGATGGTTGGAGGCTAGTCATTGGTGCAAGTCCAAGTAACCAGTCCAGATGACAGTGACGTGATCTTGACACTTCGGACCCAAGGGAAAACTTGAGGATACAGGCAACATGAGCAGCAGTCACAGCAACATCAAGCCATGAGAGTGGAGCCTCAACAAAAATTGCACAACAACTGGACCAATGGCATAGGATGCAACAAAGAGCCACTGAGACCCGTATCAAAGCAGTGACTTAGAGCGAGGACTCGTGCTCCTTGTTGCCCTTCTTCTTTTTTCCACCTTTTCTCTATCTACAGGACACCGACCAGACTGCTGATGTAACCACATCCAATCAAGTTGCTCATGCAGACCGATGAGTCTAGGTAACATGAGAGCACTGTGAATGGGGGTGGGTGGGGAGATTGTTGATGGTGGTGACCAGAGTCACCTGTTTCGGTACTAGTTCAGGCAGTAGGCAAACTGCAATATTGGAGGGTGAGCAGTTCTGAGTCCACTCTGCAAGGATTCAGGGAAGGGGTAATAGTTCAGGGGCTTTGTTTTCAATTTAGAGGCTGATTATGATGGCGGTCGAACCAAAAGCCCAGGGGGAAGGGGGGCCGTTAGGAGCCCCCATAGTCACATTCTGCCTGCTTTTTCATGATGGGGTAACTGCCATGAAACGGCCAGCAGAAAGCGACATTGTAATCCCTATGGCAGTGCCTGAGCAGGCAGCGCCCATATTGTAGGTATTGCAGTCCCTCTGATGGTCCAACAGGCTCCTTAAGCCCGTTGGAAGCATGGCGGTCAGTCTCCCTCCATCCACCCAACATCATAATGTGGCAGGCGGTCCTGCAGGGTCCGATGGTGGTGGGACCACCACCGATGGCCTGATGGTGGCAGTCCAACTGTCATCGTAATCAGGCCCATAGTTTTTTGTTTTTGACAGTGAATCTATTGTTGAATGCACTAGAACTAACAACAAATAGACATACATATTACTGCATGTCCCCCTGAGCACTAACGCTGAGAGGTAGAGAAGCTGGACAGTCAAGGCCTCCTGATCTCATACATGCATGGGTGACCTTTCAAATATGTCGAAACTAAAACTTCTCTCCTGGAATGTAAACGGCCTGGGAGATAAAATTAAACGAGGAGTTGTGATGCAGTATATTAAACATTGTACTCCCAATATTGTTTTCCTCCAGGAGAGCCACATTATGGGCAACACATATTTTGGACTGGATAGATGGCGAAATGGGATGGCCATACATGGAGGATATACTACTGGTTCCAGGGGAGTGAGGCTTCTCATATGGAAGTTACTCCTGCTAATTAGCCACCAAACTTGGTCAGATGCCTGGGACGATATGGGGCCCAAGCGGGAAGAAGGGGGAGGGTGTGATGATCAATGTGTGCTTAGTTTATATCCGGCCACGCCTCCACAACTTACTATTGCTGATTTAAGCTTCCTATTGCTCCACATGCCAGAGGTTAAATTGCTGTTGGAGGAGGTTTTAACTTAGTGTTGTGTGAAGAGCAAGAACACTTGACTCTGAGACATGCAGGATGCTCCCGTTGCCCATTACCAAATTTTCCTACAGCCCTCCGTTTACCTTCTCTTTGGTGCACAACACTTCACTTTTCACTCAGGGTTGCATGGCAGCCTTTTCCAGATTGATCACACTCCATCATTATACAGATGTTCCACATCTAGTACGGGGTATTTTGTATCACTCCCTGATTTAGGTAGCCTTTAGTCTCCACAGGGATCCCAAATATGGTGAAATGTTGCTCAGTCCCTGGTACTTCAAAGTGTCATGTATTAAAGAGGGCATTCCTGAGGCAACAGAAGGCTATTACAACAAAAATAAGGCCTTGGCTTACTCACCACAGACCCTATGGGAGATGTGTATAAGACAGTCATTAATGGCAGGGCATCTCTCTGATAGTAAGCCACAAAAGATACAAGCAGGCTAAACTTGAGATCCTTGAAAGAGGGATCTTTTGACATGAGACTCAACTGACACCCAACATGTTTTGCAACTAAACCAAAAAGAATATAAACATGAGGCACTGATGCCGCCAAAGCTAGTCATAGAGCAATGCAGCACCACCTCTATGAGGTTGGTAACAAGGCAGGCAACTCCTAGCCTCGTTAGAGAAGAGGGAACAGGCAGGCTGCAGGTCACAGAGGTGCAGACAGGCCCTGGAACCACCAGGTGTAGCTAATGCCTTCACCACTTATTACACCAAGAAATACTCCCTGGTGGCTACAGCCACGGAGGACGAATACAGGGAGCTCTTCACCAGCAACCACGTTCCCAACCCCTGAGCAGTCTGACAGGGCTCTCTTAGAAGAAGAATAAAACTGATGCTGAAATTATACAAGCAATACGTGATCTTAATCTGGGCAAGGCCATTGACCCTAGTGGAGTGCCAAAGTAGCTGTACAAGTCAGACTATCTTACTTGCTTTGTATGTTCAAGGAGTGTTAGCATCTCAGATCGCTGCCCAGGGACCAATGACTAGCTACCATAGTGAGTCATAATAGATTTATAATACGATTTATAAAGTGTATAGTTAGTCTGAAATGGAGTGTCCCAGAGCTAGGGAGCTGACACAAATGCTCTAAAACCCAGATGAAGGTGGTATTTTCTCTAAACGGAAAGGAACAGGAAAAATCAATGCAATGGCTTAGCGTTAATTTTTTTAACGCCCGCTATCGCTGGATAATATCGCCTGGTTATCCCGTTATTAACAAAGCTAACCACCAAAGCGATAAAAAATCCAGCAATAGCGGCATTTTGGGAGGTTATCGCTGGTAATGCAGAGATAAAACTACAAGGATAGGGATATCCTTGCTGATAGCCCATGGTGGACTTAGCCATGTAATCCACCTCCCATTGGATTACATGGCTAAGTCTGAAAATTAGCAGACGCAAAAAAGCAGCGTTAACCGTGGTTAGCGCTGCTTTTTTTGTCTCTAACAGGGTTACCGTGAAGCTTGATAATAGGAGAAATTACGCTTAGCCGCATTTCTCCTATTATTTTGCTCTGGAACACCCACTCTGCATCTCACTAGAGATGCAAAGGGAAGCATGGTGAAAAAGGGTGTTAACATGCGATTTTGCATGTTAGCACCCTGTTGTTGATAGGGCGATATTTTTATCTCTGTTTCTTTGGCTGAGATAAAGGCCATGTTAATATGCCACAGGTTTTTAGATTTTAGAACACAGATGCCTGGTGAATTTCCAAAGGAAGGGCATTCCATGCTTTAGGAACCAGCTAGGGAAAATAACTCCATCCAACTCTCACCCTTTTGAATTTTAGAACAGTGGCACATTTGGCTGCCCTGATCTCAGATTTCTGGCAGGCACAAATAAGTTCACTATGGAGAGAAGGTAGTAAGGGCTATAAGAAAAGAGAGCCCTAAAGCAATAAAAAAAGTGCTTAAAAAGGACTCTATATGATATTGGGATGGAGTGTAATTTCTGCACCGCAGGTTTCATAGCAGCCCGCCTGGGAAGCTTCTGCAGTGTTCAAGCAGCTGCTTTCTGGAGCAGTCTTAATCTATTAAGAAATGTCTGAGCCGCACCCAGGTAAAGGATATTGCAGTAATCTAGCCTGGAAATCATCAGTGCTTGGATAATGTTTTTCTGGGCAGCCTCTCAAAGAAAATTGAGGATTTTCCTCAGGTCTTAGTATCTTGAAACATTTCCCAGAAAGGGCAATGATCTAAGTATTAAAGGATACCTTAGCATCAAACAAGACTGTGCTTGCCTTAAACTACTACATCCGTCTACCTTGCATTAAGCCTAAGTCCATCCATAACACAACTTCCAAAAAGCATTTGTGAAGAGCGGAGGCCACAATATTGCAGTTCTTTGACAGGGTAATGACAATTTGTGTGTCATCGGTGTATGATGATCAAAAACTCATATTGCTAGATGACCTCAAACAAGGGAGGACATAAACATTAAAAAGACTTGGACTAAGTGAGGGACCTTGTGAGATTTCCTGCTGCAGAGGGCTTAAAGGGGACTTAAATGGTTTCTGAGTGACCTGAAAAGTGCAGCATGAAAAAAACGCGGACTGTCAATGTAGTGCAGTGCCTCCAATCCCATAGTTCCAAAGCCTCTCCAGCTAGAATATTGTGAGATACTGTGTTAGAGGCAACTCTAAAATCCAACATCAAGATGGACATAGTATTCCCCTAATCTATAATCACACACTGATTCAGGCGCCAATAGTAGGGTCGATTTAGTGCTTTATAGAGGACAGAAACTTGATTGGGTCTTGTGCATTAGATTGTTGGCCTCCAGGTGTTTTGGCAATCTTTACAAATAAAGGTAATAGAGATATAGGTTACTAATTCTCTGCTTTAGATGGATCAAGTAAAGTTGTTTTCAGCAGAGGTACAAAAACAGCATGCTTCCATTCCTGAGGAACAGGTCTGGAGGCCAGCGATAGATTGATTCGTTCACATAGAACCGGAAAAATAGTCTCACTTCGCTTCGCCAAAACGGCAGGAGACATAAGGTCATCTGGAGACCCTGACTTTATGGTGGAGTAGACGGACATAAGTTCCTCGGTTTGGATGGGGCAGACCTGCTGGAACTTAACACCCACACCAGTAGGGTCAAAGCCTCTCTCCGAATGTGGAAAGTTTCTGATTTTTTATGGCAAAGAAGAATACGTTTTTTCAACCTTTTCAAAAAAAAAAAGCTAAGGTGTCTCAGCTGTCCATCGAGACACAACACGATGGGACAACAGCTTTAAAAGCTGAAAGGGACTTAAAAATCCGAAAAATGGTATGGGTGGAGTTGTTAGAAGAAGACATTTCTTTGGATTAAAACTGTCAATGTGACTGTTTAAGGTGCACATGATATAATTTCAGAGCAGTCTTATATTTGTCTCTGCTCTCATGATCATAGGTTTTACAGTCAGACACAGTCCAGCTTCTTGCATTCCTTTTTTGGGTGAGAAGTTCAGCAGAATACCATACTGCTGAGAGTTTGCTCCTACAAACAACTTGTTTTATAGTTGGACCAATCTGGCTTAAGGCGCCCTGAAGCCAATCATCAAAATGCCTTCTGGCTGTGTCATACACTTATCAAGGACCGGACAGTTAGTACTAAGAGCCATATTGAGCTTCTCAGAGGTCACCTATGACCAGTTCTGTGCCAAAAATGGAGGAAGGAACTGGATTCCCTGGAGCACTAATACATGATCCTCTAAACGGAACAACCAAATGATCAAACCAAACCAAGGGGATGGAGACAGTTTCTCAGCATAGTGGCCATCCCTAAAGTGGAGAAGCTGCCAGATGATTGTGCTTCATTCCAGCCTTTATCACTCCTCAACACTGCTATCAAGATCCTAGCAAAGCTATTAGCTTCCCATTTACTCATGTTCATCACAACTCTAGTTCCCCTAGACCAATTGGGCTTCATTCCATGCCAATGTACCACTCTTAATTTGTGGTGCCTCCATGGTGTGCTGAGTCAGTCTACCAACTTCCAGGAGAGTGCCCTAGTACTCTCTCTCGATGCCAGAATGGTGTTTGACACAGTGGAATTCCACGGACCCATTGGCTCAGGTGAAGGTCAATGGATGGCTGTCCTTGGTTTTTAGCCTTCAGAATGACATGCTTAAGGGTTGCCCCCTATTTCTGCTGATTTCTGCCCTGATACTAGAGCCCTTGATGGCCTGGATAAGACAGAACCCACTAGTCCGCAGTCTGTACTGGAATAAGTGGGAGGACAAAACATCATTGTATACCAAGAACATCCTGCTTTACTTTACAGACTCTGTCAAAACACTCAGTAGACTCATTAAAATCATTATCAACAGTGGCCGCTACTCAGGCTACCATTGCCTCTTCTTGGCAGAGCAGCCCTATTTAAAATTAAATCCCTGCCCAATTTTCTTTAGGTACTACAGAAAACACCCTACCCGGTGCATTATTTGTATTTTAAAGCCCTTAAAACGAAAGGGAACTTAGAACTCTGCTCTGGGATGAATGCCTGGCCCGGATTGCATTACACAAACCCACCAGAGGGTGGTATTAAGGGGGGTAGTCCTGCCTGATATCCAAAAGTAGTTTTGGGTGCCACAAATTACCACTTTCATCAGTTGAATCTACCTCCCCTCAGATGCACCTGCTTTTCAGAAGGATAGGTTAATTATACAACCGTCGGGGTACCTTAGGGCTATCTATGGTGCACCTAGAAACACTTCCCTCCTTGCCCCGTAGCAACTGTGGTTACTCTCAGGCATGCAGCTCTGAAGGCCCTGGGATGGTGGGGTAAAATTAGGCACTCTGGGAGTGCAGCCAGTATTCGATATATTAGACTTAATCAGCCTTTCCCAAGTAGGGGACATTTGAACTCATGAGGACGTCACCCCTTGGACAGATTTACAAAATTACTATCAACAAGCCCCCACTGAGATTTATCACTATATAGAGGTATGCAAAACACTCCGGGCAGAATTGCCAAAGGGAGGGGAACGCCACATGAAGATCGCCTATTAAATGAATACATGTTATGGAAATCAGTCTCCCTGACATATACTCAACAACACACCTGATGCCCAGTAGCACTTGAGGGAACAAAGGGCCCAGGACCTTGAAGAGCTGGAGAATAATGAAAGGGTGGAGGCTCTGTTATCCCTGAGGGAGGTGGCTATATGGGTGGGTTTCGATTGGTTCAATTAAAAATATTACACCAGTCCTACTATGCCCAAACTGCAGTGGATAAGATGGGTACAGGGAGGACAGGGAATTGCCTTGGCATGTGTCTGTGCAACTAGGCATGTTCTACCATATTGTGTAGAATGTCCCTGCAGTACAGAGCCTTTGGGCATTGGTGGTGGCATGTCTGCATGAAGTGACTGGAGGCTAGATGGGTGTCTTTGCAAAATGGTGCCTCCTAAATGTTTGGAGTTCAACCTACCAGAATTGTATGGCACAAATATGGTGGACATTGGGACTATGGTCGTTAAACTTCACATTGCAAGACTGTGGGGATCCAGAGCAGCCACCTTGGTTGGGGGACTGGAAGCTTGATATGGATTGGTGTTGGCTGAGAGGGTGATATATGAAGGATAGGGTTGCCCTCAAAAAACAGATGAAAATATGGGGGCCATGGAATGCCTACAGGGGCAATATTTGTAATGATTTTCACTCTTCTGGTCTAGTGGGGTAGCTGTCAGGCACATCTGTGGCCTTCACGTACATCAGCTGAGTTGGTGGGTGGAGGCTTTGTCAGGTATATTGAGAGTTGTGATGCTTATGCAGTCTATTGAAGTTTCAGTGCACCAATACACTATCTACCTGTCTTTTACTGAACTGTCAATGAAGAGAGTTTGAACAACAAAAGACAGAAAATCTAATCCTCCCACCCTACAACAACATAAAGTGTACTTGTAAAGTGCATGTTCACCCAGAGGCAACTTACCCAACTCAATGGTACTCATTTTACCGACCTCGGGTGGCTGAAAGGCTGAGTGGATCCGCTGGGATTTGAACCTGTGACCAAGCGGTCGAACACAGGCCCCTGCATTGGATGCATTAATCCACTGAGCCACGAGACCCTGCTCAAAATAGAAACCTAAATGATGAAAAGAGGAGTCTTAGGTACTTGGAGAGTAGGTGGAAATATGAAACCTCGACAATTCATCTAATCAAACTATGTAAGCAACAAACTGGTTAAGAAAACACATTTGGAATGCAAAAGCATCATACTTCAGACCACAACTCAACATTGCAAGGAACCGCACAGGGAGATTTTTCGAAATTGTCAATCAACAAATGGGGGTTAAAAAACAAATCTTAGAAATCAAAAAATCTTTCAGATTGACAGGGAAAGGTTACTAACCATCATAGGCAGCTATCACCATTCTGACGGTAAGTCTCCTTCCCCAGTCGAGGATCAAACTACAAACCACCCATCCAAAATTAAAAATCAAACAATCTTGAGAGAGTTCAAAACACTAAGGGGCTGAGAACGATTGCGGGCGGATCGCCACTGCCGGCCCGGCGGTGGAGATCCGTCCGCAGGCAAAAGGTGATTTACCCACCAATATTATGATGACGCTGGGAATCACTATTGTTCCGTGGTGGTCGGAAAGACCAACCGCCACGGTTCTACAATGTGGTCCTTTACCGCCCGCCTTGTGGAACCCAGAACCAGGCAATCATTGTGGCGGTGTCAAGGCACTGTCATAGTGACTACAATGACCTCTCCGCCTGTCTTTTTGCGGCAGATTCCCTGCTGAAAAAGTCAGGCGGAGACTGGCTTTGGGGGCCTGTTGCGGGCCACCGGTTGGGGTGTCAGCTGTGCACTGGCGGCATACCCATGGTAACCCCCCCCCATTTCCATGCACAAGGTGGCAGGCTCCGCGGGGTGCCTGCCACATTGTGCAGGGAAATGCACAACATGGCCATGGCGGTCACATCATAATTAGGGTGGCGGGACCCCCTCATGGCAGGCGGGCAGTCCCATTGCTGCTTGGGTGGCGGGTGAACTAAAGTCTGCCTACCATCCTAATGACCGCCTAAATGAGAACGAGGCCCACAAGACATTATTGTTCATGAAACCAACTTCACATTTCAACAAACCTGTCCAATACACAGTACTAAAGGACCTCAGTCACCTTTTCTTCAACATACTGACAAAGATTGTGAATTTGTTGCAAAAACAAGGCTTTGTCCCAGTCTGCCTGAATATTGGCTAAGTAACAACCCTCTCGAAAAAAGCTTGTGCAGACCTTACAACCCTAAAAACTTTTACCCAGTGTCGAACATTACCTTCCGGTAAAAATTGTTGAAAACATGTGTACACATTCAACTGTTTCAGCATATTGATCAGTTCAACCTACTTAACAAATTTCAGTCTGGATTAAGACCAGGGCACAGCACAGAAACAGCCATCCTTACATCATGGATGACGCCAGTAAGATGCTGGTTCACAACAATTCCTGCCTACTCATCCTCTTAGACCTCTCATCAGTCAATCACAATAGCCTATTAGAATTGCTAGAAAACAACATGGGAATATCAAAGAATGCGCTCTCCGGATTTGCATCCTTCTTGCACAACTGCTCTTAATAAGTCAACTTAGGCAGCTCACTTTCAAATGCTTCACCAATGAGATAGGGAGTCCCACAAGAGTTGTTCATTTTCCCAATGCTCGTTAATCTCTATATGGAGCCGTTAACAAACAATTCAAACAATTCTATGCCACATGTATGCAGATGATACAGAATTATACTTAAAGATATCCTCGCTAGAGGATGTCATCCAACTAAATAACACTCTGGTTAAAACACAAACCTGGCTGTCTCAAAACAACCTGAAGCTGAACTTTCTGAAAATAGATTTTCTACTAATCTCCTTTCACAACAGCTCCCCACACATCCAAGATTGGCTTAATAAGCTAGACACCCTATATTTCTACTATTAGAGCGCAGTGTGTCATTCCAACTCAACCTTCTGTAAAAAGTGAAACCATTCCTGCTACCACCAGATTTCAAACCAGTAGTACAATCACTAGTGTTTCTGTACTGGAATATGGCTGTGCAATGCTGACAGGTTTCGCCAAGTTGAGAACAGCTTCACTCAAAGTGACCCAAAATGCTGCAGCAAGACTAGCAACAGGTACAAGTCGCTTTGACCACATTACCCCCTCACTTAGGTCTCTCAACTGGCTCACACTCGAAGCCAGAACTCAGCGGATAATTATTGGCTCACTTACAAAGCCTTGCAATATTATGAACTCAGGTACCTGGCAGAAAAGATTAGAATCTCTGGAAGAAGCCACTCCATCAGAAATGTGAACTCCCTCAAACTAGAACCTCCCCAGATTTAGTAAACAAAAAACATACACACGCTCCTTTTCAGTATCATCGCTGACAATATAGAGTTCCCTACCACCTGAGATTTGATTAAGCTCATCAACCCACATTTTCAAAAAAGAGGTGAAAAGGATCCTAATGAACCGATTGATCACAAAAAGTATTGGTTAGTCTGCCTTCAAGGGCGCCGCAACAACACTAACACTGCTGATAGGGCAGAAGCACATCCATCCTTGTAGAACTGCACACAAACACTATTCCCATGGGTACCTGGAACTAAACTGAGTCAGCTCAGACCCCAGGAAGACATATTGGAGAACTGTCCTAGTGCTTCATAACTGAATAACGGAATGGTGGATGTTTAATGATTGTTCTTTTACAAAATACTGTATCTTGCTCAAGTTTTAAGTTTTATGTTCTGTGTTTTATATTAGGTATTTCTTTTACGTTTCAGGTGTTTGATTCGGTTTACAATTATGTGTACAGCGATCTGATACTCTCGGGTCATGTTCGGGCATTCTAAAACACTTTAAAATTAGGAGTAGGTGGATTTCATGGAGTTTCACTCTGCAAAATTCTGGAGAGTTACAAAAAAACTTTGAGAGATTTTGCAGAGTTCTACGAGCGGGTGGAATATGGCACACTGCTCTGCTCCCGCTGATTTTTACATCGGTGAGCTTGTTCTACCAAATAACATCAGTGTGAATGGCACCATGTGGTTCGCTAGAGGGTGATGCTTCTTTCTGCCACTCAAGTAGATTTCCTACTTGAGTGGCAGCTGTATCAATGCAAATGGTCATGACCTGCCCAAACTCCTGTGTTCAGAAATACCGCTGATAAGCATTGTAGTGCCTGAAAATCATGCTAGTGGATGCAAATTCTCACTCGCCAACCTAATGTTAGAAAGCCATGTGCAAACAAAAACTCCGCCATGCAGTGGTTGGTGGAATCTTGCCAGACCTCCATGTTCCAAGTGGAACACGTTGTGGGCAAAACTCTGTGAACTCCACCGGCACAGCAGAATTTTTGCCAACTATTACTTACAATAAATACAATAAATAAAAAATACAATTTGCATCTTGTCTATGTTTAATTTGTATCAGGACACCCTCCCCCCCCCCCCACAAACTTTCTTGTATCATATTCGTTGGGGCTCATTGCTGCTTGCATGTTCTTCAAGTAGACACAACACCATCAGCATATGCAGAGATCTTCATATCAATATTATTAGGACTAATTGGAACTATGTTAATATTCCCCTTAAGAGCTTCAAATATGGCTCTAAATATAATGCAAACAGCAATGGGCACCCTGGGTACCCCTGCTGTGTTGTTATTTGATAGGAAAGGTTTTAGACTGCATGCTCACAATGATGACACTGATGATAGATAAATAAAGCATGTATTCAGTGGATTAATCTATTGCCAAAACTCAACTTGTGCTTAACCAACTATAGATATTGCCAGGAAATACAGTTAACAACATACATTCATGCGTATTTAAAATCTGAGCGGCAGAAAACATGGTAATAGTGTTGTATGGTAAACAGGGATCTAAAGTGCAGAGTTAATTGTTAATTTTGCCATTTTTTTGCCCTCTTTCTTGCACTTTAAACGTTTTCATAAATCTTTGAGCCAGATCCTTAATTAGACTGTGGCTTTAAATCATCATGCTGGGCCAGGTTAATTACTCTGCTAGCCAGTTCAGGTATCAAAGCCTTCCCCACACAGCAGGGCCATTTCATAGTGATTGGTAGTGATTAGGTTTATAGGGAAAAGTGTGGATAAAGGTTTTACACTACCATGCCCTTTAAAGGCACGGTCCAGTGTAAACTAAGGGAAGTAGCCAGCGTCTGGAGCCAATCGCAGGTGATGCAGCGCCACTCCGGAAATATCTTCTAAACCCTCATCACCTTTCCCTGAAGTTTCAAATCACACATTTATTCATCAGTGGGGCCCATAACACTGCAAATCACTTGTACATACTTTCTCTACTTCATGGATGGGTGAGACTCAAAGGAGAGTTGCTGGATCATAGCGAAGTGTCTAAATTAAGCTAAATATTTATAATATGTACACCTGCAGTTTAAGTTGTTTTACCATGGTTTATCAAAGAGACACTTTATTCAGAAACACCACCATTTAATTGTCAATGGATCTGCTAGTAAAAAATTAGGTTAAGGATGAACAAGACCAGCTTAATTCTCCATTTATCTAATGTTTATTTAAAGAAAATCTTCTAGCATGACCTTTATTTATTCACTTATAAATTCGTTTAATGCAAATAGATTTTAAGAGAAAGAAATAATTTTAACTCATACATTTATATTTCATTTGAATTCAAAGCTCAGAAAATAAACACATTATTATCAAGGTTATAGGACATGAATTTTTGCAAAAGACAATAGTTCCCAAAGCTCATCTCCCTATTCTCTCTAGCTATTAACCTCATCTAAAGACTCCTTACTCATTCAAGGAAAGTTAAAGTTTAGAAAAATTTAAAGTTCTTACGCTGCAAGAAAAACTCAGCATTTATTTATTTATTTATTTATTTATTTATATTCTTATAGCACGCCTGAATCAGCCCCGAAGGGGTATCTCCGCGCGTAGCTTCTGTAAGGGTTGAGAAACATATTAGGGGATGACAGTGTAGGGAAGCAGAAGTAAATTAATCTAGGGTGAATAGGTGTGTTTTTAATTTTTTCCTAAAAGAGAGGAGATTAGGAATTTGTCTAAACTGTGGAGGCAGGGAGTTCCATAGCAAGGGGCCTTTGAGTGAGGGTGCCCGTCCTCCCTGTCTTGCTCTGGTCACTCTGGGCACCTGCATCAACATGGTGTTACTGGAGCGCAAGGCACGTCCAGGAGAGTAAGGGACAAAAATGTCTCTTAGGTATTTGGGACCGGACCCATAAATACACTTATGCATTATGCAACATAGTTTGAAGTTGACACGTTGTCTCACCGGGAGCCAGTGAAGGTGAGAAAGGAGTGGGCGTGAAGGGGTTCGGGGGGGCATTCAAGATGAGTCTTGCTGCAGTGTTCTGCACCACCTGCAATCTGCACAGTTGTTCTTGATTGGCAGAGATGAGTAGATCATTGCAATAGTCTACCCGCCCGATAACCAGTGCTTGTACCAGCGTTTTCCTGTGGATATCGGGCAGGAAGGGGAAAATGCGTCGTAGGAGACCAATTACTCGGAAACACGTTCCCGTAACTTGACTGACATGGTCTTTTAATATCAGTGTTTGGTCTAGGCGCACTCCCAAATTTTTGATGGTCTGTTTTGGCGCAGGGACAGGTCCTAGCTCAAGTGGCCACCAGTCCGGGGACCAGAGCAGGGTGGCCCCTCCAAACAACATGACTTCAATTTTAGTCACATGTCAGGATGTACAGATGGAAAGAGAGTTTTTTCTTAAGTCCGGACAAACTCTTTTACACCCTTTTTCCTACTTCATCTATCTGCAAAAGTTACTATCAGTATCTTTTACCAGTTCTGATTGGTTAATTCAAGGGGTGGATGAGCATAACCTCATCATCTTATTGTTTAATTTCCGCAAAATCCGCTGAATGAAAATGGTCTTTGTCCTTATTATATCCGCTTCGCTCATGTCCTTTAACTGGTAATTTTTGGTTTCTTTCCCACGTTTCTCAGCGCGGATGTCCATTGTGTTGGCACTCAGCTGGACTTTCAGGGCATGCAGTCCTTAACCCATTCTGCACGGCATAAGCAGTTCAAACTCGCCTGCAGATCATTTCACCATGCCCATGCGTACTGCATTTCAATCTCTGAGTCACAGAAACATCCATTTTATTCCAGGCCTCATAGGCCAGAACGGGAACTGTTATAGAAACAAACACATTCGAACGTAAATTATTGAATTATAACCCTTCTGTTTACCTCCCCCATTACTAATGTATCCCTGTTAGTTATTACCTAGCAATGAAAACAACATATATGCGTGATTTACTCACTTACTTCATGTTTCTTCCACAAATAAACAAACAAAAAGCACATTCATGTCGCTTTTGGTAGGTGAATAGCTGCTGCATTAATTTTGAACATAACAACATCACTTAGGGGTAGATTAGGATCACAGTTTTCCCGCATCCTCTGGGCTGGCGGAAGCCACCGCCGGCCCAGAGGATGCGGGAAAACCGCTGCCGAGCCACAAAAGACCCACCGCCATATTAGGATGGTGGTGGGTCTTGAAATCTGTCCGCAGCTTTTCCGCCGGGGTCGCCTTCCGACCACAGCGGAAAAGCATTAACATGGCTGGTGGTGTCTATCAGACACCGCCAGCCATATTATGATGGAGTAAAAAGTATGCTTTTCAACGGCGGCTTTTCCGCCGTGGAAAAGCATATGGACCTTCACTTCGGGGGCCCGTTGCGGGCCCCCTGGGTGAAGGAGGGGGTGGGGGTGCACATGGGGGTACCTATGGTACCCCCCTGCATTTACGTGAACAAAGCGGCAGGCACCACGCAGTGCCTACCGCTTTGTGCACGCAAATGCCGTGCATGCATTTTTAACATTGCGGCCGGTGCAGCTTGAAGATGCACCCGGCGCAATGTTAAAAATAGAGGATGTGACCGTTACCCTGGCGGTCACATCCTAATCTGCACGGAGGGACCGCCGCTGCCCCTGCGGACGGTCCCTCCTACTCTATGGTGGCGGACGGACTCAGGTCCGTCCGCCATCATAATCGCCCCCCAAGTTAGTTGATTATTAGTTTGCAACATGAGCAATTTAGTTTCCCACGTGTACTTGTGTGTGCATTCTATGCTAGGTTGATTAATTTTCAAAACCACATGATTAATTCATGTTATTGTTATGAGTAAGTGACTTCACGAGGGGTATACAAAATTTAGTTTTTCCACCTCGCTCCATCAACTCCCTCCTTTGGTGATTTATCACCAAATATCTCTAATAATTTCGGAAATTTTTATCTTAACATGTTTCAAGTTCTTTCGATTAGTATAGATTATAATCTAGTATCTTCCATCTTTCAGCTGTCTTGATAGAGTTTCTCTTGAAACTCTTCCAACTCTATATCACCCTTTTCATGTTCTCTTTCTTGTTTTTCTTGGATCACCTTCTTTATTGACCTTTTAACATTTCTTCTCCTTCTGATCATGCAACATAATCTTAATATCAAAATCACTACTATTATTATTGTTACTGGAATTAATACTTTACCTATAAAAGAACTACCTATTTCATGCAACCAATGTTTAACTGCTGAAAAACCTCTACTAAGTCGTTCAAGGACACCATCAATCTCCAGAGGTTTAACTTCTTTGTGCAATTCTGTAAGATTTTCAATATATCTCTTAATGTTTTGACTTTTATCTGGAATGTAAGTGCAACAGTGTTGTACTTTCAAAATTCCACAAATTCCTCCTTCTTTTGCCAAAATTATATCTAGAGCAAGACGATTTTACATCACCATAGCTCTCATAGCAATCATTTCAGTGTTTACCAATAAAAATACACCTGCAGTGTCTGTTGACAAACGATCTACTATCGTGGATAATTTCTGAATTCTGTTTGCATTCAAAGATATTCCCACTGCAAGCATCAGTGCTCCAAAAACATCAGCTATTATTTCTATTACGCTCTCTCTTTTTCTACGACTTAAAGGTATACCTATCTCATGTATCCTATTAGTACCTCAATATACATGAACAATTTTAGGAAAAACCAGGCCTACATAACAGGACCCAAACCAATGATCAGGCAACTTATGATAAGCTTTGTTGCCACAAATGAAATAGATTTCAGCAAAAACTGGGTCTTTACCACCTTTAAATTCCCAACCCCCTATTATACGATAAGTGTCTTCACATTGACTGGCTCCCACAAAATAATTGTTATACACAGTATTGTCTGTACGAATACAACATTTTCCTAATGATGGGGTATCTATGCTTATGGCTACATTTACATTTCGTCCATTTAATTTTTCGTCCTAAGATTTCCAATATTTAGATTTAGCATGTTTCACTTTCTCATTTCTTTTATATACATTCCTCCTTTCTTTAACCATATCTAAAAATGTGTTTTCTTCATTCCTCATTTTACAAGTCAAATTATGTCTAAAAGCATAATCATGAGTCAATTCTTGAGTTTTTAAGAAAAATTCTTCCATAACTTTTGCAGGCTTAACTTTGTTCATTTCATTTATAACTCTCAATTGTGCAAAAACTTCATCAGAATTTGAATAATAATTTACCTGTTTTGTAAAATAAACTTGCTATCACACTACATGTAATCCCATATGTAAGTGGAAGGTGGTGGTAGGTCACCCCCTCTGAAACTGATGCTGGTAACTTTACACATACATAACAATCACTAGCATCCATGGTTCTAACATACTCAGATAATAACCTTAAAAAAGTATTCTTTGAGAAATCACTAATAGATTTATCCTGATGAATCTCTGGCTTATACACATGTACTTTAGCAGTCTTTAATTCATTATTTCGTCCACTCATAGTCCCATTTGTTTTCATCTTCTCAACATTTTCTCTAAAGGGAATAATAATAGCTAAAATCAACCATACTAACAATAATAATCCAGTACATATTAACCACATTCTACACCATTTTCTAAACATAGAACATTTCGTAGTTACATTATTAGTAGCCATTTTTTCTTATTAACACAACGATTTTTTACAGTTTTCTTTACTCTGATGTTTGTCTTTAATAGACTTTCACTTTATACTCATAGCGTTTTTCTTATACCAATGTTTCAAGTCTTGCTTTTCTTTTGTAATTTCAGATCAATTATTTCTTTTTCTTTCATTGAGTCTCAGTTTTTACTCACTTTCTTTTTCTTGACTTGGGAAATTCAAGTTCTCTTGGCTGCTGTTTACTTCCTTAATAGGAGGCAAAAACATGTAAGCCCATTCAGGTGATTTGGCAACCTGTTTTGGCCTTCTTCGGATGTTGAGGAAAGTTCTTCCTCTCCTGCCTATCGAGGCCAAACAGGTAGCCGTCCAGGGCCTTATTCACTTCCGGCTGGACTGCAATAATGCTCTATATCTCGGCGCTCCGGATTACACATTACGAAAGCTGCAGATTGTGCAGAACTGCAGCACTCGAACTCTGCTCCAGCTGCCCCGCAGACAATCAGCTAAACCGGGGCTGATCAAGTTACACTGGATACCTATACAACAGAGAATCATCTTCAAGGCAATGTGCATTTCTCACTAGTCCTTTTGGGGCACAGGTCCAGCAATTGGCCGCCAACTTATAACCCAATACCACCCCACCAGAAATCTTAGATCTAGCCAGTCCTTTCTGGCCGTAGTTCCCAGAATTAAGAGAGCAGGAGCTGGTGGTAGGATGTTCTCCCTTAATGCTGCCAAACAGTGGACTTCCCTTCCCTTGAAGCTCAGATCCAACCCCAATCTTCTTTTGTTCCGGAAACAGTTAAAAACTCTTCTGTTCCATGTCCACCATTAATTTTCCTTCCTAGCTACCCCTCTTTTGTTCAGTAAACATACCTTCTATCAGCGCTTGGACGCCCTTGGGCAACAACCGCGCTTTACAAATACCCATTTCATTTCATTTCATTTCATTTCATTTATATTTCTGGTTTGGTCTTCTCACTCTTTTTTGGCCTTTGAACAACCTCTATTTTCTTTCCCAAAAACTATTTTTGACTTGTTATTTCATTTACTTGATCTTCTGTTTTTTTTGCTTTGTTAACCAGTTTGAATTTCAGTCCATCATTTCCTCTAGGCCAATTATTTCCTTTACAAGCCCTTTTTGTCTCTGGTTCTGTAGTGTTATGTTCCACTCTCCAAGCTCTTTTCCTTGAACTCTTTCTCAATTGAGTTTCATCTCCACTGTCATCAGTTTCACTTGCAGTAATTTCAACAGTTTCATTTATGATGAACTTTATAACGTTCGTTTCTTTATCAGAATTTGTTTTCTCTTTACCAAGCAGTTTCACTCTGTTAGGAACATCTCCATAAATGGTACTTGGAATCTCATCCTTGTCGTGAGTTATTTCCTCTTTTCCAGTGTCAGGATTTTGAATCCTGCTTTCAGAGCTTTCTGACTATTCTTCTGTATTTTCTTGATTACCAGTTGTATCTCAACTTTGTTCAATGTCCATACTGGTAGCAGTTCTTACCAAATCTCGACTTTCAGGTCGATCTTCAAAATTTGGTATTCCAACAGTTTCACCTTCTCCTTCAGATGCAGAACTAGCATCTGATACCTCCAGATGTCGACGTTCTTGTCGAGCTTCAATATCTGGATTTCTCTCTGGTTCTCCTTCAGAATCAGAATCAGTTGTGCTTTCACCTTCCTCGTGTGGATTTTCAGGTTCAGGCACACGGATAGTGTGACTGGCATGCACCCATCTTTTTACTCCATTACATTTAACTGCAGTCGTGCTGACCAAAATAACCTGTCTCGGTCTTTGCCAGGGAGGTACTAAGCAATTTCTTCTTCGTTGTAACTTTATTTAAACCCAATCTCCAGGGACTAGATCATGAGCTGGATGTTTCTCTTTTGTGTTTGACTCAGTTCCCACCTGATGGAACACAGAAGTTACCACGTCAGACAGGTTTTTGCACTAATCCAGTATGATGTCATCATTAATACTTAACAGTTTATCAACTGGTACAAATGCTTGTCTCATCACTCTGCCCATTAAAATCTCATGTGGACTCAGCCCAGTCTTTTGGTCAGGTATACTCCTTAAGGTCATCAGAACAAGTGGCAATCCGCCTGGCCATTTCAGTTCTGTTGCCAAACACATTTTTGCTATTCTGTTATTTAGTGTTCCATTCACTTTTTCAACTACCCCTGAAGCCTCTGGTCTGTAAGCACAATGCAGTCTCTGACGAATGTCCAGTGCTTCACAAATCATTTGTAATAGTTCATTCTGAAAGTGGCTTCCACGATCTGTTTCAATTGTTACTGGAAAACCGTATTGTGGTATGATTTCACGCAAAAGCAGTTTTGCAACAGTTACTCCATCATTTCTCCGGGTGTGGAATGCTTCTACCCACCTAGAGAACTGGCAAATAATTACAAGCACGCATCTGAGTCTGTTACATGGTGGCAATTCGATGAAATCCAACTGCATTCGTGTGAATGGACCTCTCTCCCGTCATATGGTTCCCAAGCTCACAAATGTTTTTCTTCTTGGATTAAACTGTTGACACACTAGACATCTCTGACACAAGCTTTCAGCAATCATCCTAAACTTAGGATTATACCATGTCTGTCTAAACATCCAAATCATGAAATCTCTCCCAACATGAGCTTGACCATGGTACATTCGGGCCATATTTGAAATCATGTTATCAGGCATTACTGGTCTTTTCATCTTTGTAAACACAGATTTCATCTTCTTCCCTTTGTGTACACCCTGCTTTTAGCCAAGTGTTTTTCTCTTCTTCACTAGCCTCATCCTGCATCGGTCTCACTTCCTGCCAAGTCTCAACCACTGTGGTTAGCATTAAAGGATTTGAAACATGTTCTTCTTTTCTGTCCCGATTTATGGATGCAAGATTTATGGCACAGCATTTTGCAATGGAATCGACATACCTATTGCCTCCAGTTATGTAGTCATCTCCTTTCTTGTGGGCAGCACACTTCACCACTGCAATTTTATCAGGCAACTGAATAGCATCAATCAACATTTTTACAAATTCAGCATTTCTAATGGGGGATCCTGCAGAAGTTAAATAATTTTTTGGGAACCACAATTGTCCGTAATCATGGACAGCCCCAAACCCATACTGACTGTCAGTCACTATGGTGACTCTTATCTTCTTTCCTAGTTCACATGCGCGAATCAAAGGAATCAATTCAGCTATTCGAGCAGAATGAATTCCTTTCAGACAAGATGCTTCCAGGACATCCGCCTCTGTACACACAGCATATGCAGCACTCAAAGCCCCCTCATCTGTTCTCAAGCGCGAACCATCAAAAACATCACATAATCTGATTCTCAAGAATAGTCAAGAACATCTAAACATTTGTGATCAACCTCATTTCTTCCCTCAGCTTCCATAGCATCCGGTAACAATGTAGATGAATTTATATTTACACATTGTGAAATTGTTACATTATCTGCACCTAGAATTGTTTTCTCATATTTTGTCAATCTGTTATTTGTAAGGTATTGTGTTTTTGTCCTAGTGAGGAGAATATCCACAGAATGAGGTACATATACCCTCACAGGAAATCCCATCACTATTCCTTCATTCTGTTCCAAACTCACACTTGTAGCTGCTACTGCTTTCAGACAACCTGGCAAGGCTTTTGCAACTGGATCCAAAACAGCTGAGAAATAAGCAATTGGTTTTCTTAGTTTTCCTTGTTTTTGAATTAATACTGACAATGCACATCCTTCTCGCTCACTGCAATACAGCTCAAACTCTTTTTCATAGTCAGGCATTCCTAAAGCTGGAGCTTCACATAAACTAGTTTTAAGCTGTTGAAATGCTTTGATTTCAGTCTTATTTAGAACGATAGGGTCTCTGATGTCTGCTTTAGCTAGTCTCTCTAAGGGTTTTGCTATTAGTGAGAATCAACTAATCCACTGTCTACAGTAACCCACCATTCCTAAGAACATTATAACTTGTCTTTGTGTTTTTGGTGGTTGTATCCCTTCTATCATTTTGATTCCTTCTGCAGTGACTTGCCTAGTTCCTTTAGCAATCTTATGACCTAAGTATTGCACTTCTTTCTGACAAAATTGTAATTTCGAAGGAGACACTTTATGCCCCTCTCCTGCCAAATGGTTCAATAATGCAATAGTATCTGATATGAATTCATCTTTTGTCTTTGATGCCACTAACAGATCATCAATATATTGAACTAATACAGATTCTCCAGGCATGCTCACATTTTCTAATGACTTATTTGACAGTTGATTAAAAATAGAAGGACTTTCAGTATACCCCTGAGGAATTCGACACCATGCCAAATTGCGATCTCCAAACCGGAACGCAAATATTGGCTGGCTTTCTGGATGTAATGGAACCGTAAAGAGCGCATACCACAGATCAATCACGGTATACCATTCTGCATCATGTGGAATTTGGTATAGAATCACTGCTGGATTTGGTACAATCGGACAACATGGGACAACAATCTTATTAGTCTTTCTAAGATCTTGTACAATACTAAATGTTCCGTTAGGCTTTTTCAATCCCATTATTGGTGAGTTACAAGGACTGCTTTCTATCTCGCTTAAAATGCCTTGTTCAATCATCTTGGTGTTTCATTACTGGTGTTATTACGTCAATGACTTCTACTGTCATTTTATAGTGGGGAATGTTTGGATAATTCACTCCTTCCTTTACAGAAAGTTTCACCGGATCTACATCTTTCATTAATCCAATATCTTCTCCTGTAAAATCCCATACTTGCTCTTTTACTGTTTTTTTCAATTCAGCAGGTATCTTTTCTCGATCAAACACAGGAAACAATTCATTATTTTCTGATTCTATCATTGACATGGTCATTTTATACCAGCTGTCTTCATCTGGGGTTTGGAGCTCTATGCCATCTGGTGAACAATATATGGCACAGTTCATTTTACATAGAATGTCTCTGCCTAACACGTTAACTGGACTACTATCACACACCACAAATTGGTGCATATCTTTGAAATTTCCAATTCTACTTCAACTGGTTTTGTTAAGGAGGTTTTAATCTGCCTATTAGCTACACCTACAACTTGAATGCGATCTCCCGAGAGTGGAAGGTGTTGAACTTCCACTGATCTAACAGTAGAACGGGTAGCACCAGTGTCCACTAGGAAAGTTACCTTTACATCATTCACCTTTCCGTTCGCAAACAAACCTGACTGATCTACCTCAAAAGTTGCTCCAAGCAAACACTCTTCTTCCTTTCTCAGGCACCGTCAGAAGCTATCATCCGACTCACTCCCGACATCCTCTTGTAACCAATACTGAGGTCTCACATTCCCTCTGGGCGATCAGTTTACCTGCTCACCTCCACTGAATCCTGTCTCTGCACTGTATCTCTGCAGATTTATACTGCGTGGTAGTGGCGGTTGTGGCACCTAACTTTGCTGCGTAACTACCTGCTGCTGTTGCGATGATTGTTGTATTACCTCATTATGCACCTGCGGATTTAATTATGTATTTTTGGGATTAACTCTTGGTGGACACTTACACTCTTTCTTCCAATGCCCTATCCTGTCGTAATTATGACAAGAATATTTTTTCTTAAGCTCCACTATGTTCCCTACTAATTTGGCTTTATTGAAATTTCCCTTCATTTTCCCTTGGCTCCCGTCTGTACTTTTGTTTTCCATTTGTGCCACTTGATGTTCTGCTACCTTCACTTGTGCCCACATGGATTTCTCTTTGAGCTTTCTCTGCTTAACTTCAATTTCATCACTACAGTATTTTGCATGTCTCAATACCTCGTCTACAGAACATGACTGCCATCCCATAAAAATATGCTTAATCATGTCTCCTATTTCTGGTCTTAGTCCAAACACAAATCGATACACAAAATGACATATCTTTTTTATTTAGTTCCTCATATCCACTATAATGTTTAAACACTAACAACAGTCTCTCATAAAATGCATGTACGGATTCTTTCGGTTCTTGCAAAGTCCTGCCACTTTTTACCCAATCTATTTCTTTTGGTGGAATTGTATTTTTCAAAAACACTATTACTTGTTCATATTTCCTCATCACTTCAGGCGAATGGGCACCTGTCACTTTGCCTCGAGGATATTCAGTTGTCAGCCAGTTCACCGTTATTTTGCACTCAGACCATAGGTCTGCTGGTACTACTATGTCAAATAATCCATCTAAATCTTCCCATAGTACCTTTGAAACTTTTACAAATCAATCCACCTGTCGATACCATTCTACTGGTTTTTCTCTCAATCTGGGGAAATCATTAGTAACTGATAATATGTCCTGTCTAGTCCAAGGAACATGTACATATCCTCCTCCTGGTATTTCTCTCATAGGAAAATCATTTATTACTGTTTCCTTTTCTCTCACTGGGAACCCTAATGTAGATTTATCACTTGCTTCTTCTCTTTTCTTTGCCCATTTTGCTTTCCATTTATTCACAGCTTCCCATCTTCTTAGGAAAACTATTAGCTCTTTTATTTGGGATAATCTTCCTGCAGTATTCATATTTTCAATATCCTTTTCTGTAAAATCTACTCTGTACGGTTTCTGTAATGTTTTATTCTTTGCAAGATCTACTTCTAATTCACTAGCTAATGCTTCCAAATGGCATAGATTTTGCTTTCCAAGTAATACTTTGACACACTCATCATCCTGATATGTTTTTAGTCTATCCATTCCGATTGTTCCAATAATTAATTCTTCCATGTCAATCTTTAGTTTAGCTACATCTAATACTTTAGGTTCATGTTCTTTTACTTTCAGTGTTCTGATGGTCCTACTGGGTTTTGTGTTAAATCTATTTTCCCTACATTCCTTTTGGGTGTTGCAGAATCCGATTCTGCTCCAGTTGGAAACTTGTATGGTAGGCTCTGATTAAAAGTCAAGTCAGGCGGTATTATGTTACTTGTTCGCATAATTTCAGACAAATTTGGATAAATCTTTTCTCTTACTTTTTGCAAACTCTGGTTCAAAGGAATCGTCAAAGTTGGTTCTTTTATTTTCAGATTTTCAAACACTGGAATTACAGGACCTATTGTTACTGGGACTTTTACAGCTTCTATATTTTTAGTAAGTTCCTGTATCTTTTCGGTTAATTAATTTGTAGAACTTATATATTCAGAAGTACCTGGTTGTTCTTCAATTTGTCTCTCTGTTCTTGCTACACTTTTTCTGATTTCATCATTTTGTTTAGGAGTACCAGTAAATCTAGTTTCTACCACTGGGGTGTTTGAATCATATCTCATTTCTACCCTTTCTGGAAGGTCTCTAAAACTTGAAAATCATTTTGTGGTTTCAGCAAACCTATCCTCTACTGGTGGAGCATTTGGAGTGGTCCATATAGAACCTGGTTGATATGGTGGTGGTCTCCTATATAATATCTCCTCCTGCACCATATCCTCTGATTCACCATCTCCAAATTGTTTCCTTCCTGATTCCACATTATTCTTTTTCTCTGTGCATTTTCGCCCTTCTAGCTCACCTGCCAATCTAACCGAATACATTCCATTACACATATAAGCATTTCTCCATCTTCGCATTATACTCTCATGTGTTTCTCCCCATAATCCATGTAATCTACCTCTTAGTCCTCGATGATTTTCCAACCTTTCTCACTCTAACTCATGCATCTCATCTTCCCACTCAACTAGTGCCTCAAATTGAGTTGGTCTGGGTCTCGGTTCAAGCTTCATCATCTTTTCTCTTAAATTTCGCAAAACTGCCAGATTAAAAGATCCTACTTAATTTTTGGTATTTCTAGCCCAATTCTCCAGCCAAATGCATGTATGATAGCCATATTTCGTTATCATGTAAGAAGCAGGCGTTTTTGGCGGAGGAAGTAATTTTCCTCTCTCGTTATCATCTCCTTGTCTTTCTTGAATATATTTTTCATTCTCTTAAACCATGAAGGCTTCTCCTTTTCTTCTCCGTAATAAAACTCAATTTTGCTGATTATTTCCTGTCTTTCAAAAGATTCCGCACTCTTCCGCAAACTGCTTTGTAACACCTGCCTATCACAGTGCGGTTCACACTATCCCACTAATTAGAACAAGATACGTTGTCTTAGTGCTTAACAAATAGTTTTGCTGCTTTACTGATGCACCAATCAGCCCTTACTCTGTCTTGGGCACAAGGACCAATCCCTGAGCAACACTTTTGACGTCAGCTCTGCTCCGGCTTCTGCAGCTTCGACTGACCCCTCCTTTACAAGGTTTGTCAAGAAGCAGTATTTACATTTTTTATACAACTGTATCGGTTAGTAACTACATAAAACAACTCCATTTGTCTGTTCCCATAAACCAAAGTGATAGTTTTCTCAATCGCACAGTATTCTGTATTTCCAGAAGACAGCACTTACCTCTTCTCTATCACAGAATTCTAAACTTGCCGATAAAGTAGCACATCCCTCTACCTTACCCTTCTCTCAAGCTCGGGTTAAGCTCTATTACTCTCTCAGCAGTAAGTTTTAAGTCAGGATACACAGGGATCCCTGTACTTGAAGGCTTGTATTTGTCCTCGCTCTGCATTTATCCTTTCACACGTAAAGTCCCTAAATTTGTGATATACGACGATACCACTACTTTTTTAAACAGACTATACGATGTGCGACTTCGCTTGCCACACTTTCTCTGTTTGCAGACAGAGTTACCAGCTTCCCACACTTTCCGGAAGCCTTTTCCAGACTACGTATAACATAATACAAACTCAACAGATGTTAGTCATAATTCTGTACATCAAATCCTGTATACATCCCTTTATACATTATCCAAGCCTATTCTATAGCACCCACTGCTCTGCTACCAAGTTTATTACTGATGCAGCGCTCTTCCGGAAATATCTTCTGAAACGGCATCATCTTTCCCTGAAATTTCAAATCACACATTTATTCATCAGTGGGGCCCATAACACTGCGAATCACTCGTACTCACTTTCTCTACTTCATGGATTGGTGAGACTCAAAGTAGAGCTGCTAGATCATAGTGGAGTGTCTAAATTAAGCTAAATATTTATAATATGTACACCAGCAGTTTAAATTGTTTGAACATGGTTTATCAAGGAAACAATTTATTCAGAAACACCACCATTTAATTGTCAATGGATCTGCTAGTAAAACATTAGGCTAAGGATGAACAAGACCAGCTTAATTCTCCATTTATCTAATTTTTATTTAAAGAAAATCTTCTAGCATGACCTTTATTTATTCACTTATAAATGCAAATAGATTTTAAGAGAAAAAAAGAATTTTAACTAATACATTTATATTTCATTTTAATTCAAAGCTCAGAAAATAAACACATTATTATTAAGGTTATAGGACATGAATATTAGCAAAAGACATAATAGTTACCAACGTTCATCTCCCTATTCTCTCTAGCTATTAACCTAATCTAAAGACTCCTTACTCATTCAAGTAAAGTTAAAGTTCAGAAAAATTCAAAGTTCTTACGCCTCAAGCAGCATGTCAGGATACACAGATGGAAATCAAAGAAGAGAGTTTTTTCTTAAGTCCGGACACACTCTTTTATACCCTTTTCCCCTACTTAATCTATCTACAAAAGTAACTATCAGTGTCTGTTAACAGTTCAGATTGGTAAATTCAAGGAGAGGATGAGCATAACCTCGTCATCTTATTGTTTAATTTCCGCAAGATCAGCTCAATGAAAACGGTCTTTGTCCTTATTATTTCCGCTTCGCTCATGTCATTTAACTGGTATGTTTTGGTTTCTTTCCCACGTTTCTCAGCACGGATAGCCATTTTGTTGGCACTCAGCTGGACTTTCAGGGCACGCTGTCCTTGACCCATTCTGCACGGCACAAGCAGTTCAGACTCGCCTGCAGATCATTTCCCATGCCCATGCGTACTGCATTTCAATCTCTGAGTCACAGAAACGTCCATTTTATTCTAAGCCTCATAGGCCAGAACTGGAACTATTATAAAAACAAGCACAATCAAACGTAAATTATTGAATTATAACCCTTCTGTTTACCTCCCCATTTACTAAGGTATCCCTGTTAGTTATTACCTAGCAATTAAAGCAACATATATGCGTGGTTTACTCACCAGTCTTCATGTTTCTGCCGCAAATAAAAAAACAGAAAGCATATTCATGCCGCTTTTGATTAGTTTATAGCTGCTGCATTAATTTTGAACATAACAACATCACTTAGTTAGTTGATTATTAGTTTGCAACATAAGCAAGTTAGTTTCCCACGTGTACTTGTGTGTGCATTTTATTCTATGTTGATTAATTTTCAAAACCACACGATTAATTCATGTTATTGTTTATTTATATTTATTTATTTTTAGATTTCTAAAGCGTGTAGCTACCCTAGGGCGTCCCAGCGCTGACATACAACCTATTATTCCAGAAGGGGAAGGGGAGAGAAAGAAATTTATGGAAAAAGCCAAGTTTTTAGTTGCCTGCGGAAAGTGAGTAGGCTGTGTTCTCTTCGAATGGAGCGATTCAGAAAAGGGGGTGGTGAGGAACAGAGTGTCTGAATTAGGCAGACCACTCTTACCCAGTCCAAAGATCAGGGCTTGATCCATCACCGTTATTTATCTCACTGCACCATCCCAGCTCAGAACCTGGCTATATGCAAATCAGTCTGTCCCTGGCCCAGTGCATCATGGGAACAGGGCAGACTAAACTACCAAGCCAATTCTTCACCAGAAAGGAGACAAGCTACCGGGGACCGGTTTCTGGCATTTCAGCCGTCTTCGGCCCGGCTTGCTTGAATCCTGATGGTGCAGTGAGAAAGGGAGTCATGTCTGAGTATACCCTGCCACACCTAAAGTGGCCAAAAACGATTCAGAAAAGGGGGTGGTGATGAACAGAGTGTCTGAATTAAGCACACCACTCTTACCCAGTCCAAATATCAGAGCTTGATCCATCACCGTTATTTATCTCACTGCACCATCCCAGCTCAGAACCTGGCTATATGCAAATCAGTCTGTCCCTGGCCCAGTGCATCATGGGAACAGGGCAGACTAAACTACCAAGCCAATTCTTCACCAGAAAGGAGACAAGCTACCGGGGACCGGTTTCTGGCATTTCAGCCGTCTTCGGCCCGGCTTGCTTGAATCCTGATGGTGCAGTGAGAAAGGGACTCATGTCTGAGTATACCCTGCCACACCTATAGTGGCCAAAAACGATTCAGAAAAGGGGGTGGTGATGAACAGAGTGTCTGAATTAAGCAGACCACTCTTACCCAGTCCAAAGATCAGGGCTTGATCCATCACCGTTATTTATCTCACTGCACCATCCCAGCTCAGAACCTGGCTATATGCAAATCAGTCTGTCCCTGGCCCATTGCATCATGGGAACAGGGCAGACTAAACTACCAAGCCAATTCTTCACCAGAACGGAGACAAGCTACCGGGGACCGGTTTCTGGCATTTCAGCCGGCTTGCTTGAATCCTGATGGTGCAGTGAGAAAGGGACTCATGTCTGAGTATACCCTGCCACATCTATAGTGGCCAAAAACGATTCAGAAAAGGGGGTGGTGATGAACAGAGTGTCTGAATTAAGCAGACCACTCTTACCCAGTCCAAAGATCAGGGCTTGATCCATCACCGTTATTTATCTCACTGCACCATCCCAGCTCAGAACCTGGCTATATGCAAATCAGTCTGTCCCTGGCCCAGTGCATCATGGGAACAGGGCAGACTAAACTACCAAGCCAATTCTTCACCAGAACGGAGACAAGCTACCGGGGACCGGTTTCTGGCATTTCAGCCGTCTTCGGCCCGGCTTGCTTGAATCCTGATGGTGCAGTGAGAAAGGGACTCATGTCTGAGTATACCCTGCCACACCTATAGTGGCCAAAAACGATTTGAATGGAGAGCGGAAGAGAATTCCACAATTTAGGGGCGTTGTAGGAAAACAATCTTCCCCCCGATCGGGCTCTGTTTATTCTTGGAATACAGGCAAGGGAGAGAGAATCAGACCTGAGTTGTCTGTTGGGGTGGTAGGGTTTGATGAGGGATTTCAGGATTGGCGGGCCTTTGCCTTGCATTAAATTATGTGTAATGCATAGGGTCTTGAAAGTGACCCTTTCTTTGATCGGGAGCCAGTGGAGGCTTTTAAGGGCAGGTTTGGCCGAACATCTGGACTTGGTTCCTGTAAGGAGTCTGGCGGCTGCATTTTGGGCGTATTGCAGTTTTTTTATGGCTGAGGCCGAAGCTCCTAGGTACAGGGCATTTCCATAATCCAGTCCGGAGTTCACCAGACCCTGGATAAGCAGTTTCCTAGATTGGAAGGGGAGTAGATGGAGGATCTTTTGTGCTTGTTGAATGAGACCGAAGCAGATGCCAGCGGTTTTCCTGGCCTGGAATTTAAAATTGAGCTCCTGGTCCAGCCAGATACCCGGGCTCTTGACTTCTGCTTTCGGGGTAGGGGGTAAGCCCATGCATGGTGGCCAAGAGAGGGACGTGGGGAGTTTGCATGGGTTGCCTAGCAGAAGAATCTCTGATTTCTTTCCGTTTAATTTGAGGCGAGATTCACACATCCAACGATGGATGCTATTTAGGCAATCCGCCAAATTGTCCAGGCAGATACCACCAATTGGGTGTTATCGGCATACATGACTGTTTTTATACCAAATGGGGCAATGACGTCCTCTAGGGGGGACATGTAGACATTAAACAGCATGGGGCTCAGGGAGGAGAACTGGGGGACCCCACACTGTAGGGGGAGAGCCTTGGACAGCACAGGTCCTGTCGGACACCTGAAAGGTTCTACCTTCCAGGAAGGATTTGATCCAGGACAGGGCGGTACCAGACACTCATGCCGAGCTGAGCCGGTGGAGAAGAATGGAGTGGTCCACCGTGTCGAAGGCGGCACTTAAGTCAAGGAGGATCACTGCCACTGATCCTCCTGCGTCTATGATGGTTCGTGCCTCTTCCACCACGGCAAGAAGTGCGGTGTTGGTGCCCTGTCCAGGTCTAAACCCTGTCTCGGATTGGCGCTGGAGATTGTTGGTCTCTAAAAAGAGAGACAGTCGGGAATTAACGATTCGTTCGGTGATTTTTCCCATGGCCGGGAGGAGAGAGATGGGTCTAAAACTGGATAAATCTTTAGGGTCCAGGTGAGGTTTTTTCAGCAAAGCCCTAACTGTCGCTTTTTTCCAGTTCTCTGGAACAATGCCTAGTGCCAGAGAGTTGTTAATCAGTTGGGTAAAGGGCGGCGTGATAATGTCGGCTACCAGTTTTAATTTGCTCAAAGGAGCAGGATCCGATGGGGCCCCACTTTTCACGGATTGTAGGGTGGTCAGGAACAGTTCAGTAGTGACCACGGAGAAAGCTTGGAGACGTGGAGTTTCCACACCCGGGGAAGAAGTGCTGGGGGATTGGAAGGGAGTGGGGGGTGGGAGGGATTTCAAAATATTACTGATTGTTATGAGTAAGTGACTTCACGAGGGGTATACAAAATGTGGTTTTTCCACCTTGCTCCATCACAGGAAAAGTTCTCCTTTGAAATTTTGAGGGAAGGGAAGAGGCAGCTTTGGCCATTGGAGACATGGCTTCAGGCTCTCATGGAGCTTGTTCAAAAGACCACAGTAAGGGGTCGATTAGGATCGCGGACGGACTTGCGTCCGTCCGCGACCCCAGAGCAGGAGGGAACCTCCGCATGGCATGCGGAGTTCCCTCCTGTGCAATTAGGATGTGACCGCCACCCTGGCGGTCACATCCTCTATTTTTAACATTGCCGCGGGTGCAGCTTCAAGCTGCACCCGCGGCAATGTTAAAAATGCACGCATTGCATTTGCATGCAGAAAGTGGCAGGCACTGCGCGGTGCCTGCCGCTTTCTGCATGCAAATGCAGGGGTGGTACCATAGGTACCCCCCATGTGCACCCCCCTCTGCGGATTCCCATCTCCAAGGCTCATGCCACAGTGGTGTAGGGATGGACCAACAGGGTGACCCTGGAAGTGAGGGGTTCTCTTAAACCTCCGAGGACTTAGCCTATTTGTGGGTAACCCTCATCCGGGTTTTGACTCCATGGCAGCTAAAGAGTGAGTCAGGGAGGGTTTTCTGTCTTGAGCACAGTGGAATGCTGCAGAGAACATCACCAGGCCCTGGACAGTGGACTGGTTTGTGATAGAGAGCTAAGGGAAAGAGAAATGTTCCCCATCACAAATGGACCAGTCTCTCCAATGAAAAGAGCTCTACTTGTTGACTTTTATTGTACTTTAATGAGAGAGGTGTCGGAGGGTCTGAAGAGCATCCCCTTGAACATGCAGATCCTCTTAGGGAGTGGCATGTGAGTCTCTCATTCCCTTCTCGTCCAAATACCTCCTGGAGAGACTAGGGCCCCTGGATCAGCACAGAGAAGATTGCCCGAGTAATGGAATGTGTGGCCTCTCCTCCTTATTTGCTCATGTCTCCCCAGTGCACAAGAAACTGATGTAGTGCAGAGAAACTCAGCATATCTATACTCTTAGTGCCCCGGGGATAATGAAGATAGGAGGTTTGATGTGCTCCAGGCAAAGAATGACCAGAATGCAAGGAGGGGTGTCAGGCACTTCCCCCACACTCTATGCCAGTGTCTGGGGGGGCATACCCAGTGAGGTGGCCCCTGTCCACAGTCACTGTTGGCTGGAGAACACAGCTGGTTGGCCATGGAGAGCCAACTAACAAAATGGGGTCTGTGGGGCTCCCTTGCAGTCATTACCTAATGTATTCTGCAACTCCCATGATACCTAGTGGTCCTACATAGAGGGTGATTTTAGGGTGGTTTCTTACCGCCTTAATTTGAGCAGGGGTGTGCTATCTAGAATAATGAGACACGTGTGAGATGCAGGACCTGAGTCAGAGTGGCACCATTTATTCAAAAAAACAAGTCAAACAATAAATGTCAAAAGCACATCATTAATCAGGAATAACTCTAAGCAATCTTGCAAGTAACAAGGCTCAGAGACACTTTTTAGATGAAGAGCAAAAACATGCAATCTAGTAAGTTTTAGAATCACGGCAATGCAAAGAAGAGAGAGAGAGAGAAAATGAATTTCAAAGTAGAATGAGCATTACAACCTCCACAGGAAATGCTAAATACAACTGTTAACCGGGAGCACACAAGCTTCATGACCCAAAAGTTCACTGTGTGAGGTGGTCAACAAATGGACTAGGAGCAGTTCTTTTAAATTACGTTAATGAGGATCTGCTAACCACAAGTCCAGATTATGACAGATGTTTAATTGTAAATCATAACAAAAATTTGAACATTAATCGAAAACAATTTGCGTCACTTCTCTAAACTTTTTTGAGAAAGCAGAAGATTACAAAAGTTTATATTTCATTTATTTGGTCATGTTGCTGTCCTAATTTGTAAAGCTAACAGAAAAACATCAGATGTGAAGCAATGAAATGTTCCAGCTAGCCCCCACCTGCATCTTACCCCATCATGTTCTTCTAACTAATGGATGTTTGTTGTTTTTACTACATCATTGTGATGTGCATGAAAGATGTTCACATCGGTGACATTGGTGGCAGTGGGGGGCTTGAGGACTTGTTAACCAAAAAGATAGTGGCTGAGATTCATTGCCGTAGCAGAAGAGATATCTCTAATCTTATTAGGAAGGCATAAGACCTACCATGTTCAGCAAATGATTTAAGACAGTATGGGCAATTTAGCAAAGTCCTACACATTAGCTGGTAGGGCCATTTAAGACTCTGATGCTTCAGATGTGGGACAGAAACCGCTAAGGCATTATATGGTAAAACTTGACCCTGCTTCGGATGTCAGTTGGAAAGGCTCTAAATGGGATTCAGAATATCAGAATCCGATTCTGAACCTATGTTACTGACCGAATCTTACACATTTCCAACTGACCGATTACGATGACTGGAAACCGTTTGGGCTGTCTAATTTCGTTCCCAAAGGTATTCGGACAGCCTGAGTCTTCCAAAGATGAATCGTGCAGCTCTATGGACACGGATTCCTAGTGAGCGATTATGATGAATGATTTGGACAGCTGTTCTAATTTGGTCTGCCCAACATAAAACAGCTGTCGGAATATGATTTTAGGGGCCCTTTGCAAACCCCCATTCACCCTGTGGCCTCCAGTAGGGACAGTGTGGTACCCAAGAGACCCCTCTTTCCAATGTAGGCACAATGTGGCAAACACCATGGGGTGCCCGCCAAAGGGTGCAAGGTTTTCCCCAACCACCACTTTTTTCAATTGGAGCCTGTGTTCTAGTTCGGAACACAGGCTCCCATTGAAGTCAGTGCAAGTCTATTCGAACTATGTTGGGAAGCATCGTAGTTGGTTGGTCAGAATCACAGAACCCGATTCTGTTGAAAAAGTTTCCGAACAACATCTTAATTTAATTGGACCCTTAGTTAGGTGGTCAGCACATGAGAGCTTTATGTCATGCTGATCATGTTTTACTGCATGACCATATCACCTACGTTTTTCAGCATAATCTTGATGCACTGGCAGTTTACTCCGCAGCTAAAGACTCAGAGGTCAACTTGGACAAAACTTCTAGCATTTGGCAAGTCAAACTTTGTATCCTATTGGAGCTGGGATAATGCACACCCTGAAACAGTATCAACTTTTTTGATATTCAAATAAATTGCTGGAAATCCCCATCCCATTGCTGTCTGACATTTCGCTCGGTGCTCCTTTCAAGTCCACCAGTACTTTGAGGCGCAGGATGGTTATTTCCTTCATTAAAACATTAAACATATATATTTAATCTTGCATTCTTTAAAGGAAATGTCTTTTTACTCAACAGCTGTTGTCATTTTATGGATTTTGTACTGGTAATTTTATAATATGATTAGGTTATGTTCAAATATAAGATTTTAGTAAACCAAGAAAAATAAAGAAATAGAGTATTATAAGATTATAATTGTGTCCTTGGACATTTGGTAGAAATGTTATTTGCAGGAGGGTGCTGCTATAGTATAGACTTCAAAACATAATTTCTTATTAGAGACTTGTTTAAAGGTCACAAAAAATTGTTACAAGCTAATCACATCACTATTCACTGTTAATAATGTATTAAAGTTGCATAGTGATGCAATAGTTCCCTGTACTTCACAGTGCAAAGAGCAGGCAGCTAGAGGTCCCTTAATAAGCTGTTAGAAGAAGGATGGCTACTGCCAAACACTAACCTGCTCTGGAAGCAGCAAGAACAATTACCTACCTCTCCCGCAGCACAGAGACTGTGCTTGAATATCTGTGGACCATGTCCCTCATAAACACTGACTGCGCTATCCATTGCCTTGGTTATATGCTTAAAAACACATTTAACAGTGCTTGACATGAAGAGCTCTCCTCCCTAAAAGTGGTGTCTCAGTATTGGGGCAGACAGAGCAGAGCACCTCAATTTAGGGTGGAGTAGTGACCCTATTACATTTTGGTGTGCAGCTACTCCTTACTTTTTTGTGAGTGAGGTTGCGAAAGGTCCATAGATATTACCCTCAGGATCACAATAGGAAAACTTGCCAAACATGAGAGTTCTACCTAAAAAGTACTTTATATTTTCTGCGGAAAAGAATTAAGGGAAAATAGTGTTTTATCAGTTCGGTTAATTGTCTTTTTTATAAATTTAACCAAGTGCCGGTTCTAATAATTCTGGTTTTTGACTTAGAAACCACTTCTCCATAGCTGCCATATTATGCCATTATAAATGTGATCATTTCAATCACTCATTGATGTTTAGCCAACAGCATGTTTCATTGACTGTAGATTAGATTTCAAAATTGCAAATTTGGGCTAAAATGTCACTGCATCTGAGGTACTCAAAATCTACGACTAGCTGACAGTTATGACATAGGGAACACCAAAAAGTAATTGGTGGCTTGCTTGAATTAATCTTATTCGTAGGTAATTACTCGTCTGCTTTGTTTGGCAATTAATTTGTGCCTACTGTGCCACTCTAGACAGACCGGCCATATGCAGATCAGTGTTGGCCCTGCTTCACAAAAGCAGTCTAGCCTTAAAGGCAGGGCTAGGTCCCTTCCAAATGGGAGCACAGGCAATTCAAGTATGTCTAGAAAGGCGTGTAGACAAATAATAGAATGGAAGATGGACCCAAGTAACTACCAGTGACTGTGATTAATCTAAGAATTCAACAAATCAAGAATAGTTTTTTCTTTTACTGAGTGAGTTGCACTATGTTTGACAGGCATGCCTAAATATGTGTCCCATGCTTGCTACACTACTGAACTCAAGCTCCACCTCACAGTTAACATCTAAAAGACCTAAAATGCCTGGGGTTGCTTGCGTTCCTGTGTGGAGTGGGCTCCGTTTTGACATTCAGGCTGGACTGCTTCTAATGGAGTGTGACCAAGATTGATTTACTTATGGCTGGTCTCTGTCAAGAAAGTTATAGTGGGCAAAATGTCAAGCTATAGAAACCAAAAATTAAAATCAAAACCACAGTGCAATAACATTCCCAATCCATGGTAGCAAACTCGGTAAAATTTAGTGGCCTAAAAAACACCAAAATTATCCAAATTGGACAAAAGAAAGTAGAGGTGATGTTTTTGAATGCTTTGAGTAAAGGTGGCATGAAAACTCAAGATGCAGACTTAAAGACAGAGACTGATGTTCACCAATACCTAGGGCAATCATGATGATGCAGGGGAGTTGCATAAACTGATTTGGTCACACTGTAGAAAGTTTTAACCTTTTTTCTGGTTCTGAAATCCCTCCAATAGGCAAACAAGGACATTAAAACTGTGAGGATCCCTTAAAGTCAGATATGATGTAATTGAGCTCCTGTGGAAGCCTTCAGTGTTGGTACTGGGAGCTCAGACCGGGACAGAGCTGGATTTTACAACCTCCGATGTTGGATCACTATTTGGGTAGACTCACCACCTTGGCCAGTCTAAGGTTTTAACTTCAGACATAGTCACTTTTTAGTTTTTGAAATTCTCCAATGGGCAAAGCTGTTTGCTGTAGCTGAGCAGAATTCCCTGAGGCTGGACACAGTCATTGTGAAGTCCTCCATCAGCCGTTTTAATTGCTGCAAAGTTAAGAGTAGGACAGACCTGGATCATTTATCAATGATTAAGTGTGTCAACACTGGGGATGTGTACACATATTTTTGTTTCTAGAAAAGTTATACCTTATAACTTCTGTAGTCTGCATGGTAGACTTCTGGGCACCAGGTCTCTCTCTAGCTAGGGCTCTCTCATGGTCCTCTCCAAACTCATCTACAAAACATTTTCTCAAATCTGTGAGCCTTTCTGCCATTTGTGTGCCAATAGAAGAAAGAGAAGTACAACTGCTTGACCCTTGGATAGCAGTTCAATCCCTAGGTGCCAATATGATTCAGTAGTCCTTGGGGTTTCTTTATTCCAGAATTAAGGCAAAGTATTCTGTTTTTACAGATGTTTCTTTCCAATTCCATTAATGTTTTGAGGAGGTGGCAGTAACGTGTCTGTCTTACCCCATGAGCTATCCAACTGTTGGAGAATTTCTGACACTCAATGGGCCTGATTCAGAAAGGTAAACTTAGATGTTTGGTCTGAACTTAGACTAAACGTCTAAGTTTACGACTTTGGGAATTCACAAAGGGCATTTATGAATGCTATCGTCAGGTCCTGACTCTGGGCATACCTCCACCCCATGTGCAGACAGAAAGATAGTACTCATAAATGCCATATATTAATTCCCGAAGAACAAACATCTAAGTTTACTTTTCATGTATCTGGCCCAGTGCTGGCAGCTTTCTGTGAAAGCTCTGACATTGTTGTCCAGCACGTAATTTGTCAGTTCACTACGAAACTTCCCATAGTCCCTCATCTAAAATTGTCTATGCCTTCTTCTAGTGACAAGAACCTTGTTCCTCTTTCTAGATACTCTCATAAGGAGACAAATTTTCCTCCTTGTGCAAGTGCTGGAACTTAGCAACTGGAGTAGCACAGGCAGAAGATCCTAACGGCTTCATTTTTTGGAATTCCCATTTGGCAATTGCACTTCAAAAAAACCTGTCAATAATGTCTTTTGTATGACCAAATAAACCTGTCCCCAGGGGCGTAACACAGGCCCCCAAAGCGCACGCAGTGCAGGGGGGTCCCCCGTGCTCCAGTGGCCCCATCACTCATTGGAGCCAGTAATCCTATTCAAGGCTTCATGTATTAAAAGATGCGCAGCCGCACATGCAGCCCACAGCCTGTAAAGTGTTTTTTGGTGCACTTGTCGGGGCCCCTCTGAGGCTTTTCCGCGTCTAATGAGAGCACAATAAACTCTGGACGCCTCGGGGTGAGCCCAGAAGGAGGAGTCAGTAAGTCAGATCTTTGGGAGGGGGCGCAGCACCTGCGGCCTCAGCTTCCAATCTCCCTCCAGCCTCCGGTGTAAAGCAGCACCCCCTCATCCCATCGGAGTAGGTGCTGTGGGAGCAGGGTTGATCTTGTAACCTTGCCCGGTGGTCTGGAGGAATCCTTGCGCCTCTGAGAGGCAAAAACCTCCGAAGTGAAGGCCTGGATCCGTCACTGCCTCTCTCTCCCCCTTGAAGCTGTCACAGAGCTGGGCCTGTCCGTGTGCCTCTGTAGGCCCTTAACAGTAACACCAGAAGACTGAAAAGCAGAAGACAATAGTCACGTCCTCTGACAAAACATCTGTGACTTTGGCTCCTCTGGACTGGCCCCCTGGATCAGCAGCCATGGCCCCAGGCAGAAATCTCTGCAGCTTGGGCAGGTGGTTTAAGAACTCATCTGCCCTCCACATGTGTTTTGAGGGCAGCGGGGGCAAAGGCTTTTGTCTGGGGATAAGCGCTGCACTGCCCCTGTCTTTAAAAGACATAGCTGACAAGTTTAACACTAAGCTCACCGTTGACTGCAGCACCATCTGAGACACACCCAAAATCCATAGAAAGGCTTGGAACCTGCCTACCTGTGTGATGCCAGCAGGGCCAAAGAGCCGAGCACTGCACAGCATTGAGACACATGCAGTGTAGCATCCAACATTTCCCATCAGTGGGTAAGTAGCAAGGCCAAAAGGGGCATCTTCCTGGTTAGAGTGATGTCTCTTTAGAGTGGTGTAATTTGGATTTAATTGTCAGCCCTATGGTAAAGTGTATAGAGTCAAACATGGTCAGGCATTGTGATTTATCCATAACAGTGCAAGCAGGTGCAGTGGAGCAGGTGTAAAAGTTAGGATGTGTAGAGATTGTGCAAGTGTATAGAGGCCTTTTCGAGGAGTGTCTATTAGTGACATTCCATTCCAGGTGTTCTTGTAGCAGTTTCAAGATCTCTTTAAAGCTTCTCATTGCTCAGTGTCATTTCTAATATTTATTTCCATACACTTGTTGCTTTATTTTGCTTGCGAAAAATTTCACTCATAGTCGTTGAATGTCACTCATAATTACACAGAAAGTATGAAAATGTCACACATGGCGATCTGAAACCTTGCCCACTATGAAGGCTATTAATCTCAGCCGCTAGCTACGCCGGTGCTGGGCATGTAGCAGCGTGCCAACTGGGCCGTGGACCACTTACTTCCGGGTAAGAGTTTGTTGGGGCATCACACATCCTGTTAGGGTGGCCTAGTAGTGAAGGGCACTACCTTAAAGCCCTTCCATTTCTAGTGCTTTGCAGCAGCTAAGTTAAGTCTCGCTCATTGCTCAAATGGGTGTTATTTCGGCTATTAGTGTGTGCCTCGTCTTCATTCCCAAAGTTTGCTTGTAAAAAAGTGTCACTCATATTTGTGGAATAATTCACTCATAATTACACTGAAGATATGAAAATGTCACACATAGCAATCTGAAACCTTGGCAGCTATGGTGACCAATGCCATTGTCAGTCATGTGCATTGTGCAGCGCAATTAAAAGTGTGGGTGACTTGTGAGGTTTCCCATCCATGGACCCAGCCAAAGACAACGGTACTGAGGCACTGTCACCGTGGGCCACCGGGCATAATTTAGTTATTACTAGTACTAGCCTCTGCTTGGCTAGCCTTGCCCTGTTTTCTGCTGCCCGCTCACACCTGCCTCTGAAGCTACAGGCCAGGCCTCAGGTGAGTGAGTCTGTCTGAGGCAGGAGTGGTCCAAGCCTCAGGCTGAGTTGTGTATTGCTTTCATTTTATACTCATTAATGTATAAAGAAAGATGGTATTTTTTAAGAGATATCACGGTACTGCCTACCTATCATGTTCATATACTACTCAAGGATGCCCTGCTCAAGAATGGGTTAGTATTGGCTATGTTCTAGAAAAGAGCAGCAATTATAGGGCAGTATTTAAATTGTTTTAGAATAGGCCTCTAAAGCTAACTCGTTCTATGAGTAGTATTTATTTTTTTATAGCATCAGAAGAAGGTCTTGGCTTCTTCGGTGTACTATGCAGTAGCATTCATGTGATGGGCAGGCTGCCTGTGGTCACCGCCTTGTGAGTACGTGCTCCTCTGTGGCGGGGGCTTGGCGCCGGTGCTGAGAGATTTCACGGAGGAGTTGTGCGGGCGGGGTGTAAAACCGGGGGGGGTCCAGCTGGCACAAGGCAGTAAACGTGAACTCTCTTGATTTGTTGTGAGTCACACCCAGGCTAGTACACAACACACCAAGCGAAGGGACACCCAGTGAAGCTCTTGCACTTTCACGCTTGAGCGTCTAGTCTAGGGTCTCTTTCGAACGGCAATGCGCCTCTCAGCTGAAATTAATTGGGCAGAGGCCAGGGCAATAGAGTAGGTATCCTTACTGGGTATTTGCAATGTACCAATCTGCGACCTTCCCTTTTTTCCAGTGCAGAGACATGCGTGAACAGAGTGCCATGACAGCAGTAATGAGGACTTCCAGGCCTGGCACTGTGCTGATGCCCCCACCGGGTTACAGCAGCTGTCCCAGTGGTGGTGAGTGCAAAGATGCTGCACCAGTGATCGTCTGCACCAACGTGGAGTCGTGCATCGCCCAGCCCTGTACAACCTTGCAAGTGAGTTGAAGCCTGCTCTGGTAGTTAAATGAGATTTGTGACTTCTAGGCGCTCGCACGCAGCTCCCTGTTGTGAAGTCACTCGTCCTTTAAAATTTATTGGTGTGAAGTCATCAACTCTTACAAAACAAGCCGTTTGTTTCAAACCTGCGCTAGGCTAGATCTCGACTGTCACCCGCGTTGGACATGCAAAGCAAAGTGTTCATGCCAAACTGTAAGGTGGCCCGCCCAGGTATAGAATCCTTAGTTGTACTTTCCTGGGTAACGGAAACTCTCCAGAATCTAGTCCTACGCTTCATACTAACAGTTCGAGTTCTTTGCAGTGTGAGTGGGAATAAAAGTAGAACCTAATATTATATAGTAGGCGTCTGGGCGTAACACAGGCACCCACTTTGCGTGGAGTGGGGGCGCGCTCCAGGAAACCCCTCACTCAGCGGAACCAGGCCTCTTCATTAATTAAATAATGCATGGCGCGCTGAGGTCTCCGCGGTCTTCAGGGTGGGGGCTACAGATTAGCATGAAGGTGAGAATTGGGTCTGTAGTCAAATGCACATGTTAGTGTGAAGGTGAGGATTCGATTATGATCGGGTCAGTTTACACATTGGAGTCAGAGTTAGAATTAGGGTCAAGGTTCAGGCAGTGTTGGAAAAGCAGAAAAAGAAAATCTGAACCAAATGATTCAAACAACTGCTCAAACCAACACACAAAGACATTTTCAAACTATTTACAATCAAACCTTTTAATTTGAACGAGATGCTGTTCAAACTAATTGCTTCTACTAGTCACAGAATCATAAATGCACCAGAAGCTTTCATCGTTTATGTCTTTTTGTTGATGCAACTCAAATGAACTACCATCGTATATACACTAACAAGAGGTGCTTTGCAAATAACACGTATACACACAGGCAGTAAGCGCAATGTAAACACCAACAAAGCAGATGCACAATAGAGAAGCACGTCTGCAGTAACCCAAAACGCACTAAAAGGCGCTTTTTTCTACTTTTATATAGCGTGAATTCGACCGGAAGGTATCAGAGCGCTTTACATAAGGACCGGTTGCGTCACAGACGGACACATTTATTTTTTGTTAGGCACATGGAAATGAAGTGATTTACCCAGACCAGGATATTGAGCTTCCCTGCAGAGACTCGAACCCTGTTCCCCAGTTTCGAGGTCAACTGCTCTCTTTGATAACTGCACATACCCGTAAAGAATGATCACCAACCCTGCACACACTCTAGCACGAAGACTCTATACCAACAATGCATGGACAATGTGCCAACAATGCATACAATCTATGTCTGAACTGGGGTGGCAGAGTGGGCTAAAGAACGGTGATGGATTAAACCCAGATCTTTTGACTGGGTGGGAGTGTTTGATTGATTCAGATGCTCCGTCCATCACCACCCCCTTTTGTACCGCTTTTGGCCGCCATAAGTGTGGCAGGGTATACTCAGACGTGAGTCCCTTGCTCACTTTGCCACTGGATTCAAGCAAGCCAGGCTGAAGACGGCTTGAATGCCAGAAACCGGTCCTCGGAAGCTTGTTTCCGGTCCAGGGAAGACATGGCTTGGCAGTTCGGGCTGGACTGTTCCCATGAGGCACCCTGTCAGACTGATGTGCATATAGCCATGTCTGAACTGGGGTTGCAGAGTGGGCTAAAGAACGGTGATGGATTAAACTCAGATCTTTTGACTGGGTGTGAGTGTTTGATTGATTCAGATGCTCCGTCCATCACCACCCCCTTTTGTACCGCTTTTGGCCACCATAAGTGTGGCAGGGTATACTCAGACGTGAGTCCCTTGCTCACTTTGCCACTGGATTCAAGCAAGCCAGGTTGAAGACGGCTGGAATGCCAGAAACCGGTCCTCGGAAGCTTGTTTCTGGTCTAGGGAAGACATGGCTTGGCAGTTCAGGCTGGACTCTTCCATGAGGCACAGGGTCAGACTGATTTGCATATAGCCGTGTCTGAACTGGGGTGGCAGAGTGGGCTAAAGAACGGTGATGGATTAAACCCAGATCTTTTGACTGGGTGTGAGTGTTTGATTGATTCAGATGCTCCATCAATCAGGACCCCCTTTTGTACCGCTTTTGGCCGCCATAAGTGTGGCAGGGTATACTCAGACGTGAGTCCCTTGCTCACTTTGCCACTGGATTCAAGCAAGCCAGGTTGAAGACGGCTGGAATGCCAGAAACCGGTCCTCGGAAGCTTGTTTCTGGTCTAGGGAAGACATGGCTTGGCAGTGCGGGCTGGACTGTTCCCATGAGACACAGGTTCAGACTGATTTGCATATAGCCATGTCTGAACTTGGGTGGCAGAGTGGGCTAAAGAACGGTGATGGATTAAACCCAGATCTTTTGACTGGGTGTGAGTGTTTGATTGATTCAGATGCTCCATCCATCACCACCCCCTTTTGTACCGCTTTTGGCCGCCATAAGTGTGGCAGAAAACACTCAGACGTGAGTCCCTTGCTCACTTTGCCACTAGATTCAAGCAAGCCGGGCTGAAGACGCCTGGAATGCCAGAAACCGGTCCTCAGAAGCTTGTTTCCGGTCTAGGGAAGAAATGGCTTGGCAGTTCGGGCTGGACTGTTCCCATGAGGCAAATGGTCAGACTGATTTGCATATAGCCATGTCTGAGCTGGGGTGTCAGAGTGGGCTAAAGTACGTTGATGGATTAAACCCAGATCTTTTGACTGGGTGTGAGTGTTTGATTGATTCAGATGCTCCGTCCATCACCACCCCCTTTTGTACTGCTTTTGGCCGCCATATGTGTGGCAGGGTATACTCAGACGTGAGTCCCTTCCTCACTTTGCCACTGGATTCAAGCAAGCCGGGCTGAAGACGGCTGGAATGCCAGAAACCGGTCCTCGAAGATTGTTTCCGGTCCAGGGAAGACATGGCTTGGCAGTTCGGGCTGGACTGTTCCCATGAGGCACAGGGTCAGACTGATTTGCATATAGCCATGTCTGAACTGGGGTGGCAGAGTGGGCTAAAGAACGGTGATGGATTGAACCCAGGTCTTTTGACTGGGTGTGAGTGTTTGATTGATTCAGATGCTCTGTCCATCACCACCCCCTTTTGTACCGCTTTTGGCCGCCATAAGTGTGGCAGGGTATACTTAGACGTGAGTCCCTTGCTCACTTTGCCACTGGATTCAAGCAAGCTGGGCGGAAGACGACTGGAATGCCAGAAACCGGTCCTCGGAAGCTTGTTTCCGGTCCAGGAAAGACATGGCTTGGCAGTTCGGGCTGGACTGTTCCCATGAGGCACAGGGTCAGACTGGTTTGCATATAGCCATGTCTGAACTGGGGTGGCAGAGTGGGCTAAACAACGGTGATGGATTAAACCCAGATCTTTTGACTGGGTGTGAGTGTTTGATTGATTCAGATGCTCCGTCCATCTCCACCCCCTTTTGTACCGCTTTTGGCCAACATAAGTGTGGTAGGGTATACTCAGACGTGAGTCCCTTGCTCACTTTGCCACTGGATTCAAGCAAGCCGGGCTGAAGACGGCTGGAATGCCAGAAACCGGTCCTCGGAAGCTTGTTTCCGGTCCAGGGAAGACATGGCTTGGCAGTTCGGGCTGGACTGTTACCATGAGGCACAGGGTCAGACTGATGTGCATATAGCCATGTCTGAACTGGGGTGGCAGTGTGGGCTAAAGAACGGTGATAGATTAAACCCAGATCTTTTGACTGGGTGTGAGAGTTTGATTGATTTAGATGCTCCGTCCATCACCACCCCCATTTGTACCGCTTTTGGCCGCCATAAGTGTGGCAGGGTATACTCAGACGTGAATCCCTTGCTCACTTTGCCACTGGATTCAAGCAAGCCGGGCTCAAGACGGCTGGAATACCAGAAACCGGTCCTCGGAAGCTTGTTTCCGGTCCAGTGAAGACATGGCTTGGCAGGTTGGGCTGGACTGTTCCCAAGAGGCACAGGGTATGACTGATTTGCATATAGCCATGTCTGAACTGGGGTGGCAGAGTGGGCTAAAGAACGGTGATGGATTAAACCCAGATCTTTTGACTGGGTGTGAGTGTTTGATTGATTCAGATGCTCCGTCCATCACCACCCCCTTTTGTACCACTTTTGGCCGCCATAAGAGTGGCAGGGTATACTCAGACGTGAGTCCCTTGCTCACTTTGCCACTGGATTCAAGCAAGCCGGGCTGAAGACGGCTGGAATGCCAGAAACCGGTCCTCGGAAGCTTGTTTCCAGTCCAGGGAAGACATGGCTTGGCAGTTCGGGCTGGACTGTTCCCAAGAGGCACAGGGTCTGACTGATTTGCTTATACCCATGTCTAATCTGGGGTGGCAGAGTGGGCTAAAGAACGGTGATGGATTAAACCCAGATCTTTTGACTGGGTGTGAGTGTTTGATTGATTCAGATGCTCCGTCCATCACCACCCCCTTTTGTACCGCTTTTGGCCACCATAAGAGTGGCAGGGTATACTCAGACGTGAGTCCCTTGCTCACTTTGCCACTGGATTCAAGCAAGCCGGGCTGAAGACGGCTGGAATGCCAGAAACCGGTCTTCGGAAGCTTGTTTCCGGTCCAGGAAAGGCATGGCTTGGCAGTTCGGGCTGGACTGTTCCCATGAGGCACAGTGTCAGACTAATTTGCATATAGCCATGTCTGAACTGGGGTGGCAGAGTGGGCTAAAGAACGGTGATGGATTAAACCCAGATCTTTTGACTGGGTGTGAGTGTTTAATTGATTCAGATGCTCCGTCCATCACCACCCCTTTTGTACCGCTTTTGTCCGCCATAAGTGTGGCAGGGTATACTCAGACGTGAGTCCCTTGCTCACTTTGCCACTGGATTCAAGCAATCCGGGCTGAAGACGGCTGGAATGCCAGAAACCGGTCCTCGGAAGCTTGTTTCCGGTCCAGGGAAGACATGGCTTAGCAGTTCGGGCTGGACTGTTCCCATGAGGCAGAGGGTCAGACTGGTTTGCATATAGCCAAGTCTGAACTGGGGTGGCAGAGTGGGCTAAAGAACGGTGATGGATTAAACCCAGATTTTTTGACTGGGTGTGAGTGTTTGATTGATTCCGATGCTCCGTCCATCACCACCCCCTTTTGTACCGCTTTTGGCCGCCATAAAAGTGGCAGGGTATACTCAGACGTGAGTCCCTTGCTCACTTTGCCACTGGATTCAAGCAAGCTGGGCTGAAGACGGCTGGAATGCCAGAAACCGGTCCTCGGAAGCTTGTTTCCAGTCCAGGGAAGACATGGCTTGGCAGTTCGGGCTGGACTGTTCCCTCGAGGCACAGGGTCAGACTGATGTGGATATAGCCATGTCTGAACTGGGGTGGCAGAGTGGGCTAAAGAACGGTGATGGATTAAACTCAGATCTTTTGACTGGGTGTGAGTGTTTGATTGATTTAGATGCTTCGTCCATCACCACCCCCATTTGTACCGCTTTTGGCCGCCATAAGTGTGGCAGGGTATACTCAGACGTGAGTCCCTTGCTCACTTTGCCACTGGATTCAAGCAAGCTGGGCTCAAGACGGCTGGAATGCCAGAAACCGGTCCTCGGAAGCTTGTTTCCGGTCCAGTGAAGACATGGCTTGGCAGGTTGGGCTGGACTGTTCCCAAGAGGCACAGGGTCTGACTGATTTGCATATAGCCATGTCTGAACTGGGGTGGCAGAGTGGGCTAAAGAACGGTGATGGATTAAACCCAGATCTTTTGACTGGGTGTGAGTGTTTGATTGATTCAGATGCTCCGTCCATCACCACCCCCTTTTGTACCGCTTTTGTCCGCCATAAGAGTGGCAGGGTATACTCAGACGTGAGTCCCTTGCTCACTTTGCCACTGGATTCAAGCAAGCCGGGCTAAAGACGGCTGGAATGCCAGAAACCGGTCCTCGGAAGCTTGTTTCCAGCCCAGGGAAGACATGGCTTGGCAGTTCGGGCTGGACTGTTCCCAAGAGGCACAGGGTCTGACTGATTTGCTTATACCCATGTCTAATCTGGGGTGGCAGAGTGGGCTAAAGAACGGTGATGGATTAAACCCAGATCTTTTGACTGGGTGTGAGTGTTTGATTGATTCAGATGCTCCGTTCAACACCACCCCCTTTTGTACCGGTTTTGGCCGCCATAAGAGTGGCAGGGTATACTCAGACGTGAGTCCCTTGCTCACTTTACCACTGGATTCAAGCAAGCCGGGCTGAAGACGGCTGGAATGCCAGAAACCGGTCTTCGGAAGCTTGTTTCCGGTCCAGGGAAGACATGGCTTGGCAGTTCGGGCTGGACTGTTCCCATGAGGCAGAGGGTCAGACTGGTTTGCATATAGCCAAGTCTGAACTGGGGTGGCAGAGTGGGCTAAAGAACGGTGATGGATTAAACCCAGATTTTTTGACTGGCTGTGAGTGTTTGATTGATTCAGATGCTCCGTCCATCACCACCCCCTTTTGTACCGCTTTTGGCCGCCATAAAAGTGGCAGGGTATACTCAGACGTGAGTCCCTTGCTCACTTTGCCACTGGATTCAAGCAAGCTGGGCTGAAGACGGCTGGAATGCCAGAAACCGGTCCTCGGAAGCTTGTTTCCAGTCCAGGGAAGACATGGCTTGGCAGTTCGGGCTGGACTGTTCCCATGAGGCACAGGGTCAGACTGATGTGGATATAGCCATGTCTGAACTGGGGTGGCAGAGTGGGCTAAAGAATGGTGATGGATTAAACCCAGATCTTTTGACTGGGTGTGAGTTTTTGATTGATTTAGATGCTTCGTCCATCACCACCCCCATTTGTACCGCTTTTGGCCGCCATAAGTGTGGCAGGGTATACTCAGACGTGAGTCCCTTGCTCACTTTGCCACTGGATTCAAGCAAGCTGGGCTCAACACGGCTGGAATGCCAGAAACCGGTCCTCGGAAGCTTGTTTCTGGTCCAGGGAAGACATGGCTTGGCTGTTTGGGCTGGACTGTTCCCAAGAGGCACAGTGTCTGACTGATTTGCATATGGCCATGTCTGAACTGGGGTGGCAGAGTGGGCTAAAGAACGGTGATGGAATAAACCCAGATCTTTTGACTGGGTGTGAGTGTTTGATTGATTCAGATGCTCCGTCCATCACCACCCCCTTTTGTACCGCTTTTGGCCGCCATAAGTGTGGCAGGGTATACTCAGACGTGAGTCCCTTGCTCACTTTGCCACTGGATTCAAGCAATACGGGCTGAAGACGGCTGAAATGCCAGAAACTGGTCCTCGGAAGCTTGTTTCCGGTCCAGGAAAGACATGGCTTGGCAGTTCGGGCTGGACTGTTCCCAAGAGGCACAAGGTCAGACTGATTTGCATATAGCCATGTCTGAACTCGGGTGGCAGAGTGGGCTAAAGAACGGTGATGGAATAAACCCAGATCTTTTGACTGGGTGTGAGTGTTTGATTGATTCAGATGCTCCATCCATCACCACCCCCTTTTGTACCGCTTTTGGCCGCCATAAGTGTTGCAGGGTACACTCAGACGTGAGTCCCTTGCTCACTTTGCCACTGGATTCAAGCAAGCCGGGCTGAAGACGGCTGGAATGCCAGAAACCGGTCCTCGGAAGCTTGTTTCCGGTCCAGGGAAGACATGGCTTGGCAGTTTGGGCTGGACTGTTCCCATGAGGCACAGGGTCAGACTGATTTGCATATAGCCATGTCTGAACTGGGGTGGCAGAGTGGGCTAAAGAACGGTGATGGATTAAACCCAGATCCTTTGACTGGGTGTGAGTGTTTGATTGATTCAGATGCTCCGTCCATCACAACCCCCATTTGTACCGCTTTTGGCCGCCATAAGTGTGGCAGGGTATACTCAGACGTGAGTCCCTTGCTCACTTTGCCACTGGATTCAAGCAAGCCGGGCTGGAGACAGCTGGAATGCCAGAAACTAGTCCTCTGAAGCTTGTTTCCGGTCCAGGGAAGACATGGCTTGGCAGTTCGGGCTGGACTGTTCCCATGAGGCACAGGGTCAGACTGATTTGCATATAGCCATGTCTGAACTGGGGTGGCAGAGTGGGCTAAAGAACGGTGATGGAATAAACCTAGATCTTTTGACTGGGTGTGAGTGTTTGATTGATTCAGATGCTCTGTCCATCACCACCCCCTTTTGTACACCAATGCATATACAAGCACGGAAAACTCATCTAGCAATGCAACACAAGCACTTAGAATCTATTTACTAAGGATGCTTATGTCAATGAACACTAGAATAGTAAACCTAAATAGGAAAGCACAAAGAACATCTCTGCAAACACTGTATATATGAAAAGCTGCCTTAAATAGATACTAAATGCTCTGTCTGCCAGTAAGGTGCATGCCAAAATGTAGCCCTTTGCTTACAGCGCTATAGGTAGCGTAGAATGGATATTTTCCTTTAGCAGTATATCTGTTCGAATGCAAAGGTCTATTCCTTCATAGGCTCATGGTACATACAGAGGCCAGCTATCCATAAACACCAACTTCAAGAGACAGTAGGGCTTTTTCACACTGCACATAATCACACACTAGAGACTCCTTCACTGCACAAAAACATTCACAGAGAGGAGGGAGGGTAATAATTGAAAACACCATGGGCTCTCACTTACTTCACATGAATAAATATATGGCGTACGGCAAGGAGGGAGCAAAGGGACAGATGTCAAGGATTCGCTTTTAGTAGTTAAAATTTGAAAAAAAGTGGCAAAATTCAGATGAATGGATGATTTGGGATATTGTGTTTTTAGCCAGTCAATGGCCATAAATCGAATTTGTTAATGACAAAAGTTTGCAACAACCTCGAATATTTTATGTGTTTGGAAATTGTACTTGTAATAGTGTAAAGTCCTTTAAGTAATGCATAAAAATGCCTGTGTGTATAACTCACACACTGGTATATCACCAGATAAGTATTACGGCATTGCTGTAACTCAGCACAACTTTGCTTCTTGCAATATTTTTTCCAGCCTATATTTAACTGGCAAATAATAGTGACTTGTGCATTTTAGTTAATCTTATAAACTAGGGGCCCAGTTAGTAATTTCACTATGGCTGTCATCCTAAAAATGTTATACTATTTCAAACCCTAAAATTTCTTTGTGCCATCATTCCTGCCCCGCCCTACATCCCCTCTGACTAACAATCTGCTCCTGTGTTTCTGGGCCTCTTCTCTCAGCCCTGCAAACAAGGTGCTCATGAATAACACTGTTAGGCAATATCCTGAGAGAGGAATGTAGGTGGTAGGATGAAATGGGGCAAGGAAATAGATAAAGAGAAATTAGGGGAAACACCTTGATAAAGGGACAAAAAGAAAAAGTGAGCGTAAGGAAAATTAAGGATGTGAAATAGCAGATGGGTATATAAAGGAAAGACAGAAAGAAAGATTGGAAGGAAAGAAACATGAAAGGAAATAAGGGAGAAAAGGCAGGATGAAAGTGTGAAAGGAATGATGAAAGAATTAATGAATAGAGTAGTGGAAGAATTGTTAGAGGGAATGTTGAAATGATGGCTGGAAGAGTGTAAGATCAATAGGTTAAAGGGTGAATGAATTGAAGGGTGAAGAATAGATAGATTGGGAAGAGTGAAGGATGAATAGTTTAAATAATGTTTAGATTGATCCCTTGGATATAATGATTTATGAATGCATGAAAGAAAGGCTATAAATATGTATACATGAAATGACTACAGTCTTCCGATCACACCCACCTGTCAGGGTTGATGCACCGCAGTGGGAGCATGTCCCACTATAAAAATGCAAACAGGTATAGTTGCCAAAGTAGTTTATTCAAAGGTTTATCCAAAAGACTGACGTATTTCTACCGGAATGGTCTTTGTGGTGTTATTTCTGATATCTATATGTGTTGATCGTCTTCATTGTATATTCTTGCCAGAACAAAGTGTGACTCCTAGTCGTTGAAGTGTCACTCATAATTACACTGAAATTATGAAAATGTCAAATATGGTAATCTACAACCTTGGCAGCTTTGCCCTCAGCAGCCCCCTTTTTCCAGCCTCCAGGGGCCCCATCAGTGCTGTAGCACACACAGGCAGCACTACACTCTCTAGCCGGTGTTGGTTGCACCAGTGAGTTGCCTCATATCAGTCCTACCTCATTAATGAAATGGTGCGTGCTGCATGCTGTGGGTGCAGGTGACCTGAGCTACCAGGCCCAGAAACAAGGGTTATTGAAGGCAACTGCTTCAAGGCCAGAGACCATTTGCATATTTACATACCTTTGTAAACTGGTTACAGAGGCTAAGGCTTTTTTCTGTTCAAGTACACCCTCGGCCCCCACCGTGCCTATTCCTTGCATTTGAAATTTACATTTACTGCTGTAGTGAGAAAATGCATTTCATGAAAAGGAATATGAAGTAAGGTTGCCGAAAGAAAAATGCCAGCCATGTGTTTAAAGAGCTAGGAAAGACCTGATCTTGGCACTAAATAGGGTTATAAATAAAAAAGTATGTATTAATTTGCAATGTGACTTTTCTGTCTTTGTTCCCTTTAATTATCAGGATCTCATCGTTGAGGCAGCCCTAGAACACAATTAAAGTCCATTCTATTTATATTTGCTGTTTGAAGTATGCACAGATAAGTGCTGATTATACGGCTTTAGTTGAATGCTTATTTTTGTCAGTGGGGCAAAGTGGTAGGTGGTGAGCTGGGCCGCTGGGGCCCTCATTGTGCTTTGCAGTGGTGCCCCCTCAAGTTTCGTTACACCACTGCCTGTCCCCATCCAGATGGGCTAATCCTCCATAAGTGGTCATTGTAACACCACTCCAGCCTTCCTGCTCCCACAGGCAAGCAATTGTCCTACAGGAGGTGAGTCATTAAGAACAAGTCTTACATGTGTATTTATTCTCTGCCACAGGGCAATCGGGAAAATCAAATCAAAACTAATTTGGTATCAGGTAGAAACTTGTACAATTTTTGAAAGTTACTTTTCCACTAATTCTTATCACAAGTCTACTTTTACCATTGAATTATTATTATTTCTAAAGTGGAAACAACATTTAAGAGAATGTTTAATATATTCTTCAATGTGAAGCTACCGAAAAGAGGGTTTTACTTATAACTAGTCCTGTTTATGAAAACTTTAATTACAAGGTGACCAGAAGCTTTTTTGTAAATGTTCGCTGTAGGGACATACTTTTACTTCTGACATCTCACATGTTATTAGGTACCCAGCCCTGTGGGCTAACATTGCAAACTTTAGGGGTGACTTAGCTAAGTAGTGCTTTAAACTGCAGTCCAGCCAGAGCCACTGGTGCATTTTCAGTGAAACATTAGTGTAGTCTTACTGGAAAGTTAAATGCACTAATTTGGCGTACCTAGTTTAATAGTATTATGTTAGGGACAGATCATATGTACTGTCACGCTGAAAAACGGTGTAACAGAGCACAGACAAATAATGCCATCATAAACTAGGGTATATAAAAGGCAAGAAATCTAATTAGGGAAGAGTGTAGAAAATGGGAAAGTGAAACAACTGCTATTTCATATTCACTACAAATTAACTTTAAATTATGATGGCAAATAATACTTTTTATGTGTTAAATTTCACCACCAATTTTATTTTACTTTGTTATTATTTGTATCTAAGCTACTAACAATATTTTAAAAGTTGTTACCAATGCATAACCTCTAGTTGTCACTCACGCTTTTCTTCCAAGAGAACGCCAACGATTTAAAGGCCAGGATCTAAGAATTCCTTGTATTCAACCGTTTTGGTTGCTGTCACTATCTTGTGTTACATCCAGCCTTTGGGGCTTCTATTAGAACAAGCTTTAAGATTTTGACATTATCCTTTCAGCTGCACATAAGCTGCCCGTAACCTTTACCAAGGAAGGGCGTATTTATCTTGGTTATATGTACATTGTGTTGAAAAGCAGTGCAACTGTAATCTGAACGTAAAATGTCAGCAGTAAGTTTTCTTAGAATAACGTATCAAATGCCTGAAGTGTTGGCTACTAATACAACAAGAAAACAGAAATACATTTTATACACCGCCTTCAAACTCTCTACGGCCTTGATGTGGCAGAGAAATACTTGCAAAGCACAACTGTCAAAATAGCTCTATTGAATTTATTATGTTTTAAATTATTGCCACATCTATGAACATGCATGTGCTACATTTACAATTGTGTAGTTTTGGGGACTGTGTCTCACACTCAGGTGCCTCCTCCTGCTGTGTCTTATGGTGGCTTTCTTCGCATATTGCATGCATGGGAGGAAAAAGATCTGAACGTTTCATTTGCCCTATTTAAAAAAAACATACTTTGATTTTTAATTTACATATGTGCATACACTCAGCAAGATCAGAAGAGTCCACGCATCAACAAGTGGAACAGTCAACGTTTTTAATTCACTTTTTAAGTATGTTTTTACCTCAATGTATATTTGTATTTGAAAGCTTAAGGCAGATAGACATATAAGGGACATTACCAGACATATAATGCATTGCACCAGATCACTTCAAGGCCAGATGGGAGTGATGGGAAACACTGATACATTCAGACTTTTTTGTAGTGTTCATCTTTTACAGAGAGGTGGCTCGGACATATGTTGCATGTTTATTATTTGCAAATAATTCAGCTAATTCTATAGCAAAGCATTTTTCAAGATTTTCTTCATTATTGGATGAGCATAAAGACAAATAATTCGCTTCAATTGTAATTGGAGCAGGGTGCAATAAAGAACATAGCTGTGACTAAAGGTATTTGAACCTGATAAAGTATAAAGCAATACATTTAGGGATGTGAGAGAGGACGACTTTTGCCCACAAAGACAGAAATAGTGAAACTTTGCCCTGAGGAAGGTTTTTGCGAATTTGTTTTAATGAAAAGTTATGAAAAATGTGAATATGAACCAAATATTATTGAAAGGCAATGGCCTTTAAGAGTGAATTGTTACTGTACCCTAGTAAAGCCTGCAGACATCTTGTAAAATGAAACCTCATAAATTATATTTGTGGGTAAGGACTTTGGTGTTGACTACCCCCTTTGAGAAACTCTGTGGTAAACGATTCGCATTGTGAGCATGCATGCTAGAAACTCTTCATCATGTCTAACAGGCCAAGATCTTTAAACCCAAAAATAATCAATACAACTAATCACACACAAACACACACAAACATTTTCACCTGAAACAGCATCTGCTTCAGTGCCGTGGCTGGTGAGACAATATTTTAGTTTTCTATTTTCCCCTGTTTAAAGGTCCCCATTATTTTATTTTCCTTTCCTCTTTTATTTTTATTTTGCTACATCTCCCCAGTCATTGCAAATCAAAAGCTTGCTTGCCACTCATCTCATCTGCAGTGCACCACATCCCGCTCAGCCATTGCCCCCAACCCAGACGACCATCTTGCAGTGGTATTGGTGATGGTAGTTTTACCATTCACAGATGGCGAACACATTGGTTCTAAAGCTAGAGGCAATTTACAACTATAATACACTTTTTACAACACCACTGAAAGACACATAGCAATGCTATGTTTACTGTTATTTGTTTTGCAAGAATATGCCAGCAATGTTTATTCAGGAGCATGTTTTCTTTTTCTTTTATTGTTTTAATTTATACTGCATATGTTGTTGAGTTTGTGTGTGTGTTTTATTGTGATTCTGTAGTGGGTGAATATAAGAATCTGTCAGTCAATGAAGGAATGAATGGATGAATGGAAGCGTAAAAGACAAAGTGCATTTATGATAACACATTGAATGTATTGCCCGTTAATGACTGAAGAGGACCTTTCATTTATAAGTCAGACATATTGGCACTGCCCATGTTTGATTAACCTAAGCAAGGGTCACATTACAAAAATATATATTTGAAGCTGCAAATTGCCTACACTTGCATAGTCACATACCCCCCAAATAACTTACAAAACAGAGAAAAGAACACATTTTGAGCTATGAAGTCATGCAGTCTTAGGAAAGCAAGAGGTTAAATCAACCCGTCATTTAGAGGGATATTATTTCACTTGGTTGACAAATATAAACACAAACAATTATACCTTGGGAAAAATACAAGACTAGTGGATACGATTGTTTCTGGATTGTTGCTTGCAAAAGTCATTTACAATAATTGGGAATTGAGCCACATGTGCGATTTCATGTCACACAACATGTTAAAAAAAATGTTATTTGCTTCGCTGGTAGATGTCACACTTTCATAGTAATGTTTTTATAAAACACGTTTTCTACGTTTTGTTTGGAGTTTTGTGTTTATAATAGACGTCTTTTTCTTCTTTGTGGGGTGTCAGAAATGAATTTGTGGTGGGGGTCCTAACAGGATAATATAAAAATAATTGTTTTGGGATTTTCTGGGTATTTAGTTATATTTGTTACAAGTTAGTTTGACAGCATTTGCTGCTCTAGTGTTTTTATGAAGGTCGCAGTTATAGGTTTTGCTGAATTTAAGCTGCATACAATTTTCATAAACTAATTATCCGAAAAGGTATTTTTATTTGTGAGAATCTAGAAATATTCACCAGCAGGTTAGGGGGCCCCAGGAGAAATGTTGGTGTCGACATGATTCTTTTTAATGTCACAGCTACCGTCCTTGCTTTGCTGGCTGCTGAGACGTGGCACAGTGTCTAGCAGCATGTTGTAGCACTGCAGTGATGAGCAACCACTCAGCAAGAAATAGCCTTTCCAGAAATAAATGTATTAGAAAAATGTTAGTTTATGAGGCAATGGGAAGAATCGGTGCACAAAGCTGCGTACCAGAAACCTTCAAGCAATGCAGGGCCTTCTGCCCTATGTGGCCAATTATTTTAAATAGGGACCGAGAGAAAAGTGCAAGTCCGCGAGGTAAAACTTCAGAATGGACGTAATTATCAAACCAATCTCAAGTATTCCCATATTCACAAAAAAATGCTGGTCTGTGTTCCCTGCTTGGCGGCGAGGGTGATTTAAGATGAACAAAACCGAGTGACAGATTGTTGAGCCCTATTCAGAGGAAGTACTTTTCTTGTCCAGAATATGGTAGCTCTGTGAGGTTAGTATTAGCTCATAAATTGAAATAACAGCTCTTGCTTCCTAGCGTGAATAAAGGGACGCATTTCCTTTCTGTAGTGCTGCAATCAAAATAATTGCCCCAAAAACTTCATTTGGCCTCTTAGCTGAACTATGCAGTCGGTGGACTCAATTTTCCTTTCATTTTCATTTGGTGTTTCCTCGAATTTGTGCCCCTGCTTCCCTTACCTCCCCTTGCACTTATTTTGACATCCTGTGCGACTGCGGAGTTGGCCTTAAAGGCCGAGCAGAACATGCCAATACATTTTTGTTACCAAGAAAAATATAGAATGCCATCAAGAAATATGCTAACTTTAAATCCGTCAATTTTGTAAACACTGCACTGAAAGAAACGTGTATTTATGCAAAATGCATGTGCACAATGTTCTCGATTAGATGTATCTAAGTATGTTGTATTTTAATAGCGTACACCTAGCCAAATCGCAGTGAGGCGCTGTACAGGGTCAAAACAAGTATAAAGACAATCAGTGATAAGAGAGGTATTGGTTTGTGGATCCATATTGTATTGTGATGTTCTGTGCATTGAAGAGGTGGGTCTTGAACTTTTTCTTTAATCGTAGCAATGCACTGCATCACCAAATGCGATGCAGTGCGCGCAACAAATTTATTTGTATTTATTTATATGTAAAACTCGGTAATCCACACATTACTACCCCCCACCCTGCCCCTCCCCCTTCCCACATCACCGCCCTGCAGGTCATCCCACTACCGACCGCGGCTCGGGATGGAGCCAGTGAAGGACACTGCTGGTAAATACTCTTTGAGACTCAGTGCATATGAGAGTGGGATGGTATGGTATAGTTAATTGTGTTGAAGGCAGCCGAGAGCTCCATCAGTATCAGAAGGCAGAGGTCATCTTCATCTGTGGTACGAAGAGCACTGTCTTTGATGTGCAAGGTTAATGTCAATGTTGTGCTAGATAAATCTATATAAACATAAATAGTGTTCTAATACATTGAGACAATAATTGCTTTTGCCTCACACAGTTATTGAACAAGCATATCTTTAGAGGTTCATGGACTATAAAGATACTTTTTAATGTATAAAGATCTGATCTTAAGAGGACACATACATGTTTGTTAGACTATTACCAAAAAAGACAAGGTACTCGTACTAGAAAATTAATAGCGTAACACAGGAGGACCATTGTAAAAGAGGAACTTAGAAAGTCTTTACCCAAATAATCTGCGTGATTTTTATTATGACATCAAAAGGTTTTCCTTCTGATTCCTTATTACGTTAGAGTGTGACTTTAGGGCATAGGTTTGGATAAGCAATGATGACACTTGGGTAACGAACATAATAAAAATGTTGCCCTGATTTAATATGAGTGTATCACATTTCACTGGGTGTTGGGTTTCAATCGCTGGTTAGAGTATAATATGGAATTGGATTTTGAACTCATAAATGTGAATAATTAAGGCGTTGTAAAGGGGAAGATCCTCACTGAGGGAAGGAATCCAATAATAATGGGATGCATTTTACCTTTGTAGGTATGCCTTCTGAGTGTGTCTACTAAAGGCAAGTATTGCCACATACTTATCCCTAACACTTAGTCAATAACTAGAGTGGATAATTAAAATCACAAAGGATCTGTATCCTGAGGAAGGCCAGTGACCCAGTAGGGCATTTGGAATAGGCTGAAACCTATTGGTACATGCAGACAGGGTAATGAAGATGTTTTGTTCTCCTTTATACCTGATCATTATAATTTTTAATCCTGCCAAGGGGTGCCCCTAATAAAAGAGACTGGGTACCCACTCAGACAGTCTTAATCATCTTACTTTCTGCAATCAGGATCCCTCTCATGAAAGAATTTGTCTAAAAAATATGCGGCTAGGGAACATAAGATTTCGCTTTTCAGTGGATGATGTAGTGCTCTTACTCACAAAGCAGCTGCCCTCCCTGTCCCCACCTTATTGACAGGGATAGAGTTCTTTAGAGCAGTCTTGGGCTTTAAAATAAACCTATGGAATACACAGGCCCTTGGACGAATTTTGCGGATTTGCGGTCCACGAAATCTTGCGAAATGGCAAAAAAATCAGTGAGTTTGCGGGAAAATTCGAGAACTTGCAGATTTGCACAAATATATGTGACCAAGTGTGTCTGTAACTTTGCCACCATGCCGAAAGGCGCTGAGGTCCCTCGAGTGAGCTGTCCATCCTAGTGAGGAAAGGGCGCGAAGACGTTGCATACCCTAGTGTGTGTGGGACTGGGCCAAACGGGCAGGACTTCCATGTAAGTTCACATGCCTCTTGTTTATAAAGGGTCAGAGACCGATCAGAGCAGCAGATGAGAAGAAAGCAGCCTCCTGGTCACTCCAAGTACACAGGGATTGCGCTCGAGAAACTCATGGATGCAAAGACCTCCATCAAGGATTACATCTAATTGAAGGTGGTAGATATGGAGAGGAAGCACACCTGCCTAGCCTAGACCGTGCTCACTAGATGTTTGGGCTGATTATAATGCGTTACTGAAATTGAGCTTCAACTCGGGGACCTGCTTTATTTATATCTGTAAGTTCTTCCTGTTGAGGTTTAATTTTTGTGACAGGAGCATTGTGCCAGAATGAATCCTGCCTGCATATTTATCCAAGAAGATGCCACAGTGTTGTGCCATACCTCTACTCAACTGGAGTACTTTCTACTGACTAATCAGTAAGTGCTATCTCGTTGAGTAAATGTATAGTGCTTTTGCTACACTATAGCTGAGTAAAGGGCCAGAAGAGTTGTCTCCAGTGACCACGTGTGTTTGTAATTTTGCCACTGTGCCCATAGGTGCCGACTCCTGCCCCTCGAGTGAGCTGTCCGTCATAGTGAGGAAAGGGCGGTAAGATGTTGCATACCCTAGTGTGTCGGTCAGAGACCGATCAGAGCAGTAGATGAGAAGGAAGCAGCCTCCTGGTCACAGGAAGTACACGGGGATTGCACTTGAGAAGCTCGAGGATGCAATGACCTACATCAAGGATTACATCTAATTGTAGGCGGTAGATATAGGGAGGAAGCACACCTGCCTAGCCTCGACCGTGCTCACTAATTTATTGGGCTGAACGTTACTGAATTTGAGCTTCAACTCGGGCATGTGTCGAAAAAAAACTGCCAGCGAGCGGATTTGCGGATTTTGCGGCAATTTCGCGAGAGTCGCGGATCGCGAAATTGCCGAAAATCCGCAAATTCGCGGGCAGAATGGATTTTGCGCCCATACTTAACCCTTAGTCTATCTCTTCGCAAGGCAGACCAGCACCCACTGGACATACAATTCCCATTTGCATAGGTGGCCAGCGGCATTACGTACCTGGGGCTGCAGATTTTCCCCACGACTGAAAAGATTGCACAGGTGAACTATTCAGGGGTCCTAGCTAAAGTACAACAGGAACTCCTAGCATGGAGGAAACACACAATGTCATGGTTGGGTAGACTGTCTCCTAAATGACTCTCTTACCCCGTATCTTATATCTAATGCTGACACTTCCACTACATCCCCGCCTAAAAAACTGGTGCAAATTCAGCAACTCATTCAGGGTTTCATCTGGGTAGGGAAGAAGGCTCATATGGCTTAACACTTGACATACCTTAGACAAGAGAATGGGGGACTAGGGGATCCGCACCTAGGGCGATACTTTGAGGTAGCGCAATTGCGCTATATGACGGAGCGGTATAAACTGGAGTAGGAAAAGCACTGGTATTTTATTGACCATGCTATCGAAGGCATGCATTTCTGGAAGGTACCCTTGCTCCCCAAACGCCATCGCCCACCCGGAGTGTACATCTCCCTAATCTTGAGGTCCACCATGAGGGTGTTGGACACAGTACAGGATGAAAAGTGATGACGGACTGCTAGCCAGTCAAGAAAATAGGTTCGGCCATTTTGTAACACGGCAGAGCTTATGTGAATAATGTCGGCCTACTGGTTTGACACAGTTCTATACTGTGGACAGGGCCCACCGGGTCCCTGCCCACCCACCAGTACCTGGGAGGCCTCCTTGTCCGGTGGTCGCTCGTGTACTACATTATAAAGGCAGAGATTTCCTACTGCAGAAAGCGCGCTCCTCTGGACCCTACACAGTTGACAATTCCAAAGTGTTGATTTTCCCGGATTATACATTGGAAGTCCAGCGCCACAGCAAGTTGTTTCTAGCAGTAAATGCGATGAGGGGCTTCAGTACTACTTGATGTTCCTGGCTCCTTTGAGGATAGTTCTGGATGACAAGGCTCATTTTTGTGAGAACCCTCAGAAGGCTTGGGACTGGATCAAAGCCTATAAAACTAGTCGGGGTCCGGCGGAGCAAGGAGCTGCCCCTACTGAAAGATAGCAGCATCCCCAAAGAACTCGGCAAGCAGGGCGTCGACAACTTTTTTGACAACTACCCAGTGCTTCTTAGATGAAGAAGGAGAGCATGGCTGCACTGAACGCGGTGTTAGACCTATTGCAAGATCCTAAACCAACTTTGGGGGTGGACACTGCCTCAGAGAAAATGTCTGATGGATCGTCCACTGATGTGTCCAATGATGACAGTGTTCAGTTGCAGCACGTTACACTTGCCACTGCTGATGATATTATTTGAAAGCAATGTTGCCTCTCTAATTCTGCCTCACTCTTTCTATTACTCTCCCTTTTTTTCCTTTCTCTTTCTCTCTCACACTTCTTCACCTATTTGGCCTATTGACATTGCATTGCCTTTGCATACTCTGGCGGATTGTTGGGGTGGGGGGATCTTTGAGACCGTTATGCTCTGCCCTCTGATCCGGGAGCAATGTGTGTGTCCTGTTAGGGGCATGGCGCCACTACAATTGTGGGTTACATAGCAAGACAGCGTTGGTTTGCAGCCGCCTTCCCCTTTGATCCTCTGTAGTTACTATAGGACACTAAATGTTTAGTTAGTTTGGATGGTTACTAGAGTTTTAGTGCCTGTTCTGGGAAGTGGGAGTTGGGATTCTTTTCCTATTTGTAATGGGATGTTGCTGGGGACTCGGTGTGCCACGATCAGAAGTAAATTAGGGGACTATACACAAATTTCTCATTGTTCATTACTTGATTTGAAATGTATATCGTGGAATGTCAGGGGTATGCCTACTATGGTGTGATGTCACAAGATACATGCTTACTCAGTGTGCAGAGGGATCCAATCGCCTTCCTCAAGGAGAAGCACATAACGCGCCATGACAGTCTCACCCTGTAGCGTCGGGGTCAGATTTTCTACACCACTTATTCCTCTTTTGCGCATTAATATGGGTTAGAGGAGGGGTGCCTTTCCATCCTATGCAACAGCTAGCAGATCCAGAGGGAAGATATGCGGTGGTGGCGGGTCGGCTCAATGGTAGGGATGTGGTACTGGGCAGCAGATATGCGCCCAACGTGGAACAGCCAGCCTTCTTTACACAATTATCTGGGAAATTGACATCATATCTGACTGGATCAGTGATTATGGGTGGGGACTTTAACTCCGTTCCTGATGTCTCTCTGGGTAGGTCCCACCCACCACTCCCTGACGCACCAGTTCATAAGATCTCTGAAGCCAGGAGGGATTGGTATCTCTGATGAGGGTTGGATGTTGTGTGGTGGGCGCATCATCCGGGGAGCGTGATTATTCCTTCTTCTCCGCACTCCATGACCTTCATGTTAGGCTCGATGCAATACTGTGCTCCCCAGATCTCCAAGCGACGGTCAAGCACATGGTATACCTAACCAGGACACTCTCAGATCATAATCCAGTCCAACCCAGTCCTGTCCTTCCTGGTACCGCATGAGATGGGTTGGAGACAGCATTGCGAATTCAGGTGTATCAAAACTCCTCCAGCCACTCTAAATGCAGACCAGCCCTGCAATGCGTCACCCAGGCAAGACAGGGCACACCTCAACCCACCTAGTGACTGTCTAGAGTTAATGAACATCCCACCTCCTGTCACTCAAACACTAGATGCTGAATTCACAAACAGCCAGAGACACACAGAGTGGTAAAGTAAGAAAATGCTGACTTTCTAAAAGTCACAACTGAGCAATTACCAGTACCTCTAACGCACTTGAATGCTCGTTTATAAGACACCATATTTAAATTTAAACAATATGTACCTTTAGGCTTCCTTTTCTGCCTAGAATAAATATTTTATTTTTTTATTTATATTATTCACATGACAAAATTAAACCTTTTTTTTCAAAATACCATCTCATTATTTGCATTGTACCTCATAGCAAAAGCTTTGTCATACAAAATTTCTACTGAACTACACTCTACATTACCAAACTCACTTCATGCTTTCCTTTTTCTTTCATTTAGCATTCACACACACACACATTCCATAAATTACAACTTCTAAACCAATAACCCAAGACAATTTTTTTCTCCTTCCCCAATCTGTCTAACTGTGATTGTGGTGTTGGGAGAAGGGGCGTATTGTGCGGAGTGGGGACGTTTGATTATTATTATTTTTTTGAAAATGTCTTTATTTGCAAGATAAGTCACTGCATAGGTTATAGACATTCGTACAGTATATCTCTGCGTCGTGACATATATTTCAGTGTACATTTCAATCTTAACATTTTCCGTTTTCTGCATTTAGTAACATCCCAACTCCCCAACTCCCTCCCTGTTCCCTCCCCCTCCCAGCACTTACTCTTCCACACATCAGCACTATGAAGGTTTTGTGTCAATATGCACATTACAATCGGCATCCGATAGGGGTACCGGTCCCCGGTTTACATCATACATGTACAGCAGTTAGTTCATTTTGTGTCTGCATCTCGGTTCCCGTGTATATTCGGCCATGGGTACAGTGTCCCCCTGTGACGGTTTATAGACTCGTACTAGTCCCCCTGTTCTTGTACGCCTTGTTCGAACGCTATAAGTAGGGCATTCCATTCCATTGAGATGGGATGTTTCCTGAGGCCTCTGCGTTCTTCCCTACCTAGTTCCTGTCCCTCAGCCTTGCCCCACCTGACCACCTCCCCGCTCCAGGTCCCTATGTCTGGCGGCCTTGCCGATTTCCACCTCATCGCCACTGACCTCTTCGCTAGTAGCAGTGCCAGATCCACAAATCTGGATTCCACACTCCTTTTTTTCTCTTTGTGTACTATCCCCAGCATGCAATATGAGGCAGATGTGTAGGGTCTATCTGGTGCTATGTCATTCAATATGTGGTGTATTGTACCCCAGTAGTGTCCCAGCTTAGAGCATTCCCATCTGGGGCAAGTATCAGCCGCAGCCGGGAACATTATGTGTATCTTGTGGGGAGTCAAGTATGCCCTGTGTATAATCATCAATTGTATAAATTTAAACCTAGGGTTCCGAGACACTTTCTTTGGCAATCTCAATACCAGGTCCCAATCCTTGGCGCTCAATGCCACCCCTAGATCCACCGGGACGTTTGATTATTAGATGCATATTTACTATCTTCTCATAGTCTTGTGTTATATATATTGTGAGAATCTGGCCTGGTATATGATGTCTACTGATGTAAGTCAGTGCCTTGCACCAGTCCATATAACCTTTATGGTGATTTAAGGGGTCTTAGACAACCTTAGAAAGCGTTCTAAGTGGTAGCTATGGAGAGCAGCCTTCAGGCTTAGTCCAGGAGTGTAAAGCAGCTCGTTTTACCAGAATGCAATCTTATAGTATAGATTAAGTGAAAAGAACCACACCAAGAATTTATAATAATATGTATTTATTATATAATACCAAAAAGGCATAAACCCTGTTCAAAAGTAATAAGAAGGGAGAGGGCTCCCTTACTGGACACAACAATTATATCTGGGCACAGAAAGTGTCTATTGGTGCAACCAAATTCACAGTAAAATAATATATTTAACCACGTTATTAAAAAAGGTTTCACAGTACTATGCAACACAGAAAAAAGTTTCAAAATACAGATATAAAAATATGAAAAAATTAATTTTATTCATTTAGACCATAAAATTAATTTCCTCCTTGTTCAACCTCCCTATGGGTTACAATCTAAAGAATGCAGGTATTTCAACCCTGTACAATAGAATTTATTAAAAACAATCAAACAGTCGACGCAGCATTTCGATGTAGAGTGGATACTTTCAACTTCTTCAGGACGTAAAACTTTCTTACTACAATCTTAGTTGGATTATGTTTCATCAATTTCATATTCACAGGGGTAACAAAAACATTTTCGACCTCCGTCTGTTTTGCTTTGTTAGGGCCTTTTTTAGGCACCAGCTCCCGCCATTTTGATATATATTTATATTCCACAAATTTTACCAGTTGGAGCCACCATTTGAATAGCAATAGATCTGTGCAACGATTAATCACTCAATTGTGTGGCACATGCCCTTCATATGGGCGCTAAGAAGCATATACTTTTTCCTTTGTAATATGCACAGAGATCACTGTGTTGCATCAGGTCGCTTTATTTTCGTGCTCAATCTTTGGCACTGTGAGCTAGAAAGCGGCCTCCCTGTTCCAAATGGGATCCGTGATGCAGCAGTCTGGAAGGGAGATGAAGTCAGACCAAAACAAAGTCCAGCGAAGTCCAGAGTGCCCGGAAGTTTGAAGTAGAAGTGGTGTCTGATCTAAATCTTATCTCATGATGAATCTAGGGACCTACACCCAGGTAACCCCTTAAGTACCCTAGGGAAAAGGTTGTGAATATTCAGGGGACCCTCCCAGGGGATGGTCTGGACAGTGGGGAGGTTACTCCCATGTCCTTTGCCCAGTTTTGCCCCAGAGTGGGACCCAGCGGCTTCCAGGACTGGTTTGAACTGGACTATGCACAGGGATACCAAATATACCCCTCATGCAGACTGAGTGGTGCTGGCCCACCCCACACACAAATCCTGACTGGGATGTGGTCACACCTCCCAGTGACAGGATGCCTATTGTTTTGCCTTCCCCTGCTTGAGCTCGGCTGGGCAGCAGGAGGGCAGAATCGTGTCTCAGGTCGGCAGCAACCATTTAGTGCTGTCTGGGTTAAGAGCGCTGGTATCGTAAACACTGAGAGCCTAACGGGGGGCTCTTCCTGCGCTTGGAACCATACCTCCCACACTGTTTACAGTGCTGGGGTATGATTCCAACATCTTTGATACCAAGGACTCATAGCAGCCATAATGGAGATGGTCATCGTGTAATTACACGGTGCCCCTCTATATAGTTTATGGCTGCTTCACTGACAACCCGGGAGAAAGGACTCCGTGGGCTGGAGGGGTGTCCTGCTCATGCAGGGTCACACTCTCACTTAGAACAAAGCACCCTGCCTTCAGGATTGCACAGGCCTGATATAGGGTGGCTTATAGGTTTTTTAAGTGCATTGACCCTAGATATAGGAAACCTATATATTTTGTAAGTGGTGCAAGCACCAACTTAAGCAGGCTGCAATGGCAGGCCTGTAGTCCCATTTTGAATGGTCTACCATGGATGGCATAATACTTGCTTCAGCCCATGGGAGACCTCCAGGGTACCTATGCCCAGGGTATAAGGTTACCATATATAAGGGACTTATAAGTGTACCCCAGTACCCAATCTGGGGATGTACCTAGGTACTGAACATAACAATTTAGGGAGAAAGCTGATAGACTGGAGTCCTGGTTCACAGTATCCCCGTCAGACTAATCAAATACAGCTTAGCACCAGGCAAAAAGTGTGGGTAACCATAGAAGTCGATCCTACTTTCCTACATATATTCTGTATTTAAGCAGTGTTTTGTGTTCTAAGGAGGGCAATACAATATATGGTATGCAATATGTTTTTCTGTTTGTGGATTAGATGGAGGGCAGAGGACAGTGTTTTCCCCTATACAAATATAGTGCAAATTTGCAGACTTCAGCTATACTCAAATGATGCAACTTTGACTCGAATTGAGGCTTAATATCAATCGTTCAGTAACATATCAATATCATTGAAGCACTTTTCAAAGGAAAAATAGTAACACTGTGTCAAAAGTTTCCTGGTTTCTCTATTCAAGGGCTGCTGCATACTTAACTGTTTTTGTTATTGCTAACGATGGGAATATCATCTTCTATAGTGTGAGTTTATATCAGGGATGTGTGGTGCATAATGACCAGTGAGCACCCAAGCGCAGTGCTTATGTTTAGTCCATGGTTGCAGGTGGAGTCCACCGGTGCTCATTTTTGGGAAATGTCATTTCATTTGCCTTTTCCTACTTTGACCCAGAGCAAGAGAGAGAAAACAAACCAGGGAAAGAACGAGTTTCCGTTTAATTTATTATGATATGGAACTCCTACGGAGATCCACATAAGATAAAACAATAATTAGACAGTGGTACATAATACATACTAAAATCAACAGTTGAAAAGTGTAAAACCTCCAATCTATGACATAAATCATTTGGGGCACCATTTACTTTCCTTTATAAAGTGTTGATGTGCACAGCACAGCATAAAATATGCAACCATTCCATACTGTAGACATAAAAATGCAACCTTTTGACATGATATCTAGCACAGCACAATGGGGAAAGAAGAAGGAGTAGAAAGACTGATAAACGGTGTGAAAGAAAGAATGGCAGAATGAAAAACAAGCTGAAAGAGTGAGATAAATGGGTAGGGAGTGACTGGTGGTGGTTCAAGGAGGCATGAGGTGAATCAAGATGAATGCCGCCTTGATATTAGGCACCTCCAACATTTGCTAGCGTTTCTGAGCAAAACTTTGGTCCCGACATGCATTCTTTTAAAAATTAGACACAGGCCGACAATATTTCTATCATTGACTTTTCCATTGCAAGGCTACTCTTTTTGCTGGACATGACCACAAAATATGGATTACGTGAAAAGTAGTGTGGTAATTAGGCCTGGCGGTGAACTTCGATCCGTTCGCAGAGTTTGCAGAGTTTTCTGCTATTCGCACTCCGCTGAGTTTGCGGAGTTCGCGGAGTGCGGAAAACTCTTACCCTCGATGTGCAGAGGAGTTTTTTCCCTGCTCGGGATCACGAACAGTAAGTTTGCGATCACGAACAGTAAGTTCGAGAGCGCGAGCTGCTGCTCGGGTAGACTTTCTACCGAGCAGCAGGAATAGCAGCACAAACTACAGTTCGCACTGCACTCTGCCACTCGCAGAACTTTGCAGAACTCCAGGCCTGGTGGTAATCTACATCCCAGGAGCCCTTTTGTAACATTTCAATTTTGTTCTGCACTTTACAGCCTTCTGTTATAAGTAGATTTCAAGGATGACCAGAGGTAGCCGTGAAGTATTATCATGTAAAGGTTTATTAGTTGCTCCAGTGGATATAAGTTGTAAGTCTTGTTAAGTTCATTAGATGTCCAAAAGGGAATCAAATAAGATATAGTAGAAAATCTACAAAAATCTGCATTACAAGATATACAGTCATCCCAATTAGGCACCCAACACGAGTTTCCAACAAAATCGGAATTCCAGCCTGCTGAAAATTCCTCACTCCAGATGTTTTTATCGCTGTAGGTTTCCCGTAAAACTTAACAAAATATGTAAAGGAAAGCAGGTTTTAGTTGAGGAAAAACGTTGGAAACCTACTTCCGCGCTAGTCTTTCCCTGTGATAAGTGTTTGTGGGTGCTTGGTGCAGGATTATCAATGTGGTGTTACTACAAAACCTGTACCGATAGCCTAAATGTTCTCCTTTTTAAGAAATAATTAACCGTCTTTTTTTAGCAGGTTTAACGGAAGGAGCCTGAAAGGCAGACCTATCGAAAAGCTAAGTTTCAGGATCTCTCAATATACCAGAATTACGGCATTTCAACACCTGCTTTTGCACAGTGAATAGTAGCAACTCTTCAGCTATTTGATAAATTAGCTTAATTTACTTGACCCGGTTTTTATTTAGAAACTAATGTACCTACAAATATCAGCTACTGTCATTTTCTGTTTTTTCTGTTTCGAAAACTCACGCTGCTAAATACAAAGGAAAGAACATTAAAAATCCCTGCTATCTTGGCAGCCTGTTTTATACCATGATGTGCCTACGATTTGTCAATCCAATCCTTTAAAATTGTCAACTAGCCTTTTCATGCCTGATCTTTTTAATCTGTGACAAAACTTTCAAATCGAATGAAGCAAAGGATGTCTCTGAATGAGACTCCCCATTTGAATAAAAGGAAACAATTCAGGCTTTACAGAAAAACACTGAAGGAATTGCACTCAGATGCAATTGTTGTACACCAATGCATCCTGACAGCCTAATGAACACTCTGGGATTTATTAGGCCTGTCAGATGCCTCGGGCTCTGTATAACACTCAGATCTCCTCCACTTAATTATTATCGCAACAAAGACTGTAGGAAGAACACAAAACTAATTGCCCCACTTCGTCTTAACCATTCAATGCCATTAAATCCGTGGTAAGCATGTCAGGGAGAAGAATCACATCCAGCCTCAGCACTGTAATTTGATGTCAACTGCAACAAAGGGATGATACACGTGAGGCACACAAATTGATTCTCATTTCTTATGAAAACTGACGTTACATATTTTTAAGTAAGATCAAGATAATCTTCGCGCTTTTCATTGATATGAAAATAAGCGGCTTGAGTGAAACTTTAGGTGTAGAGATGTTATTGTCCAATAAAGTCAGGCAGGTAGTAGCGTGATGACGTTTTTTCCACGTACCCGGCATCCGTGTCCTAAACCTATAATTTGCAGAGTTCTAGTCAGTAATCGAATAATATTATACGCATCCAGTGCTTTAAATGGGAAAAAATAAGTACAGGTACTCAATAAAATGAGCTAGGGTTGTAGTGAGTGGGCGTGGCTAAGGGCAAGACATAATGATATTTAACAACTTCCATATTGGTTGCAGCACACACCAAAACGCATGATAAATGTGTTTATATAAACACAGCAGGGTAACTCATTACACAAAATGAAAGAGAAATGTGATGATATGTTAACATTTCCTCTTTTTGGAATAGTTGCAATAGTTACACCTTCTTTATGCCATACTGTTAATTGATGTTGTTTGGCATAATACTATATATTTTTGAGCACGTGAGTAGGAAGAAACTGAAAATACCCCCACATCAAACAAAGCTCTTATGGCAACAAGCAAATGAAGCAAATCATCATGACCCTCCCCAGAAGATCTCTCTTGTCTCTTACATCGATCTTACCATTTATCCTTTCATCCTACCATTTTGCCTGCTGATTTCCACCATTTACCCTTTACATTCTGTTGTCTATTCAGTTTTTTATCCATCATTCAGTTTTTCACCATTCCGTCTGTCCACCCTTCATATCCAAACCTATCATGGCGTGCTCTCCAATTTTTTGGAGTCCAATGAGTTACTGCACGCTTCTCAATCTGGCTTCCGACCCAATTTAAGCACAGAAACAGCGCTTTTGGAGGTTTCAGAGGTCGTTAAGGAGACGCTGGATGTCGGAGGCAGGGTGATGCTAGTCATGTTAGACCTGTCGGTGGCTTTTGACACCGTCCCCCACGAGGATCTCCTCATAAGACTTCATGACATCGGTCTGAGGGGGACGGTGCTCAGTTGATTTCGCTCCTTTCTAGCCAACCGCCGACAAACGGTCTGGGCCTCCCCTGGTTCTGCCGAAATGTCGCCTTTGGGAGTCGGAGTTCCTCAGGGCTCAGTATTGAGCCCAACTCTATTTAACATCTTTATGACCCCTCTGGCGACATTGGTGGAGTCCTACGGGGCCCAGATCATTTCCTATGCCGATGACACCCAGCTTCTCTTTACCTGCCGGAAGGGTGAAGATTTTGATGGCGAAAGTATCCGTGAGTGCCTTGGGGCTGTTTTTAACTGGTTCCAACTGAACAGCCTCAAGTGCAACTCAGACAAATCCGAGATACTTTTTTTCGGATGTCCATCGGATCCGGATTGGCAAGGGTGGTGGCCTGCCGACATGTTCCCCCCAGCTCATTCATCCGAGTCTGCCAAGAACCTGGGAATTAAAATAGACAACGGGCTCACGCTCAAATCCCAGGTGCTGACTCTCACAGGAACATGTTTCGGCATCCTCAGGATGCTCCGGAAGTTCTTTCCGTTACTTTCTGAAGAACATAGGAGAACAATTGTTCAGGCCCTCATTGGATCCAGATTGGATTATGCCAACATCCTATACCTTGGTCTCCTGGAATACCTCCCACAACGCCTGCAGGTGGCTCAGAATGCTGCCGCTCGAACCATCTTTGGCCTGCATCGGCGAGCTAGCGCCTCAAGTTTACTGCAAACTCTACATTGGCTCCCCATCTGGAAGCGGATAATATTCAAGGCTATGACACTGGCCCACAAAGCTTTGCATGCTACGGGAGCTCAATATTTGCAAAAGAGGCTGGCTTTTTACCTTCCTGCACGATCTTTGAGATCGGAGTCTCTTGCACTGGCAGTAGTCCCCCGAATAAAGAAAGCCCGCATCGGAGGACGGTCATTTAGGCTGTTGGCCCCTCAGTTGTGGAACTCTTTACCTTTGTCTTTGCGTTCCACGTCCAACTTACTCGCTTTCAGGAAGGGTCTAAAGACCTGGCTTTTTACCCGTTAGAGATTTTCTGCCCCGTCTTAGGTTTTGTGACTTTTTTCCCTTTTCACTGTTATGTTTTGTCTGTATTCTCTCCTAGGTCTGGAGCACAAAGCGCCGGGACACTCCTTTGGAGTAGCCGTGCGCTATAGAAGACCTATAATAACATAACATAACATAACATAACCTATCCATTCATACTTTCACTCATCCATCTCTTTCCCCACCGTTTCACTCATCCATCAATACTTTTGCGCATCTATCCATCAACCCTTTCACTCCTTTATACCATCCACCCTTTCATTCCATCCACCCTTTCATTCAATCCCTCCTTTCACTCATCCATCATCCACTCTTTCATCCATCCTCCCTCCCTTTCATTCATCCATCCAATCTTTCACTTATCCACCCATCAACCGCCCTTTTATTCAATCATCGACCCTCTTTCACCCATACATCTAGTCACTCATCCATCCATCCACTCCCTCACCCACCAACCCTCCCGACTAGGTTATTCATGAACCTTTGTCGCCACAGACATGTACACACAAAAGTGCAACCCATTTTCTTTAAAATACCTCCTGAGAGTGTCTTGAATCTCTCTCTCTCGATTTTTCATTACAAAAACCAGGCATACAAATGCAGGCAAACACACAAACATAAGCAGACACACAAAAGACTCTGGTATGTAAAAAGCCATGTTATACTCTTCCCTGGCAGTGGCAATTGAAAAAGCCATGGTGGACTGCCTTGATTCCTGTGTTTGCTCAAATGCAGAGGATAGCGTGAATGTGGTTGACAGCACAGGGCCTGAATGGACCCCAGAGCTGTCAAGGTTTCAGATTGCTTATGTGTTACATTTTCATAGATTCAGTGGATTTATGAGAGTCAGGCAACAACTAGATGTGTAACACTTAGAGTGGCACATTGTTGCTTCCAAAATCATGGAATGAAGTCAATGGATATAGACAAATATCAGAAATCACAATGTTTTGAGCAACAAGGAAGTCAAACTTTGCAGCAGGTGCTTTTGAAGCTATTATTTAATTAAAAAAAAAAATTGCACCCTCCAACAAACCTCATCTTCAGGTGCGGCCAAACCACGTGTAACAAAGGGATCTCTGTGACAAAACAGCAACTCACTGAGCTATCCACATACAATACAGTACATACAATATGCTTTTTTGAAGGAGGCATATTAACCCGCTACGATACTTAATGGTGAGAGTGAAAACTGTCAGTAGAGAAAATTCTGACCTCTCTCCAGAGGGAACAATAATCACATGACTTATCTCTGACTTGGCAAGTCTGTGCTGAGAAAATAAAGGGTGCTGCTTCGTAGTCACTGTCAAGCAGGGATGTGAAACACTTTGCACTACTAATAAATCAGCAAAACTGCAAGGGCCTCATTTATGAGAAATGATGCATCGCTGCGTGAAAGCAGTGATGCGTCACTTCTCAGTGCCCACTCCTTGCGACATTCCTGATGCGTCATATTTAATGTATGACGCATCATGTCGCAAGGAGTTACAGATACGTCAGTATGTCTCATGTGTCTGTAAGCGCAAAAGCGACGCATTGCTGGAGTGTGTCACAAAAGTGACGCAACTCCAGCAATGCGCCCTTTCACATGGGGCAAGTGTGAAAGGGTCTGCATCAGTCTTACGCCTGCTGTGAGGCAGGTGCAAGATTTTGACACAACGGCGTCCTAAAAGTGACGCAGTGAAATCTCATAAATTTCACTGCGTCACTTCTACGACCCTTCCTTACGTCAATACGCCCCCCTTGCATACATTATACCTGGCGCAGGTATAATGTGGCACAGGGGTTTACAAAGTGACGCATCTACCTAGATGCATCACTCTGTAAATATGGCGCTACAAGGCGCATTTTTTACACCACTGGTGCGTCACAAAAAGTGACGCACCGGCGGCGTAAAAGTGACACACAGCCTCATAAATGAGGCCCCTAGTTTAGACAAAACATTGCGCATTGCCAGCACAGAAGGACAATTCTAGCGTGCCCATTTGCAAGGCCCTCTGCCATGCTGAAGTCCCCTAATCATTTCTGTAACAAACATTTAAAATGTTGATCAGCAGCAGGACATTATTAAATGAATATCTGCTTAGCTGAATCTCTTTACAGCTGTCAGAACGATCCACTGAGAGGAGCTGCTGGGCCTGGTACCGCGTGGATTGCTAGCCTGTCTCTTCTTCAGAGTCACACGGCGTCCCTGCTGCAGTGTCTCATGAGAGAAAGCCTTCTATGTACAGACCAGGTCATTGAGGCATTTGATGAGAAAGTAGTTATATTAGCCCTCAAGGAGCCTCTTCCATCGCATTGTCTGGACATTAACCCTCCAATCTAGAGAAATAACGGGAAGTGTGAGAATCTGCCGCCCTTCCCACTGATAAAATGTATCTTTAGAGCATTACCCTGCACTGACTTTTCACTACCTGAAGTGTGGTGCTTTGAAAATCACACGCGCACAGCACACTAGGAGGTAAAATGAATCTCCACTCTGCTCTGTCAAGCACAGCTTGACGGTGAGCATCGCACAATATTCAAATTAGCCCTGCTGAATAGGTCAGCAGGGGCTCAGATCAAGGCTACAGAAGTAGCGCCTTGGCTGCCAGACAGTTCCACTTCTGCTCATTAGCACTCTCAGCCATGAGCCGACCTTTTAATGAGTACCGATACTCTCCTCGGGCAGTAGAGAAGCGCCAGTACTCAGAGTGACAAATCCAAGAAGTATCGGTACTCCGTACCGGTGAGTACCGGCCCTTTTAAAGCACTGTACGCATCAGTATAGTACATTAATCCCCATCATCTCCCTGTCCCTAAATTCCAAGGATTGTTCACATCGTAATAGCAGCAAGTTGGATCCCATGAAACCTGCTCCACACTGCTGGAGACTGCCATGGTTTGGTCACAGCAGCTACCCCCCTACCCCCAAGAAGCCCCACCTCCCCCTTAACCAGGCAGAAAAATGTCAAAGTGGCAGAATGTTACCACGAGTCCTAGAAAGATGGGCCACTTCGGCCCAAGTGTGGTAGTAAAACACAGCCACTAAGGCCTCTGTGCCATGGTACCACTGCACATGCTGCACTAAAGATATTTGTACGCCTATTCAGAGCTGCCTCATCTCGTATTTTTTTTAGTTGCACTAAAGATATTTGTACGCCTATTCAGAGCTGCCTCATCTCGTATTTTATTCAGAGCCCATACAGGCAGGGTGCGATGAATGACTGCATGTGGTCTGACCACATTGCCAATAAATCGAAAATGTATTCAGACATCAGTATCTTTGTGTTCACTTGTCAAGTATGATGGTTACGGAAATAGTTACACCATTGCATAAAACTATGATATATGTATCCAACTTTTCATTGAAAATCCAGTGCTTGGCCTAGGAGAGGCAACAGCGGTCTTGCCGCCCAAAAAAAAAAAAAAGATTTTTAATTGAGATCTCCGAAAATCTGTAAGAAAGGATGTATTTTGCTTACCAGATGGGAATATCTATTCAAACAGACCTGGAGACAATTTAAGATGCTCTATTATTTCTCTGATTGGCATGAGCAAAGGTTTTTGGAGGGGGCATTTTCTGGTTGCTGAAGATGGAAGGAATAAAGAGGACATGCTGAGCAGTTCTTTTATGTGTTAAGTGAGGCTAATGCTTCCTACTGGAGCCTCCCTTCGTTAGCCACACTAATATGATGACAGAGAATGCCCCTTTATGATTTGAAATTGAGGACGCTGTTCTTTCATTTTCATATTTTTAGTTTTCGTGATTCTTTGTTCCCAATAGAGTGGCCTCGGAGGTTTTAACATATGGTTTATCATTCGGAGCTGAAATATATTGGTTAGATTGTAATATTAGTACAATGCAATTAATACTTGTAGTCTATGCATTATTCTGTTGCATAACAGGTGGATGCAAACGAAACTGCTACATAAACTATTGAAATATATTCTAAAAATGCATTCTCAAATGCATATTTTACTTTCATATCAAATGTGTTTTCACATTTAGAAAAACAGATCTTCTTTTATTTTGACTTACACAGATCCATGAACAGCCTACCCACATTTTAACTTGCCCTACAAACCTTTCCTAGAGAATCAATTTCCACAAATAACCGGTACCATTCCATAACTTCGGGTACAGACACAAATAGGAAATGAAGATTATGTATAAATAGGAGTGGAAATAATTTTCAAAAAGTATATATATGCATGCTATCCACTGAAAGGAAGAAACGGTACACAGACAAAATATCGATTTTTAAATATCGATATACAAAAATATCGAAGTTTAAATATCGATGGGACAAAATATCGAAGGTAAGTAATATCGACAGTCTTAATATCGATATTGGTATGATATCAGTAATATCGAAGTTGTAAATATCGATGTCAATAATATCGAAATTAATAACTTTGATGTTACTAATATCAATTTTTAAATAAATTTAGTGTATATTATATTGTATTTATTATGTTTTATTATTTATTTTTCATGTAATTTAATTAAATATTGTCTTTTACTACTGTAGCAGGTTGTGGGTTTATAGGGGAATAGGGTGGGAAGTAATTTAATTATGTTAAATTAATTATTAATTAGTAGGAATTATTAATTAATTAATTTAGAAATAATTTTTAATTATTTTTAATTAATTGATTAATTGATAAATATGTTCTGTAGCGGGTTATGGGTTTATAGGGGAATAGGGTGGGAAGTAATTTAATAATAATTAATTAATTGATATATGTTTGTACATATTTTAATTAATAATTAATTGGTAATTAATTTCTATTAATTAGTTAATTAATTAATATAATTTTTGACATATTTATAATTATTAATTAGCTGGTAATTAATTAATATTAATTATTTAAATTACATTAATTATAGTAATGTTTTCTATATATAATTTATTGTTATTCTTAATTAATTAATTGGGAAAAATAATATTAATTATTAAATTAAATTAATTACAGCAAATGTGCTAATATATTTACTTTATTGTTATTGTTAATTAATAATGAATTGGTAATTAAATAATATTAATTAATTTTGGGTAAAGGAGTATTTTTAGGGTTCAGGGTCAGTTTTCAGTTTTTGGGTAAAGGGGTATTTTTAGGGTTCTGGGTCAGTTTTCAGTTTTTGGGTAAAGGGGTATTTTTAGGGTTCAGTGTCAGTTTTCAGTACATGGGTAAAGGGGTATTTTTAGGGTTCAGGGTCAGTTTTCAGTTTATGGGTAAAGGGGTATTTTTAGGGTTCAGGGTCAGTTTTCAGTTTTTGGGTAAAGGGGTATTTTTAGGGTTCTGGGTCAGTTTTCAGTTTTTGGGTAAAGGGGTATTTTTAGGGTTCTGGGTCAGTTTTCATTTCATGGGTAAAGGGTATTTTTAGGGTTCAGGGTCAGTTTTCAGTTTTTGGGTAAAGGGGTATTTTTTAGGGTTTAGGGTCAGTTTTCAGTTTTTGGGTAAAGGGGTATTTTTAGGGTTCAGGGTCAGTTTTCAGTTTTTGGATAAAGGGGTATTTTTAGGGATAAGGGTCAGTTTTCAGTTTTTGGGTAAAGGGGTATTTTTAGGTTTCAGGGTCAGTTTTGGGTTTTTGGGGTACAGGGATATTTTTAGGGTTCAGGGCCAGTTTTGGGTTTTTGAGGTACAGGCGTACAGGGTAAAAACAAAAAAAAATTACATTAAATCAAATAAATTACATGAAAAAAATTAAAATTACTTTAAATTATTACGTGTTTTATTTATTTTAAATGTATATGTATTAGTTTTAATTTTGTTTTAATATTTTTATTTAATAGTTGTAAAATTATATGTATTTTTAATTTATTTTTACAATATTATTAATACATTTAAAAAAACGATATTTTTGATTCCGATATTTTTGTACTTCGATATTATTTTTTCGATATTTTTGTACTTACCTTAATGAAGATAGGATTCCGATATTTTTGCTGTCAATATTTTTGCTCCGATATTTTTGCATATCGATATTCTGTCTGTCAATATTATGTCAGACATTCGGAAGAAACATGTACCATGCCATATATTTGTAAAAAACTATTTTAAAAACATTCTTATTCTGTGTGCACGGGCCTGATGGAGCCACAGAGGATGGATTACCCATCAGAGGCATAGCGTCTGATACCCAACACTACGGAGGACACCATGATGTTTATGACTATGCGAGTCAGGGCTGCAAACTGACTAGAAGAAATCAAACCTATGTCCAAATGCCTTACAGTTTGTGGCAAAGCGCTGGACAAGTATTTGGAACCAATGAGTGGGCTGGAGCAGTCTGACCAGCATGACCAAGTTTTACAGGGGGTGTCCAGAGGAGGGATCTAGCTGACCAAATGTACTGTGTCTGGCCTAAGCTGCTCCATGTCATGGGGAGTTCCCAGTAATCTGTGGTGTGGTCACAAGGATGTCAATACTAGGGCTGAGTGAGGGTGAGGTGTAAGTCATCTGTTGACTTCACTCCACAGGATATCTTCGTTGAGTCAGTTCCTGTCAGAGGACAGGCAGAAAATCCAACATTGTTCCTTCATAAAGAATGTCTGCTTATTCAGATGTGGGTGTGCCTCTATGATGGTCCATCTCAGAGTATCTGGAGGGTGATCTTTTTCCGCAAAGTGTTGATAGATTTTGGTCTGGACTTTGTTGAACTGGATGTTACTGCAGTGTTCCATAGACCTAGTCTTACCTACTCTTGTGGTCATGCCTATGTAACACAAGTTGTAGGGGCTAGTAATGGTGTACACAACACGTACCCAAACACTAAGGCCCATGTGCAGATGGTAGGCGGGGAGGACAACCAACTACCTCCTTTGCAACTGACAAAGTATGTCCTCAGTGCTCAGCACAACAAGTAAGGGGGCGGGGTGCAGCACACCAGGCTCTGCCTATGAAGAAGGCCCCCGGTTATAAAGGTGTGAGAGAAAAGGGGAGGGAGCAATGGCACTGTGGGTAGACCTCACCACCCCCACTATAAGTAATCCACAGCCAAGGCTGCATGCAGCAATCGCGCAGAGTATCTGCTGCAGACGGAAAAGGCTTGTGGCTAACCAAATCACTCGTTAGGCCCCTTTGGGGCAGTAAGGCACGGAGCAAAGTCTCTGCCGCTCCACTCTCAAGTGGAGTCTCCTCCGGAGGCTGGCTTTGCCCCAATCCAGGGCAGGTTTGCAGCAGCAACTCTCTTCTCTCCTTTGAGAGCGTCCTTTCTCTCTCTGGCCAACAGCTCTCATAGAAGAGCCACAGTGCCACTTGGTGCAGCTTCTCATTTGAGGGTGGGTCTGCGATGGGCCACAGTCTCTCTTCCAGCCGCTTCTCCCAGGTCGGCGGGATCAGCAGCGTGCTAGGCAACACCTGGCATGCCTACAACGCTCGCTCTCACAATTAGCACTCCACAGCAATTTTGTAACGCCTCCTCACCCTCACAAGTAGCGCTACACATGCGCTTTAGCAAATTAAGGGAGAAGCGACTTTCCAACTCTGAACAGAGCTCAACATCAGCAATGAGGCAAAGAAGGTACTTCTCCTGTACCCCACCACAAATCGAATGTAGGGCGGGTGAAGTGCTCCCCAGCACTCTGGTTCCTCTAGCAGACGGCCAGAGAACAGGGCACAGGCATGCCAGCACACAAGGCCTCCTTGCAGTGGGCAGTCCCTTCAGCCACCCAGCAGGCAGTAGCTGAGTTCCAAGGTGGTTCCTCCTGGCACAACGCAGTCCAAACAAAAACGGCGTAAAAGAGAACAGTGATATATACCAACATTGCACACAGTAAGACAAGGGCTAAATAGCAAAGAGGACTGGATGAGGCTCCTTAGATGAACAAGCGGTGTACCTTGGTCTCAGTAGTACAGTCAGTGTTCATTATATATTTCATTTCATTTGACACTAGTTATATATGTAACATTGGACTCCAAGAGTAACAATACATTTAACTTTCATACTCTCATTAGAGCCGTTGAATTAAAAAATGATGGTGGGCCCAATTTGTAAATTCTGGATAAAAAAAAATATATATACATTTTGAACGTTGAGAAAGTTAAAGGGTAGTATCAGCTCAATAAGTTGCGCAGTTTGCAACAGTCTAATTAGAAAGGTCTTATTACAAAAAGGATATCTAAAAAACTTATATATAATTTTAATAGCATTAAATAGTATTATTTACTGTATTGTTTGAACATTTTTATATTTTTACGTTCAAATTAAAATTGATTACTGATGCTTTGAATAATAAACAATCCGGCACCACTTCAATATGGCACCCAAAAATTAAAACACGCCCCTATGGAGCAAACGGGCGTTTATGGATGAAGTCATTACGTTACGTAACGCCCCGATACCCGTATTTGAAGGGACAGTTCGTAGTCCCGAAATTTTTCAGCGCCCAACGAGACGTGGAGCATTTTTGCTGCAAAACTAAAAAGGAATAGCAGTAAGGAGTTTATCTCAAAAGCTTAGGAATGGCGGCCTGGCGGTTATACTTGTTTTAATTGAAACGTGATTACATTGAAAATAGACTACCAGTTGCTTTCTCTTATATATACTGTATTCCCCGAAATAGGGAATACACCGAGCTTTACTGCCGTGAAGAAAATGATTTTAATAAGACGTATGAACCTGAAGCCTGTGCCTCGTTCTACCTATAGATAAGGTTGGTAGGCACTGTGTCTTGTAATAATCTGGGGGGGAAATAATGATGCATCCATATTTTGTGATTTTTTTTAACTAAAATTAGACTACCTGTCGCATTCTCTAATATATACTGTGTTACCCGAAAAAGGGAATACATCGAGCGTTACTGCCGGGAACAAACAATTTTTGTAGGATATATTAAGTTGAAGCTGGTGTATCGCTCGGCCTATATATAAGGTTGGTAGAGACTGTGTCTCATATTCATTTGGGGTGAGAATAAGCATACATCCATATTTTAGCCCAGAATAATGAGGGTCTGATATTCGGGGCCTTTATGAATGCTTACCGGTCGTAAACGACAGCATTCAATAATTAGGAGACACCCATAAATGGGAGAAGGTGTGACACTGGGAATGCTCACTAATCTAAAGGAAAGAATTCAACAACTGGGCTTTTCTTACAAGAAAAAAACAAAGGATAATTATAAACGGAATTAGGTAGAATAAATCAAGTATGCAGCTACTTGCAGTGTTTTATTTGCAGGACATTCTAACATGTCCTTTTCATATTCTTGTCTAGCATTATTAGGTGAGAAATGCATATAGGACCTGCTATTAAGCGGTTCCTCAGGTCACGCACATAGTGTACCCCCCTTCCGCCACATTGGGTGGAGCTGGGCTAAGAATTTTGTTCCTGAAAAAAATTGAATATAAGGTTGGTGTTGAATTAATATTCTAAAAATAGAAAAACCAAAAGATATTATGAAACAACACTAATGTTAATTCATCTCTCCAATATCGGTAATTATAGGACCGACTGCCGAGCGGTACATGTTTGTTTTTAATATGACGTCACTCACAGATCTGAAATAAAAGTTAGGAAAGATCGAAAGACACCAGACTATTGTAAGGATAAACCAAACTCAGATATGAGTAGGTTTGAATATTATAATAGAAATCCATCTCTCAAATAGGTAATTTTGGTCCTAATGACAAGGATATACAGAAAGAATGGTTCACCTAAGTGAATATCACTTTAATAATATAGGTGAGTTTTTCAATAAGATCTTTTTAGACAATATATAAACAAAAGGGATGAATGGAAGATTGATAGTTAATTCTACTTCACAGTCTGAAACAGGAGAACAGGGGTGGTGTGGTTATGTTTATTAAAGCAGCACAAGAATCATTAAAGTTTGTAATTGTCATGATGATAAATGTAGTAAAACAAACCTACAATGCTTTGGTATTTTGATAGAGTGGATTTTATATTTGATGTATATTTTAAAACAGGCTATGAATTTGAAAGAGAGATAGAATATACATTGTCCTGAAGAAGGTGGTCTTATGCAGGTTGGTTACCACCGAAACATGCCAACACTGGTTTATAAGAGGTTACATCCAATAAACGAATAGCATTGATTATAAAGAAATGAAACATTGTCAATACTGTTATCAATTTAGATGGACTAACCAATGTCTTTTTTTTCTTTTTAAACCTTTTTATTTGTGGGTATCACATGCAGATTTAAACAGAATAATCAAAATGTTGTTGTACATAACTTCCAGTGTCTACAGAAATATTACAAAAAGCAGTTTATTAAAACTTGTAAATAATAAACAATACTCAGACGGGCAAATAAATACAATACAGGAAGGATTTACACACATAAATACAATCTTATCGAAATTAGAGTTAGACACAGCTTCAAATAAAGTTAGTTAGTTTCGGATGTATAAAACATGCCTCCCCATATTCTCTTTACTTTAATCATTGCTTTCACTCCTTCTTTTAGAGATAGCTCCATATGATGTATCTCTTTAACCAAACAACACCATTCATTTGCATTAGGTGCTTGATCAGCTATCCAAGCTCTAGCCAGGACTAGCCTTGCCCATGCCAGCACAATAAAAATTAGATCTTGAAAAGGTGTAGGATTGGGCTGTATACCTAACAGAATCATTTCAGATGTTAAAGGTGCATCAATTAATAATTTCAATCTCAGTATCTTTCCTATACTGTCCCAGAACGAAACTAGTGCAGGACAAAGGACCAACATGTGTTCTAGATCAGCAGCCTGTAGGTGGCATTTTGGGCATTTGGTTCGATCATTAAAGGCATTATTCGGGGACCATTTGCTTATTTGTAGAGGAGTGTGATAAAGTTGGCATACTGTTTTATATGCTTGCAGTTTTAAACTTGAAGAGTGGACTAGCGTATCAATTTTCTTTAAAGAGTATGATATTTCATTCGAGGTGATACCTATGGGAAAGCATAAGGCCCATTTCTCTGCTATTTTTGGACACTCACCTTGTTTATTTTCAGTAAGGCACTTATATCCCTCGCTAATAGTTACTTTTTGGTTTTCCTCTCCCTTGTACAAGCATTAGCAGAAATTCGAATCCAGAATCTCTTTCAGTTTTAATTTTCTTACAAGAAAATCACGAATTTGTACATATTTAAAATAAGTGTGTTCTGCTAGTTTATATAATAACCTTAATGTTTCGAACTCCAAAAAACCTGAGGAGCCGTAAAGATCCCCAAGTTTCAATATACCTTGACTCGCCCATATTTTACACCCAGAGTCGAAAAAAATGCTAGGTAAACCTGGGTTGTTCCATAGACTTAAAAGAGGATGATAAAATGATAGCGTATTCTGATTCATAAGTATCCTCCAAATGTTAATCATGTCCTTTGCGGTCTTGAACCTCACTCTTTTGAAGTAGTTTGGGTCATTACTTCTAGCCAAAAACTGCAAGCAATCTGGCCCCAACATAAATTGATGGAAAAAGTATGGGTTGCTGGAATTAAACAAGCTCTGTAGCCGCCCCAAAAATGATGCAAAATAATATAATCGGAAATCTGGGAAATGAAGCCCTCCTTTCATAAATGGGAGTTTCAGAGAGGAGAGTGCTCTTCGGTTCTTTTTATAACACCAAATGAAGCTGATCAATATGCCATCTAGTTTTCTGAAAAAGACTGTGTTTATTTTCAGCGGTATACATCTAAATAAGTATAGACATTTTGGTAAAATGTTCATTTTAATAAGGTTGATTCTCCTGATAAGATTTAAAGGTACCTTATGCCATTTTTTAAGGAGGGCCTCAGTTTCTTTTAATAAAGCATCATAGTTCAATAAAATAATTTCCCTTATATTAGATGTTAGCTTAATGCCTAGGTAAGTAGCAGCATAGCATACTCCCACCACAGGTATTGGTGGTTTATAGTTGGCTATAATTTGGGTTTTGTCAAGGTTTAGCTTATACCCCGAAACTTTCCCAAAGATTTCTGCCTCTTTAACTGTACCTAACATGGATTCAGTCACATCGCTTGTATAGATTGCCAGATCATCGGCGTATGCTGTTATTTTAAGAGAGTTTGCCCCAAATGTAAATGGTTTTTATCATAATTTGAAGCTGTATGGCGTTAATAAAAGGTTCCATAGAGAGGGCAAATAAAAGGGGTGATAAAGGGCAACCCTGCCGAGTTCCTCTTCTTATGGGAAATTTAGTGGAGAGTAGGCAGTCGTATCCAATTAATGCATTAGGTAAATAGTAAAGTGCTTTTATCTTTGTAATGAACTTGCTTTTAAGCCCCATTGCTTTCAAAACTGACCACAGGTAATCCCACCCCACTCGGTCAAAAGCTTTTTCAGCGTCAAGTAGTATAATACCGAGTGGGGTGGAGTTAACTGCGGCCATGTCAAGCACTGTGATGGCCGTATTTACATGCTGCGTCGTATCTCTACCTGTTACAAAACCATGCTGATGTTTGCTAACCAATCTCAGCATAATAGGGGACAGTCTCAAGGCTAGTAATTTGGCAAACACCTTGGCATCAGCATTAATCAAAGAGATTGGGCGGTAAGATCCGCATTCCGTAGGAGTTTTATTCTTTTTTAAGAAAAACATAATTTTGGCGGTGTTCCAAGATGACGGGGCCCCATCATCTGTAACAATCTGATTAGTAACCAAACAAAGTACAGGCACGAGTTCTTCCCAACATAATTTATAAATTTCATTAGGAAGGGTGTCATCTCCGGCAGCCTTTCCAGATGGGAGGGAGAAGATGGCTAATTTTAATTCTTCCTCAGTATAGTCTTTTTCTAACTCTTCCATACCTATCGAATCATTCTCCGATTGCCAGTTATTTCTGATATAATTCTCCACCAGATCAGTTGAGGGCACACTCTCAGGGGTATTCAGCTTAGTGTAGTAATCAGCGAATTGTTGCAGTATCTTATCAGGTCGAGTATAAATAGTACCTTCTGTTCCTTTTATACTCTTAATTAGAGAGGTGGCTCGTTCGTCAGCTATTTTATAGGCAAGTATCTTTCCTATTCTGTCACCGCTCTCATACTGTGTAATTTTATATTTGTGTAGTTTAGCAGTAACTTTATCTCTTAAGAATTTTTTAGTCTCGCAGTGCAGCGTAGTTATTTTAAGTTCAAGTCTGTCCTTGTTTAAATTATTAGGGGCTCCTGCACTTTCTTTTCTAGCAATCTCGGCCAGGTGTTCTTCTAGCCCTCTAATTCCTGAAATTAAGCATTGAGTCTCTGTTTTTCTGATTGAAATTCTGCTGAATAATATATTGCTGTGCAAATCCTCTAATACTGGCCTTGCAACAGTCCCAAACTATAGTGATTTTAGTCGAATCAATATTAAACTCTAAAAAATCCTTTATGTGAGCTTTCAGTAAAGAAATGAACGTGTTATCAGATAAGAGGTGTCTGGGAAAAGAAAATAGCCTGGGGTCTTTCTTTGAAGAAAGTACCTTAAAAATTGCCATGATAGGGTTATGATCCGACGTTACCTTTGGGCAGATCTCCATTTTGCAGCCATTGATGATTTGGCTCGTTGCCCAATCCATATCTATACGGGAATACATTTTATGAGGTATAGAATGGTAGGTGTATCCCGCCAATGTAGGGTGTAGCTGTCTCCAGACATCTTTTAATTTAAGTATATGGGCCAGCTCTAAAATGGATGCCCTAGTCTTACACATTCGCTGTGAGGGGGTACTCTTGGTTGTGTCTATTGCGTAGTTTATAACACAGTTGAAATCTCCCATGATTAATATCTCTCCCTCCCACCCTAGTAGTTCTATATTTAAACGATCAAAGACTGCAGCATCATCATGATTGGACCCATATACGGCACATATGGTGTATTTAAGAGCTGATAACGTGATTTGAGCGATGACCCATCTGCCCGCTTTGTCAGATGCTACCATATTAACCTCAACCTTGAATGTTTTTTTCTTTAGTATAGCTACCCCACGTATCGAGGCATTTAGAGATATGCTAGTTATCAGCTCATACCCCCCCTTGCACCAGCATTTTCCTATCTCGATATCTTATATGTGTTTCATTTAGCAGTGCCAAGTGAGGGTTATACATCCTTAACTCTTCAAATACAAGCTGCCTTTTACTCCTATTATTAAGCCCTGATACGTTCCATGCAAGACAGTTAACTTGGCACATTTCTTAATTCAGAAATGTTCTGAATAACCGCTTCTAATGACTTATATACCCATTCTGAAATTATAAATTTGTAGCATGCGTCGTACCTGCCTGTGATACTCTTTTTAGTTAACCCCACTCCCCTCCCACAACCACCCCCAAGTCTAGACCTAAGTCCCTCCCCCCACCCTGTACCTACCCGGAAGCCTAACCCTATCTTCTGCTGCCGCTGGTTGGGCAGCGAGACAGTGTGGACCCCCCAAGGATCCTCCCCCTCCGCATTCAATCATACATACTTAAGTATCGTATTATCGGAGTAGAGAGCAAAAAAAAGTCATATAATAGTATCAACTTGCAAAAAGAGAGAAAAAAGAAGAGAAGCAAAATAACCAATCAAGTCTCTTTAAATAATAAAGTGCAGTACTTCTGGTATTTTTAGCGATCAGCTGTTAATGATGCGAGAAATTGTTCGGCCTCCTTGAAATCAATAAATATGCAGGTGTGGCCTGACTTTATAATTTTGAGCCTAGCAGGTTCTTGTAAATAGACCACCGCCCCCATCGACTTCAAAGGGTCTATCAATTTTCTCAGTTCCCACCGCTTGTCCATTGTGGCCTTGCTCAAGTCGGACTTCGTGAAAAACGTAACATTGTCTACCGTAACTGGAGTGTTAGGTCTAGCCTTGATGGAAATTGCTTGTCTCAGTAAAAAATTCCCCAGATAGATCAGGATGGGCCTTGGATATCTGCTATTCTTGTTTTTAGCGAACATGGGCAATCTGTGAGCTCTCTGTACTTGGGATTCCCAATCCCAATCAGAGAGATCTGGGAAAGCTTTGTGCAGTAGCTTGACCATGTACGCCCGAGCGTCGGCCCCTTCTGATCCCTCGGGAACTCCAAAAAAGCGCAGATTCTGGTGCCTCTGGCGATTTTCCAAGTCTTCGACTTTATTTTTAAGCATTACAATGTCTTTGTCCTGGCACTCTGAAGAAACAACCGTGGTAGCCAAAGTTTCTTCAACCGTAACAATCCTCTGTTGGATTTCGACTATCTCCTCTGTAACAATATGTAGTCTACGTGTGACCTCCTGCAGACAATTCTGCATTTTGCAATTATCTTCCCTTAGCTGAGAGAAGTTGTGCAGTACCTCTTGACGGTGCTCCAAAAGAGTCTGCAGAATCAGATCCAAAGAAATACCCGAGGCAGCAGGAGCTGTTACAGATACTGGGTTTGATTTTTGGGGCAGAGTTAGTATCGCAGATGGACATGGTATCGAAAAGGTAGCTTGGGTTGAATAAGCACAGACAGAGGGTAGAGGAGATGGCGAGTCTGCTGTCTCACCTTCTATTGCAACTGAGACAGAATCATCATCTACCACTCTTGGCACACCTGTTGTTAAAGAGTCTGAAGGAGTCGTAGTATTGCTCATACCCTCCGTGGGGCTATTACCAGAGAGACGCATAGCTAAGGTTTTAACACCACCTTTAGCTTGTATCCACTTACGTAATGGGCTCTGATCTCTCAAGAGTTTCTCCCTAGCGCTTGCAGATGCTAGTGTCGATGACATAGAGTTAAAGTTCAAGCTTCTGCCCTTTTTAGTCTTAACTTTTGCCTTCCCTCTCCTTTTAAGTAGACCGGTAGTCTTGCCATTCATGATTGTAACAGAGTCATCCTCATTGTCATCACCCTCAACCCCTTCCTCGGTAGCCAGATCCTCATATTCATCCGCATTAGACTACACACCAGAAGCTCCTGAGACATCAATTTTAGCGGAGTCCTCCCCTTTTCTAGATAAGGATCCAAATAGGGTATTTCCTGCATTTACAATAGTCTCACTTATTATATCTATGTTTTTTGGAGCCTAAGTTTTGGTTGCTTGGTTGACCTTTTAGGTTAGAAACTGCGTCTTCAGCGTCTTCAACAGTCACATTAGTTTTCCTCATATTAATATCCATTTCTTGGGTCTGTGCCACCTTACTTGACCCCTCATTAGCTTGATATCTCTCTGTGGGCTTTTGAATAGGACCCCCAGGATCAACACCTGGCTGTTCTAAATTAGCTTCGGCTGTGATAGCTGTAGTAGTCATGGCTATGGGAGCTGTGGGGGGTGCAATAGTGTCTTTATTAGTGTTAGAGCTGTTTGTATTTATGTTCTTATGTCCCCCAGAGCTGGAAAGAGCCGGAGAGTTAACTGGCGCTTTGTTATTGGCACTTTCACATTTCCCTGTCACTGTCACATTTTTTGTTGCATTTACTACTGGTTCGTCCCCTCTGGGACCCACAGCTACTGGTAGACAAATGGACACTTGCTTACCGCTTTGGTTGCCTTGTGCGTTGAAGGAAGATCCGGTAATTAATTTGGCAGCTGCTATTGGGGTTTTCGCAATTACCGCTACCGCTGCTTGCGATGTTGTTACTGCCTCTTTTGTTATTGCAGCCGGCTCTGCAGTCTCTTTACCTTCAGTGCTCTCCTTGTGTAGTTTATTCTGCCGAGGAGGGTTCTTGGGTGCATTTTTAGAGGCCATTGTAGCGCTGCCTTCCAGCTTTTTTTTACTCCTTGTTCTCGCCACTTTCGTCTGTTCTACTGGCGTATTTCACGTCTGCTTCGTCTCAGTTTGAAAAGAGTACAAGATCCTTTCAATAACTTCTGCAGGTGGACTAACCAATGTCACAGAATAATTTTTATATCTCTACCTATTTCTCTATGATGCTTTTATGATGTATTATGATGTAATTATTGTCTGGTATATGTTTTTTAAAAATAATGTCATGTACATTCTGATGATGTTTTATTTCATTAAAAAAGATATAGATAAATACATCCCCTTGGTGTTTCCTTTACAGTATTGGTGAAGGTGTATGGTTTAATTGATTTGAAAAAAGCAGTGGATATTGACTTGCCAAACGATGTTAAAAAAAAAACAAAGCAGTCCATGCAGTGTCTTCTCTCCATCATGGAGTCACAGCCCCTGTACTTATAGTGCAATGTCTTTGTTCTGGGGGGCACTTCAAACACTATTGAAGTGCACAACACCCCCATGCATATTTTAAGCCCAGGAACCAAATACACCACAGGGGGGATGAGCTAGCATGTGGAAGTCGGGCTAAGCCCTATTCAGGTGCAGGTGCAACTCCTCCCACCACTCCAAATGCAGTTCAGGCCTATTCAGGTGCAAGTAACAACTTCTCCAACTACTCTAATTTCAGCCAATGCCTATTTAGCCTAGCACTGAGTCACCCAGGCCGGGACTGGCTTCAGTGAATGCACATCCTCTTCCCCTTGTCAGTCAGAACCAGATGGTCAATAAACATCCAGGCAGTTATAAAGATATATAGCACACAGATGTGCCCACTTTTAAAAGTTGCATTTCTAAAATAGTAATAATAAATCTCCTTTCACCAATAAGCAGGATTTATCACTGCCATTCCAAGCATACCAAACAAGGTAGCGCTACCCCTCTCATGTCAGGAATTACCACATTTGCACCTATCAGGAAATCCCCAATGCAAACCTATGAGAGGGCAGCCTCACAACATTGAGAAACTAAATAAGCTGTTTGTCACATGCAGGACATCCACACAGTTAAAGCATATGTCCTTCCTTTTACGTCCACCACAACCTTCCCATAGGGCTAGCTAGGGCCTACCTTAGGGGTGATTGATATGTAGTTAAAAGGGAGTTGCAGGGAGGAGGAGCTTCGCGGGCAACCAAGATTGCCGCGTAAGCTCGGAGCTCCGCGGACACTCCGATCCTCCTCAAATATCCTGCTCGAAATCCTGATCCACGTTGGTGGATCCTAATTGCTGACGGATCACTGAAGCGGGAGCTGCCTTCCGCCTCCAAATCGGTGGTTCCAACGCTGAGCTACGTCGAGTGGAACTCTGGGCCAGGGATGCGCCATTGTCTCCCCGATCTCCGCCGCTCCGCACGACTGGAATGCGTAGTGACTGCTTGAGGCCCCTACTGGTGGAGTGCTTGTGACTACAGTGCTCACTTCCATCGGCCTGGCCTGAATATCTGGCTTCGACCCCTTTCCTTGGTTCGCTTGGCTCTGGCTTGGGTGGCGTGCTCCTTTGTTCTCATCGGACCTATCATGGCGGGCAGAGGGGACCCCGACAAGACGTCGACCAAAGGTGTTCGCGGCAAGTCTCAAACGCAACTGAACAGGATTGAGCGATATGTTCAGCCGAGGACGCCACCTGCTGCGGTGGCCTCCACTAAAGACCTTCCTTCAGCGGGCTCGCCCGATGGCTCTGAGCCTACCCTCAGTGACATTATGGGGGCCATCGCAGGCATCCGGGCCGAAATGCAGAAGCAACATGAGGTCTTGACCCACAAGGTGGACACTTTGGCAGTTGATCTCACCCTTATCAGAGCCGACCTGGGTAAGACCAATGACCATGTGAAGTCGTTGGACATTAAAACCTCCAGCCTAACCACCGACGTCTCGGACCTGCAGACTGAGGTCCGGAATTTGCGGATGACTACGGATCACTTCTCCAGGAGGTTGGAGGATTTTGAGGGACGTGCCAGGCGGCAGAATGTCCGCATCATTGGTGTTCCAGAAGGCTCAGAGGAAGCGGCGACGGACCTCTTTGTGGAGGAACTGGTACAGACCCATCTAGCGCCTTCTGGTCTGAGTAATTTTTCTCAGTGGTGCGCGCCCACCGGGTGCCGGGAGGCCCGCCGAAGTCGGGCATGGCGCCTAGACCCATTGTTGCACGGCTCCTCAATTTCCGGGACGCGATCCTGCAGGCGTCCAGAAGACATGGGCCGCTTAAGTTCCAGAATTCGGAAGTACATTTCTATCCTGATTTCACCAGGGCTGTTCAGAGACAGCGTCAGAGCTATGCGGGAGTGAAACGGCGACTGAGGGACATGGGCTTCAGGTACTCGATGTTGTTCCCTGCCAAGCTCCGTATTGAACATGATGGCCATGCCCTGTTCTTTGACGTCCCCGAAAATGTGAGTGAATGGCTGGACACTCTGCCGCAACGCCGGGATGATCACGATGGACATGCTGGGGCCGCGACTGGTGGTTCGGATCAATGAGACTTGGCTCTACTGTAAGGACTTTGGCGGTTAGTGGCCCTGCTGAATGTGACTGTCGATACTGTTCTTGAATTGACTTTGCCAATTCTCCTGTCGTTTACATGGAGGGTGGCGGGAGGTGTTCATGGAGATTCCTTACTCCTCTGGGGGCTTTTCGTAGACTAGTTAATGGGGCGACAGGCACACTGCTGGTTGGGGGGGCTCTTTAGTCTGATGCAGGGGTGCAGGGTGGGGGGTGAGTTTGGGCAAGTTTATCTGTTTGTTCGTTTTTTCCCTCTTCTTTCTCCTAGGCAATGGGTCCTGTACACTGTTGAGCTTTACTTGCTGTTGAGGATTTTTGGGGTTGGGTGGGGCGGGCGGCAGGATGATGGGGGGTAGGAAACTAAGAGTAATCAGTTGGAATGTTAATGGGATGGGTGACCGTATCAAGAGAGGGGTGGTGATTCAACTGCTTAAACGTCATATGCCTGATGTTGTCCTCCAGCAGGAGACGCACTTGGTTGGTAACTCGTGCAAAGCACTCAACCGTAAAGGATACAAGATGGTGGCCCACTCTGGGTTCTCTTCGGGCTCTCGGGGGGCGGGAGTTCTTGTACGTACGTCCCTTCCGCTTGAGATAGACGTCACCATGATTGATGAGAGAGGACGCTTCGCCGCAGTGGCGGGGAGATGGGAAGGGCGTGCCCTGACATTACTTTCGGTTTACGTTCCCCCAGGCCTGCAGTCTAGTACTTTCCAAGACCTTGGTGGCGCCATTTTGTCTTTGCCTGCTGGTTTGCTGGTAGTGGGGGGTGACTTCAACTCAGTCTGCTCTGGCTCCTTGGACCGTCATCCGCCTAGAGACCTCCGGAGTTCCCAACTGTGGCTGCCTTCTTTCCTTGAGTCCATGGGCTTAGTGGATAGCTGGCGGCTTTTACAACCCACGCTCTGCCATTTCTCCTTCTTTTCGGGTGCACATGGTAGTCTTTCTCGTATAGACTACGTTCTCACCTTAGCAGCACACGCGCCTGCCGTGTCTGAGGCCCGGTTTCTGCCGCGGGGCATTTCCGACCACTCCCCGTTATGGGTTTCATTTGACTTTGACATCGTCCTGTCAGACCGACCATTGGCGGTTAACCCATGGTATTTCCGTAATCCTAAAACTCGCACTCTCCTGGCCAAGGCCATCGACCTTTATTTCTCTGAAAATGAGGGCTCGGTTGGTTCGTCCGTGACCCTGTGGGAGGCATTTAAGACTGTTTTGAGGGGGTGAGGCTTTCGCTCTCATAGCGGAGGCCCGGAGAGTCAGAGATGCCGACTTGATACGTATCGAGGAGGAGGTCATGAACCTTGACTCCCAGTTGGGGCCCGACCCCGCGCTTCTACATGCCCTTTCCCTCAAACAGTCAGAATACCATGATCTTGCCACGAATGCTGCCCTGACCTTGGCTAAGGAACAGCAAGGTCGTATTTATGACGTTGGTGACAAGGCTGGAAAGTTGCTGGCTTGGTTGGACAGGAGAGAGATGGCTAGCCGCGTCGTACCCGAGATTTTGGGCGACGACGGGGTTGCTGTCACTGACCCGAGTGCCATTGCCGAGTCCTTTGCTGATTACTTCCGGGGTGTCTACACTTCTACCTCAGAGTGCTCCGAGGCTGACTCGACGGCGTTTCTCTCGACAGTTGACCTTCCCTGTCTCTCTGAAGAGGACCGTGCCGATTTGGATAGAGACATATCCGCTGACGAGATCGCCCTTGCGATCCGTTCGTTGAGGTCGGGTAAGGCATCTGGTCCCAACGGCATCCCGGTCGAGTTATATAAAATTCGACCGGACGTGGTTTCCCCGCACCTGCGTACTATGTTTTTGGAAGCACTGGGCGCTGGCCTTCTTCCACTTGACCAGAGGTTGGCCACCATTGTGGTCATTCATAAGGAAGGGAAGCCGAGAGACATGTGTCGATCTTATCGTCCCATTTCTCTCTTGAATGTCGAGCCTAAGATCCTTGCCAAACTGCTCGCAAATCGACTGATTGGAGTTATTGGCGACTTAGTGCATCCGGACCAGTCGGGCTTTATTTCTCACCGCAACACTGCCCTCAATTTGCGTCGTCTCCACGGCGCCCTGGCTAGGGCCCATACCCTCGAGGAGCCGGAAGTCCTTGCTTCTCTTGACGCCACAATGGCCTTTGACACTCTTGAGTGGAGTTACCTCTGGGCAGTGTTGACGAAGCTCGGTTTTGGCCCGGTGTTCGTGAGTTGGGTGAAACTTCTCTACGCTAGTCCGTTGGCTAATGTCACAGTTAATGGCCGTCTATCGGCGTCATTTGCCCTTCACCGAGGTACCAGACAGGGTTGCCCCTTGTCGCCTCTTCTGTTTGCCCTGGCTCTTGAGCCGCTCGCGGCCATGTTGCGCACGCACCCTGATCTACATGGCTTAACCTGGGCCCCCGGCTTCGAAGACAGACTTTCCCTGTATGCCGATGATATTCTGCTGTATTTAACCTCCCCCTGCAAGTCACTCATCGTGGCCTGCGACGTACTCAGACTCTTCGGACGGTACTCTGGCCTAGTTATTAACTGGGCCAAGTCCTCCCTGTACGTCCTAAAAGGGGATACGCCGTGCCTCCCCAGAGGCTGCAACATCCAGGGGGCCAGACAGGGTTTCAAGTACTAGGGGATTTACATCTCCGGGAGTTCGAAGGCGCGATACGACCACAACCTGCTCCCTCCTCTCCAGCGTCTCCGGCGCGACGTGGACAGTTGGCGCAAGCTTCCGCTCTCCCTACTTGGCCGTGCGGCATTATTCAAGATGATGTCTTTGCCCAGGTTCTTGTATGCCTTGCAAAACACCCAGGATCCGGTTCCAGCCCGCTACTTTAGGGAGATTGAGAGTCTTCAACGGGCCTTGCTCTGGGATGGTCGGCCCCGCGTCGCTGTCAAGAAGCTCACTGTTCCGTGGTACGACGGGGCATAGCACTGCCGGATGTGCGTCGGTATTACTGGTCCTCCCAGCTCGCGGCTCTCAATCACGGTTTCTATGGTCCTGTGAATAGCCCCGGGTACGCCATGGACAGATGGCTCCTGGGCGGTGGTAATTATTTCCGGGCCCTGTACTCGAGGTCCTTAGATCGGCGGATGTCGGGTCCAACGAGGACAGCGGTCCACATTTGGCGGGCGATCACCAAAGCGCAGGGCTGGCAGGGCAGACTGACCAGATTCACCCCTCTGTATGAATCTGATATTTTGGGTAGGCTATGGCACACCAAGGGCTTCGATAAGTGGGACCTCATACGCATCTCCAGGGTGGACGACATGATTTCTAAGGGTGATGTCAAGACCTTTCCTCAGTTGCAGGCTGAATACCAGTTGGGCGACTCGGAGTTCTTCCGCTACACCCAGCTGCGGCACGCGTTGCTCTCTTCCAAACCAACGGAGGGGGATATTCCAGAGAGCTCTCCCTTGGAAGACAGAGTATTGGATGGCCACATGCCCGATAGTGCTATCTCCCTGTCATATAAAAAACTAATCAATGTCCGCACTGACCTTCTCCTTGGCGTGCGTGATCAATGGGTGGAAGATGGCCTAGAGATTGACGATGAGGATTGGCAGAGTGCAGTGTCCTCCCCTAAAGAGGTTGCTATATCCTCTCGCCTTCGGCTGGTGCAATTCAAGATCTTGCACAGAGTGTATGTGACCGGCCCCCGGCTTGTGCGTATGGGATACTCGCCCGACGGACTTTGTCGTCGGGGCTGTGGTGCCCTCGCTACTTTCCTGCACATTCTATGGGAATGCCCTGTCATTGCCTCCTACTGGAGAAGGGTGCACCGAATTATGAGTGAAGTGACTGGGGTGGTGTCTAATGCAGAGGCTCGAAGGTGCCTCCTCAACATCTGGGAACCATCTGATCATAACACGGCGCAGACTCGGTGGGTGACCCTGGGTAACATGGCGGCCAAGCGGGACATCGCTCAAAAGTGGGGCGCTGCCACCGCTCCCCTTGTGGTACATTGGAAAGCCAACATGGATTGGTGTATGTTCCGGGAAAAGACGGTCTATGTTGCCAGGGGTAGGCCTCAGAAATGGAGTAAAGTGTGGGGAGCCTGGAATGCTTACCGGGGCGATGTGTGCCTGCCGCCAGAACCTGTTTCCCTAGATGAACGTATGTCACCATAGCCTATGACACCAACTGTGACATGCTGAACTGATTGATCCTGTCTTTCCTCCTCCCTTCTGCCATCCTGTTTTACTCTCCTGAAATCGTGATTCTCTCCTTGCTCTCCACTGCCCACTACCAATACCCTGACAGCTTTCTCTATTCCATTGCCACTCTTTAGCGCCTTTTGGCGTTTCTTCCTTTGGTTTTAGTTCTCTTCTATATAAAATATAAAAACAACCTTCAATGCTCTGTTGTGAATGCTCTTGCACTATTGCTCTCCTGATTCACCATGCTGCCTTGCCTCCGGGGTGTTAGGCTGAATAGCTGTGTGCTCTTTCATAATAAATGTTTTAAAAATTAAAAAAAAAAAAAAAAGGGAGTTGCAAACGTGGCAACCACTTTAAATGCCACGTCACAGTGGCAGCAAACTGCATGCACAAGCCCTGCAGTGGTAGAGGCCTGAGAAAGGTTTGAAAGGATACTTCGGTGGGTGGCACAAGCAGCGCTGCAAGCCCACCAGTGGCATTTAATTTACAGGCCCTGGGTATATTTTATACCTATCTACAAGGGACTAATATTTTAAAGTCTCCTGTAGGCTAGTTCCCATAGGGCATAGTGCATTGTATTTAAAAGGTAGGACATATATTTTCAGGTTTTTCATGTCCTGGTAGTGAAAACTTCCAAATTTGTTTTTCATTACTGTAGGATAACATTAGATTACATTATTTTGTTTAATAAGTGCTAATGTTTGATTGGGAGCAGGTAGTAATATCATGTTTACTAGCTAAAGGATTGGAATACAACATCTCCAAAGCAGGAAATACTGTTCAGCAGGACTGATAGCCAGTCTTGTGGAGCACTTGTTGGCTACAGCATGCAGCTTCGTTTCCGCTGGAGATTTTCAAATTCCCAAAAAGTGACACAGTTAACACACAAATCTTCACCACAACTTTGTCCAGCTTTCACACTGACCACGACACATACTCATTGGACACTGCCAAATGTCTTACCCTGCTGAAATTTGCCTTCTCAAAGTCTTTTTTCCTGAAAATTCTCTGTGTAAGCTGGGACCGGGCCCAATCCTCCTTGCATATCATACAGCGCTCCAGCTCGGTTGGCCACAACTTTTGACTTTGACCCGGTCTTACATGCCTAGATGTCTGTAGTGGGCACTTTGATCTTTTATGTGCTATTTTTAACTAAAAAAGTTAAAAAGTCATAACTCGGATTCTACTGATTGGATTGTATTTGTTTAGGTATCACATTAGTAATTATATTTTACTCAATTTTTGTAGATTGGTGTGGGATTTTCTGTGCTCTGTTTGCACTTTATTACCATTTGTGTACTGCATAAAGATTTTACAAAGTGTCTCTAAGTTAAGCATAATGACCTTGTTCCAAGCTAACAGTGGTTTAAGGACAGGTTAATTTAGTGTCTTCTGTGGTTCACCCTGACAAAAATTGTGGTTTTGTGGTTTACCTGTACATGAATTGTGGTTGTTGTTTGAGGAGGGTTTTCACCCCTTCACTCAATGGCCCAATGTCGTACAGTGCTCTTGATATATGTTTAAATATCTTTCAATATTTGTAAATGTTTTTATGTAGTGGTGTAGCTATACCTTTGGCCACCAATGGCGGCATTGGCATTTGCCTCCCCGCCCTGGCTCGCCTGGAAGGAAGGGTGCTGGTGACTCCCGTGCTGGCCATAGGTTAGAGTGGGGGGGATGCTGGCGATTCCTGTGCATCTGTGCCCCGCACAGCCGCCGGTATGAGTGGGGGGAAGGTGCCACCCCATAAACTCGTGTCACCCGGGGGAACCACCCCCCGTTGCTACGCCACTGTTTTTATGTGTTAGAAAACATTTGAACATCTACAGATTTCACGCTTCCTGTACCCCATCAAGATTGTCACTTGGTTCGCATTGTCACATTCTCATACTTTGCAAACACCCAAAGGACTAATCTCGGTGTTAAATATGGAGAAAAATGTCAGCAGGCATTGCCTGACACTTGAACTCTGTCTGCAAGCTCACAGAAAATGCTATGAGATAAAAACAAAACATAAATGCCTCCCTATTATTAATGTATCTTCTGAACTCTTGCAAGCTGTTTTGGGTGTGGTGCAGCACCTCCCACATCTCTCCTTCCAGCGACCCTGTCTTCTTTTGCTCGTCACAGTACTCATGCCCTTACAGCCATGACATCTGCTTGGTGATCTCAAATGGAGGCGCAGCGACTGTCTGATTTGGCTGGTAGTTAAAAAATTCAAGTAGGAAACGATTTTCCTATTGAATGGCAGCCTTGTGCCTGTCTAAAAGTAAGACAGTACAAATGAAGCAGAGCAATTATTCTATAAAGCCATACATAATTCCAATTGATGGCTTCACCGTGTAGGCATTTTTATTAAAATGTGGTGTCTTCCACTGTGCTGTAAAGTGTATAATATTGATTAGTTTATATTTATTTTACTTTTCATATTTTGAATTTTTGGGATGTAAGTAAGTAGGTTGCTGCAGAGTGCTGTGTCTCCGCTTGAAGCCGCTGTGGAAATCAGATTTATATATTGATTGTTATAAACGATTCTCTCTCTACTTTCACTAGATTTTCGTCCTGTTCCCTTGATGTAAGTTTAGAAGAACCACTTCCATTGCCAAAAGTATAAGATTTCCTGCAATAAACTGCGAATATTTTTGAGAAACATGTTTAAGTAAAACAAATTATATCTGCAAAGAAATATCTCTCATATTTTAGTTAAGATCCTGCAAAGAAGAAATTATCTGATACAGCACTGAAAAGTCTCAAAGACCAACCCTTTACATCCCTCCTACCATTTTAGTCCGTTTTCTTTCCATTACCGACTTCACACCACTGTGTCCTCTGCACCTAACCTCTTGTTCACCACTTGGCTGTGAATTCTGTTGCTTTGAGAAGTCTCTGATGCTCTTTGGGGTTAGGTTTATACAGCAGTCATGCCAAAAAGAAAATATATTTTCGGCATGAAATAAAATAAAATAAAGTTATCTACGTGTATAAAACTCTTTTTTTTGTTCAAAATTTAGGAACATCCATTCTTTTGCACACCCTTGTGTTTTCATTGATTCGATGCTGAAAACTGTGAAACTCTAAAATGCATTTAAAATCCCTTTGTTTGATTTTAATTGGAAAATATTAAAAAAGTAAAGCGATGTACTTTAGACATAACTCTGAAAACTATAAAAGGAATGAACAAGGAAACATAATCGAATACACTCAAACAATGACAGAACATATGAATGCTGAAGAGCTAAGGGTGACTAAAAGCACTATATGTACCATCTCAACAGTAGGCATCTCTGTTGAATGAAGCACAAAAGCTCTCGTGTGTTTTAGTCCTCCTGAAATGTTCATTGACCCAAATGAAAAGTACATCTGAGATGGCATGGCCGCTAATGGAATGCCAGCTAAAGTAGGCCACTGAATTAGATATGTTGGACTTTATCATGTCTTCGGCCAGACTGAAATTTACTTTTCATCTCTGTCCGTTTGGTTATTTTTAGCTATTAAGTATGCTGTCAGGAGTCATCACTGGCAATGAGTGGGTTGGATACCCAGGAGACAACACTGTGCTTGCAAGAGGCATGGAGGAAGTGAAATATAGGCCTACAAAATTTATAAAAAAAATCTGAAAGTGAAGTACACATGGTACACTTTAACTAAAAGGTTTGTTCGTCACGTATCTCCTTTCACACAGAGCACACAATTCAAGTTTTTTTCAGCTATTAGAGAATTGCGGTCACAGTGAATGCTATGAAACCAGTGATTTGTCTACGAAAATGTATGAGCCCAGTGTGAGCAATGGTTGTACATCTTTCACAGTAGACCATGGTGAAAGGCAAGACTGAAGCATCTTCAATGCTCTTTAATTTGGCCAGCAAATGATTGGGAAATTGGAGTAGGAGAGATCAATGTATCCATTGGATATATACTGAGAAATGGGAGCACATGATCCCAATAAACATGAGTGGTCTCCACAAAAAAAGAGATCAATCTTCTTCAAATCAAGAGCTCTACAACAGAATCATTGGAGCTTGGGAAAGTCTTGCCCTACACACTAACATCAATTCATAAAAAAAACAGGGAAGTGGAAGTGACATCACAAAACTTTTGACCACAAATAACATAACAGGTTTGACTAATTGTTGCACCTTTAGTTCCTTAACTTACACCTGTTTGCTGATGAGGGTCTAGGAGAAAAACAAGGAGTGTAAACTAAAGAAAACAAACAGGGTTCTGCCTCCGTAACCCATAAGGCTAATTTTAGTAGGAGCAGTGCTTTTGACCTTAGCAGGTACTATCTTCTACCCACTATGAATGAAATGAAAATACAATTTATAAAGCGCGGCAATCACACGGAGGTATTAAGGCGCTAAGCAGAAACTGAACAGGCTGTGAAGATCCAGAAAATGGCAGAATTATTTGGAAAAAAGCCACGTTTTTAGATCTTTCCTAAACTCTAGTAAGTTTGTTTCGAATTTTCGTTCAATCGGAAGAGAATTCCATAGTCTTGTCATGCATAAGATGAAGCCTCTTGCACCTCAGTTGGCTTTCTAAAACCAGGGGACTACCAGATTTCGACTTGTGGATGACCTCAGTGAGCGCGCTGGGATGTATTGACGAAAATGCAGTATAAAGTAGTCTGGGCCAACAGCATGTTGTGCCTTGAAGGTAATACAAAGTGCCTTGAACTGTATATGTTTATCAATGATAAGCCAGTGCAGTTGAATGAGTGCTTGAAAAACAGATCTATGTTTTGGAATGCCCAGCTGCGGCATTCTGCAGTGTCTGTAGCTTATGTAAAAAACGTTTTTGAATGTTGATAAAAAGTGCTTTGCCACAGTTTATTTTGGACAAAATCAGAGTTGTGACTACCCTCTTTTGCAGGCTAGGTGTAATAAAAGGTAATACTTTCCTTAAGGATTTCAAAATGAGGAAACACGAAGAACTGATATGATGTATTTGTCCTTCAAATGATAACTTAGAAACAATAATCACCCCAAGGTTTTTTGCTTTTTCCCCTGGGGCAGGCAGACTCCCCAGTTCCTTTGGGCTACCACTTGTTTGACCAGAACGAAGGGTTGGTGCCAAACAGTAGAACCTCCGTTTAAGAGGAGGTTAGTTTTAAGCAGTTATTGCTCATCCAGTTACAGATATGGAGCATACAGTCGTGGACCTGGGCAGCCGTGGATCCAGAATTGTTGGTAATGGAGACAGCGATTTGCGCGTCATCCGCATATGAAACCAGGGAAAAATAAAAAGATTTAATTAAGGCTGCAATTGGGGCTCAGGGATGAGCCCTGAGGGACTCTAGAGGATAATGAAAATGCTAGTGAAGTAAAATCGTACAAAGAAACTGTTTTAATGAGGTTGGTCAGAAAAGAAGTCAGGAACTTGAGCGCGTGATTTCATTTTTGATCCCAATTGATTCATGGCAATCAATGAGAAGAGCATGGTTGACCATATCAAATGCGGCGGATAGACCCAGAAGAATCAGGGCCGCATTTCCCACACAGTCTATCATTTGCCTGATTTCTTCCATGACTGTAATCAATGCCAGTTCGGTACTATGTGACTTCGAAAACCAAACTATGTAGAGTACAGACCCTTGTTTTTTTTTAAGAAGATGGTTAATTCGCTGTTATTAGTTGATAGTTGTTGGGGTCACCACTGTCTGAGTTAGTCTTTTTTAATAAAGGCAGAATAGACCCTACTTTCCAATCTTTAGGAAACAATCTGCTTTAAAGAGGTTGTTAAAATAGGCAGTGAGGTGTGTAGCTATCACCTCTGGGGCTAAGTGAATTGTTCTGGCTGGACAAGGGTCCTGTGGTGACCTGATTTGATCTGCATTAGTATTCTTTGTGTTTGATCTGCCGTCAGAGGTCCAAAGTGGGATAAAGCACTGATGTTGTGTGAGTCTTTCGGAGATCTAGAATCTGAGTCAGCCATTTAACTTAAGTTTAGAAAGAAATTTTAGACAGACTTAATTTTATCCTGAAAATGAAGTGTGATTTTTTACAGAATTGTTGATTAATATTTGGATTTATTGGGTCAGGAAGTGTAGATAGTTTTTAAACTGTTCCGAATAATTCCTTGCAGGAGTTCATTGCTACTTCTATTTTTGTCACAAAATAGTTATTCTTTGCAATTCGAATCATCTTTTTGTAAGGCGTCAGATTGCTTGAGTATATTTCTTAGTCTGCTGGTTTAAGATGAGATCTCCATTTTCGTTCTGATCTCCTACATTCCTGCTTTTTATTCCTGAGATCATCACTGAACCAGGTTCGGAGGGATCAATCTTATGACTAAGAGCTTTTTTTTCTGTAGCTAGCTGGGTTAGCGACAAGTCCAGCAACAAGTCCAGCCATTGATGTATCCAAATCAGAGGAGACCAGTGGAGTTGATTGGACAAGGGAGGCGTTGAGCTGATCATCATCAATAGCACTCAATGAGCGCCAAGTGGTACCCCTATTTGTAATTTTTTTTTTGTACCTCTGGTAGACCATATATTTCAAACATAAAAACTTTGTGGTCCAACCAGGTCAGAGAGAGTGAGGATACCCGGTGGAGCTGTTGATTATCTGTGAAAATGGTGTCCAAAAGATGATCAGCTTTGTGTGGGGACCCGTCAATGATTTGTGTTAGACCTGCACCTGTCATATGATCCAATAGACTTATAGAGTCTGGATCAAGTGAGTTCTCCATATGGAAATCAAAATTGCCTAAAATAGTGAAATCGGCAGCCTCCACTTTTTGTTCTATGAGTCGGAAGGTAAATTAAGTAGTTTACTTCCAGTGCCAATAGACTGCTGACTGAAAAGACAAAAATTAATATGAAATTGTGGTTAGGATTGATTATAAGACTCACCTTACCATATGTTTAAACAAATCTGAAATTCACATAAAAAGCATAGATACATACGGGTATGGATATTAATGAAAAGTGAAAAACAATAATAGTCACCAGTTATGTCTATGACTACACACCATAATTCGCACAACAGCCTGGCAAACTATATTTTGCATACCAAATTCAATTCTCATAACCTAGCAATATTTATACCAATAAGTAACGCAACCTAAAATCACAATTACAATTCAATTAGATTACAAAACATATTATAAACACATAATAGTGCAATATCCATATTTATCTGTTTTATAGTGGGAAGGGTAATGTGATATGTAATCTCATCTGTAAAATTATATATGACCTGTGTAAGTGCATGTGCCCCATCCAACTTTAGCCTCATTATAGTGTCTGCTTGCTGAGTCACTGTTCAGCACCAGGACACCTCGTACCTAGGGTACCTGAAGTATCTACCAATTAAATTCATTCGCACTGCTTTTGGGGTGGGTGTATTACTGTTTGAAGGGCTGTATGTAAGGTATGGGTGTGATCCAAACTCCAACTTGTGATCAATATTTATTTATTTATTTCTGAGTTTGTATAGCGCCTGGTTACACTGTCAGTGTGTCCCCGCGCTGTCAGAAGAGCTAGTTGCTCCGTCAGTCAGCCAAGACGGGGCTATTCTTTAGGAAAGAGGAATGTTTTAAGTTTCCTGCGGAAGATGAGCTCCGATGTTTCCACTCTTAAGCTCAGGGGGAGAGAGTTCCATTTATGTGCCGCCACGGTACGAAAGGATCTACCCCCCATTCCGGCTCTCTTGTGTCTGGGGACAGCGAGGAGGCCTGCTCCTAATGAGCGGAGTTGTCGGGTAGGCGTATAGGGGCAGAGAAGGTTCCGAAGGAAGGCCGGGCCCTTGCCATGTACGATCCTGTGACCAATACATAGGACCTTGAAGTCGATCCTTTCATTGATCGGAAGCCAATGTAGTATTTGAAGAGATTTTTTAGAGGCGGCTCTTCTGGGCAGCCGGAGGACCAGGCGAGCGGCAGCATTCTGGATAGTCTGCAGTCGACGCCGACTAGTGGCGTTGGCGCCTAGATACAAGGCATTTCCGTAGTCCAGTCTCGACGTGACAAGAGCGTGGACCAGGGTCTTCCTTGAGGAGTCTGGGAGCAGGTCCAGGGTCTTACGGAGTTTCCGTAGAATCGAAAAGCACGTACCAGCTACCCGTCTGGTGTGGTAGTCGTAATTAAGCTTTGAGTCCACCCATACTCCAAGGTTCTTGACCTGATCACTGGGGGTAGGGAGGGGCCCTAGGGTCTGCGGCCACCAGGCAGATGACCAGACTGAGGGGGGTTTTCCTACAATCAGCACCTCAGTCTTGTCTCCGTTCAGACGGAGGCAGTTCTTCGCCATCCATCCAGCCAGCTCTTGGAGGCATGATGAGAAGTTCGCGGCGGCTTGTTCAGCAGGTTGGGTCAGAGCGACCACCAGCTGAGTGTCGTCTGCGTATGTCACTACTTCCACCCCATAGCGTTCCGCAGTAGTAGCCACGGGGGTGACATATAAATTGAAAAGGGTTGGGCTGAGGCTTGATCCCTGAGGCACTCCTTGACCGAGGTCAAAGGTGTCGGAGCGTGCTCCTCCTTGCTCCACCGAGAAGCTACGGTTAGTAAGAAAAGATTCCAACCATAACCAGGCCGTGCCTGTCACCCCTCCTTTCTTCAGACACTGTAGCAGCGTATGATGTGCTACAGTGTCGAAGGCTGCGCTGAGGTCCAGGAGCACTAGTGCCGCCACATGCCCGGCGTCCACGTGCTTCCTCAGTGCCTCAGTCGAGAAAAGGAGGGCTGACTCTGTGGAGTGGCGGGCCCGGAAGCCCGATTGGTTGGTATGCAGGAGGCCTCTGGACTCTATGTGTGCTGAGAGTTGTTGGTTGACCAGCTTTTCCGCCAGTTTTGAGAAGAAGGGTAGGAGCGAAATGGGGCGCAGGTTGCTAAGCTGGGACGCACTGATATGGGGTTTTTTCTTAAGAGGCAGTACGACTGCCTGTTTCCACGCGTGTGGGACCTTGCCAGTGTTAAAAGAGGTAGACAATATATGGCCTACATACGGTGCCAGAAGACTCATGGCACTGGCCAGGAATTTGGCAGGGGCAGGATCGTGAGGGGAGCCAGATTTGATTCCTTTAGCAGTGGCTATCAGAAGGTCCTCCGTCGGGACCTGGTATACTGTAAGGCAGTCTTCGATCTTTGCCTCCCAAGTCGCTTCTTCCTGAGGAGGTAGAAGGTTGGAGCCAGTTCTGGCATCATCAGGGAAACTGGAGTAAATGTCGCGTACTTTTTTGTGAAAAAATTCCGCAATGACGTTACAAGATTGTACTGAGGTATCGGCCTGCTCTAAAGAGGGGGGAGGTGTAGTGATCTCTTTATAGATCCTAAAGAGCTCCTTGGATGAGCAGTTAGCACTATCTATACGGTCAGCGTAGAAGGTCGCTTTGGTTTTCCTAATTTGGGAGTGGTATTTTTTTATGCTAGCTTTGTACACATCTCTTGCCTCTGGTGAATAGTTCTTTCTCCAGGCGCGTTCGAGCCTCTTGCAGGCTGCCTTGGTTTCTCTAAGAGCTGTGCTGAACCAAGGTGCAGTTTTAGTTTGCCGCTCCGGGCCCTTATTGGCCCAAGGGGCAGTGATGTTTAGGGCTTTAGTGATGTGTCCGTTCAGGGCCATGCAAGCCATGTCGACATCTACTCCTAAGTCTGTGGGGGAACCATTCAGTAGGAAGTGATATTCAAAAGAGTCCATGGAGAAACGGGCCCATTTCCTTTGTTGTTTATTGGCGCTATGGTGGGTTTGTTTATGGAGATTCTTGACTAGGAAGTGAAAGGGGACTAGGAAGTGGTCAGTCCACAGCAAAGGAATGGGAGGGTCCTGCTTCAGATCCTCCAAATTACTAAAGATGGGGTCAAGTTGGTGCCCCTGTCGATGGGTAGGGAGGAGGGAGGCTGTTTCTAATTGTATGGTTTGCAGCTCTTGACGCAATTCTTGAGCAGCTGAATTGTTGAGGTCTTCGAAGTGGAGATTAAGATCCCCTAATACAAGGAACTTCCTGTATCTCATGGCCAATGGGGTAGCGTTCTGGATGAGACTTTCCGCAAAGTTTCTGCTACCTCCAGGGGGTCTATAGATTAGTAGGCCTTTGATGACCGTATTTTTGTCGATACCGATGGAGAAAGCTGCAGTTTCGCTATCTTTTATATTAGCTGGTTCGAGGGAGCATGTCATATTCACTCTATAGATTATGGCAATGCCACCTCCCCTTCCCTTAGGTCTGTCCTGCCTGCAAATTGCATAGCCAGGGGGAAGGGCCTCCCTGACTTCAGGGTCTGAGTCCTCGTCCAGCCAAGTTTCAGTGAGGCATAGTATGTCCCATTTGTTGTCTATTATAAGGTCGAATACTTCTAGTTTGTGCTTTTTGAGAGAACGACAGTTAAGCAGAGCGCCACTGATTTTCCTACTGTGCTCTGGTCGGGCGTTGTCGTTGGGCGTGCTTGCTTTAGGATGCTTATTGAGGATGAAGCCACAGTGTTCACAGGGATTTGTAGGACTGCGTATACTGAGATCAATACTGTGCTCACATACCTTAAGGTATTTGTTACGAAGGTTGAGGAGCTCCTCTTTATCGTATCGGTTATCTGGGAGGTGAGGACCAGGGGGTCTGGCCCCGTGCCCCGGTCTGCCGCGGACGGGCGCAGACGGGCTTGCCCCAGGCGCGCCTTCGGCACGCAAATGGCGCTCCCGCTGCGCTCGTCCGCTGCGCTTCCGCTGGCAACACATGATATGGGCGGGGGAGGGCGTGGCCTTGAAAGTGGGCGTGGCCTGTGCGTCGCCGGGGAGGCGAGCTAGGGGTCGTTGCAGTCGTCACGAAGGACGCTGTTTAGGATTAAGTTCTGGTAGGTGAAGCAACAAGCTTATAGTTGAATGAACACAGATAAAAACAGATTTAACAGGCTTTTAAAAAGAACGTGTCTCCCGGCGTCTGCCTGCGGAGCTCTGGCACTTCTGGAGGCGGCGCACAGCGCGCGCGCTTTTAAGTGAGGTCACAGAGGGGGCGTGGCCTTGAAAGTGGGCGTGGCCTGTGCGTCGCCGGGGAGGCGAGCTAGGGGTCGTTGCAGCCGTCACGAAGGACGCTGTTTAGGATATATTTTTTGTGGTTTTAAAAATTGTGTTTTTTAGCAAAAAATGTTGTCCTAGAACTACAGAAAATACACAGATGGGGTGGGAGGAAGCACTGTGAGATGTGCACGCCTATAGGGAAGTGCTAGGTGGCACTCAGAGTATTTAAAAATGGGATAAGAAAATAATTATATTTGCTTAAAATCTCGACTCTGATGGTGATCACAATCGGTAAACAGACAAAATATCAACTAGAAAATATCGAATGGACATAATATCGAGTACAAAATATAGGCTGGAAAGAATATCGAATGGAAAGAATATAGACATCAAAAATATCGTTTTGAAGGTAAGTAATGTAATATCGAATTTTAAAATATAGATAGTCAAAATATCGAAGTACATAATATAGGTTAATTAAAATATCGAACATTTAATAATATCACATTTTTTATAGTGTATTTTATGTGTTAAAAGTGTTTATTTATGTTATAATGTAATTTAATTAATGAATTTAATGTTATTTAAATTTTGCGTAATTTAATTCTGTAGCGGGTTGTGGGTTTATAGGGGAATAGATTGGGAAGTAATTTAATTATAATTAATTAAATATGTAAATGTATTTATTGGTATTTGTTTATAATTATTTGTTAATTAATTTTTATGTTGTAATTTATTACATTTTAATTGCCAATTAATTTTATTTAATTGATTAATTGATAATTATGTTAATTTAACTAATTTAAATTCTGTAGCGGGTTGTGAGTTTATAGGGGAGTAGGGTGGGAAGTAATTTAATTAGAATTCATTAAAAATGTTAATTATTTTTGGGTATTTATTTGATTTTAATTGTTAAGTAAGTTTTTAATTACTAATTAATTAATTGTTACTTTTTTCATTAATTAGTATTAATAGATAACTAATTGTAATGATTACATTAAATTAGTATTTGTAATTAATACATTTTTATATTATATTAAATTGGTAATTACTTGTAAATATTTTTTTATAGATATTAAAATATATATATTTTTATTTAATATATGAAGTATCTACTTTCCCTACTGTTGCCCTCACTGGAGTGGGAATAGTAATTTTTACCCCTACGCTATCCAACGCTTTCCCTACTGTTGCACTCTCTGGAGTGGGAATAGTAATTTTTACCCCTACGCTATCCAACGCTTTCCCTACTGTTGCACTCTCTGGAGTGGGAATAGTAATTTTTACCCCTACGCTATCCATTGCTTTCCCTACTGTTGCACTCTCTGGAGTGGGAATAGTATTTTTTACCCCTACGCTGTCCAACACTTTCCCTACTGTTGCACTCTCTGGACTGGGAATAGTAATTTTTACCCCTACGCTATCCATTGCTTTCCCTACTGTTGCACTCTCTGGAGTAGGAATAGTAATTTTACAGTTCCTCTATCCTACGGTAATAATATTTGATATTTTTTAATTATATTATGTAACTATATAAATATGTTTTAACAATAATGATTATTAAAAGTTTTTTTATAACTTTAATTAATATTTAAATATTATAAGTTAATTTAAGTAATTTTAAGTATATTTTACTAAATAATGTTTAATATTAATTTAATTTAACATTGTTTTTAATAAAGTCAATATTTTTACAAACTATATTTTTGTAAACAATATTTTTTACTCGCTATTTTTGTACTTACCTGTTTGTGGATACAAAGTCAATATTCTGTCTGTCGATATTTTTTCGCCGATATTTCTGGTACTCGATATTATGTCCCTCGATATTATGTCAGTGATCCAATCACAATCATGTGAGCACCATTTAGTGAATTAGGAATGGGTGCCATTTTGTGAAAATCACAAAGAAAAGATCACGATTTATAGAATAACTAACATTTTTAGAAAGGCAGAAAATCTCATTCAGCACCACACACACACACACACACCCACACACACACATGCACACATGTATAGATACACACATATAAATATATATATATATATATGTATATATATAATATATATATATATATATATTTATGGCGACTGGTGGGCGTTTAAATGCACAATAAACTCACTGGAACGAGAATTACCGATTTTGTGGCTTTTTTCGAATTCTCGTCGATCAGCGAAAGCGGATGCCAAGCTGGGCTTCGAGACTTGTGGAAATATATATATATATATATATATATATATATATATATATATATATATATATATTACCTACTGGCGGTCGCCAGTAGGTAGTTATAGTTAGGATTTTTTTCAATGTTAAATCTAAAAATTCTATTTGGAATAACTTTGGCGCCGGTTAACGAATCTGCCTCAAAATTTCCTCAAAATGGCCTCGCGGCGTTCCGGTCCTTCCCTGAAAGTTTGGGGGGGATTCGTCAAGCGGGGGCCGAGATAAAAGGGGGGTCCCAAAACGCGTTTTCCCCATGTTAATTTCCATAGGGCGGTCGATTTACTTTTAGCCCGAACGGCTGAATGGATTTCCACCAAACTTGGCAAAATTGTAGGGACTGGTAGCCCGATGTGCCTTTGCTATGTCTCAAGATATGTGCTCCAGTGGATTTTGAGTAATTAAGGTTCAAAAAAATATATATATCTATAGCCGCACACTGGTACGTGCACCGGTACGCGCACCGGGCACGCCACGCGAGGTGCGCATGGAAAGCTGATTGGCTCTCGGGTGTCTGTAAACATTCGAAACAGTCTGGAGCGGCCGCCATCTTGTGTCTCGGTAGGATCGAGACACGAGAGGTGGGCAAAACAAAGAGGGAAATGACCATAAGGGGGCAGGGTAGACCCCCCCTTGACCCCCTAGGTTTGATGTGGGGGCTATAAAAGGGCCCCGCGTGGCATTTAAAATATATATTTTTTTCGTTTTGCGCGGGAGAAGCGCCCGGTACGCGCACCGGGGAGCGGCCCTGGTAGCGTACTATAAGGGAAAAAGATGACAGAGTTTATAAAAAAAGAAGCCTTTATTTAGAAATTGGAGGTAGTTCTAAAAAGAACTTTTTTTTTTCTTCTTTTTGTTGTTTTATATTTTTTTTGTGTTTTTTAAACATTTTGTACTTTTTTTGGCTTTTCAAAACAGTTTTATATTTTTTTTGTATTTTTTTAGGGGGAGAAACAAAAAAAGGGAATTGAAACTGGCTCAACTGGAGCAAAAAAACAAAACCCCCCAAAAATTACTTCTTTTTGGGGCACTTGTGATTATCACCTGCAAGGACGATGAGCTTTACGCTTTTTTCACCATAGGCGATAAGCTTGCCACATGCAGAACAAGTGATTTTAAAATCAGCAAATCTTGGCTGAATACAAGGCATCATCTCTGATGTTTCTGGTCCCGATGAAGTGGGTTGGTTTCTTTGGGAGGTGGTCCTTGACGACTGGGGGAGGTTACTGGCCAGTTCCCTGAACTCTGCACGAGAGTAGTTGTTTGGGTGCTTTCGGGTCATATGACGAATCATGGTATAGTTACCAAATGAATATTTTTTGTTTGGGTTGCCCCGTGAAAGTTCTTCATTGCAGATTAGGCAAGTTACCTTGGCCGCATCTTTTTTCTTGCCCTCTGGGATTGAAAAAAACTCCCATACAATGTGTGGCTTGGGTTTGTATGGGGTATTTTCTTCAGGCAGCCATCTTCTCCTCCCCTCCTCCTCTTCCTCTTCCTCCTCCTCCTCTTCTTGACCACCAATATAATCTGGAGCTGGTCCTGTTGGTGGTGGTGGTGGTGGTGGTGGGGCAGATGCACCAGCTGCTGCTGCTACTGAAGCCATTATTGAGATCAAAAAGGTACAGAGATGTACAAACAGGTCTTCCTCAGTCAAAGGACAAAGTCAGAATAAGGAAAAAAGGTGGGGTCTTTCATCATTTTGAAAAAAAACTGTCCTGAACCAATGAGAAGTGTTATTTTCAGGTCACAAGACCAGGGGCTTCATCATTATGAAACTAAAACTGTTATGAACCAATGAAAAGTGTTATTTTCAGGTCACATGTCCCGACGCGCTTACGCTACGCGCCCCCGGGCGCGCCCTGGGGCGCTCCGGGTCGCGTAGCGTAAGCGCGTCGGATGTTTACGTTGCGCGATCGTATTCGCTCGAGTACTTCCGGGTGCGCTTACGCCGTGCGTATCACGCGGACGCGGCTACGCGATACGTCATGATCATGTTTTCGTTCGCGATATTGGCGCTTACGGGACGCTCCCCGGAGCGCGCCCGGGGGCGCTTTATAAAACTATGCTTTTCGGGGCGCTCCCCGGGAAGCGCACCGGGAGCGCTCCAAAGCAAAAAATAAAAATAAAAAATTGGGAAAAATTGTAGGGACTGGTAGCCCTATTCTTAAGTGGTTTTTACGAAAATTAACTTTGATAAAATATATATTGTGCTACATTGGGCTATATATATGCCAAAATGTAGCCCAAATGTAGCCCAATGTAGCCCAAAGATGGCCACCAGAGACCAAAAAATCCAAATGTAGCCCAAATATCAGCTAGATGTAGCCCAACTGTAGCCCAATGACAGAATGTACCAGAGTGTTCTAAAGAACAACTAGAGTGCTAACAGTCTTATTTATAAAGTGAGACTTATAGTTAGGAATTAGAATTTAAAAAACGTTTGAAATTCACTGAAAAAAACATAGGTTTCACACCAGTTATAGTTAGGAATTAGCATTTAAAAAACCTATTAAATTCACTAAAAAAACCATAGGTTTCACATCAGTTATAGTTAGCTGGAAATTTTACTGACATAAAACCAATGAAATTCCACGTTATAGTTAGTTGGACTCACTATAACTTGCGCGCCTGCAATGCACTGCTGATGACGTCACATATTACATCACTCATGACATGGTCAGTGACATCACTCATGACATCACTGATGACACCATCCTTGTGGCAGACTGATAGACCTCCTTTCAGTGTAATGTAACCATTGAAACACATATTCAAACAATAGAAACTAACATTTTCAAAAAAAATGGAGATACCCATACCAGTTACAAAAACCAATTCAGTAATTCCACCATCTATATACACATCCACTCATACACCAACAGTTTTATATAGTCACTCATACATATTCTCACTCATCATATATAGTGAAACACATATACATCCTGTTACACACCGACAGTCTTACAAAAGTTACTCACACACATACTCACACATGCAAATAAACTATTGAACATCCATTTATTTGCATATACAGCTATACATACATTAGCACATTACTTCTAAGGAAACTTACACATACTAACTCTCTTAAACAATCACTTATAGAAACACATACTTATTTAAAAAGGAACTCTTTCAATCTCTCACTCTCACATATACTGACTTATATACATCAATGCTCATATATACAAGATTAAAACATATGTAGTTACTCATAAAGACACTAGTGAGACAGGCATTCACTCACTAACACACACATATACACACTCATCCACCCATACAGTCCTGCACATATGCTGTCTTCAAAAAACATACAAACAGTGAGTCAGTCACCAACCCATGCAGCCACTTATACACAAAGTGAAACACTGATACATATATTTAAAAATATAAAAATTACTCGTTAATATATGTATTCATTAAGATACACTTAATAAGGTAGTTAACCAATCAATTCTTTTAAAAAAAAACATCCATTTACACACTTATTTAACCATTTACTCTTCCATCGTCCTTTACAAATACAAATATAAAACATATTATTTTTCATAAAGACACACATTCACTGGATGGTGTCATCAGTGATGTCATGAGTGATGTCACTGACCATGTCATGAGTGATGTAATATGTGACGTCATCAGCAGTGCATTGCAGGCGCGCAAGTTATAGTGAGTCCAACTAACTATAACGTGGAATTTCATTGGTTTTATGTCAGTAAAATTTCCAGCTAACTATAACTGATGTGAAACCTATGGTTTTTTTAGTGAATTTAATAGGTTTTTTAAATGCTAATTCCTAACTATAACTGGTGTGAAACCTATGGTTTTTTCAGTGAATGTATATATATATATATATATATATATATATTCAATGAAAAAACCATAGGTTATAGACCATATATAGTTAGGAATTCGCATTTACAAAACCTTATTTTACTCGCACAAAACCATTGAAATTCCATATATAGTTAGTTGCACTAACTATATATCGCGCACCCGCAATCCACTGCTGATGATGTCACATATTACATCATTCATGACATGGTCAGTGACATCACTGATGACATCTCATTTAACATTACTGATCATATCACTGATGATATCATTCATGTGATAATACGATGAACCTCTTCAGACTCTAATATAACCTTAGATACAATCAGTGTAAACAGACACTCATAGACTGTCACTCATCCATGGAGTTACTCACACACCTAGTCAGTCATGCAAAGAATCAATCACACCTCCATTTCCTCAACTATACAGTTAGACAAACTTTACTTATTCAAACATATACTAACACATATTTACTCTCTTATACAATCCCTGATACAAGTTCACAATAATCCATACAGCCACTCACACATTCACTGGCTCTTATGCACAGTTATTTATATATGTCAACTCTCACATGTACTGTGCTTTACATATGTACTTACTTTGACATGTAGCACTGAGATATCCATTCACTCACCAATACACTCATGCACACAGTCAACCGCCCATACAGTTGTTTCCACATGCACTTTTGAAACCATACATCTAGTGAATCAACTGCTCACACATCTATGCACAGAGTCATACACCTCCCAGCCACCCACAAACACACACAGTCTCCCATACAAATACTTGGGCAACCAATCAATAACCCATATAGTTACTCATTTAGCTACTTATCAACACATGCAACAGTTTACAGAACAACAGACATAATGATGCACAAATTAAGACAGTTTAGTCACTAACCCATGCACTCAGTGAGACACATTTAATAGCTCACTCATACAGTCAGACATGCACCTACTAAATCCTTCATCCAGACACTTATACATCCACTCATTCTTCAATATGTAAGAGATATTTTAACTTTACAGAAACATACAGTCACTGGATGTTGTCATCAGTCATGTCATTTGAGATGTCATCAGTGATGTCATCAGTGATGTCACTGACCATGTCATGAATGATGTAATATGTGACATCATCAGCAGTGGATTGCGGGTGCGCGATATATAGTTAGTGCAACTAACTATATATGGAATTTCAATGGTTTTGTGCGAGTAAAATAAGGTTTTGTAAATGCGAATTCCTAACTATATATGGTCTATAACCTATGGTTTTTTCATTGAATTTCAATGGTTTTTTAAATGTAAATTTCTAACTATATATGGTCTATAACCTATGGTTTTTTCAGTGAATTTCATTGGTTTTTTAAAAGCTAACATCTGTAGCTGTAAAATGTATTATTCTTTAAATCCCAAAATATATATAGATATTTATTGATAATTTTTTTTAAATATTTTTTTCTTCGCTTCTAGTTCGCGAACCGGGAAGCTTTCCGTTAGCTCATCTTGATGCCGCGATCTAGTCCGCGAACCGGTCAACGTTACGTTAGCGGAACAGTGACGCGTCGCGGAAGCGCGACATATCACGTTATCGCGTAATGCGTCTAATGACGCGTCGCGTTAGCGCTCCCGGAAGTGCTCCGGACCGCGGTCCAGAAGCGATCTGGGACGCGGCGCGCGCCGCGTAACGTAAGCGGAACAGGTCATGTGACTTGTTTATCAAACTTCTCATTGGTTCATTTCACTTTTGGTTTCCAAATGATGTATGACTAGGTCATGTGACCTAAAAATAACACTTTTCATTGGCTCAGAACTTTTGTTTTCCCCAAATCATGTAAACCCCTCCTTATTTCCTCACTCGACATTCATGCATTTTCCAGCAAATGCTCTTAGCCATGTTATCCACTTCCTATTAAATAACATGGCTAAGAACTGCTCAGGGCACCATGAGGAACGCTTTCCATTTAAAAAGGGAAAAATAACATCAAAGACACTAAAATGCCTCCTAAATATGAACCCAAACAACCTATGAAGCAATGTGAAAAAAAACGGCCACAATGCATGAATATAGCAAAAAAATCAGCGATATTCATGCATTTTCCAGCAAATGCTCTTAGCCATGTTATCCACTTCCTATTAAATAACATGGCTAAGAACTGCTCAGGGCCCCATGAGGAACGCTTTCCATTTAAAAAGGGAAAAATAACATCAAAGACACTAAAATGCCTTCTAAATATGAACCCAAACAACCTATGAAGCAATGTGAAAAAAAACGGCCACAATGCAAGAATATAGCAGAAAAATCAGCGATATTCATGCATTTTCCAGCAAATGCTATTAGCCATGTTATCCACTTCCTATTAAATAACATGGCTAAGAACTGCTCAGGGCCCCATGAGGAACGCTTTCCATTTAAAAAGGGAAAAATAACTTCAAAGACACTAAAATGCCTTCTAAATATGACCCCAAACAACCTATGAAGCTCTAACAGTACATATCCTGAAATTTAATTCATTTCAAAATTCGTTTTTAAACACAGCATATAAATCAATTGTATACCTGCATTCATGAAGAAATAACTAAAAATATCCTTGAGACACATGAAAGTGTTTTCTGGAATGCCCTAGCACCATTTTTGGGACACTATTAACATGGCTAGGTAACTCCCATAATCAAAATCTAAATTTGCGAAGCACAAGTGGGAGCGTATTTACAAGACACTTGTCCCATGAGGAACACTTTACATTTTAAAAGGCGAACACAACATCTTAGACACTCAAATACCTTATAAATATGGCCCAAAACAACCTATAAAGCTCTAGCAGTACATATCCAGAAATGTAATTGATTTCTTAAATCGTTTTTAAAAGCAACATATCTGTTTCAGCTTACATAACAGACCATGAAATGGCCTCCATGTATTACAATATCTTGTGTTACTGCATGCCAGAATGTTACACCAAATATGCAATTATAATTTCTCTATGAAACTAATTCTATTAGTATATCACTAGAGACAAAACCACATTTTAAAAACACAGCTTTCTTCATCATTTTCTCCTTAAATCATACTATTCTCTATCTAAATTAAATAAATCTTTTCTCACCTTAGCAAATATTTTTTGAGTTTTGAAAACAGTCTCAGAAATACACCAAATTGTCTTCAGCAGAAGAAAAAGGATGCACTCCAAAGGCTGCAGCTATTGAAAGCACAGAAATACAGATATTCTTTTCACATATCTCTCATATTAGCCAATCATACCTCTTCCCTCACTTTTTTCAAATCAAAACCCTTCCCCCCTCTGCCCTGTCTGCCTTGTTTCCATAGCAACCACCTCCTGGAAGACCTCTCATGTTTCCAAATTCACAAAACAATGTTTCAATTGAACTCTGAACTCTCAGTGCACCTGCGTATCCAGTGCAATCTTTCATTAATTGTTTCTTCCTTGACCATTCAAATTACATCTTTCAAAGAACACATCCATGCACCCTAACTTTCTGTTTTCAGAAATGGAAATGCACCAATCACTGCTAATGAATCATTAGCATAGTAAAACCACAGTTTTTTTTCTTTAGAAACTCCTACTGTTTCAACTGCCCTTTCATTACCACACTTCATCTGACTGCAGAACAACCTTCTTCCACCATGTTTAACGTCTGGATTGTTGGACATAGTTACATCCACTGGGCTCAAAGGTATGCTGAGAGCAGAAATTTACACAACCTCAATTTACAAGATGTGGAAATTAACTGGTTGGGCCAAAGAGGATTAAAATGTCACCAATTGATTCCATTGGTGAAAACCTTTATGCATTTGCCAAAACCTGACCTGTTAATAGTGCACTGTGGAGGTAATGATTTGGGCACTTTGACAGGGGTAGGTCTGGAAATGCTATTAAAGGACACCTTGGAGCAATTAATGGCACTTTTTCCTCAAACTGCCTTGGTATATTCCAATATATGCCAAAGACAGAAATGGAGGTGGTCCAACCAATTTTGTCCACAAATTGAGAAAGCGAGGAAGCATGTAAACAAATCTGTTTCAGCTTACATGAGAGACCATGGAATGGGCTCTCTGTACAACAACAACTTGCGTTACTACATGCAAGATATCTACAGAGGAGATGGAGTTCACTTCTCAGATGAGGGCAACAGAATTTTCATTCTGAATTTAAGACTGTGCATTGGTACCTACTTATAAGTACCTAAATGTACCATAAACCCAAAAGCTCTTCTCAGAGCTACCCTACATCTGATCACTCACAATTATTATTTTTCTCTAACTTTTTTCACTAATTTTCCACAAAATTCGCTCCCCGGAGCGCTACCCGGTTCGCTAACCGAAAGCTAACCTCGCGGAATTTTTTTAAAAAAATTTTTTTTTCCCGCACATATAAGCCTCCTCAGCCACGCTCAGAAAACCTAGGGGGTCAAGATAAGTCTACCATGACCCCTTCTACCCATTCTAAACATTATTTGCCCTCCATCTTGTATCTTAATGCGAACGAAACACAAAATGGTGGACTCCCGTGACGCTTAAGGTTCGCTAACCGGGCAGCTTCCCGGAAAGCGGTCCTAAAAAAAGGCGGGAAAGTAATTTACAGAAAAACGACTAGAGACACTCTCATCAAATATAGATTAGCTCATACTACATAACAATCCCTTCCATTCTCACAAATTTCATTGAAATTCCATTTAGCCATTTAGCCTGTAGACCTCTCCAAGTACCGTGAGGTAAATTACTTCACAAAACACATCTGAATTGTTGGAATTGACAACCAATGAAAATGTTACTTTCATTTTCTACTTTTATTACCTGACATTTGATTGGTTATATACCTGTATATATATAAAGGGAGAGAAGGAAACACAGCCATTTTGACTACTACTTCTTGTTGTACCTCCTATTTCAAAAGCTTCAAAAAACTTCAACTTCTTTGTGAAGGTAAGTTATAATTTAATATATTGTGCACTATGACTTAATATAGTAGACTTTTTCTGCTAGATATACACTATCCCTCTGTAGTAGTAATGTATTTAGATAGACTTCTCTGTTATAGTTATCAATGGAGTAAGGCTTGTCTTGGTTAAATCACATACACTTTTTTATAGTCCTATTTCCACTCTCATACTATACACTGCCAAAAGATAAATTCACTGATAAAAACTGCCTATCTAAAATTAATCCCAACAGTGCCCTATCTCTACTAATATATATTTTCTTATTCAAAATTTCAGGCAAAATGGAAGGCGAACAACAAGTTTCATTTTCGATTGAACTGAAGGAGAACAGCCAAGACAAACTTGATGACTTTATGGATGACAGTAGAGACCACGAACTTCTACAATGTGTTGAAGCAGTAGACAACTTGCTTCAAAATGAAAAACAATTACACCCTATAATAAATTATGACATTTCTGACAATGAAATGTTAGAAAATTTAATAAAATATGAAACATCATAAAAAAAAAATAAACAAAGAAAACAAAAAAAAACAAGAAAAACAACAAACAATTAACATACAGTATTAGAAAAGTCTTTCATTCTTTTATCCATAAAGTTCGCTGCCCAGAAAGCTATCCGGTTCGCGAACTTGGCGCTTACCACGCAAAAAAAAATTTTTTTTTTTTGGACCCTCTAGGCCCTTTTAAAACCTCCACATAAAACCTAGGGGGTCAACGAGGATCTACTATGCCCCCTTATGGTAATTTCCCCCTTTGTTTTGGCCTCCTCTTGTCTCTCGATCCTACCGAGAGACAAGATGGCGGCCGCTCCGGACTGTTTAGAATGTTGACAGACACCGGAGGGCCAATCAGCTTCTCATCGCAAAGTTCCGTTACGCGAAAGGTTCGCTAACCGGATAGCTGCCCGGAGCGCTGTTACAGATATATATCTTGATTTAAACGTTAATTTCTCAAAATCCATTGAAGCACATATATTGAGACCTAGCAAAGGCACATCGGGCTAACAGTCCCTATCATTTTGCCAAATTTCGTGAAAATCCATTCAGCCGTTCGGGCTAAAAGTGAGTCCAACCGCCCTATGGAAAATAACATGGGAAAAACGCGTTTTGGGACCCCCCTTTTTTCTCGGCCCCCCCTTGACGAACCCCCCCCCAAATTTCCAGGAGCTGCTCAGAAACAAAATGTGCCATTTTCCTGAAAATTTCAGCCAATTCCGTCCACAAACGCCAAAGTTATTAGGCATAGAATTTTCAAAAGTCCCATAGAGAAAAAATCCTAACTATATATACCTACTGGCGACCGCCAGTAGGTAATATATATATATATATATATATATATATATATATATATATATATATATATACATATATATATATATATATATATATATATATATATATATATATATATACACACAAATACACACAGTTAGACTCACCCATATATACCACTTGTAAGAAATTGGATTATTTATTGAGGGTTGTGGAAGCCTCACTCAAGCAACAACCACAATCCTTGTCAGGGTGAACTACAAAAGACACTAAATTAACCTGCGCTTAACCCTCTGGTACAAAATCCTAACTTAGAAGAAAAATTTAAAGCATTTTGCAGCACACAAAGAGTAATAAAGTGAAAACACAACACAAGGAAATTAAATCCAATCAGTAGAACTGGAGTTATGTCGCACAAGTATGGGGCAAAGTCAAAAGTTAAGGCTGAGCGTAATTGACCAAGGTTCAGATACATGGGGCGATTGGGCCCAGTCTTGGCTAACCTTTGGGGTTGGATGAAATTTTGAAGAAAAGTACCTGAAAAATTAGAGTTCAGCGGGGAAGGCAGCAGACGGTGTCTGAGTATTTTCTTTGGGGAGCTGCTGAATGGAGTTAGGGTAAAGATTCATACCTTTGGACTCAGCACAATTTAGTTTTCCTGTTTGCACCCTCAACACTCACAAGAACCAGCTCCGCTACAAAACAGGCGCTAGGTCTTTCCAGTGGGAACCCAGTGATGAAGCATGTCACCACTAGGTGGTGAGTGAGGGTTCTTATTCAACCAATCTTTGGTTTTCCTTCTCCACTTGTATGTTTCTTACCACATCAAGAGTTCCCTTTTGTAAGTGGTATTCCGTTAACTTTACTCTTCAGTTGTTTATTAAAACATTCTCTAGGGGTAAGAGAGTGAACTATCATACCCTTACTCTCCTTTTGTTTATTTGTGTTTTTGTACCTTTGGACTTAGCCACTTTTTTCGATGCTGTGGCCTACAAGGACTCCATGAGACCAGACACTTTCAGAGTGATCCAGCTGAACAGGATTTGCTGCTGCGGAGAAGAAGGTAGCAAGAGCTACTGCAAAGTTAGATAGACCGGCTATGCTCATTGAGTGGATCAGCTGGTAGGTAGGTCCCAGTCTTCCCTTGGTTCTCAGGGCATCCTCTTCTTATGTTGCTGAGAGGTTCACCAGTGTAGAATGGCAGAAGGAAGCAATCTAAATGGTTTGAGGAAAATCCTAGAAGTGATGCAACAAGAACTAAAGGCAATTAGAGAGAAGAATATGGCATTACAATTATAAATGGAAGCATCAAGAAGAGAAACATTGGAGTAACAGTTAGAATAAAAGAGGGAACTTCTGGTGTTGAAATTAATTCATCATCCTTTGGCAGTGGATACTCTGGTTCAACTCCCATACCTACAAACGAATTGACCACTCAGGTAGTGCAGCCTTTGGCTCTGGTATTTCCCTTGGCTCCACCAGACCATTTAAGTGGGGATCCTTAGAAAGCCCAAAGTTCTCAACTTGGGGGCCGATTAGGATGGCGGTGAATCTGCATCCTCCGGGCCGGTGGAAGCCACCACTGGCCTGGAGGATGCGGATTCACCGCCGCGGCCACAGAAAACACCCACCGCCAGATTAGGATGGTGGTGGGATTAGGGTGGGAACAGCAGCGGACGGCAGGTCCGTCCGCCGCTGATCCTCGGGGTGTGGAGGGCTATTTGGTGGCGGTGTCTGCAAGACAAAGTCAGCCAATTACGATGTGCATTGCAACATGCTTTTCCATGGTGGCTTTTCGGCCGTGGAAAAGCATTTGGTCTTTGGTGTTTGGGGGCCTGTTGCGGGCCCCCAGGGTGTCGGGTGGGGGGCGCACATGGGGGTTACCTATGGTATCCCCCAGCATTTACATGCACAAAGCGGCAGGCCCCGCGTGGTGCCTGCCGCTTTGTGCATGTAAATGTAAAACGTGCATTTTTAACCTTGCGGCGGGTGGTGCTTCAAGCAACACCCGCCGCAAGGTTAAAGATACAGGATGTGACGGCCAGGGTGGTGGTCACATCCTAATTGCACCAGAGGGACCGCCGCTGCCCCTGAGGACGGTCCCTCCACCTCAGGGGTGGCGGACTGACGCAGGTCCGTCCGCCATCCTAATCAGCCCCATAGTGTTCACTACATTTCATGTGCTGTCCAACAATTTTTCTCAATGCACAGTTTCAAATAGCCTTCATTCTGTCTTTTCTCAGTGGAAATGCTGCCTCGTGGTCTATGCCCCTGATCACTCAAGATGTGTCAATCCTGTACAATTTTAAAGAATTCAAGAAGGAGTTTCTATTAATATTTGATTTGAGGATGGTGGCTCAAGCTACAGATAATGAATTACTTGAATCACAGCACAAAATTGTGAGTTGGTCGCTTACAATGCACAGTTCAACAAGTTGGTGGTTGAGACGTATTGGCCAGAAAATAAAAGAACAGCCTTGTTTTATCGTGGTTTGAAGGACGACCTAAAGCATGCTTTGGCACAAATACACAATCATCCTACGGAAGTATCTGCATTGATTGATCTAGTCCTAGAAATACATTACTGTCAAACGGAAAGAAGAGGAGAGCTAAGGAGAGAATTTTGTCCTAGCATTCCCAGATTTGACTGAGTAAAAATAGAAGCTACAAAGACATCAGAGAAAGATTTGGGTGTAGTGCTTGTGCAAATCGGAGTTCTTAGGGGGCCTCTTTACAAGGAAGTGAAAGAATAATGCATACAAAATAATCTATGCCTTTACAGGGGAGGTAGTGGGCATTATGTGAAAATGTGTCCAAAGAAGCCAAATAATTTCAAGAAGGAACGCTTGCAGCACCAGCAGTAGAAGGAGTTGGACTGGTGGGTTCTATTGAAGAAACAACTCCAACAAATCACTGAATTGCAAACACCTTGCAATCATCTGCTCCACATCTCATCTTATGTATGTCCCTTAAGTTCCCAAAAATTACACTTCCAGAAGTTGCAGTGATGTTGGATTCTGGAGTAACAAAGACTTTCTGTGATCTCAAATTTGCAGTAAAGTAAGTCTAAAAGCAAACCAGAAACTTAAGAGTGAAGCTTTTTGAGAGCTGTGGATAGAACCAATCTATAGTCTGGCCCCATTGTAAGTCACACAGAACCAGCTGAACTCATCGCAACAGAAGGACATCGGGAAAAAATAAAACTTAACCTAATCAATGCTCCACTATTTCAAATCAAATCAATTCAGGGATATTTATTTAGTGCAACATATCACCCGAAAGTCTCATGGCCCTTTGTGGAGGCTCAGGAGTTTGGTTTAGACAGACGCCAGTTAGGAATTGAATAACCAGGTTTTAAGTCCCTGCGGAAACAGTTGTGGTCTGAGATAAAGCGTAAGTGTAAGGGCAATTTATTCCAGAGGGCAGGTGGTAGAAAAAAAAAAGACCCTTCCCTTTCTTGTGGCACGAATTTTGATGGGTGTTAGAAGGAATTTGCTGCTGGATCTTAGAGTCCTGCACGGGTGGTACCAGATGAGTTTCTTTTTCCAGTACCCAAGACCCTTGCCATGTAAGTTCTTTTGGGTTAGGCAAAGAATGTTGAAACAGGTCCGTTTCCTGACAAGAAGTCTAAAGTTAATAGCCAAATTACAGCAATATTTTATGGCGAAATGGTGCATGCCAGGAGGAATTGTACGGAAGATTTCGATTTTAGACACAACCTGTTAGACATTGTCAAGTAGATTTCTTGAGAGGGGTTATGACAAAAGAGTGATTGAGAAAGCTGTAACCAGAGCAAAAAATCTTAAGCATATTGACACATTGAGAACTAAGTTACCTGATACTAAGAACCTTGGAGAGGGAACTGTGTGTATGATTACTAACTATAGCTCGGAAAGTGGTAAACTATATTCAATCATGAATAGATATTGGCACTTGTTAAGAACAGATAACTTTTAGGAGGGGTATGACACTGCCCAACATAGTCAGCCCGAGCTACCCGGACCAACGAGAACAAGAGACATGGCTCTCCCAGAACTTGAAGGGCTTTTACAAGTGTAGGAGGTGTAGCTCCTGAAGATGGGCAAAAAATAAAGTTACTGTTTTTAACTGCAATGGTACAGGTACTCATACCATCAATATGGGTATAAATTGTGACACTATGTATGTAATATATGTGATAGTATGCTCCTGCCGAATGATCTACGTGGGAAGCGCGATCAGGAGACTAAGAGTCAGAATGATGGAACATTTCAGAGCCCTCAAAAATGGGGATACACGATACCTCGTCAGCGCAGCGGACGAGCGCAGCGGGCGCGACGGAGGCGCGCCGGAGTTGCGCCTGAGTTAAGCCCGTCTGCGCCCGTCCGCGGCAGGCCGGGGCACGGGGCATGTCACTCTGCACCCTTCCTTACCTATTCCCGTTCTGCCCTTATTTCGTTACAGAAACCTTCCCTTTCTTCCCCCGAGGCCTTAGTCAAGCATGTTATATGCGGCCTGCCCGCTTCCAGGACTCATTTTCCTGAGATCATTTCTCTTCCCCTCACTCACAGTCCCCCGGCTCTAGCAGGGAAAACCCGCCCTACCACCTCGGCACCTGTCCCCAATTCCCCCCTATCTGTGATATACTTAAACACTCGGTCTCTGGTCAGTCATAAAACTGACATCTTTTATCTCTTAGGATCCGAACAACCTGACATCTTGTTCCTGTCCGAGACCTGGCTCACAGATGATTCCTCCCCTGATATTCTGGCGGCCATTCCACCTGGATATTATTTATTGCAAGCCAACCGCCCCTCTGGTAGAGTGGGCGGCGGGGTTGCTGCCATCATTAGTCACTCTATTAGGTTTTCCCCTGTTTCTACCCCCAGCATCCCCATGACTGACTGCCTCACTCTTAGGCTAGAGCAACCTGGGTCCTCTCTTGTATGTGTCTTAGTTTACCGCCCTCCCCAACCCATGCCTAACTTTTCAATCCACTTTGGGGAACTCATCTCCCAGCTAACCATCAATAACACCAATGTTTTAGTCTTAGGCGACTTCAATTACTGGCCCTCTGACCCCCATGAAACTCCTGATTCCCTTGCTTTCTCCGACCTCATGCTGGGTCTCAATTGCACCCAACATATACATACACCCACGCACATAAAAGGTCATATTCTGGACCAGGTATGGACCTCCTCTTTAGTTATTTCCACTCCCCTTGTCCTTCCCTGTTCCTGGTCAGACCATCTACTTATCACCTTTTCTCTTGCCAAGCCTCCCGTGGCCAATGTCACTCGAGAATCCAACTTTCTGGCACGTAACTGGAACAAGGCTGATCTTAACAAATTTACTTCCCTCCTGAGCTCGTCAGCCCCTTCCATCACGGGATCCATTACTTCCATTGACTCTCAGTCTGACCATCTTACTCAATGGCTTGTTTCAGCTGCTGACTCGGTGGCACCCTTAAAACCTGTTAAAACACGGCGTAGTCACGACGCCCAGAGGTGGTTCACCGAGGAACTTAAGGCACTGAAACTCAGTCTCCGCCAGGCCGAAAGGCGCTGGCGTCGAGGATATACCCCCGAGACAAAGGCTGTCTTTTCTTCTCAGATGAGGGAATATAAATTTGCTATCGCCCGGGCTAAATCTTGCTATTTTTCCAACAAGATTTTGAATTCCACCAATAAATCTAAGGATATTTTCGCAATTGTTGAGGAACTGTCCAATCCAGCTAGAGTCACTATCGCCCCGCTCCCCTCCCAGCCCCTATGTGATTCCTTGAACCAGTTTTTCGTGGATAAAATTGTTAAAATCAAGACCAGCATTCCCACTCTTGCCCCACCCGACCCTCCCCCCGTCAACACTCCCCCTTACCACATCACCCACACCCTCTCCCAGTTTCCATCCATTTCATTAGAGATTTTTCTTTCCCTCCTGTTCAAAGTCTCTTCTGGTTCTCCTAGCGATTGTTGCCCCCCCTCTGCCCTGCGAGAAGCTTTTACTTCTTGTCCGGACCCCCCTTTGGCTCTTTTAAACAACTCCTTAACCTCAGGGGTGGTCCCGGCCTCCTTCAAACGGGCAGAGGTGGTTGCTATCTTGAAAAAACCCACGGCTGACCCGTCCACCATGAGCAACTATCGTCCCATTTCCCTCCTTCCTTTCCTCAGTAAAGTTTTGGAGTCTCACGTTACTCAAACCCTCACTTCCTTTATAGAGGACTCCTGTGTTCTGGACCCCCAGCAGGCTGGGTTCAGACCTGCGCATTCCACAGAAGCAGTCATCCTCTCTGTGATGGACGAACTTCGCAGGGGCGCCGACTCCAACACCTGTCAGGCCCTGGTACTCCTGGATCTGTCGGCCGCCTTTGACACGGTCGACCATGCTATTTTGGTCGACCGTGTCAGAGAGGCTGGCATCCAGGGCACAGCTCTGGACTGGGTGCGCTCTTTCCTGACCCATCGCCATCAAGCTGTCAGGCTGTCCCAGTTCTCTGCCTCTCAAGTCGAATTGACTTGTGGTGTCCCGCAGGGCTCCTCTTTATCCCCCCTCCTTTTTAATTTATACCTGGCCCCGTTAATCCGCTCCCTCCGTCGATTCAATGTCTCTGCGTTCAACTACGCAGATGACATTCAACTGGTTTTCACCATTGACTCCGGTGATCAATCCATTTCCACTTTTCAAAATACCCTCTGTTTTATCAGTGATTGGATGGGCACAAACCATCTGAAACTCAACCCCGACAAGACAGAGCTGGTTCTTGTCGGGGGGCCCTCCAATCCCTGGCACTCATCTTTTTGGCCTGTCAGTCTTGGCAACCCTCCTTGCCCTGTCAACTCAGCAAAAAGTCTGGGAGTTGTCATAAGTAACGACCTATCTATGACACCCCAGATCAGCGCGGTAGTTTCCTCTAGCCATTTCCAGCTCAGGAAAATACGTAAGATCTCCCGCCTACTCACCTCTGATGCCCTTACCGTGGCCTTGCTTGCGTTAGTCATGTCTCGGCTTGACTACGCAAATGCACTATACGTAGGCATTCCTGCATACCAACTCAGGAGACTCCAGCTGATCCAAAATCAAGCTGCCCGCTTGATCTACCACCAACCTAGAGATCAGCACGTCCAACCTCTCCTAAAAAGTCTTCACTGGCTTCCGGTATCTGCCCGATGTAACTTTAAGCTGGGTTGCATTATTTTCAAATCTCTCACTGGTCAGGGCCCCTCTTTCATTTCTTCTTTGCTTCATCCTTATGTTCCCTCTCGCACCCTTCGGTCATCCCAATTGGCTTTACTTTCCACTCCTAGATTCAAGCGTAAGAAACACGGTGGCCTTAGGTTTTCCTTTTTAGCCCCGTCTTTCTGGAACTCTTTACCCCTCTCTCTTAGGTTGTCCTCCCTTTATCCTATGTTCAGATCTTCTCTTAAAACGTATCTGTTTACCATAGCCTATCACTAGCCTTCATCTTCAGCTGGGTTATTGTTTGTCTCTCCTCCCTGCTCCCTCTGCACAGCGCCAAGAAACCTAATGGTGTTAGCGCGCTCAATAAATTAATTTAACATAACATAACATAACATAACCCTATTGCGTGCCATGCTGCACGTAATCATGAGAACATGAAGGATCATGTCTTTAGCTTCCATGGTATTGAACATGTGAAGAAAGATCCCAGGGGAGGCAATAGACAATTGAAATTGATTGAGACGGGAAGTTCTCTGGCTTATGAAACTTAGGGCTGTGGAACTGGGCATGAATACTGACAATGAATTTCAATATTACCTGGGGCAGGACTAGGAATCTATTGTGATCGCACTGTTTCGCCACTTCAGGTATATAGTGTACTAGTACTAATGCTATACCTATTGAATTGGTTCTGTTTTATGACAATTAAGTATCTTTGAGTGTATGTCGTCTGAGAAATACTTTGGAATGGATTTGAATTTGGATAGGAAATATGTTTTTATGAGTAGGATGTTTTGATTGGAAGATGAACTTTGAACATGTTTTTGTATATTAACAATACTGATGACTACTGATGTGTGTAGGCTGATGTAAATAGTAGGATGCACAGGTCAGAACATGGACCTAATTTTATGAAGGGAACTACTTTTTGTGATTGTCGGTAACATTGTTCGACTATTAATGTAAATAGGCAGGTGGTTATGATGCTGTGATGCTATTGAAGAATTAAGACTATGGTATGTAGTTGTATACTTTCACTCTATGGTGCCTCTCATTTGCTCTCTCTCATGGCACACTCTGTTTTCTCTACCTCTCTTCTGCAATACTTTGCTTTATTATTTTTAATTTTTTCTTTATACTTGATTTACTATGAGTGAGTACTGATTTTAGCTACATGTATTAACTTCTACCTAGTTATACTAGGCTATTATAGTAGGATGTGCAGTCTTGGAACAGTACCAACGATATGAATCGAGTACGCATGAGACATGAGGTCTCTTTGATGTTACAGGTTGCTTTTGTGACATGGGCTATCTTAATCCTTAATAGTTGGATAATCTTTTGGGACTCCCGAGCTCGCATATATTTTATTTTTGTTTTACTTTCATTAATTACACTCTCTCACAAATTGGACACTTGTGTAGTAGGATGCAGAGTCTATCAACTTAGGAATAATACAGTGGTTTCCCTGCGGGTAGGGGCGCATGTATAATTTTGAAAAATGTGGGTATTCTGATATGAATTTTACTCGATAAATAACGTCCCGACCATGAGATGTGAACTTGTGCTTACGATTGCGTATATGTACTGGGTACATGTATATGAGAACTACTAATGCGGTATATGTTCGAACTACGGGATGAGATTAATTTACAGGGATCGATGGGTATCGCGATGTGCAAAGTGCATGCCTTTTGTGATATTGTACTCTATATTAGGAGGGACTTTGGTGTCAGGGAATTTACTATTAGTGCAGGAGTGATAATCTTGGTAACTTTAGAAATTGTATGTTATTACTAGTTCAAGATGGCGCTTACGGAATGATAGTATTTAAGACCAATCTCAGATGGCGCCAGAGTAGCACGCCGGCGTCACTTGCGGGAGAGCTGCCGCTTACTGTTGGTGAGTTACCAGTGCCCAGAGATACTATTGTGGATTTGGGGGTAAACGCAATGGATAGACTGAACTTATTATGCTTTTTTATCTTGCAGAACGCGTACTCATGGGATGGTTATTGTGGACATAACAAGTATTCGGGAGACTGATAGTCCTTGATAACGGACTATTTTAAGGTGAGCTGGGAGCGCTAGTTTAGCAACCACGTAAATACGTGCGAGGTGGTTGCTTTTTGCAGTAAATACTTATTGCGCAACTGGTCTATTGCAGGAATTGCCTTTGGACATTAAACCGGGGTGTGACTTTGAATTTACCGACTTTGGCAGACTATTTACAAAGGTGAGCATTATTAGGATATGTGGTGGGCACATGAAATTAGAATTCAGGGCCCTTAACAGGATATGGGTAATTAGAGAGTTAGTAGCTAGGTGGAACCTGGAGAGTGTACTAGTTAGTATTGAAGTACATGTACACATTGGATGGAGTGTTAACTAGATGGTGGGGAGACATTATATTAGGTCTGATGTCCAATACTTGAAGCAATGATTGGATGGATTACTTATTTCAAGAAACGACCGCTGTTGTTTAATTTGTTATAGGGACTTGACAGATTGATTTTGAGCGTTTAAAAGATGGTGGATACCATTGAGGAATAATTCACTGACGATTAAGTGGAATATAAGGTCGGTAGAATATGTTTTATTAGGAACTATTCATTTCATATGTCTTGAGCACATACTTTGGGTGACGATTTTCTTGGAACTTGGTACTTTTCTTCTTTTTTCTTGTTTGACATGGGTAGTGGCTAGGGGTGTATAACTTTTTCTAATATCTTTATTTTTAAACAGTTGAGGTTAATTTTGTTGAAGTTAACATCCTAGCTATACTTATATAATGTTATTTGGGTTGTATCCCTGAAGAAGTTGACTGCTACATTTAGAAAGACGAAACACTTGTTGGCTATTTTTGGAACTGTTTTCTTTGGATTACAAACTTGAACTTGTGAATAAACAAATTTTCAAGATTACATACCGGAATGTTCTGACGGAACCTCTAAATATACGAAGACGGATTTCAATAGACATTTGATAAAGACTATAGTGTGCTCGGAGGGGCCCTATTGTCAAGTTAGGAGCCAAAGGGGCTCTCGAAAGGAGATTCTGCACCAATCTGGCAGCAGTATTCTGTAGGACTTGGAGCCTGGTAAAAAGATCTTCATTTATTGAGGACAGCAAAGCATTACCGTAATACATACGGTTCATGATCAAGCCTTGGACTAGTGGCTTCCTGGCTTCCATCGGGAGCCATTTAAAAACGTTGCGTAGGTTTCGCATAATGCCAAAACAGGAGCCAATTAGGTGGTTGACCTGATCTTTCATAGACAGTTGATTGTCTATTTGGATGCCTGGGCTCCAAACTGATTGTTTTGGCACTGGGCAAGGTCCCAGAGTTTGAGGCCACCAGTCGTTAGACCAGTGTTTATGAGCTTTGCCAAATAGGACTATTTCAGATTTTCCTCAATGCAGTGTTGAAAACATAACTGGACTGAGGGTGATCAGAACCTGAGTATCATCGGCGTATGACACTACATCAAAGCCGTAGGATCCGATCACCTTGGGCAGCGGAGTTACGTAAAGATTGAAAAGCGTTGGGCGCAGAATAGAGCCTTGTGGCACTACCATCCTTACTGGCCTATAGCTGGAAACAATGTCATCGATCTGCATAGCTGTGACTTGATCAGTTAGATAGCTCCTCCACCATTTAAGGGCTTTCCCTCGGACACCAATCTCCCAGAGTCTTTAAAATGCTGTGGTAGATGTGTTGAAGGCAGCGGATAGGTCTAGCAGGACGAGAATTGATGATTGTCCTCCGTCCAATGCTAGCCTGATGTTATCTGTAACTTCAACCGGTGCTGGAACAGTACTGTGTGCAGCCCTAAAACCGGACTGAGACAAGTCCAGTAGACTGTGGTTTTCAAGATGAGTGACAAGTTGTCTATTGACCAATAACTCAAGCATCTTCCCAAAATATGGAAGGAGTGAGATAGGACGAAAGTTTATTGGGAGATTAGGGTCTGCAGTGGATTTTTTCAGGATGGGCCTCACTCTGGCAGCCTTCCATATCTTAGGGATAACTGCTTGTGATAGTGAGCTATTAAATAGGTTGGTGAGGTGATCCAAAAATACAGGTGCAATGGTAGGGATTGCCTTTACTGCCTCATTGACGCCGAGCCCTTCCAAGCATCAGAGCACTTCTGTGAGAGCCTGCTGCAGCCGCCACGCCTCGCCGGACCCGCTTCGCGGGTCCCGCTTCGCGGTCTGCAGCGGCCAGCTAGACACTGCAAGGGGCCACATTCGAACTGACCGGCAGGGCTGCGAGCTAGAGCGGCGGACTCCAAGGACCAGGAGTCCCCGCGCGCCCTTGTCCAGCTAAGCTGCTCTCCCTGCCGGCCCCGCCCCCTCCTCTTCAGGTTTAAGCGGCGTTCTTCCTGACCTCCGGTGGATTGCCTTTACTGCCTCATTGACGCCGAGCCCTTCCAAGCATCAGAGCACTTCTGTGAGAGCCTGCTGCAGCCGCCACGCCTCGCCGGGCCCGCTTCGCGGTTCCCGCTTCGCGGTCTGCAGCGGCCAGCTAGACACTGCAAGGGGCCACATTCGAACTGACCGGCAGGGCTGTGAGCTAGAGCGGCGGACTCCAAGGACCAGGAGTCCCCGCGCGCCCTTGTCCAGCTGGGCTGCTCTCCCTGCCGGCCCCGCCCCCTCCTCTTCAGGTTTAAGCGGCGTTCTTCCTGACCTCCGGTGGATTGCCTTTACTGCCTCATTGACGCCGAGCCCTTCCAAGCATCAGAGCACTTCTGTGAGAGCCTGCTGCAGCCGCCACGCCTCGCCGGACCCGCTTCGCGGGTCCCGCTACGCGGTGTGCAACGGCCAGCTAGACACTGCAAGGAGCCACATTCGAACTGACCGGCAGGGCTGCGAGCTAGAGCGGCGGACTCCAAGGACCAGGAGTCCCCGCGCGCCCTTGTCCAGCTGGGCTGCTCTCCCTGCCGGCCCCGCCCCCTCCTCTTCAGGTTCAAGCGGCGTTCTTCCTGACCTCCGGTGGATTGCCTTTACTGCCTCATTGACGCCGAGCCCTTCCAAGCATCAGAGCACTTCTGTGAGAGCCTGCTGCAGCCGCCACGCCTCGCCGGACCCGCTTCGCGGGTCCCGCTTTGCGGTCTGCAGCGGCCAGCTAGACACTGCAAGGGGCCACATTCGAACTGACCGGCAGGGCTGCGAGCTAGAGCGGCGGACTCCAAGGACCAGGAGTCCCCGCGCGCCCTTGTCCAGCTGGGCTGCTCTCCCTGCCGGCCCCGCCCCCTCCTCTTCAGGTTTAAGCGGCGTTCTTCCTGACCTCCGGTGGATTGCCTTTACTGCCTCATTGACGCCGAGCCCTTCCAAGCATCAGAGCACTTCTGTGAGAGCCTGCTGCAGCCACCTCGCCTCGCCGGACCTGCTTCGCGGGTCCCGCTTTGCAGTCTGCAGCGGCCAGCTAGACACTACAAGGGGCCACATTCGAACTGACCGGCAGGGCTGCGAGCTAGAGCGGCGGACTCCAAGGACCAGGTGTCCCCGCGCGCCCTTGTCCAGCTGGGCTGCTCTCCCTGCCGTCCCCACCCCCTCGGTGACCAATCATATAGCTATAAAGGGGAAAAGTCATTCCCGCAGCGCGGGAGGGCGCCGGGAGAAGCCCGGGACAAGGGCGGGACCGTCTGTGGCCGTCCAGGGCCGCAGGAGGCCGGGCTGGGCCAGGTTATTGTCATTTTGTATTTGTATACTGTGTCATTGACCACCGCTCTGCTTCCTGTCAGTAGTGTATTAAGTTTGTAACATTGGGTTATGAAAGCTTAATCTGTCCTCTTTGGATATGAGTCACTCTGCTCCCCCAGGTGTAGGTATCTCTGTTCTTGGCCCATTAGATACATTTTTTAAAAAATCCACCAAGGACGTAGATATGGATCTACTCCTTGCAGAGAGAAGAGCTGAGCGTCGACGCTCAATTGAGCAATTAAAGAAAATTCCACTGCCCACACAGTCAGCTTCAAATCTCACCCATGAAATGGCTGTTCAAGGGTTGAGCTCTATTGAGGACGACGTTACTGATATTAACCAAACCCCCAGTATATTTAGGTTCCCTATTATATCCCCGCCATGTGCCAGTGCTACCAGCGGAGGCCATTTAGTTTGTCCCCCTATTGATCACTCTAGTTTTGTTGAAACAAACATCCCTGATATCCAAATTACGGATTCGGAACCTCGCCCTATGTTGCCCAACCTGTCACTGGTTTGTATAGACCCAGGCGAGAGTATACCTCCAACGAGTATGTGTAACTCTAGAACCAAGCCTGACAAGGCCAAGAGGGTTGTGCATTCTCCACCTAGGAAAAAAAGGAGAAAGGGCGGGGTAAAAAGGAAAGGCCAAAGCTGCCAGTCACCATCACCATCTCTACCCAAACCAAACTCTGAGTTATTGATCCCATCCAATGCAGAGTTACCGCCACCAGACACACAGGATTTGGTAACTCCTGAATTAGCTATTGAAGGGGTTAATGAGGTGTCCTATGTTATTATAGAGAAGCTTATTAAATCATATATGCTACCCTTGCTGGAGCGTGTTAGGACAATGGGTGACAAATTGGACCGCCTACTGGCGACCATTGAGCCAACACACTCCTCCAGCGCGGATAAGGTCAAGCGTCCATCCAATAAACCTCCTGGTTCATCCCATGTTGCTCGCAATATAACTAGTTCCACCAGCCAACAACCTAAAAGTGCAACCAACGCAGTCACTACCACAAATAAAGCATCGGCTTTGGCTGTTAAACCTCCTAGAGCAACCAGCACTGCCAAAGCAAATCCTAGGGTGGTAGCCAACAAACCACCTGCTAAGGGAGTAGTGCCACAGACAAAGAACGGGATGGGTAAACCCGCTAACTCCATTAGTAAATCTAATAAACCCCTACCACAGAAGAAAAATGTAGACCTGCCCCCGGATTCCATGAACTATGTTATTGTTATGACGGGTGTGCCACCAGTTGCGGAAGGGGATAGGGAAAATAACGAAAGTTTAAAAAATAAAGTCATCTTTTGGCTGAAAACAAATAGACCCCTTCCTGTTCATCTTAATGGGGATATTGTTACGGTCAGAAGATGTCAGTGGGTAGGGGTTCGCCCTAAGGATATAGAGGGGGATATAGTCATTATTAATTTTAGGGACCATAGAGTAGTATCCCATCTCACAGATTGGTATGTGGGAAGTAATGAGGGAGGGATCTCTACGAGGAACCTTAGTTATTTCTATCCTGAGACCCTGATCAATCCAACAGATCAACCTCCCGCTAAAAGCAACAAAAACACTAAAAGCCTCCTCAAATGGTCCAACTTTACACCTAGCTTCCACAGACCCCAATTTAACCCTGAGGCCCAGTATCGCTCCTACATTCAATCTAGCTACAATTGTCCCGTACAAACGCTGGGTTGGGCTAAGACCAATACCCAGCCCATTGGTCCTCCAGCCTTATTGGATCTGCCATTCCCCAATAAGTCCCTGTATCCAATGGTTCCCACAACACCTGTTTTCACACAGATACAACAGCCCCCAAGCTTCTACCCAGCACACCTTTATCCCAATAGGTTTACTCAGCCCAAAGAGTTTTGGAATATTCCACTGAGAAACCTATACGACCCACTATCAGGGCTGTCGACTAACGATTGACCAGCATTTTCGACAAGGGATGATGAATCTAATTCTGAGTGTTTGAGTGTTGGAGATGACCTAAGTATCCTACTAAGTATTGTTGATAGTCTTGAAGATCAACCTCATTATTGTGTGGAGGGGTGTATGGTCTACTCAGGAGAGCCAGATATACTAGCTTTGGTACCCACCTCAATGTCTCTCATGGATGTCACCAGTGTGGGCGCAAACCCTGAGTCAACTACTCAGGCTGGGTCAATATGTTTGCCAATGGAAGGTTTGATTACAGTTGCACCTGTGCTTGTAGAATCCTCTCCCCAGTCCAACGAATCCCATCCTTTAGCCGTAACAAAAATGTGTGACCAAGTATGTGAAAAGGGTACCACTATGGGATGTTGGAACGTTGCAGGAATTGAATCCTGTATATGCATTCCTGATTGGGCTGATTTCATCCGACAAGGCGATGTTTGGTCTTTTCAGGAGACCTGGGCAACCCTACCAGTGTATTTTCCAGGCTTCTTGAATTTTAACAAACTAGCAGTTAGAGGCCAAAGAGGTAGGGCCATGGGTGGCCTCACTACTTGGGTTCGTCAAGTTGCAGGTGTATCTGTTAAGGAAATCTTTATTGACTGCCCCGATATACTGATAATTAGTATGAAAACAAAAAGTGGGTTGGATATACTGCTGATCAATGTATACGCTAGAGGAATTGCGGGTGGCCGAGTTTCAACCACCCTCACTTGTTTGGATGATTTTTTAAGTTCTACTCTAATAACAGGTCATGTGGTTGTTATGGGTGACCTTAATACTTGCTTTGAACCTTTAAGTAAAGAGGATGGGTTATTAACTGAAGCTGAGGATCTGACCTGGGGGATCCCACAACTTGATTTACCCCGGATCACTAAGTGGTCCCAAGCAGCCACATTCATTAAAGGTCTCTGCCTGAACTGGGGGTTGCGTGCCCTAAACGGACGTGTAAACTCGGATAGGATGGGCAATTATACATTTTTCAACGGCAGACATAGCAGTCGCATTGATTACATTCTAGTTGACATCAAAATGTGGCCTATAGTATTGGACATGATAGTTAAGCCACGACCAGAAAGTGACCACGAACCACTCATAGCGGAACTGAAGGACTTTAGCTTTGCAGGGCCGATCGAACGACAACCTAACCCTGTACAGGAGGCCGTGGTACTTACAAATGACATGAGGAGGGTGCGCTGGCCAAAGGTTTCTGTAGATGTGGAAGCACGCATAAAGATCAGAACCCTGGTTTCCAACTCTTTGATGGAAATTGACAAGTGTGAAAACCAGGAAACGACGATCTTAAATATCACAGACATTCATGCTAGCCTGTTTCAGTCCTTAAAATCACTGTTTGTTAAATTTGTTGCCAATAAGGGTAGTGGGAAGGTTAAGAAACCTGCAAACTGGTACAACGAAGCTTGCCGAGAGTCCCATTCTGCTCTGTTTAAGGCTTTAAAATTAAAGAACCCAGCCCTAATTAAAACCAGTAGGAAGGCGTATAATGAAGCTAAACGGCGGGCTAAAGCCGCATGGGATGACGAGCGCTGGACATCATTAGCCGAGGCCTGTGGCTCCAGGAACCTACAGCAGTTCTGGCACCTTCTTAGGTGGGGTCAGTCACAGGACGATCGCCCAAGCCCCGCATCCATTGAACAACAGAAATGGGTGTCTCATTTTGAGGAACAATTTAGATGTCATAGCACCACGCAAGATTCCATTAGTTGGCCAATAACTTTTGATACACTTGTGTTCTCGGCCAAAGAAGTTGAAACAGTCCTGAAAGCCATCCCTAGGGGTAAAGCGCCTGGTCCGGACTGCATCCCAGCGGACATATTACAGCAGGATCAAGATCTATGGGTACCGTATCTAGTGCGATTGGTAAATGCGCTGGTCATGGGTGCCAGGGTACCTGATTCTTGGGCTGGCGCTGAAATATTGCCTATCTTTAAGAAGGGTGACCGGTCGGTTCCATCGAACTACCGGCCGATCAGTCTAATTGACGCGGTCCAGAAGATCATAACCCGTCTTGTTCTAACAAGGATTCAGGCATGGATAGAGGAACATGACATCCTTACTCCTCTCCAAGCTGGGTTCAGACCCCATGTGAGCACCCTGGATCAGGCATTCCGTTTCATGCTTTTGCATTGGAAGACGGTCACCTTGGGCAAAGGCAACCTATATGCGGCCTTCGTGGACCTAATGCCAGCGTTTGACCTTGTCCCGAGGGCCGGGCTTTGGAAATGCCTATTAGACATGGGCATGCCTCCCATTTTGGTACGACTTATAGTGAACCTTCACGCACAGACATTTGCATTTGTACGATGGGGTAAACCGGGTGAGGTGACAGAGAATTTTCCAGTGGCTAAAGGTGTCAGGCAAGGTTGTGTTTTGGCATCCACCCTGTTTTCTCTATATATCAATAGAGTTACCAACTACTATGACAATTTTTCCACGGACGCTCCAAGTTTGGCTGGTATGAAAATCCCCCTGCTCATGTTCGCTGACGATACTCTCCTGATTTCACGAACCAGACAGGGCTTGCAGAAAGCACTGTCAAGGTTCGAGAGTTTCTGCAGCGAACATGAGCTGGAGGTGAACGTGTCCAAAACCAAATTCATGGTTTTAAGGGGGCACAAACAAATAAATGCCAGGGTTTCCATGGGGGACACCCCCCTGGAGCAGACAAAGCATTTCACCTACCTGGGAGTTACCTTCAGTGACACCCTGAGTTGGACCCATCAGATCGAGCTCATGACCATGAAACATCAACAGTTGGGCGGGGCACCGATCAAGGAACATAAAGGGTCATTTACGAGGCCAATGTCCCCGCTTATTAAGATCTACGGTGGTAAGGTTCTATCAGCAGTCCTGTATGGAGCGGAACTCTGGGGTGGTAGCAATTTGGATCCGCTAAGACATGCCCAAAATAAATTTTTAAGAATGGCCACAGGTCTGCCACAGTCAACACCACTAATCCCCCTTCTCTATGACTTAGGGTGCCATCCGGTGGAGGACCAAGCAAGACTCCGCCCACTAACATTCTGGCGCCGTCTATGGACAACGCCAGAACTTCATCATTACGCTGAAGCTTGCTTGGAGGTAAGAAATAGCTCTGGTGCTGCAAATATTGGATGGTTCAGAGACCTTAAGGCTACCTTATTAGCTCTGTGGACCTCGCCCGAGTCAGCCAATTTCCCCTCTAAAAAGGAACTTAAACAATGTTATTGGGAATGGGTGACACACAACATGTATTCGAAAATGAGCTCGAGTAGTCTCACTGGCCTGTTCATTGTACATAAGGACTCGCCCAAGTTAGAAGGGTATTGGGATACCATAACTAAACCCTTGGACCGCAAACTATTTTTTCAATTCAGATGCGGTTCACTTCCCCTTGGGGACTTCACTAAAAAGTGGGGAACAGAAAGGTCGGGGTTTTGTCCTAAGTGTCAAGGTATTGGGGAAAGCCTGAATCACTTTTTGTATGTGTGTCCATTATACTCTGCCCCCAGAGCCAAATGGCTAAGACCGGTATGTAGAAATCTAGGCACCAGATCGGCTGTGGAAGCAACTAGATTGTTAAAAACCAACCTGGATCCCCTTATTGTTGTGGGGGTTGCTAAATTCTTTGGGTGGGCCTGGGTGCTTAGAAGCAGGCTCATTAAAAATAATCAAATGGGGACTTAAAAGTTGTAAAAGTTGTGACTGCCTTACATCCTGACCTGTAACCTGTTGATCTATGGTTGTACTAGAGTGTCTTTGTAAATTTTTGTATATCTGTACAAGAAGCTGATTAGCTTGTCATTGATTTAATACTTGTTTTAACTGTTTTATATGTATATATTGTATTTTATGTCTTTTATGATGAACTAATCGAATAAAGACTTCTTGAACTGAACTGGTAGGAAGGAAGCACAGTGGTATATGGTCTACAGGTGATTCTTAGATAGCTCCAATCACTTCTTCCAGATTACATAAAGATAATTCTTCCTAAATGGGAGGGGAACTAGTGGAAACAGAAAGATGACTTTGAGAGATGTTCATGTTTTCTTGGAATGGAAATGAGCTATGAATTGCTTTAATTTTGTCGTCAAAGTATTTAGAAAGGGAATCAACCTAGTTCTGTGAGGCAGGAGTAGATGACTCTGCTGGAAGTGATGTAAACTCTTTTAAGCTGTTATAGAGCTCCTTGTTAGAATTTGCTGCTTTTTCTATCTGGTTTAAGAGAAACTATCTTTTTGCTAGTTTGATATTCTCCAAATAACTACTGTTAGAACTGGGGGTCTCTAGTTGGCAGAGGTAGGTACCACTGTCCAAATAGGGACCCTTGCTTCTAGTCAGGGTAAGGGGGAAACCCTCTGAGATATCCCCTGCTCACCCTCTAAGTAGCTTGGTACGAGCAGTCAAGGCTAATCAGAAGGCAATGTGTAAAGTATTTGTACCAACACCCACAGTAACACAGTGAATACACCACAAACTGGCTCCACAACAGTTTAGAAAAATAAAGGTATTTAATCTAAACTACACAAGACCAAAAGGTCACAAATCCAACATATGTGAGAGACAATAAGGACCCCCTGATACCTTTAAGTTTCCTGGGTCAGGGCAACATTTCAAGTGTGAGTAAATTACCCAGGCAAATTGAAAAAACCAACTAACACATAAAAAAGTAATCCACTACAGTATGTACATATTTTTGAATACAAATTTAATACTTATTCCAGTTGCATACTGATTGATAAAATTGACATAATTACACACATAAGATATAAAAATTAGTTTGCATTATAACATATGCACGATTACAAAATATTAAACAATTCATAAGTATGAAAAACTCTTGGATGGTTTTACTGTATCCTGTCTACGCGTTTCGACACTTTAATGTGCCTTCTTCAGGACAGTACCATCAAGCTGTAAAAAAATTATAATAATATATATATATATATATATTTATACACGATTTTACAATGTTATATTTCCATGTACAAACCAGTTAGTCTTATCGCTATTTAATTCATGTGTTAGATTTTGGCTTTCAACAAGGACATTTGATAATACCGCTTGCGTATATCACTACTTTCTATTTTCTGTTTTGGTTGCTATATATTGTTTACCATATAAGATGAAAACATGGGCACTATTGGTTCTTATTAAACGTAGCTAGCACATTCTAGGTATATAACTCAAAAAACATGAGAACATACAATTCAGTTATACATTGATATATATGAGATGAAGACATGGGCACTTGTGGTACTTATTACACATAGCTAGCAAATTCTTGGTATTTAACTCAAAGAACATGAGAACATATAATTCAGTTATACATTGGTATACATTGGTAAAAAATATAAAGTTGTGCCTTATTTATATTATCACAGTGAGAGGTTGTATTGTGCCATTGGATATCATACTGGTTACAAATTATCAGGAGAATAGAAGTAAGAAAGACTTTTAGATTTCAAGGTTACACACCTAAAGATACCCCAGAGTGAGTGGCCTGGTTGAAAGAAAAGATGTATTGTGTGTTTTGGCTCATAAACATCCTACAGTTCTCATCCTACTTAAATGTTCAATTATTGTCTTAATAGTAGTCCTATATATCTACTTATATTGGCTAGGTTACTATTTTACACACTATTCTAGTACAGGAGAACTATTTCCTAGTCTGAACTTTACTTCCTATATATTAATGCCTCATATTGTTAATATGCTTACCTATATACAGGCTCGAATCAGGATAAGCTTCTACGGCCTAAGCATGGGAGTGCTTAATGCTGCATAGAGTTGAATATTAGAGATGATAACATTCTGTAGTATAGGAAACATTGATAGCTGGTTAGATATTTCAGATTGCCTCTTGAGTAATATAATTGGGTTATACTCTGATCATTTTACAACCAGTCGGTGTTTCAGTTAGTAAAGACATCTTGATTCCCTAATGCCTATTTATTTACATATATTTTACAGCTCATAGTGATGTTAGCTTACCGTGTTAAAGTAAAGAAATCTTCAGTATTTGTTGTCCATAGGTGCCATATTTAGTTTATTCAGACCGCATTAGTAGTACATCATCTATGGAAAAAGTTCGTTTTTACTCCTGATTGTATTTACTCCATATTAGCAAAGATCGTTTTTACCCCTGATTGTATTTACTCCATATTGGCAAAGTTATTTTATTTCAATTTTAAGATCAGATGAGTGACTCCCATATTATCGCTGACATAATTTTCTGCATGTGTGGTCTAAGACGTACAGCCGGTATAGTGCCAGTTTACATTACTTCCCAGAGCGCATTTGATTAAATGTCCCCGTTGTTTAAACTAAAAGACATTCCTCATACTGATTGTTCACGTTACTGCTTTTACCTGTGGTCATATTATTTGCACCGCGAGTATGCTTGAGCTACTGACGTGGGGTATTTGTTATTCATGGCCGCTCGTTTCGCGCTTCATTAAGATAAGATGTCAGCGCAGCTGCAACGGAAAGAAGCGGACATCGTGTAAGAATTTTGGTGATTAACCCGTGTAGGCAACAACGCGTTTACAGCTCAAAAATCCGCAACGGAAACAATGTAGCAGGTGACGCTTTTACCTTTTAAAATGTTGTTGGGCAGACGAAGAAAGCTCTGCACATATGATATTTATTTGTCAGCTTGCTTGTTGCACGCTCTTTTCGGCACTTTAATGAGCACAACTGAAACAATAAAGAGCGTTCACGTGTTAACGTGGATTTGCCCATATACATTAGAGTACGCTTCTAGCTAATAAATATACTGCAGCTAAGGTATTTACCTTATTCTCGTGTTAGAGAGTGGACCCTCTGGGCGGCGTCTCGACGGTTCTGATAGTTTGGCATAAGGATTGCTAGGCGTTTCCTGGTTGGTATATATATGCAGTCAGCTGATTGGTTCACCTGACTACCTCATACATTTTAAGACGATTTGTTTTTAACTCCTTGCATGCCTGCACTAATTCGGTAAAGAAGGTTTAGTTTCTTTTCCATTCCAGTAAATGATATAATGGTATAAGGATACGCTATTTGCTGCTTACAAGCGCCAATATAGCATTAAGTTTATGTGGGGTCTTGTTTTTCATAATCTAAATATGTGGATCAAAATGTGTTCTGCTATTTTTTACTTTGCTGATTTTAATATTTATCCACTAAGGTGTTTCCTGGCGTATGCTCTAAATTAGTACGTTTTGGATTGCGGAATTTCATTTTGTAGTTGGACTAAGTTTCTCTGATTGGGTCTTTTTATTCTTATTTTTGTATTCATATTAGTATGGCGTATATCTACAATATAGCTATTATTTTATATTGATTTATACAGGGGGTAAGGTTGTAACTTGAATTATTTATTTTTTGGCATATTTATTATTCTCTACAGTTTAGAAAGGGTATACCGTCAGTTCTTATTTTTCATATTATTGCATTTCCCCATGGTAGATCACTATTCAGGCCCTGGGTAAATGTATTTAGAGTAAAGATCCAAAAGACCTCTCTTTTTTTCCTGATCTTGTCACCACCGTTATTATTGGCTATATGGATCTTTTCAAGAATACGCCAACGAATCTGGCATGGGGAATGGTTGAAGTCTGCAAAGTGGGCTGCCAATGGCGCTGTCAGTTTTTTTGTTTTGATTGCAGATCTATGCTCCGTTAGGCGGAGTTTCATAGTCCTTGCAGTTTCTCCAACATATCCTAAATTGCATGGACATAATAGCAAGTAGACAATGTTGGTAGTATTACATGTCCATAATTCTTTAGCTTGTATGTGTACTTTATTGAATATGAACATTTGGCCTGGTATGATGCCTTCACATGATTGGCATGCGCCACATCTAGAGGTTCCTTTAGTAGCGTTCTCTCCATTCAGTGATTTTTGTATAAACGGAAGAGTTTTATTAATACCACTAAATCTTGACCTGACTATTAGATCTTTAAGATTTTTGTTGCGTCGTTGCGCAAACATTGGTTTGGGGAGTTTAGGTTGCGTTGGTTCTATATTTAGTAGGTGCCAATTCGAGCTGATAATTTGTCTGACTGTGGCGTTTAAAGGAGAATGTTTCGTTATACAGACAAGCTTATTTTCTTTTTGTTGTTTATTCGAATTCAGAAGGGCATCACGATCAAAATATCTAGCTCGTTTATATGCCTCACGTATTAACCGGTGCGGATATCCACGAGCGAGAAACTTTTCTTTCATTGTTATGGCCTGGGTGTCATAGTCTTTAATATTGGTGCAGTTTCGCCGCACTCTCAGAAACTGCGAGAAAGGTATCCCGTCCTTCTGATTTCTGGGGTGGTAGCTACTGAAATGAAGTAGCGTGTTCCTTGCTGTTGACTTTGTATACAAGTCGACCATTAGTTTCTCTGAGTCATTTTTAATGTATATATCAAGGAACTCCACCCTATTAGCATCGACATGTGCAGTAAACCGGAGATTGTTGTCTGCCAAGTTTATCCATTCTAAAAATTCTTTCAGAGTCTGTTCCCCATTGGTCCATATAAAAAATATATCGTCAATAAACCGGTACCAATGGGAAACAGACTCATAGAATGGTGCCATCTCGTTGTGTATATGGTGGAATTCAAACTTAGCCATATAGATATTAGCTATTGATGGGGCCATAGCTGCCCCCATGCTTAAGCCCTTAGTTTGCTGGTACATGTGTTCCCCAAATTGGAACACATTTTCCTCAAGCACTAATGATAGGCATTGTAGGATAAAGGGTTTGTTGCATGGTATTTTATGTAGGTCAATAAACCAACTGGTGGCCTCTATAGCTCCTTTTTGAGGGATGTTGCTATAGAGGGATTCAACATCCAGCGTAACTAATAGATCTTTTCTTTTGTCAAAGGGTAGGTGTTCGACCTTGGCAATGATAGCCCCAGTATCTTTTATATATGATGGGGTAAACTGAATGAATGGTCTTAAAATATTATCCAAATACTTAGATAATGCTTCAGTAGGAGTTCCAATAGTTGACACAATTGGACGATAGGGCGGGTTTTCTTCATTTTTATGCATTTTGGGGGTACCATAAATGCATGCCAACTTTCTTTGTGATTTGTTGAGAAATTCATGCTCTTTTTTAGTGATGATGTTGTTATGTAAGGCTTGAGTAGTTATTCTCTGGATAGATTTAATCACTTTCTCAGTGGGATTCTTTGTGACTTTTTTATAAAAGATAGGGTCATCTAGCATGGCAAGCATGTTTGATTCATAATTGATAGAGTCAATAAAAAAGATTCCGCCTCCCTTATCACTGCTTTTGATTGTGATTGCTTTATTATGTTTCAAATTTTGGAGAGCTGTATGTTCATCCTTTGTGATGTTATATCTCGGTTTAGGTATAAATTGGAGAGCAGATTTTAGTTTGTTGATGACAACTTTTTCAAAAATGGCCATCTCCGGACTTCTGAATTCGAATAAACAACAAAAAGAAAATAAGCTTGTCTGTATAACGAAACATTCTCCTTTAAACGCCACAGTCAGACAAATTATCAGCTCGAATTGGCACCTACTAAATATAGAACCAACGCAACCTAAACTCCCCAAACCAATGTTTGCGCAACGACGCAACAAAAATCTTAAAGATCTAATAGTCAGGTCAAGATTTAGTGGTACTAATAAAACTGTTCCATTTAAACAAAAATCACTGAATGGAGAGAAGGCTGCTAAAGGAACCTCTAGATGTGGCGCATGCCAATCATGTGAAGGCATCATACCAGGCCAAACGTTCAAATTCAATAAAGTACACATACAAGCTAAAGAATTATGGACATGTAATACTACCAACATTGTCTACTTGCTATTATGTCCATGTAATTTAGGATATGTTGGAGAAACTGCAAGGACTATGAAACTCCGCCTAACGGAGCATAGATCTGCAATCAAAACAAAAAAACTGACAGCGCCATTGGCAGCCCACTTTGCAGACTTCAACCATTCCCCATCCCAGATTCGTTGGCGTATTCTTGAAAAGATCCATATAGCCAATAATAACGGTGGTGACAAGATCAGTAAAAAAAGAGAGGTCCTTTGGATCTTTACTCTAAATACATTTACCCAGGGTCTAAATAATGATCTACCATGGGCAAATGCAATAATATGAAAAATAAGAACTGACGTTATACTCTTTCTAATCTGTAGAGAATAATAAATATGCCAAAAAATAAATAATTCAAGTTACAACCTTACCCCCTGTATAAATCAATATAAAATAATAGCTATATTGTAGATATACGCCATACTAATATGAATACAAAAATAAGAATAAAAAGACCCAATCAGCGAAACTTAGTCCACCTACAAAATGAAATTCCGCAATCCAAAACGTACTAATTTAGAGCATAAGCCAGGAAACACCTTAGTGGATAAATGTTAAAATCAGCAAAGTAAAAAATAGCAGAACACATTTTGATCCACATATTTAGATTATGAAAAACAAGACCCCACATAAACTTAATGCTATATTGGCGCTTGTAAGCAGCAAATAGCGTATCCTTATACCATTATATCATTTACTGGAATGGAAAAGAAACTAAACCTTCTTTACCGAATTAGTGCAGGCATGCAAGGAGTTAAAAACAAATCGTCTTAAAATGTATGAGGTAGTCAGGTGAACCAATCAGCTGACTGCATATATATACCAACCAGGAAACGCCTAGCAATCCTTATGCCAAACTATCAGAACCGTCGAGACGCCGCCCAGAGGGTCCACTCTCTAACACGAGAATAAGGTAAATACCTTAGCTGCAGTATATTTATTAGCTAGAAGCGTACTCTAATGTATATGGGCAAATCCACGTTAACACGTGAACGCTCTTTATCGTTTCAGTTGTGCTCATTAAAGTGCCGAAAAGAGCGTGCAACGAGCAAGCTGACAAATAAATATCATATGTGCAGAGCTTTCTTCGTCTGCCCAACAAAATTTTAAAAGGTAAAAGCGTAACCTGCTACATTGTTTCCGTTGCGGATTTTTGAGCTGTAAACGCGTTGTTACCTACACGGGTTAATCACCAAAATTCTTACACGATATCCGCTTCTTTCCGTTGCAGCTGCGCTGACATCTTATCTTAATGAAGCGCGAAACGAGCGGCCGTGAATAACAAATACCCCACGTCAGTAGCTCAAGCATACTCGCGGTGCAAATAATATGACCACAGGTAAAAGCAGTAACGTGAACAATCAGTATGAGGAATGTCTTTTAGTTCAAACAACGGGGACATTTAATCAAATGCGCTCTGGGAAGTAATGTAAACTGGCACTATACCGGCTGTACGTCTTAGACCACACATGCAGAAAATTATGTCAGCGATAATATGGGAGTCACTCATCTGATCTTAAAATTGAAATAAAATAACTTTGCCAATATGGAGTAAATACAATCAGGGGTAAAAACGATCTTTGCTAATATGGAGTAAATACAATCAGGAGTAAAAACGATCTTTTTTCATAGATGATGTACTACTAATGCGGTCTGAATAAACTAAATATGGCACCTATGGACAACAAATACTGAAGATTTCTTTACTTTAACACGGTAAGCTAACATCACTATGAGCTGTAAAATATATGTAAATAAATAGGCATTAGGGAATCAAGATGTCTTTACTAACTGAAACACCGACTGGTAGTAAAATGATCAGAGTATAACCCAATTATATTACTCAAGAGGCAATCTGAAATATCTAACCAGCTATCAATGTTTCCTATACTACAGAATTTTATCATCTCTAATATTCAACTCTATGCAGCATTAAGCACTCCCTTGCTTAGGCCGTAGAAGCTTGTCCTGATTCGAGCCTGTATATAGGTAAGCATATTAACAATATGAGGCATTAATATATAGGAAGTAAAGTTCAGACTAGGAAATAGTTCTCCTGTACTAGAATAGTGTGTAAAATAGTTACCTAGCCAATATAAGTAGATATATAGGACTACTATTAAGACAATAATTGAACATTTAAGTAGGATGAGAACTGTAGGATGTTTATGAGCCAAAACACACAATACATCTTTTCTTTCAACCAGGCCCCTCACTCTGGGGTATCTTTAGGTGTGTAACCTTGAAATCTAAAAGTCTTTCTTACTTCTATTCTCCTGATAATTTGTAACCAATATGATATCCAATGGCACAATACAACCTCTCACTGTGATAATATAAATAAGGCACAACTTTATATTTGTTACCAATGTATACCAATGTATAACTGAATTATATGTTCTCATTTTCTTTGAGTTAAATACCAAGAATTTGCTAGCTATGTGTAATAAGTACCACAAGTGCCCATGTCTTCATCTCATATATATCAATGTATAACTGAATTGTATGTTCTCATGTTCTTTGAGTTATATACCTAGAATGTGCTAGCTACGTTTAATAAGAACCAATAGTGCCCATGTTTTCATCTTACATGGTAAACAATATATAGCAACCAAAACAGAAAATAGAAAGTAGTGATATACGCAAGCGGTATTATCAAATGGCCGTGGTGAAAGCCAAAATCTAACACATGAATTAAATAGCGATAAGACTAACTGGTTTGTACATGAAAATATAACATTGTAAAATCGTGTATAAATATATATATATATATTATTATCATTTTTTTACAGCTTGATGGTACAGTCCTGAAGAAGGCACATTAAAGTGTCGAAACGCGTAGACAGGATACAGTAAAACCATCCAAGAGTTTTTTATACTTATGAATTGTTTAATATTTTGTAATCGTGCATATGTTATAATGCAAACTAATTTTTATATCTTATGTGTGTAAATATGTCAATTTTATCAATCAGTATGCAACTGGAATAAGTATTAAATTTGTATTCAAAAATATGTACATACTGTAGTGGATTACTTTTTTATGTGTTAGTTGGTTTTTTCAATTTCCCTGGGTAATTTACTCACACTTCAAAAATCCAACATACACAGTTCAAGAATATGGTTGCAAAAAGAGTTCTTTAGGTTGCGATAAAATAATCCACAGTTGCGTGAAAAATTCACAGTTGCGTCACGTTTAGCCCACAGTACCTTTAGTTGCGACAAAGTTCCAAAAGCAGAAGCTGGTGCAGTGGAAAACAAGCGATGCATTGCTCCTGAGACCTTGGGGAGGAGATGCAACAATCCCGCTGCGGCAGAAGGCGTGTTGCGACGAATCCGGTCGATACAAGCAATTTTCCACAGCTCCGGAAAGATACCGGTGCTAAACATCCTTTTGAAGATGTTGCCTAGAAATTAATCAATCAGAGCCGGCATCTGTTTTAATATGGAGGGGGGGCAAGGGTCGTAAGGTTATCCTGACTTTGTAGAGTTAACTAATTTAAGAACATTTGCAGTAGTGGGTGATGAAAATTGGTTGAAGTTATATGGAGGGCTTAAACTGGTCAAAGCTTAGGTTGTCGTGGGACTAACGATGAAGTCGATGTCACTGGAGGTATAGAACTGGTTGTAGATTTGTTCAACTTTAATGCGGAAATGAGAAGCTATTTCCTCACAGAAAGATTGACTGATATTGCTACTTTCAGTTTCAGGGACTCTAGTAAGTTGTTTATGACCTGAAAAAGATCTCTGGCGTTTTTGGATGCTTCTATTTGCTGTGTAAAAAAGATCGACTTTTACTTGGTGATGGCTGCTTTATAGTTGGCTAGGGAATGTTTATATATTAGTTTGTCAGAAAGGTTGCAGTTTTATCTCCATATTCTTTCTAGTTTTCTACATTTCTGTTTTTGAAGACGAAGAGCGTCTGTATACCAAGGTTCGGATTGTTGAATTTTGGGTGTACTACCGCATTTTTCGGAACAGCTTTAGAGATAGCCGAGTTGAGCCAATTGGTATATTTGTTAACTGTTCTCATCGAGTGCTGTGCTCCTCGATACTTCCAAAGGTCCAGGAGCTGGGTTAGGACTTACCTCACCAGAGAACTGGCGCAGGGTTCAAGGTCACTGGAGCTGGCTATTTCCCTGTAGCTAATATAGGAGGTCAGACAACTAACCCATGGAGTCACTTCTGGTGGTCCTAGATTCAAGGAGATGGTCCTGTTCACCTTCAAGTGACAAAGTAGGACTTCAGGCAGCAGGGCATTCCTTTGGTAGCAGCAGGGCAGTCCCCTGGGGGTCCAAGAAGTACTTTTGAAGACATCTACAGGTCCAGGAGTGTACTCAAATGTTGATCTGAGAGTCCACTATTTATACCTGGTGCCAGCCTTTGCAGTGTGGAGACATCCTGAGCTACCCTCACACCTGGTTCTGGAAAGTTTTTCCCTTCCTCAGCCAAGGCTCCAAAAAGTTTGGGGTGACAAAAGACTAGTAACAGGTTCCTAGATATGTGCTGGAGGAAGCTCTTTGAAGTGTAATTGGGACAGGGAACAGCTCAGCCCCTAACATCCTGCCTACACCCAGTCCCTTTTGCCTCCCTGTCTGGCAGGAAAACACAGTCCCCAAATGCAGAGCCATTCACAGTCATGTGACACAGGGCACTGACAGAAGCACAAAAATGGTGAAGGCAGGGAAATGCCAACTTTCTAAAAGTGGCATTTTCAGAATTGTGATTTAAATCTGTCTTTTCCATTAAAGAATATTTGTAATTACAATTCATTTGAGTCTAAAGAGGACATGTTTACCAATAAAAGGTTAGCACTTTTTAAATTTGATGAGGGAACCCAGTGTTATCCAATCGGAGATGTTGGACTTACATTAGTGATTTTAACTTAGGAGTTTATTACTACCAGGATATGTAAAACTTGAACTCACATGCCCTGCTTTTAAATAGAATTCACCCTTCCATATGGACCTTAATGGCCTACATTAGGGATGCCTTATATGTATCGAAAAGGAGGGTTTAGGCGTGGCAAAAGTTTGATTTTAATAGGACAAAACAGTAGCTTCAAACCGCACTGCAGGCTGCAGTGGCAGGCCGGAGATAAGTTACAAATTGCTACTTTAGAGGGTGGCACAATGAGTGTTGCAGGTACATTGGTAGCATTGAATTTACCGGCCACGGTAACCATGTTTTACCATATACTAGAGACTTACAAGTAAATTAAATGTGCCAATTAGGTGTAAGACAATTTTACCATGCTTGAAGTACAGAGCACTCATACTTTAGCCCTGGTTTGTACTGATAAAGTACACAGAGTCCCAATGCCAGCAAAATCGAATTCAGAGAACAGAAAGGTTAAAGGCAAAATGTTTGGGGAAAGACCACACCAAGGATGTCAGATCTAATATCACTTCTATCCACACATGCATACAAAGATAAGAAAAGCCACCACACATATGCACACACAAACATCCATAGTGCTACATACATGTAATGCACACCACATAAGGACCCATATTCACTATCATATAGAGAAGTACAAACAAATACCACCGGAAGCATACACATTAACCCACAGTGTGAAAAGGTGTATTATTAGTTGAAGTGGATTGTAGTCTTCTTCAAGTGATAATGCCACTATTCCGTAATAAGTCCAGTTAGGTCTCAATAATTTAAAGCTGAGCTCCTCCCACAGTAGAGTAACACAGAGCAGGCAGGCTTAACTTGATAGAAATATTTATAACATTTATCAGTACCTAACAGTTACCAAGTAGAACACAATCAAAATTCCACTCCAATTTAAAAAAATAATATACATTTTATTATTTAAATAGACTTCAAAACAGCACAAATCTGATCTTAGAGATATGATTTTCCAAGGTTTCTGTGGTTTCTAGCACCAAAAACACATAGTGCCAAGCACTGATATCTGGTCGCACTAGACTGGATGAAAGTTATAAGTTAACACCGACCACGATGAGGCGTGGGTCGGATAAAAGACCCAGGACTTAGTCTGTTTCTTGGAGAAAATCTTCATCAATGAGGCTGTCCGTGGGTTGAGGTGTCAGCTGTATCTGAGGAGAAGCTCATCATTGTTGGCTGATGAAGCACAGGACCTCAGTGGAAACTCCTCGTTGGCAGAAAGTTTGAGACATGTGATAACTAATTAATGATTCAGAAAAGGGGGTGGTGATGGAACCTGGCTACATGCAAATTAGTCTGTCCCTGGCCCAGTGCATCATGGGAACAGGGCAGACCAAACTACCAAGCCAATTCTTATACTGGAAAGGAAACAAGCTTCCGGGGACCGGTTTCTGGTATTACAGCCGTCTTCGGCCCGGCTTGCTTGAATCCTGATGGTGCAGTGAGCAATGGACTCACATCTGAGTATACCCTTCCACGCTTATGGTGGATAAAACGATTCAGAAAAGGGGGTGGTGATGGACAGAGTATCTGAATTAAACAGAACACTCGTACCCTGTCCAACCAGTAAGTTGTGTCCGAATGTTAGTTTGATATTGGTGGCTGAGGCTGAGCAGCAGTCTGGTTGTAGCCTGCATTTTTTTATGCAAAAATCCTTGAAAACGTTTCTACGTCCCAGCTTTTAGGGTTAAGCAAGAGGAGTAGACTTATCCAAAAGGTCTCAGACCTTAAGGACAACATATGAGGTCAGGACTTACTCCAGGGGAAGCCACCAGCATGGACCAAGGCAAGTCCAGTTGGAACTGGTTATCTGGGCTCTTTAGTAAAGTGGGTTTCTTGCAGCTTTTGAGTCCTTGTAACTTAACAACTGGTAAGCCAACTGACTCTAGGAGTCCACTTCTCAGTCCTGAGTACAAGGAGGAGCAGGTCTAGCACCTAGTTCCACAGGTTCAAAAGCAAATGCAGTACTTTTTCTGTTTTTCATAGGACCAGCACTGTTCTGAAGAAGGGACCCAGAGGTACCATTTTTATGCCTGACACAAGTTTGTGGGTCATGGGAAACACTCTGTTCAATAGGGAAGACATTACCAGGGGCAATCCTTCCGACTTTCAGATAATTTCCTGGGGTTTGGCCCTCAGAAAAGCCACAGTGTCCTGCTTTCCCAAAATCCAGGACAGGGGAGTTTTTTTTCTCTTGGTCAAAGTTCTTGGCACACCCCTGAGGGTTGTCTAAGAAATTGAGGAACTCCCCATGCAAAAACGTTTTGGAAGAGGATTTCTGCTTACTGGGATTAGTGTCACTATATTTGAACAGTGGTAGGGGCATGTCCAAGTGTGAGGTAAACATGCCATTCCTCTAGTAGCACACCTATTACGTCATAGGTGTGTCACCCTAGGCACAAATATAAGCGAGCTGGTTCATCCAGCTAATTTTCAACTGTATCAAATATTCAATCGTGCTCTTCAAACAAACGTTCATTCCAGCAAAGTTCAATTTATTCATGTGAAAACATGTTTATTCACATCTTTTCTTTATCAATTCATATTAGGCGTTATTTAGATTCATTCCTTGTTCCAATGCATTTCGGTGCATTATGCACCTTCATCAGGGAACGCCTGAAAATTAAACAAATAAAACACTCTGAAGTTGTAATATGCCTCACTCACTCATGTCTTAACTAATTTCATTTACGCGCCATTTAATTTCATTACGCGCCATTTCTATGTGCAATGTAACCGTCTGTGGAATATTCACCATGTGCGTCTACCAAGGCTTCTGTAGCGCTAAAATACTTGCTCTAAGCCGCTTTTAGGACGCTGCCTGTTTCCCTCGTGTGTATTTCGATAACCGTTATTCTGTCAGTTAGCTATCAATCACTGCTGCATGCAAAGGCTTGCTTTATCAAAGTTAAGATTCATGTTGTGCTCGCGCTCGGCTGACAGTTCTAACTACTTCGTTTAAGTGGCTATGCCCGGCATATTTGTCTCACCTTAATCCCAGGAATTTGAGTTTTAGTTTCTCTGCTACGCGAAGCCTTTCTCCGCTCCGCTCGCTACGGGGATGTTGATTCAAACGCGCCACCTCGCGCATGCGTAGTATGGGTGGTTCACAGCTTTTTTTTAATATGCTACTCGGAGCTAGCTTTATTCACGCTCTAAGGTGTACAGACTCCACGAAAACAGAGAATCTGTTCTAGGCGCTAGTGGGAAATCAATCTGCGAACCATGCACTATGGGGAGCACTAGGTGCTCATGCATTTAACCATAATGTATTCACAATATTATCAATAATGTTTCTCAGCTATGTTCAACAGATAAACCTACATGGCAATTGTTACTCAATTCATTAAAGATAGCAAGTAAATTCAGTCCGTTCGTTTAGCCCGTTCGGCTTGAGGCTGCACAAATGATAAATCCAATAGTTCTCCCTCTTTAAGAGGTTTCTCTTGTTCAGGGGTCCTTCTTTTTTAGGAACAATTTCCAAACCGCAAGCCCTCAATTGGCTCACATTATGCTCTTTATCCAAAAAGTGCGCTGCCACTGTAGATTTCAAGGAGCCCATTCTAATGTTACTTTTATGTTCATTCAAGCGGGTCTTGAGTTTCCTTTCCGAGTGGCCTACATATACACATCCGCATGAGCAATTCAACAGATATACAATGTTTGTTGTGTCACATGTTGCATTGAGGTTTAAGGGAATTTTATATCCTTTCATCGGGTGGTTAACATTCGCACCCTTCATAATATTGTGGCAATTGCCGCAGTTTAAACAAAAGCGGTACAAAAGGGGGTGGCAATGGACGGAGCATCTGAACCAATCAAACACTCACACCCAGTCAAAAGATCTGGGTTTAATCCATCACTGTTCTTTAGCCCACTCTGCCACCACAGTTCAGACATGGCTATACGCAAATCAGTCTGACCCTGTGCCTCATGGGAACAGTGTAGCCCGAACTGCCAAGCCATGCCTTCCCTGGACCGGAAACAAGCTTCCAAGGACCAGTTTCTGGCATTCCAGCCGTCTTCAGCCCGGCTTGCTTAAATCCAGGGGCAAAGTGAGCAAGGGACTCACGTCTGAGCATACCCTGCCACACTTATGGCGGCCAAAAGCGGTACAAAAGGGGGTGGTAATGGATGGAGCATCTGAACCAATCAAACACTCACACCCAGTCAAAAGATCTGGGTTTAATCCATCACCGTTCTTTAGCCCACTCTGCCAAAAAAAACGATGGATTTAGGCCCAGATCCTTGTACTGGGGTGAATGTATGACATTGTTCTACATTCTGTCCATCAACTGTGTTTTTTGCAATTTTCACCCCGAGAGTGCTGGGTATACTCAGACGTGAGTCCCAGGCTCTCCACACCACTGGAGTCATGCTATCCAGGCTGATGAAGGCTGATAGCCAGAAACCGGTCCTTGGATGCTTGATTCCGGTTTGGGAAAGACATGGCTTGGTAGTTCGGACTGGACTGTTCCCATGAGGCACAGGGTCAGAGCTGATTTGCATATAGCCAGTGTCTAACCCAGAGTGGTGTGGAGAGCAAAAAAACGATGGATTTAGGCCCAGATCCTTGTACTGGGGTGAATGTAGGACATTGTTCTACATTCTGTCCATCAACTGTGTTTTTTGCAATTTTCACCCCGAGTGTGCTGGGTATACTCAGACGTGAGTCCCAGGCTCTCCACACCACTGGAGTCAACCTATCCAGGCTGATGAAGGCTGATAGCCAGAAACCTGTCCTTGGATGCTTGATTCCGGTTTGGGAAAGACATGGCTTGGTAGTTTGGACTGGACTGTTCCCACGAGGCACAGGGTCAGAGCTGATTTGCATATAGCCAGTGTCTAACCCAGGGTGGTGTGGAGTGCAAACAAACGATGGATTTAGGCCCAGATCCTTGTACTGGGGTGAATGTATGACATTGTTCTACATTCTGTCCATCAACTGTGTTTTTTGCAATTTTCACCCTGAGTGTGCTGGGTATACTCAGACGTGAGTCCCAGGCTCTCCACACCACTGGAGTCAAGCTATCCAGGCTGATGAAGGCTGATAGCCAGAAACCGGTCCTTGGATGCTTGATTCCGGTTTGGGAAAGACATGGCTTGGTAGTTCGGACTGGACTGTTCCCATGAGGCACAGGGTCAGAGCTGATTTGCTTATAGCCAGTGTCTAACCCAGGGTGGTGTGGAGTGCAAAACAAACGATGGATTTAGGCCCAGATCCTTGTACTTGGGTGAATGTATGACAATGTTCTACATTCTGTCCATCAACTGTGTTTTTTGCAATTTTCACCCCGAGTGTGCTGGGTATACTCAGACGTGAGTCCCAGGCTCTCCACACCACTGGAGTCAAGCTATCCAGGCTGATGAAGGCTGATAGCCAGAAACCGGTCCTTGGATGCTTGATTCCGGTTTGGGAAAGACATGGCTTGGTAGTTCGGACTGGACTGTTCCCATGAGGCACAGGGTCAGAGCTGATTTGCATATAGCCAGTGTCTAACCCAGGGTGGTGTGTAGTGCAAAAAAACGATGGATTTAGGCCCAGATCCTTGTACTGGGGTGAATGTATGACATTGTTCTACATTCTGTCCATCAACTGTGTTTTTTGCAATTTTCACCCCGAGTGTGCTGGGTATACTCAGACGTGAGTCCCAGGCTCTCCACACCACTGGAGTCAACCTATCCAGGCTGATAGCCAGAAACCGGCCCGTGGATGCTTGATTCCGGTTTGGGAAAGACATGGCTTGGTAGTTCGGACTGGACTGTTCCCATGAGGCACAGGGTCAGAGCTGATTTGCATATAGCCAGTGTCTAACCCAGGGTGGTGTGGAGTGCAAAAAAACGATGGATTTAGTCCCGGATGCTTGTACTGGGGTGAATGTATGACATTGTCTACATTCTGTCCATCAACTGTGTTTTTTGCAATTTTCACCCCGAGTGTGCTGGGTATACTCAGACGTGAGTCCTAGGCTCTCCACACCACTGGAGTCAAGCTATCCAGGCCGATGAAGGCTGATAGCCAGAAACCGGTCCTTGGATGCTTGATTCCGGTTTGGGAAAGACACGGCTTGGTAGTTCGGACTGGACTGTTCCCATGAGACACAGGGTCAGAGCTGATTTGCATATAGCCAGTGTCTAACCCAGGGTGGTGTAGAGTGCAAAAAAACGATGGATTTAGGCCCAGATCCTTGAACTGGGGTGAATGTATGACATTGTTCTACATTCTGTCCATCAACTGTGTTTTTTGCAGTTTAAACAAGGCACTGTACCTTTGAAAATCTGTTTGTTGGTCATTTGTTTAGGAGTTTTTAACAATTCACCCACATTTTTCCATCTTGTGAATGCGAACATCGGTTCCTTATTGAATATGCCATTAAAATCCGGCTCCAGTTTGACTATCTGCCAATTTTTGTGGATCATCCTTTTGAAATTAGCACTCACATTTGAATATTTGCTCACACAGGTGATCCGTTGTTCATTGGATTTTGGTTTGACAGTTAGTAGTTCGGTTCTCGTTTTTCTTTGTGCTCTCTCCATTCATTTTTTAATGATCTCTTCAGGGTAACCTCGAGATTCAAACCTTTTGGCCATTATGTTTAACTGTTGTTGACAAGTTTCGTCTTCAGATACCAACCTTTTGACCCTAAGAAATTGAGAGTAGGGTAGATGGGTTTTAAGTGATTGGGGGTGGTGACTTTTGTACAGTAAAAGGTTATTTCTGTCGGTTGGTTTGCGCTATGGGTTGGTGTTAAATCCTCAATTTCTATGGTGAGTGCCCAGGGGAAACCAAACAAAGAACGGTGCTCTGGAGAAAGCAGCACTCTTAAATCATAAAAACTGAAGCATTATAACGATGAGGAGCCTGGCTTACCTGCTCCCCAATTGAAGTGAATGGACATTGTGAAACACTTCATTTCCACACCACGATCTGGGAATTCTGATAGCCCCTGTTTTTCACGTTTGAAGTACTGCCCCCCTTTTTGTGCTCCAACACCTATAGAGCCCAGGATGTTTCTTATTCTACCAGTTTTACAACTCTGCTGCTCCTGGGGCAATTAAATATTGAACATATATTAAGACTCTTGGTTACCGGGGGAAACCCAGTGGGGTGTGCATCTGAAACCGGGGGAGCGGTGCGTATGCGTGTGAAAGCCGACAGGCCACATTGAGTGAGGTTTCCCACCCACAGGCAGATGGCGGTGAGTATGCCCATGGCCCCGGTTTCTCTCCCATCTGGAGCCCGCCCATCACTACACCATGACAGGTGATAAAGGCATGCTTGGTTCACACCAAACTAAACTAGATAAATTCACAATGCCTAAAGACCCCGAGATGAATGCTAAGAGTATGCGATGCCCGCTGTGCCACCGGCCACCAAGGGAGAACCCTTAACACTACATGACATCTTGGCTGCAATCTAGAGGGTGCGAACTTCATTAGAAGGGCACATAGCCTCAGTCACCACAGAGGTATTGCTGCTGAGAATGGATCTCCGCATTTTAGGCTCAAGTTCAAGGAGGTGGAGGAATCAACAGCCATTATTCACTAGAATACAGAGGCCCTCGAGGCTCAAACCAGCAATCTACAGGTTTCTAGCAAAATCATGGAGGCCCTGCTAGAAGATTATGAAGGTAGATACAGGCGCAATAATGTATGCATACTGAGGGTCCCGGAAAAGGCAGAGGGACCAGCAATGGAACTATTTATCGAGGATCTTATACTCAAGAAACTGCAGCTATGTGGCCTCTCTAAGTATTTTTGCATAGAGTAGGCCATCCAAGTCTGGGCTGAAGGCCCAAGCCAGGTTCCCCTCCCTGCCAATTATTGCCCGGATTTCGAACTTCCGTGATGTAATGCTCCAGGCAGCTCACAGTGATCCTTTGGTCCTTTATGAAAATGCAAAAATACTTTCTTCCCAGACTTTACAGGTAAAGGTCAGAATTACCGTTATTGTGTTTTGGATGTCAAAAGGACCCTGAGAAATAAAGCAGTGAAATACCCAATTCTCTTTCCTGTGCAGCTGCGATTGGAATTTGAAGAAAAGACTTGGTTCTTTTCCACCCTGGGGGAGGCAGGGGCGTGGCTGGAGAGATGATGAACTGTGGAGGTAGAGGAATTATAGAACAACAGGAATGGTAAGGAAAACGTATTTGAAAATCAACCAGGCAGAACACCATAGTATCGACTTGCGAGAGAAGAGAATCACCACAAAACCACATTTCGTAATACTCACTATATTCCCACTGATGACAAAACCCAAACACTAACTGTTGTAAGCTCAATAAGGGATATATGCTCTGATTTGCTACCTGTGATACTTTATACCATGGATGGTTAATCAAAAACTATTGTAATGTGGATCCCCATAAATGTGAGAAACAAACTGATCGAGCGCCTGTGAAGCTTGATGAGTTAGTGCAGCTGACAGTTCAAGGTTCGTCATGCAAGGAGGCAGGAGGTGGTTTAGTTCTTATGATATTGTTATGCTCTGCTCTAATGCACAGGGGAGGGAAGTGGAAGGTGGGGGGGTCAATTCATGGACATAGTTTTTCTAGTTCACTTCATGGCAGAGCATCAGTCTTTTCAGACTTCCCCAGCTGAGCATGATTTGTTGTTTTTGTGCAACCCATTTTTGATTAGGCCTTCGTGCAGGGCCTCAATAGTGGGAGATGAGAGATAGGTGACTACGGTATGTTCCCCAAGATGGCTAAGGTAACTGCTCCTGAAATTCGACATGAACGTTAATGGCTTGGGGGAAAGAGTGAAACATGGTATATTGTTCCAATGAATAAAAAGATACTCCCCGGATGTACTCGTTTTACAGGAGACACATCTTATTGGCAATGTTTGTAGGTCCATGGATCTATGGGGATAATAAATGGTGGTACAGGCTGGGTTCACTTCCAGTTCCAGAGGTACAGGTATCCTCCTCAAAAAGAAGTTCCCCTGTCTATTAACCACTCCTGGACTGATAAACGGGGTAGATATAGTCCTTTCTGGGACATGGGAGGGAGAGACGATAAATATCATCTCTGTATACATTTTACAGGCCATGCATGGTGCCATCTTCCCCGATTTGGATAAATATTTGTTTGAACTTCCGATGGGAGATCTTATAATGAGAGGAGATTTTAATATGACACTCTGGGACAATAGGGATCATATGCCCCCACGTCGTACAGCCCCTTCTTGAATCCATTTGATGGACTTCCTCACAGCCTTTGAGATAGCTGATGTTTGGTGTGCACATGACCCAACAGCCCATAATTTACATTACACTCAGGAGCTCATGGTAATCTTTCCCGTATAGATGCTATTTTAAATCTGGCCTACCTCATTCCCTTTTCTTGTGATGTACATCACTTGGCAAGGGGAATATCTGATCATTCACCAGTGTGGGCGATCTCCATATGCAGCCTAGATAAGCAGCGAACACATAAAGTCATCATTACACTGAACCTGTGGTATTTTAAAATCCTGGGTGTTAGAGACGGATTGGTGAAAGCCACAGAACAATATTTTAAAGACAATGAAACATCAGTGGAGTTCTCCAGAACTCTTTGGGAGGTTTATAAATCTTTCATTAAGGGAAGCTAGTTTTCACTAACTGTTGCACACGAGAAAGAGACAAGGGCCCACAGTCGAGAAGCTTGAAGGTGATTGTTAGATCTTGGGGTTTCTGGTTGGCTAAGGCTAACGCCAAAGCTAGGCAGAAACCACCATTCTAGTCAGGGCAAGGGAGTCATACGCCAAGATAACCCCTGCTCACCCCCTTGGTAACTTGGCACAAGCAGACAGGCTTATCCCGGAGGCAATGTGTAAAGCATTTGCACCAGCACACAACAGCAACAACATCCTAGGCACACCACAAAAGGAACTCCACACAAGGTTATATAAAGAAATAACTTCTGTATTGTCAAAACACATCAGATAGAATCACACATGGACATTGTGCCAACTGGCATGGCCAATATTCACAAGGGATTATTTACACAGGACAGGGCCACGTGGGCGCCTGTCAGAATCAGCACTTATTAGAAAATAGAATATAGTATATAAAATCACCATAGCACAAATTAGCAAATATAAATCACAACCAGTAACTACTGGTAACAGGTAAGTACCACCTACGCAACCCTAAACACCTTAGGAGAATGTCACGCAGGGAACCAGGACCTTACTAGGACCACCTGTACTAGAAAGAACAACCACCTAAGAATAAAATACATTTAGGGGTATAGGTAAGAACACATTACACATGATGCAAAACCAACATTCAGAGGTGTAGGGAAAGAAAAACACATGATGCATAAAACATACATTCAGCGGTGTAATAACAAGGCACATGATGCATCAAAAACACATTCAGAGGTACCGGAGAAAACACATGATGCCTAAAACATTCAGAGGTGTAAGGAAGGAAAAACAGATGATGCATAAACCAACACATTCAGAGGTGTAAAATCAAGGAAGACACATGATGCATAAAAACATTCAGAGGTGCCAGAACATAACTCAATAGCGCAAAAACACATGATGCCTAAAAACATTCAGAGGTGTAAGATCAAGGTGCGTAATCATTTTAAATGCATTACATTTCCTAGCACCACATCACATTGCACAAAACTCACATTAGGCAATTACCATCACATAGATAATCATATTGCACCTAAATAAAATCACATACCAGCCCCCATCTAATAAAGGGACAAAAGAGCCCTGTGTCCAGAATGTCAGGGCGCGCTGCCATGCAGCGCCAGACAGGGGTGCGCCACCAACGCAAAACCTAAATGTTGCAGGTGCCCACTACTTGCTGGGCACCTGGGAACACCAACAGGGCCTAAACGCTGCAGCAGGCACTAAGTGCTGCACAGCTGTAGAAGGCCTGGCACCTCTGTGCCATCTCTGTCCCACACAGGGACTCTCTCTCCAATTGCCCCTAAACGGTGCAGCTGCCCACTAATTGCTGGGCAGCTGGAGACAAAACTGCTACAGGGCCCTCAGTAGCCCTTCAAGCAAATTGCGCCCACTGCTGGAGCCCCACAGGCTCTGAACTGCGCACGTTGGAGCAACACAGGCTCTGGACATCACACATGGCCAAATGCTGGAGCCACACAGGCTCTTAAACAAAGATGCCCCATGGAGCCCTCGAGGCTCTGAATGTACCTCTGGAGCCCTTTGTGGGCTAAACATGGCCAAATGCCCCCACTAGCCTCAGAGACTCTTAAAACAATATAGGCCGGATGGAGCCTCTCGAGCTCTGAACAAATACCTCGCAGGCAGGAGGGGGCGGGCACTGCCAATGTGCCCCGACGCCCCCCCTCTAATTAAAATGGCCCCGGAGCCTTCTCGGACTCCACAACAAATATGCCCCCAGGGAGCCTCTCGGGCTCTAGACAAACATGCCACCAGGGAGCCTTCTCAGGGCTCTACAACGTTGGGGTGACCCACTGCCAACCGGGGCCGCCCTGCTTGCACCAACAGCATCCGGGGCCTCGCGCTGGCCTTAACACCCGCCTGGAGCTTCCCCCCACAGCCCATCACTCACCGGGCTGTTTGCTGGCTGGGGCTCCTCCGGGCAGCAACTCCCTCCATGGCTGCAGCAAACGGGGCTCTCTCACTCATGAGAGCCCCGCCGACGTCGCCGTCCGCATCACCAAGTCTCCTTTTGGACACCAGCAGGCCCTCCCCAGAACACGGGAGCCCTGCTCACACCGGCGCCGCCATGCTCCTTCTCCCGCACGGCTGGTGGTGGCCAATCACAGCGCGGTAATGGGGCTGGACTTCCACTGCAACCCGGAAGTCCCGCCTACGGTCAAGCGCAAGGCTGCCTGACTTCCTGTGCGGCCATCTTGAAGCGGCTCGGGCCGCGGCGGTGATTTCAGGGGCAAAACGAGGTGTGGGCACCCTCGAGATTGAAATAAAATAGAGAAGCGAGGTGGGCACTCGCAAAATAATTAAATAAACGGGGTGGCACCCCTACTTAAAAATATAAGCAGGGCTTAACGCAGGGTGGCCACACAAAGGGCAGGAGCGCTTCCCTCAGGGGAAAACCACAGCGCTCTACCCAGTAATGGAAACAAAGCGCTCTCAAGGCGCTGGGGGGCCCAGGCAGCACCAGGGGCCTAAGAAAAGGAGATGACCTCCCCCAGCAAGAAGGGTCCAATGAAGTCCTGGGGCATCAAAGAGGCAGCACAGCAGCTCCTAGTAAGAGAAATCCTCTAGCAAAGTTCTTGAGGAGTCCAGGACCTCAATAGGTCAGGACATAAGGTGGAGCACAGCAGCTCCCAGAAAAGGAAAGTCCATCAGATATCCAGGGGCTGGGCAGGGCCCAGGGATTCCCCTGGGCCCAAGCAGCAGCACGCCCCTGGTAGGATTCAAGTCAGAAACAAGAACATTTTTAGAGTGTCACAGCACCCTTTTTATACCCAAAATCCTTTGTCTAAAGGGTGCAGGCAGTGTGAGAACCAGCTAGAACTGGTTATAGGGAATTCCTTTCACTGGCCAGGCTAGGGACATCAGACGCACCCCAGGGGGTGGAGCCAGCATTGTGTGGGGAAAACCCAGCCTCATTCAGGACCCTCAAACCAGACGGTCAATCCGGTCAGGCTCACTCCTCCCCTCACATTAGCATGATAAACACTCCATTCACCACCGGGGCAGACCCTCCCAGACTCTTGGAGCCAGGCTCACCAGCCAGCCTCAGCCAATCACACGCCAGACACAAATTACACAAAAATGCCAACTTCTAAAAGTGGAAATTCTACACTAGACACATTCATTACGCATATACCATTGCGCAGCATTCAATCTCACGAGTTTGCACATACCAAACTTGACCCTGCACTCCCCACACATCAGGAACTACCATGGGCATACATATTTATTTATTTATTTATTTTACGATTTCTAGAGCGCCTGGTGACCCGTAGGCATCCCCGCGCTATTCAACCTATAAAGATCCTGAAGGAGGAGGAGGGAGTGTCTTATTTGGGGAACAGGAGGGTTTTAAGTTTCTTACGGAAGACCATGTAGGAGGGTTCCAGGCGCAGACTGAGCGGGAGTGAGTTCCAGGCTGTGGCGGCTTTGACCGAAAAGCGGCGACCGCCGGAGCGGGCCCTCTTGAATTTGGGCACCGTAGCAAGATGTTCGGCGTCGGAGCGAAGAGGTCTAGAGGCTTTATATGGGGTAACCATATTTTTAAGCGCGGCGGGGCCGGCTCCATTAATGAGCTTGTGGGTGGTACATAGGGCCTTGAACTCTACTCGTTGGTGGACAGGGAGCCAGTGTAGGGTTTTGAGGGCAGACTTAGCTGACACTCTAGGGGGGAGATTCATAATGAGCCTGGCCGCCGCATTCTGGGTGCGTTGGAGTTTGTCCAGGGTATACTCCGGGCCCCCAGATAAATAGCGTTGCTATAATCGAGCCGGGCCAGGACAAGACCCTGAACAAGTAGTTTCCTGGATGGGAGGGGAAGGAGGGGGAGGATCTTGCGTACGGACCGCAAGAGACCGAAACAGGTGCCTGCTGTCTTGGCTGCCTGTGTTTTCATGGTAAGGTCGGGTTCCAACCAAACTCCTAGAGTTTTGATTTCATTTCTAGGAGAGGGGATTTCGCCGAAAGTGTCGGGCCAAGATGTGGATGGAAAGGTAGTCCATTTATTGCCCAGGAGCATGATCTCGGTCTTTGCGCCGTTCAGCTTTAAGGCCGAGTCACACATCCAGGTATGAATGTCTTGGAGGCAGTGCAGCAGGCTGTCCGGATGGTTATCCAGGTGGGACAGGGAGACGACAAGTTGGGTGTCGTCAGCGTAGTTGATTATTTTGATACCGTAGGGGGCCACTACGTCTTCCAGGGGAGCCATATAGACATTAAACAGGGTGGGGCTGAGCGACGACCCCAATTCATTCCTATGGGAGGGCAGGTCACTCTCACACACACACAGAGAGGTCACGCACTTTACACTGTACCACAGTAAAAAGGTGCGCAGAGGCCTAAAATCACCACCACCAGGTTCCAGAAACAGGCTAGGAAAAAGCAAAAAGTCTCGGGGTGAACCTGCCAAAAGGGCCGGGTCCAACAGTGATATTCTCACCCTAGAGGCTACTCTGGTGGGAGACTAGACTGGTAACAATAAACATGAGGTAGGACTATATATATCTTGCTACAGATGCAGCTAAAACAAGACACAGCTAAAACACCACCTAATTTTTGAGGTAGGTGACAAGCCGGTGAAAGTACTGGCTGGTCCAAGTTTTGATGTCAAGAGCCTATTGTTTTGTCATTGAGCCGTGCAAAGGGATTCCTATGTTGTCGGCGAGGTACGTTTAAGGGAATGCAATGCATTGTCATCGAGCTGTCACAGAGCAAAGACAAAAGAAATGTCCACTTTCAAAAAGTGGAATTTCTAAAAAGGTAATGTCAATCCAACATTACAATGAGAGTGGATTTATTAATGTCAAATCTAACATTACCATTAGAGAGGATTTATCACCACTATATTGAAGATATTAAACATGAAGTACCTTCTCATTTCCAATCAGGAATTAAAGCTTAAAATGAATTTTAAGAAATCCCCAATGCTAGCCTATGGAATGAGTTAGCCTCACAGTAGTGAAAAATAACTTCGCCACTGTAAGGACATGTTAAACTTAAAAGTATATGTCCTGGCTTTTAGTTACACAGCACTCTGCCCTTAGAGTCACCTAGGGTCTACATTAGGGTCTACCTTAGGGATGACCCATGTGTAATAAAAGGGATGTTTACAGCTTGGCAAGTGGTTTTAAATGCTAGCTTGAGGTGGCAGTAAAATGCGTGTCCACTAGTAGCATTTAGATTATAGACCCTGGGTACATGGTATACCACTTTACAAGGCACTTGCAGGTAAACATATATGTCATGCAGGTATAAACCAATGCTAACATGTTTAGGGGTGATGCACATGCACTTTAGCACTGCTTAGCAGAGGAAAGTGCTCAAAGTCCTAAGGCCAGCAAAAAGTGGAGGGAAGTAACCAAAACATTACTGGAAGACCACCCTAAGGATGACAGGGCCAACAAGCATGCCTCAGTGTTTTAAGTCCATACACCAGCAATAAAATCAAGCAATAGATGGAGGGGTGGTAACACATAATGGTCATTTTCTTTTTCTTACACACACATAATCACATACCCTCACAAACAGTGACACAGACCACAGGGATACTTTACTTTACACATCCACACACTCATCCACACAGGACATTTACAAAGATACAAATATGGACACACCCATATCTACATCATATGTAGTTCTTGGTGTTAGGAGAGCATGGAGCCGTGTGCTCGGTTATATAATTATGTGGACTAGTTAGGGTCTTTTTATATGTATATTATGTGCACAAAGGGGTGAGTGATGATAGGGAGAGATAGATATATCACCAACATTAAAAATCATGAAGTATTGACAAATATTGAATTCTTATTTAGCTACACCAAATTTAAACAGGAATCTAGTCAATCCATTCCAGAAGGAATACACATATGAAGTTTTACCAATATGTAAAGGTTTAAGAACCCTAGCGAAAGATACAGGCCATTGCATCTACACAAGTGAAACAGGGCCAAGATTAAAAGAAAATGTGCAAGTCTCTTACACTAATTTTTGTCAAGATACGATGTGGATGGATTGAAAATGTGTGCAGAAAAACACTGTTTTAAGTACAGATGGTTTTTTTTAGATTTATATCACACCAGACCTACAATAATTTTCCTCAAATGTGTCAATATCAAATAGGACACACAATAGTGCAATGAAGAATTGTGTGGCCTAGACATAGTATAATGATAGAAATGGGGGTCTCTTTATGCCAGAGGTAGGTACCTTTGTCCAAATAGGGACCCTTGCTTCTTGTCAGGGTAAGGGGGATACACTTCTAAAATCACCCCAGCACTCCACTTTGGTAGCTGGTCATGAACAGACAGACTTTTCTCAGAGCCAGTGTGTAAGCATTTGTGAACACATACAGTAATAGAGTGGAAACACTACAAATGAACACCACACAAGTTTGGGCAAAAAAGTAATCTTTATCCAAACCAATACAAGACCAAACAACAAAAATCTACAATACAGATGCAACACTTTTCACACAAAGTACCTTGGATGCGTCACCCATACAAACAAAAAAAGTTGCAGGAAAGGTGATGCCTCGGTTCATTACACTCACCGAAGGTGATGTGTTGGTTCCTTGCTCCAGGATAGGTGATGCATCAGTTCCTTATTGCTACGAAGGGGAGGTGATGCGCCGGTTCCTTACCGGAGAGAAGGTGATGCGTCAGTTTCTTACTGCGTCCCCTACAATGCGACAGACCTGGCGCCTTGATGTGATGCGACAATCCAGGATGATGCGTGAGTTCTTGCTGCTGCACAGCAGTGCTTTGCATAGAAATCAGTTCGGTGATCTCAGACTTCAGAGACCGGTGCACTCGATGCGGCATGCAGCAAATATTTAAGCCATGGGCAGGCGCTGGGTCTGTTTCTTCAGTGATGCATCAGGAACAGGTACGGATACATTGCGCTTCTTGTCGTTATGTTGCTTTTCCAGCTCCCACTGCTCGAACAACTACCAGAAGCCCAGAACTGCTACAGGTACCTCTTGGCAGGTCAGAACTCCCAGCAAGGAACTTCAAAAGAGAGCTGCGGGTGAAGTGTTGGTGACACTGAGACTTCAGAGCAGGAGGCAAGCTCAATTTCAAGCCCTTGAAGATCTTCCTCAAGCAGGTGACACAGCAAAGAGCAAAGGGCTTTTCCCTTTCCTTGGCAGAAAGTAGCCACTGCAGGCCAATCCCAGACAGGAAACAGCACAGGGCAGTATTTCTGGACAGTTTCTCCAGCTCTTCTTCTTGGCAAAGGTTCCTCTTGAGCCCCAAATCTAAAAGTCTAAAGTCTAGGCTTCTCTTTTTATACAGTAAATCTCCTATTTCTCTAGTGCAGAGAAGCTCTTTGCCCAGCTAAAACTTGTTTTGGTGCAACTTCCTGACAGGAGATGGAGACAGCATTGTCCTTGGCAGACCAGGCCCATTCAGGTGTGAAATAAATCTCCTCCCTCTACTCTGAATGCAGCCCAAGTCTATTTTCAACCCAGCTCTGACTCACCCTGGAAAGGCAGGACACACCTAACCCCCCAAATGGCTGTCTGAAAAGAATGCACATACACAGCACCTGTCACTATAAAGTCAGACAGTCAATACCCAACCTTGCAGAGGCACACCAAATGGTTAGGCAAGAAAACACCTAAGTGGTATTTTCAAACCCAGAATGTAAAAATCACCCTCCCTAAAAGATGCATCTTAACATTCTGAGTTCAAGCATATCAAACTTTATTTTTCTATCTTGTTTCCATGGGGAGTTATGCTTATAAGATGTTACAAGCAAACGCCCCATTCTATCCTATGGGACAGATAGCCTTTCAATAGTGAAAAACGAAATTGGCAGTATTTCACTATCAGGACATGCCACACATCAGGGCATGTCCTACTTTTGACATATAATGCACCCTGCCCACAGAGCTCTGTTGGGCCTACCTTAGAAGTGACTAACATGTAAGAAAAGGGAAGGTTAGGGCCGGGCAAATGGGTGCACTTGCCAAGTCGACATGGCAGTACCTAACTGCGCACATCCACTGCAGTGGCAGGCGTGAGTTCCCTTTTTACAGGCTGCTTATGTGGGTGGCAAATCAGTGCTGCAGGCCCACTAGGAGCTTTTGAATTACAGGCTCTGGGCACAAACAGTGCACTGTACTAGGGACTGACTAGTAAATCAAATAAGTCAGTTATGGAAACATGAAGCCATAACAACAATTTACAGGGAGAACATATGCACTTAGGCACTGTCCAGCAGTGGTAAAGTGCCCAGAGTCATAAAACCACCAACAACCAAGGTCAGAAAAAAAACTGGAGGAAGGCAAAAAGTCCTGGGATGACCTTTTAAAAAAGGGCCAAGTCCAGCAATAGAATAAGCCTTGGCGTAGCAGACGTTGTGCCTCCACGGGTATTTCCACTGAGTTTAAAAAAAGCTTGATGGAAATACGCTGCGCTTCTTCCCTACTCCCAAAGAATGTTAAAGAAGTCACTTACCTGTTGTCTGCCGCACATGCGTCAGACGTACAACATAGTGTTTTTTTAATTACAGAAGGGGACATAAGGACTGAGGAGCTGGATGGGGAGCAGCCAGGCAGGGGAGGCAGTGGACAACAGGTAAGTAGCTTCTTTAACATTTTTAAAGACTTTGGGCGGGGGAGGGAGCGGATAAATCCACTCCACCAAGGAGCCTGACTTTTTGCCTACTTCACATTCTCCACGGAGCGCGGAGTAGGCAAATCTCCACAAACTCGGCTGGCGGAGCAGAGTTACCCACCCAGGGTTACAATGGAACATCAAAGTGAGGCACCCTTTGTCAAGAAAATGTTACAAAATGTCAGTTGTCACAAAAGATATGATTTGTGATGTCATAATTATCCTTTTAAATAATATTATCTTACATGGCATTACTAATATATTATGAAAGGTATAAGCAGTGTATGGAGAAGGCGTGAGTTATAGTTACAGTTAATATTGTGTGGCTACACTGGACCTGATTGCCCAAGTAAACTTACATGTTCGTGCAAGATTACAATTGATTGCTTTTCACAAAGGGATTTACAAGTGGTATCTTAATGAGTGTGAATTTTCAGCACATAAAGTGATCTTTTTATTATGTGCGGCGACTCTGCACTCGTAAAGATTCTACCCCTAAATCACTTTGTGAATAGCAACCAATCATAAACTTACATGAAAGTGTAAGTTTATCTTCGTAAATCAGGCCCAGCGTAAATCGGTGCACAGTTATAGTAATTTCAGGGTGTTGTGTAAATTATAAATTAAAGGTATAAATGTAAGTTGGAGGTATACTTTAATTTTTTGTTGTAGCTAGAGGATAAATAAAGTTATATAATTTTTAAACCAGTGCGTAAATTATACATTTTATGTATAACCATAACATTGCTAATGTTTGTTTATTTTAAGTTTGGTTTGTCTAGAAAAGAATAGTTTTCCTGACTATAACAAAGGTTTATCTTCTTTTTTAATGAGTTTGTATTTTCGATTAAAAAAATCGTAGAGTTTACTGTCATTGAGTGGAGTGTTATTAAAAGGAGGGTGGTACAGTGCAGTGGAGGAGAGTGTCATAAAGTATACTGTCATAGAGTGGAGTGGCATATCCTACATTAGCGTACCTTAAAGTAATGTAGAATGGTGTGTTGTGCAGTGCGGTACAGTGGAGTGGCGTATAATAGAAGTGCAGGGTTGTAGAAAACAATGGCATACAGTGGAGTAGCGTAGAGTGCAATGGGGAATATAGGAGCAACCAGATAGTGCCCATGAGAATACCACACAGACACAATCGTATTACCCAGTGCATTTTATCAAAAAGTAGAAAGTATCTATACTTACCTCTATACTTAAAAATACAATAAATCAGCAGCTACTTCGATGCTACCAACTACAAAACCCTTGAAAAACCATTTGAGAAAACACCCACATCTACTGAAAGAATAAATAGACTGGAGTTTTGTACAGTGAAGCTGCATACAGTGGACCAACATACAGTGGAGTGTTTTAACATGCAGTGGTATAGAGTGGAGTGGTGTATAGTGGAGTATTGCAGAGTGGACTGGTGTATAGTGGAGTGGCATACATTAAAATAGCACAGAGGGGAGTTGCCTATACTGGAATTGGCATACAGAGAATAGCATATCCTAGAGTTGTGTAGAGTGGACTGCCATACAGTCTAGTGGCATAGAGTGGAGTGTTTTAGAGTGGAATACTGTAAACTGGAGTGTTGTAGGTGAAGCAGAGTACAGTGTGGTCGGTAGAGTATAGTTGTGTACAGTGTAATGGCATACTGTGGAGTGGCGTAGAGTGGAGTGGTGTATAGTGCTTTACAATGGAATACCTTAGAGTGGAATGTCATACAGTGGAGTAGCACACAGTCGAGTGGTGTAGAGTGGAATAACATTGGGTGTTACTGATGTGCAGTGTAGTGACAGAGTGGAGTGGCATATAGTGGAATAGCATATAGTAAAGTGGCATAGAGGGGAGTATTGTAGAGTGGAATAGTGTAGATTTTAGTATGGTAGAGTGGACTAGCATGGAGTATAGTGGCATAGAGTACAATGCCATAGAACGGAGTGATGAACAGTGTGATAGTGTATAGAGGAAATGTAGTAGAGTGGAGTGGTATGTAGGGGTGTAATTGTACAGTTGAGTGACGTAAAGTGCAGTGTTAGACTGAGAAATACCATGAATTGCAGTGGTGTTCGCTGAAGTGGCATACAGTGGAGTGGAATAGTGTAGATTGTGGTGTTGTAGAGTGGAGTTGCATACAGTAGAATAGCATCCAATGGAGTAGCATAAAGTGGAAGGATGTACCGTGTGTTGGCATACACTGGAGAGTCATAAAATATTCTGGCATAAAGCATTACAGAAAATAATGTAGTGGTGTAGAGTAGAGTGGTGTAGAGCGGAGGGGTGAAGTGGAGTGGCATATAGCGGAGTAACATTAAGTGGAGTGATGAAAGTGTAATAGCGTACAATCAATCAATCAATCAATCATAGCATTTGTATAGCGCACTACTCACCCGGAAGGGTCTCAAGGCGCTTGGGGGAATGGGCTATTGCTCGAACAGCCAGGTCTTGAGTTGTCTCCTGAAGGCGAGATGGTCCTGGGTCAGCCGAAGGTGGGTGGGGAGGGAGCTCAATGTCTTGGCCGCCAGGTAGGACAAGGATCTTCCTCCGGCGGTGGCTCTTCGGATGCGTGGCACGGCGGCGATGCTTGTCGAACGTAGCTGGTGGGTGGGTGTGTAGAAGGTCAGGCGGTCGTTGAGGTATATGGGCCCAGGTCGTGGAGGGACTTGTGTGTGTGGGTGAGGAGTCTGAACGTGATTCTCTTGCAGACAGGGAGCCAGTGCAGGTCCTCCAGGTGGCCGGAGATGTGGCTGCGTGGGGGGATGTCCAGGAAGAGTCGGGCGGAGGCGTTCTGTATGCGTTGGAGTCTTTTCTGTAGCTTGGCTGTGGTTCCGGCGTAGAGGGTGTTTCCGTAGTCCAGTTGGCTTGTGACGAGTGCCTGGGTGACCGTCTTCCTGGTTTCGGTCGGGATCCATTGGAAGATCTTGCGGAGCATGCGTAGGGTGTTGAAGCATGATGAGGAGACGGCATTGACTTGTCTGGTCATCGAGAGGGAGGAGTCCAGGATGAAGCCAGGTTGCGTGCGTGGTCTGTTGGCTTGGGAGTAATGCCCAGGGCAGGGGGCCACCAGGAGTCGTGCCAGGCAGAGGGCGATGGTCCCAGGATGAGGACTTCCGTCTTGTCTGAGTTCAGTTTCAGGCGGCTGTTCTTCATCCACTCGGCGACGTCTTTCATCCCTTCGTGTAGGCTAGTTCTGGCGGTGGCGGGGTCTCTGGTGAGGGAGAGGATCAGTTGGGTGTCGTCAGCGTAGGAGATGATGTTGAGGTTGTGTTGGTGTGCGATGGCTGCAAGGGGTCCCACGTAGACGTTGAAGATGGTGGGGCTGAGTGATGATCCTTGAGGTACGCCGCAGATGACTTCGGTGGCCTCGGATCGAAACGGGGGAGGCGGACTCTCTGTGTTCTTCCTGCGAGGAACGAGATGATCCATTCCAGTGTCTTCTCTCGGACACCTGTGTTGCTGAGGCGTTGGACTAGGGTGCGGTGGCAGACAGTGTCGAACGCTACGGAGAGGTCCAGGAGGATGAGGGCCGCTGTTTCCCCGTTGTCGATCAGGGTTCTGATGTCGTCGGTGGCTGCGATGAGGGCGGTCTCGGTGCTGTGGTTGGCTCGGAAACCGGACTGCGAGGGGTCGAGGGATCCGTTCGTCTCAAGGAAGGCGGCAAGCTGTCTGTTGATGGTCTTCTCGATGACTTTGGCAGGAAAAGGGAGGAGCGAGATGGGGCGGAATTTCTTGAGGTCGGTGGGGTCCGCTGTTGGTTTCTTCAGTAGGGCGCTGAGCTTGGCATGCTTCCAGCTCTCCGGGAAGGTGGCGGTGTTGAAGGAGATGTTGATGATGTCCCGGAGTTGGGGTGCGATGAGTCGGCCTTGTTGAAGATGTGGTGGGGCAGGGGTCGGTTGGAGATCCGGAGTGGATGGTGTTCATCGTGCGGGCTGTGTCTTCGGTGGCCACCGTGGTCCATGTGCGGAGGGTGGCGGTGGGGGGCGTTGGTTCGACGGTTGGGTGCGTGGATGGTGCGCCGAAGCTGTTGTGGATGTCGGCGATCTTGCGGTGGAAGAACGAGGCGAGAGAGTCGCAGAGGTCTTGTGAAGGAGTGATGTTGTTGTTGCCGGTGCTGGGGTTGGAGAACTCCTTGATGATGCTGAAGAGTTCCTTGCTGTCGTGGGCGTTGTTGTCCAGTCGTTCCTTCAGTGATTTCTTCTTGGTGGTGCGGATGAGCTAGTGCTGCGTGCGGGTGGCTTGTTTGACAGTGGTCATAATGTCTGTGGTCTGGTCGAGGAGCCAGGCTTTCTCGAGGGTGCTGCAATTCTTCTTGGAGTCCTTGAGTTCGTCGGTGAACAAGGTGGCTTTCTTGCTTCTGGGTCTGCTGGGAGGGTTCTTCAGTGGTGCAAGGTCGTCTGCGCAGGCGGTCAGCCACTGTGTAAAGTTGCGGGCTGCTTCGTTGGGGTCCGTTGTGCTGGCCGGCAGGTTCTGGCTGAGGGAGGTGGTGAGCTGCTCGGCGGTGATCTTGCTCCAGCTCCTGTGAGGAACCTGTTGCGGGTGGTGGTGAGTCGTTGTTCTTCTGAAGCTGAAGTGGACGCATTTGTGGTCGGTCCAGTGAAGTCCTGTGGAGTGCCTGAAGGTGATGTGCTTGCTGGATGAGAAGACGGGATCAAGCGTGTGGCCGGCGTACTGGGTGGGGGTGTTGACCAGTTGCTTGAGTCCGAAGTTTGCGAGGTTGTCCAGCAGGGTGGCGGTGTTGCGGTCCTTGTTGTTCTCCAGGTGGAAGTTGAAGTCCCCTAGGAGGATGTAGTCAGCGGAGGGGAGGGCGTGCGGGCTGATGAAGTCTGTGATGTCTTCGCTGAATTGTGTGCGTGGTCCCGGGGGTCTGTAGACAAGGGTGCTTCTGAGGGTCGTCTTTGGGTCGGTGTGTTTCTGGAAGTGGAGGTGCTCGGCGGCAGAGAAAAAGTGTCGCTGGAGTCGGTCGTGATGCAGATGGTGTTCTTGTGTACGATGGCGTTGCCTCCTCCAGTCTGGTTGGTGCGGTCCCTCTGGGTGATCTTGTATCCGTCTGGGATGGCGATGGCGATGTCGGGTGCAGAGGAGGCGTTCATACAGGTTTCTGAGAGGAAGGTGACGTCTGGTGAGGTTGTGTCGAGCAGGTTCCAAAGTTCGATGGTGTGTCTGTGGACGGAGCGGGTGTTGAGCAGGATGCACTTGAGGTGGTTTCTGCTGGTGCTCGGCTTGGCGGGTGCGGTGCAGGTCCAGAGGCAGGTGAATTTGCAGGCTTGGCAGGTGAAGGGTCCGTGGGTGCGTTTCGGGGTGGCTCGGTAGCAGGCGGGGGTTCGGCCGGCGTTGAGTGCGTTGAGGGTGGCGGCTTCGTAGGTCCGTCGTTTGGGCAGGCATCTTTGGGGGCCAGGGGTCCTGGTGCTGGGTGCAAGCCAGGCGCGGACGGGCACAGACGGGCGCGCCCGCTGCGCGCACGCGCGGACTCTGCTATAAATGGAGAGTGGGGTGCGGCGAGGGAGGAGCAGCTGGGGGCAGGAGTGCGGTGGTGATTAGGAGGGGAGAGGGAACAGAGGAGAGAAGGGGGGCGGGCCACGGGGGAGCAGCGGCAGGGAGCGGGGAGCGGGTAGAAACACAGCGGTAAACTAGGCAGCAGAGAATACAAGTACAGGGGCACAGGGGCGAGCAAAATAATGTCACAGAGCAGGGAACAACACAAAAAATGGGCACAGGCGGCAGAACAAGCGCGGAGTTGGACAGTACAGGGGGCGAACGTCAAAAGGCACAGAGCGGGATACAGGCGAAATAGGCACAAAGCAGAAGTGAAATCTACAACCAGACACCTGAGTCCAGGGGCAGCGGCGACTAGGTGGCACGAGCAGGGGGACCGGCGCACTCAGGAGGAGTCATGCGGCGGGAGGAGCGACCGGCTCTGATGAGGTCAGGTCAGGTCACAGCTCATAGTTGTGTGCTCACCCTCTAAGTAGTCAGTGGGAGGGAGGAGCAGCTGGGAGTCGGGAGCGGGGTGGCGACTAGGAGGGGAGAGGGAACAGAGGGGAGAAGGGGGCAGGGCTGCGGGGGAGCAGCGGCAGGGAGCGGGGAACGGGTAGAAACACAGCGGTAAACTAGGCGGCAGAGAATACAAGTACAGGGGCACAGGGGCGAGCAAAATAATGTCACAGAGCAGGGAACAACACAAAAAATGGGCACAGGCGGCAGAACAAGCGTGGAGTTGCACAGTACAGGGGGTGAATGACAAAAGGCACAGAGCGGGATACAGGCGAAATAGGCACAAAGCAGAAGTGAAATCTACAACCAGGCACCTGAGTCAAGGGGCAGCGGTGACCAGGCAGCACGAGCAGGGGGACTGGCGCACTCAGGAGGAGTCACGCGGAGGGAGGAGCGACCGGCTCTGACGAGGTCAGGTCAGGTCACAGCTCCCCGTCGCGTGCTCACCCTCTAAGTAGTCAGTGGGAAGGAGGAGCAGCTGGGAGGCGGGAGCGGGGTGGCGACTAGGAGGGGAGAGGGAAGAGAGGAGAGAAGGGGGCAGGGCCATGGGGGAGCAGCGGCAGGGAGCGGGGAGCGGGTAGAAACACAGCGGTAAACTAGGCGGCAGAGAATACAAGTACAGGGGCACAGGGGCGAGCAAAATAATGTCACAGAGCAGGGAACAACACAAAAAATGGGCACAGGCGGCAGAACAAGCGCGGAGTTGGACAGTACAGGGGGCGAACGACAAAAGGCACAGAGTGGGATACAGGCGAAATAGGCACAAAGCAGAGATGAAATCTACAACCAGGCACCTGAGTCCAGGGGCAGTGGCGACCAGGCGGCACGAGCAGGGGGACCGGCGCACTCAGGAGGAGTCACGCGGCAGGAGGAGCGACTGGCTCTGACGAGGTCAGGTCAGGTCACCTGTACAGTGAAGTGGCATAGAGTGTGTGGCATAGAGTTTAGTGTCGCACAGTGGAGTGTGGTAATTGAAAGCAGTGTAGCGCGAAAGTGTGTTAACAGAAGTAATGTATTTTATCTGGAAAATATACTTAGTTATATATTGTACCGCTGTATACTGTGGTAATATTTTTGACTTGTAATGCTTACCGGCTCATTTTGTTCTTTTTGGGGGGTTTCCTAGCAATGTTGTTACAATCCATCCTAGAGTTTCTAGAGACATTTTTAAAAGGGTCTGTAGTCTTGCCAGTGCAGCTGTTTCTCCCTGCAGGACCTTTCTTCCATCTGTACATGTTGTTGTTGTTGTTGTCTCATTTGTCTGTTATATAACTTCATGTGTTGCCTTTTGTGATAATGTTTTGTATTCATGTTTTTAATCCAAAGCAAATCTGGTGGTTGAAAACAGATAAAAAAATATGTGTTTCACAAAGAAACAGGCATATTAAACATCACCCCGGTTTGGATATATAAACGTGAAGAATATTTTATCTCTGAGTATAGCATAACTACATTTACCTGTTACATAGTGCAATTTGTAGTTTATTAAGTAGTTGATGTTTAGTTGATGTTTAATCAGCAGTAGTTGTATATTTCGATAGAACAAATAGAGCTGTTTTACTTTCCAATAGTCACCACAGTAGCTATGGTTAAAGATGATATCTAGTGCGATTGGGCTATGTTAGTACCCAGCTACTGAGATCAGCCAATCAGATTTAATGTGAATTCCTTCTGTTTATGTATTGCATTTCCAATGCATTTGTTTATTGGTGTGCATTATCATATGCCCATAAATGGGTTTTTTAGTTGTTCATTTTATTATTCTGAAACTTTACATATGCAGTCTAGATTAATTTTTGGGCTAACTTGCTACTTTTAGTGGTATTGTGCTACATATGAAGCCCAAAGTGAATGAAAGCCAAAGCTAATCATTGTTATAAAAAATTGAGAATATGATTTTTTCCAAGTGGCCAATTATCATGTCCTCCACATAGTACTCACTGCTTGGTGACTGTTCTGTTTTGTTGGACAGGAGTGCATAAGGAAAATGGTTAGTGATTGGCTTGTGGGGCACAATTCTATGTTTTGACTCAAAGAGCATGCAAAGGAACAATATCTATACAAACCTGTTGCATGCTTCTGTCGGTCAAAGGCGTCGCACGCACTACCTCCATAGTGCTGCGCACGTCCGTTGGCCGACGCGACCCCGCCCACTCATCAAAGGTGTTCTATTTGGTATGTATTTCTTTATTGGTTTCTGTTATCATTTGACCATATTTGGGTTTTTCAGTTGCTCATGTCGTAAATCTTAAACTTTACTTATGCAGTATAGTCTATTTTTGGGGTTCCTTTTTACTTTTAGTAGTATTGGGCTACATATGAATCCCATAGTGAAAGATATCGCTATAATTTTGGCCCTTCTAACATCATAACCACTTTATAACATAACGTGCAGTAGCAAAAAGGATCATCTAGACTCTATAATATATAGTGATTGCAAATGTAGTAAAAATCATTCAACCGTTTCTGTGCTGCATCAAATACAAAAGTCTGAGGAAAATTCATTACGGGAAAATCTGTTTTGAGACCCCCCCCCCTTCCTTTTTTCTTTGCACACCCTTAATTTTTCAGGTTTTTCTTTTTTGTTAAGAAAAAAGAATACTCATTTCCACAGGCCTGTGTCCTGATGATACAGCCCCATAACACAGAGTAAAATGCATAGTCAAGAACTGCCATGACAGCCTTAGTATTTTTTCTGGAAGTTACAATCCTGCATTAAGGCAAGGCAGGAGGCTGTATCCAAGGAGGGTTCCACGACATCAGATAGTCATTGGCAAGGTCCCAGTGAAGCGGTTTTTGTGGGAAAAACCCAGTCAAAATTTGTATCTTATATCGTATACACTTTTTTAAAGCTCAAACTCCTCCAGTATGTCAAGGCTGCAATATGATTGCCTCATGGGGCCAGATACCTGCATGGCGAGCTTCCTTTGAAATGGATTTTCTGCAGAGAAGCTCCAAGTGAGGGAACCCTGTTTCTTCTGATTGGTTAGGTTGCGCCTTCGGTGGATCACATTGACAGGTTATCCCAAGTCCTTCTGAGGTGTTGAAGTCCAAACACTTTCAGGTCCCAGGTTTTCAGGAGTGGTAGAAGTCCAGCTAGACACAGCAGGGGTTCAAAGACCTCAGGAACAGCACTTCAGGATGAAGCCTCACTTGAGCATTGATAACCAACGGAAAAAGGTATTTTGCAGCTTGTTGTGTCCTTTTAACCACACAGAAGTCTTATCATATTTTTTTAAAATCTTTATTTTCATTGTAGCATAATTCATAACTTTTCCTTCTTCGTTGAAAAAGTTCTCTTTTTCATTTTTCTTAAGACATTTACATAAAGTGCATGTATACTTTGAAATTCTTACAATTATTGGTGCATTATCATAAAAAGTACATACACAATTCATCACAGTTAGTAAGGTGCTTAAGTTCATCTTATCTGAAAAATAAAGCATTTTTACCCACCACTAAAATAAATCGCTTCCAATCCTTCCATATTTTATTTAGCTTCACTACTAAACCCACCCTTTTTGCATATGTAGTTTCCCACCTAAAAACTCTTTGCATTTTAATTAACCATTGGGAAATATTCGGTATGGCCTCCGATTACCAATTGGCAAGAATTAACAAGCCTGCTACCAAGGTGGCAATAAAGATGAGTTGTCGCTGACCAGAAGTGAGCTCATCGAACCGAAATTCTGTTCTCCCTAAAAGGGCAGTAGAAGCATCGGGAGAGAGATCGGCTGACAGACGTCTTCCAATTTACGTTGACACTCTTCCCAAAATTCATTAGGTGGGTACATGTGAACACCACTTGAATCCAGTCCCCAATTGCTTGTTTGCATCTAAAGCACCTAGGGTCTACTGCTGTATAGATTTTATGGAATCTGGTAGGGGTATAGTAAATCATCCAGTTACTAAAAAATGCCATTCTCCTTGAATTAGCAGCTCTTCCTGCCTTGCAGCACATTTTATTTAACTCTTGCTATTGTTGGAAATGAAGGCGCCAGCCAATAGACTCAAAAACTATTTCTAAATGATTTGAAACTATTTGCTTATTCTCTACGGACTTAAACAGTCTGTACCAGTTCCCCAGCCCTTTAGTTGTAAGTATTAAATGGGCTTCCCCAAGTTTGAGAGCATAGCAGTTTTCTGAGTTCAATAAACCTGAACAGAATTTCTTAATCTGGATGAGGAGGGACATGTTTGTATTAATGTTCTGTTCTCTAATTTCCTGCCAGGATGAAAAAATTCTCACTTTAAAAAAAGTCTTGTAACTTATGGAACCCCAGATTAGCCCATTGCCCACAAATCCGGATAGACATCTGGAGCTCAAAGGAATGCATTAAACTAACATCAGTTGAGGGTGTAACCAGGGGATTCTATGGGCCACACAGACTTTTTGAAATTGAGATGATATAACTCTGGGAAGTTTATAACGCAATTTTTTGGTAGCTTGGAAATTCGCAAGAAAGGAGCAAGGCCGATCTCAGATTAATGTCAGGAAATAATTGGCAGAACACATCTCTTCCGAATTATTGTAATTCAGCCAATTGATAAGTGAAGCTTGTTAATATAATCAGAAAATTAGGTAAAGCGAGACCTCCATCTTCTACAACTAATTGTAAAGTTTGTAATTTCAGTCTGTTTTTTTTGCCTGAAACATAAAATTTCTTATTTCTGAGGATATCTGGTCAAAAAAAGACTGGGGGAACATAACCATTAAATTATAGAATAAGAATAAAACAGAGGGAGGAATATTAATTTTAATAAGAACCACTCCTCCATTAATTGTTAAGGGAAGGTCATTCCATTGCGTAAAGAGATCATGCATCCTATTTAGTGTAGGGCTAAAATTAGGTGGAAATACATCCTCCAGAAGAATTGTTATAAATATCCCTAGATCCCTTATGGATTGAGATTTTGAATGATGTCCCTGCAGTGAGGTGGGTAATATATCAGTAGAGCAGTTAACAAGTAGTACCTCTGACTTTGCATGATTAATTTTATACCCACAGATTCCCATGAATTCACTTATTTTAAAGAAGGTTCTCGAGATGTTATCTTCCTCAGTGGCCAAATACAGAGCCATATCATCTTCAAATAACTTCAGTTTTGCAGTTCCAGGGACAGGGGCTGAGATGGCCTATCCTGCCTGATGGCACAAGCTAGTGTTTCAATGAACAGGGAAAAAAACTGTTGGAGAAAGGATACAGCCTTAGCGCGTCCCTCTGCTAATAGAAATATAGCTGACCCAATTCTCATTTGTAATTATGAAAGCCTGGGCACCACAGTATAGATTCTTCACAAATTGGCAGAATTTAGATGGTATAGCAAATAGTACATTCCACTGCACTCTGTTTAAAGCTTTTTCGGCATCTAGCATTATAATTACTGCTTTGATTCATGATTGCCAAAATAACTGATTGATTGAAGTAAGTAGTGAGTATTAGAGGCCAAAAGCTTACTTTGCACAAAGCCATTTTGGTCCCAATGTTTGAGAGAAGGGGTCACTTGTGCTTGTCGGTTTGCAAGTTTTTTTTATGGTCTTGTAACCGACATTCATTAAACTTATTGGTTGTTAAAATGTACCTCCTCCTCACCTTTCCCTTTCTTAACAAAGCTAATAACTGCAGCTTGAGTAAACGTAGCAGGCACTGCATCTCCTTTAAAAATCCCATTAAATAATAATCTCAAAAAGGTATTCAGCTGGGGAAGGAAAGTCTTATCGACCTCAATTAGAACCCCATAAATCCCACATGCTTTTGCGGATGGTGATGAAGTCACTGCATGACCAACTTCTTCTAATGTAATGCCGACACAAAGGGAAACTCTCTGTTTCATAGAGATTAAGGGGCAGTTAATCCCATTTAGCCAATTTATAGGTTCCTCTGTAGAGGTATTATGGGAGCCAGAATAATTATTATGCTACAATGAAAATAGCTCCCTATAATGATTAAGAAAAATGGCTGCAATTTTTTGGAACTGAGATGAAGGTCTCATAGTGCCTGGGTCCTTTATTTTTGTAATGCTATTCATATTGGCCCTAGGCTTATCTGACTTAGCCAGGTATCTACCAATATGATAATTTTCTTCATATGTTTTTTGAAAGACTGAATCATGGGCAAGGATCTCCTTCTCGTGGCCAAGCTTGTTTTTACTTTCCAAGGAGGGCAGAGCTAGATAGCTTCTCATAGCTAAGGAAAGTTATTTCTCCAGCTCAGATCTTTCTTGGTACTCTTTGTTGTTATAGGCTTTATAGGGGATTACCTCCCCTCCTAAAAAAGGCCTTGAGAGCACCCCATACTGCAAATTCCGAAGCTGTGTTGACATTAGGTTTCAAGAACTCTTCTAATGTCAAGCACATATTGGCAACCCACTGCTCATCTACTAGAGTCTTACCAAATATCCATCTGTACTCAGTTTGAATTCGAGCTGGAAATTGTACTGAATTTGCACGTGGTCAGAGAAGGCATTTTCAATAATCTCGGACTCAGTGTTTAGGAGACCGTGGGAGATAAGATAAAAATCAATTCAAGAGAAAGAGTGAAATCTCATGGAATGGTATGTATACTTCCTCTCACTAGGGAGTTAATCTCTTCAACAATCAACCAGCCCGAAATCCTGTATTAGATCCTGACACAAACTACTTGATTTATTCCTGTCTGAGTTCTTTGTGCTCGTGAGGAATCCACAACAGAATCAAGCAATAAGATACAATCACCTGTTTGGACCATTGCAAAATCATAAAGAGACTGTAGGGTCTCAGGGGAATCCTCAATGGGTCCATAGCTGCTCACAAAATTAAAGATTTCTTTAGAAATCCTCATCTGCACCCAACACCATCTACCACTGTGGTCCCTTTGCACCATTGTAATTTCATACTGCACATTTTTACCTACTAGTATCGCTACCCCTCTGATGCCCGCATCCGAGGAAGCATAAAATTCATGTTGGACAAAGGGAGGCATTTTGTCCATTAATGATCCTTCCTTATAGTGTGTCTCCTGAAGAAAGATTATACTAGTTTGTAAGGCCTTCAACCATACAAGCATAGATCGGGGCTTCACTCTATTATTAAAGACATTTACATTACACAATACTACCTTCAGTGATCTAGAGGAAATTTTAGTAAAAGGGGGAGAACTAAATAAGCTATTTAGCTTACTGGGGCTTGAAGTCCACTTCTTGACATGGGTACAAGTGGGAGCAGGTCCAACCATTCAGGTCTCTTCACAGGTCTCAAATGGCAGGTGCAGTCTTTCTTCCATTCTTCCAGAGTGTTCTAATTAAGGTGTCTTGAAGTGCAACCTTTATGCCTGGCATTAGCTTGTGGGTGGGAGACTCCTGTGCCCTCCACAATAAGTTGGATACACGTTCCCAATGATCACCCTATCTTACCCTCTTTTACAGCAGTTCCTGTGTGCCCTACAGCAAATAATCACAAAGTGACCCTCACTCACTAAATAGCAAAATGGAGAAATCCTTTTGCCTTGTGCAGAGCCTGTGTACCCACCCACAAGTGAGACAAGGGTAATGAGCAGTCCCTTCTCTGTGGTCACTCCGAACTAGTTTTGAGGACTGCTTCCCCCTCACTATTGGGTTTGGTGCATGCCTGTCTGGGAAGACAAAGGAAGGGGGATGTTCAGGTATCATCTGCCATCCAATTCTGTCAGATGATACCCGAACCTGGCAGAGCCCAACTGGTCATCCTGCCAGAGAAACAAAAATATTTTTGGATTTTATTGTCTCTGCTCTGAGAACAGTTTCCACACCTCATCAGGGCTATTCACCAGATGAGTTACAGATGGAGGTTAATACAAATTAGCCTCCAGGAGCTTCAGACTGGTAACACAGAAATAGTAATTTAATGGTTTTACTAGTTGGCCCTAAGCCTGAGATAGCAAAAGTAATATTTAATATTGCTTCCCAGTGTTTCTCTGTGGGCCAACATGCCTTTCTACAGTGAACATATCTTTTATGTGTTAAACTCTGTAAGGACAAATTAACTTTACATTTCTACATGTCCTACTTTTATATACCAAGCGCTATGGCTTGTGGGCTAAGTAGTGACTTATTGTTATTTAAAATGAAAGATTCTTCGGTTAAAAAGGGTAATTTTGACAGTCTGCACTGCAGTTTTAAAACTGTCAAGCTGTGGTGGACGGTCTAGGGTCATGTTTGTAATACCACACTAGTGGATGGCCCAGTAGTACATTAGTCCATGGGTTGATAGAAAACTTTCCATAGCTTGGGCATATATTTGGGACACCATATAGCACATCCTTATTGGAACGTTAAATAGACCAGTCAGGAGGAAGCCAATTTCAATATGTTTTAGGGGTCAAAGGACATGCACTGCAGCCTAGTAAGCAGTTTTCAGTACACAGAGTCAAACAATCAGTAGCATCAGTCCACAAAAATTGGGGGTGACCACACACAAATATTCACTTTCTCACAATAACAGGTACTATGTTTAATATGATACAATATTGACATTATTAACCATTAGCTCATTATGTATCAATGACTTGATGAAACCCTGCCTGTGGTCAACTCCTACTGTGCACAGTCAACTGCAATGGCCAACTGGTTAGTCTCCATGTTGTGAGTTTCAAAAAAGACCTAGTCACCACTAGACTATCTCTGCAGTGCATGAATGATGTCCTTTTGTGGAGAGGAAGTATTGGCCTGGGTCCAGTTACAGGCAAAGTGTTGATGCCCAGCCCCAAGTTGCACAACCAAAAACAATGCACAGTGGGGCATGTCTTTCTGCTGAGGTTTAATTAAAAGAACAAAATAATCCCTCTTCAATGTTCAGAAATTAGCAGCTGCAGAATTGTGATTTCCGTTAAAATCACAATTTTAGTACCTTGAAAACCTTTGTGTCCATGGATGTTTTCAGCACACAAATGGTACTGGGCACCTCTAATGATGCCCCCATGGCTCTGGAAACCAGTCTGGGATCTACAGCACTTGAAAGTTTCCAAGGCTCGAGACCAGGTCCTGTGGTGAGCCTCCTCTGTACACACACGCTCACCTGTTTTGTTAGTTTGGGCCTATGTTTCACTGACTCTATAATGCAAAGTTTCACTCACCCATGTCTCATGTATGTCACTTTCACCAACTCTCCATCTAACTCACTGCAATTCTAAATGAGGGAACATATTTTTTTCTTTCTTTAAACTATAAAGCTTGATTCTAAAAATAATAGTTTTATTTTTGTTTCAAGATGTGTGTTTTTTTTGTTTTTGAAGATTTTTTTGTTGTTTTGTGTTTTTTTTGTCTTATGGAGAGAAAAAAATAAAAATACAGCATGAACTGTGGGAATACTGTCCATTGCAAAAATTGGAAAAAGTAATCTGCAGGCCTTTGGTGCAGAACCACCGGATTAATTTGTGTTGTTGCAATTTTTTCAACACATTAGCTCACCGTGTGGCATACTATACAGTGTAAACCTATGGTGACTTAGAATGTTACCTTGTTTCTGGTGTTCAATATCCTTCGGTAACTGTCCACAAGGTAGAATGGTGCCTCACAAAGCAGAAACAGCTGTGGATGCTTCTTCGGCATCCCTTATTTGGTTTGGGCATTGAATTCCATCTTATGCTATGTATTCAGATTTTTGTGAATGGAAGGATGGATGACTTGCTTTGGCTGTATTTACCTCAGCTGCCCAGCTCAGTTGTTAGTTGCACTAAGTGCTCTTCTCATACTTTGACGTCAATTTATTTTCATATGTTCATCAAAAATGGAGGGATGAGGAAAAAATAGTGTCCGTTTCTTTCCCCTAAGTACTAGACGAGGTTAATCAAAAGGAAAAAGGACACTTGTTACACCTTCTAACCTTAGGTTAAAGGATGAAGAGTACCCTCAAAAACTCAATGCAATTGGGAGTGCGGTATATATGTTTCATCCACCCCGCATTGTAGTTATGGCAGTTATCATAGGGTTATCTTCTGTGTGTAAACTGCCAGCCTCAACCCGAGGCACCTCTGGGTTATTTGGTGCAGTGTCCAGAGATATGAGGGTTTCCCCACTATACACAGTGCAAAAGAAAAAGAGAAAAAAGTGATGTGCAAATATTAGTTTAAAAAGGGGAAATGACCCCGGAGGTTTATTAAGGGGTATATTTCCACTGTTTTAAAAAAAGGAACAGTACTTTAGGTAGACCGAGTTACTAGGTCTATAAGTATTTATTGAAAAAACGTCGACATGTTTCAGCTCCTTGGGCCCTAGGGGTCTATGGAGCTTTCGTCAGGACTTACACAAACAAAGACAAAGAGATTATACTCACACTATTTGTGCAGTATCAGTTTAGCATTTTTTGATTTCTGAAAAAGAATTACATGTTAGTATAGAAGTACATGTTTTTAATCACAGTACAATTTCTTCACATTGGGGGAACGTAAATAAGCAATGTCCTATTGTGGAACAAAGTTGAGTCATGCTCAGCTCACAAAACAGGGTGACAGAGGGGAAGGGTTCAGTTGGTGCAAATGGCAGGGAAATTTTTGAATTACTAGGCAGATGTTATAAGTAAGTATTTCTTATTTAGGTAAATGGTTAATGTATCAGGCTAACAAGTAGGTTAGTATGAAATGGCTGAGAGATCCGTATAAAAAAAAAGAGAATTCTCACTGTGGTGGGATTTTATAGATCCATTAGGTGAAAAAAGTCTCATTTGGATAGTTCGAAAATGAGGTTACCCCTGTAAGATGCGGTTATATATTATTTTAATATTGTCAGGGTGCTTGTAATAGGCATGGTGTATGTATCTATCGCCCAATATTGTTACTAAATGTGGCTTTGTAGAAAACTATAGCTTTGTAGAAAAACCATAGCTACGGGGCGCGAAGAAAACATACTGCGTGGTATTTTATACATATTCGGCAAGGCGCCCAGCGATGTGCATTATGCATAGCGCGGAAGCTCGTACATTAAGGACTGGCGTCCTACCTTAATTAATCGAGCGCTTTGCCACATCGGGGGGAGTTCGCTTACTAAGCCCAGAGCTGTTAAAAAAGAAAGAGATACGTGCTTTGAGTAAGCGCGGCTTGGAAAGTATCTTACCGATATAGCGGATGGATCTCCTTCAGTCGCCATTACCCGCGTGTGGGAAGTATCCTAACTTGTGCTGGCTCTGCCCCCGGATACCAATGGTGTTCCGGTAGCTCTGTTTTTAAAGGAGCAGTATTGCAGGATGCAATATATTTAAAGGGGCCTCATTAATTACGGAAATGTACACCTTTTGGTCTCTCAGAATACACATAAGATACTGAACTCATGAGGGGAATGAGCATTAAACTTTTTTTAACGTTGGAAATACAGTTTTTGACAGTATTTTGTTTACAGAGGTGTATTTAGAGTTGTAGGTGGTAAATTTATCGGGGTGACATGTCTCTAGCTGTTGAGAGCTACCGTGCAAAATGGTGCCATGCGATGTCATCATTTAAACCATGCTCACAAGTACGCAATCGGTCAACCCACCTCTGCTCTTTTTCATACAGCACCTTTTCTGCATTGTTTGACTTGTCAACCAGCATCTCGATCACTGTCCAGTGTATGTCATCACAGGAGTGGTTCTTTTCTATGAAATGTGAACACAATTTGGTAGTATTTTTCTTCAGCCTGATGTTACTTTTGTGTTCGCTGATTCTTGTTTTAATTTTGCGACATGTCATCCCTATATACTGTTTTTTACAGGGGCAGCTCACCATGTATATGACATGGGAAGAATTGCATGTAGTGTGTTGTTTCTGTGTCCATGTGAGACTTTCAGATAACTGTAGTGTTTTTGAAGCAGATGTTGTCTTGCAGGCTGCACACATCCCACAAGGATAATGTCCTGTTACTGGCATCATTGTGACATCTCTTATTTCTGTTGTTGGTTTTGGTTTTTGGGGGCGTGTGTGCACCAGGGTGTCTTTTAGGTTTTTTGATCTGCGGTTTGCGAATCTAGGTCTTGGCCAATCAAATTTGCCTGTGTTCACAATATGCCAATTTTTGGTTCCTTTTGGTGAATTTGTAGAGTGCCTCCTACAAATTCACCAAAAGGAACCAATACCAGACCTAACAACCTGTGTGACAACCTTTAATCCAGCAACGTATGCCATACAGAAACTTGTAAATAAAAATTGGCATATTGTGTCACAATGATGCCAGTAACAGGACATTATCCTTGTGGGATGTGTGCAGCCTGCAAGACAACATCTGCTTCAAAAACACTACAGTTATCTGAAAGTCTCACATGGACACAGAAACAACACACTACATGCAATTCTTCCCATGTCATATACATGGTGAGCTGCCCCTGTAAAAAACAGTATATAGGGATGACATGTCGCAAAATTAAAACAAGAATCAGCGAACACAAATGTAACATCAGGCTGAAGAAAAATCCTACCAAATTGTGTTCACATTTCATAGAAAAGAACCACTCCTGTGATGACATACACTGGACAGTGATCGAGATGCTGGTTGACAAGTCAAACAATGCAGAAAAGGTGCTGTATGAAAAAGAGCAGAGGTGGGTTGACCGATTGCGTACTTGTGAGCATGGTTTAAATGATGACATCGCATGGCACCATTTTGCACGGTAGCTCTCAACAGCTAGAGACATATCACCCCGATAAATTTACCACCTACAACTCTAAATACACCTCTGTAAACAAAATACTGTCAAAAACTGTATTTCCAACGTTAAAAAAAGTTTAATGCTCATTCCCCTCATGAGTTCAGTATCTTATGTGTATTCTGAGAGACCAAAAGGTGTACATTTCCGTAATTAATGAGGCCCCTTTAAATATATTGCATCCTGCAATACTGCTCCTTTAAAAACAGAGCTACCGGAACACCATTGGTATCCGGGGGCAGAGCCAGCACAAGTTAGGATACTTCCCACACGCGGGTAATGGCGACTGAAGGAGATCCATCCGCTATATCGGTAAGATACTTTCCAAGCCGCGCTTACTCAAAGCACGTATCTCTTTCTTTTTTAACAGCTCTGGGCTTAGTAAGCGAACTCCCCCCGATGTGGCAAAGCGCTCGATTAATTAAGGTAGGACGCCAGTCCTTAATGTACGAGCTTCCGCGCTATGCATAATGCACATCGCTGGGCGCCTTGCCGAATATGTATAAAATATCACGCAGTATGTTTTCTTCGCGCCCCGTAGCTATGGTTTTTCTACAAAGCTATGGTTTTCTACAAAGCCACATTTAGTAACAATATTGGGCGATAGATACATACACCATGCCTATTACAAGCACCCTGACATTATTAAAATAATATATAACCGCATCTTACAGGGGTAAGCTCATTTTCGAACTATCCAAATGAGACTTTTTTCACCTAATGGATCTATAAAATCCCACCACAGTGAGAATTCTCTTTTTTTTTTTATACGGATCTCTCAGCCATTTCATACTAACCTACTCGTTAGCCTGATACATTAACCATTTACCTAAATAAGAAATACTTACTTATAACATCTGCCTAGTAATTCAAAAATTTCCCTGCCATTTGCACCAACTGAACCCTTCCCCTCTGTCACCCTGTTTTGTGAGCTGAGCATGACTCAACTTTGTTCCACAATAGGACATTGCTTATTTACGTTCCCCCAATGTGAAGAAATTGTACTGTGATTAAAAACATGTACTTCTATACTAACATGTAATTCTTTTTCAGAAATCGAAAAATGCTAAACTGATACTGCACAAATAGTGTGAGTATAATCTCTATGTCTTTGTTTGTGTAAGTCCTCACGAAAGCTCCATAGACCCCTAGGGCCCAAGGAGCTGAAACATGTCGACGTTTTTTCAATAAATACTTATAGACCTAGTAACTCGGTCTACCTAAAGTACTGTTCCTTTTTTTAAAACAGTGGAAATATACCCCTTAATAAACCTCCCGGGTCATTTCCCCTTTTTAAACTAATATTTGCACATCACTTTTTTCTCTTTTTCTTTTGCACTGTGTATAGTGGGGAAACCCTCATATCTCTGGACACTGCACCAAATAACCCAGAGGTGCCTCGGGTTGAGGCTGGCAGTTTACACACAGAAGATAACCCTATGATAACTGCCATAACTACAATGCGGGGCGGATGAAACATATATACCGCACTCCCAATTGCATTGAGTTTTTGAGGGTACTCTTCATCCTTTAACCTAAGGTTAGAAGGTGTAACAAGTGTCCTTTTTCCTTTTGATTAACCTCGTCAATTTATTTTCTCCAAGAAGAAAGGAGAAAAACTTCCACATGATTGATTCAGGTGGGGATTTCAATCATTCTGTAATTTTTCTCTTTCTTCCTTAACAACAACGGAGTAGCCGGAACATAAAAATAAAAACACTTTGAATGACACCTCTGATGGCACCAAGCAAACAAAGCATGCCAGTCCTTCCCTCCCTAGAAGAGCCCCCTTGTCTCTTCCATCTAAGCATTTATCTATTCATGCTTTCATCCTTTCACCCTTCCATCCACACGCTGACATCCACTATTTCAGCTTTACATTCTGCCATCCACTGATTCTTTAATCATTCATTCAGTCTTTTCATATTCCATCCACTCATCCATCCATTGATTCTGCCAACCATCCATCCACTCTGCCATCCATCCACTCATCCATCAATTTATCCATGCATCCTACATTTATCAATCAATCCATCGATCCATTTGTCCATCCACGCTACCATCTAGTCACGTGTCTTTTTACCCACTCATCCATACATCCTTTTACCTGTCCATCCAGCTATCCATTCACTCATCCTTACACCCACTCATCCACATTCCGACTGATGTATCCACTTACACATCCATACATTATTCACCCTTCCTTCAATTCAATATTCGTTTCATCTTTCCCTGTTCTATTTACCCCATTTCTCTTTCCTGCCCATGCTTACTCTTGCTGTAGTCCTTTATAACGGAATTTATCAGCTTTTGTCCAAATGAGTTGCAGACAGAAGAGGCCCTCGGAACACCGAGAGCCTCAGGCTGTTTAAAAAGCAGCTGAAAACTCAGCTATTTAAGTAATCATTCATCAGGGCATCCTTCCTCTCCTTCTTTTCACCTTGTGGCATCCGCGGGACACTTCCGAGTAGCTGTGCGTGCCATAAATGGAGTCTAACATAACTTAACATAACTTATAGAACTCCAACCCCAACACTCCCCCCATCCCTGAAGCTGCTCAAGCGGGGGTGGGGTTTACAACTTTTCTGCTCATTAAGGACATCTGGGTTTCTTCTTTTCTCTCCGTTTCCCAGAGCAATTGTTTTTCTCCCAAAAAATGTTTTGTTCCACCAAAAAATGACAGCGAAAAAAAAATTAAATTCTTTCCTGTATAACTCTCCTAAGGCAAGAAGAATTACTTGAAAGTGGAACCATACAATATTTCCAATGGTGTCCTTGCATTCGCAAGTCTTTCGTCTCACCAGGGAATGCCCTGGAGCAGCTGCGCCTGTTTCCGGTACAATCGCTGCAAAAAGACTTAAAACATTGACATTAGAAAAGGGGGGGCCAATCGGCCCCCACGCGCAGATGGCTGGGCCCGGCCCCCCCCTCTTTCCGCCGATCCTGGTTGGCTTGCGTGTCATGCCCGTGCCCCGGAAGCAGTTTTGCGCTTCCGGGGCAGGGGGGCAGGACCGCGGCATAGGAGGGGTTAAGAGCCTGGGGAGCGCGGGAAGCGTTCTCTTTGTGCCCGCGCTTCCCAGGCTCGCTCCTCGCCCCACTGAGGGGGCCGTTAATTTTTTTTTGTTTAATTTTGCAGGTTATCCCGCTAAGGCACAGCACAAGCAAGATCGAACACGACCAGAGAAGCCACCTTTGGAAGTGTGGACCCACGTTCGAATCGCGGCGCCCTCTTAATGCGGTGATGGGCTTGCGGTGCGAGCGGCTGCCTCCACCCACCTCGTCCTGGATTGATGGTCATACATCGGTGTAAAAGCTGAGAAGAGGGCAGCCAGGACAGTCAGGGCGAACATTCGCCAGGCGACGGGGGCGCTCAGGGGAGCAGCGAGACGTCAGGACGGCATTACTGGTGTACATAAAGTTAAGTTGGGAGCTGAGCAGCTGTGGGGGCTTGGGGCAAGTAATGAGCACTAGGGCTAGAAATGTGCTTTGTAGCGCTCGTAATTACCTTGGGGTGCGGTTGGGTTGGCTCACGCGCATAAGGAGAGGACAGAGAGTGCCGCTACTTTCCTTGATTGGACATGCCTCATGTATGTTGCTGGTGTTTCCGAGAGGCTGTAAATTCGGGGGCATGGCGGATCAGATCGCAGGTGAGCCCCCAAAGTCTTAAGGGTCACGGTTCACCAGGAGTTAACGATGTCGATGCACATTTAGAAGGAGCTGTAGCGGTACCTGTGTAGTGCGGTGTGAGAGCGCCCGCCAGCCAGCTCCTCAGGGGACGCTGCGAACCAATTACTGCCTTCTGAATTCAAGGTTGGCTGCAGGGGATGTGCTCCACGGACGGAGGCCCAGTGACGCAGCTTACTGTGCATACATTTGACTAACATTGTATCACAATACTGCAATCCATCAGATTCACTCGGGGCATTGTGCTAGGCAGGTTGCCTTTTCTCTTAATTCAGCTCTCTCTCTCGCCGACGAAGTGTGTAAATTAATTAACCTTTGCAAATGAAACTGCATACTTGCTTTACACATAGAAGCGTTTCCGACTAAAGCTCGTTGTGATGTTTGCTATGAAAAACATAGATTGCCAAGGTTTTGACATTCTAATTATTGTTATCCCATAAAACAGAGGTATTTCTTCATCTCCATGTTCATGTTTTTCAAATGTGGCTTGGCCGATTAACATGTTGAGGGCATGACCATAAGCATCACTAATGCTCCTGGTTGTGGAGAATTTGCATAAAACCGTTTGAATAGACTGCACATTCTTTGCCAATCGTTCGTACGCTAATGACCTCTTTCTTGGGGTGCTGACATTCCGACACACCCTGGCCCCTGTTGTCATACCTTCAAGTTGTCCCGGTGCCCAGTCGCGGCATCACATAGGCATTGGTGGGACGGTGTCTAAAGCCCTAGGCTCCATGTGCGGGTAGTGTGTTTTGGTATTGACAGTAAGCAACCATAGAGGGGCGATGGCACTCACTGTGGCCTGCAGGATTTTTCTTAGGCAAGGTTATACTAAGAGGCACCCCACGGTCGCATTGAGTTGAATGCACCACATGTCACAAACTGATGCTATGCTGACCAATCGCAGCGGCGAGTTATGAGGGAAATGCATCTGGGGTTAATCTCAGCTAAGGCGTAGCACCTGAGGATGATGATGATTGCAGGCACATGTGGGGCAGTTTTCGTTAGGGAGCCAGAAACCTTTACTCAACCAAACAGCACATTGCACTGCATTTCACTGTGTATTGTTCTGAAGTAACCATGGATGGGCTATGGCATTCACTGTGGACTACAGGTCTAAGCTTTCATGAAGGTCATTCTACCAGGCACCCTTGGGTAGCCCTAATGTCAATGTCCGCAAGTTGCATAAAGCCTAGCATCTGAGGAAGTTGAATGCAGACACGTGTGGAGCAGCTTTCGTTAGGAAGCCAGAAACTTTACCTAAATAGACAGTACTATTGCACGGCATTTCACACTGTGTATTGTCCTGAAGTAACAATGGATGGGCTATTGCACTCACTATGGACCACAGGGCTAAGCTTTCATGAAGGGCATACTACCAGGCACCCTTTAGGTAGCCCTAATGTAAATGTCCGCAAGTTGCACAAGACTGATGCTATGTGACACACTGGCGGTTGCAGGTTGGATGGAAATGCATCCGGGGGCGGATCTTACCTAAGGCTTAGCGTGTAACAACAACATTGTATGGGCATGTGTACTGTATCTCTCGTCCGGAAGCCAGAAGCACTAATCATCTGTATTTGTTTTTCATTTTATGTCTCACCGGACCCATGGTGGATACCTGGGAAGGGCTCCACACCACAAATGCAGGAGGTGGACAGCCAAGAGGATCGTTACACCTGGATCGGGAGTGTCAAAGAAAAGAATCAAGTGTGATGAGCGGCCATTTCAACGGTTAAAGCGGTGCCGGCGGGTAAAGGTGCTACCCATGTATCATGATTGTAGTGCGTGGTGGTCACCCATTTGGGTTGCCAGGGGCAGGGCAATGCATGTCGGTATGCCGTTGCAGTTTGATCAGGAATACAAATCACAGAGGCAGTGTAACATCACCCTCGTTGGGAAATGGATAGGGCTAGAGGGACGCCTGGGCCCGCAGGCGCCTTTCTTCATAAATAACACTGCGGGGGGTTAGGAGGCTCCATGGTAAGAAGGGTAGGCTGGCGCAGGGCTGAGCCTAACAATGGCAGTGTGGCATTAACAGCAATTAGCACTGACAGTGGGAAGTGTAAAGTCCGGGGCACCATGATGAGGAAGCTGGAGGCCAGGTAGCGGCACAGACAAGGGGTGTTAAGTACCTATGAGTAGGCCAGCCCCAGCTTTGGACCCTGCAACTTGAACAGGAAACTGAGGTAGGTCGGGTGGACACGTCTAGGGCCAGGATACCCCTGGTCACAGCAACTACAGGGATCCCAAAGATGGGGTCTGTCCGTCCAGAGTGGGGAAGGAGAGAGGTACTTGATAGGCACACCCCACAGCCCTCAGTCATTATCTGACATGCAGGTAGCAACGATTGGGTTTTATTGAGCAAGGGGGTCCTGGGGCAGGGATACTCGCAGTAGCAAGCAGGCTAGCAAAATATAAAACCCAGATTGCACCATAGGGGGTCTCAGTTGTTTCACAGGCTACAGGAAAAGGGGGGGTGGACTCTGTTAGTGCGCAGAATCACTCGGTAAAGAGGATCAACACCTGGATTGGGAAAGTATTTCAAACACCTCATTGCAGTATATTCCACAGGGGTGCATCATAGAGTGACGATTTAGATTAGGATAGGGAACAAACTAGCAGGGGTAGAGGGTTTTGGTTAGGAGGATATGACCTTTCAGTGTAGGCGGTTGGGGGGGGCCAGATAGTCGGTCAACTATGCTGGCCTGTGGCGGTAAGGTCATAATCGGTGAGCAGCAATTTAAGGTCCTTAGGGGGGGCGGTTCCATTCACGAAAGGGGCCGCCCAGGGGGAGGGGCCACTGGTCTCCCCCAGAACTTCAGGGGCAGGATATCCATCGCTTACAAGGGTGCGGGGGAGGGAGTCTACACTTTCCTCAGGCTGGTAGCCACCCCTCACATACACTATGACGTCATCAAGGTGCGCGAGTGTAAGGGCCCTCCTGTTATGGTTAAATGGAGTTCAGGGAGCGCACGCGGGTAAACGGGCCCTGGTTGCGCATGCGCATCTTGGACGTGAGAGCGTAGCTGTTAAAAGGATCTGACACCGGTTAGCGACCTTGCCGTACGACCAGAAATTATTAGGAATGCAAATTTAATATCAGGATGTTAGATTTGGTTAGGAACCACGCTGTATTAGATACTTGTTAAGGTTAGCCCATCATACCCTGTCAAAATGGATGTAAATCTAATGTTCTGTTGTTTGCATTTAATAATTCGCTAAATTTTAATTTTATTAAAAAATTTAATTTTGTTTCATATTTTAATAAATACGGCCTGGGGGTCTCGGGCTCAAGACCCCCTGCCTTCCAAAGAATTCTGTTGTTGGTCTATAGAATGTGTACCTTTGGTCTGCATGCTAAGGCGGGGGGTGGCCGGCAGTCCCAGACCATGAGAAAAGGGCGGGCCAATCGGCCCCCACGCGCACATGGCTGGGCCCGGCCCCCCCCTCTTTCCGCCGATCCTGGTTGGCTTGCATGTCACGCCCGTGCCCCGGAAGCAGTTTTACGCTTCCGGGGCAGGGGGGCGGGACCGCGGCATAGGAGGGGTTATGAGCCTGGGGAGCGCGGGAAGCGTCCTCTTTGCGCCCGCGCTTCCCAGGCTCGCTCCTCGCCCCACTGAGGGGGCCGTTAATTTTCCCCACCCTCCATCCCCTGGTAGCAGAATTCTGGTATGGACACTGGTAGGTATACGGTGTAATGCTATGCAATGTCGTAAGCATAAAGCTTTTCCTCCTTAGGCCTTTTTTCCCACGTTTACAGGCGATGTTAATATCTATATATGTTTCCTGGAGGTATATTGCAGTTGCATTAACTCCTTTTCTCCTTAGGCCTTTTTTCCCTATTTAGTCTAGTAACTGTCGTATTTATTATGTGGGTCTGACGGTAAGGTCATAATCGGTGAGTAGCAATGTAAGGTCCTTAGGGGGGGCGGTACCATTCACGAAAGAGGCCGCCCAGGGGTAGGGGCCACTGGTCTCTCCCAGAACTTCAGGGGCAGGATATCCATCGCTTACAAGGGTGCGGGGGAGGGAGTCTACGCTTTCCTCAGGCTGGTAGCCACCCCTCACATACACTATGACGTCATCAAGGTGCGCGAGTGTAAGGGCCCTCCTGTTATGGTTAAATGGAGTTCAGGGAGCGCACGCGGGTAAACGGGCCCTGGTTGCGCATGCGCATCTCGGACGTGAGAGCGTAGCTGTTAAAAGGATCTGACACCGGTTAGCGACCTTGCCGTACGACCAGAAATTATTAGAAATGCAAATGTAATATCAGGATGTTAGATTCGGTTAGGAACCACGCTGTATTAGATACTTGTTAAGGTTAGCCCATCACACCCTGTCAAAATGGATGTAAATCTAATGTTCTGATGTTTGCATTTAATAATTCGCTAAATGTTAATTTTATTAAAATTTTGAATTTTGTTTCATATTTTAATAAATACGGCCGGGGGGTCTCGGGCTCGAGACCCCCTGCCTTCCAAAGAATTCTGTTGTTGGTCTATAGAATGTGTAACTTTGGTCTGCATGCTAATGCCATGGGGGTGGCCGGCAGTCCCAGACCATGTTGAAATGTACCACTGCCGTTATGAGTTTTAAGCAAACCCGTAGTCAATAAAAATGAGTTTGTTTTCTTAAGGTTAGGGGATTCAGGGCCACCATAAACACACAGGAACAGTGGTGCTTTTTTTGATGGGGGTGCTTTTTGCACAATTTTTAGTGCAAAAATACATTATTGTGTCAAAAACTGATGTGAGGACACAATTTGCACTAAAATGTAGTGATAAATTATGGATTTGAATGTCATGTAATCACTGTTAATTTCGTGTAATGTTGCAAAAATGTCATGTAATTATGCGAAATGAAATTATGCAAATGTCGCACACCCATGGTTGTCTGCAGGATCTACCTTGTAAAGTTTTTAAGCAAGAAAATGTCCCGACAGCAACTATTTCTAGGTTTAAGAATTCCAAAGTGGCCAGGTTTTTTTCCTACTGGTTCGGCCAAGCACAAAACTCCCCGGGGTAGCATATTGATTTTAGCAATGCCTAAATTCCTCCTCCCCTTTTACAATTGTCATATCTGAAAGTTGTGCTTTTAAAATCTCCCAACCAGTCCTTTTGATCGTGACAGCAAACAAATTATACTATTTCAGCTCCACAATTTCTATAGCTTGAAAATCTTCGTTTATGTATGTGACATTAAATGCAAACAAGCAATAGTAGTATCCAAAATAGGCTATTGAAGTGTACTGCTAAGCATTCTTTGGAGCACTTCAAAATTCTCACTCTGCCTCGCATCTGATTACGGACACCAATGGTCTAATTCACAAAGCTACATTTGCACTTTTGTGTAAGTATACAATTTTTGGGGGAATTCACAAACTACGAGTTAAAAATGTAAGTTTACGACTGTGGAGAGAGATTCGCGCATAAAAAGAATGGCCAATCTTATCTTTTATAACAAAAAATAATAATAAACGTACACAATAAAAAGTACGTTCACCTTTTTGAGTCAGGCCCCAACATATTTTAACATAAAACCGGTACAGAGAGAACTCCGCTGACTACTTTCAGAGGCCAGGGACAAAATTAAGCCTACCTTTATAAGTATTACAGCTCTGATCTCTCAACAACCCGACACGCTTGCCTTCACATCTCTGGCGGGGGCAAGAAAGCCTTAGGAGCAAAGAGGCTTTTTGTCTGGAGATCAAGAAACTCAACTCAAGCCCAGCAGCATCTAAATCTTTTGCCGGCACTGCCTCCCCATTAGGAACTCTCTGCGAGAAGACATCAAGGACCTTGGCACTTTATTGGGTGAACTCAAAAGTTAAAACACTTCTTCACTAGACGTGACTGTCTAGCCTGCTTTCTCTGCACCTCATTTCTGGATCCCACCTTCTTTGCTTTATAGTTTCCTGTTTTGCATGTGCGTTTCTTCTCTTTTCCCCTATATTCTCTCTTCTTCCGAATAGTTTCTTAAATGCTATTACTGCCTTCTTAAAGTTTTACTTACAATGAGCTGATGATGTTGGCTCGGTACAATTCAATGTCTTTTTAAGACCTGTTCCTAATTTTTCACTGAAAGCATTATGACACCACAAAGGTGGAGAAGCACTAAATACAAAATAACCTTACATTCATAAATACATGCATAAGTAAATGTAGGCTTTTATGCAAATGCACTCTTCAACTGACTTTCTTTTTTGAGGACTAAAGAGAGAAGTGTTGAAGAGCAATAGGCATATTTCTACTCGTTATGTCATGGGGTGGTCGCGCCTTTTCTTTGGCAGTGGCAAAATAATGGCACACACTGTCTATCAGTATCGGGATTTCGCATTCCAAGGCAGTATTCCGCAAGCAGTTAAAAAAAACTGGCTCCGCTCTCAAAAGTAATTGTGTCCTGGTCTTCTCACCCTGCCACTTTTTGCACCGGTTCATCCATACATCCTTTTACCTGTCTATCCAGCTATCCATTCACTCATCCTTACACCCACTCATCCACATTCCCACTGATGTATCCACCCACTCATCCATACATTATTTCACCCTTCCCTCAATTCAATATTCCTTTAATCTTTCCCTGTTCTATTTACCCCATTTCTCTTTCCTGCCCATGCTTACTCTTGATGTAGTCCATTATAACGATATTTATCAGCTTTTGTCCAACTGAGTTGCAGACAGAACAGGCCCTCGGAACACCGAGAGCCTTAGGCTGTTTAAAAAGCAGGTGAAAACTCTGCTTTATAAGTAATCATTCATCAGGGCATCCTTCCTCTGCTTCTTTTCACCTTGTGGCATCCGCGGGATACTTCCGAGTAGCTGTGCGCGCTATAAATGGAGTCTAACATAACTTAACATAACTTATAGAACTCCAACCCCCACACTCTCCCATCCCTGAAGCTGGTCAAGTCAGGTGGGGTTTACAACTTTCCTGCTTATTAAGGACATCTGGGTTTCTTCTTTTCTCTTCGTTTCCCAGAGCAATTGTTTTTCCCCCCAAAAAGTTTTGTTTTACCAAAAAATGTGCAGCGAAAAAAACAATAGACACTTTCCTGTATAACTCTCCTAAGGCAAGAAGAATTACTTGAAAGTGGAACATTTTTTCCAATGGTGTCCTTGCATTCGAAAGTCTTTCGTCTCCCCAGGGAATGCACTGGAGCAGCTGCACCAGTTTTGGGTACAATCGCTGCAAAAAGACTTAAAACATTGACATTTTGAAATGTACCACTGCCGTTTTAAGCTAACCCGTAGTCAATAAAAATGAGTTTGTTTTCTTAAGGTTAAGGGATTCATGGCCACCATAAACACACCAGAACAGTGGTGCTTTTTTTGATGTGGGTGCTTTTTGCACAATTTTTAGTGAAAAATGCATTCTTGTGACAAAAACTGATGTGAGGACACATTTGACACTAAAATTTAAGTGATAAATGATAGATTTGAAAGTCATGTAATCACTGTTAATTTCGTGTAATGTTGCCAAAATGTAATGCAATTATGCAAAATGAAAATATGCAAATGTCGCACACCCATGGTTGTCTGCAGGATCTACCTTGTAAAGTTTTTAAGCACGGAAATATCCCGACAGCAACTATTTCTAGCTTTAATCTCTCAACAACCCGACACGCTTGCCTTCACATCTCTGGCGGGGGCAAAAAAGCCTTAGGAGCAAAGAGGCTTTTTGTCTGGAGATCAAGAAACTCAACTCAAGCCCAGCAGCATCTAAATCTTTTGCCGGCACTGCCTCCCTATTAGGAACTCTCTGCGAGAACACATCAAGGACCTTGGCACTTTATTGGGTGAACTCAAAAGTTAAAACACTATTCTTCACTAGACGTGACTGTCTAGCCTGCTTTCTCTGCACCTCGTTTCTGGATCCCACCTTCTTCGCTTTATAGTTTCCTGTTTTGAATGTGCGTTTCTTCTCTTTTCTCCCATATTCTCTCTTCTTCCGAATAGTTTCTTAAATGCTATTACTGCCTTCTTAAAGTTTTACTTACACTGAGCTGATGATGTTGGCTCGGTACAATTCAATGTCTTTTTAAGACCTGTTCCTAATTTTTCACTGAAAGCATTATGACACCACAAAGGTGGAGAAGTACTAAATACAAAATAACCTTACATTCATAAATACATGCATAAGTAAATGTGGGCTTTTATGCAAATGCACTCTTCAACTGACTTTCTTTTTTGAGGACTAAAGAGAGAAGTGTTGAAGAGCAATAGGCATATTTCTACTCGTTATGTCATGGGGTGTTCGCGCCTTTTCTTTGGCAGTGGCGAAATAATGGCACACACTGCCTATCAGTATCGCGATTTCGCATTCCAAGGCAGTATTCCGTAAGCAGTTAAAAAAAACCTGGCTCTGCTCTCAAAAGTAATTGTGTCCTGGTCTTCTCACCCTGCCACTTTTTGTACCGATGCTAGCGCCTGGAGGCCTTTGCCTTAATGCGCTTTATAAATCCAAATATCCAAATACAATAAAAACCATACCTGTTGGCTTTTCCAGGTGAATTTTTAGCTTGGCAGCGAAGCAGAGAAGCTTATGCGACCGAAATTTTAAACAAAAATTAAGACAGCCTTGTAATAGGTCTGTATAGTTAGTTCAAGCTTTTGAGAAATGTCTAGTACATGGTATACCCAGGATAGAGGTATGAGAGGGACAATAGTCTTATTTAAATAAATTAGCACAACAGAGACTGGGGGCGTCAAAAAGGTCTGTGCTCGAAGCATATCTGGATTAAAAATGCAATTAGGACGGTTTCAATGGAAAACGGCATCAGGAAAGGGTATTTTCAAATAGAAAATGTAATACTTTAAGCCCTTTTTGCTTTCAAAGTTAACATCTTAAATCCAAAATGTATTTTAAATAATCCATCCAAGTCTTTCGTGATTCAATCCAGCTAAGAAAAAAGTATCATACAAATAAGCATACAGTTGAAAACAGTGGAGAGGACGATTACAAAAGATTCGATATTACCATTTGTAATAGATTTGTGGGTAAAGTGCAGTTTTCATATACACATAAAATATGACAAAGTGTCTGATACTGAAATGATATGTTTCATTTAATCACAAACGTGGCATAGTTTATGACTGTCACCCGAGCGACAGCAGGCAAACCCAATGGCTGCAGCTCGACCTGCTTACAAAAAGTCGAAACAGGGATACATTACTGATGTTAGTACAAGACAAACAAAGTCAACCAAAATATTTAATTGCATGCTAAATATAACTAGCCCCTGCTCAAAGAGAGGCGATGAAGAGCTTGATATACCAGTATGCAAGGATGGGCAATTTTCACCCTGAATGGTTTGCAAATGGAATTGCAATTATATATGCTACCTAAGTGCTAACAGGTCGCATCGGAAATTCTACGTTTGCAGAGGGATGCAAAAATGACCCCCCCAAAGACTATGAATTAGACAAATCACAGTTTTGAGACCAACTGTTATTGGCTGCAAATGCAGAAATTAGAGTCGGGAAAAGTACAAAAGACCTCCATTTCTGAATTAGACCCCTTTCCTGAATTGCCTTTATATTGAAAGTAGCAATAAAGAAAGATTAATATTGGAATAGATGTATTCCTACTGTTTACTTTATAGATGTACAACAAATGATTCCAATAAACCACCAATCAATCATCGGGCTCCTGCAATTGTTACAGGCATCAGTGGTCTTAATACATACACTGAAAAAAAACATAGGTTTCAGGGACAATATAGTTAGTTGGACAATGCACTCGTACAAAACCAGAGAAATTCATACATTATAGTTAGTAGAACTAACTATAACTCGCGCCCCGGCAATGCAGTGCGGATTACATCACATATTACATCACTGATGACATGATCAGTGACATAACTGATGACATCTCAATGACATCACTGATGATATCACTGATTACATCATCCAGTGAATGTGTGTTTCTGTACAGTTTAAATATATTTTATTTGTCTTAAGGCAAGGTGTATTGAAGAATGAGTTAGTGTATAAGTGTGTGGGTGGAGGATTTAATAGGTGTGTGACTGACTGTATCAGTGATTAAATGTGTCTTACTGAATGCATGGGTTATTGACTAAACTGTGTGAATGTCTGTATCAGTCTCTCAGTTGCTGTGCTGCTGCATGGGTTGATGATTAAGTAAATGACTGTCTATATGGGTTACTTATTGGTTGCATGAGTATCTGTATGGGTGCCTCAGGGTTTGTGTGTGTGGGTGGGTGGAAGGGTTGACTTTCTGCCTACATGTATGAGTGGATAATTTACTAGGTGTATGGGTTCAATAGTGCATGTTGACATAGCTGTATAGGTGATTGAGTGTGTGTATCAGTGTGTTGGTGATTGTATAAGAGAGTAAGTATATGTTAGTATCTGTAAGAATAGGTTAGATAGTCAACGTATACCTGCATAGGTGAGTAAATGGCATTGTTATGGATTCTTTAAATGACTTGCTAGTGTGTCAAAATCCCTATGGATGAGTGACAATGTATGAGTGTTTGTATAGGTGTATTGTTAGACCTGGCATCTTTGGCGTGGTTTCCCCTGTCTTTTTGCCTCTACCTCTTGTATTTTTGATGCTGTGCTGGGTTTCGTTTTTGCTGGTTTAGAGGCTTTGGGCACTTTGCCACTGCTGTTCAGTGTCAAAGTGCATGTGCTCCCTGGGTAAATTGTTATTGTTATTGGTTATCCATGATTGGCATATTTGTGTTACCAAGAAGTCCCTAGTAAAGTGCACTGAATGTGCCAGGGCTGGTGATAACAAATGCTACTAGTGGGCCAGCAGCACTGATTGTACCACCCACGTGAATAACCCTAAAATGGAGTCTCAGGCCTGCCACCGCAGTGCCTATGTGCAGTCTGTGAACTGCCACGTCCTCCTGGTCAGTGTCCCCACTGGCCAGGCCTAACCCTTCCCTTTCTGTACACATTGGTCACCCATATGGAAGGCCCAAGGTACCCCCCATGGGCAGGGTGCAGTGTATGTGAAAGGTAGAGCATGTACTAGTGCAGGTGACATGCTCTGGTAGTGAATGACAGCCATTTTCGTTTTTCACTATTGTAAGGCTATCTTGCCCCATAGGCTATCATGGGGAATGCCGGCTACAGTGGCTAACAGCATATCTGCCCATAGGAGCAAGATAGGACATAAAAGTCTGGTATCTCTGAACTCAGAATTTAATAACACATCTTTTTGGAAAGGTTGTTTTTAAATCCTGTGTTTGAGAACAGCACTTTTAGAAAGTTGCTGTTCTCTTGTCTGATCTTTCTGTGTGCCTTGGCCTGTTTGTGAATTGACTGTCTGGTTTGAGAGTGACAGAGGCTGGGAGCCCCTAGGAGGCTGACTGAGTCAGCCCTAGGTTGAATGACTGCATCTGCCTCTTGAGTGGTGGGAGGTGATAGCACCTGGGCCTGAATAGGGTTGTGCCTGACTCCCACAATGCTGGCTCCACCTCCTGCTGGGTGGCTGACGACCCTGTCCCGCTCCCTGAAAGGAAAGGAGAGGCCATGAAAACAAAGTGTTCAAGGAACACCCAAAACAGGTTCAGACCGGGCTCAGAGCCCTCCTGCACAAAGGGAACAAAGATATTTTGGGGTATAAGTACAGGACCCCTGACTACAGAAAATTAGATCATCCTGGAATCAAGAAGGAACCTCGGCCAAGGAGAAAGCTGAAACTGAAAAAGGAAGACTGTCATGCTGTTGCTCTGCTGGACTGACCTGCTGTTGCTCTGCTGCCAAGGACAGGGGAAGGACTTTGTTTTGTGCTGTGTCCCCTTGCTTGAAGGAATCTCCAAGGGCCTGAGAAGAGCTGGCTCCCTGTTAAGAAGTCCCATGAACAAAAGGGCTTCACCCCCAGCTTCCCTGAACTCTGCTTTAAGAGTTCTGTCCTTCCTAGAGTGCTTGGGCCAGTTGTGGTGCCTCTGGAAGTTATACCTGTGTTGGGAATCTGGAAACCAAGATTTTAAAGACTTTCTGCAAGTTTTGTCGCATAGCTCGCTTGCGGAGCGCATCCCCATCAGTGCGAAGAAATTCCTGCCGCTACGAAGGCCGAGATCGTTGCAGCGCCTGTTGCTGCTGCCAGAGTCATCGCATCCTTCGTTTGCGGGACGCACCAGTCCGGTGCGGGAAGAGTACCATCGCTGTGAGTATCGTCGCAGAGCCTGTCGTCACTGGGTGAGATCGTCGCACCGCTTGCTTGCGTACTGCATCACGTCGCTGTGAACATCGTCGCAGAGCCATCGCATCGAGGAGCTGCAAGAAGACGATTGCGCTGGACCGCGCATCATCGCCCCAGAGTTCGTCGCAGCTCCAAAGATCATCGCATCATACCTTTGCAAACTTTTTCACTATGGAACCTCCGCACCGGAATCCATACAAGGTATCACATCCCTCCCCGTACAGACCGGAGTCCCCGCAATAAGCCACCTACATCGAGCGGGGTTGTCACACCGCCTCCCCAAGGACTCAGGAGAGAAGCATTGCTTGTTTTCCACTGCACCAGCTTCTGTTTTGGAACTTTGTCGCATTTAAGAGTACTGTTGGCTAAACGTGGCGCAGCTGTGAACTTTTCACGCAACTGTGGATTATTTTATCGCAACTTTAAGAACTTTTTTGCAACCATATTCTTGAACTGTGTGTGTTGGATTATTGTCATTTTGGTCTTGAGTAGTTTAGATTGAATACCTTTATTTTTCTTAACTGTTGTGAAGTCAGTTTGTGGTGTTTTCACTGTGTTACTGTGAGTGTTGGTACACATACTTTACACATTGCCTTTGATAAGCCTTGACTGCTCGTGCCAAGCTACCAAGGGGGTGAGCAGGGGTTATCTAAAGAGTGTATCCTCCTTACCTTGACTAGAAGCAAGGGTGCCTATTTGCACAGTGGTACCTACCTCTGCCAACTAGAGACCCCTAGTTCTAACATTGTTGTTCAGAGGTGGGATTTGAACTTGCATTTGTACTAGACCCACAGTGATTGGTGTACATCACAAGTGAGTACAGACCACTACGCCACTGCATACTACTGTTTTTGGCTGGTTCTATTTTTGAAAAACTCTTCAAAGCATCATGTCTGTGAACAGGAAGGCACCAAGTGAGGAGGCAGAATTGGAGTTTTGCATTGACGATTTGTATTCTTACACAGCTTAAACAATTCTGTAACAAGTTTGAGTGCCCCATAAAGAGCAGCCTCAGGAAGGAGAACCTGAAGAGCATCTTGAAGGCCTATTGGGAGGCTGAAGAGGGAAATGATGCAAGTGGTAGGAATGGTTTTCAACCCACGATCTGCCTATGGGCGTACCAGGCTCAAGGCCTGGCAGTCACCATTCCAGTAGGGGTTTCACTCCAGAAGAGTTAGAAAAAAATCAAAAAGTGAGAGACCTTGAAATTGAAATCATGAGAATGAAAATGAAGCAATTGGAGGTAGAAAAAGAAAGGGCGACGGAGGAGAGAAAAATGCCCGTGCCCTGGAGGAGAAGAAATTGCTTTTGGCTCATGAAGTGAGCATGAGAGAACCGGATATCAAGGCCAAGGAGGTGGATTCCAGTTCAAATGGTGGCAGCGCACAGCCAGTACAGGGGGTAAAGTATATATTCCCAAGGACCTGGTACAGAATTATCATAGGAGTGAGGATATTTATGCCTGGTTTACTTCTTATGAGATTGCATTGAGAATGAATGGTGTGCCTGAACAGCATTGGGGGGCGGGCCTGTGGAAATATTTTGAGGCTTCTGGGAGGAGTGCTCTAGAGCCTTTAGAGTTAGCAGGTACCATGACCTACCCTAATATGAAAGAGGCCTTATGTCTCAGGTATGGACTTACTCCAGAGCAGTACAGACTGCAGTTTAGGAACTCTAAGAAGAGAGAGTCTAAGCCTTGGATGGAGTGTGTGAATTTGTACTCACGTGCACTGGAAGGTTAGAAGAAGGGCAGCAAAGTAACTTATTATAAGGGGTTGTTGCATTTAATTAGTTGGGAGCACTTGAGTAGTCTTTGTGGTCCAGAGCTCCGCCAGCATCTTTTAGACAGCATGTTGACAGGCCCCATTGAGCTTGCTAAGGAGGCGGACCACTGGACCAGTACCAGGATCACCATGGGAATTGTGGGTACCACAGCCAAAGGTGGGCAGGGTCCCCAGCAGAAGACTGGGGGGACAATGGTAACCAAAAGGAGTTCTCTCAAGGGCCCCAAAATAGTTCCCAGGGAAAGGAATCCCAATCCCCCAGACCTAGACAGCCATGGCCCCCAAGGAGCAGGTGGAACAATAGAGACAATAGGGACAACAAGAGTCCCCTTAACTGCTATCACTGCAATGAGGTGGTCCACTTTGCTCCTAGATGTCCCAATAATCCTTTAGCACCGACTGGTGCTCCAGCCCCATGGTTAGCAACTGTAACTTTGGGAGGGGATCAGATTTCTAGTGGGGAGGAGCGACTAGCAGTTATGACCCTTGTCTCTTTAGGAAACCAAGAGATGGTCCAGGAAACCTTACTGCCCCCTAACATTAAGAAATACAGGCAGAAGCTGATCATCAATGGGAGAGAGATAGTGGCTCTGAGAGACACAGGAGCCAGCGTGACATCCGTGAGGTGTCAGTGGGTGTCTAAAGAGCAGGTCATTCCCAATGTACTCCACCCTGTAGTGGCAGCTGACAGCTCAGTGTGCCTCTGCAAAGTGGCGTGTGTTCCCTTTGAACGAGGAGGGGTCTCTGGTCTCTTGGAAGTTGTTGTCAGTGATGCCTTGCCTGTAGACTGTCTGCTAGGTAATGACCTGGAGAGTTCTCCATGGAAGGATGTGGAGCACCGAACTCTTCTGGAGATGTTGGGTTTTCCTGTGTGGATCTGTGTGACCACGCGTGCTATGGAAGCCAGTAAGGGAGATTCAGCAGAACTGGAGCCTGAAACAGTGGCCCAGAGACCTGCCAAGAGAAGAAAAGGCAGGGGGTACGGGAAACAAGCCCCAGCCGTTCCCACAGTCCAGGAAGGAGCAGAACATGAAGGGGATGCCCTGGAACCTACAGGGGAACAGGGGCCGAACTAGGCGACCTGCCAGAGCTGACCCATTGGCAGCAAAAAGGTGGGCCCTCCAGGGAGGAATTCTGCAAGGTGCAAAAAGAGTGCCCTTCCCTCATTCGTGTGCGGCAACAGGCTGCAGACCAGGCAGCAGGTGGAGCGCCAACCATCATCTCATTTTTTGGGAAGATGAGTTATTGTATAGTGAGCCAAAGTTTGCTGAGCCCGGTGCAGCCTGTGTGCTGATGGTACCAGAGCGCTTCAGGAACTTCCTAAAGGGTCTGGCTCATGACGTGCCTCTCGCAGGACATCTGGGGCAAGACAAGACTTTCCAAAGGCTTGTCACCCACTTCTACTGGCCCCAGATGAAGAAGCACATTGGTACCTTTTGTAGAACTTGCCAAACATGTCAGGCAAGTGGCAAGAGCGGAGGGAATTGCAAGGCATCCCTGCAGCCTTTTTCTGTGGTGAGCACACCTTTCGAGCGGGTGGCCATCGACATCGTGGGGCCTCTGGACCCCAAGACAGCCTTAGGCAACAGTTTCATCCTGGTCTTGGTGGACCATGCCACCCGGTACCTGGAAGCAGTCCCTCTCAGAACGATCACAGCACCCATGGTGGGCCGTGCATTGATGGGGATCTTTTCCCATGTGGGGCTCCCCAGAGAGGTGGTCTCCGACCGGGATACCAACTTCTTCTCTAGGTACATGAAGTCTCTGTGGGAGGAGTCTGGGGTAACTTATAAGTTCACCACTCCTTACCACCCTCAAGGAAACAAGTTGGTTGAAAGGTTCAACTGCACCCTGAAAGGTATGATTATGGGCCTAGCAGAGCCCATGAGATGGAAGTGGGATGTCTTTCTACCATGCCTGTTGTTTGCCTACAGGAAGGTGCCTCAGAAGTTCTTAGGGCTCAGTCCCTTTGAACTCGTGTATGGCCACCCTGTTAGAGGACCTCATCCGCTCAGACCTACAGTTTCAACTACTACCCCACCCCCTTATCCCAGAAGTGGACTATTTAGTTGCTCGCTCTAATTCCTTCCAGACACCTATCACATGTGTCCTGATGTATTGCCGCACTTTTGTCCAGCCTTTCTGGACCTGCTAGCCACATTAGCCGCCAACAACTCGGCAGTCCTGGTACTTAGCGACTTCAATTTCTGGCCATCCGATCCAGCAGAAGATGCCCCCTCCAAAGACTTTACGGAATCACTTCAAAACTTGAATTTTATATCCCACATCCACACCCCTACCCACATCCAGGGACATATATTAGACCAAGTTTGGTCCCTTAACATTTCTATTCAAACTCCCACTGTTACCCCTTGCCTGTGGTCTGACCACCACTTAATCACCTTTTTCTTGGACTCAAATCTGACCATCAAACCCCCCCTGCCCAAAAACACCTGGGCCGGCAACTGGGGCAAAGTGGATATTCCATGGCTTTGCTCCTCTGTATTAGCCTCCAGTCCAACCATAGAGGACCAGGCCATACCTCTTCAGGCAGAAACCCTCAATAAATGGCTATCTAAAGCCTGCGGTCAGGTGGCACCCCTAAGACGCATTAGAGTAAGACGCGCTCACAACGTCAACAAATGGTTCACCCCAGAACTCAAGGAGAAAAAACTGGCCACCCGCCGTGCAGTACGGGCGTGAAGACGCATGTACTGCACTACAACCAAACTATTGTACTCCTCCACCCAGGCTGAGTACAAGAAAGCCATCCTTGATGCCAAAACTTGCTACTTCTCGAATAAGATCCTCCGGGCAGAGAACAAACCCAGAGAAATCTTTGCTACAGTTTTTGAATTAGCCTCTTCGGACCGGACACACCCAAGCCAGTCCCCTCCCAGCCCCTGTGCGACTCACTGAACAATTTTTTTATTAACAAAATTGTAGATATCAAGGCCAATATTCCTCATCCCTCCCCAGCCTTCCTAAACCCTGATCCACCACCGAACACCTCTCACCTCGACTTATAGCCCCACTGTCTAAAGATATCTTCCTTTCCTTACTCCCCTGCGTCAAATCTGGATCTCCTTCTGACATCTGTCCGGCTTACATCCTACGAGATATCTTCCTCACCTGCCCTTTCCCCCCTCACCTTTCTCAATGAGACCCTTAAGTCAGGTACCGTTCCTCCTAGCCACAAATCAGCCACCATCATTCCAATCCTGAAAAAAACAGGTACAGATCCAACAGCACTGGTAAATTATCGGCCCATTTCCCTCCTCCCCTACCTGGCCAAAGTTCTTGAATGGCACGTTACCAAAATCTTCAGTTCTTTCATCGAGGACAGCGGCTATCTATCACCATGCCAAGCAGGGTTTCGCCCCCTCCACTCCACCGAGAAAGTGGTGGTCTCTGTCTTAGACACACTCAGAGAGGGACAAGATGCTAATCTCCCACAGGCACTGGTTCTTCTTGACCTATCAGCCACCTTCGACGCGGTGGACCACACCATTCTTTTCTCCCGTGTCGAGGCGGCTGGTATTGGATGTTCTGCCCTTGGTTGGCTCAGCTCATTTTTGAGCGACCGGTCACAGGCAGTCCATCTGGCGAACTTCTCCTCCGAGGCCCACAACGTACGATGCGGCGTCCCTCAGGGATCTTCTCTTTCCCCCCTTCTTTTTAATTTGTATATCTTTCTGCTTATCTCTGCCCTACAGAGGATGGAGGTCACGGTGTTTAATTACGCTGATGACCTCCAGCTCATTTTTAACCTCTCTGATTCCCCTGACTCTATCAAAAACTTCCAGTCGGTGATGGTCTTTATCAGGGATTGGATGAGCTTTAACCATCTTAAGCTCAACCCTGATAAGACTGAGCTTCTCTTCACTGGCAGTAAACTCAACCCTTGGTCTCCCATTTTCTGGCCCCCCTCTTTTGGTCCCCCCTCTCTCCCTCTCCCTCTGTCAAGACACTGGGGATCACTCTTAATCAACAACTCACCCTAAACTCACAGATTAGCACGGTGGTTTCCTCTTGTTTCTTTACCTTACGCACCATTCGTAAAATTTCACAATTTTTTTCTTTCTCAGCCCTCAAACTGATCCTGATGGCCATGGTCCTCTCCCGGCTAGATTACGGGAATGTCCTGTACAATGGGGCCCCTGCGTACGCCATTCGGCGACTCCAACTGGTGCAGAACCAAGCAGCCCGCCTGGTCTATGGCTTACCCAAATCTCACCAGACCTCTCCCCTTCTAAGATCCCTCCACTGGCTCCCTATTAGAGAAAGGGCCCTCTTTAGGATGGGTTGCATTACGTTCAAGGCCCTCGCTGGAACAGCCCCATCTTTCATCACTTCCAAAATCACACCCTATATCCCCAGCAGACAACTGCGATCTTCCTCTCAGTCCCTCCTGGTGGTGCCCAGGTTCAAGAAGAGCAGAACGGGAGGGTCGAAGTTCTCCGTCCTCGCTCCGCAATTTTGGAATTCTCTACCTCTCCAATTGAGATCAACAACATCCTACCTTGAGTTCCGCAGCACACTGAAACCAATCTGTTCGCACAGGCTCATAAAATCTAAGACTGCACCCTTCCACTCAAGAATCACTCTCCTCAACAGCGCCATGAAACCGCCTGGTGTACGAGCGCTCAACAAATACTTTTAAATTCAAATTCTCACACTGGTGAAGGAGAGGTGGGAGAAATCCCGTGGGAAAATCCCCCATGATGTGTTCAGCTATGTGCTGGCCTTCCGCAACCATACACAAGGCTTCAGGAAGCTTGCTCAGGAGAACCTGGGAGCTAGCCAGGAAGAAATGAAAAGATGGTATGACCAGAATGCTACTCTGGTCTAATTTCGACCTGGACAGAAAGTGTGGGTGATGGTGCCAGTGGAGCCTTGTGCACTCCAGGACAAGTGGACTGGGCCGTATGAGGTGGTGGAGCGCAAGAGCGAAGTAACCTACCTGGTTAACTTGAAGACTCCCAGGCAGCCCCTGAGAGTCTTGCATGTGAACGGCCTCAAACCCCACTTTGAGAGGTCTGAAGTGACAATGCTCATGGCTACAGATGCTGGAAGGGACGAGGATAGTAATCCTCTTCCTGAACTTTTGGCAGCCAACTAGCAAGACGGGTCAGTGGATGGTATGGTCCTCTCGCCCATCCTGACCCCAAGACAGCAGAGGGACTTTTACCAAGTGTTGGGTCAGTTTGCATCCCTGTTCTCCCTGACCCCAGGTGTCACCAATTGGTGCATCCATGATGTGGACACTGGAGATAGTCTGCCTGTGAAACAGAAATTTTACAGAGTAGCTGACAAGGTGAGGGCCAGTATCAAGGAAGAGGTTTCCAAGATGTTGGCGCTGGGGTGATTGAGCCCTCCAGCAGCCCCTGGGCTAGCCCAGTGTTCTTAGTGCCAAAAGCTGCTGCCCCCAGCGCCACTCCAGAACTCCAGTTTTGTGTGGACTACCCTGGGCTCAATGCGGTCGCGAAGACTGACGCACACCCCATCCCCAGAGCTGATGAGCTCGTGGATCTTTTGGGAGCTGCCCAGTACCTCAGTACGTTTGCTTTAACTACTGGGTACTGGCAGATTGCCTTAACTGAGGCGGCCAAAGAGAGGTCCCCATTCTCAACGCCAGAGGGGCACTTCCAGTTCTGAGTCATGCCCTTTGGGTTGAAGAATGCCCCTGCCACATTCCAGAGATTGGTTAACCAGGTATTGATCAGGCTGGAGGAATTCAGCGCTGCATACCTGGATGACATTGCTGTGTTCAGCTCCACATGGGAAGAACACTTGCAAAACCTCTGTGAAGTGTTGAAGGCTCTGCTAAGAGCAGGCCTCACTATCAAGGCCCGCAAGTGCCAGATAGGGCAGGGATCTGTGGTGTACTTGGGACACCAGGTAGGGAGCTGCCAGGTGGCGCCCCTACAGGCGAAGAGTGATACCATTCTGGCTTGGGAGCCCCGAAGACCCAGACAAAGGTGAGAGCCTTTTTAGGTCTCAACAGGTATTACAGACGGTTTGTCAAGGGATATGGCACCATCATTGCCCCCTTAACAGAACTGACTTCCAAGAAGCAGCCCAGCAAAGTGAATTGGACCAAAGCCTGCCAAACTGCTTTTGATACCCTGAAAATTGCCAAGTGCACAGCACCGGTGCTCAAGGCACCTAACTTCTCCAGTGAGTTCATAGTGCAGACAGACGCTTCAGAGCATGGTGTGGGAGCAGTACTCTCACCAATCAATGACAAGGGCTTGGACCAACCTGTAGCTTTCATTAGTAGGAGGCTACTCCCCAGGGAACAGAGGTGGAGTGCAATTGAAAGGGGTCTGGGCTCTGAAGAAGCTGCAGCACTACCTGTTTGGGACTCACTTCCGTGTTCAGTCAGAGCACAGGCCCCTCAAATGTTTAATGCAGATGAGGGGTGAGAACCCAAAACTGTTGAGGTGGTCCATCTCCCTACAGGGAATGGACTTTATGGTGGAACACCGCCCTGGCACAGAACACTCCAATGCTGATGGACTGTCTAGGTTTTTCCACCTTAGTAAAGAGAACTCCCAAGAGGGTGGGCAGTTCTCCCCACTTTCAGCTGGAGGGGACACGTGTTAAACCTGGCATCTTTGGCGTGATTTCCCCTGTCTTTTTGCCTCTACCTCCTGTATTTTTTATGCTGTGCTGGATTTCGTTTTTGCTGGTTTAGATGCTTTGGGCACTTTGCCACTACTGATCAATATCAAAGTGCAAGTGCTTCCTGTGTAAATTGTTATTGTGATTGGTTATCCATGATTGGCATATTTGTGTCACCTAGAAGTCCCTAGTAGTTTGCTCTGAGTGTGCCGGGCTGGTGATAACAAATGCTACTAGTGGGCCTGCATATATTTACAAAAAGGGGTGGTGAGGGACAGAGTCTCTGAATTAAGCAGAAAGCTCTCACCCCCTTTTGTAAATCGATTTTGGCCACTATAGGTGTGGCAGGGTATACTCAGACATGAGTCCCTTTCTCACTGCTCCATCAGGATTCAAGCAAGCCGGGCCGAAGAGGCTGAAATGCCAGAAACCGGTCCCCGGTAGCTTGTCTCCTTTCTGGTAAAGAATTGGCTTGGTAGTTTAGTCTGCCCTGTTCCCATGATGCACTGGGCCAGGGACAGACTGATTTGCATATAGCCAGGTTCTGAGCTGGGATGGGGCAGTGAGATAAATAACGGTGATGGATCAAGCCCTGATCTTTGGACTGGGTAAGAGTGGTCTGCTCAATTCAGACACTCTGTTCATCACCACCCCCTTTTGTAAATCCACTAGTGGGCCTGCAGCACTGATTGTGCCACCCACATGAGTAGCCCTAAAATGGTGTCTCAGGCCGGCCACCGCAGTGCCTGTGTGCAGTCTGTGAACTGCCACGTCCTCCTGGTCAGTGTCCCCACTGGCCAGGCCTAACACTTCCCTTTCTGTACACATTGGTCACTCCTATGGAAGGCCCAAGGTACCCCCTTGGGCAGTGTGCAGTGTATGTGAAAGGTAGAGCATGTACTAGCGCAGGTGACACACTCTGGTAGTGAATTACAGCCATTTTTGTTTTTCACTATTGTAAGACTATCTTGCCCCATAGGCTACCATGGGGAATTCTGGCTACAGGGGCTACCAGCATATCTTCCCATAGGAGCAAGATAGAACATAAAAGTTTGGTAGCCCTGAACACGGAATTTAATAACACATCTTTTAGGAAAGGTTGCTTTTAAATACTGTGTTTGAGAACAGCACTCTTAGAAAGTTGCTGTTCTTTTGTCTGACCTTTTTGTGTGCCTTGGCCTGTTTGTGAATTTACTGTCTGGTTTGAGAGTGACAGAGGCTGGGAGCCCCCAGGAGGCTGGCTGAGTCAGCCCTAGGTTGAATGACGGCATCTAACTCTTGAGTGGTGGGAGGGGACAGCACTGGGCCTGAATAGGACTGTGCCTGCCTCCCACAATGCTGGCTCTTTTTCCTGCTGGGTGGCTGATGACCCTGCCCCTCTCCCTGAAAGGAAAGGAGAGGCCAGGAAAACAAAGCGCTAAAGGAACACCAAGAACTGGTTCAGACCGGGCTCAGAGCCCTCCTACACAAAGGGATCAAGGATTTGCAGGGGTATAAGTACAGGACCCCTGACTACAGAAAATTAGATCATCCTGGAATCAAGAAGGAACCTCTGCCAAGGAGAAAGCTGAAACTGAAAAAGGAAGACTGTCCTGCTGTTGCTCTGCTGGACTGACCTGCTGGAGCTTTGCTGCCAAGGAGAGGGGAAGGACTTTGCTTTGTGCTGTGTCCCCTTGCTGAAGGAATCTACAAGGGCCTGAGAAGAGCTGGCTCCCTGTTAAGAAGTCCCAGGAACAAAAGGACTTCACCCTCAGCTTCCCTGAACTTTGCTGAGAGAGTTCTGTCCTTCCTAGAGTGCTTGGGCCAGTTGTGGTGCCTCTGGAAATTGTACCTGTGTTGGGAAGCTGGAAACCAAGACTTTAAAGACTTTCTGCAAGTTTTGTCGCATCGCTCGCTTGCGGAGCTTATCCCCGTCAGTGCGAGCATATTCCCACTGCTACCAAGGCCGAGATCGTCACAGCGCCTGTTGCCGCTGCCAGAGTCATCGCATCCTTCGTTTGCGGGACGCACCAGTATGGTGCGGGAAGATTACCATTGCTGCGAGTATCGTCGCAGTGCCTGTCGTCACTGGAAGATCACCGCTGGACAGAGCATCGTCACCCTGGAGATCGTCGCAGCCCCAAATATCATTGCATCGTGCCTTTGCAAACTTTTTCACTACAGAACCTCCGCACCGGAATCCATACAAGGTATCGCATCCATCCCCATACAGACCGGAGTCACTGCAACAAGCCCGCTACATTGAGCGGGGTTTTCACATCGCCTCCCCAAGGTCTCAGGAGGGACGCATCGCTTGTTTTCCACCACACCAGCTTCTGTTTTGGAACTTTGTTACATTTAAAGGTACTGTTGGCTAAACGTGACGCAACTGTGAACTTTTCACGCAACTGTGAATTATTTTATTGCAACTTTAAGAACTCTTTTGCAACCATATTCTTGAACTGTGTATGTTGGATTTTTGTCGTTTTGGTGTTGTGTAGTTTAGATAAAATACCTTTATTTTTCTAAACTGTTGTGGAGTCAGTTTGTGGTGTTTTCACTGTGTTACTGTGAGTGTTGGTACAAATACTTTACACATTGCCTTTGATAAGCCTTGACTGCTCGTGCCAAGCTACCAATGGGGTGAGCAGGGGTTATCTGAAGAGTGTATCCTCCTTACCCTGACTAGAAGCAAGGGTACCTATTTGGACAGTGGTACCTACCTCTGCCAACTAGAGACCCCCAGTTCTAACATGTATGAGTACATATATTAGTGCTGTATTGTTGAGTGACTGCATGTATGAGTAACTATGCGTGAATGAATGAATGTGTGTGTATAGCTTGGAATTAGTCAGTGGGTATATAGTAGCTGCTATTGGTTTGTCTATGGTTTCAAAAATGGTAGTCTATATTTTAGAGTGGGTGTATCAAAGGTTATATTAGGGTGTGAGGAGGTGCATCAGATTGTCATGTGGACGATGACATCAGTGATCTAATTGTAGATGTCATCAGTGATGTCATCAGTGATGTCACTGACCATGTCATGAGTGATGTAATATGTGACATCATCAGCAGTGCATTGCGGGGGCGTGAGTTATAGTTATCTCTACTATAACAAACAAATTTCTCTGGTTTTGTACAAGTGAAATGTCCAACTAACTATAACTTCCCTGAAACGTATGTTTTTTTTTAGAGAATTTCTATGTTTTTTTTAAATGCTAATTTCTAACTATAACGTCCCTGAAATCTATTATTTTTTGAGTGAATTTATTTGTTTTTTAAATGCCAATTTCTAACTATAACGTCCCTGAAACCTATGTTTTTTTCAGTGAATTCCAATGTTTTTTAATGCTAATTTCTAATTATAATGTTCATCAAATCTAGAGGTTTTTTCAGTGATTTTAAATATTCATTCCATTCTCAACCTGGTGACAACAGCGGATATCGCCAGTTTTCCAGCAATAACTGCTGCAAAAATACTCGTCACAAATCAGAGTAACAAATGACAATAATAATATGTAGAGTAGGCATTCCTGTGTAAAAATAACACAAAAATACCACTTCCCGACATTTTCAACAAGCAGCAAAATCTGGGGTGTGGTCCAAAAACAGGCAATAAGCCACGTTAGCAGTAGGAATCTAACATTTGCCCTTTACTCTCACCATAGTACTGGATAATATCCGTATGTGTGTGGATGGGGGGCAGACCTCCCTCCTGATCCTCTTAGACCTTACCGCCGCCTTCGATACCCTCTCTCCCTCAGTGCTAACATCTCGCCTGAGGGAGATTGGGGTTCAGGGGGAGGCACTGGCTCTACTCACTTCTTTCCTCGACAAGCGAGAGCAAAGAGTGAAGCTGGGTGGGTTTCTATCTCCATCCCTGTCTGTGCAATGTGGGGTCCCTCAGGGGTCGGCGCTTAGTCCGACCCTTTTTAACATCTATGTGACCCCCCTTGCCAGACTTATTAGATCTTTTGGGATGGAGGTAGTTTCCTATGCGGATGACACCCAGATCCTCGTCTCTCTCTCCCAGTCAGTTACTACGACTGCCTCCAATTTTAGATCTTGTATGGAGGCGGTCGGACAGTGGATGATTCACAATTCACTGAAACTGAATGGGGAGAAGACTGAGGTGATGGTGTTTGGAGGTATGTTCAGCTGACTGGTGGCCGGACTCACTTGGAGCATGTCCTGTCCCTGCTGCATCTGCTAAAAATCTTGGGGTGGTGATCGATCCTTCCCTCAGTATGTGTCAACAGGTAAACAGGACTATTGCCACCTGCTGGGGTGTTCTACGCATACTGAGGAGGATTAGGCACTACCTTTCACAGCAGGCTAGGAAACAACTGGCAGTGGCTCTAGTGGGCTCTCGTCTGGATTACTGCAATGCGCTGTATGCGGGACTGAATAAAAGCCTGCTGCAGCGCTTGCAGGTGGTCCAGAATGCAGCGGCCAGATTCGCTCTGTATCTGCCTCGGGGCACCTCGGCCACACTGGCCAGGAAACGGCTTCATTGGCTCCCAATGGAGGACCGCATTCTGTTCAAAACCCTGTGTTTAATCTATAGGACCCTAGCAAAAAATAGCTCTATAGGAATTGGATCTATCCTGTCCTGCTATAGTCCTTGCAGGAACTTACGTTCCTCGAATAAGGCTCTTCTATCAGTCCCGCGTATCCAAAAAGCCCGATGGGGAGGTAAAGCCTTTTCCAATCTTGCACCCAAGTGGTGGAATGTTCTTCTCATGGAATTGAGGTCCCTCCCCACT